>NC_060078.1:57865000-59115000 GCF_922984935.1 Meles meles | reverse complement strand
TGACTCAGTGGGTTAACCTCTGCCTTCCTCTCAGGTCATGATCTCAGGGTCCTGGGATCGAGCCCTGCATCAGGCTCCCTGCTCAGCAGAGAGCCTGCTCCTCCCCCACCCCTCACCTGCCTCTCTGCCTACTTGAGATCTCGCTCTGTCAAATAAACAAATAAAATCTTTGAAAAAAATTCTGTGCACACTTGGCACCAGCCTATGAAGCTGTCCAGAAATTGGTTTTAGTGGATTCAGGGTAGGTGGGGTGGGATGGGTAATATGAATCAATAGAAGCACAGCATCCCTAAAAGGGGGCCCCTGAAGCCACTAGTGTTTCTTCCACAAGGGCTAATAACCCTAAATCTTCAGTCATACCCTTCTAGTGTCCATCAACTGCCTGTCAGAGACCATATGAGCAAGATGAGCCCCCCATTTGGCTCAGGCACAGAGTTTCTAGACTGTGTTTCTTTACAGAGACATAAAATACAGAAAGAACAGATTTGGGCTCTCTGCATAATTCACTTCCAAATCTAATCTACTGGATACTGAATAGTTCAGGAAGGAGATAGCAGTTTACCAGTCCTACCCTTTCCATACCCAAGCTTTATCCTGTTCCATTCTTCCTTACATACCTGTGGCCTCTTCCTCAGGACCCGTCTGTTTTGTGAATGTCTTCAGAATCTTAGCAAACGATCCTTTCTTGGCCAGCAGAGAGCTGTAGGATCCCTTCTCCAAGATGGTGCCATGCCCCAGAACCACGATCTCATCCACTTGGGGAAGAAAGTGAATGCTATGCGTAACCAAGAGTCGAGTCTGAAAGAACAACAGTGAGTTGTACCATTGCCTTCCCTTGGTGAGACGCTCTGGCCCCCACCATCCTTGGCTTGCTCTTAAAAAGGAAAGAAACTAACCCCCCACTAACTATGGGTGGCTAACTTCCAATTACCCAGAATGCCTATCACTTTCCTTGGCTTGCTCTATAAAAAAAAAAAAGAAAGAAAGAAAGAAAAAAAGAAGAAGAAAGAAGAAAGAAGGAGGAGGAGAAGAAGAAGAAGAAAAGAAAAAGTCATCTTATTTCTGTGTCAAAGTAGGGCTTGGTTTCAAAATGTAGCCCTGCCCACCTAATCTCTTTTCCTTCCTCTTTCCTTTCCAGCACCTCATCCTAACACCAGACCTTGTGTGTAAGATGTGGCTCCTTCCCTGGTGGATATATTCAGTTATTTTCTGTAGTGATAGTGCGGTTTGCCCTACACACATTCTTCCAGCTTCCTGGGAGCTTAGGAATGTCACTTGAGATCAAAGCCTGTCAATATAACTGATACATACAAACCAAATAACTAGCTAGCTAACTTCCCCTTCAAATAACCAGCTAACCGACTAAACTAACAAGAGCTGCTCAGATTCATCCAACTTTGGGACATCCAAGTTTGTCTTCAGCCCAGGCCCTCCCTGCTGCGGGAGAGTTGGCATCCCTTGTGTCCCTGTGTACTTGCGAACCACACTGACCAAGGAAGCAGAGACTCCAGTCGGAGAAAGAAAAACACTCATGGATCACTAATATGTTTCAGTCAGGGGATGGGCTTGAAATGGGCCTCTGGAGAGAGGACCCAAGCCACTGCCTCTGTTCTCTACTTCATGACCCCACAGAGACCAGATCCCTCATATCTAGAAGACCCAGGAAATGCTCTCCTCCCAGTCACAGCTCAAAACCAAGTCTTCTGGGAACCCTTCCTGAGTCCCCAGGTGAGACTTGGGTACCCCCCCAATGGTTCTATTGTAGTTTGTATAGACCGCCATTAAAATAATTCTTGTATTATTATTGTTTGCTTTTCTGTATGTCTTCCCATTAGATTGTATGTTTACTTGAAAGCAGCGACCAGGCCTTTTCATGTGTGCATGCCCAGTCTTTGCAACAAGTCAGGCACAGGGTGGTACACAGCTCATGAATAAATGGGACCAAGAGGACTTACAGACAGGAGCCAGAACCAGGAATAGGATGGAGAGTGAGTTCCTGTTGACTCACTGATCCTAAGAGGCAAAGGGCCTCAGTGGGACAGCAGCCCACCTATTCTGACTGGTAGCAATCAAAAAGTCTTGAAAGAAACTGGCCAAACACAGATGGAGTTTTATTGACCAATGTTCAGGGAGCTGTTCTTGACAGCCCTCATTCTACACTTACTGCTGGTGAGGAGCACACTCAAATCCTCGAGGGGCTCTGTCAGCCCCTTCCCCTTTCAGCCCGCTGTGTCTGGGAAGATGTGCTAAGTGGCCCGTGGTAAGGAATGCCAAGTCTTCACCTACCACGGGCTCTTCTGACTTGTTCTGGCTGCCTCATCCATGCTGTCTCTCAGGAGCATTGCAAGAACCAAGTGAGGAAATGCAATCAAAGTGCTTAGCACCAGCCTGGGACATAACAAATACTCAAGAAATGTTGGCTCTTTATGTTCAGGTTGAGTCATCCCTTCCAGGCACAGCATTCCTACATCCTGCAGGGGATCTGGGGAAGCGCCTTCATAGAGCAGAGCACTAAAACCTGCAGGATGACCTCTGTCCCACCAGTGAGGTGACTTGTTGGGTCCTCTGGGAGGTTTTCAGACGATTCAATTCAATTCTGACACTGACTTCCTGGAATTAGCGCAAAGCCCACAGCTTACGGGCTCGGGCCCATGAGATGGACCTGACCTCGAATGCCAGCTGGAACTCTTGCGCCACCCACACTTCTGACCAACCAGCTTGTTCTTGTGAACAGTAACTTGCTAGAGTGGCTCACAGATCTCCAGACACACTTAGGTTTGTCAGCTCGTTGTAACGGACACGACTCAAGGAGAGTCAAATGGAAGAAATGCAAACAGGGCAACGTATCAGGGTGTGGGGAGCACCTGTGGGCCACCCCTGCTCTCACCAGCTGGGCCATCCTCTCAGGACCTTTGCTGCGCTGACACCAATCCAGAAGCCCTTTGAATCCCATTGTCCACAGATTTTTGTAACCTAGTCTTCAGGCCCTACCCCCATCCCCAGAGGTTTGTAGGTGGGGCTGAAAGTTCTAACCCGCCCATCACCTGGGCTTTCTCTCCAACAGCCCCTTCCTGAAGCTGTCGAGGGAACACATCCTAAGTCACTCCTCAGGCTTGTGAACAGAAACCACTCCTAGTATTATTACTCAGCAAAGTCCAAAGGTTAGGGGGTCTGTGCCAGGACCTGGGGACAAAACCCAAAATGTATTCCTTATTATACCACAGGTCTCAAAGAGCCTTTTATCACAATCGATCATCCTAAGAGGCTCAATGTCAGAGCTACAGAACAAGGCTCCAATTAGACAGTTCTGGCACAAGCCTTGACCTCAAGATGGAAGCTTTCATGGGTCCTCACGTGGGAGACCAGTGTGACACTGTGTGTCCTCAGCAGCCTAGGAGGCAGGTAAGTAATGAACTTTGCTTCACGACAGCAGCAGTCCAAGATGGGTTCCCCCCCTCTCCCCATGCCAATGTCTTCTTTGCTTTAAATAATTTCTCACCTTGCCTTTCAATAGGCCGTTGGGACCCAAGACCTTACTGAAAATATGTTTTCCCACATGAGCATCCACGGCCGACAGGGGGTCATCCAGAACGTAAATGTCTGAATTCTGATAGATAGCTCTGGCCAGGCTGATCCGCTGCTTCTGACCGCCACTGAGATTTATACCCTGAAGAATAAGACAATTTCTGTTAAGCACTACTCCACAGTTCTGCCTTCGCAGACACTGTTCATCAAGGAGGGGAAAGGAAGCGATTTGCCCCCATAAGTTATCAAAGACTTTAAAATCTTATAAGTTCCTTTATATAAGTAAGTAACTTAGATTCAAATACATTACTTCAGGCCCAATTATTAAATGTGGGCCCAAATTACCATTTTATTTTAATATTTTATTTATTTATTTGACAGAGACATGGAGAGAGAAGGAACACAAGCAGGGGGAGTGGGAGAGGGAGAAGCAGGCCTCTCACTGAGCAAGGAGCCCGATGTGGGCCTCTATCCCAAGACCCTGGGATCATAGCCTGAACCGAAGGCAGACGTTTAACAACTGAGCCACCCAGGCGCCTACCATCTTCTATTATATGATTTACTTACGAATTTTGGAAATGTAAAACTAGATCAGGGCAGATTTTCTCTATTTAACTGACAGATATAAATCCAGCACTTAGAATAGTGTGTGGCACATAGTAGGTCCTCAGTAAATGTATGTTGAATTAATGTACAAAATCATTCTAGAGCCATATCTTCTTTAATCTGCTAATATCTGAAGATCCTTGTCCCCCAAAGGCTGCTCTATTCATTGTTAGTAATAGGGAGGAAAGTTGAAAACACCCTAAATGCGTAACCAGTTACGCTGTGACCACATAATGGATACTTTGAAGTCATTAAGCATCTGTTTTTAAGAAAGGCATTTAATAACCTGAGAAAATCATTCACACTAAATTTCTAAGAGTGCGAAGGAGGTTATCGGATCCTTCTCTGGGCCTCACTCATATCCAAAGGTAGAGTTAGGACACAAGTTCTGGTCCTGCCTCTCTGCTCCTCCCCCTGTAAGGTCAGCCTTGGGCCAGGCACTGGTTGGTTAGCCTCTCAGATCCTCATCAGCTTTCTTTTAGATGACACAATTCCGATATTTGCTTCCAGCTACAAATTTTTAATTTTCAAATATTGTATAAACTCATGTTTTATGGTATTTGTTCCAACCCGACTACGCAAACCGGCCCGCTCTTGTTCTCCCATCCTCTCCACCATCCTCACTTTTTTGTCTTTGCTATTTCTTCACCCTTCAAGGTCCCTTGGGGTTCCAAGTACCTTCTCTCCAATCTCAGCCAGGTCTCCTCCAGGCAGCACTTCCAAGTCTTGCAAGAGGGCACAGGCCTCCAGAATCTGCTGGTATCTCTTTTCATTGAACTCAGATCCAAAGAGGATGTTGTCCTTTATGGTGCCATTCTGGATCCAGGATTGCTGGGGGACATAGGCTATAGTGCCCTAGATGGGAAGGATCAGAGCACGTGACAGTCGTCTCTCCAGAAATGCAGGGTTGGAGGAAGGAATGGGAGGATGGGGAAGAAAAAACAGAACTTGGATTTGAAAAGATGAATGTTAGGCTAACTGAGCATCTGAATTTATAAATGTGCTTGTATGTATTGTAGCAACAAGGGAGAAAGATTCAAGACCCTATTCTTCATTTACCCCTCCTACCTTTTTTTTTTTCCACTATCACTTTGTAGTCATGATCCTAAAAACTGGGGGATGAATGCACATGCTGCTCCTAGAACAGGGGTTTTTTAGTCAGTCCCCAGTGAGTTTCCTAAGACCAACAGAGGGCTAATACTGACACAGGAGATAATATAGATGACATTTTAGGAAGAATCAAGAGATTTGAATTACGGTGCAGGCTGATGCATGAAGCAGATCATGTCCAAAGAGAGATGGAGCCTGACAAAGGCTCCCTGAGCAGTGAGCCCTGTGTGGAACTCGATCCCAGGATCCTGGGATCATGACCCAGGATCTTGAAATTCTTGAAAATTCTTGAAATTCTCTCTCTCCCTTTCCCTCCACCGGCCCTGCCCCCGCTCACTCACATGCCCTCTAAAATAAAGAAATCTTTTTAAAAAAGAAGTTAGGAAACAGATTTTAATCTATAGAGTCTGTTCTGCTATACTGCATGTTTATTTAATGTAAATTAGCTCATAAGCAATTGGTAAATCAGGGAATAGTGTCAGTATAATGTGAAAGAAGCGTTTGTTCTTAATTTTCTAAGCATGTCAGTGTCAAGCAATCAGGGGCAAGGTCTCTCCTAATTAAAAAGAAATGCTTAGCAATATACAAAGATCCTTAGGAAAAAAGCTAAAAAGCTTATTGACTTTTTTTTTTTGATGCAAGTAGTGACTGGTTAAATGATTCCAAGTACCTATAATTTCCCCTAAATTTAACTCTCTGGGGAAGCAGAGAGTACTAATGAAGCTACTACGAAAGATTTCTTCTCTGTTTAAAAAAACTGATGAAGATATCTACACCTGATGTCAAGTTTCTGTATTGGAAGCAGTGCCCTCAAAGACCAAGCTCTCAAAGGAGGAGGTAGGCAGTCCAGGGCTAACAGTGATGCTGAGTGTAATTTACAATGTTGCTGTTTTAATTGTTATTATTGTTGTTAGTTTTGTTGGTACCCTATTTACAGAGTTACTTTTTTTTTTAAAGATTTGAGAGAGAGAAAGAGAGAGAACACAAGCAGAGGGAGAAGCAGACTCCCCACTGAGCAGGGAGCCCGATGCGGAACTTGATCCCAGGACCCTAGGATCATGATGAGAAAGCACGCTTAACCATCTGAGCCACCCAGGTGCCCCAAAAGTTATGTAAATTTTTAATGATGCTTTTAGAAACACAGATAAAGCAGAATTGCCTATACTTTGAAGGACTTGGGCTCTGTTTAAGTTTTCAAAGTCAAGTATACATATAGGAATCACCTGGGGACTTCATTAATAATGCAGGTTTCAGGGCACCTGGGTGGCTCAGTTGGTTAGGAGGCTGCCTTCGGCTTAGGTCGTGGTCCCAGGGTCCTGGGATTAAGCCACGCATAGGGCTCCCTGCTCCGCAGGAGGCCTGCTTCTCCCTCTCCCACTTCCCATGCTTGTGTTCCCTCTCTCACTGTGTCTCTGTCAAATGAATAAATAAAATCTTTAAAAACAAACAAAAAAACCCAAAACAAACAAACAGAAAACCCCACAGGTTTCCAGAATCTGCTCTGGAGTTTGAATCTTTTTTTTTTTTTAAGATTTTATTTATACATTTGACAGACAGAGATCACAAGTAGGCAGAGAGGCAGGCAGAGAGAGAGAGAGAGAGAGAGAGAGAGCAGGAAGCAGGCTCCCTGCCAAGCAGAGAGCCCGATGTGGGGCTCGATCCCAGGACCCTGGGATCATGACCTGAGCGAAAGGCAGAGGCTTTAACCCACTGAGCCACCCAGGCGCCCCTGGAGTTTGAATCTATGTGTGGAGTGGGGCAAAGATCTACAGTTTGCAAGTCTAACCAATGTCCCTAAGACAGCACCAACAGCAAGACAACAACAGCGGTTAGCAGATTCTCCTCCCAAGTGCATTCTTCCAAACAAGAAAGCAGCACTAAGTGGCCCACACTTGAATGTCAGAACTCTTCTCCTTGGCATCCACTCTCACCTTGATGGTGACGTGCCCGTGGACATTTTCCATTTCTCCCAGCATGGCTGACATCAAGGATGACTTCCCAGAGCCCACAGTGCCCACGACAGCCACCAGCTGGCCTGGCATAATGTCCAGGTTCACACTGAAAGAGAAGAGTATTTGAAGGAGATGGAGGGACTTATTCAAGAGTAATTCAGGCTGCTTCTCAGACTCTCCATGGGAAGTCTGGTGTTACGAAATTTCCCCTTGAGATTGGAAAATTTGTCTTGGATATAGAAGACCCAGAAATGCTTCTTTAATACTTTTTTTTGAAGCTCTAAAGGGCTAGAGAGTGAACCCTATCTTACCCAACTATATGAGCTCTTTGTACCATTGTAGCTTTCAACTGGAAAAATTCTCTTAGCACCAACATGGTACCATTGAACAAGACCTTAATGGGAGGCTGGAGACCTGAGTTTGAGTCTCAACTCTGCTACTGCTAAGCTGTGTGATCTTGGAAAGTCGCTTTGTCTGGACCCTCACTGAAGGACGAATGGGGTTAGAATAGATCTGTGTTTCCTAAACTTGGTTATTCAATGAGAACATCCATTCAGGGGGACACTTGCTGAAAGCACACTTTCCCTGCCCTGTCCCCTGGAGATCTGGCTGTGTCTGGCTGGGGAGGAGCATGCACTGGCCTGGACTCCTATGAACTCTGTTCCCACCCTGTTGTTGAGTTCCTGGAATATTTGGAACATCGGGCTCTTGCTCACAATCTTTCTGAACCTGCCTGTTGCTAGTAAAAGTCTAAATGAAGTTCAGCTCAAAGTGGGAGCTCTGTCCAGTCTTCTCTCTGCAAAGGAAGACTTTTGGGTTGGGGGGGCTCAGAGGAGGGGCTCCTGGCCTGATGCCTCCTGGGGCAGGCTCCAGAATCTATAGGAAAGGCTGTAGAAACTAGAGAGAAGTGTGGCAAGTCCTAGGTGTAACAGGGAGAAGATAAAGTTTGCTGGGTCGGGAAGGAAGATCTGGCCTGCATGGGCTTCCTGGGTATCGTGTGTGCTGTGTTCAGTGCCACTGGGTATACGCTGTGTATTTCACCCTGTGTAGACAGTGTTTTCTCCTGTCAGACAGCCCTATGATACAGTTAAATTCATAAATTAGGCCCAGTAAGAGATTCACAATAACTAACAAGATAGAACAATTAGAACAATATAGTGTAACAAAAGGCACGTGAGTGTGGTCTTGCTCTCTTATGGTACCTCACGCACCCTTCGTCTGATGACGCAAGATCAGACAACGCCTACCCGAAGAGCTGAAGGGAGGTGAATGGTGTCAGTGCTGTGACCCAGCGTTAGGCTACTACTGACCTTCGGACTGTTGGTCAGAAGGAGGATCACCTCCTTCCAGACCAAGGTTGACTGCAGGTAACCGAAATCATGGAGAGCAAAACTGTGGATAAGGGAACTCCTGGGTGAGCAGCAGCAGAATGGCAGGAAAGGGTCAGCTTAGGGCAGAGGAGGTGGGATGCGGAAATGGGTTATTTAGACGTAAAACTCAAGTTGAAGCCTAGTTAGAGGCTGTCCCGTTGTTCATTGCGGGGAAAGAAGCCATATTCTTGATTACTATTCTTGAACGAATGAATAAAATGGAATTGATTTCGGATTCTTGTGTGTCACCTTTACCATACCCAGAGCCCCAGGCCACTTGCCAACGCTGGGCTCCCTCCATCCACAGGCTGGAGTACTTCATGGGTTCTTAGCTGGAGGCATTCAGCCCCAAGGAAGACAGCGGGGAGTCAGAGGCAGTTATGGGGCAAGAGGCTCAGGATTTTGCTGTCAGCTCGTCCCTCCAGGGATTAGCCTATACTGATCTCTAACTGAGCTTGGGTACATAGCCCATTTCCCACGTGCTATTATGTGGACTCTTCCAAGAACAGGACTGGCAAGGGAAATCCCGAAGAACAATAATATGGAAAGGAGGCAACTCACTCTCGGATTGTGGCTTCTGAGTTCTGGTCCCAGGTAAAGGAGGCCTCTGAAAACTGCACCGCTTTGTCTGTGGAGAAGAAGGCCCTCTCTTTTAGTCCCATGGAGATCCCCATGTGTCTGTCTGTCCCTCCTCAGCTCTCATGTGTCCCTCTTCGCTTCCTTCGGCGGATCCTGAGGTCCCCTCTGTCAGGTGCTGGCTCCCCTATTAACTGGGGCAAAAGAGAACTCCGGGGTGAGACCAAAGGTGGCCTGCCAACAAAGGTTCTTTTGCTCGGATTTCCAGCCCTGTCAGGAACCCTGATTCCGGACTTGCAGACACTCTGGATACATTCTCAGGCCCTCTGTTGCCTTGTGTCCTGGTAAAACGTTCCAACTCTAGACAGAAATCCGGCCACTCCCTGGACTCCAGACACACAGCTCGCTCTGGCCCATGGCGGCCCCCAGGCCTCAGACCTTCACAACCTGCGTATGTTCTTCCCTCCCTTCCCCAGTTCACATGCTTGGCTCCATCCTGACTTTTGTATCTTTTGTAGGACTCCCTGCTCATCCCCACAGTAGCTGGCCCAGCTCGGTTTAGCAAACTGGCTAAGCACTCTGCTCTAAATGAAAACAGAATTGAAGTAAAAATAGTAAGCTTATTATGCAAATGTAGGTTCAAGGTAAACCCCCAGCTCTCCCTGTCAATCAGTTGGCTGCCACTAAGCCCCCCAATATCAACGTGCCAGTGCTGTGAAGCAGCGCGGGGAAGGACCTCAGAATTCCTCACCGAAACTGCAGTCATGGCGAATGGCGGAGGTGTCCAAGTCATCCCCTCCCAAGTACTTTTCTAGCCGGTCTCTGGAAACACTGGCCTAGGGAAGGACACAAAGCATCTGAAGAATAAAATATCCAATGACAAGCACAAGCAGGGAGAGGATTTTGACTTTGTCATCAGCGCTGGAGGTGGAAGCAGAGCGTCAACTCGACAGGCTGCTCGCCAGGTGCCACAGCGGGCGCCTCGGACCCACCGAAGACTCAACCACACCTCAACCTCGGGACACAGAGGGCAATTAAGATGTTCTGTTTCAGCCCTTTAGAAAACTCGGGGGTCAACTCTATGGCCATCTCTCCAATCTTTGGACCCAGTTCCAGAAACCATCTTCTGTCTTCTTCTAAGACAAAACCCTAACTTCTGTCTGGTTTTGGTGGCTGGGCCCCTGGGGTGCTCTTCTGTAATGGAGTCCCTGCCTTGGGCTCATCCGGGGTCCTAACTGAGCCACCACTGGGACCCTTTATAGAGGAATTGGCCATGGCACCCCAGAGACCTTACAAATGTCCTCATGGCCCAGGTTTAAACTACAGCTGACCTAGGTTGCCGGGGGTAGGGGGGAAGGGAGAGGGTGGTGGGGTTATGGACATTGGGGAGGGTATGTGCTATGGTGAGTGCTGCGAAGTGTGTAAACCTGGCGATTCACAGACCTGTACCCCTGGGGCTAATAATACATTATATGTTAATAAAACAAAACAAACTACAGCTGACCTAAGCACTGGCAGAACACCCTGCGGTCTCCCGAAACAGGAGAACTTGGGAGGATTCCTGGCAGCTCTTATAAGGACATTTGTCACTTGCCTCCCTATTCCCAGGGAGCCTGCCAGGAGACGGTTTCTCATTACCGCCTGGGTTCTAGTGAAGTCGAGGACAGTCTGCCTTGTTCCCTCCTCTGAGGGCAGCTGCCGTGTGGGTCAGCGCCTCAGAAAGGAGTGCCCCACTGCCCGTGGTGCGTGGTCAGCCGGCCCCCTTCATGTCTTAGTCATCCTGTGAGACAGGGAACGCAGGAGGCAGACATCTTTCCTGATCTTGCTTTTGCGATCCATGTAAGAAGCTATCTGAATCTAAAAAGCACCTGCTGTTTCTTCATCGGCCAAGTTAGTCAGCCTTTCTTTTTCATTTTCTTTTCTTTTTCTTTCTTTCTTTCTTTTTTTAAAAGATCTTATTTATTCATTTGAGACAGAGAGATACAGAGAGAGCATGAATGGGGGAGACGCAGAGGGAGAGGGAGAAGCAGACTTCCTGCTGAGCTGGGAACCCCCTGTAGGGCTTGATCCCAGGACCTGGAGATCACGACCTGAGCCAAAGGCAGACTTAACCATCTGAGCCACCCAGGCGCCCGTTGGTCAGCCTTTCTTAACACCCTCCGGGACAGGGAGGTCTTAAACTCGTCATTCTTACAGACTGAAGCCAGCCACCCCTGAGGTCAATGCACATCACCACATTCCATCTTCCTGGCCACGTCTCTAGTCTACCACCAACCTCACAGCCTCCTGAGGGCTGAAACACGGTGCATCTCACGGACCATGTTCACTCTTCAGGAGCCCGACTCTCCCTCCGGCCCGTCTGAGGCCTCTCGAACTCCAAACTCATGAGCTACACTCAGTTTTACCACCACATGGCTTCGTGCAGAGAGAATCTTTTCTTTCCCTTTGTGCCGTATTTCTCTAATGCTGTATAAATACCGCCCCCCCCCCCCGCCAAAGCCTTGGAAAAACGTGGGGGAAACTGGGGGGGAAAAGGCTTAGTAATATTCCAGGTATCAGGGCTCGTCATCATGCTCTCACTAAATGCCTTCACCATTGTCTCCCTGTGAGTAGAGGAGATTGGTATGATTCTCCCCATTTTATAGTCAGACAAACTAGGGCTCTGAGAACTTGTGATTTTAATAAGATCAAACTTGGTCTCTAGAGACCAAAGAAATCTCTCTGATCGAAAGTTCACCCACAGAAGCCGGAAGTGAGTGACGACAGGCCTGTCATTTTGGAAAGGAAGGCTTTTAACCAGAGAGCATCGGTTAGCAGGGAGAGGTCCCACCCACCTGCAGCATGGAGGAGATTACCATGGGAAACATGCTCAGGGGAAAGCGCAGGATATTGAAGAGCGTGATGGAGGTGAAGGCCTTTTCCGCATCCAGAATGTTACTGCTGTCCACCAGAGTGTAAACCGAAAACGTTACCACAGACACCTGGAGAAGCAAGGTCAGGAGGAACTCATTCCGCAACGGTTTCAAGCGGTCTTATGCTAAGTCTCGGGAACACAGTCTCTTAGAGTTGAAGCAGTCTTGGGGATGGTCATCTCCACCTTCTTGTGTTACAAACGAGAAAGCGGAGTCCAGAGAAGAGGAGATATCTTGCCTGGGGTCACAAGGTCAATTAGTAGTATTGCTGGGACCACAGTTCGGGTCTCCCGGCTCGCATTTTAGTGTTCCTTCCTGCTCTAGACCCGCATAGCCTCCTCAAGAAGATAAGACACCCTGCTCTGCAAACCATTCCTGGATGCCACCTTCACGCGGACCATCCTGAAAACGTGCTCTGGGCGGCCAGACCACCAAATTGTACACCAGGGTGAAACTGGAGCTGGGGGGCATGAGGTAGGAATAGCAGCTTTAGGAAGTTGAGGAGGGGGCGGAGCTCCCTGGATTTCAGGGTCAGGCCTACGGGCACTGGGCAGTCTATCTAGAACAGACCTTCCTTTTCAGGAAGCTGATCCAACCCACTGATTCCTGTTACTCACCAGGACTGGAGTCAAGTATAAGAGAAACACCATCACAGACTGCATCTGCCCAAAGGTCAGCAGGTTCTTGAGCTCTTTCTTCCGAAGTTCATGAACTTGGTTTTTGAATGAAGGTTCCCAGGCAAAATATTTCAGGATCTAATAGGATAGAAAACAGCACAGCTCACACTGTTGCCCCAAAGGGACACCAGGTAGATTTCATCTGCCCAGATTTTAGGATATGCACTCCAAAATGGGGGACAGAGCGTAGAAATCCATATTGTAAATATGATTATAGAGAGGTAGGTTACATCTGTTGACAACCTATGTACAAAAACGGTTTATACACATTATCTTACTTAATCCTTGTAACAACCTTAGTGAGATCGATTGTCCCAGTTTGCTGGGGTCAAAGGGGTTGCTCAAGACATGGGATCTCAGAGTGCTAACCCCAGAAAGTTCTGGGCAAACCAGGGAGAGTCCCCTACTTTTGTAGAATTATTGTATCAATTTTAGTGATAGGGAAACAGGTGGAAGAAGCTACATAACTTGCCCAAAGTTACCAAGCTAGCAATGTTAGAGCTGAGACTCCAAGCCGGGGCTATCTTTTCATTTTACTACATTCAGCAGAAAGGCATATGATAGCTCTGTGTAGAGAAATATCAGGGAGTTGAAAGAGGCCTCTGCATCCTAACATATGTGGTGATGAGCACTGGGTGTTATGGGCAATTAATGAATCATTGAACACTACATCAAAAATTAACGATGTACTATATGCTAGCTAACTGAACATTATTTTTAAAAAAGAGGACTGTTTCACTTCCAAGAAGTTTAGGGTAATGCTTAGATCCTTGAATTCAAAACACAAATATTAAAAAATTACTTCTTAGTGACCTTTGCAGGAGGAAATGCACTATTTTGAAAGTTGGACAAATGGAGGGAAAGAAGTAAGCATTTATCCCACCTGTCCTGTACAAACTTTATTTTAGGGTAACCAACTAGTTGATTAAAGGTACTTCTTCATTATAGAATTCCAGCTAATCAATGCCAAAGGAATAATAGAATTAAAATTTTCATCTTTTGCAACTCCTAATAATAGACCAAGGCAATGAACTTTTTTTTTTTAAGATTTTATTTATTTATTTGTCAGAGAGAGCACAAGCAGGGGAAACAGCAGGCAGAGGGAGAGGCAGGCTCCCTGCCAAGCAAGAGCCTGATGTGGGATTCGATCCCAGGACCCTGGGATCATGACCTGAGCTGAAGGCAGATGAAGATGCCTAACCGACTGAGCCACCCAGGCTTCCCAAGGCAATGAACTTTTTTATGACTGTTTTCAAACTTGGCTGCATATTAGAATCACTTGGGGAGCTTCAGAAATAGGCATATATATATATATATATATATATATATATATATGCCTAAGCCTCAACCCCAGGAGCCTAATTTAAATGGTTTGAATTAGGGCCCAAGCCTCATAGGGTTTTACAAACTTCCCAGGGGTCAAAAGTGCTGCCAGAGCCACAGATGACTGCTCTAGGTGAAAAGGCAGGAAGTCTATTAAGGGGTGAATCAGGCTGACCACACCTGGACCCCTGCAGAGTACTACCAAAAGTATTCTTCCCCCTACCCCCACCAAAAAAACAAACCAAACAAAAAAACCTATCTAATCAAGCCTCTAGATCTGAGTACTAATTTATAACATAGGAAATAAGACAACCTCCTTTCTCCAACAGGACAAAGAGTTTAAAAAAAAAAAAAACAACAATCCAAAGTGAAAGAGTCTATCATAGATTATAAGCACTATTGGGGCACCTGGGTGGCTCAGTGGGTTAAGCCTCTGCCTTAGGCTCAGGTCATGATCTCAGGGTCCTGGGGATGGAGCTCCGAATCGGGCTTTCTGCCCAGCAGTGAGCCGGCTTCCTCCTCTCTGCCTACTTGTGATCTCTGTCTGTCAAATAAATAAATAAAATTTTTTTTTTTTAAAAAAGCACTATCATATGCCATGTGTGGACATTTTTTTGGATCCTTATTCCAACAAATTCACAGCAAACAAATGACATAGGAGGAAACTGGGACAAAAAAAATTTTTTAGATTATTTATTTATTTTAGAGAGACCATGAGAGGGGAGAGGTCAGAGTAAGAAGCAGACTCCCCGCGGAGCTGGGAGCCTGATGCGGGACTCGATCCCAGCACTCTGGGATCATGACCCAAGCCAAAGGCATTTGCCTAATCAACTGAGCCACCGAGGCGTCCTGGGAAACTTAATTGTACCAAAAAATGGCTTTTTTAAATTGTGATAATGGTATTGTGGTTATGTTCAAAAATAGTCTTTTGGAAACACATACAAAGCATTTACAAATGAAATGACAAGATATCTGGGATCTGCTTTAAATATCACCCAGCGAGTATGAACAGGACACACAGACAAAACTAGTTAGATCATGCTGATTGTTGCTAGACGTGGGTGAGAAGTCCATGGGGTTAATCAGATCATTATCTCTACTTCTGTGTGCGTTTGACAATTTCTACGGTAAAACATAAAACAAAACAAACCACTGAAAGTAAATCAACAGAAATCAAGATTCGAAAGAGGGCCTGAAACAACTGGGAGGAGCCTGGAGACTTCTGGGCAGAGGAGTCAGGGGTCCTGCGACACACCTCAGGCCCACAAGGGGGCGTCCACCACCCCCACCAGCTTGGGTGAAGGCGGCCCGCCCACGGGACTGCCATTTTACACGGAGAGCCACCCCTCCCCGCTCCACTTCTCACCTTCATCCCACTGAGAATTTCATTCATGATCTTTAGCCGTTTGTCCTTATTTTTCATATTTTTTACCTGCCAGGGAAAAGTAAAACAAAACACACTTCCTCGTGAGAGGGTCCAGATTTGGCACGAATGCTAGGTCTTGCTGGCGGCACTGTGGATGTCACTTGGTAAGAACTGGAGGTGCCCGGTGATGGGATGCAGCTCTCCCCCCACCTCCCACCCCCTTTGCCCAGGCTGCTCCTGCCACACCCATCTTCGTTCTGATCCTTAAAACATGCCAAGTTCATTTCCGCCCCCACAGGCTTTGCCTGGCTTGCCCTCTTCCCAGGCTGTACGTCTGGGCTTGCTCCTTTACAGTCAGGCTCCTGCTATTCGGAGTTGAACTCAGAGGCACCTTCCTCACAGTCCTTCCCTGACCCTGTAATCTAAAGCCACAACCTACTGGCTTGCTCTCCTATTACCGCATTTCATTTTCTTCGTCGGTATTGGTATTTATGACCTGATAGATTTCCTGTTTACTTCTGATGATGGCCTGACTCTCCACCCCAAAGAGAACATAAGCTCCACAAGACAAAGAGCTTTGGTCTAATTTAATGCCCTGATCCCAGAATAGTATGTACCATAAATCTTTTAACAAGAATTCTTTGTAACTAAAGGAAGGCAAAGTGAATGAGTGAATACATCACCTTCACCACGGAGCCCTAGGATTTCTGGCAGATCACAGGACTACGCACAGGGAGCCCTGACCCCTGGTAGTAGCTGGGCTGACTGCCAAGATTTAGGCTTAAAGTTTGGGTCACTCATGCATCTGCTCTGAATGACTGGTCTGACCTGCTGTGATAGGGAAACAGGACCAATCACCACAATTTAAGAACAGCCCTGGGGTACTGGCTGCCTCAGTCAGTGGAGGGTGTGACTCTTGATCTCAGGATTGTGGGTTCAAGCCCCATGTTGGGGGAAGACATTACTCAAAAATAATTTTTTTTTAGGATGTCCAGCAGAGCAGGATTGAAGAATTATGTGCAGGATCCCTGGGACGCTCTCCCCTCTCTAATCAGGCTCTGCCCTCTCACATGAATAAAGAGGGAGTACATTTAAGAGTGTCCGAAAGATGAAAAGGGAAGATAGAGAAAGCCACGTTCATGTGGGATGGTAGAATGTCTTCTATCAGCTTTGCCTGCCCAAATGCCCAAGAGTTTGAGTAAGCCCAAGACTTTAGCCTTTGAAGAAGGTGACTTGGTTTCTCTACCTGAACAGCTCTGCTCTTGGAGGCAAGTATCCCATTAACTGGAATTAGGAGTATCATCACCCCAATACCCGCTAAGACAGAGGGTCCCAGCTCGGCCCATAGGAAGTAGATGGATAAAGTAATCTGGAGAATATTTGACCACAGCAGATGAAGGTAGCTGGTCACATCCATGAGCTTCTGGGCATCCACAGACATCAGGTTCACTGTTTCTCCAACAGTGTACTGCTTCCTGGCCTGGTTGGATAGGGTCAGCGCCTAAGATAAAGATTGGAATTAGGATCTATGGACAGGGCCAAGGACAACGGGGAGTAACAAGGAAACTCAGGAAGTGCGAACACAATAGAAGGATGGGCACCACATGGACATAACTTTTCCCAGGGGCTCTGCCTTCTTGCCTCCAAATCTGACACACAGTGTTCTCTCATTCTTGATTAGTCTTTCAGGTTATTCCAACCTCCCTGAACCCCTTGCCACCCCCTCCCCAACACACACATTTCTTTGCTCAGAAAATTCCTATTCTTTAGTGTCAGTTCAGATGGAATTTATTCTGAGAAGACTTCCTAAGTCTGGGTTAGATGCCGGTACCTCCTGGGTACTCCCAGAACATTCTGGGCTTACATTTGTCATTACTTTCATCACACTGAACTGCGATTGTCTCACCTTTCTGCTTTTCCACCAGATGTAAACTCTGTAAGGACAAGTGCTACACCTGTTCATTTCACTATTGTATTACATGGCACACAGTAGGGCATCAGATACTGAAGGATGACAGGAAGGGAGGAATCACATATTGATTCTGGCCCTTCAGACTTTGGATGTGACAGTGTCATTTGGAGCCACGTTCTTATGCGGAAGTTGCAACCGTTTCCAAGAAGGACAGAGATCTTAGCATGAAGAGGAAAGCTGCACGGTTCATGCATATGAAGCAAAACAATTTTCTTATTGTCAGGAACTTGTGGGCAAAATCTAGGTGCTGAATCATACAGCATGGGCTTCTGTTTTCATGTTAGAGAGACCAAAAGACTGACTTCCACAGGTCCGTCACTTACAACAGTGCCTTGCACGAATGCACCCAGCTAAAGGACCTGGCACTTATTCACACCATGCTCACCAAACAACTACCTGGCATGGGCTACATCTTCCTAGTGGAAGGAGAGCCTTATAATTCGCACAAAAGATAGTGTATGGGCCAAGGGTGGTCCTAGGGATCCACAGCCTTCCTCGTCTTAGAAGCTCTACTCTCACCTTAATCCACCAAGACATGCTTCTTTGGAACATAACAGGACTCTTGGTTATACAGTAAAATGAGGGTAATTCCCCCCAAATGTGAGGCCACCAAGGTTTTAGAGAAATCAGTCTGCTGCTCTGTCTGCCCTTTGGAATGGGAGGGCAAAAACAAACACCTCCTTCCCATAACAAACCAAAAAGCCAAACAAACTAATTACCCGTCAAGGTCATCATTATTCTATTCTCTATTTAAGTCTCAATACAGTAGAAGAGATGTTAGTTTAGTGCCAATAGCCCTTATCTGAGGGCGAGACCTGGTTATGCGATTGTAGGTACTGAAATGACCTAAGCCTTACTACTCTGTAAAATAGGAAGAATGCAGTTACTTCACAGCACCATGAACTGATAATGGATATTTTTAAAATTTCATAACATTTCATTAATGAAGCATTGTCTAAACCTAGGAAATCAATTTCAAATTCTATCTTAGTAGCAAAATTTATCTGAATGAGAGTCTTATTATGGATTCCATTTTACAAATTCCTTGTGGATTGTAACAGTTGTAAAACTTGGAATATATTAAGACTCAAAGATAGTGGGAATGAATCACCACAATTGTAAAACTGTACATTGACAGAAATGACTGAGATAGCCTGGTTAGGGACCCCCATATCCTGCAAACGGGCAGAAATCCAGTATCTCCAAAAGAAATAAGGGAATTAAAAATTGAGGGGGAGACAAATTCCAGTCTGGACCAGACTTCTGATCTAAAGACATTTTGGACTACCTGTCTGGGTCTCTGGACAAGTCAACATCTGCAAGACAATGACACATTAGTTTTAAGAGGCAAACGCAAAGGAGAAAACCAGGAACTGTAACAGAGAAATCACTATGGGATGCTCTAGTGGTCCAAGAAAGAGAGGAAGAAAAAGCAATTGGTGTTTAATGTTCTGGTCTATAGAAAGTCCTATCCCCTCATGTACGAATTTTTCCCTCAGGCTTGTAGTCACTGACGGTAGCTATTCTATTCTCATTTCTTTTCATTTATTTTTTTATTGAGATAGGGTTGATTCTATTTTCAAGGGACAAAATGAGATTTCACCTTGGTATCTGGGACACGAGGAAAATACAGTGGCTCTCAGAAAGTTAAATGTTAAAAGCAACATATCAGAGGGAAGATTAGCAAAATCTTTGTAAAGTAATGGGAATCTTCGTAAGTCTGCAGAACTCAGTAACCAGAGAGCATGTGTTTACAAAATGAAAAAAGGAGTCAGGCAGAGAGTGGATGGGCAGATGCTAAAGATGAGAAAAAGCAGTGTCTAAGCAAAAGTGGGGCTGGGGAGATGGAGCCCTGGCCCACAGAGCATTCTAGTCTATGGCAAAATTGTCACCGAGATGGATGCACAAGTCTTCTGAACCCAGTTTCACATAGTAGCTAATTTAAATGTTGGTGGTTTTAAGAGTTTGCCATGGGCCAGTGCTTTGTTTCTGATCTTATATGCTTTCCAGTCTTAGTATATGTGCTGCCAAGTGAGCACTCTGATCTTACATTCTTTCCCAAGGTGCTCTCACTTTGTCGAGGGAGGCAAGAAGAGAGGGACAGGTATGCAAGGCTGAAAGGCTGAAAGGCAGATCCTGGGTGGAGAAGAGCCTCCCAGCTCTCCTCTAGTGTGTGTCCTCCCCTGTGTCCCCCGATCACACACATGCCCCAGGTCTGTGAATCCACTTTTCCGCGGCTTGCAAAGAAAAATCCAGAGGAGGCTATCTGGCTAGTCAGAATCAAGTGTTAAGATCCGTTATCATTTCCATCAAATTTTTCGCAGTCTTGGAATCAATGCTGACACTTAAGGGGATTTTTTCAGCGAGCCCTGACACAAGCCACTCACCTTCCTGTATATGGACACCATGATGGTTGTCCGCACAGTGACGCCCAGCCTGAAGCACATTTGAAAGTAGCCCTGAAGGCAGAGAGACTGCACGAGGGCCACCACAAAGAAGAGGACTGAATAGAGATACCCGGTCCACACATATGTGTCTCGGGTATTTGCAAAGGAGATCAGCAACCTGCCGAAACAAAACGAAGTCAGTGATGTCTGTCAGGCCTCCAGGGACTCTCCCCAGTCCTCACGCATGACCAGCTACCCTACCCTTGCCCTGTGGTTAACAAAGTGACCAGAATGGTCCAAAGCCGGTGGAAGACCAGAACTCCACAGTCGTGCTGGGGCTCTTGCTTTTCCTCGCAGCAGCATGAGGTCTGAGTGGATGGCCCGAGTCTGTGAGCAGGGATGATGAAAGAAATGCTCCTTACACCTGCTGCTGCAAGGCTTTGGCCTGGCCTTCCCTCACCCCCTGATAAAAGAGGTTGTGTGAGAGAAGTGGATTTGTTCTTGGACAAAGCAAGCCCAAGAAGTAATTGTATCCAATGTGAGTTCGAACTCCCCCAAGAGGAGAATTCATCCCATAGATTCCCGCACGCTGCAAAGTCTTGTCCTGATCACGCTGAACCTCCCTCAGAAGCCTGTGGCTCTAGGGCCGGGGCTCCAGAGCTCAGGTACCAGGCTGCCCTGCACCCTGCTGCCCACCTCTTGGGCACGGCTCTTCCCATATCGATTCTGTTTAACGAGAGCTCCTAACAAGGATCTGGCTTCCTGGGAGGGAAGGGATATAGAAAAGAGGGAAGCTAAAGGACCTAGCATTTTTGGATCTTGAAAATGGCCTTGTGCTTTTCATGAACACAACACCATAAGGTAGAAGAATCTCATCGGCATTTGAAATAGTGGGGCTTTAATAAGAAGCTCCTGCCTGCATATCCAAGGGGCCAGCCCAGAGGAGAGGGACAGAGGGGACTTCCCTCAAGGGAGAGCCAAGGACCAGGACTCACTTCAGCAGCTGAGGGTTCAGAAACATGAGGAGGTCATGCACCAGCTTCAGGAAGAACGATTTCAAGAGGATGACGTGGAAAGTTTTGAAGAGAGCCTTGACCAACCAGGACTTGGGAAAGTTTTCTGTTGTCCCAGACTTCTTTTTCTTTTTAACTTCTTCCTAGGTAAAAAAAACCAAACACCAACAGAGCTTACTGAGCCGTGAAGCGTAAAACTTTGTCTCACACTGCTCAGTTCCAGAGTGTTAAGGCCCTGAGTCCTGTCACTGTCTTTGTACGGGTTTTGGTTTTCTGCCTGGTCACCATCCACCCCTTCAGCTGCCATCACTGGTTCCCTCTCCCCTATCTTGATACTCCGAATCTAGTCTGGGTGAGAAAAACCATGCAATGAAGCGGGGGAGAATACCACGTAAAAAACAAAGAATAGACCCTAAATTGGGGGGCATGCAGGGTAATCCCGGAGAGTGAAGGGTGTGAACATGATGCGTATTTTTGATACTCAGAGCCTTTTTGTTTGTTCTTGCTTGTGGTTGTTGTGGGATGTTATGGGTTGAATTATGTCCTCCCTCAAAAGATGTGGAAACCCTAAGCCCCAGTACCTCAGAATGGGTCTTTATGTGGAAATAGGACCTTTGCCGATGTAATCAAGAGGAGGTCCTTAGCAGGACCCTAGTCCAGTAGGACTGGTGTCTTTAGAAGACAAGAGACTCCGAGCCGGAGAGAAGATGGCCAGGTGATAACAGAGGCAGAGATGGGAGCAACACCCCCACAGGCCAAAGAACAGCCAGACTAGAAGATAAAAGAAGCAAGGAAAGTTTCTCCCCTCCAGGTTTTGGAAGGCGCATGGCCCTGCTGATCCTTTGCCTCCAACTGGGCTTCTGGCTTCCTGCCTGTGAACCATACATTGGTTTGAAGCCATGCAGTTAGCGGTGCTTTGTGAGGGCACAACGTCACTGTCCCATCCAGGAATCTAATCCACGGGGCACTGCCGCTCACTTGCCAGCCTCTTTCTCTTCCTGTGATCTGACCTCTTTGTTATATTTGCCATGGTCCCACGAGGCCCCAAATACAGCCTTGCAGCCTGAGTTTCCAGGTTTTTCTACCAGTGATGTCCTCTCGTAATCAGGTCACTGAGATCCTACCTGATCCGTCTCTCTTGCCTGGGCAATGGCCCCAGCCTGCCTCCCAGCTTCTACTCTTGCCCCCAACCATCCGTCTTCCCAGCGGCAGCCAAAATGCACTTTTTAAAGTACAAATCTGATCCCATTACTCTTCTGTTCAAAACCTTCCACTGGCTCTCCACCCTTTGTAAAATAAAACCTAGACTCCTTACCATGGCCCACAAGGGCCCATCCACGGCCCATCCACTGCTCTGAGCTTATCTCCCCTCTCACTCAGCCCCTCTCTCCCTTCTTGCAGTTCTCCAGACAAACCCAATGTGTTCCCCTTGGCCTCACACTTCTGCTCCCTTGGACGGGATTACCCTTCCTTCTGATGGTTCCTCAGGTGGAAATCCACTTCTAAGACTTTGGGTCTCCACTCAAGGGACACCTCCTCTGAGAGGTCTCTCCTACGACCCTAAAGGCATTCCATTTCAAAGACTTAAAAAAAAAAAGAATGTATAAATCCTGTTAAAGATTTTATTTATTTGACAGAGATCACAAGTAGGCAGAGAAGCAGGCGGAGAGAGAGAGAGAGGAGGAAGCAGGCTCCCCGCTGAGCAGAGAGCCCAATGCGGGGCTCGATCCCAGGACCCTGAGATCATGACCTGAGCCAAAGGCAGAGGCTTTAACCCACCGAGCCACCCAGGCGCCCTGGATTTATACATTCTTAATAGCATGTATCACTCTCAAAGAATAACATGTATTCTTTTATTATTTATTTTCCGGCTTTCTAAAGAGGACACTTTCAGGCTATTCCTTGTACCCAGTGCCCAGAATAGTCAGACACTTGGTACTTAATACTTTTGAGTGAATAAATAAGAGGATTAGCTGCTATGCTAAAGCCTACCAAAGTACGAATTCTGGTAATGCTAAGATACTATTTTTCTATTTTTAAAAAAGATTATTTATTCATTTGACAAAGAAAGAAAGTGGGGTGGCAGGCAGAGGCAGAGGGAGAAGCAGGCTCCCCGCTGAGCAAAGAGCCCAATGCAGGGCTTGATCTCAGGACCCTGGGATCATGACCCGAGCCAAAGGCAGACACTTAATGGACTGAGCCATCCAGGCACCCCCTGTTTTTCTATTATTAAAGACATACTATAGAAAATTTCAAATATACCCTAAAGGAGAGAGAAGAGCACATCCTACCCAAACGTATCCATCACTAAGGTATTATTAGTATTATAAAACACTACAAATACCATAAATGCACTGCAGTATATACAGGGCTATCAAAATAGGGCAGAATCACTAGGATACTGATGTCTTCCTGCCTGAAACCTAGAGCATATTCACATAGACACTCATGGGAAAGTTACCAGGACAAGGATATCTTGGCTTTGACTCTGATTCTTGTTCAAGCCATGCAGCCCGTCTCCAGTGTTCCCCTGGGTCTTCCTCCGCTGCCGTCTCTGGAGTGCCTTCCTGGCCTTCTGCAGCTCTCCTACCATATGTTTTTCAAACGTGCTGACCAGTGCCTTGGTTTTCATCTCTTCATCGACATCCCAGATATCTTCAAGTGTCAGAGGTTGCTTGTAGCCTTTCATAATGATGCTGGAACCAGAGCGATCCACAGGCTGAGACCCTACAGGCTGGGTCAGGGGCAATTCCCCTGCTGCTTCTGACAAAAGCTGCTCCCCGACCCCCAGTTCAGAGATGGAGGGATATAGGAAGGGAGGGGGGCCACTGCTCCACCTCCCAGCCCTTTAAACCTGACAGAGGCATGGGGAGGGCAGAAAACGGATGGGAGAGGTGATGGAATGTAAACTAAGACGAGGAGGAGGGCAAGAGGAGCAATGCGACTGAATGAAAAAACAAAAGAGCATCATGTCCACCTGCTCCTTCCTCCTTGAACACTGGCTGCTGCTCTGCCCCTGGGGCATCTCCGAGGGGCCGTCAATGCCCTTAAGGAACTGAGCAGCCCTGGAGGCCTCCTTCTGCTCTCTCTCTTGATCAGGGCCCACCAACCTGGTGTTTGAGAACATGGATACAAAATAAATTACGTCTTTATTCTCACTAGCTTCTGACTGAAACCTAGCCTTTCCTTATAACATGAACGGAGGCAAACAAGCAGTTGTAAACAGGAGTACCCGTTCCTTTGACACCAAGCGATCTCGCAGGGTTTTCATGGCACAGGTACACTCATCGGTGCTTTGAGGTTGTGGTCATTGTTAGCCCCACCGCTAGATCACTAGATCTTGTCATTTAACACATTTGTAATGGAGCACTTGTGTTACATCACAATTTTTTTTAATATTTAAGTGATTATATTTCAAAATATTTGGTTTCCTTTGCAACTCTGTCTTTTTCTTTATGTACAGAAAATATGATCTGAGGAGGGACTCATAGGCAGTACCTGTTGCCAAGTGGTCCATGGAACTACAAAGGCCAAGAGTGTTTGCTGCAGATCCTTTGGTAGCCCAGGCCAGCTAGTTCCTCCCTTACCCTTCAAATGGTGTCACACTGCCTGCCCCCTTCTTATCCTTCCACCTTTCCTAACACCTTCCTTTTCCCTGTGAACCTCCAGGCCACCAAGAGCAAAACCCCCTCCATCCTCTCCTCCATGTCCCAGGCTGAAATAAATAGATCTGCTAAATTAACATTCTCGGACTCCAAGTAGAGGAGAAATGGAGGCCTCAGGAAGCATTTTTAAAATTAAGATTTCCATCACTTTCAGAAGAATGAGGGGGTAGGGATATGGACAACCCACACCCCAGGCATTTCCTACCTGTCATACCAACTAAACGTAATGCTACTCAGAAATGAGGCTGTCAATGATGGATTCTGCAAGACACACACAAAAAAAATCAAAAAGTAAATCAACCTGAGACAGGAACTTCGTGGGACTCTAAAATCGAAAAGTGATTTTTCTAGATATAATGTTATGTGAAAAAGCAGACTTGAGACTGAAGTAGGCTGAACAACATAGGTTTACCTGGAGACCCTAAAGTCTTACCAGTAAAAATCAGATTTTCTGGCATAGATAGATGAATGCATTATCCATGCTGAAGATTGGCAGGTCAATATAAAAGTATTTCCAGACTCATAAAAGAGTATTTCCATACACTAACCACTTTTGGTCTCCTTAAGCCATTAATGATCCACACAGCTATATTCTGGGCTCAAGGGGACTCCCCCCACCCACCCCACCACAAGGCCTAGGGCCTCTTGAAGTTACATGTGTCAAAATATCATCCAATGAAATAATACATGAGATCGGCATATTTAGCATCTCACATTTGAGGAGGCATCTTTTTCTGAAAATGCTGAAAGGATCAGGATCAGGATCTGTAGTGCATAGCAGATGAAGAACAGGCAGGAATAGGCCAGATTAGAATTGCTGCCCTATAGGGGAACAGAAAACAACAACAATTAAAAAAAAAACAGAAAATGAGCCTTTTCCCAAATTAAGTCTAAATGGCCCACATAGGGCGATGCTTGTGCTTAAAGCCTATCATCAAATCTCCTAAACATACTTCTATCCCAGAGTCCAACTGACTGTATGCCATTCACTCTTACTTAGAAGTTGCTCACCACACTACCTCAAGTAACCCGCTCTTTCCTCCTTACCTTTAAGAGTGTCCGGATCAGAGTCTGAAACTGGAAAACGCCACAGAGTACTGAGAGAATCCAGAATAGGGACAGGAACCAAGAATCCTTCTGCATGCACCATCGTCTGCTGTGTTGGATCAGCAAAACCAGGAGCTAAAGAGAAATTCACATCAAGTTCTGAAAAATACGGTCACCAAGGATGGGAGGAAAGAAAGATGCCAGAGATAGGGAAAGAATGTTGGGTTAAAGGAGGAGATGGTTAGAACTAATCAGGCCATGCAGAAAACACACAAATGCCAAGTTATAGACTTCCTCCCTGATACAATCCAACCTCCTCTTTTAGGGTGTCTATCCTCTCCCTGGGACCCCCTTCCTCACCCCATGTCCCCACCACACTTGGGTGGGAAGTTAGCCAAGAATACAGAGGGTCACCTTCTGCATATAATGGAGTTGGTTTGGGAGCCAGAAGTCTTTTCAAGACCCAAGGAAGTGAATTTCAGGCACTGCAGTAGTCCACCTGGGAGGGAGTTTCTGCAGGACAGGTGTAAGCTGTCTATGGGATTTTCTAATAATATCAAACTAGGCAATTTAAAAAAAAAAAAACCTTGCCTTGTAACCTCTCACTTAATTATAATTAAATGTTGGTTTCCTAGACTCGGTGCGGAGCGCCTGTAAACTAGCGTTTTGAAAACAAAGCCATGATTAGTATCATCTGTTCATTTCTGTGGTATAGATAATCCCACTGTGGTGGATGTCAGGCCCCAACAAGCTGTCACTAAGCACAGCACTGGGAAGAGATACACAGGACCACTGTCCTACGGGGATACAGGCCCATAGATACCAGGCATTCTGACTTTTCAAGGAGGTTTAGAAATCCAAATAGTTATGTGGCATCTTCTCCGTTGAAAAGCATAGCAACTTAGTAGCAAGATGGCGGAGGTGTAGCAGACTGAAATGACATCAGGTCACAGGAGTTCAGCTGGATAGTTATCAAACCATTCTGAATGCCTACAAACTCAATAGGAGATAGAAGAGAAGAAGAATAGCAATTCTAGGAACAGAAAATCGGCCACTTTCTGAAAGGTAGGACCTTTGGAGAAGTGAATCTGAAGTGACGGGAAGATAGACCAATGGGGAGGGGCCGGCTCCCAGCAAGCAGCAGAGCAATGGAGCACAAAATCAGAACTTTCAGAAGTCTGTTCCACTGAGGAACATCACTCCAGAGGCTAAGTGGGGGTGGAGCCCCCATAGGGACAGTGTGGTCTCAGGTCCTGAGGGGTCACAGAAAGACGGGGGGTATCTGAATGTGGCAGAGCTCACAGGTATCAGAGTGGGAAAGCCGGCTACAGAGACAGAGCCGAGGAGTGAGCTCTCAGCTTGTGGTTACCTTAAACTGTGATCCATGGCACAGTTGGGCCACTGCTCTTTGAGGAGGGACCCCACAAGTGGCAGACCTGCAGAGATCCCCTCCTTCCTTCTCTGAGAGAAGCAGCCAGGAGTGCACTGCAGGAATTGGCAGGTTTGGCAACTCCAAATGGGGACATGCACCAGGGACAGAAATGCTCGGTCACAGGCCGGGAGAACTCAGAGTGTGGCCAGAGACCAGGGAGACAGGAGTGATTGACCCCTTTTCTCTGAGGGCACACTGAGGAGTGGGGTCCCGAGCTCATGGCTCCTCCAGGCCAGAGACTGGAGGCCGCCATTTTCATTCCTGTCCTCCAGAGCGCTAAGGAAAGCCTTTAGGGAACAAAAGCTCCCAAGAGCGAACCCAAGTAGATTACTTAGCCTGGCCCTGGCAAGGGCAGTACAATTCCACCTCAGGCAAAGACATTTAAGAATCATGGCAACAGGTCCCTCCCCACAGATGTTCAGCAAGAATATCCAGCCAAGACCAAGCTCAATGATCAACGAGAATAGCGGAACTCCAGAGCTAGGGGAAAGCAACACATAGAATTCATGGCTTTCCCCCCATGATCCTTTAGTCTAGCAAAGTTAAATTATATTAATTTTTTTCTTATTCTGTTTTTTGACTTTTCCTCTTTCTTCTTCTAACATTTTTAATAGTCTATCTTAACAATACCTTCTTTAAAAAATCTTTTTAAACCTTCATTGTTATAGTCATATTTTATCCCTTCATTGTATTTAGCCTTATTTTTTATATACATATAGGTTTTTATTCTTTAAAATTTGGGGATATGATTTCTTCTAATAGATCAAAATATACCCTAAATCTAGCACATGGCTTTGTTCTAGTCTCCACCCTGAGCACATTCTCTTTTTCTTTTTCCAACCATCAATTCCTCTTTTAGAAATCTTTTTAAATTTTCATCTATACAGTCATATTCCTTGCCTTCATCATGTTTACCCTTATTTTTGTATATATATGTGTTTTTCTTTCTTTAAAATTTTGGGAGGTAGTTTCTTCTAAGAGACCAGAATACATCCAAAATCAAGTGGGTGGCTCTGTTCTATTCACAGTCATATATAAATATATATCAGAATGGCTAAAAAAACCAAAACCCATCCATATGCTATCTATGAGAAACTCATCTTAGACCCAAAGACACCTCCAGATTTAAAGTGAGGGGGTGGAAAACAATTTATCATGCCAATGGACATCAAAAGAAAGCAATCCTTATATCAGATCAATTAGATTTTAAGCCAAAGACTATAATAAGAGATGAGGAAGGATACTATATCATACTCAAAGGGTCTGTCCAACAAGAAGATTTAACAATTTTAAATATCTATGCCCCTAACATGGGAGCAGCCAATTATATAAACCAATTGATAACAAAATCAAAGAAACACATCGACAATAATACAGTAATAGTAGGGTACCTTAACACCCCTCACTGAAATGGACAGATTATTCAAGTAAAAGGTCAATAAGGAAATAAAGGCTTTAAAGGACACACTGAACCAGATGGACATCACAAATATATTCAGAACGTATCATCCCAAAGCAATAGGATACACATTCTTCTCTACTGCACATGGAACATTCTTCAAAATAGATCACATCCTGGGTCACAAATCATGTCTCAACTGGTACCAAAAGATTGGGATCATTCCCTGCATATTTTCAGACCACAATGCTCTGAGGCTAGAACTCAATCACAAGAGGAAAGTTGGAAAGAACTCAAATACATGGAGGCTAAAGAGCATCCTACTAAAGATTGAATGGGTCAACCAGGAAATTAAAGAAGAATTGAAAAAATTCGTGGAAACAAATGATAATGAAAACCCAACTCTTCAAAATCTATGGGACACAACAAAGGCGGTCCTGAGAGGAAAGTATGTAGCAATACAAGACTTTTTCAAGAAACAAGAAAGGTCTCAAGTATACAACCTAACCCTCCACATAAAGGAGCTGAAGAAAGAATAGCAAAGAAAGTCTAAACCCAGCAGGAGAAGATAAATAATAAAGATCAGAGCAAAAATCAATGAAATAGAAACCAAAAGAACAGTAGAACAAGTCAATGAAACTAGGAGCTGGTTCTTGGAAAGAATTAATAAGATTGATAAACCCCTGGCCAGACTTACCAAAAAGAAAAGGGAAAGGACCCAAGTAAATAAAATTATGAATGAAAGAGGAGAGATCACAACCAACACCAAAGAAATACAAACAATTATAAGAACATATTATGAGCAACTATACACCAGTAAATTTGACAACCTGGAAGAAATGGATGCATTCCTAGAGAACAAATTTGAACCAAATTGAACCAATTTGAACCAAAATTGAACCAGAAAGAAATAGAAAACCTGAACAGACCCATAACGAGCAGGGAGATTGAAGCAGTCATCAAAAAATCTCCCAACAAACAAGAGCCCAGGGCCAGACAGCTTCCCAGGGGAATTCTACCAAACATTTAAAGAAGAATTAATACCTATTCTCCTGAAACTGTTCCAAAAAATAGAAATGGAAGGAAAACTTCCAAACTCATTTTATGAGGCCAGCATTACCTTGATCCCAAAACCAGACAGACACCATCAAAAAGAATTACAGGCCAATATCCTTGATGAACATAGATGTGAAAATTCTCACCAAAATACTAACCAATAGGATCTAACAGTACATTAAAAGGATTATTCACCACAACCAAGTGGGATTTATTCCAGGGCTGAAAGTTTGGTTCAACATCTGCAAATCAATCAATGTGATATAATACATTAATAAAAGAAAGAACAAGAACTATATGATACTCATTAGATGCTGAAAAGGCATTTGATAAAGTATAGCATCCTTTCTTGATCAAAACTCTTCAAAAGGTAGGGATAGAGGGTACATACCTCAATATCATCAAAGCCATCTATGAGAAACCCACAGCAAATATCATTGTCAATGAGGAAAAACAGAACTTTCCCCCTGAATAGCAGGAACACAGCAGGGATGTCCATTATCACCACTGCTATTCAACATAGTACTAGAAGTCCTAGCCTCAGCAATCAGACAACAGAAAGAAATAAAAGGCATCTGAATCAGCAAAGAAGTAGTCAAACTCTCACTCTTTGAAGATGATATGATACTTTATGTGGAAAACCCAAAGACTCCACTCCAAAACTGCTAGAACTCATACAGGAATTCAGTGAAGTATCAGGATATAAAATCAATGCACAGAAATTAGTGGCATTTCTACACACTAACAGCAAGACAGAAGAAAGAGAAATTAAGGAGTCCATCCCATTTACAATTACACCCCAAACCACAAGATATCTAGAAATAAAACTAACTAAAGAGGTGAAGAATCTGTACTCAGAAAACTATAAAGTACTCATGAAAGAAATTGAGGAAGACACAAAAAAATGGAAAAGTGTTCCATGCTCATGAATTGGAAGAACAAATATTGTGAAAATGTCTATGATACCTAAAGCAATGTACACTTTTAATGCAATCCCCATCAAAACACCATCAATTTTTTTCAAAGAAATGGAACAATTAATCCTAAAATTTATATGGAACCAGAAAAGACCCTGAATAGCAAGAGGAATGTTGAAAAAGAAAGCCAAAGTTGGTAGCACCACAATTCCAGACTTCAAGCTCTATTACAAAGCTGTCATCATCAAGACAGTATGGTACTGGCACAAAAACAGACACATAGATCAATGGAACAGAATAGAGAGTTCAGAAATAGACCCTCAACTCTATGGTCAACTAATCTTTGACAAAGCAGGAAAGAATGTCCAATGGAAAAAAGACAGTCTCTTCAACAAATGGTGTTGGGAAAATTGGACAGCCACATGAAGAAGAATGAAACTGGACCATTTTCTTACACCACACTGAAAATGGATGAAAGATCTCAATGTGAGACAGGAATCCATCAAAATCCTTGAGGATAACACAGGCAGCAACCTCTTTGACCTCAGCTGCAGCCACTTCTTCCCAGAAACATCGCCAAAGGCAAGGGAAGCAAGGGCAAAAATGAACTATTGGGACTTCATGGAGATAAAAAGCTTTTGCACAGCAAAGGAAACAATCAACAAACCCAAAAGGCAACCTACAGAATGGAAGAAGATATTTGCAAATGTCTTACCAGATAAAGAGCTAGTATCCAAAATCTATAAATAACTTAAGAAACCCAGCACCCAAAGAACAAATAATCCAATCAAGAGATGGGCAGAGGACATGAACAGACATTCCTGCAAAGAAGACATGCAGATGGCCAACAGACACATGAAAAAGGGCTCCACATCACTCGGCATCAGGGAAATACAAATCAAAACCACAATAAGATACCACCTCAGACCAGTCAGAATGACTAAAATTAACAGGTCAGGAAATGACAGATGTTGGCAAGGATGTGGAGAAAGGAGAACCCTCCTACACTGTTGGTGGGAATGCAAGCTGGTGCACCCACTCTGGAAAACAGCATGGAGGTTCCTCAAAAAGTTGAAAATAGAACTACCCTATGACCCAGCAATTGCACTACTGTGTATTTACCCTAAAGATACAAATGTAGTGATCCAAAGGGGCATGTGCATCCAAATGTTTATAGCAGCAATGTCCACAATAGCCTATGGAAAGAACCTAGATCTGTATCAACAGATGAATGGATAAAGAAGATGTGATATATATATATATACATATATATATATATATATATATATGTATATATATATATATATATATATATATGTATATATATATATAATATATATATTCCCTTGTTTTATATATAAAACAATGGAATGCTATGCAGCCATCAAAAGAAATGAAATCTTGCCATTTGCAATGATGTGGAGGGTATTATGCTGAGCTAAATAAGTCAGTCAGAGAAAGATAATTATATTTCTCTGATAAGAGGAATTTGAGGGGCAGAGTTGGGGGCCTGGGGGTAGGGAAGGAAAAAATGAAACAAGATGGGATTGGGAGGGAGACAATACAAAAGAGACTCTTAATCTCACAAAACAAACTGAGGGTTGCTGGGTGGGGTATTGAGAGGTAGTTGGGTTATGGACATTGGGGAGTGAATGTGATATGGTGAGTGCTGTGAACTGTGTAAGCCTGATGATTCACAGACCTGTACCCCTTGGGCAAATAATATATGTCAATAAAAATAATTTTAAAATGTTTTAGATCTTAAAAAAAAAAGAGGGTGCCTGTGTGGCTCAGTGGGTTAAGCCTCAGCCTTCAGCTCAGGCCATGGTCTCAGGGTCCTGGGATTGAGGCCTACATCCGGCTCTCTGCTCAGCAGGGAGCCTGCTTCCCTATCTCTCTTTGCCTGCCTCTCTGCCTACTTGTGATTTCTCTCTCTATCAAATAAATTTAAAAATTCTTAAAAAAAAGAAAAGAAAAAGAAAAGGCATAGCAACTAATGTAGTTATTTTTAAAACATTATGCAGACCTCCCCCAAAACCGAGCCCACAGGAGAGAGCAGTTTCTGTTATCAAGTTTACACAAACAACTCTAGATCCACTGATGAGTCATTAGTCAATTTAAGACTAATAGTTATAGCATTTAGAAAAGTCTTAAAACATCAAGAAACTTGTCTTTCACGTGTACATATATTTATTTATTTATTTTTACTTTCCAAATACTGTTTACTTCACTGAAGCCTGAAGGCCAGGGAAAGGGCGTGTGAATGTTTGGGACACCAAGCCTAGGAGTACATGTTGACAACAGTGACATACAGGGCCACAGAGTGCTGTCCAGCTGCCCAGGGAACAGAGGTGGATGAAGGTCTCCATGACAAAGGCCTCATAGACTAAGGAACAACAGTAGGAGCACTGCTGGCTGAAAAGTGCAATATGGGTTATAGTGTGTTATCATCTAGACCTGGGCAGATGAGACGATGTAATAGACCAGCCTGATATTGGAGTCCATGCTCTTCTGGATGTACTTCCAGTCAAACTCAATGCCCTGGGCTCCAACTCAGATGAGAAGGAGTGGGACATAATGAGCATGGCCATGGCCCAGTCCAAGGCAGCAACCATGATCTTGTACTCCCCCTTGCATACATTCCAGGACATGACAAAGTTTAGATGTATCTGGTCTGCCACATCCACGATGACCTTCATGACATCCTAATGAAGTCACAGATGCTGCCTTCCCAGGTAGGAAAAAACCATGGCCTGGGAAGGAAAAAAACCATGCCCAGGAAGAGCATCTTGCACAGCTGCATAAACATGTAGGTGACCCTGGCCTGCACACATGTCCAGAAGGCATTGTGCTCAGGCCACTGTGCTTGTAGGTGATGAAGTGGGGGAAGTAGACCAGGGTGAAGCCATTCCAGAAGTGGAACAGGGTCATGGTGCTGACCTCCTGGGCCCACCAGAGTGCGGGTCTCTGCCTCGGCCAGCCTGGCACCCACTCATGTATAATCATTAGATGGAAGGATAGGAGGGCATGAGATACATATCTTAGGCATCAAAGCTAGTATTTATCTAGGGAGAAGGATCCAAAAGTTAATGTTCAAAAGAATATACAAAACTAAAATTTGATTCAGTCCATTATAACCACATTTTGCCTCATCATAGGCCCCTCAAAAAAGATAAATGAAATTGGACTTAATTTTATTCCAAAAGAGTACATTTCAACTAGATAGCTATGAATAAGAAGAAGATAAACAGGGCAGGAGTGGAAGTAGGACTTACCCATGTGCCCAGGTAAAGGCTTGGATTGGTGTATCTAATGGCAGGGACTGTGGCTTGTCCAGAGTCTTCTGTGAGTACAAGGGCCAGCTCTATGGCTGCTAGAATAAGAAGAAAGCCAACAAGCACCTGAGAAGGAAAAAGACCACTGTTAAGAGGATATCATGCTTTAGAATAGAATGGTTCCTGATAACAGATAATAAAGATGGTATGCACAGATTCAGAGAACACAAGAAATACTTCTGGCATCAATGAATGCCAAGCAATGGACTGTAGTTCTAGCAGTGGAATGAAGTTCAATGTAGGCCAGGATAGGTTTTTGAGGAATGCTGAGTGTGATGGTTTTAAACTATGTTCACAAGTTCTTTGATATTCTTCCCTTCAAAAAGGAGATCTTGGTACCTGTTCTCTTGAATGTGAACTTAACTTCACGACTCAATTCTAAAGAACAGAATATGGTAGAAGCTCATAAAAAACAATATGGCTTCCTCCTTCTCTTTCTCAGATCACCCACTTCACTTCAGGGAAAGCTCCTAGTGCCATCAGGAGGACACTCAAGTAGCTTTATGGAGAGATCCACTTGGTAAATAACGGAGACCTCTTGTCAACAGCCATGTGAGTGAGTCATCTTAGACTTAGCTGCTCCAGCCCCGGTCAAGACGTTAGATGACCTTAGTCTCTGCTAGCATATCAGCTGCCATGTCATGAGAGACCCTGAAGCAGAACCCAGGTAAGCAGCTCCGAAATTTCTGATGCATAGAAAATGTGAGAAAAAAATGTGCTTTTTCTTAATTGCTAAGTTTTGGAATAACTTTTTATACAACAATAGGTAACAAAAAAATAGATTTAAAAAGGGAACCCCCATACCTTAATTGGGATTTCCAGTTTCCTTGGTCCTATTCCCTTTCCTTGATTATTATTCCCAGCCTCTTCCCCAGACAAGATTTGAAGTTAATGTTGCAAACTGTTGTGACTATGTCACCCTAGGAGGAATCTAAGCCAATCAATATTTGTCCTATGAGTTCATAAGACATGCTATCCATCGTATTATTCTAAAGAATCACCCCTGCCGATCAGGACGAGAAATTACTACTTCCGCAGAGGAGGTCCACCAAAATCTTAGCCCTCAAAATGAGGGTCTTTAGGATCATCTCCCCTACCCCCATCCCTTCAACTCCCATCCATCTGTCCCTATTCATTCCCATGTCTCATTCATCCCAAATGGTTCAGGCAGAAATATTGAGCTGCTTAAAATTAAAACCAACCAGTGAGAAACATGAATGCATCTATAGTAGGACCAGTGTGGTTATTTAGCAAGGCATAAAGTCAAAGACATGTTACTGAAGGGAATGCATTTCTCAAGTACATAATATACTATATTGTGCTTTCTCATATGAGACAGGTTTTTTCTGGAAAAAAAAAAAACAGCTTTTGACGTGGTAAGATATGTTTGCCTTTAAGTAAATTGGGTATAAAAATGAGCAAGGTGGAGGGGCGCCTGGGTGGCTCAGTGGGTTAAGCCTCTGCCTTCGGCTCAGGTCATGATTTTAGGGTCCTGGGATCGAGCCCCACATCGGGCTTTCTGCTCAGCAGGGAGCCTGCTTCCCCTCTCTCTCTCTGCCTGTCTCTCTGCCTACTTGTGATCACTCTCTATCAGATAAATAAGTTAAAAATCTTAAAAAAAAAATGAGCAGGGTGGAGCTAGAGAACCCAGTCAAGGAGGATTTGAGGAGAATAGGTGAAGAGAATACTAATCAGCTACCCAGGCCAAGGAAAAAGAGCAGGCCTTGCCATAGGCTTCCACATATTAAATTTTTACACATTGATTAGAGATATACTGAGCAACCCATATCAAAAAGAACAACTTACATTATAAAGCACTCCTATAAAACATTTCAAAATAAGAACAAACAACCCAGTATAAAAGGCGTAAGATGGAAAGTTTAAAGAAAAAATATGACTTTTAAAGACAGAACAGATGCTTAATGTGATAATTAGTGCAATTTCAAATTATAATGATATACCACTTCTTACTTAACTGCTTAGCAAATATCAGAAAGTTTGATAAAAAGTTGGTAAGATTGAGGAAAAACCTCTATGGAGGATAATTTTCACTATTTAAAAATTGCGAGTCCATATACTCTTTACCCAGTAACTTCATTTCTAGGATTTATGCTACAGACACACATGAACATAGTTTGTTTGTTTGTTTGTTTGTTTGTTTGCAGCATTGTCTATGATGGCAGAAGGTTAAAAACCACCTAAATTTCTGTCACATAAGGCACATAAGTTATGATACATCCAAATAACAGCACTATGAGTGGACATTAGAAAGCTGATTTTTATGTGCTAAAATGGACGGATCAAGACATGGAGATTAACACAAGACACTAACATTTGTATAAAGAAAAGTAGGCATTTTTATAAGCATGGGTTACCTCTGGAAGGATATACAAGGAACTAGGGTCAGTGGTTGCTAATTCAGACAAGAATGAGTGACTAGAATACCATGTACCTTTTGTAAATTTTGAGTTGTAATCCTGATTTACTCAAAAGATTAAAGAAAATGCAGTGGAATACTACTCAGCCATCAAAAAAATTGAAATCTTGCCATTTGCAATAACATGGATTAAACTAGAGGATATTATGTTAAGTGAAATAAGTCAGAGAAAGGCAATTATATGATCTCACTCATATGTGGAATTTAAGAAAAAAAAAAAGGATCATAGAGAAGAGAGGAAAAAATAAAACAAGACAAAACCAGAGAGGGAGACAAAGCATAAGAGACTCTTAATCATAGGAAACCAACTCGGGCTTGCTGGAGAAGAGGTAGGTGGAGGGATGGGGTAATCGGGTGATAGACATTAAGAAGGGCAAGTGACATAAAGAGCACTGGGTGTTATATAAGACTGACGACTGACCTCTACCTCTGAAACCAATAATACATTATATGTTAATTGAATTTAAATCAAAAAAGTATATTTGGAAAAAAGTTAAATACAGTAACATGCCCATTTTAAAAAATGAGCAAGTGGTGTGAACAGACAATTCACAAATATGCTCAACAAATTAAAAAACATCATCTGTGGGCACCTGGGTGGCTAAGTCATTATGTGTCTGCCTTCGGCTCAGGTCATGATCCTAGGGTCCTGGGATTGAGCCCCACATCAGGCTCCCTGCTTGGTGGGAAGCCTGCTTCTACCTCTCTCACTCCCCCTGCTTGTGTTCCCTTTCTCGCTGTTTCTCTCTGTCAAAAAAATAAACAAAATCTTAAACACACACACACACACACACACACACACACATCAATTGCATTAGTCCTTTAAGAAATGCAAAGTAAACCAAAAGGATGCCATTTTACACATAAAATAAAAATATGTTAGACCCAGTGCTGGCAAAGGTGCAGAGACAAATTCTAACACACCTTAGGTGAGAATGTAAATCAGCAAAAAGCTTCCTAAATTATAAAAATTTTACCATGTTTCAAAAGCCTTAACCGCTCATATTCCTTGATATAGTCATTCTACTCCTAAGAAGCTATTCTAAGGAAATACAATGAATTTCAGGCAAATACTTGTGCACAGAATCTTAACTGGAATCTCAGTTTTAGCAGTGAATTATTTATAAAATCTAAAATAACCCAAAACAATGGTGGAGAGGTTTGTCGGAGGAATTAATGCTGCAAGAGTTGTTAAAACAAGTTATGGTATCCTCATGTGATGAACGATTATGTAACTGGTAGAAGGCAGAGGAGGGTCAATAATGTATCCTCGGACTGAGAAGCTGCTTTTCAAATGCAAAAATGCTGCAAACCACTCTAGACCATTGACACAGTTTTACTCAGTTAACTTACCCACAGGGATAATCATGGAGGAGGACCGACACACAACAGAGGGCACTATGCAGCTGTTTTCCACCCCAAACTTTCCAGCCCATTTTCCTCAGCCATCCAGACCTTAATCTCCAGCTTTCATAGAGCAAGGTCCATGCTGGTGAGGTCATAGGATAGTTATCTAAAGTGGTACTATCTGTGCACCAGAATGGCTCTCTACTAGTTATCTAAAGTAGCCAGAGGGGAGAACAAATGGAGGGCCAGAGATGGAGTCAGTGTTGTCTCTACTCCTACACTCCGTCTTCAACGTCTTTATGGCCTGCACCACCTATATGCACAGCACTCTTCACGATGACCCCAGAGCCAGATTGCAAGAGGTGACTTGCATTCCTTGACAGCGACACAAGGTCCCTCCCCGCCCAGGAAAGAGGTCCTTTCCTCAGACCCAACAGATGAAGAAACTGTGAATTTCAGCCTAAGAGGTAGCCCATGACAGGAAGACATTTCCTGATGCACCAGGAGGGAACATCAGCTGTGCTAAGCCTGTGAGACAAAGGCCTTCCGGGCAATAGGCATGACAGCTCTTATTCCAGCAATAACCCAGTAGCTGTTTCGGCCCCATGAGCCAGTGCCACCCCTGGCTTTTCATCATTTGTCATTCCGGAGAGATAGGGGTGACAACCACTCTGGCATCTTCCACCTGAAAAGGGGTGTAGATCAGAATTTGAAGAAAGAAGAGAGCCAAGATAATTACACAGAACAACTGATTCTGGGATAAAACAAACAAATTATTACATTCAATTAAAGATATTCCCTGGTGGTAAGTTGAGCCCCTGCCCTGCACGGAGCCATTATTTGAAGCTTTCATGGGTAGCCAAGCCAAATACTTGCTATTAACTCCCCTTCGATGCTTATCGATTTGGGTTACTTCCTCTCTCCCCCAAAATCTCATGAACCTGCCAGGAAGTGACCTTCCTCACTTTTCTGGCAAGGCTCCCAAGAACCCTATATGGAATGTAACAGGCTGATTCCCGCCCCCCTCCCCCAATGGCATTCATTGGCTCCATAAAGTCAGCCTTAGTACTTTCAGGCTGTCTGGTCATACCTGAGTCTATGTAGGTCCCTCTCAAATAGGACACTCCTGTCAAGGCCTTGGTTAATACAACCAATTGTTCAAATGGTGTCATGTTATAAGGAAAACATTCTTTTTTTTTTTTTTAAGATTTTATTTATTTGCCAGAGAGAGAGAGAGAACACACAAGCAGGCAGAGAGGCAGGCAGAGGCAGCGAGAGAAGCAGGCTCCCTGCCGAGCAAGGAACCCGATGCGGAACTCGATCCCAGGACCCTGGGATCATGACCTGAGCTGAAGGCAGTGGCTTAACCAACTGAGCCACCCAGGTGCCCCAGGAAAACATTCTTATTGAAGTTCTACAGATAAGTAGAACTGATTTCCCTTTGGACAGATTCTCCTGGTTTCACTTAAGTCAGCCCCATGGCAGCCACACCTGCACTGGGTTAATAGGGACAAGGACAGATACTAAGGTCCTGCACTCCTCCCTCAGGGTCTTTCAGTCTCTCAGTGTCCCACAGTCCTAACTCCCAAGCTGCCACTCCCTCTCTCGGCCCTTCTGCTTGAAGTGGCTCCTTAGCTCCACTAATTTAGCTGCAGAATATTCCCTCAGTCACTTTCTGGCTAGTGGCAACTTCCTCTTGGTCATCCCCAGTACACTGTATTGTTTTTTGAATGACTACAGTATGGACAATTTGGAAAAAACAAAAACCTCTGTGAAATGGTGGAAATGAATCTGGTAACTCCCTGAAGAGGATGAATAATCTTGCATTTTAAAAGCTTATGGAAGGGGCGCCCAGGTGGCTCAGTGGGTTAAGCCGCTGCCTTCGGCTCAGGTCATGATCCCAGAGTCCTGGGATTGAGTCCCACATCAGGCTCTCTGCTCAGTGGAGAGACTGCTTCCCTTCCTCTCTCTCTGCGTGCCTCTCTGCCTACTTGTGATCTCTGTCTGTCAAATAAATAAATATTTTAAAATCTTAAGAAAAATTTAAATAAATAAGAATAAAAAACCACAGGTAACCCAATTAAAAAATAGGCAAAGGGTTTATTTAAAGAATAGGTTTTTTTCCTAAGAAGGTATACAAATGGCCAAAAAGCATATGAAAAGATGCTCAATGTCATTAGTCAAAACCATAGCAAGCTCTTTGCACCAACTAGGATCGCTATAACTGAAAAGATTAACCATGATAAGTACCGGTGAGAATGAATATTAGAGCCCTCATACACTGCTGGCAGGAATTTAAAGGAGACAGCCACTTTGGAAAACAGCTTGTCAGTTCCTCAAAATATCAAATGTAGAGCTACCATATGACTTAGCAATTCTACTCATAAGTATATACTTATACTAATACTTAATACTTATACTAATACTTAAACTTAAAATACTTAAAAGTATAAAAGTATATAATACTTACACTAAGCATGTAAGCATAATACTTATACAAGAAAATTGAAAATCCGTGTCTTCCCCAAATAAACATGATGTATCTATAATATTGTATTATTTAGCCATAAAAAGGAATGAAATATTTGTATATGCTACCACAAGGATGAACCTTGGATACATAATACTGAATGAAAGAAGCCAGACACGAAAGGCTTTTGTATGACTACATTTATATATGAACTATCCAGACTAGATACAGAGACAGACAGCAGGTTCGAGATTTCCAAGGGATAAGAGGAGGAGGGCACAGGGAAGTGAGGTTTAATGGATACAAAGTTTCCATTTGGGGTGATGGAAAATCCTGGAACTGGATGGCAGTGATGGTTGCAGAACATCATGAATGTATTTAACGCTACTGCATCTTACACTTTAAGTTGGATGAAATGGTCAATTTCATGTTCTCTGTATTTTACCACAATGATAATAATTTAAAAAGGAGTGAAGTACTGATTCATGCCATTACGTGTATAAAACTTGGAAATAGGGACACCTGGGTGGCTCAGTCAGTCAAGTGTCGGCATTCTGCTCAGGTCATGATCTCAGAGTCCTGGGATCCAGCCCTACATCAGGCTCCCTGTTCAGTGAGGAGTCTACTTCTCCCTCTCCCTATGCCCCTTCCCCATTTGTGCTCCCTCTCCCTCTCTCTCATAAATAAAAATCTTAAAAAAAAAAAAAAAGAAGATGAGGAGGAAAACTTGAAAACATTTTGCGATGTTAAATAAGTCAGGTGCTAAAGGCTACATAGTATATAATTCCTTTATATGAAATGTTCTGAAGAGACAAAGCCATAGACAGAAAGTAGATTAGTACTTGCTAGGGATTAGGCAAGAGGGATGGGGCGGGGAGGGAATGGGTTGTTACTGCCTAATAGGAACTGAGTTTCTTTTTGGAGTAATGAAACTATTCTGGAATTGGACAGAGGTGATGGTCACACATTTTTGTGAGTCTACTAAAAACCACTGAATTGTACACTTTAAACAGGTGTGTTTTATGGTATGTAGACTATATATCAATAAAGCTATTTTTTAAGGGATATATAGGAGCACCTGCTATTTTTATCTGCCTTTGGACACTGACTTGAGGGTGTGATTCCTGGAGCCGCTGCAGCCACCCTGTCATCATGTGCTAGCTTAATAACTGGCTTGAGAGGCTGAGCTCATGAGAAAAAAGATGAAAATAATCAGCTATCTGCTGAGGTCGTTGAGCTTCTAAAGTAATAAGTCCTGGGGCTGCACTGCCTCTGGTCTTCTTGTTATGGAAGAGAATCAATTCCTTATTGCCTCAGCTAAGAGGTGTGACTTGCCAGTGAGATCTTCCACTGACAGAAATCTATTCTTTATAGTCAGCACCAGCTGAGAGTAAGACTGGGGAAAAGGACAGAAATCGGAGCCTTAATGGAAGCTCTGTGTACCAAACTGGTACGGTTATGCCAGTCATTTCTTTGTTTCTCCCACTTCCACCCCATCATCACAAATCCACTGAAACTCTACTTGCCACGACCACCCCCCAACCAGGCTAAAACAGAAGTAATTCTCTGAAACAGAATGCTCTCCTGAGGAGGAATGAGAAGATAGTGAGTGTCTTGGTGCCCCAGAGGAAACTAGTCTTCGTACAGCATGCAGTAAGGGTGGAGAAGTCCAGTGTGGCCTCCTGCTCTTGGGAGAAGCCATAGTTCCACACAGTTGTTCAGGACTCAGAGCTCAAAAGCAGTCCTCCCCTCAAGGAGAGGCCACCTGGGGGGAGCTGTCTTACAGAATGGCAGAGGGGTCTGCTCCCATCACATATATTCATTAACTTAGTCCTTTGCTTATAAATGCAAAAAGAACAGTAATAACCATCAGAAGGTGGAGAAAAACCAATACTAGCAAAGAAGATAGCCAAGATAATTACACAGAATAACTGATTCTGGGATAAAACAAATTATTAAATGAACAAAAGATACTTCTAAATTATTTTTAAATTAATGTCTTAAGAGAGATCTGAGAAGACATTGCATCCATTAATAGGCTGATATTTTTAAAAAAAAGGTATATTCTGAAATTAAGAGTAATTCTTAGAAATCAAACCCATGTTTGCAAAAATAAAGGCTCTTTAGGATGACTGAAAGAAAAGAAATTGGGGGATATCTCAGGACATAAGTGAAAAGAGAAGAACAAATTTTAAAAAGAGAGAAGTTGAGAAGGAAAATCAATTCAGTGTCAAAAACCAAACTAGTTCTGAAGTTCTGAAGAGATGGAATTTCAAAATTGGAGGAAAGGAAGTAAAAAGACCAATAGATGAAAATTTCTCAGAGATAAGAAAGACATCAGTCTTAAGGTTGAAAGCATCAAACCCACTGAATGAGAAAAGACCCATGTAAACAGACTCATGAAATTTCAAGACATCAAGAAAAAAAGAGGATATAGCCTTCTACAGAAGATAACTCAGTAGCACAAGATGTTGGGAAGCAATATGGCAACATCTTTGGAGTTTTTAAAAAATGTGTTTGAAGCTAGCATTCCATATCCAGATGAACATTTGCAGAAAGCAAGGACTTTGAGACTTTATTTACTGTTTCTCTCTCTGAAAATTTTATTTGAGGATCTTCTTCAGATCCAAGAACTGTAGGGACACAGATTCTCTCATTTCACACAAAGGGGTATCAAGATGTCGAGTCTAAAATTGATGGCAGATTATCTTTAGGAATAAGGGTATCCAACAGAAGAACTGAAAGCAATCATACAAAATTAAAGACAGAGAAAAAGAGAAAAAGAAAAGGAAGGTGAGGGTAGGGCCAAGGAACTGAATTCTTTGTCTTGCACGGAGGGCAGAAACAGATCTTTTTTAAAGGTGATCGATCGAGAAATACAGGTATAAATACATTATTTACAGATATAGAGGTAACCATTAAAATAATTTTAAATGAAGGTCTCTGGAGAATGGCACTAGGAGATAGAAGAGTAAGAAATAGACTTTTCATTTTGTGTTTCTTGGCTCTTTTTTTTAAAAAGAGAGTGGAAGGAAACATACCAAAATGTTAATAGGAGTGTATCAGGGTGATAATAATGGTCAATGGATTTAATTTGCTTCCTATTTCCCTAGAGTTTCCAAACTTTCCACAATAATCTTGTGGATTATTGTAAAAAATTAATTTTTTAAAAGACTGTATTTATTTGACACACAGGGAGAGAGAGCGAGCGAGCGAGCGCACAAGTGGGGGAGCAGGAGGCAGAGGCAGAAGGAGAAGCAAACTCCTCATGGAGCAGGGAGCCCGGTATGGGGCCTGATCCCAGGACATTGGAACCATGATCTGAGCCAAAGGCAGACACTTACCCAGGCGCTCAACCATGCATTACTTTTATAATCAGAAACATGCACACACTTTTATTAAATAGGATCAGGGAAACATTATGGTTGCCTTGAAATAATCCTTGTCTTTCACCTCTGATTTATTGGAGGAGCTTCAAGCGCACATGGAATTTACTAAACCTCCTAAGGAAACATAATCTCATTGGTATTAAAAAAGAGAGGAGAGTGCTTTGGCCATATTTAATATCTCTCCATCTCTGCAAGGTCCTCCTTTTCTCAGAGCTTTACGAATGTTAGGCATTCTGGCTGAATCTTCTATCCATTGTAGAGTGTCTATTCTATCACTTTGTTGGCAGATAAGTATCTAACTTCAGAATCAATATTTTCAGGGAATATGACCCCCAGCAGTCTATTCTATTTTCAGAAAGTCAGTATTATTAGAAAGTCTTTCAATATATTTAGCCAAAGTAGTCTTCCCTGGAATAACCTCCACCCACTTAATATTGATCCTGCTCTCTGAAACTCTGTCGAACAGAACAGGCTCGCAATCTTCTATGTTATATTATGCAATCACTTAAAGATGATTTCCACATTTCACTGGCTCAACACCAAGTCTATTTTTGCCACACATCTTTCTTCCTCTAACCTCAGCACTCCAGAACCAAATTCCTTTTTCATTTCCCTGGGATTGAGCTCCTTCATTCATTCATTTATTTTGTGATTCAATTCATTCAGTTACATACTGTGCATCAGGTCCTTTCTGTAAGGATGCATCTTTAAACAAACAAACTTGTAGAATCTCTCACTTTGGTCAAGCAAACGGACTTAGTTCAGACAAGTATAGACAGTTCAGGAAAGTCAGAGAGAAAAAGCCCAAAAGCAGGAAATGGAGAAATAAAATCAAGTTGAGAAATGAGCCCAAAAGAAGGTTCTCATAGAAGTAAAGTTTTACTATGTGAGGAGTTATACTTCTACTTTTAGAGAAGAGACCAGTTATTTTGAAAATTTTAAGAGGCGGTTAATTTGTGCTTGTTACTGTCACGGTAGAGGACAAAAAATAAAGTATAAATTAGGAATGGAGCTCCTGAGACTATGAGCGAGGATGAGTGGATTATTAGCTATGAAAAAAAAAGTCAATACATTTATCTTCTTTTTGTTTATAAAGATTTGTATTTATAAAAGTTAGGCAAAATGTATTATACCCATATAATAGAATATAAGTTAGGCATAAAATGGGAAAGAAGTACTGATATATACTACGATATGGATGAACCTTGAAAATCTTATGCTAAGTGAAAGAAGCCAACCATAAAAGGCCATATATTATTATAAGATTCCATTTATGAAATCTCTGAAATAGGGAAACTAGAGATAGCAAGTAGGTTAGTGGTTGCTTAGGACTAAGGAGAATGGGGAGATAGGAGGTTTGTTTCTGTTCTAAAATTGATTATGGTGATGGTTGTATATATCAGTATGCTAAAAATTATATTTAAATGGGTGAATTGAGTCTCCAAAGGCAAGGGAAACTAAAGCAAAAATGAACTATTGAGACTTCATCAAGATAAAAAGCTTTTGCACAGCAAAGTTAACAGTTTCAACAAAACCAAAGGACAATATACTGAATGGGAGAAAATACTTGCAAATGTCTTGTCAGATAAAGAGCTAGTATCCAAAATCTATACATAACTTAACAAACCCAACACCCAAAGAACAAATAATCCAGTCAAGAAATGGGCAGAAGACATGAACAGACATTTCTCCAAAGAAGACATACAAATGGCCAACAGACAAATGAAAAAATGCTCAACATCACTCGGCATCAGGGAAATAAAAATCAAAACCACAATGAGACACCACCTCACACCAGTCAGAATGGCTAAAATTAACAACAGATGTTTTTGAGGATGTGGAGAAAGGGGAATCCTCTTACACTGCTCATGTAATGCAAGCTGGTACAGCCACTCTGGAAAACAGTATAGAGGTTCCTCAAAAAGTCAATAATAGAACTACGTATTATACTACTAGGTATTTACCAAAAAGATACAAACGCTGTTATCCTAAGGGACACCTACACCCCAATGTTTATAGCAGCAATGTCCACAATAGTCAAAGAGCTCAGATGTCCATCAATAGATGGAATAAAGATGGATAAAGTGGATAAAGAAGATGTCACACACACACACACAGGAATATTTCTCAGCCATCAAAAAATGAAATCTTACCATTTGCAACAATGTGGATGGAACTAGGGGATATTATGCTAAGTGAAATAAGTCAACCAGAGAAAGCGAATTATCATATGATTTCACTCATTATGTGGAATTTAAAAAACAAAAGAGAGAATCATAGGGGAAGGGAGGGAAAAATAAAATAAGACAAAATCAGAGAGGGAGAAAAACTATAAAAAACAAATTGAGGGATGCTGGAGGGTAGGGAGGTGGGGAGATGGGGTAACTGGGTGATGGGCATTAAGAGAGCATGTGATGTAATGCATACCAAGTGTTATACACAACTGATGAATCCCTGAACTCTGCCTCTGAAACTAATAGTACACTATATGTTAATTAATTGAATTTAAATTTAACTTAATTTAAAAAATAAATGGGTGAATTGTATGGTATATGAATTATATCGCAATAAAGCTGTTTTTTTTTAAGATTTTATTTATTTATTTGAACAGAAAGAGAGATCAGAAGTAGGCAAAGAGGCAGGCAGGGGGAGGGGAAAGCAGGCTCCCTGCTGAGCAGAGAGCCCGCTGCAGGTCTGGATCCCAGGACCCTGAGATCATGACCTGAGCCGAAGGCAGAGGTTTAACCCACTGAGTCACCCAGCTGTCCTAAAGCTGTTTTTTTTTTTAAAGTTAGAAGTTCTTACAGTTAATTAAGAACTATGATTAAACTGTGATACTGATTTATTCATTACCCAGCCTTTTCTTAGAAGTCTCTAACTCATTCCTGAGAGTATTAAAGCATGTTGTTCAATGTTCAGAATCTAACACGTTCTTGACTCCACTTCTAGAGTATGTTTAATATTAACATTCAACAAATTCATCCTGAGTGTTATGCCCTGTGCTTGGCACTTGGATCAGCAAAGCAGACAATGACCCTGCCCCTTCTCTCAGGGACCATTCTTTCCTGTCCACGGTCCAACAAAGCTCACCACCAGCCCCTGCCTTGGAGTGCCAACGAAAATCCCACTTCATTTAGCCAAGTTCCTTCCTTCTGTTTAGATTCCAGGTAATCTGAGGTCATTGGTATGTGCACTCACAGAACATCAAATCTAATTAACCTTTTTAATTAAACCCAGTTTAAAGATCAGGATAGATAGGGAAAAACAAACCACTACCGCCAACAACAAAAAAAGTAGTGAAAAAAGCAGATGCTGGAGTTTAGGAGGTGGATTTTCAAACTCAGTTGAATGTCTCGGTTCCCACAAGACCCTTTCTGCATTAATCGGTGCAGCTGGCCGACTGGCTCTTCCTCTAGTTTCTCTTGGGCCCTCTTCTGCAGCTCCTGTCCTTCCCATATTTCCTTACTCAGGCATGTCACCATGAGCACTCACCCTACCTCACTCTACTGTGAGTGTCTGGACTCATGGAAGACTTTGGGAAAATGGAATCCTTATTTCAGACCCAAGTTATGGGAGATGAATGATGGTTGGATTGCCTGAGTGGTACAGAGAAAATGGTGCATTTTATTTTCACCTCATTGTAGGTGCCAACTGAATTACAGTCTTCTGAGTTATTAGAACAGTCTCAAGACAGGTCATCCAGTATTTGCTTCTCAAATATTAAAAAGACAATAAATATTTGACTGATTGGTTACTTTTCATTGGTGTTTTAAAAATCTGCTATCAATAAGATTTAAGTGTCACTACCCTCCTATTTTTTAAGATTTTATGTATTCGTTTGAGAGAGAGAGAGAGGGAGAGAGAGAGCATGAGTCGGGGAGGAGGGTAGAGCAGAGAGAGGGAGGAGCAGATTCCCTGCTGGGCAGGGAGTAGGGAGCCTGACATAGGGCTGGATCCCAGGACCCTGAGATCATTAGCCAAACTGAAGGCAGGCACTTAACCAACTGAAACACCCAGGTGCCCCAAGAGTCATCACTCTGCAAAAATTAAAGTTACCTTAACTAAGAAATATGACATGGGGCCAGTGACCACCTGTCTTAGGAAAGCTGATTAAAGATAGGGAAGCAGACACTTTAACCATCAAAAAAATGTCTCTACCCTGTACCAAGTAATTAGAAAATAGTGGAGTTCCCATACCTGCTTAGTGAGGTAGAGTTTGGTTATAGGAGATCTCTTGATCTTAGATCTATACACATGAAGAAGCTGCCAAGGAGCCAGAAGCCAAAGGAAACCCAAGGGAATCCACACCAGAACAGTTTGCTCAAAACAAAGAGGCAGGTCCGCTTCTGGGCTATCCAAGAATGAAGAATTCTGGGGGACCAAAACAGAAAGATTATTGAATACACTCATTTTTTGAAGACAGAAAACTCACGTGAGGGAACCCTCCACTTCCACCCCTGTTCCCAAACAATTTTAATTCCGTTCTATATCCATAGTCAACCTGACCCTTTACCTAGATGCAATTTCCTATTAATCTCCGTGGATATAAAGTCAACATTTAATGACAGTGACTTTTTGGGTCAATGCAACCTTTATGAACCTTTCGTTCACCAGCTACTCTAAGTAAACCTCACCACTGCATTTGCCAAGTTATGGGAAGAAGAGGGACAGACTATTCTTTTTTTTTTTTTTTACATTTTTTTTCCCATTTTATTTATTTTTTCAGCATAACAGTATTCATTCTTTTTGCACAACACCCAGTGCTCCATGCAAAACGTGCCCTCCCTATTACCCACCACCTGTTCCCCCAACCTCCCACCCCTGACCCTTCAAAACCCTCAGGTTGTTTTTCAGAGGGACAGACTATTCTTCAAACAGTTCCCTGGGATACAGAAACTTGTTCTTATTTTCGTTTCTAGCACCAATTATGCTCCCTGACAGATGTTCAAACATGCAGGCAGCAGGATGCCTTCGTCAGACTATGGCATTTCGCCTCCTTGGGCCAGAGGGCTTGCAGTGATTCGAACCTAGGGGACCTTGGGCCTAGGAGCTGTAGAGCACCAGTGGAAGGAAGGCTCAACCTCAGCAAATCTATACTAGTCTTTACATTCTGCAATGGATAGAAGTGTCTTGTGAAGTGAGGGTGGGGAGCACCAGTTATTTCTTGAGTCTTGTGAGGGTAGATTTTTCTCTCCTCATAAACATTTTTTAGTTATTTTTGTATAGTTGTTCACACACAGACTCTTTAAAGCAAACATTGCGGCGCCCTGACCAAGATGATCTGTCAGATATTCCCAGAGAGAATTCCCCAAAGATGGCCTGGTAAGATCCTGGCCCCATTAAACCCCACCTTCCTGTGGTAAACACGTCCCAGCCTTGAGGCCTTTGGGGCCCAGGTTCTTTCTAGGATGTGAAGTGTTAACCAACTGCTCTGCTATCTCATTCCCACTCTTCTTATCACTCCATAAAATTACTTGACTTTAGAATTCAGAAAATTCCCTAAGATATTTAAACTATTTTAACAAGCCCTCCATGTGATTCTGATGCTAGGCATTTGCAGACCACACTTACATAGAATCACTAAATCTAGGTTCCTTTTCATTTTCAGTTCCACTAAGCCATTTGGTACTGTTGCCCACCCTGACTTGAAATTCTCTCCTCTAATGGTTCAAAAATTGTCTCAGTGCTCATGATGCCCAAATCTGCATCCCCAGTCTCAACTTCCACTCCATACCACTAACTGCCAGTCCCTCTAGAACTGTCTCCAGAGGACATTCATTTCAACATCAGCAAGACTTAACCTTGGGTCTTCTCTTCTTCCTCCCACCCCACAAACTCTGCAACAACAACTTTCCCTCCTAACATTGTTGAAATTGGGAGTCTTTTCCCCATTTCTCTTCAGAGAACACAATTTTACGGCTAGCTAGTCTGAGAAGAAAGTCTGGGATACAATAAACATATGGTAGAGAATACATTCGTTACCTCTTCCACACAGAATATCCTCTGGAGATATTATGACATGTCTTTTCTTAAGCCCCCCAACCCAAAACCTAAATAACAACACCAGCAACAAACCCAAACCAAAAAACTCTGAGCTTTAGACCACCTGCCCATCTAACTTTCCTGGTTCTTATTGGTAGCAACTGAGGTTAATCTACTAGTCCTGAGTCTGAGAAGAGTCAACAGTGAAAATAAGTATTATTCCTCACCCAAAATGTAGAGTTGCAGAACTTCTCCAGCATGGTTCCTGGAGCTCTTGTGGAATGAAGACTCTCCTGTGACTCTTGTTTTTTATTTACTCTTTTCCTCAGAGAAGCTGGACTGCAAGCAGCAATGCGTTATCTCCCATTCTGATGTTCTGATGTTCCTAATAAAACCAGGTCTCCTGACCTTTCATCTTAACAGTTTACTCATTAACCTGACTCAGATGTTTATTTACAATATCGCAGTAAAGAGACACATGACTCAGGATTGAGGAGCCCCAGGGGTAGGTAGACTCATCATTTTCCAAGTACCAGAAGACTCTGTATGTATGGTCATAAAAGGAACCACTGAAAAATGTTAGCAGAGCTGGCGGACAATTCACGAGAGGAGGAGCCCATTCCTTCTTTTGAAGACATATGACCTAAAAAGAGAAGCATCATGGGAGGGGCAAGTGCCCTTAAACATGCAGGTTCACATCCATTTTAAGGCCTTAGAATTTATAGGAATGTGAAATATCCTACTCCTTTGGATTTTAAATTAAGACCATAGAATTTAAGGGGCGCCTGGGTGGTGCAGTCTTGTGAGGTCAGAATAGGCACCTGACTTTTGGTTTTGGCTCAGGTTGTGATTTCAGGGTCGTGGGATTGAGCCCCTTGTACGGTTCCATGTTCAGCGTGGAGTCTCCTTGAGATTCTCTCTCTCTCTCTTTCCCTCTGCCCTTCCTGCTCATGCTCTCTCTCTCTCTCTAGAATAAATCAATCAATCTTTAAAATCTTTAAAAAAAGACCATAGAACATAAAATATACTTAAAAGTAGTATAAATTTTATTTCAAAAAGTCAAGTTCTAAAATAGCATATCTAGTGTGATATATATATATATATATACACACACACACATATTTATTTGTTTATTTATTTATTTATTTATTTATTTAATGCGACAAAGTGTTAGCCTTAGCTGTTAAGATTGTGGGTGGATTTCGTTTTTTCTTGTCTATATTTTCTGATTTTTTCCATAATTATTGTGTATTATGTAATAATATTTTAAAGCAATTTTTGGTATTGTGATAAATACATGACATAAATTTTACCATTCTTAAAAGTATACAGTTCAGTAGTGTTGAGTATATTCACATTGTTGTATAACCAATCTCCAGAACTTGTTCATCTTGCCCAACTGAAACTCTAATACCCATTAGACAACTCCCCTTTACTCCCTCCTCTAGTAAAGCAAATGCTCTTTTAAAATCACATCACCCTAAATTAATGGCAGCCATACACATGCTTGCCAATATATTAAAGTGCAAATGCCATCATTTGGGGGATCATGTGAAACCATTTTTGTCACTAACACATAAAAACACTTCTTTGTTCTATGGTTATAGACAGACTATACCTACAGAGAGTAATTAACAAGAGCATAATGTACATTTTAATGTATACATATATACATATATATTTCATGTGTACTTTAATGCCTGGCCTAAAGTTAACTATACCAAAGGTATAGTTAAACTTAAACTCACAAATGATAGTAATATTAACTCACTAGTACCAGCGGATATGTTGTGAATTATTAACATCTGAAAGATGTATGACTTTTATTAGGACATTCACTCAGTTCTCTTCTTATGAGAAGATAAGCATAAGATGAACTCGAACACTTTTCTATGTGCCTGTAACAGTGTTAAAATTGAGTTAGGCCTTAGAGTGTCCAGATATATTTGGATGGATATTGACTACTGTTTACCAAAAACAACATTTTCCAGTTCCTCAATGTGCACATTCTAAACTATTCTTATGTAATCAGATGGCATCACCATACTTACCACATAAATGTATAAAAGCATGAATAAAACCTGGATAAAAACATGGTTTTTATGCGAGATGTTTCTTATGGATTTGTGATCCTCCTCATACCTGTTACGTGCTTCCACTGTTGAATATTAGAATGCTTACATGTTGTATGTCCATGATTCCCAGATGACATCCAACTGATATTGTCTCCAAAAAAAAAAAAAAAGAAATCTTCATGGTTGAATCCATTCTTTGGGAAGCCACTTTGACCAAAGCGGGGAAATGAGAAATTCTGGCAAGAGAAACAAATAGCACACATCTGGCTGACCTAAAGCAGTGATACTAAGGGTACATGGGAAGACTGGATGACTGGTCACACATGCCTCATGGCCAAATTCCAACAAAGGCTTTTCAGAAAAGTCATAAAAATCTGAAATCGTTTATCCTGGTGACCCAGCTGGCCTGCTCCACACCGGACTTTCCATATCGGCCTGTGTGATGCCCTCCAGCTAATTAGCTTAATCAAGAATAAACCTTCACTCTCCCCAGACTGTGTGTTTTCCTCCCTTCCTGTCTCATTTTTATAAGTCCTGGCTTTTGCCTTTGTTTGTTGCCAATAGTGTAATGATGAACTCCCTCAAGCATGAAAAAACTAGCACACAAACGTCTAACTAAATGTCTGAGTTATTCCTTGACAACCACATCAATCCTCTATCTTTCTAGTAGGTGGAAGTTCTACTGACTGCACTTGTCTAGCGAGTAGTTGTGAAAGCAAATTGGCTGTGCTTGGACATGTTCGTTGAGACCAAAGAGAGGACTTAATGAGTGGTACGGTGTGAGTGGAATTATTTTCTATAGATACAATATAATCCCCCCATGTCTATTGCAAATAAGAGGAACAAAATAACTGATAGAAATTATAATCGTGTTTTTAAACGAGCAGAAATTGCATTTGTTTGTGCTTAAAACATTTTGAGTGGCCAAAAAAAGAGATGGTGGAGGATCTAAATATTCATCAGAACAAGTGCTGAGATTATAGGATATATATTGACATGAACGGAATAAACATATGATGTTATTAAAGGAAAAAAGAAGTGGGTGGGTCTGGCATGTAATGAGCTTGGCAGTTACCATTCCATCCTAACAAGTAAAATGAATAACAAGTAAAATGAGTAAACTGAAAAAAATCAACAATTCTTCTTGGATCAATAAGAGATGTGAGGTCACACAGCAAAATGCTGCCCCTAGATTGAAAAGACAGACAAGCCAATGCAGAGAAACACAACTTAATAGAACAAAACCCCATGAGCTAAAACCTCTACACAATCCAGTGCTGGGGTAAAGAATCCTGAACTATAATTGACCAATTGATAAGAGTCTAAAGTGTCTGACAGTTGTGGAGTCACTGAGAGGTGGTGTTTTTTTTCTTTAAGCTACTGAAATATTTATTGGCTTTGCCAACAAAAGTACAACACAAATAGGCAAAGTCCTCCTGAAATATAATTAATGTAGACATCATCCAGTTGATAATTTGTAGTAGAAAATGCAGGGACATGACCTATGACTGGCTTCCCATATCTGAACTTGGGTAAGTGCATGGGGGAAGACTCTGCTCTTGGAGCCACACTTGCAACTGTTCTGCCATTGTCTCTGCCAAGTCTATTGGGCAAGCTCGAAAGTCCAAGCAGGACTCACTCTATAAATAAGCACCCCGAGGCAGGGAGTACTATTGACCTCTTCAAATCTCTGTGCATTTTCCACAGCCGTGAGAAATTCTTCTCATAAATCTTCAAAGTTTTCATATGGAGGTAAGTCAAGGCAGTTAAAGCATGTGTGAGCTCTGGGAAGTTTTTCAGAACTCCAGTATTGCTCTATTGCGAACCACTGAAAACCACTGAGATAAAAGGGTGGGGCAAATTCATAGACGAGTACTTGGTATGTCCCCTGTGACACACTGTGGTAACCAAAGACAATTCTTGGCAAGCATCAGCAGCACAGACTTCCAGAACCACGGAATGGCAGGAAGGTTTGGGCAGTAGCCTATCCCATAAATAGAATGTTGTCCCCGACTGGGGACATTCATGCCCACATTGCCAAGGTTGCACATCAGCAACTCCAGCTCGTTTTCATCAAACATTTTAATCAAATCAATAGAAAGCAGTTCTGTGAATTGCTCCAAGGAGGTATTCATTTGCTGCTGGACCTTGTTCATGAATCGGAACTGGGTGACTCAGTCTGCCTAATGACCAACTGAAGTTTCAGTCAAGTCTGAAAGATTAAAACAAACAAAAACAACCCAGGGGGACTCAGTCAGAGGGGAGCTCCACCTTACAAACACTTCTGTGAGTTTTACCTATAGGAGCTTTAGGAGGTTCTCATTGAACATTGGAGAAAAATCTCCTGCTTCTGGCAGGGGGAGAACTGAAGCCATTTGAAATACACCAGAGCATTCTGTTCTTAACAAGTTCTGCTCTCAGAAGACGCTCTTTAACCAGAACGTAACCTGTTGTGGTATCATCAGAGCCTAACCAACCTGGGGGAAGAGAAATACCCAAATCCAGCTTATTCTACCCTTCTTGTTCCATCTAAGGGAGAGGGCTGCGAAGCCCTTGTGAAGTTCACAGTCCAGGGGCATAGTCTCAATAACAGCCTAATCAGAGGACCAGAGAACACTTCCTCTCCTCCCGCACCTTACCACCACAGCACTCAAGGCCTATTTTCAGCGATTCCTTTTTCCCAGTACAAGTCCATCTATCAAGAAAAGTTACGAGGCATACTAAAAGGCAAAAAATGGTTTGGAGGACAGAGCAAGCACCAGAACCAGACTCAGAAATGGCAGGGAAGTTGGAATGATCAGACTAGGAATTTAAAACAACTATGATGAATATACTAAAGGCTCTAATGGATGAAATAGGCAACATACAAGAGCAGATGGGCAATGTAAGCAGAGATAGAAATTTTAAGAAAGAATTGAAATACTGGAGATAAAAAACACTGTAACAGAAAGGAAGATTGCCTTTAATGGTAGAATGGACATAGCTCAGGAAAGAATCTCTGAGCTTGAGGAGATCTCACTAGAGAATGCTGAAACTGGAAAGCAATGAGAAATTAGACTGAGAAACGACATAATAGCTAAGAACTGTGGGACAATTACAAAATGTGTCATTCAAAGAGATGAACAGAATTATGTAACCTGAGGGAGAGCTTTATTGTCATGCCAAGAGGGTCCGCAGTCACTTCAGCATCTTAAACATTTGTATCAATGACTTACAGGCATTAAGATAACTCTCATTTAGTGAATCTCTACTATATGTCAACCTCACATATGTCTCTAAATAATGACTACATTTCTATGTTAGACACTAACAATTTTGTCTTCCTTAATCCTTATAATAATGCTATGAGATAGGTACTTTTATTACAATTTCACCAATTAGGAAACTGATGTTCACAAGGGTTAAGAAAATTATTATTATTATTATTATTATTATTATTATTATGAAGAATAACTTTCCATACCTGTATAGTAGAAACATTGTCAGGTGTCCTTCTACCCTTTTATGAGGTAGGGAACACTGGAAAAAAGATATATATTCTGGGGAGAAGTTCTGACTAGAAGATTTTCAAGATTTTATGATACAATGTATATGCAATTTACCATCAAAGACAAAAAGAGTGTGATGATTCCCTTTACCTGAGGATACACTGTAGGATTTCTTTACATCAAGCTGTCTTAGTGCCCTGAAGATGTGATCTGCGTATGTCCATACATGCAAGTTTGCAGGGATGCTCCTATTCTATCAGACGAGTGTTCTGTGGACTCTCCTTTCGTGTTATCATTGATGTGTAAAGACCGTACTAAGAACGATTGCAAGATGGAAAGCAGTCAGGAAACCTGGATCCTGGCCTTCCCTCTGCTGGTCTTATGTAAAATGATCTCTCCTGAATCTCTTCTTAATAGTCTCCAAACATCTCTTTTTTTTCTCTTCTTTTTTCAAAATTTAATTAATTAATTTATTTCATTTTTTTCAGTGTTCCAAGATTCATTGTTTATGTACCACACCCAGTGCTCCATGCAATACGTGCCCTCTTCAATACTGGTGCAAGGTGTGTACACTAAATTCATTGCTTAGAGATACTTCAGTTGGAGAGAATGTTTGATCAGAATGACCTGGCAAAAAAAAAGAAAAATGCTGTATCATTTTTATTTAGTAAGTAGATATTAAGTTATAAATGATTACATTAAATAACTTTGAAATATATGCAAAAGTTCAATGTTCAGGATAAGCAAAGAGTCATATACATTAGTTAATGATTACAGATGAACTTAAGAAAGGTTTTCTTTCTTGTGCAATACCTTAAAACAGATACTGGGATTTAAGTGGTAGCTGTAAAATGATTGCTTTTTCCTTCATATTTTAAAATGTGGTCCAGGAATTCATGTTCCTATAGCAAAAACTAAAAACTATAATGATAAAGTAATAAGATGATTACTCCCCAATTCTCCCACCAAAGGTAATCTGTATATTTTTGTACTGTTAAAACAAAAATCTTTTTAGAATAACTGGAGACCAAATAGGATGTACAGATGTTAAATTAGCACTAATTTTTAAAATACCGTCATTTATTATAAACCTATACTCCTTTTAATTATCAAAACCTGAAATATGGCAAAACTCTTCCAGAAGAATAAACAAATTGCAAATAGATTTAAATAATGAACTCATTGAATTAGACTTAAAGCCTCCCCCAAAAAGAGTCAACTACTAAAAAGTTCATATAATTTTAAAAAACAGTATATACTTTAAAAAATAGTAAACGTTATTGATGGTACAGAATAATGTTCCTAGTAAATTCAAAGGATAATCTTTTAACTTTTGACAAGCTAGAGAGAAATAGGATGAATTATTTAACATTTTTGGACAGCAGAATATTAGTTCAGAAAAGAAGTAATTAATTTAGGTCTTTATTTCACACCATCCCATAATGTATATTCTTTTTTTTCTTTTTTTAAATTTAAATTCAATTACCCCACTTATAGTACTTCATTAGTTTTTGGTGTAGTGTTCAATGACTCATTAGTTGTCATAACGTACATTCTTGGTAGGCCATAAGACAACAGAAGAAAATGGACTAGCATAAAAAGATATACAGTAGAGAGAAAAATACTCTTCTGAGTCCTGGGCGGGGGAGGAAGTGATACCCAAACATACAGAAATGTTTATATCACTTTTTTTTTAATTTTTAAGAGACTTTTATAAAACAAATATTAATATGAAAGCAATCAAACAGGAAATATATCTGACAAAAATAGTAATTATCACACAGAAAAGCACATAGCTTTACCAGCAATTAAATACAAGTAAATTAGAAAAATTTCTGGCAGTATACACAAGGAATCGTTAGGGTTGCTTTCAGGAGAACTTGACGACTGAAGGAGAAACAAGTGAAAATATATGTAAGATGTTGAATTCTGTAGAACACTGGCTCCCTGAAAATAGCACCAAAGCAATCTGTTGATCAAAAGAAACTGTTGATAAGAAAAATCTGAAGTTATTCTTAACAAGATAAGAGAAAGTACTAACATAAGTTGGCCTTCTTACTATGAAGTTGTTTAAATCATAATACCAAATGCATTCTTGTAATTTATGGTTGGACTATTATCGTTATTGGCAGTTCTGTGAATTGAGAGCATGAAGAGGGCCAAATTAGTGGGCCCAAGAAAATTTGCTGGATAAATACCTTTGAGTCTACTGTAAGACTGTAAAATGCATTTCTCTGTGTGTTTACATATGTCCACACACACATGTAGCAAATTTGGGAGAGTGCTTTTATTCACACTTGGCTTTTTTTCTTATCATTTGGGGACATATTTGAGAAGGGCTACCAAGTGGTTTTGCAAAAAGAGTTTGAAGAGGCTCGTATTTTATTTAAAGGAAAAATGTGTGATTTCAATCATATAATGTCAACTTTAAATTCTTTTACTGTCGAGGCTGCACCTATCGAGCAGGAGTTCCAGTGCTGGCCATATGGACAGAGGCTAAATAAATCAAATCTGCCATTCTCATAATAATGACTTTTGACATGACAGGCAACTGTTTCCCTTTGATCTATAAAAATGGAAGGGCTATCTCTTTGGCATCATGTGAATGGACCCTTGTGATTGGGTTGAAAGATCTCCAAATAGGATGGCTTTATAAACGCCTTATCTTCACAGAAACAATAACGGACTACTTCAAAGTATGTAAACACAGAGAGAAATGACATACATAAAATATAACAAGATAAAATATATGAAGGAAGAAAAAAGGATAGAAAAAGATGAAACAAAGGACAAACACGTTGCACATAATTCATTCAATATTATCTTGTCCACTTGCTACAGGTGGGATGCAAATTTAACTCTGAGGTTCCTACATGGAGATTAAAGGAGAAAAATGTACTTAGTAACCGTATTAGCTATAACTCTTTTGCTTATAAGTGTTAGATCCAAATCAAACTGTTATTTTTTTAAAAAGGAAATGTATTTGCTCATCAAATAGAAAAGACCATGAATGGAACTATCTTTAGGCACAGATGGTCCAGAGAGTCAAACAATGTCCTCAGGACATTGACTTCTGTGTTAGTTTCATTTTCAAACTTGATGGCAAAGATGACTACAAAAGCTCTAGGCTTACAGGGTTGTTACAGCCCATAATCCTAAAGTAAGGAGAGCATCTCTTTTTTCAGAGCTCCAGAAAAAATCTGTGGTAAGATTCTGAATGGTCCTTGTGTTCTGTCTGGATCAATCATGTGGACAAAAGAATGAGGCATTCCACTGGCCAGCCTGGGTCATGTGCCTTCTCCCACATGCAGGGGAGGTGAAACTATATGATTGGCAATCCCGCCAGGAAAGTATCATCTTTCCAGGGTAGCTCCAGAAAGGAAGAGTTAGGCAGACAAGAAAATAATGTCTTGATAGTGACATGATTCCATATACATAAAATATGAACAAACTATTTGTTTAGAAGCCTAACTACTCTTCAGACTAACACAGAGAAAAAAGTCTCCTCCAGGGCCTCAATAACATACCTATGTGAATATTTTATACAACAGTTTTCTATCACATCTCCAATATAGACCAGTGGCATAATGCCAACATGGTTTGATTTTTTTTTTTAATTCTATGAGGGATCAGAGCAACACAATCCAAATATATAATTTTTGTACTTTTACCCAAGGATGAAACTTAGCATCTATATAGGAAGATAGAATGTGTATTCCTCAGACGTCTTGGCCACAAATTTTGGTGGCAGGTACAGGAAGCCATTCAACCTAGTGTAGCCAGCTTATCAAGATGCAAACTAAACAGAAAAGGAACAAGAAATATTTTGCTTCCACCGTTTTCTTCAACCATACTGTATAAAACCTCCTTCCCTGCCCTTGACCACATCTTGGGCAGATCCTACAGCTTTTTGGTCTTCTTCAGGCATTAAAATGTTTAAGTTAATCTAATTCGAAACTCGCATTTAAAAAAGACAGCTTTACTGAGTTATAAATTATATGCAATTCACCCACTTAAAGCGTACAATTCAATATGCTACCTCACTGTAATCAATTTTGGAACATTATCATCGCCCACAAAACAATCTCACATTCATTTTAAAGCCACCCTCTTTTCTTGGCTCGATGACTTCAGTGACTGCCAGGGAGAGAGAGTCATTCCTTTTATCATTTTTTCCTTGTTATTGAATTCCTTGCCATCTAATTTCCAGGATTGGGGCTGGGATGTGAGGACTGAAAGAAAGAGGCAAAGGTAATTTTACTGAGCTGATAGGGTGACTGAACTTTCCTGGTTTGCCTGGAAATGAGGAGCTTCCCAGGCTATGGGACTTTCTTTCTTTCTTTCTTTTTTTTTTTTTTTTAAAGATTTTATTTATTTATTTCACAGACAGAGATCACAAGTAGGCAGAGAAGCAGGCAGAGAGCGAGGAAGAAGCAGGCTCCCCGCCGAGCAGAGAGCTGGATGCAGGGCTCGATCCAAGGACCCGAGCTGAAGGCAGAGGATTTAACCCACTGAGCCACCCAGGCGCCCCAGGCTATGGGACTTTCAAAGCTAAAACTGGAAAATTCCAAGCCACTCTATGAGCTGCTGGTGTTTGTGGTTCACTCTTGCTTAATCAGCGGCTAACCTCACTTTGTTACAGCTGCTTTGCAAGTAGTCCAGCTCTTCCTTGAGGCACATCGGAGGCCTCCAAACTGCCATTCCTAACATAAGTTGGACACTCTGGATGACCTCTTCCCCTCTCAAATTCTTTCAGTACTACACTCTCCCACTGCTAGTATTCTTGTTTGTTCACTGGATTAAGTTGATGACCACCAGATAGCTCCATTATAACGTTAAGTGCCTACTTATGTGAGTAGCAAATAATCTATGGGATATTCAGTTCCTACTCAGCCTTTTACCTGATGGTTTTAGTATTGGTGGTCTTTAACTGATTTGTCATTAAGGATGGCAAAAGGGTTATGCTCTAATTCTAGAAGATAAATGATGGTGCTAATGAACATTTGGATACAACTTTTTGTGTAAACCTGTTTTCAATTTTCTTGGGTATATACCTACGCATAGAATTGCTGTGACATATGGAAACTCTATGTTTAACATTTCAAGAAACTGCCAGACTATTTTACAAAGCAGCTTCATCATTTTGCATTCCCACCAGCAGTATATGAAAGTTCTAGTTGCTTCACATGCTTGCCAACACTTGGTATGGTCAGTCTTTTCCATTATAGTCATTCTCGCGGGTGTAAAGTGGTCTCTCACTGGGGTTTTGGTTTGAATTTTCCTAAAGATTAATGACACTGTGCATCTTGTCATGTACTTGTTTGTTGGTCAATTGTGTATTTTCTTTGGTGAAATGTCTATACAAATCCTTTGCCCATTTTAAAATTGGGTTGTCTTATTGTTGAACTGTAAGTATTATTTTTTTAAAGATTTTTATTTATTTATTTGACAGAGAGAGAGATCATAAGTAGGCAGAGAGGCAGACAGAGAGAGTGAGAGGGAAGCAGGCTCCCTGCTGAGCAGAGAGCCCGATGTGGGACTCGATCCCAGGACCCTGAGATCATGACCTGAGCCGAAGGCAGCAGCTTAAACCACTGAGCCACCCAGGCGCCCCTGTAAGTATTTTTTTTAATATTGTGGCCCTCTATCAGATACGATTTGCAAACATTTTCTCCCATTCTGTGGGTTGTCTTTTCACTTTTTTTTTTTTAAAGATTTTATTTATTTGACAGACAGAGATCACAAGTAGGCAGAAAGGCAGGAAGAGGGGGAGGGGGAAGCAGGCCCCCAGCCAAGCAGACAGCCCGATGTGGGGCTCATGACCCTGGGATCATGGCCTGAGCCACCCAGGCGCCCCTCTTTTCACTTTAAAAAAATATATATTTTATTTACTTATTTGACAGAGAGAGACACAGTGAGAGAGAGAACACAAGTAGAGGGAGAGGGAGAGGGAGAAGCAAGCTTCCCTCCAAGCAGGGACCCCAATGCAGGGCTTGATCCTAGGACCCCAGGATCATGACCTGAGCTGAAGGCAGATGTTTAACTGACTGAGCCACTCCAGGCGCCCCATCTTTTCACTTTCTTTTTTTTTTTTTTAAAGATTTTATTTATTTATTTGACAGAGAGAGATCATAAGCAGGCAGAGAGGCAGGCAGAGAGAGAGGAGGAAGCAGGCTCCCTGCCGAGCAGAAAGTCCGATGCGGGACTCGATCCCAGGACCCTGAGATCATGACCCAAGCCGAAGGCAGAGGCTTAACCCACTGAGCCACTCAGGCGCCCCTCTTTTCACTTTCTTGATGTTATCCTTTAAGCATAAGTTTTCAATTTTGATAAAGTCCAATTTACCCATTTTTTTTCTTATGTCATTTGTGCTTTTGAGGTCATACCTAAAACTTTGTCTAACCCAAGCTCACAAAGATTTACTCCTGTTTCTTTCTCAATTTCTTTGAGTTTTATGTTTTAGTTCTTTTATTTAGGTCTATGATCCATTTGAGTTAATTCTGGTACTTGATGTGAAGTAAGGTCCAACTTCATTCTTTTGCATGTGGATATCCAGTTGTCCCATCACCATTTGTTAAAAAGACCTTTCACCAGTGAATTGTTTCGGCCCCCTTGTCAAGAATCTATTGACTGTAAGAGTTTATTTCTGGACTCTCAATTCTATTGCATTAAGTTATACATTCATCTTTATGTCTGTACCACATTATCTTAATTACTGCAGCTTTGCAGTAGGTTTTAAAATGTAAGTCTTCCAACTTTGTTCTTCTTTTACAAGATTGATTACTCTGGGTCTCTTGTATTTCCAGATAAATTTTAGGATCAGCTTGTTAATTTCTGCAAAAAACACAGTTGGAATTTTGAGAGATTGCACTTAATTTGTAGACCAATTGGAGAGTATTGCTATCTTAACAATATTGTCTTCTAATTTACAAATACGGGATTTTTGTTGTTTTGTTTTTAAGATAGGGAGAGGGGGAGGAGGGACAGAGGGAGAGCAAATCTCTACACCCAGTATAAGGACCGTCTTGGGGCTCGAGCTCACAACCGAGATCCTAACCTGAGCTGAAATCAAGAGCTGGACACTTAATTGACTGAGACACCCAGGTACCCCGGGATGTCTTTTATTTATGTTAGGTCTGCTTAAATTTCTTTCAACAATGCTTTGTAGTTTTCAGTGTACAGTCTAGTACTTCTTTAAATTTATTCCTAAGCATTTTCTTTTTTGATAATACTATTATAAATGAAATTGTTATCTTAATTGCATTTTAAGATTGTTAATTGCTGATGTATAGCAATACAACTGATTTTGTATATTGACTTTATATCCTGCAAACTTGAACTCAAATTTAACTTTTTGTGTTTGTACCTCTTAGAATTATCTACATACAAGATCATGTCACTAAAAACAAAGTGTTTTGCCTTTTCCTGTCCAATCTGTATGCTTTTTCTTTTTCTTGCCTAATAGCCCTCACCAGAACCTTCTGTACAATGCTGAATAGGAATGGTGAACGTGAACATCTTATTTCCTTTTTTTTTTGTTGTTTTGTTTTACTTATTTACTTGAGAGAGAGAGTAAGAGAGAGAGCAGGAGAGGGGAGAGGTCAGAAAAAGGAGAAGGAGACTCCCCGCTGCGGGACTTGATTCCGGGACTCCAGGGTCATGACCTGAGCCGAAGGCAGTCGCTCAACCACTGAGCCACCAGGTGCCCCTTATTTCTTATTTTAAGTAAAATATTAAGTATGATGTTAGTTGTGTGTTTTTGTTTTGTTGCAGATACTGCTTATGAGGGTGAGGAAGTTCCCTCTATTCCAAGTTTGCTGAGTGTTTTTATTATGAAAGGATGTCGAATTTTGTCAAATGCTTTTTCTGTGTTGAGTAGTTCGTGTGATTTTTACGGCTTATTCTATCAATGTGGTGTTTGACTTCTGGATATTAAACTAGCATTGCATTCCTAGTATAAATCCTACTTGGTAATAGTGTATAATAACTTTTATGTTGCTGCATTCAGTTTACAGAACAAAGAGAAGAGTGGATCTGGAGGGGTAAACCAAAAATACCCGGCATAGTTACCAAAGATAGTGATATAGTCAGGACCACCAATCCAGCACTCTTTTTCCACTAGCAAGGTAATCAATATTATGAGTATACAATTTGATGAGTGCAATGAGAGATGTATAAAAATACAAAGACATGGTCCTTTAGCCTTCAAAATACTTATAATATTGTTGAGAGGAAATTTCTACATATGAAATATTCAGTAAATATTTTAAAACAGGACTAAAATGTAGAAAAATAAAATCAAGGTAGGAATTACCTTATACTTCTTTCATATTCACATAGTAGATGGCAAAGTGTTAGCTTCAATACTCAATGCCTACATTCTGGGAAGGGCTTTTAAACTATCAAAGACTGATACTAGAAAGCAAACTTAGAAGAAAAGAACTGGGGTGCCTGCCTCAGTCGGTTAAGCATCTGCCTTCAGTTCAGATTGTGGTCCCGGGGTCCTGGGGTCCTGGGATTGAGCCCTGCATCGGGCTCCCTGCTCAGCGTGGAGCCTCCTCCTTCTCCCTCTGCTGCATGCTCTCTCTCTCAAATTAAAACAAAAACAAAAACAAAAACAAAACTTTAGAAGAAAAGAACACTCAATGGGTACTCACTTGTATTTGGTGTTTGAATGTATCATTTAACCAGGAACCATGGTTTAGTTATTATTCCTGACTTACAAATGAGGGAATTAATGTTCAAAAAACATGCTTAAACTGGAACTAGGATATCCTAGATGTGTCTGATTTTCCTAGGAGTACTGCTCTCTGTAGCACATCCACATGCCAGAAACATCTTAAAGCAGAAGACCTGAAGGTTAATAGCCTAGCAGTCAAGTCTCATAAACAATATTGATATTGTTAAAGTTTGAGCAATTCATCCTACCTCTCACATCCCTAGTTTATCTGTATTTATAAAAATGAGATGATAACATGGCTTGCTATTGTCTTTGGAAGATCATACAGTAAAGTCCAAGCATGGGGGAGGGCTGGGCCAAAACACTAAATATGATTGTGTGTGTGTGTGTGTGTGTGTGTGTGATACATATCTGTATCTATAACAATTTATAATTTCTTTCTTAAAGTCAATAATGAAAACTATTTTTTGAAATATTTATTATCTTTACTAATAGCCTGAACAAGCAAGAAAAGAAATAAACTGAGGTCATTGCTGGTTTTTATTTTTTATTATTTTTTTAAGACTTTATTTTATTTGTTTGTTTGTTTTTTTTAATTTATTTGACAGAGAGAAATCACAACCAGGCAGAGAGAGAGGAGGAAGCAGGCTCCCTGCGGAGCAAAGAGCCCAAAGCGGGGCTCGATCCCAGGACCCTGGGATCATGACCTGAGCCGAAGGCAGAGGCTTTAACCCACTGAGCCACCCAGGCGCCCCTAGACTTTATTTATTTGACAGACAGAGATCACAAGTAGGTGGAGAGACAGGCAGAGAGGAGGAAGTAGGCTCCCTGCTGAGCAGAGAGCCCGATATGGGGCTTGATCCCAGGACCCCGAGATCATGACCTGAGCTGAAGGCAGGCTTTAACCCACTGAGCCACCCAGGTGCCCCACATTGTTGATTTTTAATAGTTTGCCTCTCCTTTTTCTTAAATTACCCAGCATATATTCCACATTGAAATTATACCTGAAAAAGCTGGGAAAGAATATAAGTTTTAAAAGTGAGGTAAGGGACTCATTTGAATAAAGGCAAAGCTCCTGCTATACACAATCATTAGTACCCAAGTCTATGCACACTATTCATAGAGACCACACTACTAACTTTCTAAGGGCAAGCTCTTCATACTATTTTTCAGTTACTCTCTTAAAATAGAAACAACAGTTCTATTACCAGTGTGTTGTTAATATAAAATGAGATTATAAATACGAAAGTGATAGATAAAGCTAGTGATGAACTTCACAATTTGCGACCCACTCCAGGAAAAGCCTCTTGCATCACTAGAATCTATTCTCCCTATCTGTGGCCTCAGTTGAAAGAAACAGCTATTTTGCTAACATCAATAACCTCCCCAATTATTACTATAGGTCTTTGTAAATTGTTAGATGAACCTTATGGCTAAGTCACTTCTCTATCTGGGACTAGAGGAAGAAGGTATCTGGTAAATACTAGAGATAACTTCTGCCCTTATAGGTCTGAAAACATTTATATCTTGCTTCCCATGTCTTGAAATTTTTATGCTGCACCATTTTACTCTGTATCCTAGTGTCTTGCCCATCTAAAGAGTACATAATAAAAGGAAAAAATGAAAGAAAAAAATCTTCCCTTTTATATCTGGCTACAGACTGTATTCAGTGGCAATGTCCACAACAGACAAACTATGGAAAGAGCCCAGATGTCCACTGACAGATGAATGGATAAGGATGTGGTATATATATACACACAATGGGATATCACTTAGTGCCAAAACAGCAAGGAAATCTTGCCGTTTGCAATGACATGGATGGAACTAGAGGGTATTATGCTAAGCAAAGCACAGAAAGACAAATATTATTTGATTTCATTCATATGTGGAATTTAAGAAACAAACAGATGAACATACAGGGAAAGAAGGAAAAATAAAATAAGAACAAAGAGGGAGGAAAAACCATAAGAGACTCTTAACTATAGGAAACAAACAGAGGGTTCCTGGAGGGGAGGTGAGTGGGAGGGTGGGATACTGGGTGATGGGCGTTAAGGAGGGCACTTGATGGAATGAGCACTGGGTGTTCTATGCAATTGATAATCACAAAATTCTACCTCTGATACTAATAATATGCTCTATGTTAATTAAATTGAATTTAAATTTAAAAAGACTACCAGAACAGAAAGGAAATTTTTATTTTACAAACGAAAAAGCAAAATACTGCTATTAAATTGACCCTGAAGTCACACTCTAAATTCATACCTTACAGTCCAGTTTTCCCAGTTCATCAATTAATTCCACAAAACAGACTGACCTCTGTCTGTGGAAGAAGCATACACCACATTTAACCATGATAATAGAGATGGCTGGCAAGATTAAGCAAAGGAAGTGGTTGCAGCCTTGCTCGAATTCTTTGTCTTCTTGGAAACGCTCTCCGTGGCCATGTGAGACTCAAACTGTGACAGTCCTGGTCAGAGAAGAAGGTTAAAGCTGTGTCATGATTACGGACTACTCTTCTACCTTCATCTTGTGAGATCCGTGTCTCTCAGAGAGGTCTGGCTAAACCAGAATATTCTTTGCAATAGCATTCAAAGTCCTTACTTGTGCCACATCTGTTACCTTTTGAGAATATTCTGAGCTAGAAAGAGAGGCTCCCATGGCAACAGAGAAATTTCTGCAACAGAAATAATAAAAAGACAGATAATTACATAAGTTGTTAAATGAGCCCTCCTACCAGTGCTTCACTTTATAGACTATTTAATGGTTTAAGAACATGGGTAGGTCAAGGATCCTGGATCCCCATATTTCATAATTTTTATTACTTACTCGAAACATCTAGTAACCAAGTGTACCTAACAATATACTTGATGTTATGTCTAAAAATGTAGTTCTAAGCTTCCTGTTTCTTTTACATCTCATTTTCCCCAATTCTAAATAGAAATAATAAACTACTAACTATTAAATTATAGGAGTCTTCTAAAGCATAATAAAAAAAAACTCAATAGTTTCAATTTCTTAATGGTGGTATAGTTTCAAAGTAACTAAAAATAGCAAAGGTGAGAGAAGACTAAGTATTAAAGGAGCCATAAAAATGACTATGACTCTTCCATCCTTATACCATAGTTATTAACTCCGCTAAAGGAAATCACAGTTGAATGGACATACATATATATCCAACTCATTTGACGCTCAGCTGCTGAATTAGGTTTATTATTAAGTGGTCTAAGTTCAGCAATGACTATAAAAATATAAAGTTCACCTATGTTCAGAAGAGCCTGCTTATGTGAGGCAGGATAAAACCATTTTGCAATCGAAAAACTGCAAAAATGACTGCAATACTTACACATTATTCACAACATTCCATTCATTAATCATGCCATCAGCTAAGGTTTTCCTCTAACAATATGTAAAGATTAATCTGTCCCTTCTTGTATGAATCAAAGAATACATTTTTACCGAAATTTCATTCCTGAATCTCTAGCAGACCGAGCAGAACAGTGAAATTCTGTAGCACCTGAACCCTCAAGGATCCTTTGTAGATTTCTGTCTGTTATACCGCCCCCTGTTGGAAGAATAAGTAATACATTAAGTCAAACAGAATTCTGTATAAAATTTAAGGAATAATAGTGACTGCTTGCTCTACCTGAAATTTCCATACCAAAATTTCTCATTGACTCAAGAGTTACTCTCTCCCTACTAAGCTAGAATGATATTAGAAAAAATGATAAAATACATAGGCTACAGGTTCTGGAGAACAACTAATAAGGTCATAAAACCTTATGATGGAACCATAGAACCTGTGTGATAGAATCTTCTACATCCGTTGGTTTATATAATAACATCATATAATCCTGACTTTAAAAAGGTTGTTCTATGGCAAGGAAAAATCACTGAGTGATCTATCCCTGTTCCCTCTCAATTTAAGCAAAATCAAATTAAAACAAAAAGTAAGGATATGTTTGAGGATGAAGCTACAAAAGCACAGCCTGAGAGATGTGTCTGAAAGACACAAGTTCTCTCCTTAGCCCCAAAACACACAGATTTCTTTGGAAATTGGAGTAATGCAAGGTGTTACACAGTTTATTCATTACAATATCAACTTTGATTTTCACAGAAGAATCCAATTCTACTTTAGTAAAACTGCACAATCCGTACTTTGTAATGACTCATTTGTTTTGTTGAATAATCTCTTAATTAAATATTTTTATATAAACAATCATATTCTGAACTGAGGCCAGATTAAAAATATAAAATTATGCATCTTTATTTTCTTCTTTCCTAATATACAGGAAGTATTCAATAAAGATTTTTTAATGACTGATTAAAATATGTATTTGGTATTTCAACTGTTCAAGTTGCTGAAGTAACTTGACTTCACATACTCTTTTGGACTCATTAACTTGTTTGTTTTCTTTTTTCTTAGTGACACAGTAATATCACTGAGCCCTAAGAAGCTGAAAGAACAAAGACTTTTTTTTAACATGTGTAAAGATAAAATGTCATGACGTTTTTCACTTTAAAATGCCTAAGGGTAAAAAACGACAATAATTGTGGCAAAATGTTAAATTTGGGGAATCAATATATGAGTATTCATTATGCTATCTCCAACTTTCTTGTATGTTTGAGAAAATTAATATGAAAAAATTAAGATTGTCTTTCTATTTGTCTCACTCTGATTCTAGATCTCCTTATTAATTCTTTAAAAATTGTTCATCTCTAGGGGCGCCTGGGTGACTCAGTGGGTTAAAGCCTCTGCCTTTGGCTCAGGTCATGATCCCAGGGTCCTGGGATAGAGCCCTGCATCAGGCTCTCTGCTCAGCAGGGAACCTGCTTCCCCCTCTCTCTTTGCCTGCCTCTCTGCCTACTTATGATCTCTGTCTGTCAAATAAATAAATAAAATCCTTAAAAAAAATTGTTCATCTCTAATGAGCCAGTATGCACCGAGTTGATCTTATGGTTATCATCAGGAGCACATGCTCCAATTGTTCTAGATTTAAGGAAGAATTTGGTGATCAGAGATTTTCAAGAACCAAGTGAGTATTATATTTGTCCACAGATATTGCCTAAACATTTGCTTACACTTTGATAACAACTAGGACATTTGGTCCTAACTCATTATAGCAGTATCAAACTTGGTGTGTCTCACCAGAGATGAACATCCACATTCACAAAATTCTACACTATGGGAGAGCAAACATGGAGAAACCCCAATCCCAAACAATCTACTTCCCTATTTGCTACTCTCTGAACTAATTCCTGGTAGAATGTTCTCCTTATCTGAAGTTTTAAATTCCAGCACAGATCTCCCATCTTAAATTTTTAATCGAATTACATATTCTTCTCTCTGAATACCATGTATTAATATTTTCTCCCATGTTGTCCTGCCTCCTTTGTTCTTCTTTCACTGCACCTCAGTTTATACTAACAAATGGATAGATAATTAAATACCTGGCATTACCACAATCCTCCCTTTTGCCTGAAAAAAGAAAAAAAAACAAATTTTAATATCTTTCTCTCAAATGGGGTAATAAGGCAGTGAGAACAGAAGCATGAGTGAAAGTATATTAAATTTTAAAAACTAGTACTAGTGTCTACTTTCAATAGTCATCTCTATTTCTTTGGGATATTGATTAATAAGATGTTTAGCACAGTAACTCTTTCTATTGCTTTGAAGACTTGTACTGTGATGAACACAAAGAATAGGAGACTACAGTATAAATGCTGAACAATCACATCACCTTAAGAAAAGTCATTACTGAAAAATAACACTAATTCTGAGTTCTTGGTATGGAGTGGAATGAAAATTGAATTTAAACAAGATTTCAGCAGGAAAAAAGAGCACGGTGTAACAGTAAATTACTGGGGGGAAAAGCAACCTCCTTAAATTTTGTATCTTCAACTAAATTCCCTAGCTTATTATATCAGTTAAACAAAACTGGATTTTAAGTAATAAAATTAGACTATATGGATTAATTTCTGAAAATTCTGGGTGATAGGTATTGAATTCCCTTATTTGTATTCAAATGTTCATTATATTTCCTAAATAAGTTTTGGAGATATACTCTGTATCACTGAGAGTTGAAAGGATATAAACCAAATGCAAATTTAGTAGAACTACTAGTAACAGGTAGGTCGTGATGACAGAATAAAAATTATACATTATCCACCAACATTTTTCACAGAGCTATAACAACCAATCCTAAAATTTGTATGGAGTCACAAAAGACCCTGAAGAGCCAAAGCTCTTCAGAAAAAAGGAAAAAACCTGAGGCATCACGATTCCAAGCTACATTACAAAGCTGTAGTCATTGACATGGTATAGTACTGGCACAAAAACAGAAAGACAGATCAATGCAACAGAACAGAAGACCCAGAAATGGACTCACATCTATATGGCCAACTAATCTTCAACAAAGCAGGAAAGAATATCCAGTGGAAAAAAGACAGTCTCTTCAACAAATGGTGTTGGAAAAACTGGACAGCAACACACATTAGAATGAAACTGGACCACTTTCTTATACCGCACACAAAAATAAATCTAAAATGGATGAAAGATCTAAATGTGAGATGGGAAACCATCAAAATCCTACAAGAGAACACAGGCAGAAACCTCTTCAACCTTGGCCACAGCAACTTCTTACTAGACACATCACCGAAGGCAAAGGAAACCAAAGCAAAAATGAACCACTGGGTCTTCATCAAGACAAAAACCTTCAGCACAGCAAAGAAATAGTCAATGAAACTAAAAGGCAGCTTATGGAATAGGAGAAAATACTTGAAATGATATATCTGATGAAGGTTAGCATCCACAATCTATAAAGAACTTATCAAACTTAACACCTTAGCATCCACAATCTATAAAGAACTTATCAAACTTAACACCCCAAAAACAAAGAACTCATTTAAGAACTGGGCAGAGAATACATGAGTAGACACCTTAACAAAGACATTCAGATGGATACCAGACACATGAAAAGATGCTTGACATCACTCATCATCAGAGAAATATAAATCAAAACCACAATGAGATATTGCCTCATACGTGTCAGAATGGCTAAAATTAACAACACAAGACACAACAACAGGTGTTGGTAAGGATGTGGAGAAAGGGGAACCCTCTTGCACTGTTGGTGGGAATGCAAACTGTTGCAACCACTCTGAAGAACAGCTAGAAGTTTCCTTGAAAAGTTAAAATAGAACTACCTACGATCCAGCAACTGCACTACTAGGTATTTACCTAAAGGATACAAAATACAGATTTGAAGGGGTATGTGCACCCTGCAGCATTATCAACAATAGCCAAACTATGGAGAAAGCCCAAATGTCCATCAACTGATAAATGGATAAAGAAGATGTGGTTTATATATACAATGGAATATTACTCAGCTGTCAAAAAAAGAAACCTTGCCATTTGCAATGACACAGATGGAGCTAGAGTATATTACGCTAAGTGAAATAAGTCAGTCAGAGAAAGACAAATACCATATGATCTCACTCATATGTGGAATTCAAGAAAGAAAACAGATGAACATATGGGAAGGGGGAAAAGAAAAAAAGGAGAGAGGGAAACAAGGGACTCTTAATGATAGAGAACAAACTGAGGGCTGATGTAGGGATGTAGGTGGGGGATGGGTTAGATGGGTATTAAACAGTGATGAGCACTGGGTATTGTATGTAAGTGATGAACCACTGAATTCTCCACTCTAGAAACCAATATTGCACTGTATGTTCACTAAAATTTAAATTAAAAATAATTACATACTATGTTAAGCTCACTAATTTTTAGAATGAAACCACTGAAACTGTATGGAAATTGAATTTCTTCATGTGTGGTTCTTTTTTTCTATTTTTATTAATTTTTAAAAGTTCTTTTCAGTGTTCCAGAATTGTTTATGCACCACATCCAGTGCTCCATGCAATACATGCCCTCCATAATACCCACCACCAGACTCACCTAACCTCCCATCCCCCTCCCCTCCAAAACCCTCAGTTTGTTCCTCAGAGTGCACAGTCTCTCATGGTTCGTCTCCCCCTCCAATTTCCCCCAACTCCTTTCTCCTCTCCATCTCCCCATGTCCTCTGTGTTATTCCGTATGCTCCACAAATAAGCGAAACCATATGATAATCGACTCTCTCTGCCTGACTTCATGTGTGATGCTTAAGATGAGCATGTGAGGTGCTTAATATAAAGTCTCTTTTACAGATCTGAGGCAACAACTCATACTCTCTAATGAGGAAATCAGAATCCCCAGACTAGTATTTAAATAACAGGGATTCAGTAAAAATAATCAAAAGTAACCTCAAAGTCCAACTTCTGGCACATTTGTCACTGAAAAAGCACATAATTTTTCATGACAGCTGAATTACATCATTTGGAAAGGTAGCTCCAAAGTTACCAAAAAAGATTAGATTCTTTTTCCATAGAAAAAAAATCAGTAGGCTGCAATTTTGTAGATTTTTCAGAGAACTTCCTTCTGATCATTTTTTTTAACGCTGATCAAAACGGATTATAAAAGTGTTTATCAGTGTCATTTTACTCACTCATCCATCCATCCAATAAATATGTATTAAGTGCCTACCACATTATCAAGCACTGTTCTGGGTATAGAGAATATTGTAGTTGAAAGGACCCAGAATATGCCACTGTGTCATAAAAATGATTTTGAGCTGTAAGCATTTGAATTCCTGAAATCCTTATCTGCCCTAAAAGCAAAGTCTCCCAAAAGAACTCAAAAAGAACTCAATTGTCAAAAATCCCCTCTCTGGGAGCAACTCATTAGTACCACATCCAAACAGACATTGTCACAAAACTACATTATCTTCAATTTATTCTCACTAGGATCCATCTATTTCTATTTCCAAAAAGTCTTTCTTCCCAACCCCATAAATGCTCTTGTCTTTTTCCTTTTTCTAAATTCCTATGCGCCCTTCTCCCCACTCCTCTTCACCTATTAAGATGGTATGTAAGATCCAAATTCTAAGCACCTCTGAGTCACATTTCTTTGTCAACTCCAATACATGTACATACTTGATTAAAATCTATTTTTTCTCTCACTGATCTGTATTTTGTATTTTGTCAGTTTACTTCCTCAACCCTCAAACACAAAATCTAAGAAGGCAAAGAAACAGACTTTCCTCCCTGACGTGGTAAACAAGAGAACCTTCCTTCTGTCATGGAGTTTACATGTTCATGGAAAGTAGACAACAGATAGGTATATTTATAGAATAAAATTTTAGGTAGTAATATGTACAATGAAAAAAAAACTATAAAGCAAGGTAATGAAATTAGAGAGTAAAAGGGGGAAGGGGCTAACTCATAGAATTTAATAATTGTTCAAAGATATAAGTAGAATAAGACCATTTGGTAATCTCAAATGTGTTAAAGCAAAGCATCTATAATACCAAATATTACTATCCGGAATACTGATATGACTTTAGGAGAAAAAAAAATCACATTTAACTCTTTCTTCCAAGTGAAAGCTTTCCAAAACATGAACAAATTAAACTACCACTTTTGGGAGGGGGCTGGTTTCCATAAAAGATTATTGAGAACTATATGCTTACCTAAAGCTATCAAAGTGATTAACAGTATAAAGTACTTCCTAAGTATCAGACTTTGTGCTGTTATCTGAAGTAATCCACTATTCTAGCAGGTAGGTGCTATTAGTATGCTAACTTTGTAGAAGAAACTGAAGAGGGGCGCATGGGCGGCTCAGTGGGTTAAGCCACTGCCTTCGGCTCAGGTCATGATCTCAGGGTCCTGGGATCGAGTCCCGCATCGGGCTCTCTGCTCAGCGGGGAGCCTGCTTCCCTCTCTCTCTCTCTCTGCCTGCCTCTCTGCCTTGTTGTGATTTCTCTCTGTCAAATAAATAAATAAAATCTTAAAAAAAAAAAAAAAAGAAAGAAACTGAAGAATGGTTAGGTAATTTGCCCAGAGTTACTGTTAATAAGTGGCAAAGCCAGGATTTAAGCACAGACCTTTCTAATACCAAAACCTATGCTTTAACCAGTATATTAGGTAACTGCTTCAAAAAATAAAGTTGGCATGATCTCACTTATATGTGGAATCTAAAAAAGTCAAATACACAGAAAAAGAGAGTAGAACACTGCTATCAGGAGTGAGGAGGTGGGGAATATAGGTAGATATTGGCCAAAGGATACAAAGTTGCAATTATGCAGGATGAATAAATCTCAGATCTAATATACAATATAACTATAGTTAGTAATACTGCAATGGATACTGAAAATCTGCTAAGACGATAATATTTTGGGTACTCTTACCACATATAAACACACAATGAACAATATATGAGGAGATGGATATGTCAATTAGCCTGACTGTAACCATTTCACTAATATTTAATATCAAAATATCCCATATACCCTAAATACATGCAATTTTTATTTTATAAAAAAGAAATAAAGTTAGTGTATGAGAATATTTAACCCAGTGCTTCCTGCCAACCAATGATTAAACTACAATTCACATATGCAACACAGTGATTATGAAATGCAAGACACGACTATGGCATTATATCTACCTCATTGTCTCCTTCATAGTAACAACTTTAAAATGAAAACCTGATTCATCAACTATTCTATTTTAAAACACTTCAGACCTCCCCACTGCCCCAAGGATAAAATCCAAACTCTTCAACAGTTTTCAAGGCTCTGGACAGCATTCTTTTCTTTGTATCCAACATTCTGGTTTCTTCAGTATGTCAGAAGTCACGCTTACTTCTTTTTTCTAGGCCTTTGTATGTACTATTTCTTCTGCAAGAAGGAGTCACCTACTCTTTCTACCCATTTTTACATAGATCACTCTTAACCATCACTTGAATGAGTAGGACACTGCAATGTGTGTGATGTGTCTTCTTCTGGAGAGCTAACTACTGCTAACCCCACGCCCAAATCTCTCAAATGTGCCCCCTGAGCATCTTCAAATTTGTTTTATTAAGTAAACTCTATCCCCAACATGGGACATGAACTCATGACCCCGGGATCAAAAGTCACAAGCTTTACCAACTAATCCAAGCCAGGTACCACTTAGTACTTTTCTTTATAGCACTCTCTTAGAATTGCCTAGTCTATTAAAAGTGCCTGTTGTACACCAAACTGTAAGGGTAGTGACTATACACACACACACACACACACACACACACACACACACACATGATGGTCATTACCATAGTACAAATGCCCTATAGCTAGCTAATATATACTTAATAAATATTTACAAAATCAGTAAGTTCCAGACTAGCAAAGTCACATCAGATCCTTAGCTGAAATCTCTGAAAATTATTTTCATGGCTATAGGAAAGTGAACATATCAGATTTCTACACAGGAACACTAAAAAATATTAGTAATAGCAGTAGTAATAATAATGTAGCAAGATCTATTATACGTCAAGCACTGTACTAAGGCTCTTACATATCTTATCTCTACCAATCATCAGAACAACCTTATAAAGGAAGTAATAAATTATCTCAGTTGCACGCACAAGGAAACAGAGGCTTAATAATCTACTCAACATTACACAGCAAATAAGTGTCTGAATCCCAAATCCAGAATTTTTTTGTCTCAAAGTCTGTACTCACTAACTTAGAATGGTGCTGGACTGGTGTCAGAAAAAAAGACATACCACAAAGTCACCTTTATACTGCTCTACAAATGATGCTAAGTCATCTTGGAAATTCATATGAGAAAAACATATTTCTTCCTATCTTGATAGAGAGAGATGATAAAAGAATACAATTTTGTTTTAGAATTCACTTCCAAACGATAATTATTTCAAATTTTATATGGATCTTCTGAGTATACGTAGGCTGACAGTGAGATGATATGGCTTAGAACTATGAAACGCTGATGGCAGACAAAAGGTAAAATTTGCTGTGGTTATCCAAGTTAGGTTAAATCCTTAAGCATTGTTTGTAATTTGACCTCAAGAGCCTTAACCACTAAAAACACTCATTTGAAAGAGGGGCACTTCGTTGGCGCAATGGATTAATCATACGACTCTTGGTTTCAGTTCAGGTTGTGATCTCAGGATCTTGAGATCAAGCCCTGTGTTTGGCTCCGTACAGTCTGCTTAAGACTTTCTCTCCCTCTCCCTAAAGTAAATATATCCCCATCTCTCTAAAATAAATATATCTTTAAAAAAATAATTAACACTTATGTTAAAGAAATGAGAATTATATAAATATATTACTACCTGATTGCTCTTCTGTATAGGGGAACTATTAAGTCAGTAATATTTAGTTACCTAACCTAACTAAACAACAGAATATCAGGAGCAACCACAACAGAGTTAGGAAGAAAGGAAAGAAATTATGTATACCTGATCTATGAGTCGCTTTATTAAGGGTAGCCCTTCTAGTGCTGAACTGTCACAGCCACTGGTCAATACTCGTTCAAATCCCAAGGTTAAGAGGGTCTCTAGAGCAGCCATTGGATCATGCACCATGTCAAAGGCTGAAATAAATAAATCGATTTGAATTTTGTATAGATATCCTCTAATACAGTGCTTTTCAAAAGTGCTGGACTTAGCTTGTATTGGCAAGCCAAAGCTAATTGTTAAATATTCAGGAGTTTTGCGAGCACCATTTTTAATCCATTGACAGCTTGAAATCAGTCAAGGTGCGACAATTTAAACCACAGAAATCTACAAATACTATATATCAGAGCTCTTTTTGGCCAAAAACTAGTTTATCAGCATACCACAGTCTGCATACCATAATGGTATACATTTTAGATAGTAAACATTTTAAATAGATGTATTTAAATAAACAGATTTAAATAGATGTATTTACTTAAACACAGATTTGAAGTGAAACATTTCCATTTTTCATGAGTTAGAAAAGTCTCTCTTTAAAATAATTCACTTAAGATTTTATTTAAAGAAAATTATCAAATAAATTTGCCAAGTAGCACTCAGGTATGGTAAAACTACAGATATGATAGGCAAGTGCCTCAAATTTGGAAAATTCTGTTTTAAGGCTTCAGATAAACTGGACAAACTGGACCTCAGACAAACATTACACTGACCAGTTCTAAAAAAGGCCTTGGTTCACATTCTCATTGTTGACAATATTTTATGCTATCCCATTTACCCCAAATACTTAAGGTTCACAGTATATGGACAGTTGTTTACAATAGACTATCTATATTCACAATCCCATTCTATTTTCTAAGAGACTCTTCTCCTCAGAGAGGAAAGTGGCACTAGGAACCTCAAAAAGAAAAACTACTGCTTTTGTTCTCAGCACTGCTACATAATATGGAAATTCTAATCTACAGTGGATTAGGTGCTTGACCCTTTATTTTACCCTTCAGTGTATACAGACAGCTAAATGTACCACAGAGGCTTTTCCCTTTTTTGTAGCAGTGCCTCACCAGTGATTAAACTATCCTACTATCTCATTAAATACATGAGTGAAAAAAAATGTAGAACCCAGGACAAAGTACAATTTTGAAAACATGAAAATATGTTTGTTAAATGTATTTAAGGAAAAGAAATGTGAAATGATTTTCTTAGTTTAAGAACAGAGAAAAATACATTCTACATGACATCTTTACTTTTTAAATTATTTAGCATGCCAAACTTTAAAGTACATATTTTTCAGATAAAAGTTTACTAATTTAAACTACTTTTCCTATTTAATGATTGCTTATTGGCCACTCTCAAGGTGCTGAATTTTAAATACTCTAACATCTTTTAGTTATTGCTAGTTTATGAGAAGCATTACTAAACAGCAAGTCAAGAAAACGGTTATCTGGTGGTATTATTCATTTCAAAAAGTAACAAGGATAACAAATGTTTTATCTCTAATTTCTATAAACAGATGCAAATGCCAGTGCCCACACTTATACTAATCTTTAAATGCTTACTCAAAAGGCCAGAAAAACATTCAACAATTTCTCAAGCACATAGCATCAAGTTAAAAAAAATGACTTAAGACTTCTTTCTTTTCATGTATGGTGTCCTCTTCAGGCAAAAGTGTCACTTGTTCCTACATTTTACCAACCAAGGTTTGACAAAAGTGTACAGAAATTAGAACTACCTGATTTATAGGTAAGAGGTATTTTTTTTTTTTTAAGATTTTATTTATTTGACAGAGAGAAATCACAAGAGAGGCAGGCAGAGAGAGAGGAAGGGAAGCAGGCTCTCCGCTGAGCAGAGAGCCCAATGCGGGACTCGATCCCAGGATCCTGAGATCATGACCTGAGCCAAAGGCAGCGGCTTAACCCACTGAGCCACCCAGGTGCCCCATAGGTAAGAGGTATTTTTTTACATGAAATTATCAGATACTTTTTAGAAATCATTCTGATGTAGACAATTAATACAGTTTTGTGTGCAACAGTGAACATCTCTTCGTTGACTATCTCCATCTATTCCATCTTTCCTCCTTCCTAATAGTATCCAATTCTTACGTAGATATCCATCCTTCTCTCTGCTCATGAATCTTATATTCATCTGAGAAAGCTGGCTGTACCACTAGCTCCTAGAATGGTCTTGTCTGGCTTAAGTCAGACAATACATTTCATTTCACTGGCCACAGTGGTTTGTGGTGGTTGCATATGGTCTAAGGCAATCTAATAAAAATGAAACTCAGGGCACCTGGCTGGTTCCATCAGAAGAGCATGTGACTCTTGATCTTGGGGTTGTGAGTTCAAGCCCCACACTGGGTACAGCGGGTACTTAAATATAAAAAAATCTTAAAAAAAAAAAAAAAGAATCTCAAAATTCTTGCTTGCACAAGTACATATATTTGTAGCCAATCCCTAATCTCTCCCTCTATTATAATCCACAACCACCACTACCACTTACTTTTAACAACTTTTTGTAACGAAGCTTCAAATTGTGCATCTCTAAATTTAAAACAGTCCATCCCAAGGTCAGGATAAAGAAAACAACTGGCTAGGCACCTGCGTGGCTCAGTGGGTTAAAGCCTCTGCCTTTGGCTCAGGTCATGGTCCCAGGGTCCTGGGATAGAGCGCTGCATTGGGCTCTCTGCTCAACAGGGAGCCTGTTAGCCTGCTTCCCTTCCTCTCTCTCTGCCTACCTCTCTGCCTACTTGTGATCTCTGTCTGTCAAATAAATAAATAAAATCTTAAAAAAGAAAAGAGAAAACAACTGGTAATAGTGTAATACTCCAGTATTGCATTCCATAAAAAGGTTATGGCATTTGGTGAAATTAGAAACTGACACCGTTCAACAGAACTTTTAAAATGGAAATGACTCACCTCGGTGGAAAGTGACTGGTAGAGGACGGCATATAGCTATAAAAAAGCCAAATAACAATATAAATGAAGAGATCATCACTGATTACTATACACAGAATTTTCCATGTTAGGTGGGACTTTTTTATACTTTCCTCTCTTAGGAAGTAAAGAGAGTGAACTAAAATAACAAAATCGCAGCCTTCCAAATTCACAATTCCTATGTTTCCATTAATCTCTGATTTTCACACCAAAAAACGGTCATCCACTCCTTAGCTAGACCAAATAAAAATTATGCGATCTGGTGAGTATAAAGGCAGCATTATATCTATTACTTTTACCCCTCTGAGAATCTTCAAGAGAGACTTTGGCTAGTAATATAAATAGTATGCTTCCATCCTCTCCATGTCTCCCCATCCTCACCAATTGCAATAGCTTTTAAAGTTTTTCATGTAGTGATTAAAGGAATCAAGGTAAACTTCCCTTAAACCTTCGAAGAACAGGGGCGTCTGGGTGGCTCAGTGGGTTAAGCCTTTGCCTTCTGCCCAGGTCATGATCTCAGGGTCCTGGGATCGAGCCCCGTGTTGGGCTCTCTGCTTGGTGGGGAGACTACTTCCCCCTCTCTCTCTGCCTGCCTCTCTGCCTACTTGTAATCTCTCTCTCTGTCAAATAAACAAATAAAAATCTTAAAACAAACAAACAAAAAAACCTTCCAGGAACAGTAACAGAACTTGATCTATAACAACTTAAACTTAGGAGTCATAGGACTAGAACACATATACCCTCTGCCCCAAACATCTAGATAACTACTGCTTAAAATAGGTTAACTTAAGTGCCTGTAGGTGTGACTGAAAAGCAGTTTTCAGAAAAACTTGTGTTTTTTCTTTCTTTAAATCTGAGGTGACACACAATGTTATATTATTTTCAATATCAGGAGGATTAAATGCAATTATCACTAGAGGCTACATTCTTACCCACAAGGGACATGCACAACTCTTTGTCAATGTTTCCATCTTCAGTCAATGCTCCAAATACCAAACCATCAGCACCATAAAGCTTGGCAAGACGAATGTCAGCCTTCATCACCTCAACTTCACGATCTGAATATAAAAAGTCACCTCCACGTGGCCGAATCATCACAAAAACGGGGATCTGGACACATTGCTTCACTACTTGAAGGACACCTAAAAGAATAGAGAGCAGACTAATTAAATTCAAATGTAAGGGGTGCCTGAGTAGCTCAGTGGGATAAGTGTCTGCCTTCAACTTAGGTCATGATCTCAGGGTCCTGGGATCCAGCCCGACATTGGGCTCCCTGCAGGGAGCCTGCTTCTCCTCTCACCCTGCAACTCGCCCTGCTTGTGCTCTCTCTCACATACTCTTCCTCTCAAATAAATTTTTAAAATCTTTAAAAAAAAATAAAATTCAAATGTGAACTAACAGCTCAAGGAAGTCAACAAAATTTATTGGACTTTTACATTTGCTCTTGTGTATCACTTCTACAAGAAAAGGAAGCAATGCTGAGGAAACCAGAGAAAGAGGATCTAAAGGGAATGACAACATTAATTTAAAAATGTGTATATAATAGAAGTTAAGTAATAAGAGAATCAAGGGTAAAAAAGAGCAATTTAGTAAAAAAAGGAATTTACTGCATTTTTAAAAGCACTTGTCAGCTGACTAAAAAAAATATTTTTCCTGGGGGCACCTGGATGGCTCAGTGGGTTAAGCCTCTGCCTTCAGCTCAGGTCATGATCCCGGGGTCCTAGGATCAGGCCCACATCGCATCAGGCTCCCTGCTCAGCGGGGAGCCTGCCCCCCCCCACCTTCTCTCTGCCTGTTTGGGATCTCTTGCTCAGTCAAATAAACAAAATCTTTTAAAAAAATCTTTTTCCTGACAACTATCATATGATCTCCCTGATATGAGGACATGGAGAAGCAACATGGGGGGGTAGGGGGATAGGAGAAGAATAAATGAAACAAGATGGGATTGGGAGGGAGACAAACCATAAATGACTCTTAATCTCACAAAACAAACTGGGGGTTGCTGGGGGGAGGTGGGATTGGGAGAGGGGGAGCGGGCTATGGACATTGGGGAGGGGAGGCGAACCATAAGAGACTATGGACTCTGAAAAACAACCTGAGGGTTTTGAAGGGTCAGGGGTGGGAGGTTGGGGCAACCTGAGGGTTTTGAAGGGTCAGGGGTGGGAGGTTGGGGGAACAGGTGGTGGGTAATGGGGAGGGCACGTTTTGCATGGAGCACTGGGTGTTGTGCAAAAAGAATGAATACTGTTACGCTGAAAAAATAAATAAAATGGGAAAAAAAAAAGAAATACACAGATTAAAAAAAAAATCTTTTTCCTTGTATAAGACGTTTGAAAGTGTAATATAACAGGCTCAATATTCTGCCTGTGTATTCCATAAGATTTTTCCTTTCTGATTGATTATAGCTCTATTTAGAACCTACTATAGAGATGTTTACATAGCTCTAAAATTTATGACCCTTTAATGAACAAAGAAAGTTATCAAACCTTTTTTGAAAATAATATAAAAAAGAGCAAAGTTCTACTTGTTTGTGAATTTATGTAGAGATCTATGAACAAAAATACCTAAATAACACAATTCATTGCTAGCTCAGAAACCCTCAATAGTAAAGATCTTCCATAACTTACACTGCAATTAAGTCTTACACTATAATTACATTACATTCTCTTAAACTGAAAAAATCCTAAGTCAAAACGCCTTCAATACACCTAACCTACTGAACATTACAGCTTAGACTAGTCTACCATAAACATGCTCAGAAAACTTACATTAGCCTACACTTGGGCAAAATCATCCAATGGAAAGCCTATTTTATAACACAGTGTTGACTATCTCATGTAATTTATTGAATACGGTACTGAAAGTGAAAAACAGAATGGATATATGGGTACAGAATGGTTGCAAGTGTATCAGTTGTTTACTCTTGTGATTGCACAGCTAACTGGGAGCTGTGGCTGCCCAGAATCATGAGAGTATCATACTACAAATGGCTAATCCAGGAAAAGATCAGAATTCAAAATTCAAAGTACAACTTCTACTGAATACATATTACTTTCATACCACCATAAACCCAAAAAGCCATAAGCCAAACCACCATGTATCGGGAACCAACTGTATTATGTTTTGTGACGGCACAATGGATTTACTTCTTCTTCCTTCCTAAAAGAACCCCAGTTTTGCATGGGACAGCAATATGCCCAATACCAAGCAATAAATCACGAATGCTGTTGCAAAACACAGATTGCACTCAAATTTAGTTATGTTCTAGATATATCACAGAATGGCCAGGGAATGCCCTCCTTTAGTGAGAAGATTCCAAAGAGCTATTGCATATATGATCCCTTTATACTAAAAAATGCTATTATCAACTTTAGAATAACACAGAAGAGTCAAAAATTCATACATGGACTTCTGCTTTTGACCAAGACAGCGTTAACAGGGACTGAATTTACCCTCCCACCTATAATAACCAAAACACGTATGAATATGAAAAATATATGAAACAATGGTTTGCAAGACATTGTGTGTCAAGCAACAAAAACAATGATGCCTGAAAGATGGGAAACAAACGAAGTCAGCTCTATAACTGGCCCAAATTACTACCTTGAGGATTTTCTTTCTTTTCTTTTCTTTTCTTTCTATCTATCTATCTATCTATCTATCTATCTATCTATCTATCTATTTAATGTCCTTTAGGGTTTTCTAGGCTGCAGCATAGAAAGGGGGAACCCAAGTGGAAGCCAGAGAATTCTGAGTTGAAGAGACAAAGCTGAGAGTCCAGGGAGACCAAGTGACTGGAGTTCCCAGGAAAGAACACCAGGGAGGAGAGAAAGAAATTTTTGAGATTTGCAGAGAATCTCCCTCCATATTCAGCTCAGTATTATTGAGTGCATATATACAATGAAATCGTACAAGGCCAGGGAAAAATGCACTAAAAGAATTAGAAAGAAATAGTGCCTTTCATTCACACCTGTCAGGTCAAAAATAATACTCATTCCCAACAGGCAGATAGGAAAAATTGAAGATCCATGGGGCAGTGGGTACAGTACACAGAAGGCTCTTTCTTCAGTAGTAGGAATAATTAACTCTAGACTGACCACTGTTTCAGACCTGCTTAACAAATTTTAAAGGCAATAACCAAAAGTAACTGTTTCCAAGTAACCCAACTGCTTCAGAGTGTTTATAGGAATATAAACATATCCAGGATCCAATAAAGCAAAATTCATGTCTGGTAACCAGTAAGAAATTATCAGGCAGGAAACTAAGATGCCTCATGAGGTGATAAATCATTGAAATGAAACCAACCTAGAACTGATATAGATGTTAGAATTAGCAGCCAAGTCATTAAAACATCTATTATAACTTTATTCCAAATCTTTAAAAGAGTTCAGAAACAATATATGAGATATAACAGTCTCAAATTAAACTCCTAAAGATGAAAATTATAATGTGTGAGATGAAAAATGTACTAGGTGGGTTTAAAAGCAGATTAGACATTGCAGAGAAAAGATTAGTAAACTTGAAAACAAACCAACAGAATCTATACAAAATGAAACAGAGAAAAGGGAGATTAATATAAAAAGAGGGGTGCGTGGGTGGCTCAGTTGGTTAAGTGTCTGACTCTTGATCTCAGCTCAGGTCTCGCTCTCACAGTTTTAAGTTCAAACCTCGAGTTGGCCTCCACACTGGGCGTGGAGGCTACTTTAAAAAAAAAAAAAAAAAGTAGTTCATCAGTGAGCTGTGGGACAACTTCGAGCAGCCTAAAACAAGAATAACTAAAGTCTCTGAAGGAGGGGGTGGTGTACACTGAATGATGAAAATTTTCCAAATGTGATGAAAGCTACAAAGTCCAAGAAACATGAAGAAAACTATAATCAGGTATATCATATCATATTGCTTAAACCAGGAATAAAGAAAAAATTTTTAAAGCAACCACAAAAAAGAGCCATTACATAGAAAAACAAAGGTATAGATGATATTTCATATGAGAAATAACACCAGCAAGAAGACAGTGGAGAAACATCTTTAAAATAGTGAAAGAAGGAAAAAAAAAACCAAACTATTGATCTAGAATTCCACACCCAGCAAAAATAACTTCCAAAAAATGGGGAAAGATTTTCTGAGATATATAAAAGTTGAATGAATTCATCCCCAGCATACTTGTACTACAAAAAAAAAGTGTTAAAAGAATTACTTCAGACAGAAGGAAAATGAAATCAGATGGAAATACGGACATACATGAAGGAATGAAGAACATCAGAAATAGTAACTACACGTAGGTAAATAAATAAATGATTGTTTTCTTATTGGTTTAATCTCTTTAAAAGAGATAATTGAGTCTTCTTTTTTAGAAGATTTATTTATTTGAGAGAGAGAGAGTATGAAAGAGAGCACTAGTTGGTGGGGGAGGGGCAGAGGGAGAGGGAGAGAATCTCAAGCCAATTCCCCACTGAGTGCGGAGCCAAACATGGGGCTCAATCCACAATCCTAAAATCATGACCTGAGATGAAATCAAGAGTCGGATGTTCAACCAACTGAGCCACCCAGGCATCCCAATTGGCTCTTTAAACAAAAATACTGGGCGTTATATGCAAATAATGAATCATGGAACACTACATCAAAAATTAATGAAGTACCTTGGGGTTGGGAGAGGGGGAGGGGGGGTTATGGACACTGGGGAGGGTATGTGCTATGGTGAGTGCTGTGAAGTGTGTAAACCTGGCGATTCACAGAGCTGTACCCCTGGGGATAAAAATACATTATATGTTTATAAAAAATAAGAAATAAAAAAAAAAAAACGGAAAAAACAAAAAACAACTTAAAAAAAATGAAGTACTGAATGGTGACTAATATAACATAATTTTAAAAAATGCAGTGTGGAGTGTATGTATTTTTAACATATACAGAAGCAAAATGTATGATAAAAGCACAAAGACCAGGATGGGAGAAATGAAGACCAAAGTCAATATGCTGAAGATGCCAGCATGAAAAGATAATGTTAACAGTAATTATCTCTCAACTTTTGATGTACAAGGATCTCATCTTTGAAGTTCATTTACAACCATAAGCACCTGTAACTAATTTAATATCTACAGCATTGTTAACATATCTAATATATATGTATATATTATACATATATGTATATGCATAATATTATGTTATATATTATAACATGTATGTTATATGTATAACATATATAATATGTGTATAACATATATATTATATATGTATAACATATATATTATACGTGTATGACATATATATTATATGTATAACATATATTACATATGTATAACATATATATTATATATTATATGTATATATATATATATACACACAAATACTAATGTTAACATTGTTAACATTAGTAAAGGATCTCAATGAAACATTTTCCATTGTCTCCAGGCTCTATAAACTCCCACCAGAAAATAGGGAAAACACTTAACCCATGCTGGGTGTGGTTCCTCCTTCCAGTAAGCCAGAACATAATTCAATCCGACCAGCACCTATGTTTAAAAAAAAAAAAAAAAAAGGAATTGCTCAATACAATAAACTTTTAAAAATTAAGAAAAATTTTAAGAAGCACTTCTCAGAAATTATCATCCAAAATAAACATTTATGAAACAGTAAACTTAACATTTTTTCCAAATAAAGAGCAGAGTCTTAGGGACTGAAAGAAATCAAATTATAAAACTAGACTAAAACTTTAGTTTTAATCCCAACTATATTCTACAACTCATCTGATGTTACTGATATTAAACTTAAGAGTTAATTCAAGTTAAGCTAGGTCTCTTGAAATTTTGTATTACAGGGTTTCTTCTCCATGTACAAGGATGTGACTCAGACTAAATATGGTCTGGATTGACAATAGTGGAACACTGACCTTCACTGATAATCTTTTGCAAGAGTTTATTATTCTAAGATATATAAAAGTACAAGGTAATTTTAAATAGCTTACATCAAAATAATTTCAAGAATAAGTGAATGTTAAAAGCAGATTAGCTATCAGCCTACAGGGTCATGTCAAGAGTCTCAGGATTCAGGCTGAAGAGGCTCGTACCAGCCAAACATGGGACACTTTGAGAATCAGTAAGAAGAATAACTAGAAAGAAGAAGAAGAAGAGTAAAACGTTTTAAATATGTCTAAATCTAAATTCATGATGATAAAATAATTCACTGGGAGATAGAGAATAAACTCATTATCCAAAAATCAGTAAACAGGGGAAAAGCAGCAAGCATTTATCCTGCCTTTCTCCTAGAAACTGAACCTCAAGATAAACAGTTGATGAGGGAAAGTTCTTTATAGAAGAAGCATACTGCTAATAAGTGAAAAGTAAATGTTTGATGTAATATAGTATGATTTTTCAAACCCTACTAAAAGATGCACTGCTAAAATTATTAAGTAAAAAGATGAAAAAAAAAAACCTTATAAAGGATGGATCAGGCTGACAATATCTTAATCCACTGCAGGCCAAAGGCCACAGCTTTTTTTGTTATGACCTATAAGTTAAAAATGTATTTGTTTTTTGTTTTTAAAAAATAAAAATATTTATTGCTACATAATTCACATACAATATAATTCACCCATTTAAAGTATACAATTCAATACATTTAGTATACTTACAGAGTTTTGCAGCCATCACCACAATCAATTTTAGAACATTTTCCTCATCCCCAAAAGAAACCTCATACCCTTTAGCAGTCACCTATGTTCTCCGACACCCCTCAACCCTTGGCAACCACTAATCAATCTACTTTGTGCCTCTAAAATTTGCCTAATGTGAGGGGCGCCTGGGTGGGTCAGTGGGTTAAAGCCTCTGCCTTCGGCTCAGGTTATGATCTCAGGGTCCTGGGATCGGCCCCGCATTGGGCTCTCTGCTCCACGGAGAGCCTGCTTCCTCCCTTTCTCCTCTGCCTGCCTCTCTGCCTACTTGTGATCTCTCTCTCTCTCTTTTTCTGTCGAATAAATAAATAAATAAATCTTTAAAAAATTAAAAAATAATAAAATTTACCTAATGTGGCATTTTGTACAGGTGGAATCACATAACATGTGGTATTTTGTGACTGTTTTTTTTCCATTTATAATGAATTTCAAGATTCATCTATGTTGTAGCACATATCAGCACTTCACTCTTTTTTTATTGCCAAATTAAGAACCTTTAAAAAAAAAAAAAGAACCTTTTTTTACATTTTCAGAGGATTATTTTAAAAATACAAAGAATATTCCACGAAGACCAAATGTTGCCAGTAAAATTGAAAATATATACCATGTGGCTTTTTTTTTTTAAAGATTTTATTTATTTATTTGACAGACAGAGATCACAAGTAGGCAGAGAGGCAGGCAGAGAGAGAGGAGGAAGCAGGCTCCCTGCTGAGCAGAGAGCCCGATGCGGGGCTCGATCCCAGGACCCTGGGATCATGACCTGAGCCAAAGGCAGAGGCTTTAACCCACTGAGCCACCCAGGTGCCCCTACCATGTGGCTCTTAAAAAAAAAAATTTATTTACTTATTTATTTGAGAGAGCATGTGCTGCACACATGACCGCAGGGGGAGAAGCAGAGAGAGAGGGAGAAAATCTCAAGCAGATTCCTTGATCCTGAGATCATGACCTGAGCTGAAATCAAGAGCCAGATGTTTAACCAACTGAGCTACACAGGCACCCCTATACTATGTTGCTCTTTACAAAAAGTGTCCTGATTTCCTGATATAGTTGAAATATTGGCCATGTGCTGAAACTAGCAGATGCTGAGTGATGAGTACACGGGGATTCAATATACTATTCTACCTTTGTATAGGTTTGAAATTTTCCATAATAAAAAGTCTAAAAATTTCTGATCCTGAGATGATGGGAATGTCCACATTTCCGCATTAAAGCAGGTTCAGAATGCAAAACAAACCTGGAAGTAAAACAGATAATGTTAAAAAAAAAAAAAAAAAAAAAAGATAATGGGGGCATCTGGTTAGCTCAGTTGGTTAAGTGTCCTCCTACAGTTCAGGCCATGATCTCAGGGTCCTGGGATTGAGCCCTGAGAGCAGGGAGCCTGCTTCTCCATCTACCTCTGCCCCTCCACCCACTTGTGCTCTGTCTTTTGCTCTCTCTCAAATCTTTTTAAAAAGAAAGATAATGATAAAAGTCTTGATGATGAAAATGGCAGCAAAACTCTTAAATCATCTTTAAGTCAACAGTTTGGAAAAAAATGAAGTCTTTGCTAAGTTCAACTGAAAAAACATGAAGTTGGTGAGTAAGCACTATTATGGACACTTGACTCAAAATGTGATCTATTGGAGGAGTAAGATTAGAAAATGATAAAGATGATAATTTTCCAGTATGTTTTCCAGTTGGTTGGCTGTTTTCAAAAAGATTACTAGGGGGGCGCCTGGGTGGCTCAGTGGGTTAAAGCCTCTGCCTTTCGCTCAGGTCATGATCTCAGAGTCCTGGGATCGAGCCCCGCATCGGGCTCTCTGCTCCGCGGGGAGCCTGCTTCCTCCTCTCTCTCTCTCTGCCTGCCTCTCTGCCTACTTGTGATCTCTGTCTGTCAAATGTATAAATAAAATCTTAAAAAAAAAAAAAAAAAATGTCGTATTAAAAAAAAAAAAAAAAAAAAAAAAAAAAGATTACTAGGATCCTTAGAGATCACAAGGGCTCCCAAGATCAGTTCATAGGATTCCTTTTCAGACTTTTTTTTTAGAGGGAGAGAGAGGACAGAGGGAGGGGCAGAGGGAGAGGGAGAGAGAATGCCATGCATGCTCCACACCCAGCACTGAGTCTGACCTGGGTCTCAATCTTACAATCCTGAGATCATGACCTAAGCAGAAATCAAAAGTTGGATGCTTAACCAATTGAGCCACCCAGGCACCCCCATTTTCAGACTTTTAGAAGGGTTGCCAACTGTTATTCATTCTCTTTTGTCTTACCTCCTCGTTCTGCATTTACAGCTGACTCTACTGAATCAACACACACTTCCATGAGAAATCCATTTGCCGTTCCTAAAACACATAGAAAACAATGCAATTCATGATGGTACTATCCATTCAGACCAACTGACAACCATTATTTTATATTTTGCTGCCCAAATCCTATGTCCAATAATAGGCAAGTAGGTAAATACACTAGAGACCATGAATGCAATAAAATACCATACTGAGTATTAAATCGGTCTCTTAACTATGAAATAAGTACACAGACATATGTATAATAAATTATACTAAAGAAAATATACACTGAATGCCAAATTAATCTTCCTAGAACACAGCCCTCATCATCATATTCTAAGTCAGATTTTTTCAATATTTCTCAATGTTTTCAGAGTATGTTTAAATGTCTTTATAAAGATATGTTTAAGAACAAGGATGAGGGGGCGCCTGGGTGGCTCAGTGGGTTAAGCCGCTGCCTTCGGCTCAGGTCATGATCTCAGGGTCCTGGGATTGAGTCCCGCATCGGGCTCTCTGCTCAGCAGAGAGCCTGCTTCCCTTCCTCTCTCTCTGCCTGCCTCTCTTGTGATTTCTCTCTGTCAAATAAATAAAATCTTAAAAAAAAAAAAAAAAAAAGAACAAGGATGGACTTCAAATCTTGGCCCCACTACTTATTTGTGTGATCCCAGAAAAGTTACTTAGCTTAAGTTTTTTATAAAACAGAGTAGCTTTTAAAACCTACCTCAAAGTAGTGAGGACTAAATTTAATTAATGTAAAGTGGAGAGTACCCACTGTGTGTACAAAAAGTTATCATTAATAAACAACATATTATTTCCTCTACAAACCTCCAGTTCCACTCAATTCTCATCTTTGCTCTTGCTTATACCATCTCCCCAAACCACAAAGTCCTGCTGGCTCCATCTTTGAATGGTAAAATCTTCCAAGATTTGGGGTGCCTGGGTGACTCAGTGAGTTAAAGCCTCTGCCTTTGGCTCAGGTCATGATCCCAGGGTCCTGGGATCGAGCCCCACATCGGGCTCTCTGCTCAGCAGGGAGCCTGCTTCCTCCTCTCTCTCTCTGCTGCCTCTCTGCCTACTTGTGATCTCTGCCTGTCAAAAAAAAAAAAAAAAAAATCTTCCAAGATTCATTTTAAATCACATTTCCATATCTCCTCTCTCCCAAAGTAGGGATCTCCCTCTTTTGAATTCACATAACTCTTCATAAATTATATGTTCCTCTTTAAAACATTAATTGTATCTTCTTAAAATACTAATTACTTTCTACCTCTTATTATTATGTATGTAGATAGGTATTTGTTCCATTTTACTTGACCTAAAATTCCTAAGGTTTTTATGTGAGGAATCTTCATTATCACCTACAACAAGCACAGTGTCTACCTTGGTACACAGTAGTCATGCAAAGACTTACTAAAGGATGAATAATACAAATTCACAAATTTCATTCATGTATTTACACTAAAAGTGTGATGAAAATAAGTTTGGATTTTTTCTGTAAGTTGAATACATAAGTTTTTTGTTTTGTTTTGCTTTTTTACAATTAAGGGTATTAAATGTATACTTCATGCAGTAATACCTAAACGAATCACGATGTGCTGATCATGATGGCTACTAGGTGGAAAGATCTGGAATTTCTGGGGCGCCTGGGTGGCTCAGTGGGTTAAAGCCTCTGCCTTCGGCTCAGGTCCATGATCCCAGAGTCCTGGGATCGAGCTCTGCATTGGGCTCTCTGCTCAGCAGGGAGCCTGCTTCCTCCCTTCTCTCTCCCTACCTGCCTCTCTCCCTACTTGTGATCTGTCAAATAAATAAATAAAATCTTAAAAAAAAAAATCTGGAATTTTTTTTACTTTCCTCTTTTTATCTTTTTTTTTTTTTTTTTTTTTTTTTTAAGTAGGCTCCACTTAAAAAAGCCCAGCCGTCAGGCTGAGATTAAGATTTGAGCTGAGATGGAGAGTCTGATGCTTGGGGCGCCTGGGTGGCTCGGTTAAGCAACTGACTCTGCCTCAGGTTATGATCCCAGGGTCCTGGGATGGAGCCCCACATTGGGCTCCCTGCTCAGCATGGCGCTTGTTTCTCTTTTTCCCTCTCCGGCTCCATCTGCTTATGTGCTCTTGCTGTCAAATAAATAAATAAAATCTTAAAAAAAAAAAAAGTCTGCTGCTTAACGAACTGAGCAGCCTAGTGGGTCCTCCCCTTTTTACTTTTCTATGTTGCTTTTTCTACCCAATATTGATTTTATCATTTTTAATAGGCTTTTTAAAAAAAAGATTTTATTTATTCATTTGACAGAGAGATCGAGAGAGAGCACAAGTAGGCAGAGCAGCAGGCAGAGGGAGAGGGAGAAGCAGGCTCTCCGCTGAGCAGGGAGCCGGATGTGGGGCTCCATCCCAGGACCCTGGGATCATGATCTGAGCGGAAGGCGGAGGCTTAACCAACTGAGCTACCCAGGCGCCGCAAAAGGCTATTTTTAATTTGAAAAACAAACATCTATCATCTGCTCACATCAAACTGCAAGACTCTCACTTATTTAAAAGAAGACTGTCAGTCTCACACTGTTCAAGACTTAAGAGCCACTCTATGTTCTTAACCAAGAGCACTGCATTCATTCCAAGTTTCCAGAGAGCCACCCACACCAGCTGTCCCGTCAGTCTAACTGGACAGTGCTGCAGAGGTACCACTTGCCTCACAGGAGGAAGGACTTTGGCCGGGAGAGGATGGAGGCGCACACGGGAGGCTCTGACAGAAGGCAGAGTAAGTCAGCTGTCCAGGAAGCAGAGTTATTTGTAGGAATCAAAGGTGTCCATCCGCTCCACAAAAGGTATTTATTTGGAGCAGCAGTTCTCAAAGTGTGGTTAGCTCTGGGGGCCTTTAAGACCCTCTCAGAGGCTGTGCAGTGACAAGCATTTTCATAATAATACTAAGACTTTATTTGCCTTGTTCACGCTCATTCTCTCACAAGTGGCGTGGAATTTTCAAGCGGCTCCCTGACAGGTCAGATTGAATGCAATCTGTAATTCTGTAATGCAATCTGTAATGTAACAGTTCCATTAATCTAGATCTTAAAGAGATTTGCAAAAAAAATATAAAACACTGGCATTCTATTTGTTTGTTTAGGAAGACAGTTATTTGTCACACACACACACACAGACACACACAATGTGATTTGTGCTAACATGTAATGGGTTCCTAATTAATTATATTTTAAAACTTCTGTTTTAACTTCGTAGAGGAGCAACACCAACAGACTCAGCCTCTATAAGTAAAACGTCTGTAAGGTTCTCAATTAACTTTCAGGAGGGGAAAGGGGTCCTGAGATAAAAAAGCTTGAGAACCTCTGGTCCAGAGGAACCAAGAGTTCGGGTGCGGGGTGGAGGTGGGGGGGGTCTGCTAAATCCCCTAGCACCTGCCACGCCGTCCCGCCTGGCTCAGCAGCAAGCACTCGGGACTGGGGACAGTCACAACAAGCTCTGGCACCCGGCAGCTGTGCAGCTTTGGGGCCAGTCCTCACCTCCGCCGCAGCAGCTACAGGTTACCAAGCGGTCACCAGGGGCTGGCACGGAGCTCAGCGCTCGGCATCTAACTGTCCCAACGATGCCACGGGGTGGGGACTGGTAGCCTCGCGTGGCGACGGGGAACGTGAGGCTGAGAGAAGTTAACCAACTTGAACACAGTCGCACCCTAAACGTGGTGGCGCCGGGATTCGAACCCACACGTCTGGTTCCAGAGTCAGGTCACTCTCGCTACAAGCCCCTTCTCAGGCCCTCAGCTTCCCCACGTTTAAAGCCAGAATGACAGAACGTGCCGCGCGGGGAGCTGCGACGGGGTGCGCGAAGTGCTCGCAGAGAAATCGCGACACCACTGGCCAGAACTCCCGCAGGCCCGCCCCGCGCAGTCAAGCCGGACGACCGCCCCCTCCCCGCCCCCTTCCGCACCGGCTTTCCCGGACGGTATGCGCGCCCGTTTCCGCTCCGAGGAGGCCCCCTGCCTCTTCATGCTCGACGCGTTCCTCTCTCCTGCGTCTTCGGTTTCTACCGAGTCGGGGTTCCGGCACGCGCGACCAAGGAAGCGCGCTTCACGGCTGCGCGCACCTCTGCGCGTCCCCGACACCCAGACCCAACAGCCCCCGCGAGAGGGGAGTCACTGACGCAGTCGCAGTCGCTTCTTGCCTTCTGAGAAGGAGGGGTCACGCTGTATGACCCGGAAGTGTCTCTTTGTTCAGTGGTGGAGAAAGACCACAGAGAGCTGGGGTTTGGACGTGGTTTCTTTGCACTGTCTTCAGTATGCAGCGATTACTCTTTCCGCCCCTGAAGGCCTTACTGGGGAGCCCGTGTCTCCGGCTCCTTGTTCCTAGGGCGGCGCCTAGAACCCAGGTATTGCACCGCAGAGGACTCGGTCGCGGAATCGTACAGGGGTCGAAAGAGTCAGGAGAAAGATAACAGATAACCCCACATCACATTCCCGTAGTTCCTTAGAATTCACAGCGCATTTCTTTGTACCCAGAGTCCCTGAGGTAGGATCCGGACCTGCCACTTACTGGCTATATGGTATTAACCAAGTCAAGTAACCTTTCTGTGCCTTAATTCCTTCCATCTGTGAAATGGGAATAGCAATACCTACTTCGTACAGTTGTGGTAAGGGTTAATTAATTTCATATACAGCAAGCGTTTAGCGCATAGTAAGAGCTCAGTAATTTTTACCTATATATTTGGTTTTTGCTAAAAGTCCCCACGTAGCCATGTAAGGAACTTATAACCCCACTCTACAGAGAAGGAAATTGACGCTAATTTAGGTTGACTGAAGTTAGAAAACAGAACACGAATCTTTAGGCTCAGGGACAGAGTCAGAAGAGGATGTGCATTCGCTCAATAAATAATTATTGAGTGACTATTATGTCTTGGGAGCTGGGAAGCAAAAGATAAATACCAAAAGGCTCCTGCCCTGGAGGAAAGCACAGTTAATTCATTTGTAATTCATTTGTCAAATCTTTATTAAGGTCTTGTTATGTCAGGGAACTGTGTTAGGAACAAAAGTGGCAGGAGACAAAGAGCCAGACTGACCACACTTTTGTTCTGGAACTCAGCTTAGTGGGAGATGGAAACAAATAAACCTGAAGTACATTATAATGTTTTAAGGGCTGAGATAGGGAAGGTACAGTGTGCTGGGGGAATGACCTGTTGCAGACCCAGGAGAATCTAGGAATATTTCCCAGAGGAGGTGGCATCTGAACTGAGATGCATTGTAGATATTCTCAGTAAGGAGGCAGGGAGCATCCCAGTCAGACAGAAAGAAAATAATCCATATCTAGGTGTAAAGTCTGGGGGAAGTATGCAGACACCAGAAGGGTCATGTAGTGGGGGGATGGATTGGAGTGAGGCAAAACTAGAGGAGAGCCAGTTGTGGGCTGGATGCAGTAATCCAGATAGGAGATGATGATTTACTAGGGCAGAAGCGGTGGAGATGTGGCCATGCAGGGTACTCCAGTCTAGACAGAGCGGGATTGTGTTTGAGAACAGTGGACTGAGGCCTTTCCCTCTTTTGCCAGTTGTAATTTGTCTGTCTTGATCCTTAGTGTGGTTGCAGCTGTGGGATCAGGCGCTCCCTGAGGCCAGGGCAGTACAGCACCATCTCTGAAGTAACTTTGCAGTCTGGAAGGGGTACAGTGTCCCTTCCCTCAAAAGCTGCTGAGCGGGTGGTAGGCCGATGGCTTCTGGTCTGCAGTGGAACAGTGGCTGGAGCAGTTATTCTTGGTGGAGTGACTAGGTAAGTAATTCGCTTGTAGCGAGTCAGCTCTTTGGGTCATCAATAGAAGCACAGGATGACCAAGGGGGAAGGGACCTTAGGAATCATCTAGTCTCACTCCCTCATTTTATATATGTAGAAACTGAGGCCTAAAGTGGGACATGTCTGAGGGCTTGCCTGCCATAGAATGGTTTATAGAGTTTTATTATTGGGATCCCTTCATAAAGCCTGGTTTAGGTCTTACCTGTTTGCTGTGCATTATTATATATTTTCCCTCTACAACAGTTTTCAAGTTTGTCTCAAAAATTAAAAACAAAAAAGTTTGTTTGAATTAAATGCACATAAACAGATCACAATTGTTTTGTATGCCTCTTAGGTCCCTTTAAATCTATAGATTCTCCTCCCTCCCTCCCCCATTTCATGTAGTTTTTTTTTTTTGCTATTAAAGAAACGTAACTGGGGGTGCCTGGGTGGCTCAGTGGGTTGAAGCACTCTGCCTTCGGCTCAGGTCATGATCCCAGGGTCCTGGGATCGAGCCCCACATCGGGCTCTCTGCTCCGCAGGGAGCCTGCTTCCTCCTCTCTCTCTGCCTGCCTCTCTGCCTATTTGTGATTTCTCTCTGTCAAATAAATAAAATATTAAAAAAAAAAAAAAAGAAAGAAACGTAACTGATTGGTCCTGTGGAGTTTCCCAGTCTGGATTTTGTTAACTGCATACTTGTGGTGGTGTTTAATATGTCCCATTATCCCCAGTATTTCCTGTAAACCAGTTTTTGATTGATCAGATTCAGTTTGGGAGTAGGAGGCAAAATACTTCACAGGTGATTACGACATTCATAAATATCTGGTGTCCATTAGAGATGCCAACAGCCATTGATGATCATTGCCTAGATCCATGATTTTATTACAGTTGCAAAACTGTAATATTTTATTAGCTCAACTCTAAAGAAAAACTTGCCCTCATCAACAATTTTGTTATTATAAGGTACAGTTTCTATAAGAAAGGCAGGATAAATACTTGAATCTTTCTCTTTATTTACCAGTTTTGAAAGTAATAAGTTGGTTTCCAAGCATCCCTCAAAGGTGATCAATAAAGGGTTTGGGTTTTAAGTATTATAAGTTCATAGGTTTAAATGTATTTGATGTTTCGATCCATTGCACTAATGATTTGGTCAAATTGTTCATCTTTAGTCAATGAGAGCCTCTTCAAATTGCCTCCTGGGTCTTTTTGACAGAATCCTAGTAACTAAATTCTTTGCTTTGTGGATAAGATATTCCAGGTTCATCTTATACATTTGCTGCCTCTGACCTAAAATCAGCCTTTCACTTTAGGGACACTCACATCTTTTGGTGAAAATACCTTCTGGTGTTAATACAGTATGTGTTCCTCAGATTCTCTCCACATTTCCTGTGCTCTTATTTCAAAATACCGTATCTTATATAGACTGTTATGGGAAATTGTGACAAATTTAAGTTTTATTAGCTTTAAATTCACTCAAGAGTCTAAACTGTTTTATATCTGCAACAAATCTCTTTTCCCTCTGTAAATAATGTCACTTATTCACTGGGGGCACATTTCTTTGCTCTAAGGGCTGATTTTACCTGTTAAAGAATGCTAATAAAAGAAAGAAGTAAAGAGAGCTGAATTAAAGGATCGAGAGAACAAGGAGTAAAGAAATTTGTATCTGATGGCAGCTGTTTCTGGTGAAATTTTAAGCAGTAAGAAGAAAGCAAGGTGTCAAAAAAGAATACGCTAAAATGATGTGTTTACCTTTAGAGGGGTTAAGTTCAGATCCATTTGGTTCTGTAAACCATTTATGAGAAATCCAGCATTGTGTGTGCATGTGTGTGCGTGCATGTGTCACACACACTTCTTTCTTATCTTAAGGTTGACAGAGTCTGGCCTCTCAATGGTAGACTGGCATTTGATAAAGGAGATGAAGCCACCTACTAGTCAAGAGGAATGGGAAACAGAATTCCAAAAATATCAGCAATTTCCGGAATTTAAAATGTAAGTGTAGGGGCCCCCTGGGTGGTTCAGTCAGTTATGCATCTGCCTTCGGCTCAAGTCATGATCCTGAGGTCCTGGGATTGAGCCCCACGTCAGGCCCTCTGCTCAGCAGGGGAGTTGGCTTCTCTCTATCCCCGCTAATGCTCTTGCTCTCTCTCACTCATTTTCTCTCTCAAATAAGTAAATAAAATCTTTTTTGAAAAAGTAATTATAATAGAAAATCAAGTAAACATCCCAGTAGGTCCTTTCAATCTTTTGCTTATTTAAACATTTTAGTATGGTGAGATTGTTTCTCGACATTTGCTTTAGTTAATGTTTAGTGAGCTTCCTACTCTAAACCTCCAGTTCCAAAGCGATCCTGAGATCACTGATGAGGAAGAAGGCAGACCTTTCATTTCAAGCTTCGAAACTGAGAATGCTCCTGCATTCTGTCTGGACATAAAAATCAGGATGTTTCTTCTTTCTTTTTTGACTTCCCTTTCCACCCAGCTTGAATCATGATATGACACTGGCCGAATTCAAGTTCATCTGGTACATGGAGTACTCACACCGAATGTGGGGTCGTCTTGTGGGCCTCGCATACATCCTGCCTGCTGCCTACTTTTGGAGAAAGGGCTGGCTCAGCCGTGGCATGAAAGGACGTGTTCTTGCCCTATGTGGGTTAGTCTGCTTCCAGGTAAGATTTATTCAAGTTTGGGAAGCCAGAGATGCTTTCAGGAGCTCCCTTGTTGGGATTGTTTTTAAGGAAGGAATCTGAGTCTGTATAACAGAGTAGGAAAGAGGATGAATTTTAGTGTTACGGGCATGGCCCAGCCCCGTCTCTTAGTAGGGCAAGTTCTCTACCTTCTGTAGACAATGCTTTCCTTACCTGTAAATAGGGATAATAATAGTGCCTACTGGTTAGGTTCTATGTCTTAAATAAGATAGATCATGCATATAAAGTAGTCAGTTTAGTGCCTGGAATTAGTAAGCACTTGTTAATACATTTTTAAGTCGCAAGAGGTTCTTTCCTCCATGGCTCTCTTCCTGGGTTCTTGTCTCTTCTTTTCTGACTTGTCTGCTAGATGGGGAATGGAATCCCTGTGCTAGAATGGCTGAAGAAGCAAATTTGAAGATTCCCACAGTTAAGGGGTTTGCTGAGACTGAGATCCAAGAAAAGGAATATGAGAGAAGGTACATATGAGTATTTGGGTCACAATTATAGGCCCTCAGAGAGCATCTTAGAGCATCAAAGAAACATCAGAATTTGATCAGGAAGAAGCTAATTGGTTAATTGAGCTCAAAAGTAGAAAGAACCAGTTAGAAGGAATTAAAGAGGGAGATGGAAGAGAGAAAACAGAGACCATAGAAAGAGATAAAGAGACATAATAAAAGTCTAACAATAATTAGGGGAGGATTGGTTAAACAAAGTGAAAGTTTATTTTGGAATGAAAAAAACAAAAACAAAAACCACCCTAAAGCAGACTCCCAGGGAGGCAGCAATTTGAAGATGGCACATAGGATTATGGAAAGAAGAAAGTGAAGCTGGCAAATGACACTATATACTCCTTTGTCTTCCAATGTCCTATGCAAATGGAATCAAGCTAATTAGAACATCCAGGGTAATCACAAAGCGGGCAAGAGATGCCCTAAAAGATTTCCTGAGGAGATCTATTAGAAGAGGTGGGAGAGCTGTGAATTGTATAAGACTGATGATTCACAGACCTGTACCCCTGAAGCAAATAATACATTATATGTTAATTAAAAAAGAAGAAGAAGAGGTAGGCGAACCCTACCTCTCTGACATGCTTCTATTGACTTGGGAGGGCAGTGTTGAAAGGGCTGTATCTTATCTGATAGAAGTGAAACTGACATTTGTATTAATTGAAAAAAATTGAAGCAGAGTATCGGAGTAATACGTACCTTGAACTTTTAAGCTTAAACATGTACTTTCATTACTTTTTTTTTTTAAACAAAGAACTAAGGCCTGTTCTTTGATTTCTCTGATTGGAGTTTAACTTCTGATCTCTTGCATCCCCATAAACTGCCATTTCATTTCATTTTCTTTAAAAGAGGAGTGGGAACTTAGACATTTGCAAAGCCATCTGCCAGCAAAGCCTTACAGATTTTTATGATTCCTCCCCACGCAAGACTTTTATAATTGTCTATTCCTACTAACTTGACAGTAATTGTTTTTAAGCAATTATCTTTATCAAAGCTTTTCCAAAACAGTAAATCTGGTTTTTATAGAAAAACTCTCCTTTTATTCTTATATTTTACTTACATTTCATTTTACATAATGTTAAATTATATCAAGTATTTTTAAGGTTTTGCCTGTAGATAAGCTTCTGTGTACTTTTCTACATTTGGCTTACACTTTAATAAAATGTTAATCTAAACAGTGGTTAAGCATTTATGGTGCTATATGTGAAAATGTGGGTAGGGTATGACTCCTGAGATACTGGGGATATGGGAAGGTATGGAAATGAGAGGTCAGGTGGGGAGTACTTCTGATAACTGACAACTCACTTTCTCACATAGTAAAGTTGAATGGACAGATCCAGCCATGTTTTATTTGCCTCTTGTGTTTTTGGTTCCAGGGTCTGTTGGGATGGTATATGGTGAAAAGTGGATTGGAAGAAAAACCAGACTCCCATGACATCCCTCGAGTCAGTCAGTATCGCCTCGCTGCCCACCTGGGATCAGCTCTCGTTCTCTATTGTGCCAGCTTATGGACTTCGCTCTCACTGCTGCTACCTCAGCACAAGGTAAAAAAGTCAGTCTATATTATTAGTACATCTGCACAGATGCTGACAAGGTCAGAGGAACAGAAATTCTGCTTCGAATGGGAAATTATCAATCCATATGCATACATTCCTTTAGTAACATCTACCAATTTGTCAGCAATTAGGTATAACCAAAGATGACAGCAACATTGAACTTCAAGACTCTGGAAGGCTTTGGAACTGCATAGTGCAATGTACCATTATTCTTTTGAGTTGGAGCAACTCATTCAAAGGAAACAGTACAGGACCCAAATATTCTGTCAGCATTGCCTACTGGGGAAAGTGAAACCACGAATTTTAGGAATGGTGGGAAGGGCTTGGAACAAGAGCTATCCCCCCCAACCACTTCTGACTCCTAGATGAATGGTGGCTAGCAGGTGAGGAAGGCCAGAGTGAGAGCTGTTTCTGGACCTCTGAGGGTATACGAGAGCCGTGAGAGTTATTTGTTCTTTAGATGGGACCTACCATTCATCAAGTCTGACAAGTCTGCTCTTGTGATCTTGCCTGAAAGTATTTTCCTGTATGCTGATTAAAGGAAAATACTAGTTTTTCTTTTTTTTTTTTTAAGATTTTATTTATTTATTTGACAGACAGAGATCACAAGTAGGCAGAGGGACAGGCAGAGAAAGAAAGGGAGAAGCAGGTTCCCTGCCGAGCAGAGAGCCCGATGCAGGGCTTGATCCCAGGATCGATCCCTGGGATCATGACTTGAGCCAAAGGCAGAGGCTTTAACCCACTGAGCCACCCAGGCACCCCCAAAATACTAGTTTTTCTAAAAATGAGTATTATTTTATGTATTGAAGTTATGGTTGACCTGGATAACCTGTTGATGGAATGAAGTTTGAGATGATGATAGGACTTTTAAGTAGAATTATCCAATCGGTACTTGGAGCCAGTAGCCTTGATTCTGGTACGGAAAGGAGTTGTGGACTTGGCAGTCATCACAGGGAAGCCAGATGAGGTCAAAATATTGGTATAGTAGACAATCTACATCGGAATAATTCTTGTTCTGTTTCAAAGCCGGACTTCTCAAATGAATTGCCTACATATGTAACTGTACTTGCTGACAACCTACTCTTTAAATTCTTGTCATCTGGCACTCCTGCCCACTCACCTCTGTACATGACTACACATATACCCACACACTCCTAAACACTCTGTATGAGAAATGGTACTGTGAAAGGTTGCCAGTGACTTTTTAAATTATCAACTGTTTTTATCTTCTTATTTATTCATATTCCACTAATTGCAGAAAGGATTTGAGATGATAGTCAAACATGTAGTGCTGTGCTCTCCAGCAAAGTATCTACTAGTCACATATGGCTATTTAAATTTTAATTAAAATTAAACAAATTTATTTTTTAAAAAGCAGTTATTTACTTAAAGTGTAAAAAAAATTAACTTTTAGGGCACCTGGGTGGCTCAGTCGTTAAGCATCTGCCTTCAGCTCAGGTTATGATCCCAGGGTCCAAGGATTGAGCCCTGCATCAGACACCCAGCTCAGCGGGAAGCCTGCTTCTCCCTCACCCACTCCGCTCCTGTTCTCTCTTTCACTGTGTCTCCCTTTGTCAAATAAGTAAATAAAATATTAAAAACAAATTTAAAATTATAAAAATGAAAAAAGTTAACTCTTTATTTAATTTTCAGGGGCATTGGCCTCGTTTCAGGTCATTAGGCACATATTGGCCACTGCAGATAATAGAACATTTCCATCATCATAGAAAATTCTGTTGGATGGCAACAGATAATTGATAATAATTAATAATTGATAATTGATAATTTTTAAAGTTCTGATAGATGGTCCTATATTATCTTAGTAATGATGGCTCACTCTTCATATACTAGATTATAGACCATTGAAGGGCAGCACTCTCACTTAAGTCCTTTGTATCTTTATGGTAATCTGTTTATAAAATTCTTAATAATTATTTGTTGATTCACTGATTAGTATCAGAAGTTGGCTGTAGTAAAAATAAAACGAAATTTTGATCTTATGAAAACACTAAATGCAAGAATCTCTACCTTTGGGATTTCTTTTTATTTATTTATTTATTTATTTTTTAAAAGATTTTATTTATTTATTTGACAGTCAGAGATCACAAGTACCCAGAGAGGCAGGCAGAGAGCGAGTGGGGGAAGCAGGCTGCTTCCCTGCTGAGCAGAGAGCCCGATGCGGGGCTCGATCCCAGGACCCTGAAATCATGACCCAGAGATCACAAGTAGGCGGGGGCGGGGGGGCAGGCTCCCTGCTGAGCTGCGAGCCCAATGTGGGGCTTGATCCCAGGACCCTGAGATCATGACCTGAGCCGAAGGCAGCGGCTTAACCCACTGAGCCACCCAGTCCACCAGGTGCCCCATTCTTTTTAAAGATTTATATATTTGAGAGAGAGTGCGCACAGCAGAGAGGAGCAGGAGGGGAGGGAGGGAGACAGAAAGCCTCAAGCAGGCTCTGGTCTGAGCATGGAGCCCGACACAGGGCTTGATCTCATAACCTGAGATCATTGCTTGAGCCAAAACGAGGAGTTGGAAGCTTAACTGACGATGCTGCCCAAGTGCCCCTCTACTTTAGGGATTTCATACAGTTTTGATTCTGACTATATTTGCTAAACATGAAATATCACAAACAACATAAAAATCTAATCCTGTATCTTAAGGCACATCATTTCAACCATGGTGAAGCATTTTTCCCTTGAACAATGCAAATCATTATTGAACAGGTATGTATTTACTACTGATATACCAAACCCTGAGCTAGGATTACTTCACTAAACAGGACAGATGGCAGTTCCTGCCTTCACAAGACTTAAAGGATAGCAGGGACAGACAGTAAATGTATAAATGTAGTAAAATATGATGCATGTTAGACCAGAAAATCTCCTGGGACTGCTTAACCTATTTAGGGCATCAAAGGATCTGACGTCAGATTGTCACTAGGGTTTGGCTTTGGAGATCTTTGCTGTCTCCCTTAGTTCCTGCAGTACAATTTATTGGAATGGTTTTCTTTTCTTCTTTAGTTGCCTGAAACTCGTCAGCTCCTGTGGCTGAGGCGATGTGCTCATGGAACAGCAGGCCTGGTATTCCTTACTGCACTCTCAGGTAGGACTCTTCACATCCCGCGTGGTCTAGTTTTGTTCCCTCCTCACGGGGGAGGTCTCTTGCCAAACACTTTGTCCTTCACACTTGCCTTTCCATACCCATCATCTCCCTTCTCTGTTTTCTGTTTCTCCTCCCTTCCAAAAACTGTGCTTCCCACTCATTTGAACACAAATATTGAGCATTTATCTGGATTCAGATTGCCCAGGTTCGAATCCTGGCTTTTTTTTTTTTTTTTTTAAAGATTTATTTATTTGACAGATAGAGATTACAAGTAGGCAGAGAGGCAGGCAGAGAGAGAGGAGGAAGCAGGCTCCCAGCTAAGCAGAGAGCCCGATGCGGGGCTCAATCCCAGCACCCCGGGATCATGACCTGAGCCGAAGGCAGAGGCTTTAACCCGCTGAGCCACCCAGGCGCCCCGAATCCTGGCTTTATCACCTGTGAACTCTCTGACCTTGGGCAAGCTGTATAACCTCCTGAGCCTCAGTGATCTCATTTGTAAAATGGGAATAATAGTAATAGTATGAGTGAAATGCTTAGAAAAGTAGCTGGCAGGTAGCAAAGGCTAGGTACAAATCAGAGAAAAGTCTTTTCCTCAAAGATGGCCTAAGATGAGGAGCTCATTGGGGCAAAGAGACTGATATAGGTCTTTTTCATTCTTTAAATCACATCTCTACCCTACCTCTCTTGCTCGAGTACTGTACCATCCAGTACATTAATCGCTAGCCTCACATGCCTGTCTAAGCTTACTTAAAATTAAATAAAATGTAAAATTTAGTTCATCAGTCACACTAGCCACATTTTAAGTGCTTAGTAGCCACATCTGGCTAGCAACTACTGCGTTGGCAGGCAGATATAGAACATTTCTATCGTCGCGGAAAGTTCGGTTCAGTAGCACTGCTGCAATGAAAACCATCAAACCAGTGATTCACCTCCCTCCATTTTGATGGAAGAACATGAATTTTTACTTTATATGTGCTATTTATAAAAACAAGGAATGTGACTAAACCTCCCTGAGTCCACCTTTGATCATAAATAATGGATCAGTCATCCATTAACTCATGGATACTTTATATGTTTATCCAATATTTAGTTTATAAATTTTTTTTCTTCTGTGTTCACTCAGCAAACATTTTTTTGAGCACTTGGGGAAGACAGATAATAAACAATGAAAACATATGGCAGATGGTGTTCAGGGCTATGAAAAAAATAAAGCAGGATAAGGGGATAGAGGTGAGTTTGGGCAAGTGCTGTCTTACACAGGATTGTTGGAGTGATCTCTTTGATAAGGTGGCATTGAGTGGAGATGTGAGGAAATGAAGGAGTAAATTATGCAGGTATCCGAGGGAGGAGCATTTCCAGAATAGGTGGCGTTTGTTGTGGGATAAGGAGGGCATCAAAATCACTAAGGGAGTGTTTCCATCCAATGTGCCTTGCTCTAGAGCTTCTAGTTATGGAAGACATGCAGAATCTTCAGTGGGAGAAGGTGAGGATGCACTTGTGTTGTTTTGTTTTGTTTTTTTAAGTTCCCATGGTGATGCTGATATGTATTCTCTGTTTGAGAACCCCTTCTGTAGATCTTTTTTATTCTCAGTTCCTTCTGTCTAACTCTGGGATAATGGACTTTTTCTGTGGCAGAACTAGTATTTGAGCTCTTTTCTATCTCATTTTAATAAATACCATTTACCTTGGAATATAGGGGCTTTTGTGGCAGGGCTGGATGCTGGGCTTGTGTACAACTCTTTCCCGAAGATGGGAGAATCTTGGATCCCAGAGGATCTCTTTACCTTCTCTCCCATCCTGAAGAATGTGTTTGAGAATCCCACCATGGTGCAGTTTGATCACCGGATTTTGGTGAGTCTGGCTGGTGGTTACCGGCTGCTTAGTCCAGGGAGCCTCTCCCAGGCTTTGGGGTGTCTGAAGCACTGATGGGCAGCCCTGAGAGGGTAGAATACCGTGGGCACTAGATTTCCTTTGCTTTTTAGAAGAAATTTCCCACCAATTCTCTGATGGGATGTTTTTGTCCTAATTACCCACACCTGTTCCAGCCAAATTCTGGCTTTGGGGATAATACTGTCTTACTGAAGTTCACATATGCCTTTTACCATCTGGCAAAGGATAACATCCCTCAATCATACACACATAGGAGAGTGATTTTAGTGGAAATGAGGCTGAGTAGAGAAGAGAGGGCAAAGACAGTGGTTGCTGAACACATAATTGTCAGAGCTGACCTAAAACCCCAGGGAGCTAAGAGCATCATAAATATTTTTCATCTTAATTAAGGTGATACTCATTAAGGGCCTGTTGGGGTCATGTTAAGATTGGCTTGGTGGCCTGGGCGTGGTACACTGGAGCAGGGCAAGACTGGCAGCAGGGAGGCCAGCAGGAAGCAGAGGGACCAATGCAGTAATGCAGGTGAGAGTGGTGGGGCTCTAGGCTGCATGGAGGAGCAGGGCTTGAAGAGAATGGTGGATCAGAGAGCGGCTCTAAGGAATAGAAGATTGGGTTATAGGAATGAAGGTAAAGAAGATCCCAGAGTTTGTTCTGTGGCATACTTAAGACACACCCAGACATGGGACTATTGAAATGAGCATCGGGCTGGAGATGGAGGATGTCGTCAAATTGAGGTGTGTTGGGTGTGATGATTGAAGCACACCCAAAGAGAGGTCCAGAGGCCTCAGATCCCCAAAGGCAAACTGGGGCTTGGGCCAGTTACCTTGTTTGGGCTCAGGCCCCTCCACCAACAACATTTTGTAGTAAGTAAAGTCCAGTTGAACTGTCATCATGGACAGCTCTGAAAGGAAAAATGGATACATAAAATGATAGAAAAACATTCTCCTTGACATCATGGAAGTGGGGAGGAGATCCTGTTGCCTGAGTGGGGAATGGAAATGAGACTTGGGCTTGTTTTTAGCCACCACTACCTCTACTCACAGCCCAGGAAGGTAATAAGTTTCATGTGCCAGGGTCAGCCCTGCTTTAAAAATACAGGATTAGAGAGGAGGTAAAATGAAGCATTAGGATGCAAAGAGTGACTTCAAAGGTAAGGGCCACACCTTGGGGGGGGGGCACCCACATGAGAAGAGAGAGTGTGTAGAGTGATAGGTGCAGAAACTGCTGGTAAAGCCCCAGGGAACATGAGCATTTAAGTGGCAAGCAGAAGAGCATGGAGGAGACCAAGGAGCAATTATAGGAGGAGCCGCAGACGGTTCTCTGGGTCTGGGACAAGGAACCCTCAGGGTGACTCACTGGTCCTAGAGGAGAGATGCAGCGGACAAGCAGAAAGGAGGAGGGTGGAGCATTTCTTCCTGATTCTTGATGAGAGGCCATCGTCCCCGCAGGGAATCACTTCAGTTACAGCGGTTACAGTGCTCTACTTCCTCTCCCGGAGAATCCCCCTTCCTCGAAGGACCAAGATGGCCGCGGCAACTCTGTTAGCTTTGGCATATACACAGGTACAAACCATTTCTTTTTGGTCTGACGATGACCCCAAAACTAAGTTAAAGAAAGGTGACAGGCTAGGAGAAAATATTTTCAGTATTTATAATATTGATTATATCTTTATATAGATTATTTATATCTTTATATATCTTCTAATAAATTTTATTATTTAAGATTTTTATCTTAATAAAAAATACTCAGAAAATAAAATGAGGGTTATCAATATACACAGTTCTCACAAGAGGAACAATGAATGGCCAATAAACATGAAAGGTCTTTAGCCTCACTCGTTATCAGAGAGGAGCAAATTAAAACAATGCTTGCCATTTTGTGCCTGTCAGATTGGGGGAAAATTTTTTTTGAAAAGATAATCAGGTATTGGCATAGGGTTAGGAAAATGGATACCTTCCTATATTCTTGGTGAGAGCCTGAGTTGGTATAGTTTTTTCAGAGGGCAGTTTGGCAATAGCTTTTAAAATGTTAAATGTATAATCCATTGGTCCAACAAATTGACTTCTTAGTGCCTGCTCTAGAAATATTCTAAGGCACAAAGACCTGTGTACAAAGTAATTTCATGTTAGAATTGCTGTGATAGCAAGAAAAACTAGAAACCACCTAAATAAACAACAATGGTACACACATACTATGTAATACTGTGTAGCAGTTCAAAATAATAAGATCTCAAGACATACTGTTAAGTGAAAAAAAAGCAAGTAACAGAACAATCCCATTTTTTTTTAAAGATTTTATTTATTTATTTGACAGAGAGAGATCACAAGTAGGCAGAGAGGCAGGCAGAGAGAGAGGGGGAAGCAGGCTCCCTGCTGAGCAGAGAGCCCGATGCAGGGCTCGATCTCAGGACCCTGGAATCATGACCTGAGCGGAAGGCAGAGGCTTAGCCCACTGAGCCACCCAGGCACCCCCAACCCCATTTTTTAAAGCACAAAAGTATGTTTCTTGATAAACACAGATACAAAAGTACAAGTGTATGGAAACTGATGACTGTCTTTGGGGAGGGTAGCTGGGCTAGGATAAAGGATTATTAAGGAGAATTTTAGGTTTATCTATTTTGTTTGAATTTCCTCTGCTGTGAGTATACTTGTGAAAATTTAAAAATACATATTTTTTTTTTAAGATTTTATTTATTTATTTGACAGATAGAGATCACAAGTAGGGAGAGAGGCAGGCAGAGAGAGAGAGGAGGAAGCAGGCTCCCTGCTAAGCAGAGAGCCTGATGCGGGGCTCGATCCCAGGACACTGGGATCATGACCTGAGCTGAAGGCAGAGGCTTTAACCCACTGAGCCACCCAGGCGCCCCAAAAATACATATTTTTAATGTTCTGATGGGAGAATATGGAGGTTTATGTATCTGGTTGTCCATGCCCAGTCATGTCAATTCTGAATTTGTGGTTCCTGCTTTTTTTACTGCCTTCTTTCCTCTGTAACAGGTGGGCTTGGGCATTAGCACCCTGCTGATGTATGTTCCAACTCCTTTGGCTGCCACTCACCAGTCGGGCTCCCTGGCTCTGCTCAGTGTTGCCCTTTGGCTCATGAATGAACTCCGAAGAGTCCCAAAATAATTCTCAGAGGATCAGCTTCCTAGGACTAAAAGTGCTTTTGAGAGCTCATCAGAGAGCACAGAACTTGGGAGTTTTCTAAAAGGATGACCTTGGCATACCAAATTGGTCGTTATTTAAAATTCTTTGTTTTTGACAAAGTCACTGGATCAAGAGTGTCATTAAGTATGTTTAAGAGTCCTTTTTAAAATATTTGTAAATTTGGTTTTCTTGTTGAAAATCATGTTTAATGTACTAGATAAAGAAATGTTTGCCTTTGCTGCTTCTTAATAGACTGTTTCAGATTTCTTAACGTTGGCAAGCTTTTGATTCTACATGCATCACTTCATCTGCTTGACCTCCTGAGTCCTGAATTATGTCTAAGTAGAAGAAGTTCTTTAGGTTCTCGACTTCACTTCCATCAGGTGAAGATTCAAAGGGAAGGACTGGCACACACCGTAAAGTAGCCAGAGAGCCTTCAGCAGCAAATAGTGTCTTCTGGTATCCTGATTTTCACAGTGGGGAAAGGGTGCAATCTGACAACCTTAATGTCTGTATGTAGCAGAATGGCTTATAAGTACTTAGCAAAGGAGAAAATCACTGGTAACCCACTTTGACTCATCAAGCACTAACCTAGTTCTTCTTTTGATTGTGCTGTTACATCGCTAGGTTAGATGAATGGAATACTTAGTATGAGTCAGTTCCTGAAAGGGTTTCTGAACAGCCTCATGGATAATTAAAGTATGGTCTTGATGGTATATGTAGTACATGGACATCTATTCAGAGATGTAAACAAATTTTTGTTTAATTAATTGTTGTAATTTTAGTCTTTTGGTCTCTGCTATTTCACAGGGCTTTGTCTTATTCAACTTTTTTTTTTTTAAAGATTTTATTTATTTATTTGACAGAGAGAGAGATCACAAGTAGGCAGAGAGGCAGGCAGAGAGAGAGGAAGAAGCAGGCTCCCCGCGGAGCAGAGAGCCCGACGCGGGGCTCGATCCCAGGACCCTGAGATCACGACCCGAGCCGAAGGCAGCAGCCCAATCCGCTGAGCCACCAACTTTTTTTTTTTTAAGATTTTATTTATTTATCTGGCAGAGAGGCAGGCAGAGACAGCAGGGGGAAGCAGGCTGCCCACTGAGCAGAGCGCCCGATCCCAGGACCCTGGGATCATGACCTGACCCGAAGACAGAGGCTTAACCCACTGAGCCACCCAGGCTCCCCTCAACTTTAGTTTTTTAAACTGGTGATTTGGATAAAGGCATCACAAAGATCAGATTTGAGGATGGAACAACCCAGCATTGCTAATGTAATAGATGACAGTCACAACTCAAAACAGTTCCACAGTGGTACCAGCAAGATGAAATTAAACAGATTATAAATGTAACATCCTCCTTTTAATTAAATAGGTTGTATAAGTTTGAGGTGGAGAAACCTGGCATCATATCATTTCATATAAAATTTCAGTTGGCCACAGGCTCAACATGCACCAATGGTGTGATGACGCTGATTAAAAAAAATCAGTGGTGTTACAGGTTTCATCAATGGAGGTGTCACAGCCACACTCAGAATACCTCCATGCAAGTGCTGTGTTTCATCGTGAGTACCACATTTAAGGACGACACGGACCACTAAATATGTATTCAGAGGAAGGGACCAGGATGGTGAGGACTCCAGAACCCTGTACCCCACAGGGAAGACTTGAAGGAACTAGGGGTATTTAGCTGGAGGAGAACATTTGGAGAGAGCAAGATTCCTGCCCTTCAGAAGCTGAAGCTCTTTCATGCAGAAGGAATGAGCTTCCTTATACTGCGGAGCTGGGAGCAGTGGGTAAAAAGAAAAACAGAAAGCTAGTTTCTTGTTTTGTAGAAGGCAAGAGTTGGATCAAAACAAACGCCCACTAGGGTATGGCTGGTGAAGACTGTGGCAAAGTGGAGAGCAGGTGCCCCATCTAAGGGGTTAAACCACTGCTGGGCTCTGGCCTGTTGCTGCTTTGTAGGTCAAGTTGTCAGATCTGATTTTTTTTAAAGAAACGGAACATCTAGATTTTTATGTGAAAGCTCTCATGGGTTAGCAACTAATTTCAGGGTTTTTAAAACGTGATGCAGGCTGAACATATCTGAGAGCCATAAATAGCCTAAGGTTTGCCCATTTATAATCTCAATTAGATGATCTCAGTTCCCTTTCAAGTCCAATATTCTGTGAGTTTCATTGTGACCTACAGTTACCATGTTCAAGCAGTTCTTAGCAAAACAGAAGTTAGATTTTGTCTTTGATTTAAAAAAAAAAAAAAAAATTCCGGATCCTGGGGTTTATGCTATTGTTAGAAGTAGTTTCTAACTTTTTTCACATTAGAATTTTTGAAAATCTTGAAGCCCAAGCCTCACCCAAGAGTAATTAAATCATGATCTCTGGAAGCAGTAATAGATATATTTTAAATTCCCTAGGTCATTTCAGCATGCAGGCAATTGGGCACCACTGGCCTAGGCCCTAATCACCTAGGCACCTTAGAAAGCTTTGACTACCTTATTGCCATCCCCTCCAAACTTCTGCCCACCCCCATCTCATTTAATCTGATCCTACTAGTGTGTTCACAGGTTATCACCACCTCTTCTAGATAGAATTTTTTAAAGAAAGGAAACTGGTGACTGGGGCAGGTTCTTATTCATCATCTCATGATTCCCCAGACTGAGGTTGTCCTTAGTTAACAACTGAGTCAGCAGAGAGCAGTCTGACCCAACCCCAAAAGCCATACGCTAGGGCTTCTACAGTTCCCTCCAACAAGGTGGCAAAGAGTAAGTTCAAGTTCCAAATGTTTTACTTCATTTTTCTTTTATTACAGATAGGTAAGTTTGGAAAAACAGATTTTGGTTGCATTTAACTATATAACTATAGTGTGCCTATCTATGAGCTCTTGGTGAATGGAGACTATCTGAATTGTTATGTTTGCATTATTCCCAGCTTCAGACATAGACCAAATACTGCATGAGTGAATGGAAAATGAACAATTATAGACTGAGGTCCCAGATACTTCTTCAAAATAAGTCATCATATATCTAGAAGATTAAATGAATTTCCCTTAATATTTTTAAGTCTGTCAATAATTGTCAGTTTTTAAAACATCAAAGGAAATTAAAACACCTGGCTTTTTTATCAGTGCAGAATTTTTTGTCTTTGACTTACACTGACAAATGTTGTCCACTGTAGAAGAGGTATTGATTAGCTATTGCCTGGAGTGATGCTCATGACGTCAGGATAACCAGCCAATCTGTAGCATTCCTTCCAGTTCTGGAATGAATGGTGGGTTCCATATTGGCCTTACGTAACACATATACCCATGTCCCAGCATAAGGGACAATGCATCTCTAATATGCATTGCACTTTTGTACGACACTGGTTTAACAGTATTTGACAGAATTTTAAGAACTATTGAGCAAAATTACTTAATGTGAAGCATTAGAAAAACATACAGTCTTAGCAACCCCCCAAAGTGATGCAATACAAGCAGCCTTTGGTTTCTTTGAAGCAAGAAGGGACTCTCTGGCTGTGGGTCATAATAAATGCCTCGCAACACTGCAGAGTTCATTGTTGAAGGCAGAAGCGATGGAGGAGACATGGCATACATGTCAGGGCTTCCACAAAAGGAGAACCGTGGAATGAGAATTTCAAACACAACATAATGAGAGCAATACCAAAAATCAGAGTGTTCATCTAGGATCCCTGCCTGCAGAGAAAGTTGTGAAGCTAATAAGGTACAGAGCCTGCACCACTACCAGTTTTAACAAGCCAAAATCGGCAACGTCCTCTGAAGGAGGGGCTCCTTGGGAAAGCAGCAGGGCTACCATAACAGTGGAGAAACAGAGTGGTAGACCGCCAGGGGGGCTGTGAGCCCAGGCACTACTTAAAAAGAAGAGGCTTGCCTCTTGTCCCCAGGCTTGCCTGAAATCAGGCATGCATGGTTATAAACATCCTGTGACTCAAACGTTTTTCAACTTTGGTTTTTATAAAAATGGCAGGCCATGATTGACTACACTTTTAAAGTAAAAAGTCCTTGTAGTATGAGTAATGACTCGATTTTACAAATAAAAGGCTTTTCTTAGTGCTCAGACTTCCAGAGAAACAAAATGGTCAACAAATGTTGACCTCCTCTGTCCCTCTAATGGTACTGACAAACTGGAAAGAATGAATTAGAGTAAATGGGAAGCACTTACGTAATAATACACCAGAAATCTATTAGTATAGAATAAAAGAGTCCTTGTTTTTTAACAAGTATTTTTTGTTAACACCAACCAAATCCTCAGATGTGGCCCTAGTGGCCAGACTCTGAAACTACACATGACCCAAGCTGCTCATCTGGGAGAATCTGAAGGATCTGTGGCTAATCTACCTTAATTCTTGATCCCAAATGAAGCGAAATCACATACCACAGCATAGAGGGAAATTAGATACTTGTTCTGAATTAGTATGAAAAGAAGTTTAAAGACAGCAAAAAGGAACAGCATTTTATTTCTGTAAGGGAGTCTGAGAACTGCCCGAGAATTACAGCCAAGTTCATTAATGAGGTAGATCTGATTGGCATTTACACCTTAAATAATATCAATTCTAACCATCAGATGAATTGCTTAGTTGCTGTGGTTAAGAAAATTGTACAAAATTAAGCAAATTGTTTAAAAGAAACATCTAAAATGTAAAAGTATTAAAAGAAATATAGAAGGTAGAATAAATGTAATCACAACTTAGTGCTATTTCTAACGAAGTATTTTTTTTAAGATTTTATTTATTTATTTGACAGAGATCACAAGTAGGCAGAGAGGCAGGCGGGGGGGGGGGGTGGTTGGGGGAAGCAGGGTCCCTGCTGAACAGAGAGCCGGATACGGGCTCAATCTCAGAACCCCAGGATCATGACCTGAACCGAAGGCAGAGGCTTAACCTACTGAGCCACCCAGTGCCCCTCTAATGAAGTATTTCTTTCATATTTTATTTCTAAATATGAGCAAAGCAATCACAAATGAAGATAAGCAATTCTACAGATTGGGCATGGCTACTTGCAGTCATCTCTATTATAAAGAACAGATTCTGTTGAAATACACAATCTTACGGAAGATTCAATGAGAATTTCATTGTAGCTGTCAAAGGTATGTATCCATAGTACAGAGAACAGAGAAAACAATCCAGGAGGCCACTCACTGTGACTTTGCACATATTACCAATGCTCTCGTCCTCAATTTCATCATCCATAAAACCAAGGGGGTTAACAGAAGACAGACCTCTAAAATCCCAGCTGCAGAAATCTCATCTTCTGAAATTTACATATAATGATTGCTGTTGAAACCCCATTCCCATCAACCTTAATGTCAGGGACAATGGATAAAGTAGGAGACGACCACTGGCTCCCTTGGGCAACCTGGCCTTTCAAAACAGACCAAAATCCACTTCCTAAAACTCTATCACTTTCCTCCATTCTCCCTCACCTTTAAGCTCCTTAGGCTAACAGTCCCTTAGTCCCTCTGGAACCAGCTTCAGAGCATCTTGTCTAGCCACCTTGTTTTATAGATGAGAAATGAACCAGAGAGGGCAAGTGACTTGCCTGGAATACCAGAGCTAGTCAATGACAAAGCCAGGACAAGAAACGCTGTTCCCGACGCCAGTCTTCTTTCCCTAAGTCATACCACCCACTTGTCTTTCACTGCTGACAAAAAGCAAAACAAAAGCATAGGAATTGGGGGGGGGGGAAGCAACTATTTAGATGATACCAGTGAGAAGCAAAAGTTATGGAACTGGAGGGTATTATGCAAAATGAAATAAGTCAAGCAGAGAAAGACAATTATATGGTTTCACTTCTATGTGGAACATAAGGAATAGCATGGAGGTCATTAGGAGAAGGAAGGGAAAAATGAAGGGGGGGGGAAATCAGAGGGGAAGATGAACCATGAGAGACTATGGACTCCGGGAAACAAACTGAGGATTTCAGAGGGGAGGGGGTGGGAGATGGGTTAGCCCAGTGATGGGTATGAAGGAGGGCACGTGTTGCATGGAGCACTGAGTATTACATGTAAACAATGAATCATGGAAAACGACATCAAAAGCTAATGAAGTGCTGTATGGTGACTAACATTAAGAAAAAAAAAAGAAATAGAAGTTATTTTATTTCAAAAATGTAAATATGGATGTGAAGGCATCATGCTCCCTGATTTCAAACTATATTACAAAGCTATAGTAACTGAAACAGTATGGAATTAGCATAAAAACAGACAACATAGATCAATGGAACAAAATAGCCCAGAAATAAACCCTTGCATTTATGATCCATGAATTTACAACAAAGGAAGCAAGAATACGCAGTGGGGAAAAGTTAGTCTCTTCAATAAATGGTGTTGGGAAAACTGAAGAACCACACGGAAAAGAATGAAACTGGACCACTATCTTACACCATACACAAAAATTAACTCAAAATGGATTAAAAACTTGAATATAAGACCAGAATCCATGAAACTCCTAGAAGAAAACATAGGCAATAAGCTTCCTGACATCACTCTTGGCTGTATTTTTTTTAGATCTGACTCCAGTGGCAATGGCAATAAAAACCAAAATAAACAAATGAAACTGTATCAAACTAAAAAGCTTCTGTACAGCAAAGGAAACCATCAACAAAATAAAAAGGCAACCTACTGAATGGGAGAAGATATTCGCAAATCAGTAATCTGGTAAAGGGTAAAATACTCAAATTATAAAAAGAACTATGTAACTCAATCTAATTTAAAATCTTATTTAAAAATGGGCAGAGAACCTGAACAGATACTTTTCTAAAGACATACAGACGGCCAACGGGCACATGAAAAGATGCTCTCAGCATCAGTAACTACCAGAGAAATGTAACTCAAAACCATGAGATATATCATCTCACATCTGTCAGGATGGCTATTAACAAAAAGATAAGAAATAACAAGTATTGGTGAGGATGTAGAGAAAAGGGAACTATTGTGTACTATTGTGAATATAAATTAGTGTAGCCATAATGGAAGACAGTATGGCGGTCCCTCAAAAAACTAAAAACATAACTACCATGTGGTCCAGCAAGTCTACTTCCAAGTATTTATCTGAAGAAAATGAAAGCACTAATTCAAAAAGGCATATGCACCCCTATGTTCACTGCAGCATTATTCACAATAGCCAAGAGAAGGAAACAACCAAAGTGCCCATTGATGGATGAATGGATACAGAAGAGGTATCCAACTCCCCCACCACCCTGACACACACACAAAAGAATATTACTTCAGCCACAAAAAAGAATGGAATCTTGCTATCTGTGACATGGATGGACCCTGTGGTATTACGCCAAGTGAAATACATCAGATAAAGACAAATGTATGATTTTACTTATATGTAGAATCTAAAACACAAAAGAAGAAACAACAAAACTCAGATCAGAGAACAGATTGGTGGTTGTCAGAGCGCAGGAGAGCAGGGAGGGTGGGCAAGACAGAAGAAGGGGTCATAAAATAAGTCACATCATGGGATGTAATGTTCAACATGGTGACTATGGTCAATAACACTGAGTTGCATGTTACTTTAATTTTATATGGTGACAGGGAAAACTAGACTCATTGTGGTGATCCTTTTGTAGTGTATATAAATATCAAGTCATTGTATTGTACACCTGAAGCCAATACAATGTTATATGTCACCGACACCTCAACAACAAATACGGATGTGATACTAAATGTTAATCCCTGAAAAGATGAGTTTAGCAAGTGCATGACAGACTCAATCAACCACATATTAATAATCACTGCCCAAGGCCTTTGAAGTTAAAGAAAGCTGTCAGGCTGAGGGAAGGGGAGGCAGAAATCTTTAGATAACATGAAAGATTAAGACAAGGCTATTGGAAAGTGACTAAATCCCCTGCACCAAGGAAAATCAATCCAAGGAGCTAAGGTACAGAGACAAAGACAGTATAATTTGACTTAGCGTTAACTGCAACTTAAGTCAACATAATGCCATATATGTGGGTATTATACATATTTTCATTATGTTCTAGTGACAAGAATTCAGAAAAAGTGATGGGTTGTGCCATAGTAAGACTAATAAAAGCATCACCTCTTATCTGACTCTGATTTTGACATTTGTGACCTGTCTCATTAATGATAAAAGTACAAAAACAGTTCACATTCATTTTGCTGTTATCAAGAAGACTGGTTGGTTAAGATTCAAAGGAACTGCTGGCATGTGAATTCAATGAAACTATAATTACCTTCACAGGGAAACCACTGAAAACGCAGAAATACAAACACGGATCTTAAAAAAATCTTTAAAAACTAAGAGCTAAAAGGCAAGATTGATTCCATTCGTAAGACAACTATGAGAAAGCAATATATATAAGTAATTGGCCTTCAAAGAATAAGTGGCCTCTGTTTCTAGCTAATGAGATTTCATTTAAAATTGTTAACTGGGAGTAATGAAAGCAGCACAGGAACCAATACCAACAGCAAATATTCAGTTTTTCTCAGGAGTATGATAAGAATTTGTCCTTCTTACACTGATACAAAGAACTCTGAAAAATCATACAGTAACAAAGCCAAGTCTAGATCCTATAATATTAAAATAATAAACAGGATATAATACACTAAACAAAAACTCAGAAACCAATTAAAATAAATTAAAAGAAATATATTTGCATTGAAAAAAATGATAAGCATAGGATATCCTGAGTTTATAAAATTATAAAAAGAACACAAAAAGTAATATCCATCTGAAAGGCTGTCATAATGATTAAATAACACATAAAATTCTTAAGTGTATGGTACACAGTAAAAGCTTAAGAAATGGCAGCTATCATTATTATAACCAGAGGGAAGAATAACTTCATTAATAAGAGCTTTCAAACTGGACTCATCACCACCTCCTCCCTGCTTCACCTTCATTTCGAGCACACGAATGTGATCACTATTAGCTAATTAGATAGCTTTATGGTCAGATCGTGACCAGATCTCACTTGGAAACCAAGATGATGGAAAAAGTAAGAGTACCGGAGGAGGTACTGGCTAGCAAAAACCATATTCTGACATTATTTATAGGCAGTACTCATAAGGCGAGGGCTCACTCACAGTGACACAAAGGTAAGAAGTCAAAGAAAATCAAGGCAATTTAGAAGCCTTAAAGATGAAAGGAAATTGCTGTGACATGAAGCCCTCATGAAAAATAAAAATATTTCCAGAGAGAGCTATAAGATTCTTTGCTAGATCCATTTTGATTTAATTTGAAAACAATTTAGACTCATCATCTTTTCGCCTGCCAACTAAGTGTAAGTATACTTATTTTCATCTCAGTTTACCTCTAGGGGGATCTGGATTTCTTTTTCTCTGTTTTATGAAGCATTTAATTCCTTTCTGATCCCACTATGGAATTTATATTTTAATAATTCTACTTTTTTCCCCCACTAAAGTCAGGGATCATTCCCTGTACTCATCTAACCCTAAAAATAAAGTGACAAAAAAAGAAAAGAAAGCTACTTCAAGTCTGGGAGCATATTCTTGGGAAGGACATTTAAGGCTACATGTAGGAAAGGGTAAAGCATGAGGAAGATCCCACAGGGGAAGGTACAAATTAAAGGCTACATGTACCGGCAGAACAGAGCTCCTAAAGGACAGTGGATGCAAACGTAATTAAATGGCTTCACTTCTCTACTCCTTAATGGAAGTGCAGTCTGTGACTGAGCAATCTCTTAACAAAGGTTCTGAAAGTTGCCAGGTGGCTTATAACAGATTTACCTATTTATTCCTAAGTTTAGAATTTGCTTCTTTTCAGACATTCCAAGAGTCAAACTGAGAAACTTTCTATTTCTCAGGAAAACATTAATAAATAAGAGCTTGGATTTTATTGCCTTTGCCCACTCTCCTGACACTGTTCTTTCCTTCTTTAAAAACAACCCAAATATACCCCTCCCTGAACTATGTATTGATCTTAGTGAAATAAAGGAACTCTTTTTGAATTTTCCTGTAGAGCGGCTCATAAAAATAGGCCTAGAGACAGTGACTTAAAACCAGACAAACCCAGATCTCCGATCCCATCAGTTTCTCCATCCTACAAGCACACTTAAGGCTCAAAAAGAAAAATTAATGCCCAAACAGCTGGTGAAGCATGTAGACACAGAAACATTTTCTATCCTGGTCATACCAGGTATCACATAAGATACTGTCAAAGTCTTCAACTTACCATTCACTTAGAAAGGGTTCTAACCTTTTAAAATCACATACTAATTAATTAACATCAGCAACATTATGTCAGGGATCTCGGACGACACTCATAATGGCTTCTTTGTCAAGTAAGCAAAGAAACTATGTTATTTTGTTTGCCTGGAAGCTCACATCTGTTCCACTGAAATGCAAGTATCTTCGATCCCTACTAAAGAGTGTGGATGTCCACATAAATGATATCTCTGTTACAGAGAAAGAAGCAGCTGCTGCACTTGCTGGAATGTCTTCGGCTTTGTATCAGATGCTCCAGTTTGGTTACAACCAGGCTTCCAGTCTGCCCAATGCCAAACTTCATGCTTTAGCAAGGGGGAGAAAAGTCTAGATGCCAGAAACATACCAGACCTCTCAGATAAAGGGGTAGAAGCATGCTTCCACTGGACTAAGATTGGTCCTCTTTGTTAGCACCAAACTCTCATTATTTAGTTCTTCACAGACTAAATTACAGCTTCTCTCAGAGAAGAGGACCTAGATAATGAAAAGGAATTAAAGTAGATATTAAGGTAGAAATTCCAAGGCCAAATATCCCAAGGTCAGGCAAAGCAGCATCTGAGGCCAAAACAAGAAAGTGGTAGAATTCAATGGGCAGCACTCCGGGGTACTTGGGCTTCCCCAGTCTTTGTCTGGCCTCACGGCCCTACCTGTACCCCAATCATGGGCACCACCTCCTCAATCCACAGCAAGTCCAGTGGAGCTGAGGGTCGAGTTTGTCGGTGGTGAATTCGGCGTAGACGCAGAAGGTACAGGATGATGGCCAATAGCACCACCAGGATGCAGGCGAAGAAGAGATAGTGGTTGTAGACAAAGGAGAGGCGGAACCAGCTGCCATGGGCCTGCCGGACACCTTCTTGCCGTAGATCCCTAGGAAGAGTAGGAAGGTGGAAAGTCATGTTAATTTCAAAGAGAGACAGCTATGCTGATTTAAAAGGCCAGTGGTATCCCACTTTATGCTATTCGTGTAAATATGCCAGGATACTAGCTCCACAGAGCAAGCAAAGCTAAAGAATGTCTCTAGCCTGAGGGCTGCTGTGTGGTTCCTCCTGCACTTTTTTTGCCAGGGCCTACAGGGGGAGGGAGCATCATAGGCCTACATCCTCCGGGACCTGGGGAAAAAATTAGAAGGCAAAAAAATGAACAGTAAGAGAAGTCAGAGAGGCAGGCAGAGAGAGAGAGGAAGAAGCAGGCTCCCTGCTGAGCAGAGAGCCCTATGCGGGGCTCGATCCCAGGACCCTGAGATCATGACCTGAGCCGAAGGCAGTGGCTTAACTCACTGAGCCACCCAGGCGCCCCTCTATAACCTTAGTCTTAACAGTGACCCCATACCACTCCCTAAACACATGCATCCAGCTTGTAAATACAGTACTAACAAGAATAGGGCGGTCCCTAAATTCAATTAAGACATCAGAGTGCATCTAAATCTTTAAAACAAAATTGACTGTACTTCCTGAGGGATTAGGCTCTGTCTAGAGAAAGCTGTCACCTGGTCAGTAATACTGTAGTCTGGAAAAAAGTAAGGAGACCTGCAAGCCAAAGGGCAGCAGCCTGTGTGTTTAAGAACAGAAGCCACCCTTTAGACACCAGGTCCATTTTTGTTTTGTTTGACCTGCAGTGTCTTTTTAAATGTCAGTCTCCAAACTGAAAAGCCTGCCTGTAAAATATGGACTTCTGGCTTGTCCTGACAGATGAGAACTGGCAGATGCTGGGACAACTATGCATGGCGGTCATCAGCCCTCCATCTGGATAACATACTCTCTAGCTCTCCACTTATCTCACCCCTCGCCGCCACCTGCCTTCTGAGGTTAGAGAAACAGGCAGCAAAGATTAAAAATTCATTTTAGTTTATCTGAAATAATCCAAAGGAAAGAGAACCTTAAAATTATCCCATATATCTTATGGTACATAGAGCAAGACATCAGGCGATCACGGCTTGGTGACAATGCCCCCTGAAGGGCTTCTCATGTGCTTTGTTCTCATTCTGGCCCACCAAAAAGCCTTCTAAGTCAATGACATGATCTCTAGAGTGACTCTACCCATTAGGAAAGACTGCTCTATACACACAGCCTTACTCAGTTCTCTAGTCCAATGCTTTCTGTAGTAACTGAAGAATGGCATTTTAGTTGATCACTTGCTATCTTAGAACTGGTTAAGTAACAGCTCAATCCTAAAGACTGATTTATTATGGATAAACAAATAAAACTGAATTCCTGAAATTGAAAAGCTAAAGAATAAACTGTGGATTAAATTTTCAACCTTCTTTCTGTTTCAACATGCCTGGGTAGTAATAATAGTTCACAGTGTAGTATAGTAATAAAGGGAGTTAGTTTGGATGCTTTTTTGAGGGAGAGAGGTCACTTACAAAACCTATTCTGAGACACCAACCAACATCCTCTGATCTCAAGATGCCAGTTCAGTCCACTTTACCTGAGTGGTAAGAATCGTGTTTTATACAGAATGGCTCCCAGTGTCCACTGAACCTCTCGGTCATATACCAGCTGGGCTGTCTGCAGGTGCGGGTAGTCATAGGGAAAATGGAATCCTTCATGAAGGACTTGGTACATCCAAGCTGATTTAAAACACTGGTATCTGTGTGACAAAAAAAATATTTTTCTTGACGAAGAAGGAAAAAAAGAATTCTATGCTTTCTACATAATTCCACTGGATGTCAAAAAAAGACCTTTCTCTCTCCATTTCACCTTCCTCGCCTCTAGGTGGAGCCAAATCTGAGCCTACTTTATTTTGATGTTCACCACAAAGGCGAAGAATGCCTTTCTGCAGTAATGATACTGTAACTGTGTTTTTTTCTTTTTCTTTTTTTTTAAGAGAGTGAGAGAGGGTGGCAGAGAGGCAGATGGAGAAGAGAGAGAAGCTCAAGCAGGCTCCATGCCCAGCACCTGACGGGGGGCTCAGTCTCACAACCCTGAAATCACAACCTTAGCCAACATCAAGAGTCAGACGCTTAACTGACTGAGCCACTCAGGTGCCCCCTTTTTCTTTTTGAGTCCTTATCTTCAAGGAGCCTGCTGAAGTATCTACAAGTCTACTTACATCATATCTGGGATTTGCTTCAAAAAAAAATCCCAACTGTGGTAAGAGGGGAGTAGAAGGGTGTGAAAACAGACGCAAAAAGATTGGGCAGAAGCTGGTAACTGTTGGTAGAGAAGCAGGGTGACAGGCACAGGGGAGTTCATGATACTGTTCTATTTTTGTTTATGTTCAAGATATTTTACAAATGTTTACAAAAATGGGAGGGCCGATGAGCCAAACTGGCAAAATACTGGCATTTGTTGAAATGGATGAGGTTTATATTACTTTTCTTTCTACACCTTTCTGCATGTTCCATATTTTAATTAAAAAACCCCACTACTTTTGATTTCAAGCCATTCATCGAGAACCTTTTAGTGGCCCTGGTTTTCAGTGACTTCGCTAAACTAGGCTCACTATTTTGACCCCTACTGCTCAGGAAACAAACAAACAAACAAACAAACAACAAAAAAAAAATTCTCCTTCAACATAAAACCCCATCTGTACTCTTACTTGCTCTCTCCCTCATTATAATCTGCCATCTACACTTTCAGGCCACATCTAAGAGAAAAAAGGAAGCTACTTACTTGAGTCGATGCTCATCTGCGTGAGATGAAAAGAGGCCATTCTTGAATCTCTGGGTTAGTACTGACCAGGCCATGCCACAGTAATCCTGGAACAACCACACAGGAATGGTACGACATGAAATTAAAGCCAAACTCTGTAACTTCCCTACACTCACAGCTGCTCCATGTCTAAAGCTACTCATGGGCCACTAGATGACAAAGGAAAACAGAAGCACCATCTTCATTCACAGGACACTGTGCAACGCAAGTGCCAAAATGCAGGCTGCTGTGGGTCTCCTTTCTATTCCCTTCACCTCACATCCAATACAGAGCCAGCCTGACATGGCTCCTGCTCTTCACCTTCAGACAGGGGAAGGGGAGGACCAGGAAGAGCAACATCAAAGCCAAAGGGAGCCTCATTCTGCCCTGTGTCAGTCTAACACATCAGACGAAAGTATATGGTACAGAATGGTCAAAATTCCACCACTGGCCTGTCTCCATGCTGTAGTTCTCCTCAAAGGAATCATTCCTTTGATTCCTTTTGCTCTGATCAGTAAACTAACATTTCCTGAATGTCTACTTTGTGCCAGGTGCTATACAGGTGCCAGGGAGATCTAGCATTGAACAAAACAGAAAAAACTTTGTCCTCATGAAGCTTACCTTCTAGTGGTGAGACAGCAACCAAATACATACATATACATACATGCACACATACAACATGCACATACACATACATAGAGAGTGTTAGATGATGTAAGTGCTCACAGGAAAATTAAAGCAGGAAAGGGAAACAGGTAATATTGGGAAGGGCTACAGTTCTGGACACGATTGCTAGGGAAGGAATAACTGGGAAAGTAACGGTTGAGTCAAAGTGAAAAAGAGAGAACAAAATTATCTCTTTTACCTGGGAAAGAGAACATATTAAGCCACTAGCAACTTGGGCAAGCAATAACTTGAGCCCTTTGGTGTTCAAGGGAATAGAATCTGAAGAAGTTTTAAAATGAGAGAAAGATGCGGGCCATGGACATTTAGGGAGCCCTGGATGCTGGAAAAAGGAATATGAGTGTATTCCTGGAGGCTAGAGAAGAAAGAACAAATATAAACCAGATTTTCCTCAATATTCCTCTCTTTAAAAAAAAACAAAAAACAAAAAAACATTCTATTTGGGACACCTGGGTGGTTCAGTGGGTTAAGCCTCTGCCTTCAGCTTGGGTCATGATCTCAGGGTCCTGGGATCAAGCCCTGCATCGGGCTCTCTGTTCGGCAGGGAGCCTGCTTCTCCCTCTCTCTCTGCCTGTGTCTGCCTACTTGTGATCTCTCTGTCAAATAAATAAAATCTTTTAAAAAAAATTTTAAAAAACCATTCTGTTTATTTATTTGGGAGACAGAGATCATGTTGGGGTGGGGCAGAGGGAGAGGGAGAAACAGACTCCCCTGATAAGCAGGAAACCCAATGTGGGGCTTCGTTCCAGGACCCTGGAATCATGACCTGAGCTGAAGGCAGATGCTTAACCAACTGAGCCACCCAGGCATCCCCCCCCTCAATATTTCTTAGAGACTGCCTTTAGGGAACAGAATACTACACCTACTACAGATATATTTTTTAAAAATATTTACTTATTTCCAAGAGAGAAAGAAAGCGCAAGTGGGAGGGGCGGAGGGGGGGAGAGAGAGAATCTCATGACTCTGTGCTGAGCACAGAGCCTGACTCAGGGCTTGATCTCACGACCCTGAGATCAGGACCTGAGCTGAAACCAAGAGTTGGATGCTTAACTGACTGCCACCCAGGCACCCCACAGATATTATTAAATTGCAAGTCTTCTATCCAGAGAACCCTAGAGAACTGTAACAAAGCAGAAAGGAAAGAATAAAAAATGTAAGGAAGGACAGATTTTTCCAGATCAGAAACATAAGCAAAACTTCAGAAATGAATCTAAATTAAAGAAGGAGATTGGGCGCCTGTGTGGCTCAGCTGTTGAACATCACACTCTTGGTTTCCGCTCAGGTCATGATCTCGGGATCATGGGATCAAGCCCCACACTGGGCTCTCTGTTCATTGTGGAGTATGCTTGAGATTCTCTCCTTCTTCCTTCCCCTCTGCCCTTCCCCCAACTGTGCATGCACACGTGCTCTCTCTCCCAAATAAATAAAATCTTAAAAAAAAATTAAAGGAGTTATACCCTCCCTCTGCCCCTCCCGCTGCTTACCTGCTCACTCTCTCTAAAATAAATATGACTTTTTTTTTAAAAAAAGGAGGAGCTACAGAAAGCTAGCTAAACTTTTACCTGTTCAGGTAACCAATGATTTAAGCTTACAAGCGGCTAATGTCCTAGATACGCTCTAAACGAATTTTTATTTCTTCTGCATTTTAGTTTTAAATAATACTTCCACTGACACTGCTTTTCCCAACATCTTTCTAATATTCCAAGTGACCCTGTATACCATTCTGGCCTCCTAATGACTCCTACCAAGAAAATTAAAGTGCACTTGCCCACCTGTGTGACATCATTTCCAAAAGCACATTACAACCAAGAATACCCAGGAAGGGGAAAAATATCTGGGGGTGACACTTTGGGCCACAAACATTAAACAAGATTATTAGAAAACTAAAGGAAAAACTGTTAGCCGCCACAACAATTTTGGACTTGGATGATAATTTGGGTGATCACGACATGCATGGAAACCTAAGCTTAACAAACTAGAAGAGAATCCAGCATAACGGGTTCCTTAACTCCTGAGTCTACTTTCTCATCTATAAAATGAGGGCCCATAGCGCCCCTAGAAGAATCCAGTGAATCAGGCATGCAGAACTCTTTGCACATCTGGCACAAAGTTAGGCACCTAATCAATGGCTGCAGCTGACACAAGTCATCTTTTTTATAAGTAATTTACCTGGGCAGCCTTGGCAAATGTTGGCCCGTGATAGCGGCCACCAATGCGTAACACATCCTCTGTACAGTAAAAAAACTCAGAGAAACCGTAGAATTCACTGTTGTTGAAGTCAATTGGCGACTGGTAGATGCCATTCAGCGAGGCCTGACTGGTGTTGGAGCGAGCCAGCAGGGGGCTCAGCATCGCCCCGCAGGACGCCCAGTCTCCCCTTCCTCGGATGTGCAGCACCTGGCTGTTCCTCTCCACCACATCTGTGAGGCCCACGGGCAGGCAGGGATCCAGAAATGGACTGTCCGGACTCAGACCGGTCTTTTGACCCAGTAACCTGTCACAATGACAAAAACACACAGAACACATCACTAATGTACACAACCTCTTCTAAGAAACGCTTAGTTTAAGAAATTTGGCCTAAGAATGCGCTTCACAGATTATCTTGTTGTTTTACATGGCATCCCTAGAAACAAGAATGGAGTTTTAGCAGCAGTCGTAACAGATCAAAATTTACCATAACCAAATTCAATTTAGTGGAAGAAAGGATGGAAGAATGGATGGATGGATGGAGGCAGGGGGGAGGGAGAGAAATATGGCAGTGATCAAATTTTGTTCAACCATTCAGTCCACATGTACATCTCCCAGTGTAGAGTAAAACTGGAAATATTAATCTGGGGGTCTCCTTCTAGTCTTCATCCCCAATGGCCTCTTAAAAGTGTCAAGATCTCAGGGCACCTGGGTGGCTTAGTTGGTTGAATGGCTGCCTTCAGCCCAGGTCATGATCTCAGAGTCCCAGGATCAAGCCCCACACGGGGCTCCCTGCTCAGAGAAAAGACTGCTTCTCCCTCTGCCTGTTGCTTCCCCTGCTTATGCTCTATCTCTCTCTCTCACTCTTGCTCAATAAATCAATGAAATAAATCAATGAAATCTTTTTTAAAAAATAGTGTCAAGATTTCATCTACCAAGTGCAGTTCTAGTATCTAACAAAACACCTGGGAGGAGGTGAAGAGGGAAGGCCCTGGAGAGGCTCCTGAGGAGGAGACCATATCAGCGGTGCAGTGACAACTGCTGGAATAGGAAGGAGGACATGCCTGGGCCCTTGCAGGGAGAGGAGGGGAGGGGCAGGTTTTCATCCCCACTGTGGCCGTCACATGGTTCTAGCTGTTTCAAGTCAGCACTTGTCCAACAACAATATTCCCATTCCTAAGGGGATGAAATACAGATCTAGCCAAGAAGAGAAATAAAGTGAAGACCAAATAATGTTGCCAACCACAGTTAATTATTCACCAGTTCCTAAAGAGACACCTGTTGAAGGGTGGACTTCCTGGGATGAAGATGCCCCCACAAGGGTAAAGACTGAAGGAGAGAGTGGTAATGTGGCAACAGCACAAAGTGCTTTGGGATTAGAACCTATTGTAAGGGTGTGACACAACTATGAAAAAAAAAAAAAAACCACATCCTCAGAAAATCATTAATATGATTTTTAATCATATTAATAGAAGAAAGAACCAGAGGTGCCTGGGCAGCTCAGTCAGTTCAGCATCCAAATCTTGATCTCAGGTCATGATCTCAGGGCTGTGAGATTGAGCCCCAATTCAGGCTCCACCCTGGGAATGGGGCCTCCTGGAGACTCTCTCTCCCTCTCCTCCTACTGCTACCCCTGCTCGCTCTTTAGCTCTCTCAAAAGAAAGAAAGAAAAAAATAAAGAGAAAAAGAAGAACAGGAAGGAACCATTATGTCCTGACATCCCAGGAAACACGGTTTCTCTAGCAGATTAGCAGCGACACGAGATGAAGAATAAATCTTCTGATCTAGGAATTTAGAAAATACCAGTGAATGGGATGATGATGATGCAGCCTGGTTCTGAGCAGAAAACAGCAAAGCGCAAAGGGCAGCAGAACAAGAAAGGAAGGAATGGAAGAGGAAGCACAGCAGCTAACAAAACAGGAACACAACAAAACTGGTGTGAAACTCTCCTAGCTGTTCTCCAGATGCCGCGATGCTGGCAGCCCAAGCAACAGGAGTACAGATGTGGGAGTATTTTCAGAATGCAAACACACTGCCCGATTTTAGTGCATTCATCAATCCTCTGGGATAAGAGATTTCTCCCAAAATACCATGAACTCTTGGTAGTTGAGACTCACAAAAACAAAAAAAGAATTATGAGACAGGATTTTCTTTAACATGGTCCCAATATAAGACAATTGCTGTGGAGAAGTTCCTACAAACAGGCTATACCAGTACTTCTTCAAACTAGTGTTTCTAGCAAAACAAATGGGGGTAAATAATTTTATGGTGAAAAAAACTCTGCCATCTATTATGCTTCCTTCAGTGCACATAACAACAATTTTAAATAATAAAAAAAAATCTCACAATTATTTGTACATTACGGCATAAATACTTCACGGGTACTCAAATGAGGAGTCTGTGATCTGTCCATGCTGCAGGGAAAATTGGCTATTCTGAATTTAATGCGAGAACAATGTAAAGGTTAATTCTGACTCCATGCTTTTTATCTTTTACACACACTATGGACTTCGCTTCCACATAAGATGCAACCCCATGTAATTCAACAAAAATGCCTTCCATGCTGAGGGAACTGCTAAGAGCTATGTCATACTGCATGCACATTGTAAATTAAGAACTTAATCTCACTGGGGCGCCTGGGTGGCTCAGTTGGTTAAGCATCTGCCTTCGGCTTAGGTCATGATCCCAGGGCTCTGAGATTGAGCCCCGCATCAGGTTCCCTGCTCGGTGGGCAGCCTGCTTCTCCCCATCCTTCTGCTTGCTGCTCCCCCTGCTTGTGCTCACTCTCTCTGTCAAATAAATTTCAAATCTTAAAAAAAAAAAAAAAGAACTTAATCTCATTTATCCTATAATACCATTTCTGAAAGAGAACACTGCAAGAGGTCCCAATAAGCCGCTGTACTTTTTTGAGTCCGAACTGCAAAGACCATAAGGCATCCTCACCTAGATTGGGTGGGACTACTAACAGAGGGTCTCTAAGCGACACTATCCCATTGGCAGGAATGGTCAGGAAGAAGGAGGAAGCAAGGACATACCTATCTTAGTAGAGCAGGAGTATTTCCTCCTTGTATCTGCACCCAGACGACATTCTATCTCAGAGGCACAGATTCCCATGTCAAACGTACCTATTTTTGGTAAGGGTTTCATTTAGCACAAGGTCTTCATAGCGCTGGCGAGCAAAGTTACCCCCAAAACCCAGGAAGGTCGTGACATAAACCCTATACACGTGTTCTGTATGTTGCACATCACAGCCCAGGTTGAATTCAGCTAGCAGGATCTTTGCTTCTTCTTCCTAAAATACAATGTAAAGAGAAAAAAGGGAATTTTAGCTTTGGCTGATTGACAGAAAGCTCTGACATCACTAATAAACCAGTCTTCATGTGCTATAACTACTCTTTTAAGATATATGATAGCATTCTCTCATTCTCATAGCATTATTTTCAACAAAGCCGAAATGACAAGCCTATCTAAAACAGTTCAGAGACTAAATACCAAATTAGAGATCACAACACTGTAGTTCTACAGAGGATAGACTCATTATTACAGATGTCATTTTCTTGCATGTACTTTTCTGATTTTCTAATTCTCCAAAATGAGAATGTATTGTTTTTTATCATTAGGAAAAAAAATCCTTTGATAAAAATAAATTGAAGGAATTTGGGAGAGCACCATGATACCTATTCTATGGGTTTTTCAAAAACTATTCAAGAAGATCTAATGTTTCCTATGACAAGGACTGGGATTGGGAAGGTTCTGTTTTGCTGGACCTCCCATGAAAAAGGGCTCTATTTTTTTTAACTTCAGGCACATGGGTTGAATTAATTATACTCTTCAGTTCAAGGTACATTATTACAGCAAAGCCCCATTTTTGCTTTATTTATTTACTTCCTTTATCCTCATATTCACTCCCATTTCCACTCCCCACAGGCAACCATTCTAATGTGCTTAATGCGTAATACATTTTCGTATGTATTGTTGTAAAATGAAATTATTGTTTTGAATGTATTTGTTTTTAATTTATGAAGATGCTATTGTGCCCAGCAATTTCACTAAGTATATACACAAGAGGAGTGAAAACTATGACTAATCAAACATGTGTATGTGAATGTTCACAGCAGCATTATCCGTAACAGCCAAAAACTGGAAATAAAACCCAAAAATCCATCAACTGATGAATGGATAAACAAAATGTGGCACGGTCATATAATGGGATATCATTCAGCAATGAAGAGAAATGAAGGGGCGCCTGAGTGGCTCAGTGGGTTAAGCCGCTGCCTTTGGCTCAGGTCATGATCTCGGGGTCCTGGGATCGAGTCCCGCATCGGGCTCTCTGCTCAGCAGCGAGCCTGCTTCCCTCTCTCTCTCTCTCTGCCTGCCTCTCTGTCTACTTGTGATCTCTCTCTGTCAAATAAATAATAAATAAAATTTTTTAAAAAAAGAGAGAGAGAGAAATGAAGTACTGACTGACATGTGCTATAACAGAGGTGGACCCTGAAAACATTTTGCTGAGTGAAGGAAGCAGACACACAATGTCACGTATTGTATGATTCCATTTATGTGAAACACTCAGACAGACAAATCCACAGGTGATGAGAAGCAGATTACTGGCTGTCAGGGCTGTAAGGAGAGAATGGTATATGACTGCTACTGAATGTGGGGTTTCTTTGGGGGTAATGAATATGTTCTAGAATTCAGTAGTGGTGGTTGGGTTACTTTGTGAATGTGCGCAACTCTGAATTGTACAAAAAAAACTACTTTAGGGGCGCCTGGGTGGCTCAGTGGGTTAAAGCCTCTGCCTTCAGCTGAGGTCATGATCCCAGGGTCCTGGGATAGAGCCCCATATTGGGCTCTCTGCTTAGCAGGGAACCTGCTTTCCCCTCTCACCCTCTGCCTGCCTCTCTGCCTACTTGTGATCTCTGTCAAATAAATAAATAAAATCTTTAAAAAAAAAAAAAACAAAAAAAAACTACTTTAGGCACAGAGGATTATTTGTATCTTTTTAAGTGCTATTGTGTTATTTCTCATTGTTCTTTTCCTTCTTTCCCAAGTGCTAAGATCCATCTTTAAGACCATTATATTACTATGCATACATCTAATTTAGTGGGTTGCAAGATCACTTTCTACACCAGCGTCACTTTCTAAATCTACACAAATAAAAAAGTCATTTGTTTAAGACTTTAAGGATCAGTGCCATTTACTGGAATCATGCCTTCAGTTTACTTGTTGACTACATACTAAAAAATACAGACTAAAATTAAAATGTCTTACAACCTAGTTCCCCAAATTTCCAAACCTTGCACAGACTCCTGCTGCTTGTCAAACCCACAGTTCCAACAATCTTGCTGGCTATTTATACACATCTGTTCCTCGGGTATTTCAATTTCAACATACTCAAAACTGAACTCACTTTGTCACAGTACTTGGGCTAGAGACCAGAAAGTCGCTCTCACCCAAACCACCCAGGCCATCCTGATTTGCTTAGCATCAACCCACCCTTTACCCTGGGGTCTCTCTAGTGACTGGGTTCCTTACCCTACCAAGTATCTAGGCAAGCACCTCAGCATCACAAGCTATCCCTCCCTGTCCTACCCACACCACTTCATTGCACTGGTGCTTTAAATTCCAAAATACACCTGAAATCTGTCCCCTCTACTCCATTTCCATTGCCTAGTTTATCCCTTATTACTTCTCACCCAAGGTTCCCTGACTCCACTTTCTCCCTTTCTCCTTTTCTCACTTTTTCCCTTTCTCCCACTAATATCAAAATTATTTTCCTAACAAATCAATTAACCCACAGTCATACAGTACAAAGCTGGAAAGGACTTTGGGAATTTTATTTCCCAGGTGATAAAACTGAGGCCCATATGACTGCCCTACTCAAAAATCTTTGCTGATTCTCCTCCATCTACAGATAAAAAAGTGAAATTCCCTAGCATGGCACCCAAGACTCCTCACCATCTAACTTCATCTTATCTTCCTAGACTTAGCTGTACTATACTGAAAAATCTTATACCGCAACAGGCTATTCTCCACTCAACAAGCTATTCACCACTCAACAAGCTATTCACCACTCAACAAGTTATTCACTGGACATTCTGGACTCTTTGCTTTTCCTTTCGTGCCCTCATGCATACTGGTGCCTCCATACAGGTGGCCTTCCTCCACTTCCACTATGCAAAAGCTTACTATCACCCATGACCCAAGTAACAAGCCAGGACGACTCTCATTCATGGAGCAGAGGACATGGGATAGGGACATTACTGGATCTGGTAGAGGCCAGAGATGCTGCTAAACATTTTATGCACTGGACAGCTACAACAAAGACTTAACCAGCCCAAAATGTGAATAGTGCCATTGATGAGAAACCCTGGTTTAGATGAAATGACGGCACTGTCATGGTCTGCCTGTCACCACAGGCTGTCTTCACTGACAGTTATAAGCTTTTGGGGAGCAGTATAATATGTCTTATTCCTTGCCCATAATAGGCGCTTAAAAACTGTCTGCATTTTTTTTTCCTCTCTGTGATAAAACTACTTCAAGATACATTCTTTACACCCTAGTCAGGTAAGGAATATTAGAAGTACAAGAATGGAATCATAAGTAAGGGAAAGGAAGTAACATTTAATAAACAAATATGTATCAAATACCATGCTCTGGGATTTATATGTATTATCATGTTTAATCATCATGCAGCCGTAGAAGACAGGAGTATAATTATAATTGCTAAAATATATTAAACATTTATCACATACTGGTAAGTCTGTTAAGTGCTTTACACACATGGCATCATTTCATCCTCCCAACTTTATGAAGTAGATACTATTATTATTCTCTTTTTATATATGAGGAAATTAAGGCTCAAAGGGGTAACCTACCCAAGGTAATATAAGCTAGCAAGTATGAGAACAAATATTTGGACCTAGGTAGGTTGGTCTATGTCCAAAGATAGTGTCCTTCTTCTTCAATACTGGCATTTCTAGCAACCGAATTTTCCTAAAAGATAAAATACCTGTTTTGGAGGAAGGACAGAAGTTGAGGTAGGAACTTCATAAGCAATTTGAAGAGAGGCTCCTCCCATATCCAGTATCCCTACTGTCCTTCTGCGCCCTGCTGCCAGTTCCTGGGGGGCTTCGGCATCGGATTCTGAAATAAATAAGGGAACAGAAAGAATATAGTAATTAAAAAACAAAATTAAATCAAAAAGAAAAAAAAACCCAAATGGAAAAAATAAAGAGCAAACAGGGGTGCCTGGGTGGCTCAGTGGGTTGAGCCTCTGCCTTTGGCGCAGGTCATGATCTCAGAGTTCTGGGACCGAGCCCCGCATTGGGCTCTCTGTTCAGCGGGGAGCCTGCTTCCCCATCTCCTCTGCTCCCTCTCTACCTAGTTGTGATCTCTCTTCCTGTCAAATAAATAAATAAAATCTTTTTTAAAAAATAAAATAAAATAAAAATAAAGAGCAAACTGAAATATATTAATCTAATATATCAACTATATATTATAGAGAATTCTTTCAAGTAACTTAAAACAGCATTTTTACTATATCCCTTATAGAATGTGTCTTAATGACAAAGAGGCAAATAGATATCTTAAACTGCATTTTAGTAGTCTTATTGATAATAATTTTATTGGTATTATTATTTTTAAATCATTAAGCATATATTATAAAATAAAGCATATATTTATATTAGTATCTTCAGAAACATAATCAGCATAAAAAAACCTAAGAGTATAAAATCAAAGATATTAAGAAATAACCTTATAACTTTAAATATGAATTGGAACTATCACTATGAAATCATGATTTTTCTCTTTCTAAAAACACATATTTTCTAGGTCTGTTCACTGAAAGGGCCTAACAGCAAGGATAATTCAGGAGCAATGAGCACCCTTGGCATCCACATTACTATATACCATTTTCCAATAAAAGAAACCAGGGCTCCTTTAAAAATGGCTGATACTAGGTGTAAGGTAGAAAAAATACAAGATGATCATGGAATATCTTAGTGTGCCCAACAGCAAGGGAAATAGACACAAAACTACTGGGATGTTAAAAGGTACAGGCCAACCTAAAGATGCCTCTACTGGCCGATGACAGTATAATTTGAGCACAGAAAAGAATAATGATGTGATGGACCATGATGCATCAAACACATTAAAATCTAAAAGTCGTAAGATACTGGAAAAAAAAAAAACTTCACTGGTTACCTTTAACATTTTCATGCTAGGACATGAAGTCATTATTCAAAAACCTGATAAATGAAAGAATGAAGGACTTATTTTGTCTTTCCAATACAGATAATTGAATAGTTATTGAAGAAAATTTTGTTATATAAAAATCCAAGTTGGGGCACCTGGATGGCTCAGTGGGTTAAGCGTCTGCCTTCAGCTCAGGTCACGATCCCAGAGTCCTGGGATCGAGCCCACATAGGACTCTCAGCTCAGCATGGAGCCTGCTTCTCCCTCACCCTCTGTCTATCACTCTGCCTACCTGTGCTCTTTCTCTGTCAAATAAATAAATAAAAATATTAAAATATTTTTAAGAAAAGAAAAGAAAAGAAAAATCCAAGCTGTTGGGGTGCCTGGGTGGCTCAGTTGGTTAATGTCTGTTTTGGATCAGGTCATGATCCCAGGGTCCTGGGATGGAGCCCCAGGTTAGGCTCCCTGCTCAGTAAAGAGCCTGCTTCTCCCTCTCCCTCTGTCTCTTCCCTCTGCTCATTCTCTCTCTCTTTCTCTCTCAAATAAATCTTTAAAAAAGGAAGAACAATATTTATTTTATTTATTTATCGCAGAATAACTGAAAGAATTGGAAAAATCACCATTTTGCAACCTCTAATGAAGAAAATGGATTTAAGCAACCATCACAATTGGCTATTAATTAAATGAAAAGTGGCTGGGGAATTTTTATAATAGATTACATCAGGCTGACAACACCGGAATCCTGAATATCTGATCAGTCTTAACATGACTAAAAGTGGGACAACCAGGAAACACTTAGCACCAATATTTATGATATTCTTGCCAAAAGAACTGAATCTGCATCTAATCAAGGTTCTATCTCTAATCTCCAATATACAGGACAGAAGGAGGGATGAAGAGCATGTTGCAGACCCCACAAAAATTCAGTCAATCAAATCAAGAATGTGTCAAATTCATGCTATCAAGTAACCCAGTTTTGTTTTTGTTTCTAATCAATTTGAGAAAAAGAGGTGTGGGGGGGGGGACTGCTTTAGATTAAGAAACTGATCAAACATAACACGTCATCCTCATTCAGATTCTAATTTTAACAAGACAACTACAAATAAATATTCTTGAGACAATAAGATAAGTCTATATCTGGGCAGATGGATGTTACATCATATTAGAAATTATTAACTTTTTTAAATTTAAAAATGTCATTGTGTATATTTTTGTTTGTTTTGAAACTCTTCATTGGTGAGAGAGATACACTGAAGTACATGAAGATAAAATGGTATGTCTGGGGTTTGCTTTTAAAAATCCAATAGGAGGGGCACCCGGGTGGCTTAGACATTTAAGTGTCTGACTCTTGGTTTTAGCTCAGGTCATGATCTCATGGGTCCTGAGATTGAGACCCATGTTGGGTGCCACACTCAGTGGGGAGTCTGCCTGAGATTCTCCCCCTCCACCCCTCTCCCCACTCACACTCTCTAGCTCTTGCTCTCTCTCTCAAAATAAATAAATATTTTTTTAAAAATCCAGTAGGAAAAAAACCTGTGTTGTATAAAGGGAGTGTGGGGCCAAAAAACTAGCTAACCACTAATTAGTGTTGAGTCTGGGTATTGGGTTCATGGAGATTCATTTTATTATTTACTTCTATGAATGTTTGAACTTCCCATATTAAAAAGTTAAAAACGAAAAAAAGAAGGCAAATTAGGACTAGAACATAAGCATCTTAAAAGAGTTCTTAAAAACTAAAGAAAGAAAAAAACAACTCAAATATAGCACTTATGTTCTACAGATAGGTTACAACATAAACCTTCAGTGCTTAGAACTGTCATAAAGCAACAGTATTACTCACCATCCTCATGGTCAAATCTTCCCAAAACAAAGTTGATTCCAATCCATGCATAAACTCCTAAGTAAGAAATATGAAAGTCCTCGCTTAATTCTCTGTTGCTATGCCATGACTACACCTCTTCCCAGGGATGCTCTTTTCCTCCTTTTCTTAGAAAAAGGTGATGAGAGTATTTTATTCCACACTCTCAGTGTATGAATTTAAAAATCTCTTATCTTATGATGCTTTTCCCTTTAATCATTCTTAAATGATTTGCATTGTCTAAATTTCCTACAGATGAATATGGATTAATATATAAAAACAACTGGTAAAAAATGTGACTCTTGGGAGTTCTCGTCCTGGGCAAGATGGAGTAAGCACACTCCATCCTGTCTCCTCACTGAATACAAGTGTAAACTCTGGATGGAATGGATAGAGCAGATTTGTGAGACCTCTGAAAGGAAACGATAATGGGCACACGGAGACAGAGATCAGAAGTTAAAGTGCTACCAAACTGGAAGTGAGTTCCCCATTTCTCCTCCCCAGATATTGCCTGGCCTGGACTCAACAGTAGCCTGAAACACAAAAGGACATACAGGTGTGGAGGAAAGAACTTCAAGACTTTGCTTTCTGGTTCAAGGAGCATTAAAAAGGACTCTAAAAGCTCAGGAAGTATAGAGGAAAATCCCTTGAGGTTCCCCCCCCCCCTTTTTGTGTGTGTGTGTGTTTTCTGCTGCCCCAGGCAATCCTGCAGGGGTAGAGGCAGAAGTTGGGCAGGTACCTAAAACTCTGAAGAATATGAATCCTTTTCTCTGACTAGAGGAGCTACAGCCTCAAGAGTTGGCAAAAATCCCTATCGGTTATTTCCCCCCCCCACTTTGTCCTGTATCATTTAGCCCTGGCTACATCATGGGAAATGAACAGCAGAGCAGGTAAGTTAAAGTCCTGGCTTTCTGACCGGAGGACCATGAAAGTAGCCCCAGGGAATCAGAAAGGATTGGGGAGATCACAAGGAGTAGGGAATAAAGTAGTGTATCAACTCCTGGGCTCACAGTCAAGTTACACATGCATGGATCTCACTCTAAACAATATAAATACACCAAAGGTTCTGAGAACTGAACTACTGGCTAGAAAACCCATTGGTATGGGCTATGCCCAGATTCTAGATTGGCCACTGGATGACACAAAAATGGGACAAATCCAAATAGCAGTGCCAACCCTTTGAAAAACGAATCACAGCCAACAAAAGGTAGGTCAGAACTTGAGGCATGAACCTAACCAGGTCAATTCCCTGCTAAAACAATCAATATTCTCCTTATGACTGAAAAAAGACCCAGAATCTCATAATATAATATTCTAAATGTCCAGTATACAATATAAAATTACTTGGCATAAAAAGAACTAGGAAATTCTCAACTCATAAGGGAAAAGATGCCAACTGCAAGAAGAATCAGGTGTCAGAATTATCAGACAAAAATATCAAAGCAGTTATATAATCAAGAAGTAAGAGCAGTCCTAGCATGAATGGAAAGATAGTTTCAGCAAAGAAATAAAACATACAAAAGAACCAAATGAAAATTCTAGGGCTGAAAAACGCAATACTGAAATTGCATAAGTTCCCTTATGTGAACTATAACTAGAATGCATAGATTTTGTCTTTTTCAAGAAATGGAAAGAAACATAATTTTGTCATACAGGCCACATTTGGGCCACAAGAGAACACTCATTCTACTCCACCCCCAAACCGCAAGCTTTTAAGGACTTATCAGTACTGCACAGTAAATGCAATAAAGGGAGAGCCCGTAACAAAAGAAAAATAGTGATCATCCTGATCACCCCCTAAAATTAAAGTTTCCCCTTACTTTAATCTCATAATTTGATTTACATTTGAATTTGGCAAACTCAGTAGAACTCAGAAAAGTATGTATGCTTTCAAAACTACAATTAGCTAACAAAATATCCATTTGGAATAATCACTAAATACTAATACCTTCTTTTTTGAAATTAAATTTAATTTTTTCAGTGTTCCAAGATTTAGTGACATCATAGAATCTCTTAGGGTGGAAGTGAGAGCTGACCTGGCAGAAGTTAAAAATGCTATCAATGAGATCCAATCTAATCTAAATACTCTAACAGGTAGGGCAATCAAGGCAGAAGAGAGAATTAGTGATCTAGAGGACAAACTGATAGAGAAAAAGGGTCAAGAGGAGGCCTGGAACAAACAGCTTAGAAGCCATGGAAACAGAATTAGGGAAATAAATGACACCATGAAACGTTCCAACATCAGAATTATTGGGATCTCTGAGGAGGTGGAGAGAGAGAAGACTAGAAGATATACTTGAACAAATTCTGGATGAAAATTTCCCCAGTCTCGGGAATACAACAAGCGTTTGTGTCCTGGAGGCAGAAAGGATACCCACGAAGATCAACAAATCTAGAAAGACCACAGGACACTTAATGGTGAAACTCACGAATCATATTTTTAGACAAGAACTTCTAAGGGCAGCTAAGGGGAAGAGATTCCTTATGTGCAGAGGAAGGTCCATCAGAATAACGTCAGACCTGTCCACAGAAACCTGGCAACCATACAAGGCATTCAAAATGGATTGACAGATAAAGAGCTTCCAAAACCGGCAAAGTTTAAAAGAGTGTGTGATCACCAAGCTGGAACTAAAAGAAATCTTAAGGAGGGGCTCTATAAAGGAAGAAAGAACCCAAGAGTGACATAGAACAGAAATTCACAATCTATAGAAACAAGGACTTCACAGGCAACATGATATCAATAAAAACGTATCTTTCAATAATCACTCTAAACGTGAACAGCCTAAATGCTCCCATAAAATGGCACAAGGTTGCAGACTGGATAAAACGACAGGACCCATCCATATGCTGTCTACAACAGATACACATGGAACCTAAAGATACATCCAGACTGAAAGTGAAGGGATGGAGAAGCATCTTTCATGCCAACAGGCCTCAAAGGAAAGCTGGGGTAGTGATTCTCATATCAGACAAATTAGATTTTAAACTAAAGACTTCAGTCAGATTTATAGAAGGACACTATATCATTCTTAAAGGGTCTAACTACCAAGAAAATCGAATACCTTCTTATAAACATAGTACTTAGCACAAAGTTAAAAACAAATATAAACATAGGACTTCTAGAAGCAGGATTCTTTTTTTTCCCATTGTAAAAAAATTTAAATTCAATTAATTAAAATATGGAGTATTCATTTCAGAGGCAGAGTTCAGTGATTCATCAGTCCTATGTACACCCAGTGCTCATTACATCACATGCCCTCCTTAATGTCCATCACCCACCTCCCCTCTAAAAGCAGCATTCTAAAACAGATACTAATGCAGAATATGCAAATAACAATAATAATTAAAAAACTATACAGCAGAATCAAGAAAATTAATCGAAGGAAAGTAAATATCAAATATATAAAGTAATCCTAAACCCCCACCAGAGAGACTATGCCATGGTTGGCTGGGAGCCAAACCAGTGTGCCCCTTGAGGCCCATTACCTTCCTGCTTCCCAGAGATCACTTCTGCCTGAGACTGAGAAAAAAGGAAGTCAAACTCCAGCGGTAAATCTCTCACTAGATCAGCCAAGATGGCCAGCTGCTTTCTGCAAGAAAGAAAAAACATATAAAAGTTAATCGTTAAACACTCTTCTCACAATTAGCTTCAACTTGACCTTCTACTCAGACTCATTATAACTCACTGCTCATACAGACATCCACCAGTTGAGCCCTACATCTTTCCAGTACCTTCTTGATTTCAAAGGTTTAAACTTATCCTCCTACCTAAAAGGCAATGTGGTACTAGTAATACTTTCCCTTTTTATAATTTTACGATTCATATAGCGTTAAAAGATGAGACCGTGGTACTGTGCCTCTCACAGGCTGAATCAGTATAAGTGGCAGGAAGCACGGTTTCGTAATTACATGATCCCTAACTACTGTGAACGGAAGCTGTTAGACTGAGGAACACAATCTCATCCTCAGCTCTTACATAATACAGAAACAACACCTCAAGTCAACACACGACGAGCACTGTTAGGTCCACAAGTTTTTAATAATCCTTTACACAAGCTGACAATGAACTTTTTAATCTCCCTTTATATATTTCAAGGGTTGGGGTTTTTTTTCTTTATAAAAAATCTTATCATTTGAAAAACCCAGATCAGGATCAAAATCCAAAGGTTATAACAATTTGGGGACAAAGTTTGAGTCTTATTATCTAAGGTTGTTTTCACCTCTAAAGTTTTGTGTTATCAGTGTTATTAAAGAGGAGCAAAGAAACAAAGCTAGAAGTAATAATATGAATCTAGAGAATATGGTTAAAAATGAGAGCAATTATCCTGGATTTTTAAAATTACTCATTACAAAAATATTCCATTGGCTCAGATAGTTGTTGGCATGACTTAGTGGAGAATGTTAACACTTAAAAGTGAAGAATACATTTAAAGTAATAATTTCCCAGTATACTGTCAAATAAGTTTACAAAAAATCTCATTGTTATACATATAAAATTCTTGCAATAAGAATTTTGCGTGTGTAATAAGAGGGACTATTTTGCCCTCCCTATTGCATATGCTTCTAAAATACCCAAAGAAGAAGGCTTGTTGGTTTGGGCAGTGATTTGGAAGAATCAGGCACCAGTATACACTGCTGTCTGGAATACAAATTCCTGGTATGGTGTTTCTAAGAGCAATCCAGGCCTATGTATCCACATTTTTAATGTGCTTAATCCTGGACCAGCTATTACACTTTTAGAAATGTATTGCAAGGAAATCATCAGATAAGAATACAAAAAGGAGAGAATACTGCAACACTATTTGTAACAGTGAAAAAGTGAAAATAACCTAAATGCACATAATTAGGTATTGGTTAAAAAACCTGTGGTATATCCACACAGTGTGATACCAGACAGACGTTAAAAGAAATGAGATTGATATACATCTGTATGTACTGATATGAAAAGCTGTCCAATATATTTTGAGTTCTAATAGGTTATTAAACAATACATATAATGTGACCCCAAATTATATTAAACATTGAAACAAAAAAATTCTTCATGTATATGTAGTTTCTACAAGGTCGTAACCATACTGTACATGCAATTTACATACTGCACAGGACTCTCTAAAATTCAATTATTGTTTCTTTATTAAAGAAAAACTTTCAGTGGCAAAATATTGGTAATTGTTAAGCTGGGTGGGTAAGAAAATACAGATTCATCATGCTGTTATTTTTTTTTTATGCTTGAAATTTTCCATAACAAAAGTTTTCTTTCCCCTTAAATATCAACTTGTACTATATTTGTAGTTTTTTAAGGATATTTCCATTACAAAATGAAAATGAGGTAAAACAAGTTGTTAGTTCAGGACTTTGGCAAAGAAATAAAACCTAGTGCTAATACATTTCAAAATTACAGTCCCTGTGATTTGAACCCATTTTTAACACTGCTCACAAACACTAATAAATTAGTAAAGCATCAATTATACAAAACAGGTTCTTGCAGTGATGGTTACATTTATGTCAACAACTATGGCTGCCTCAATAGCTAGCAATGATTTCAGAAGCTCAGGATAGATCCAGGCATAATTAGATGAGGTGATCAGAAGGCAAGTTAAAAGGCAAGCTCTTCACAAATACTTAAGATAAAAGAAACATTAATATTCAGAGCTTCCATGCAGTGAACACCTTAGACAAATGGAATGGAGCTACATAGTGGGTTTTTCCCAGATGGAAACTCCTTTGACAGAGTCGGTGCTGAGCGGTGTCAAACAATGAGACAATCCTCTTTGCTCCAGACCCCCAAAACATGGCCAAACCATCATCCTCCTGGTTGGCTCTGCCTTTCTGACTTCTGAGTCAGCTTTTTCTCAGGCCATCCTCCCCCTTGCTCCCCTCTGTTGACTGCAGACCACTCACAGACCTGTGATGTGGCATTCCTGTGTCACCTCTACTCTTCCCAGGATTTCTAAATTTTGAACGATGTGAATATTACTTACGTCAAAACAAAAAATCCTAAATTGCATATACAGTATGGTTACGACCTTGTAGAAACTACATATAGATGTACAGAGAGAAGGCAATGTGACAAAATGAAACACTTTTGAAAGGGCAGCAGGAATGTCAGTGTTTGGGGTTTGTTTTGTTTTGTTTTACTTTTAAGATTTCTTTAATGCAGCTATAATATTTTAAAATTTGGTTTTAAAAATAAAAACAAGGGGCGCCTGGGTGGCTCAGTGGTTTAAGCCTCTGCCTTCGGCTCAGGTCATGATCTCAGGGTCCTGGGATCGAGCCCCACATCGGGCTCTCTGCTCAGTGGCGAGCCTGTTTCTCCCTCTCTCTCTGCCTGCCTCTCTGCCTTCTTGTGATCTCTCTCTCTCTGTCAAATAAATAATAAAATATAAAAAAATAAATAAAAATAAATAAAAATAAAAACAAGACAAAAATTTTTTAAAGGTCAAGATAAATGGAAAAATAAGGGGCTAGAAGAGCTCTCATTTCCACAAATGGCTATATAATCTCCTCCTCAACTGTAGACCAGACAGTAAACCAGTAACCTCGTGTCTAAACAGAAGGAAGGAAGTCCACGGCAACAACTGTGGACATGTGTTTTCTGGCACATCTGACATAAGCCATACGAAGCCCTACATTCACGGCTGAGGTTTTTGTTGTTGCTGGCCAAGCATACAGAACAAAACTTCCTGGAAAAGGTTACTGTTATTCACCAAGAAAAAAAATATTTAAGCTAATTGAAAAATACCTGATGCCTGTGAGACTTTGAACATTCCAAGAGGACAAATTCTAAGGTTAAGGGAGGTCACTCCCACCCCGTGACCATAAGTGTGCAGGGGTCAGGGAGGTGCCGAAGGGGAGAAATCACAAACAAGAAGGGGTGTGACCTAAGTATAGCCACTGCCTCTTCCTCCTCCTCTTCCTCCTCTTCCAGAGAAGGAAGAGGGATCAGGTGGCAAGATCCTGGGCTAAACTACCAAAGCCCAGTGGACACTGGACTGGTTGGGATGGGAAAAGCTAGTCTAAAGCAATGGAGACTGAGCTTTGCAAGCAGCACCAACTATCACCAGGGAGCCAGGCAGTTGCAGACAGAGCAGCATTCCTACCAGAGCCTTTCCCACTGGCCTCCCGGTACCCAGTCACTCAGACGAACCTCTTACAGCCCTTCTGTAACTATGCACCCCATCTAGTGATTCAAAGTTACCACCATCACCATTGCTTCTCAATCAAAACTAACAATCATTACAGTCATCTCAGATAGATATCGATCCCAAAGAAGCAAATGACATGAAGCTCTGAGCAACAGATTGTGAAATAATGATGTGTGGAGGTGGCTCTGCTCTATTTTGAGCAAGGAGCCTTTTACTGCCTGCCACCTGCCAGCTCTGTGTGGTATACCCCCAGCCCACCTTCAGACCAGGGACAATGGTTCAGACCAGACACAGAGAACAATGTGTAGAAATCAGTCTTGTGGGGAGCCTGGGTGGCACAGCCGTTAAGCAACTGCCTTTGGCTCAGGTCATGATCCTAGGGTCCTAGGATCGAGCCCCGCATTGAGCTCCCTGCTCAGCGGGGAGCCTGCTTCTCCCTCTCGCACTCCCCCTGCTTGTGTTCCCTCTCTCGCCATCTCTCTCTCTCTCTGTCAAATAAATAAATAAAATCTTCAAAAAAAAAAAAAAAAAACAGAATCCGTCTAGTAACTCTTGTACCAGCCATTTTCTGGTGTCCAGACCCCAGCCCTCACCTCTCGGGGAGAAGCCGCATGCCTGCAGTGCAGAGGATGTAGAGAGGTGTCTCCTTGTGCTTCTTCACAGGCACGTGCGCAGCGGCAAAGCTCAGCAGAGGACGAAGGTAATCACTGGCATGTTCTGGGGTGTCTGCCATTGCAGAGATTCCTTAAGCAAGACAAAATATTTTAAAAAGCAGATCACATTGACTCAGAAGACTAATACGCCATGGAGTTCTGCTTAACGTCCTAAACACATAATTATTTGTGAGGATAGGAGCAGCAAGGAATGAGATATCCCTTCCATTATCCAGAATCTCAAGGAAAAAAAAGCTTTTTTCTGCCTCTTTCCTTCTGCCTCTTCCTTCCTCTCTCATGCCTGCAGCAGATAAAAAGAGACTGACAATGAAATATATTCCGATTAGTACCTGGTTTGATTTTTTTAACGACTGGCTGGCTGTTGCGGTCTCTCATCTGTTTGATGTCCAGCAAATCATGGGGGTTGCCATTATGTCTTGGCCAGAAATAAACAAAAATCCGGGAGCCACTGCTGCCACAGTCCACAACAAGTCCGTAATTCAGAGTTGGGTCTGCAGTGTCAGTCGCTTCAAGCTCCCCAACTCGTGCCAAATACCTAAGCCAGGCAGAAAGAGAGATTGGTATCAAGCATTCAGGTCCACAAAAGGCACCACTACTTTAATTCATTTGTTCATGAGTCTTCATTAACTGTCTATATGTGCCAACCACATGGAACCACACGTCTTAAGGAATGAAACAACACTGACCATAGTTACTGATGTATATGTATGAGGCAACAGCTAGTTCGCTCGCCTAGAGGCCACTGGAATCAGAGAACTAAAAGACTCCTCCATGTTTGGAGGCAGTTCTGAAACTGGCTGAGGTACCAAATCTTTTACCAACTTTAAAGAACTTCTAGGCCCGAGTAAATTACTGGTTTTTGTTGTTATAAGCCACTAAGATTCGGGGCAGTTTGTTACACACATTGGTTAACTAAATGAATTCTAATAATTTCTCTTCTATCTTTTCTGTATCTAAAGAATACTTTGGAATGATTATCACTTAATACGTGTTTCTAGATGGTAAAAATGTATGGGGCTTTTTGCTTTGTATTTTTTAGTGCTAGATTTGCACTAATAAAAAATGTATTTTATAAATACTATATTCTTCTCTATAATCTTTTAAGCTATTTTTAGTCATAGAAAGAATGTTTATTAAAGTATGTATAAGTAATAACAATAAGACAATGCCTCTGTGCCCAACACCCGTTTAAAAAATAAAACATTATACTGCTTTAAAAAAAAACAAAAAACAAAAAACAAAAAGCTTGTACGCCCAAGGACAGCAGTACTTTGTGGTGGGATTTTTTTTTCAGATTCTTATTACAAGATATTTATTTGGCTGACAGCAGAAAGATGAAACAAGTGAAGATGTTACCATCAGAACACCAAGGTTTGAATCTCAGCTCTAGCACTTTCTATGCTGTGTGACCTTCAGCAAGTTACCTAACTTCTCTCAGACTGTTTTCTCATCAGTAAACTAAGAGTATGAGAGTGCTGAGTGGTTAGCTTTGCGCTGTCCTGCCGCTGCTCTTGTTGTTAGGTGATGAGTATTGGGAGAGCAAATAATAAAAGACTCTTGGAAGAAAAGGGCAGAAAAGTCCAGAAGGAAAGAAGTCTAAGGGTTGGTAAAAATGCTCCTGAGCGCTGAGGTTTTAATAAACATTAAAGTTCACTCAGAACCTGAGGGTCTGAAAAATACAAATATTGTCAACTCCTCTTCAAAAGCCTCACGTGAAGGGCAGCTCCGGGAGAACGGCTCTTAGCTTATTATATGGAAAAAGAGCTGTTTCTCGGTGCTACGAATACATACTACATGGCAGACAGATTCAAATGTCTTCAAAATTCCTTTAAATTTGATTAAGTATTACTATAGGTTGAGGTAATAGCTGAATAAATGAAAGCAATGCTGTGAATTTTTTCAAGTATTACAGCTGAACAACCTTCCTTTTATCTTCCCTAGTCACTCAACACTATATTTAGAGCTAATTCCTAGATCCCCTAGACCCTTACACAGAAGCCCTCAGAACTAGGCTTTGTGAAGCCTGAAGCCAGTGCCACTGGGGAGATGTTCTTTTTAAAGAAAGATTCAACATTACAAATGCAAAAGGAGCCCACACATGTCTGGGGCCTTGAAGTATAGGTATCATTAGCTCTGCAGGAAATCCACCTCTGATTAGGCAATAAGCCCCATGTCCCACCCCTGAAGACAATCTAGCCCATGTTTACTGATGATTTCACATTGCTATGAAGACCACAGAATTCCCTACTTTGGACAGAAAAGCAAACTTGATGAATAGATAGATGACCATTTAGAAACAGTGTGGAAAGAAAAAAAGGGAACTAAGTACCTTTCCTAAGCTACAATACAAAATAAGGGAAGAACATGTATTTGGGTTCCAATATAATGCTGTAAATTACTACATAGATACGGTCAGGCAGAACTTTTTTCTGGATCCGACATCACAGTGAGTTATGGGAAATGAAGCAGGTGGTAAAAACTGTTACAGTCTAGTCAATTTACAGTCCCAAAGACTCTGTTCCACCACATACTTACCCATTCTGATCAAATGACTGGGCTGAACTGGGCTTATAATCCACAGATCAACTCACGACAGTCACTGCTATCACATGAAAGCTGGGAAGATATCTGGGTTCAAGTTACAGAATTTGTGCAAATACTAATCTCACAGCACACCATAGGCAAGATAAGCAATCTCTTGCCCACAGCGACTTTTCATTTCTCATTTTAGCAATCTTTCTACTTCATATGCTTCACAGATCCTTCACTGCTTTCCCCCTCTGAAAACCTTCCCCCCTACTTTTCTCACTAGATTCTGAATCCCATTCCCTCCTGCTAAATGAATAACTTTTCTCCAGTTCATTGGTTCTCAAATGTTTGGGGCTCAAGACCCTTAACTAAAAATTATTGGATCCAAAAGAATTTTTGTATATGTGGGTTACATCTATTTATATTTATCATGTTAGAAAATAAAACAGAAAAATTTTTAGAATTTATTAATTTAGATATAACAGTAAACTCATTACATATTAATATATTTTCTAAAAATAACTATTTTTTAGTATATGTGCTGCCGAAGCGAGCACTAAAAATAACTATTTTTTAAAACAAAAAAACTCAGAAGAGTGGCACTGTGTTATGGTTTTGCACATCTCTTTAGTGTGTAGATTAGCAGAAGACAGCTAGATTCTCATTATTTGCCTCTGTATTCCATCTGTTACAATATGTTGTTTTGGCTGAAGTTTTTGAAAAAATCCAGCTTCATGGAGACATGTTATTGGAAAAGGGAATACTTTAAGAGACCATTTAGATCACTGTGCATAGTCTTCTTTAATATTACACTAAAATTCAACAAGTGAAGTTTCTCAAAGGCTAGTTGCAACATGAACTCTAAAACCCTATCTAAAAACGTTTCATACTCTATAAAGTTAATCATTGGTCTGTCTTGCACTTTGAATGACTTTTATCCCTGCATAATTTTGTAACATCCTATACTCAAAAATACTAGTTCACTGAGGATGCAAATCTTCCCAACATTGACACATTTCATTCTACAGTATTAAAAAAAACAAAACCCACCCACTCATTCATTAGTATCACTACCCATATTATCAAAAAAAAGTCATTTAAGTATTGAGAAGCTAGCAAACACATAGTTGCAGACACAAATTTTCCAAACTGCTAATTTTCAGTTGAAAGCACAAATTTTTTTTTAAATTTATTTATTTGACAGACAGAGATCACAAGTAGGCAGAGAGACAGACAGAGAGAGGGAGAGGAAGCAGGCTCCCCGCCAAGCAGAGAGCCCAATGCGGGGCTCGATCCCAGGACCCTGGGATCATGACCTGAGCTGAAGGCAGTGGCTTTAACCCACTGAGCCACCCAGGTGCCCCAGAAAGCTCAAATTTTATCATCAGCAATAAACACTGACAGTTGTTTTCCTTAAAATGACAGGCTTTTACTTCATTTGTTTTCAAAAAAAATAATCTATGAACTATCCAAGTCTGAAAACCATAGCTTTTCTGGTAATCATTCTTTCAAGTAAAAATAATATTCCATGATAAAAGCAGTTCATAAACCGAACAACTGCCCAAGGGCTTTTCCTCAAGAAAACTCCAGTGTGCATCACAAGTGCTTAATACATATTTCCAATTCTGTCACACAGAATATGAAAAAAACATTCTTTTTTTTTTAAAGATTTTATTTATTTATTTGACAGACAGAGATTACAAGTAGGCAGAGAGGCAGGCAGAGAGAGAGGAGGAAGCAGGCTCCCTGCTCAGCAGAGAGCCTGATGCGGGGCTTGATCCCAGGACCCTGGGATCATGAGCAGAGCCGAAGGCAGAGGCTTCAACCCACTGAGCCACCCAGGCGCCCCTGAAAAAGACATTCTTAAATGGAACTGGAATTTTTTTCCCCATTACAACTATGTGACAATGATGATTACAATAACTAATAGCATAATGTGGTGCCTCCATCTTGATTTGTGCTAAGGCACCTGAGTTTTACCTACCCGTTGCTTTGCATCATTAGTATAAATGTCAACTCAGTGAAAAGGGCAAAAAACCACCACTGTAGCCAAGAGGTAGAAACAACATAAATATCCATGGACAGATGAATAAACAAAATGTGGTGTATACATAAAATGGAATATTATTCACCTTTAAAAGAGAAGGAAACTTTGCCTTATGCTATGATATGGGTGAATCTTGAGGTTATCATGCTAAGTAAAACAAGCCAGTCACGAAAGACAAATACTGTATGGTTCCACTTATATAAGAGTAAAGCAGCCATATTCATCAAAACAGAAAACAGAATAGTGGCTACCAGGAGTTGGCGTGGGGAGGGAAAAAAGGGGAGATGTTGTTCAATGGGCAGAGAATTCAGAATTGCAAGATGAACAAGTTCTGGAGTTTGGTTAAATGACAATGTGAATATAGTTAACACTACTGAACTGTATTATTAAAAGTGGTTGATGGGGGGCGCCTGGGTGGCTCAGTGGGTTAAGCCGCTGCCTTCGGCTCGGGTCATGATCTCAGGGTCCTGGGATTGAGTCCCGCATCGGGCTCTCTGCTCAGCAGCGAGCCTGCTTCCCTCTCTCTCTCTCCCTATGCCTGCCTCTCTGTCTACTTGTGATCTCTCTGTGTCAGATAAATAAATAAAATCTCTGAAAAAAAAAAAAGTGGTTGATGGGGCACCTGGGTGGCCCAGTGGGTTAAGCCTCTGCCTTCAGCTCAGGTCATGATCTTAGTGTCCTGGCATCAAGACCCGCGTCAGGCTCTCTGCTCATCAGGGGGCCTGCTTCCCCCTCTCTCTCTGCCTGCCTCTCTACCTACTTGTGATCTCTGTCTGTCAAATAAATAAATAAAATCTTTAAAAAAAAAAAAAAAAGAGTGTTTGAGATGGTAATTTTATGTTATGTCTTTCTTAGCAATTAAAAAAAGAGCAAATAACATCTTAGTAGGTATTACAAAAACAGTTTTGGCCTAATTTTGACCTCACAGACACCATGAAAGGGTCTCAGGAACTCCCAAGGGTCAGTAAACACTTTGACAACCACTGCTCTCTGTTCCAGAACCGCTGTTCTCTGGAACATCCACCTGCTTCTCTACCTATTTCTCCCCCTTTCCTTCTTTGACATGGCTTCCCAGTTCTTAAGCCTCCACTCAACAATGCTGACTCTTGTAATACTCACAATGATTTGAAAAGGCCTCCTTCTTCTGTTTTAAAATGTGGAGTGTCATTACTCCCTTGAAGCAGTTGCAGTTTGTTTATATTCCAGTATGAGCCCCTAAGACTTCTTTCGTACTTCTTTGTTTCACCTTTGCATTTCTTAAGCGCAAAAACTTTACCAGCGGTATCTCCGAACTGTCACGGTATTCCTCACATTTCTCTGACATGTACCAACCAATACTGGCTGGTTTGGTCCAGAGCTCACAATACAGCGCTGTGCGTTTGTTAACTCCTCTATGTCTTTGTTAGCTGTCTAGCTATACATACTCAACGTCAATTGGTCTCCTCAGAAAATTTCAATAGCTTTTCAAAGCATCCTGTCACCCTCCTGGGTTCTTGTCAAGATAAGCAACTCTAAGTTGGGTCCAAGTCGACTTTGTGTTCTTGTCTCTTAGAAGTCTCCATGTGTGCATTAGTCACAAATGTCAGCTGACCTTTGAACACAACGGTGAAAGCTAGGACCAGACAGCATTTATGTTACACTTCCCACTTGAGTCTTTGCTTAATGGCTGCAGTCAGCAGGAAGCCTCCATCTTTCTCATCATGCATACAAATGAGTAATTGAAGAACAATTTTCCCCTTTGGGAAATAATAGCATCGCCTCTTTCTGAAACTTGGGTTTCTAATGATCTAATCAGGCTTCTTACAGTTTTCAAACACCTGCGGGTCTTCCTCTGTCCAGGCTCCTGCTATGAATGGATCAATGGTCCTTTCCTGAATGTTTTCATTTGTGATTTTCAGTCCTGGCCTTAGCCATCATGATCAATTACTTGCACTGCTGGACTCTCCTGCTTTGCTGACATTACACTAAATTAATTCCTAAAGACATAAAGTCCATGAGAAAAGTTCCAAAAGCTCTGGAATCCCTCATATCTGCTTTCCCAGGACAGATATGATTCATTATCCCACATATTTAATCCCCCTACACACATACACATACTGTTTCTATTTGAGAAACCTGATTTCCCTCTACTCACTGCTTGGTCAATGAAAAGAGAATTACTCACATATACATCACCCAAGATAAAACTGGAAGATAGTGGCTTTCACCGCCATTACCCTGAAAACATTAACAGCATCGGGGTGGTAACTGACCAAACCATTACCTAGCTTACAACCAACACTAATTATACCACTTCTAGAGTTCAAACAGAACTCAGCAACATGCCAAAAGTCCATTAAAGAAACCCCCATCAGTATGGAGCTACCAGCTTTTTGCTGAATGTCATCATACTCTTTCAACTCCATTCAAGGCTCAGAACCAAATATAATGACATTATACGGAAAGTAGCTGTGCATGATTGATGATAGTAATAAATGTGCAGGAAAACATCTTAAAGGTTATTGCTTATCTCCTAACAAGATTAATCACAGCAGTCAGGGGCATTTATAATTTAAAGCTCTGCTTATAAACACTATAAAGACCATTAAAGAACAAGTAAGTGAATAAATGAATAAATGCCAAAGAATGCAGGTAAATGCCTTCAATTTCACTAGGAAAAAATCTCTGAATTTTTCTATTATACATAGGAAGCCTTAACTTCATCTGAATATCTCAAAGTTTATCATTTTATCCTAACCAAAAGAATGTCTCTTTTCAACTTGCTTTAAATAGAATTGAAATTCCGAAGGAAGGCCAGTACTGAGCCCATTGCTGACGCAGAACCTCTCATTCACAGTTATACCTAGATGACAAAGGAACATGAAGGCACCACCCTTCTTCTGGGAGGAGGAGGAGCAGAAGGAGAGGAAGAGAATCGTAAGCAGGCTTTATGCCCAGTGCAGAGCCTGATGCAGGGCTCGATCTCATGACCCTGAGATAATGACCTGAGCCAAAATCAAGAGTTGGATGCTTAACTGACTGAGCCACCCAGGAGCCCTGGCACCACCTTTTAACAGGTACCAAAGACATGGTTCAGAACAGTAAACCAGACAAAAATTTCCTCTCTAATGAAGACAGTAGTGAGGTTACAAAAAAGTGAATAATACTAAACATTAAGGTTTAGAAGAAATTCATTGAATATACAGAACATTTAAGTAAGAACAGTTTATCATTTGTCTTGTACTCTATATACGTATACATGCTAAAAGTGCCCCTTATACTAAAAATTATTAATAATTTACCTAGGGCTAAAATTTTTCAACAGGACTCTCTGCTATGATCGAAACATTCCCCATCTGTCCAATAGGATAGCCACTAGCCACATGTGGCCAGTGAGCTGCTGAAATGTGGCTAGGGCAAGTGAGGAACTGAATTTATTTTATTTTATTTTATTTTAATTAATTTAAACTTAAATAGCCACTGTGCCAAGTGGGTACCCTATTGGATGCCACAGTGTAGACAATAATATTTGCTCAGTAAGTGAAAAGATGAATGAATAAATAAGCAGTAAAATATGTAGTAAGTCTGATGAAGTTGTCAGAGCACTACTTATAGAGCACATGCCAGACAAAGAGTTGATTAAAACACACATCTAAGAAAAATTACTCTTAAAAATAGCTTTGCTAGGGCGCCTGGGTGGCTCAGTGGGTTAAAGACTCTGCCTTCGGCTCAGGTCATGATCCCAGGATCCTGGGATCGAGGCCCACATCGGGTTCTCTGCTCAGCAGGGAGGCTGCTTCCTCCTCTCTCTCTCTCTGCCTGCCTGTGTACCTTGATCTCTGTCTGTCAAATAAATAAATAAAATCGTTAAAAAAAAAATCGCTTTGCTATGCATGTAGGGGTAGAGAGTATCTGGGAAACTTCTGTTACTTCTGATAAACTTAGCTGTGAACCTAAAACTGCTCTAAAAAATAAAGCCTGTTAAAAACAGCTCTGGATTCTAGCCTTACTGATACCCCCATCACTGTCTAAATTTATCTTTTCTGAAATTCTAGTTCTGATGCAAACCTCCCAATTTCTCCTTCCTGAAGCAATATGGGTACATGTTCATAATAAACAAACAAAAAAATACAACAACTCTTCAGTTTTGAAACTACAGAAGGAAAACCCTCATGCAGGCTTCTAAAATCCTGGGTCACATTGCCTCAGAAGAAATATACTAAGTTCCACCAATGGCTGTAAAAATTTCAAATTATTTTTTTCAATACAAACTACTGATATAATTTCATCATGAGAACTGGAACGATTTAAGTTGGAAAAAATATGACTATATATAAGTATACAATATAAAAACCTCAATAACCAGGAAGAAAAAAATTCTGGAAGGAATATCAATGTATATCTATAGGGCAGAAAATGGAATTAGAGAACAGAAAAATCAAGATTATTTCAAATAAAAGACTCTCTCCTGCCTCACTGTCAAGATGCCAGCATATTATTTATTGACAATTGTCATCAGTGTGCCCGCATCTAATGGTCAGCATACCCTTCCTACTACCACGGTCTAATTTTTGCCGTTTATATGCTGTGTTCTGAGACAAGACGAATCCAAGCTAATTAACACAGTGTGTAAAATAAAAGCAAACAGGGTCTATGGGAAAGACTATCTTATCAGCAAAGTGCACAAGCTTAAGGATATCGACTTTAGTTACTCACAGGCCTCTGCTGATTAATTTCTGATTCTTTGTTCCTGATTCTTGACTGTGTACAGTTCCTGATTCTACACAGATATATATGTATATATATAAACTATTATCTCATTGGGAAATAATTCTTCCTTCACATCTGCCTCCCTAACTAGATTATGAACTCCATGAGTTCAGAAGCCACGTTTTATTCATCTTTGTACCTTAATATCTACAACAGTGGCAAGCACATAGCAAACTCTCAATGAATGTTTGCTTCCAAAATGACTCACAGGGGCTGCCATGAGTGAAATGTAATGATACACAGTAATTTGTGGCAATATGCACATAACCTCACAATAAAGAACAGGAGCTCTAGGCTATGTGGCTGCTGACTGCTCAACTAGAGCATTACAGGGGTCAGGACTTTGGTAAGATAACCACACAGGCACAGTGTGTCCCTTAGTTCTGCAGCTAACTTGTTGCGATTAATTCAACTTCAGTATTTATCAGATCTTGCCACTTGGGGTAGAGCGGTGGACAAGAATATCAGATCACTCTACCTCCCACATACCCCTCAAATACATTTACTTCTTTCTCTCCATTATCGCTGCTTCCACCCAAGTTCAGGTGACCATCATCTCTACTGGAGTATTCCAGTCCATCTCCCTCCTTTCATGTTTATTCCCCTCCAATCCATTCGCCACAATGCCACGAAAGTGAGCTTTCTTTAAAAAGAAATTTAAAAAAAAAAAAAAAAAGAAATTCCAATCATATCACTCTTTAAAGCCTTTCAAAGCCTTCCGTCTGCCCTGAAAATAATGTCTAAACCCCCTCAAATGACTTAACAGGCTCAACCTGATTTACCTCTCCAGCCACAAAGCTCACCACTCATTCCCTAACAGTCTTTACTCTAGCCATATTAACCCACATAGAATTCCATAATTAGACCATGCTGTCTTCCAGTGGAAAACTGTCCTTGGGTGTGTCAAGAAAATCTCAAAAGCATTTTAAAACCCTCAAACTATGGATTTAGTTCTTTGAAGCTAACAGACTGCTTAAAGCTGATTATTGACAACTATAGTCCTCTAAACAAATATTCCTTCTTCAGAAAGACAGAATGAAAAATACAAATGAATAGTGTTGTTGAGGGAGGAAAGGTGGAAACATAAACTTCTTGAATAAATGTACCAAAGTCTCCACGTCCTACTGCCTGTCATCACCCAGCACACAGTGGTTGCTCAATAAATGCTTGCTGAATGAACTCATGGATGAATGACCAAAGTGAAGTGGAAATGAGAAATTATAGGGACAGAACAACACAGAAATATTAAGGGGAGTGGTCACAAGATGTTTCCAGGAGGAGTTCTCTTCATTCTCACACAAAGGAGTAGAAGACCTGTTTCCCTCCCGTAGGACATGAGTGTGGATGTATGTAGCCCTAGTGGCTACTAGCTGCGATCTTACAACCATCCAACAAGTTGACACTGTGGAAAATGGAGACAGAGATTCTCAGTCTTACAGTCAATGTTGCACTGATCGTCCCTTTGCTCCTGGACTTCTAGTTATGTGAGCCAATAAGCTTTCTTTTTATTTAAGTCAGTTTGGCTGTCACTTGCAGCCCAAAGTCTCCTGATACTGAGAAACAACAAAGAGAAAGTCATATTGATGATGAACACAACACATCGTCATTTCACTTTGTAGCCTAATCAGAAACTAACCTCAAAAAACAAGAGCAACACAAATCATTGTTATAAAAGATACAGATCTTCTATGTAATTGGTGAGGCATTAAAACTATATCAAATAATTTAGATGTATTTTCCAGAAAAAAAAAAAAAAGGTATTTAGCACTCACTGGAAGGAACTAACAGTAGATTAGACTTTATAAAAGAAAATACTAGTGAACTGGAAGACACAGCAATATAAAATATCCAGAAAGAAACACAGAGAGAAAAAAGACTGGAAAAAAAAAATGAGTGGGCTGTGAGAAAACTTCACATGGTTCAATATGTATGTGACTGAAGATACCAAAGAAAAAGTAGAGGAGGTCGGGAAAAAATATTTGAAGAAATAATGGTCAAAGTTTTTCTGAATTTGATAAAAACATATAAATCCATAGATGCAAGAATCAACAAATCACAAGTAAAAGGATCATGAAGAAAACTACACGAAGGCACGTCATAATCAAATTGCTCAAAACCAGTGATAAATGTAAAAAGCTAGAGGAAAGACACGTGATGTACAGAGAACAAGATTTAAGAATTACAGCAGACTTCTCCTCAGAAAGAATGCAATGCAGAAGACAGTGAAGCATCATTTCTTTTTTTCTTTTTAATTTTATTTATTTATTGGACAGAGAGAGAGTGAGTACAAGCAGGCAGAGTAGCAGGCAGAGGGAGAGGGAGAAGCAGGCTCCCTGGTGAGCCATGGGGCTCGATCCCAGGACCCTCAGATCATGACCTGAGCGGAAAGAAGTTGCTTAACCAACTGAGCCACCCAGGCACCCTGTGAAGCATCATTTCTAAAGTAATGAAAGAAAAAAAAAAAAAAAAGATCAATCTAGAGCTCCATACCCCACAAATATTTTCAAAGGAAAGCTAAATGACTTTTTTGGTCATAAAAGTTGAAAGAACTCTCCAATTACAAACTCACACTACCAGAAATGTTAAAGGAAGTCCTTTACGCAAAACGAACAAATACCAGATGGAAATATGAACTACAGTACAAAGGAATGAAAAGGCCCAGAAATGAGAAATATATCAGCTGTTTTTTCTGAAATCTCTTTAAAAGACAATTAAATATTTAAAGCAAAAATAATAACAATATATGGTGTTTATAACATATGTGGAAGAATAATGTGTAACAATAGCACAAAGACCCAGGGGAAGAGATAAAGAGGTATGCGGGAAGAGGAATTATATTACTTGAAGGTAGTCTATGATAAGTTAAAAATATATACTATAAACCCTAAGCCCTAAACAACCACTAAAAAAAATTTTTGAAAAATTAAAAAACCCAGAGTTATATCTACTCAGCCAACAAAAGAGATAAAATGGAATTTTAAAAATGTACTCAATTCAAAAGAAGGGAGGAAAAGAGGAAAAGCAAACAAAGAACAGATGTGACAAGCAGAAAACAAATAGCAAGACAGATTTAAGCCTAAGCATAATCAATAATCACATAAAATGCAAATGACCTAAACACTTCAAATAAAAGGCAGACATTGTCAGACTGGACAAAAAGCAGTTACTTATAAAAAAAAACTGGGTAGATATAAAATATAATGACATAAAGGCTAAAACAAAAAAGATGGGAAAACATCTATAATGATAACACTAATTAAAAGAAAGCTGGAGTAATTATATTAATACCAGACAAGATTTCAGAGCAAAAAATATAACCAAGGATTTTTTAAAAAGTCATTTAATACTGATAAAAGGGTTCATTCATCAAGAATATATAACAATCCTAAACATTTATGCATCCAATAAGTCAGCCCACCAAAACAAGAATATAGAAAGATGCCTTTCATGATTAAAACGCACCATCAGCATTCCTGAATCAAAAGTGAACATTGTCAAAACGGGATTTAAGATCTTTATGTAATAAGTGGCATGCAATTTTACTAATAAAAGTGCAGTATTCCCCCAAAGGGTCAAAGGTAGTAGTAAGTTAAATGACAAAATATTTATGACTTCAATGCCAGGTCTGATCAAAGAGATCTAAAGCTGACTCACCTTTCATATTGCCTATCTCGTGGTAATGAAGCACCCCAATGTCGAAAGTCCACGATTAACATAAGTAAAAGGAGACAGGATATGAAGAAGAGTCCTAAGAATGCTACCCGCTGACGTGGAAATGGACTCACTGTGGGCACAGTAAAGTACCAGGAGGCTGGGCAGAGGTAGGAAAAACTGATCCTGAAATGAGACAAACATTATTAGTAAGTAAGGAAAGTCTCTATGGTTGAGTGCTCAAAAAATGGTTTTTAAACTGAACTAAAGCCCTTCCTAATAAAGGCAAAAATGTATCCCACCAGAAGTCTATCGATGTTCTCTTAGTCTCAGAGCTTTAGAAAAGAACCTACATAGTTCATAGTGCTTCTATAAATCAGAAAAGCCTTACCCGCTCTTTTCCCACTATCTGCTCTTTTGGGTGTAATTCAAAGAATTAATCTCATGTTTATGGAAAGATCACCAGTTTCCCTGGTCAATCTTTAACACTGAGGAATGAAACAACTACAGCATTCCCATCAAGAATGATGTCCAGGGGCACCTGGGCAGCTCAGTGGGTTAAAGCCTCTGCTTTTGGCTCAGGTCATGATCCCAGGGTCCTGGGATGGAGCCCCACATCGGGCTCTCTGTTCAGCAGGAGGCCTGCTTCTCTTCTTCTCTCTCTCTCTCTGCCTGCCTATCTGCCTACTTGTGATCTCTGTCTGTCAAATAAATAAAATAAAAATCTTAAAAAAAGGGGCTCCTGGGTGGCTCAGTGGTTTAAGCCTCTGCCTTTGGCTCGGGTCATGATCTCAGGGTCCTGGGATGGAGCCCCGCATCAGGCTCTCTGCTCAGTGGGGAGCCTGTTTCTCCCTCTCTCTCTGCCTGCCTCTCTGCCTACTTGTGTCCTCTCTCTCTGTCAAATAAAAATAAATAAAATATAAAAAAAAAATCTTAAAAAAAAACGAGCATTTAAAAAAAAAAGAATGAGGTCCAAAAAAACGGATAGTCAGAATATTTTCCAACTAATTTTTTAAAAAATATTTTAATAAATAAAATATGCACATGGTAAGAAAAAAATAAGTTTGAAAGGACATATAGTGGAAAATGAGCCTTTGGCCTTAACCAACCAATTCCCCACTCAAAGGCAACCACTGGTACCGTTTTCTATATATTTTTCCAGGGATATTCCATGTTTACACATGCATAAATGTGTATCATGTATGACAATACACACGTGTGTATCTCCATTCCTCTGATTTTACACCGTATCTACTGTTCTGCATCTCTCCCCGCTTACTCTATTTGACAACTGTTCAATCTGATACATTTTGATTCACATTAATCTTTTCTGAAAGTTTCAGAGCATCACAATGTATGGATACACATACTCAACTATGATATGAAGTTCACTTTCCATATTGATTCAAAAGGACCTCAGCCTATTTTCAAAGTTCATTTAAAAAAAAAAAAACTTTGCTTAACCTCCTGAAAAAGCATGTAGCCTCACTCAAATGGAAATCTGAAAGAACATTACATTTTAGCACTTTTCACATGTCAGCAAGCACTCACTCCATCACCCTTGGGGTTATGAGCCAGAAACTACAGTTGTGTCTGCCGTCAAAAAAAAAAAAAAAAAAAAAAAAAGTCACTTTGATCTTCTTTGCATCCATCTGACCAAGCAGCCAAGTCCAGATGCAGCACTAGGACAGACCTCACTTGTAAAAACATCCCAGGGCCCCTCCACCTACCTGCCACCCCCAACTGAGCCCCAATCTGAGGAGAAAATGAGCAGCCTTACCTAGCCATGGGATCCCTTCAGTGGTCTCAGTGCCTGTCACCTCCTTTTCTTTTTGCCCTGAGAAATTGGTCTCCTTGTCTCAGGCATCTCCTAAGTCTGCAGCCTGTTAAGAGTTCGTGGGGTTTCAGGCTTACCTCCAGCAGTGCCCACAGGACTACACCTCCGAGGGAAGGCCAAGGCGCCCACGCACCCCATATGCTTCCGCTCTTTTTCCCGGGGCGCAGCTGACGCTAAGCCGACTCGCCGGGAGCCGGGCGTTCTCGAGGCAGCGGTGCTTCCCAGGGGGCGATGTGGGGGTGCCCACTTACCCTCCCAGCCCCGCGGCCCTCCCCCGCTCGCACTCACAGGTCGAGCGGCCCGCAGACTCCCTCGTCAACGTTCCGTCGGGTCCAGAGCGCTTCCCCGCGGCCTTTCGCCCAGCCGGAAAGAGGCCTGGGGGAGCGGCGGCGCCACGTCCCCAAGGAAACCGCAGGGAGCCAATGACGGACGGCCGACCCGCTGAGAGGAGTCCAGCCTCCACCCAGCCGGGGCCGCGGCGAACTAGCTGCGCCGGCCGCACGTCCGTTCGCCAGAGGGGCCAGTCCCCGAGAGCGTTCGGCTTCTAATGCCCGCCCCGGGATTTAGCGCGCGTCCAATCCGGAAAGGCGTCGTGCCGTAGCTCCGCCCCGAAGGGCCCGGTAGGCGCTCTCTTGAGCTGGGCAAAGCGGTATAGGGGTGCCCTGCGCCCGCTGCCCTCCTGGCGGCGCGATTTCTCTGCTTGGCTTCTTGCTGCGCTGCCGCTTCCAGGACTGAGCGGCCCCTGCGGGTGAGTCTTGCAGTGGCCGCGAGAGAAACGCATCCCTTGTCCACAACCTATCAGAGATATTTTATCCAGCAACCGTGATCGCCAGAATCAAACCTTCGCTATAGGCTCCCAGACTTATGCCCTCGCTTCCTTGTTTTGTCCTGTTAGAGAAACATAAATGGGGGACAATATCGTTTACACCGAATTCCTTCAACATTCATTGAATGTCTTCTGTGTGCCAGACGTGAGCCGCTGTGCCCCTGCCCTCCCGGACCTAACAGTAATACATACAGAGGTAATGAATGTTTCCTTAATGTGTTTCTTCCTTGCTGACACCAGCTGTTTCTCTCATTTCCAGGAGTGAGCCCTTTGGGCAGGATAAAGTCCAAGCCCTTACAAACGTGGCATACACATGGCGATCCAGGACCCGCCCATCCAGCCTCTTCTGCGGCTCCTCACCTCCTTTCCTGTGCTTCAACAACGCACATCTGTGGCTTCTGTCCTCTTAGGCTTTGTTCATTCTGCCTTCTCCACCCTTCCATCCGCCTTGACTATCCTTCCCGGCTTCTTAGCCAAGCCAATCATACTCATTCCTTACCACTTAGCTTAGGGGTCACCTCCCCTAAAAACCTTCCTTGACCTACAACCCCGTAATATATGTCTGTTGTTTCACTTACCCTATTGAATTACAATTTGTGTGTCTTTCTGTCCCAATCGACAGAATATGCTTGAGGGCAGGGATTATCTGTTTCCACAGCAAGGCTGGGTATTGCCAGGCGCTTACAATACACCTAATGTATGACAAATAAGGGAATGAATGTAGAAATAAATGAAGACCACCCAAACGAGATCAAAAAGAGGCTATTTGTCCTATATCTACTATAAAAAGGCAGCCAACCATCAACACTTATATATGACAGAGACCTAAAGACTGTCAGGGAAAAGGGAAAGCTTAAACTGGAGGGGGAGAAAAAGGAAGGCTTCATGTATGCTCCGATTAGAGAGTATTAGCATAGGGAAGCTGGCGGTGGGCTGACTAGGAGCAGGGCATCTTATGTGGTTGTGGGGAGCACATTTGGCTTTCTTTGGTTGATCCTGAGTGAGAAGGCAGGGAAGGCGAGTGAGCAGTAGTGAGAGCTCTAGGTTGATTGCTGTAGAAGTCTTGGGTCACAATTCTAATCTTATGGTCTGACATTGTCCACTTTATATGTTCAGGCTCTCCCGACAATTGTTTTTTCCCTCCATTCCCGAGCCAGTCTGGATGCGGTTCCTAACTTAACTTTTTCCATTGATTCTCAGTGTTCTGTTCTTCTTTGTCCTTTAATTCCCTACACTGCTTCAGGTGTTTTATTTTATCTGGGCCTCCAAAAGTCACATTGGGTAGAATAGTTGCATAAAGTTAAGATTAACTCCCAAATTATACAAATATCAGGTGTTTATATTATTCCAGAGCTCAGCTCAGGTAGTCATGGGGAAAACTCAACAAATGTTCTGGAATATATATATTTTTTAATTCTTGATGTTGCCTGCCAATTGCGCCATTCTGTCTAACCTACGTATATTCCAAACTCCAGTGGTTCAATAAATGGGTGTTTTTGCGTGGGAACAGAATTCCTATTTATGTTTTAAATAGTACTTAATCCATGTGATTTATGATCTATATTAACTTAGATCTAAGGTGCATTGAAACTTATTCTAACATATTTCATAACTACTGTTATAGAACAGAAAAGAAATCCATATGTTAATCCCAATACTTCGTTATACTTTCTTTGTCCATTGCATTTGGATAATACTTCCTTCAGTAAGTCCACATGCATCCAGGAATTTATAAAACATGATTCTTTACAAAAGCCTGCAATGCTTATCTGATTAACAACTCACAGGGCTGAGTTCTGAGGTTTCCAGTCAGGAGGCCGAAAGAAGTAGGTTGAGATCATTTCCCCATCTCATTTGCTGTAATTCTCAACATGTTGAAACAAATTACAGAAATCCATATTTCAAAACTGGTCTTTAACTGCTTTTCAAAGCCTTGCCTTCAGTTACATTTACAATTTTCTCAAGAAGTCCTTGACTCTACCCAGGTCTGAGCAAAATCAGCCATACCAGCCCCACACTCGCTATCAGTTGTCTATATCGCTTTATTTCCCCTCTATTCTCCTTCATTCCACACACCATCCTGCCTTAATCTCTAAAGGAGTTGAAGTACTGTCGTCTTCACTCTCCTTTCCAAGTTTACTGTCTTCTCTTCGTGTGCCTTGTAGGCACCTCCTTGCCCATGACAAAACTCATCATCTTGCCACTCTTACTTTATCCACCCAAACCTCCTCCATTTATATGCCCAACTTTAATCAACCACCCTGTGATTCACCCAAGTAGAAATTTGCAAGTCATTTTAGAATCTCTTCCTTCTACTTCCTTTCTGTTGTAGGGGAGCAAACTTTACCACTCCCAAAGGGGGCTCTTTTGCATGTGCATTATTTTCGGCTGATGATTTTTAACAAACAGAAGGCTCAAGAAGAGCCTTTCAAACCACCCCCCCCCCCGAACCCTGCAAGAATTTGGATAGAGGACCTGCTCCAGGAAAGGAGCTAGCACCACATATAACTACCGTATAATATGAACTAGGTGTGACACAGAGGGAGAAACTTAGCAAAGTCGTTTTATTACAATTCCTCTCTGTGTCCCATTTTTTCTATATGGCTCAACAAACATTAGTTTACCAAACATTTATTCTTTTTCATCTTCCTGTGAATAGTCCTCCTTCCCTTTGAAGTCCCATATAGGCCATATTATATGCCATATAGGCATATAATCAATTGCCTGACTACCTATAGGCCCCTTAGTCTCGTGAAAGTCCCATCTATATGTAATTAAACTTGATTTTCTCCTGTTAATCTGTCTCATGTCAATTTAATTCTTAGGTCTGCCAAGAGAATCTTGAGGGAAATAGAAAATATATTCCTCCCCGACACCTATTTCATCCAGTTAATGACTAGCTGTTCTTAATTCAAGTTTCTAAAATCCTTTCCAAAATCTCCTGATGAAGCCTTCTAGCTGGTGACCCTACCTCCAGACTCACGTTCCTCCTTAGTACCCCTCCATTCTGATATAGTGAAATACAATCGTACTAATTTCCGTTTTAATATCCTTGTGGTTCCCCATCCCAACTGAATATAGTCCAGATTCCTTGGTATGGTGTGGCAGATTCTGCTGACTGCCTACCCCAAAAACCAACAATCTCTTTTCTTTTTTTTTTTAATATTTTATTTATTTGACAGAGAGAAATCACAACTAGGCAGAGAGGCAGGCAGAGAGAGAGGAGGAAGCAGGCTCCCCGCGGAGCAGAGAGCCCGATGTGGGGCTCGATCCCAGGATCCTGGGATCATGACCCGAGCCAAAGGCAGAGGCTTTAACCCACTGAGCCACCCAGGTGCCCCCAACAATCTCTTTTCTTAATTCTTAATTCTCAATTCTTAACAGAATCCCAATTTTATTCTTATAACCACACTGCTACGCTTGGCTATATGCTTAAAGAGCGCCAGGCTCCAACAGCAGCCCCAGGGAGTAAACTGTGATTGGTCTAAGTCAATCATGGTGTCCCACTCCCTAACCAAATATTGAGCCTAGGAATACGATGCAATTCTAGCCAATGATACCAAAGGGAAGCCAGCTGTTGGGAGGAACGAGAGGAAGAGGGAAACATTTCTGGGAGAGGTTTTCTCCAACTTAAAAAGAGTATAAAAAGTTTACATAATGAGAGTAAGAAGAGAAAGTCCCTTTTCTGCAGCCACTGTCACCATCTTACAACCATAGGGTGGGAGAGTCAGGGTGTGGGGGCAGGGGGAAGCCTCGAAATAACAGAATAGAAGTACAGAAAAATCCTGGGTCCTCGATAACATCATTAACATCATTGCTAACTTAATGAACACAGGAGCAGCTCTGCCTATGGACTTATTATTTGAGATACTAAATTCATTACTGCTCTCATTTTTAAGCCCATCTGTCACCTGTACTCTCCTAAATGATGCATGTGGCTCCCAGTGCCTGATAAGATCTAGCCCCAGCATCCTCCGGCTCCCCAGTAGGTACTCTCACCCACACCCTGACATATTTGCAGTTCTCAGAATTATGCCTTCTCTTACCTCTGAGCCTTTGTACTGGCTATTACTTCTGCATAAATGACTTTCTTTAACTTTACCAAACGAACTCCTGTTTATCCTTCAAAAGTCAACTCGCATGTCACCGGTGAGCTCCCCCAGTCTGCCTGGGTGCTTCTTTTTCTCTGCTCTTGTGGCACTTTGCTCATGTATGCTTCTGTTACGGCAAGAATACTTGTTTGAAAACCTGGCAGCTTTGTGAGTGGACCTGTCGCTAGTTGGCCTGGTAGAAAGACAGAGTAGCTAGGCATATGAACTTTAATCTGTATGTTTGGTCCACAAAAGTGGGATCCCGGGGCTTAGCCTAGGTGGAAGAGGTTTAGACCAACAAGACTGATGGCTCTGCCTAATAAAATGCGGGATTTTGAGCATTCCCACTAGAGACTAGGTCTGGGAAGCCCTGGTAAGACAAAAAGAAAAAGACATGAAGGAAAAGAGGGACCTATGCAAGGGGCTAGCAAACAAGACTAAAGAGAACAATGACCCATGAGAGAGTTCCTGCATTCTTTTTCTTTTTCTTTTCTTTTTTTTTAAAGATTTTATTTATTTGACAGAGAGAGAGACAGCAAGAGAGGAAATACAAGCAGTGGGAGTGGCAGAGGGAGAAGCAGGCTTCCCTGTGTAGGGAGCCAAACTCGGGACTTGATCCCAGGGCCCCAGGACCATGACCTGAGCTGAAAGCAGACACTCAACGACTGAGCCACCCAGGTGCCCCTGCATTATTTTTCTATAGCTGCATCACAAATTACCCCCAAACTTGGCAACTTTAAACAACAATAAGCATTATTATTATCTCTCAGTTTCCATGGGTCAGGAATTTGGGAGCAGTTCTGCTCAAGGGCTCTCATTAGAGTGCAGTAAAGATGTCAGCTGGGGTCATCTGAACTCTTGAGTGGGGCTAAAGGATATACTTCTAAGATGGCCTGCTTGCATGGCCATGGCAAGTGGATACTGGCTATCCGTGGAGGCCACAATTGCATTTTATGTCATGGACTCTCCCAGGGATGCTTGAGTGTCTTCATGATATGGCAGCTGGCTTCTCCCAGAGCCATCTGAGAGCAAGCGCCAGGCGAGAACTCTGTCCCTTTATTATCTAGCCTCAGAGGTCACATATCTTCACTTCTTCACATATTATTTGTTAAAAACCAGTCACTAGGAGTGCCTGAGTGGCTCAGTGGGTTAAGCCTCTGCCTTTGGCTCAGGTCATGGTCTTAGGGTCTTGGGATCGAGCCCCGCATCGGACTCTCTGCTCAGCAGGGAGCCTGCTTCCCCTTCTCTGTCTGCCTGCCTCGCTATCTACTTGTGATCTCTCTCTCTCTCTCTCTGTGTCAAATAAATAAGTAAAATCTTTAAAAAAATAACAATAAAAAATAAAAATAAAAAACCAATCACTAACTCCCAGCCCACTTTCAAGGAGAGGGCAATTAGGCTCCACATTTTGAAGGGAGAAGTATCAATTTTTATTTTTATTTTTTAATATTTCATTTATTTATTTGACAGAGAGATAGCTTAATTAGGAAGAGCTGGCAGGCAAAGGGAGAAGGAGAAACAGGTTCTCCACTGAGCAGGGAGCCCCATGTGGGGCTTGACTCCAGGACCTAGGATCATGACCAGAGCTGAAGGCAGAGGCCCAACCCACTGAGCCACCCTCACCCTGCAGGTGCCCCTGCAGACTTATTTTTAAATCACCACAGTCCCTACGGTGGAGTAGTCCAGGAGATTTAGATAATAGTTTTGACTTCTAGGGTTCGGTTTTGAGTTCTGTGCTATGTTATAATCCTCTCCACAACCCCTAAACCTATAACTGAAAGTCTGAAAACCTATAACTGGCTTGGTAGATGGCTTTTAGAAGAAATTGAATACCCTGAAGTTTCCTGTGCCAGAGGAGAAATATACCGTTCAGGTGGATGCTGAAGAAAAAGAAGATGTGAAAAGCTGTGCTGAGTTTTCATCTCTCTCAAAGGCTAGGATTGAGGGATATGAAAACAGAGCTGGAGAAGATGAAGAATGTAATTCCATTTGATCAGATGACTACTGAGGACCTGAACGAAGTCTTCCCAGAAGCCAAATCAGACAAGAAGAAGGACCCCTTTTGGCCTCACAAGCCAATTGAAAATTTATACACTTGAGTTAGGGAGAAAGCTCTGGCCCTTGTATTATAAACACTAGACACTAAAAATAATATATGATTAAAAAAAAACAAAAAAGCAAACAAACAAACAACTCTGTAAGTGGAAGATTACACAATTATCCAAAAAAGATAAACAGATAACAAACCCATGAGGTGTTCGACATTATTAGTGATGAGGGACATGCAGATTAAAACTATAAGGAAACGCTACCACATACCCACTAGAATGGCTATAAGTGAAGAGACTGTAATTTGCCAAGAATGTGGTACTGTGTGCCACAATGTCAGGACCCTTAGCAGCTCTCTGGAGAGGCCCATGTGGAGAGGAACTGAGGCCTTCTGCCAACCGGCAGTATTAACTTGACAGCTGTGTGAGTGAGTCACAGTGGAAGTGGATTCTCCAGCCCCAGTCAAGCCTTCATGTAACTGCAACCCCTGCTAACGTCTTGACTGGCACTTCCTGAGCTACACAACCCTAACCTCTCATCTAAACCACTGTCATATACCTCACCTGCAGAAACTGGTAATAAATGCTTATTGCTGCTCTAAGCTACTATGCTTTATATTAATTTGTCACAGAGTAGCCCATAACTAATTTACAACCACAAAGGATTAAAAAAAATAATAGATGGGGCGCCTGGGTGGCTCAGTGGGTTAAAGCCTCTGACTTCAGCTCAGGTCATGATCTCAGGGTCCCGGTATCAAACCCCACATTGGGCTCTCTGCTCAGTGGGGAGCCTGCATCCCTTCCTCTCTCTCTCTCTGCCTGCCTCTCTGCCTACCTGTGATCTCTGCCTGTCAAATAAATAAATAAAATATTTTTTTTAAAAAAGAAAGAATAGATACATTGGCTGGCACATAGTAGGCCGATCGTAAATGTTGGCTGTTATCGTTGTGTAATGCATACATGGGTTTTTTTTCACTAGCAAGTGCAAGTTTCTTGAAAAGGAGGACTTCAGTTCATTCCTTTTTTTTTTTTTTCACTCTCTACCTCTCCTCATCCTTCTTAGTCCCCCAGCACAGTGCCGGGCAGACATACAGCAGAAGCCCAGTAAGTAACTCAAAGGGAAGCAAAGAAATCCAAAGGTGAAATAGTTTTATCTTTGTCACTATAAGGATAATTTTCCACCACCTGAAATATTTGATTAACCCCTTTGTTACAGTTAATGTAAATGCCTGGGCTTTTATATGTTATTTTGGAATGAGTAAGCTGTAAAGGCAAGGAAGTCTAAGGGGTGAAGAGAAAAGATTTGATTAATTAAAAGGAGATAATGAAGAAACAAACATCAGATAAGGCAGAAGACCAGGTATGAGGGTCAGGGATATGCCTGTATAAAAAAGAGTAAAAAATGGGAATTGGACCCAGAGGACAACAAGGAAAATCACACTGATAAATCAGGGCTTCAAGGTTCATGGGCTGGAGACCCACATCTGCTGCCATAATTTGTTGTTTGTTGGTAATTATGTTGTTTCTATTGTCAGTAATGTTTCTTGCCTCCATAACTGTGGCTAGTTACTTTGAGAATATATGCCATATTTATAAAGGATTCAACACCGCAGAGCATTAAAAATACATCATATCTACTTAGATAAATTACCCAAGCCTCATCCCCTGCTGATAACTTATCTTCTTTGTATGTCATGGACAATAGACCATTATGTTCTTTGATAATATTCAAGGGAAGTTTTGTAATTCTAGCCATTTTACTTAAGGAATTAAAGATACTTAAATCTACTCTTTACTCTTTAAGTTCATACATTAATTGAGGCCCACATGACATGGGCCTGAAGTAAGGATATTATTGTTTGGAGAAAAGCAGGCTTGTTTGTGAGATATCTCACATTTGGTGCTCTAGTCTAGCAAAGGACAGTGACTACTCATGGTTTCTTGGTCAGCAGGTAGGTAACATGTTGCCAGCAATTTCTATGATAGCTAGATGGACAGTCAAAAAGGAAAAACAGATAATAATTATAATGATAGCAATAGTGATCAACCTTCGTCAAGTTCTAACTATATGACTGATATAGAATAAGAACCTTATTCTTTTTCTGATAGAATCCTGAGACAATCCAATAAAATACATGTTATTACCATTTTACAGATGAGGTCACTGAACCTTAGGTCAAGTCATGGAACTTCAGCTCCTCCTCATTTTCTAACAGTCGTGACCAGGGTAAAGTCAGGAGGAGTCAGAGAATAAGGTTCTTGTTTCTAACTTAAAAAAAAAAAATCATTTTAACTAACTCTATTTTGGTGGTGTATTACCTTGCTCTAGAAAGGCAGCAGGCTGTGGTTCAGTTTTCAGACCAGTATTTGAAGCTTGGTTTCATCACTTACTAACTATGTGACCTTGAAGAAGTTATATTCATTTACGCTCATTTTCTTATCCATTAAATAAGAATAATGACTCAACTTCCAGGGTTGCTGCCTCAATCTTTCTTTGCAGACAAAGTGTCCTTTGCAGAACACAAAATTGCCCAAGTTATCTCACTTCAACTTAAAATTCCACAATGGGATCCCATTTTTCTTAAGATATAAACTGATTCCCAGGGCACCTGGGTGGCTCAGTGGGTTAAAGCCTCTGCCTTCAGCTCAGGTCATGATCCCAGGACCCTGGAATCGAGCCCCGTATCCGGCTCTCTCCTCAGCAGGGAGCCTGCTTCCTCCTCTCTCTCTCTCTCTGACTGTTTCTCTGCCTACTTGTGATCTCTGTCAAATAAATAAATAAAAATCTTTAATAAAAAAATAATAAAATAAATAAAATCTTAAAAAAAAAAAAGATATAAACTGATTCCCTTCACATGACTCCAGAGCTTCTTGGGGTGTGGCCCCTACTCACTCCCAGGCTTGTCTCAAAACTATGCTTCCCCAGCCCTGTATCACTGGCCCAATCCTCTCATTACAGAACTTTTGCAATATGGTGTTCTCCTGGTCCAGAAGGTTGTACCTCCTTTACGCCTTTTACCACCCCCATCTGACTTAGCTTAATTAACTGTCCATATCTTTAAGATCTTATTTCAAATGTGACCTTTTAATAAACTCTTACAAAGCAGTAACATGAGCTTTTTCCAGTCCTGGCTCGTGAACTCACCTTAGGGCGTATCTCTTCCGTGAGTGCTTCCCAAAATTAATGCCAAGATTAGGACAGCAATGAGTTTTGCTAGCACCCTGCTGGGTGGTATCCCTGATTACAACTCCCAGGTCACCTGGGAGGGTTAGGCCTTGGGTTGGAGGGAGCCAGCGAAAGAACTGGAACTCACTGGATGAGTCATTGCCACCACTCAAGGGGAGACATAGTAGCTCAGGCCCAAGATTCATCAATGTCTATTACTCAAATAAATGTTACCAAATACTTACAGAGCTTGAAGTACAATGCTTGAAGTGCAGGGGGAGAAAAGAAAGTAGAAAGATGTTCCCTGCCCTGATGGGGATTACCATCTACTAGTAATACAGACATTAATGAAATCATTTTTTTAAAACTATGCAAAATTATAACTAACCTCTACAAAGTAGAGGACCTGAGGCATGTGATGGGGAAACTGAACAGTCTGGGGCATCAGGGAAATAATGATTGAATTGGATTGAATGAATAATTATCTGCATAAAAAATAAGGGGTGTCTTGGTAGCTCATTTGGTTAAGCATCTGACTCGTGTCTTGGTCTTGGGGTCATGAGTTTGGGCTCTACGTTACGCTCCATGCTGGGTGGGAAACCTACTTTAAAAAGGAAGTAAAATTTTATTGGACTGTACCTCTTAATAGGTGGATGGGGCTTTTAGAACACTTTAGATTCCATCATCCATCATTAGATGACTGTTATCTTTTGATAGAGTGGGATGGACTGCATTACCAATTCTTGTCCTTTTTTGTTGTTGTTGCTGTAGGTAGGTACCAAGTAATCTTTTTACACAAATAAGTGAATACAAAACAAAACAAAAACAAATAAGTGAATGAATGGAGTTTTGCCAAATCTTTGTCACAATTTTTCCATCTCCTTAAATTTGGTCAAAGGATTAGGAACCATTTCACTGCAAAAGGATGTGTTACTCATTTGAGAAATCATTTTTTCAGTCTCTGGAAGTGACACCAAAGTCAAGTGACTATTAGTTGTTCTTGTTTCTCTCTTGCTTAAAGCTATTCTGGTTTTGGAGCCAAAACCCCACAAAATTGTGTTTCATAACTTTTCTTCTTGATTGTGAACAAAGATCTATTTCAGTTATTTAGGTCATATTAAAGTACCTTGAGGAGACATTACGGATGGGTAGAAATTGGTATAGTAAAAATATTATATATGGGTTTGTAATTTCAAGATTTAAACAGTTTTAAATTACACATTTGACAGAATTAAAAGAACATGTCACTATCTGAGAAGGAGATATTCTAATTAAATGAAGCAGTTTCCTCAAGTTCAGGACATTATATCTTAAATTATTTTGGGGGTACATTTTATCTTACTAGGGACATAAGTAGACGCTTTTCAGAGGTCAGTTTTAGGGGTGCCTGGGTGGCTCAGTTGGTTAAGCATCTGAATATTGATTGCGGCTCAGGCCATGAACTCAGTGTCATGATCTCAGGGTCATAAGATAGAGCCCCACATCTGCTTGAGATTTTCTCTCCCTCTGTTCCTCCCCCTGCTCATTCCCACTCTTTCTCTCTCTCAAATAAATAAAATCTTTTTAAAAAGAGAGTGCCGTTTTACTTTGTGGAAATAAACAAATAAAAAAAGAAGAGAAGGTATTATATGACGGGTAGGTGCAGGGCTTACAAAAAGGTGTAAAAATAATTGTTTGGGGGCATTATTTCCAAAATTTACATGTCTGTTTAAGGATATGATAGAAATGTAGAAATGAGAATGAAAATGAGTGGCAATAAGGAGACTGGTGCCCAGATCAGAGTGACTATAATATTTTTTTCCTGTGTCTGTTTCAACTCAATTTGAGTATGAATTGAACAGAAACTTTCTATTAGACAAGAAACAGTGAAGCAAAGTAATTTTTCTGAATTTCTGCCTGTGAGTCAGAGGTGAGATTATGTTTGTTTCTTAGACCAAAGTTAGTAATTTTTCTTGTTTTGGATTTTTTTCTTTCACAAACAAAATCCTTTAGGAGAAACTTTAAGAGACAAGAATGGTGTGGTTGCAGTAACTACCCCCCCAAAAAATCGATGTGCAAAGGATTACAGTTTATTGCTTAAAGAATGATGAAACTGGAGTTCCAGAAGAAGATACTCTTCAACGTATCTCGATTAGACCTTGTGGTGTGTTAAGAACAGCTTTATTGAGATGTAATTAATATACCATAAAATTCACCCAGTTCAGTGGGTTTTAGTATAATCACAGGGTTATGCAACCATCACAGTATAAATTGAAAGCATTTTCATCAACCAAGAAGAGACTTTGTATCCATTAACAACCGCTGCCCAGATCTTTCACTTTTGTCCAAGGTAGATTTTCTTCAAGTTGGTGTGAGGCAACCTAGGAATTATATAATGACTGGTGTAGAGGGGCTGTTTGGAGTTAACCAGGCACAAGCATTTGAGAGGACAATGAAGTCCTAGTTTATTCAGCTCATCTGTGGGGTGCTAGCCAATCTTCCCTTTTTACAATGGAGGCGAAAATCATGTAACATGAAATTAAACCACCTTAAAGTGAACAATTCAGTGGCATTTAGTGTATTTATGGTAGTGTGCAGCCAACACCTTTATTCATTCCAAATCATTTCATCACCCCCAAAAGGGGTTGTGCTCTGTACCCATTAAGCACCTTCTCCTATCTCATGATCCCCACCACCCCCACTACCGGCCTTGGTAACCGCCAGTCTGCATTCTGTCTCTATAGAGCCACCTATTTGGGATATCTCTTGTAAGTGTCTTCTTTCACTTAACATATCTTTGAGGTGCATTCCCATGGCAGCATATATCCCTCCTCCATTTCTCTCTACAGCTGAATTATATTCATCTTGTGTATGTACACAATTTGTTTATCAGTTCTTCTCTTGAGGGACACTTTGACTGTTTCCACCTTTGCCTCTGAAAAGTGATGCTATAAACAAGTATATACATGTGTTGGTTTAAGTACTTCTTTTCAATATACCGAGGAGCAGAATTGCTGGGTCACATGGAAACTCTACGTTTAACTTTTGAGGAACCGCTAAACTATTTCCCACAGTGACTGAACCATTTTACAGTGCCAGCAGCAACGTGTGAATATTCCAATTTCTCCATATCCTTATCCACACATATTTTTTGTTTTTGATTATAGCCATCCCAGTGGGTATGAAATGGTTTAGCCAATAGTCTATTGACAAAAGAAAATGAATATGTTTTTAGTACAAGCCTGAATAAAACGTTCAAGATAAAACAAAATATGAATTTACTTTTGACATATTTCCTTCTACTTGAAGGCATGATGCTGATCTGTGAAAATTAAACAGTACTTTCCCTATATTTCTAGAAATTATGCAAAATATAAAATTGAGACCAAAGTTGAGACGCAAGCAAATGAAGAGCATCACTCAGCTTTCTTGTTTCTGACTAGAGAGAGAGCCTTGCACTTTGTAGCATGTTAATACTTCCCAGCATACATTTTTATAAGTCTTGAATATCCTTGTCCCAAGAGAAATAGATAAGACACGGACCTTACCAGGAATGTGTCAGCTGAATGAAATAAGGTGCTACAACCTTTAACATGTAATTATGCTCTTTTTTACTTTATTCTAAGGGGAATCTCCCTCAGAAACGATGTATTCTTTGATAATAGGGGTTGGAATAGGTGATGTGGTTAAATTAAAAACCCATTACTCCACTGTACAATATATATGTACACCAGATATCCCACAAGGACGAAAATGTCCATTTCTAAAGCTATTTTTTGCCCTACTCAAAATACATGTAAGTTGGAGAAAGACCTGAAATCTACAGTTAGTTGTGTCTTGGTTGAAGGGAGCCTTGCTAGCACCAGGACCGCTCAGCTACCTGGAAATTTATGTCCCAGGGCAATGAACTGTAACAAGCTGGATAGGCAAAGGCACACTTCTTTCATAAGGTGGGAAGACAGACTAAGAAACAGGAGGAAGGAAAGGAGAGATGCCTCAAATGCTTTCTCAGATTAATTTTAGCAAAGATGCCGAAGACAAGGAATAACAAATTGATTCTCTTGAACCTGTCCCCACACCCCCCTTGGAGCACCTTCCTGTGCACACTCTCCCACCATGAACTGCTCAAACACATCATGTCTTCTCCCTTCTATCTTCACTGACTGCCCCATCTCTGAATTCCTACAGTTTTTAGGGTCTACTCTTCATAACGTAGGAATCAATTTTGCTTTAAGTGACTGTAAAGAAGTCAGTCTTATTTTCCTGTGTGGCTGCTGGAATCAATCTCCTTCTGTATGATGCGCGTACCTCAAATGGTCACATGGGATGGCAGTTCGGGGGAAGAGGGTGATGGTCAGGTAAGTTGGAAGGAGTAGGGGGACTTGTTTTGGACCTTCAAGAATGAGAATTTTGATAAGAACAAAGGGTGAAATGCACTTTAGGGATGAAGATGTGTCTGTTAGGATATAAAGCTGATGCTGTAACAAAGATTCAGACCAACAGCAACTGTTTAAACAAGTTCTCTCATGTACCAGAACATGAGGAGTCCAAAGGTACTGTTACTGCCCAAAAGGCAGCAGGATTCTTCTACCTTCTGCTCTGCCACCTCAAGAATGGCCCTTGTCTCATGGCCCAAAAATGACTGACATCTTCTGGGTCTGTCTTCTAAATGACAAGAAGGGAGAGCATGGGAAAAAATACTCAGAGGACACCATCTTTCCATTTATTTATTTATTTTAAATAATTTATTTTTTTTAAAGATTTTTATTTATTTATTTGACAGAGAGAGATCACAAGTAGGCAGAGAGGCAGGCAGAGAGAGTGAGAGGGAAGCAGGCTCCCTGCCGAGCAGAGAGCCCGATGCGGGACTCGATCCCAGGACCCTGAGATCATGACCTGAGCCGAAGGCAGCGGCGAGAGAGTATGAGCTGCGGGGAGGGGTAGAGGGACAAGCAGATTCCTACTAAGTGAGAAGCCCGATGTGCGGCTCGATCCCAGGACCCTGACCAAGATCATGACCTGAGCTGAAGTCAGACGCTTAACTGACTGAGCCACCCAGGTGTCCCCATAACCTTTCCTTTTAAAGGTAGAACCCAGATATTTCACACCACTTACACCCACATCTCATTAGCTAGAATGAGTCACAGAGCTAACACTAGCTGTAGGGGAAGCTGGGGGGAAATGGACTTCAGCTGGACTTACAGCTCCAAGCTAAAACTCGGGGTTTCTATTACTAGGGAAAATAAATGAGACTCAGTAGTGAGACAGTGAATAGTCTCATAGGTCAAGGTAGAAAAGAAGAAAGACAGTACAGAAGGGAAAATATGGAAACAATTACCCTAGAAATATAAGAAAATAAGATTCTGCCAAGGCCGACTGAGGAGCTGCACGTATGGGAGCTACTGAGGGCTTATAAAAATATCTCCAAGAAACTTCTTTGCTTGCTAATTGGTTTAGGGAAGTGTAAGTGCTGGTGAGATGTAGGTAGTGTGTGTAGTTGGGTTGAGAGTGGTATATCATGTGGTCAGGATGGGTTCTCGCTTTATTCAAAATGTGGTCCAGGGTCTAACAGCATCAGCACCACCTGGGGACTTACAAGAAATGCAGAATCTCGGGCCCCACTGCAGAATAACAATCTACATTTTAACAAATTCTTCAGGTGACTTTAATATCACATTAAAGTCTGAGTGGGAGCGGGCTATATTTTGCTATGGTACGGAATAATCCTAAAATCTGTTTTAAAAAACAAAGATTATTTCTTACTCATGGTGAACATCCATCTGGGAGGAAGGGGATGGCGAGGAGGCGACTCAGCTCCATCATCTTCACCAGGCCCCAGGCTGACGGGACCTTCTAAACATCACCAGTTGGTGCGTGGCTCTCACGCTTCTCTCACATGTCATCAGTTAAAGCAAATCCATCGGCTCAGGTCATGATCCCACTGTCCTGGGATCGAGTCCCACATCAGGCTCCTTGCTTGGCAGGGAGCCTGCTTCTTCCCCTGCCTCTGCCTGCCTGTGCTCACTCTCTCACTCTCTCTGACAAAAAAACAAACCAAAACAAAACACAATTTTAAGGGATGCCTGGGTGGCTCAGTGGGTTAAGCCTCTGCCTTCGGCTCAGGTCATGGTCTTGGGGTTCTGGGATTGAGTCCCAGAACCAAGCTCTCTGCTCGGCAAGGAGCCCGCTTCCTCCTCTCTCTCGCTGCCTACTTGTGATCTCTGTCTGTCAAATAAATAAATAAAATCTTAAAAAAAAAAAAAAAAAAAAGCAAATCCAGAGCCATGCCTGTCTCTAAGGAGGTGGGAAGAACAATCCTACCATGTACCTGGAAGAGTGGGAATCAAAATACTGATGAAGCCAGGGGATCCGGAGGTAATGAGGACATTCAAAGGTTACTACAATATACATGTGAAGGGATCAGATACTCGGAAAGTATATCAATAGGAAGGAAAAGGAAAGCACAAACAAAAGAAACATTTCAGAATATTTCTGAAGGGTAGCTCCAGAAGACTCCCAGCTTTAGAGTCTGGTTGGGTAGAAAAGAAAAATTTTGGAGGAATTGGTTGGGGTGGGAAGTTCAAAGGTGAAGTTTGGAATGAACATGCTGAGTCACGCCAGAAATTAAGGTAGATGTTCACCCAGTCTCATTCCATGTCACTTCCCTTTTCTCTTGCCATGTTCCAGCCACACTGGCTTTCTGTTCCTTCATACACCAACCTTGTTCTCACCTTAGTGTTGTTGTATCTACTGTTTCTTCTGGAATGTTCTTCTCTGGGTTCATCATGGCTCCTGCTTGTCATTTATTGTCATTTTCTCAGAAAGGCTTTCCCTGGCCCAATAAATGTAGCCACCTAGTCACACTTTATCACATCTCCCTATTTCAGTTATCAGAATAGTACCTAGAACTAGCTGGTATTTTTGTCTATCCCCCTCCCCTCATTAAAAAGTAATTTCCAGAAGAACTCCATGGACTGTGTCCTGTGTCACCCACTTCAAGTACAGTGCCAGGCACAGAGCTGGTCCTCAATAAATATTTACTGAATGTTCACATGGAAACTTCAGTTAAGAAGTATGTAATGAGGGGCGCCTGGGTGGCTCAGTGGGTTAAGCCACTGCCTTCGGCTCAGGTCATGATCTCGGGGTCCTGGGATCGAGCCCCGTATCAGGCTCTCTGCTTAGCAGGGAGCCTGACTCCCCCTCTCTCTGCCTGCTTATGATCTCTCTGTCAAATAAACTGAAAAAAAAAATCTAAAAAAAAAAAAAGAAGTATGTAATGAACCCCCAAAACCAAAAAACCCAGTTATGAAATGGGCAGAAGACATGAATAGACAGATTTCCAAAAAAGACATCCAGATGGCTAACAAGAGATGCTCAACATCACTCATTATCAGCAAAATCGAATCAAAACCAAAATGAGATACCATCTCACACCTGTCAGGATGGCTAAAATTAACAAGTAACAACAGGTGTTGTTGAGGATGCAGAGAAAGGGGAACCCTGTTGCACTCCTGGTAGGAATGCAAACTGGTGCAGCCACTCTGGAGAACAGTATGGAGGTTCCTCAAAAAGTTAAAAATAGGGGCACCTGGGTGGCTCAGTGGGTTAAAGCCTCTGCCTTTCGCTCAGGTCATGATCCCAGGATCCTGGGATCGAGCCCCACATCAGGCTCTCTGCTTGGCGGGGAGCCTGCTTCCTCCTCTCTCTGTCTCTGCCTGCCTCTCTCCTTACTTGTGATTTCTATCTGTCAAATAAATAAATAAAATCTTTAAAAAAAAAAAGTTAAAAATAGAACTACCTTACAATTCAGTAATTGCACGACTAAGTATTTACCTGAAGGACACAAAAATACAGATTTGCTGGGACACGTGCCCCTGGATGTTTATAGCAGCATGTTAACAATAGCCAAACTATGAAGACAGCTCAGATGTCCATTGACTGATGAATGGATAAAAAAGACATGGTTTGTATATACAATGGAGTATTACTCGTCATGGAAAAGAATGAAATCTTGCCATTTGCAATGACATGGATGGAGCCAGAGTGTATTATGCTAAGTGAAATATGTCAGAGAAAGACAAATGCCGTATGATCTCACGCATGTGTGGAATTTTAAGAAAGAGAAAAGATGAACATATGGGAAAGGTGAAAAGAAAAAAAGGAGGGAAACAAGCCATAAGACACTCTTTTTTTTTTTTTTAGATTTTATTTTATTTATTTGACAGACAGAGATCACAAGCAGGCAGAGAGGCAGACAGAGAGAGATAGAGGAGGAAGCAGGCTCCCTGCCAAGCAGAGAGCCCGATGTGGGGCTCGAACCCAGGATCCTGGGATCATGACCTGAGCTGAAGGCAGAGGCTTTAACCCACTGAGCCACCCAGGCGCCCCATAAGACACTCTTAATAGAGAAACTGAGGGTTGATGGAGGGAAGTGGGTGGGTATGGGCTAGATGGGCAATGAGCACTGGGTGTTTTAAGTGATCAATCACTGAATTCTACTCCAGAAACCAATATTGCACTGTATGTCCACTGAAGTTTAAGTTAAAAAGCAGCAGCAGCAGCAGCAGCAGTAGTAGTGTAGTAGTAGTAGTACTAGTAGTAGTATGTGAGGAGGGAAATACAGTAGCAGTAGTAACAGTAGTAGTGTAGTAGTGTAATAGTAGTAGTAGTAGAAGTAGTAGTATGTGAGGAGAGAAATATAGGCCCAATGGGGAAAACAGATTTGGAATGGTAAAGTTCTCTAAGGTATTGAAGATGACAAAAAGCATTAAAAGGTTAGCAATGCTTTCCCTTGGTGTTTAGAGAAACGTAGGAGATTGAGAAGTCTAAAATGTAGAGTAGAATGGTTCCTAGGGAGGGAAATATTTCAGTGAGGGGTGAATCAGTGGGGGCAGGAGGGAATAAGAAAAATAACCATTACATTTGGAAAGGTCATCTGTGGTCACTGGATAAATGAGTGAAAATGTTGGGGTTGGGCACCTGAGTGGCTCAGTCTGTTAAATTTCTGCCTTCTGCCCAGGTCGTGATGTCAGGTCCTGGGATGGAGCCCCCCAAGGGGCTCCCTGCTCAATGGAGAGTGTTCTCTCCTTTGCTCACGCTCTGTCTCAAGCAAATAAATTAAATTTAAAAAATTTTTAAATGTGGGGGTTAAGGAGAGAAAGGATACAGCAGGTATAGCTCATTACTGCAGTAGTTTGGCAGTAGAGGGAATTAGTACTCTAGCAGGATTGAGTGGTTTATCTTTTGGGGAAACTTACTCATTTCTCAAGGGAAGCTAGCTAGAGAAGAGAGAAGATGTAGAGAAGGGTTTTTAACCTAAAGTTTACGGCCCCCTAGGTGTGTGCATGGCAGGTGGGAAGTGGAGGGAAGAGGATCTGTAGTTTCGTTACTTCCTCAAAGGTCCAGGCCCAAAGGTTATTAACCACTGCTGAGGAGGAAGAGAATAGATGAATAAAACAGTTAAAACCAAACAAAACCCCCCAGAGGCTCAGAGAAGGACTAAGCTTTAAAGAAAAAAGAAAGCCTCCTCCTTAAAAGCTATAACGAGATGAAAAAGTTCACAACTGCATCGTCATCTCGGTAAAATAGGTAGTAAGAACAGAGCTGGAAACGGGGGAGGCTTGTGCAAACACACTCCGGAGAAGGGATACTGAAGCAAGGACGACGGACGAGCAGAGAAATCTGCGTTCCTTAACCGCACAGCTCCCGTGTAGCTCCCGCGCAACGTCACCGCCCAGGAGGTGGTGCTCGCGCGGCTGGGAATCGCTGGCATTAACCAGTGAGTGCCCCTCTCAAGACTCCCGCCCCCCGCCTGGGAAGAACGGCGGTCTTATCACAAAAGGCAATCACCCTCAGGCAGTGGTGGTCATCTAAGTGCTTGGAAAAGCTGTTCTGTCCGAGCTTCTCCACGGTCGCCGTACTTTCTGTGCTGTTTGGCAGCTGCCTCCAACCGGCCTCTCCACCCGTCATCTCTGAATCATCTCGCCCCATTTCGACATCTCTTTCCTGCCTCCAGCTCTCGGCCTGGCGCAGGACCCAGCGAGAGCGGGCCCCGCAGAACTCATTCATTCAGCACCCGCGGGATACACCGGGCGACTTCCCGTTCAAGGCCAGGGCGGCATGCCGGGGCTTGAGGAGCACCAAGCCCTTAGGAGTCGGCTCGCGCGCGGCATGGGGCGGGGGACAGCCAGCCAGATCCAACCCGAGTCTAAGGGGCCTCCGCCCGCATGTCGCAACAGCTTCCCGGACGGGCCCGCCGGCCGCGCCAGGGGATACCCGGCCCAAGCTGGCTCCACCTCAAGCCAACCCGAGATCCCGCGGGAACAGAGCTCTGGGGCCAGCGCCGCGTGTCCCGGGATTTGGGGCTCGCGCTCGAACGCAGTTCTAACGGCTGACTGCAGCGGTTTGACCTTGAAGGCCTGGCACCACCCCACCCCCTCCCAAGACGATCCGACACGCAGCGCCCGCAGCCCCCCAGCAGCCAGTCTGGGGCCCAAATCCGGTCCCTCTACCCCCGTGGGCTCTTCGCTCTCTTCCCGTAGCCAATCGGATCCCGACGTGGTGATGGGCCAATGGCTGCAGTCAAAGTATCAAGAGTGGTTGAGCCTATCAAAGTTCAGCCTTAAGTTTCCCTCCTCCCTCCAGAAAAGTCGGTGGGCGGGCTGTTCTTGCATGTTGGCCAATCAATGGCCAATAAACAAGAAGCTTCCCAAGATCAAAGGGGAAGGGGTGGGATCTAAACCGTAGCAACGCCGCAGGGCGGAGGAATGACAGGCAACTTCTCTAATACCACAGACATCTTTTTCTGACGTAAGCAAAGGGGCGGGGATACCTTGGCGGCCGCACCAATGGCTGGCTGGGGGGCGTGTTCGTGGGCCGAGCGGGAGCCGGAGGCCCCGGGCTCTCTGGGCCGCGCCTGAGGCGGACACGACGGGGCTGGGGGACGGTGGCGGCAGAGGCAGCGGCGGCGAGGGTGGGCGCCGCAGCTGGCCCGGGTGGATGGAGTTGGAGGGGCGGGGTGCTGGCGGTGTGGCGGGGGGGCCGGCGGCTGGGCCGGGGCGGAGCCCCGGGGAGTCGGCGCTGCTGGACGGGTGGCTGCAGCGGGGCGTGGGCCGGGGGGCCGGCGGCGGGGAGGCCGGGGCCTGCAGGTCCCCGGTACGGCAGGATCCGGACACGGGCCCGGACTACGAGGCGCTGCCGGCTGGAGCCACTGTCACCACGCACATGGTGGCGGGCGCCGTAGCAGGGATCCTGGAGCACTGCGTGATGTATCCCATCGACTGCGTCAAGGTGAGACCTGGACCGGCTCCGAATCCGACCTGAGGCAGACCCGACCCCTGGGTCCTGTCCAGAGCCAGGATCCCGGCCGAGAGCCGGAGCCGACATGGGTTTCTTCCTGGCCCCTGCCATCGCCGCACGATTCGACCGATACTCCATGCAAGCAAGGTCCCGGCTGGGGATTGAACCCAGCAGGAACCAGGACCCATTTCTAACCGCCAGTGAGATCTGAATCGGGACTGTGGAAAGAAAATCTGTCAGCCAAGGCCCCGGATCCTAGCTGGGACTAAACAGGAATAGGGTGGGATGGGATGGAACAGGTAAGTGCTACTAACTTGATTAAGGTGAAGCCAACTGGGGTGAATCAGATCCTGAATAGAATCTTAAAGGGTTGAGATGTTCTGTGGCAGGTGCTTTTACAAGCTTCTTGCTGTGTCTGCCGTTAAAAGTGAGGGGGCAGGAACCGAAATCTGAAATCTCTCAGCCATATAGAGCATTTACCTACTAAATCTTAACCCACGAGTGACTGGAAATCATTTGTGCAGTGAGAATTCATGGTTCTAGACTGGAAGTAATTTGGGAAAGACCACGTTCAGGAAGAGGTTTCGGTTTCTCCGCGTCAGGCACGATACCCCACCTATTTCCTGAACATGAAAACTAAACCGGGATTAGGATTTTGTATGTGCAGCCCTCCAACAAGAGATGGACCTGACAGTGTATTTCTTTAGGCAGCTGAAGTTGACAAAAGGGAAAAGTTGCCTAGAAGGGAAGCATGATATTGAAAATGAATTGGGATCAACATGACGGCATGATTCCTGTGAAAGTAAAAACTAACTGCAGCCACAACCAAGCAGACTGATAAGTGCTTAAAGAAGTCAGGTGCTTCGGAAGAAAGCTAGGTGAAGAGAGGAGCTGATTTTTCTTTACAGTTCTTATTCTTGTGCATTAGCAAAGGTACCAATCTCTGAAAGTGAGAACTAGATTGAATGAAAAGTAAATTCAAGGGGACTGTTGAAATAAATGTATCGACAGACTGATGCCTCCTTTACATGGTGGGGTTATAGTCAAACAGTATCCTCACAGCTCTCTGAAGTGTGTTTTTTTCCTCAAGTTAGGAAAATGTTACATATTCAAAAGGAGAGAGTATTGAGTTGGGAAATACAAAGTCTATCTTTCCTGCTTCTCCCTGGTTCTGGTACTCTCACATGTTTTCATTGGTAGTGTGGATGAGGAAATAGGGAAAGTGCTCATTAAGCTTTGTGAATGACTCTGAGTTGATAGTTTTCTGGCAAGCTGCAAGGTAACTCCTACCAAGGGCCATGCCTGTTGAAACTGGTAGATTGCACTTGGTTAAAATGGATGTTAGAATTTTAAATACCCTTGTCAGTTGAGAGGAATGGAAATAAATAGTAAAATCCATGTGAGAGAAGTAAAAGGATGGTTAATGCTCTAACAGTATTAAAATATAAAGTGGATAAGTACCAGTAAAGATTCTGACATTTATGTAGTAAAGTCTAGGTTGAATGACTGTGAGTTGTTTATGCTATATATCCAAAAATTAAAATGACCTAACTGCAAAGTAAAGTAACTTCACTATACTTAGACTGTGAGTAGAGAGCAGTGTTTAGGGTGCTATGTTTCAGGATGGGTATCAAATGAAAACTAGATCAAGGAAAGCAGTGAAAATTATTTAATGACTTGAAAAATACAATGTAATAATGTGACTGAGAAATACTACTATAACTTATCAACTTAAGTGTTGTCCCATTACCTTGGGAGGCTATCTCCTTATTCAATATCTTTGCGTAATGTTGCTGTAAATATTTTATAGATTCCTCTGTTAGGAATGCCTGCAGAATATTTGGGTGAATATGAAAGAGGGCAAATCTTTGCGTGTGACAAAATGGAGTTTGGGGTTTTGTTTTTGTTTTTAGGAACAGACCATTTGGAATAAAAAATGATAGATAAGGCAGAAGATCAAAATGGGTAATACTGATTGAAAACAAAGAGAAGGTAGGACCAGAAAGCAAGGAGACCGATTTATTATTGAGGCTGATAAACCCACTGAGGGAACTCTTCTGAAAGAGGAGTTCCAGAAATATTTTGCATAATCACAGCATTGCTAGAATAAGTTACTTCTAGCCTTCCAAGGTAACTGTTTTGAAGAACAGTACTATTCATTTATACAAACTTTTAAGTGTTTGTTTTTAAAAAATTAGTCATATGACATTCAGTCATGCCTCAAAGCCCTGTATTAAATAATTATTTGATCCAGAGGCAAACAAATGCTCAAGAGTCTTCAAAGATACGAAAGCACATTTTAGAAGAATCATTTGCTTTTGCCATTAATACTGAGATTTAAATGACTAAGGGGACAACTAGGTGAGACTGGTAGGATTTAATGTCAGTAAGATGTTAGACATTGTTGTGTAGACATGAAAGTAAAATTCAAATCTCTTCCTTCAGAAAGGACTTCCCAGTTCACTTGTCCCAGGGCTTCCCAGTTCCTCTTTTACCATAAATGGTGGTGGAGAAGAAGAGCAGCCCAACCGTCCATAAGACTAGAGGCAGGTAACTGTGTTGGAGCCTAAACAGCAGCCACAGTGTTTGCAAATGAAAGTTGGCATTGCCTCTTGGCATGCAAGCCTGTGCACCCCAGCCACTTATCAGGGTCAAGTTGATTTCAAATATCCTTGGGAGGAACCTACCATAACCCGCTAGGCCACAGTTACTCAGCCAACTATTTACATAGTCGTAATAGGGAGGTTTGGGAGTCCAAATATATTCCAGTTTCCCTTTTCTGAGCCTCAGAGGCAAACACCAGACTTTATCAATAGGGATAGGCTCTGCAACCAAAGTAGTCAGAATCATCTCAAAATCATCTGGCTAAGTACCCACCCGCCACCAAGGTGCTACTTTTTGGATCTGTAATGGGGACACAAATAATCTACTTACATAATAAGTTAAAGAGAGAAAGAGCTAGGGAAATCTTTTCCAAACTCCAGATGCAAATGGTTATCTGTACACGTGCAGCAATGAAAGGTTAGGAAGTAGAAACATTGGCTTATTTGAGTTTCTTGTATCCAACAATAATACTTATTATTCAATAAAGGGCAATTGTTCTTGTTTGCCAAGCACTAATTGATGTGCCTTACATAAAATTATTCATTTAATCCTTGAAGCGATTTCACAAAGTATACACCATTTTCATTATTTTACAGATGAAGAAAAGGAAGCAAGTTAAGTGGCACCGTCATGATTTGAACCCAGTCTGACTTTCAGGCCTTCCATACAGCCTTCCCAGAAGTAGATCTCCAGAGCCAAGCAAGGCACAGAGTTTCATAGTAGTGCTCATCCCTAAACATGACCTCCAGATTAATAGGTGGACGTAAAAATCACTATAGTCACAGAGAAACTTTAAAGTAAAAACAAAAAAATACAAAATTAAACCTAATTTACTAGTGGCTAAGCACCAGTTAGTTGCCCATGCACATTTGTGAAATGTATACAAGAGGCAACCCTGCCATCATCTGTAAATTCTGTGGTATGAACAAATATGCCCAAGAATCGTGTTTGAATAAAAAAAAATAAAAAGCCTTATATTTCTAATGCTTCATAAATTACCAGTGGCTTTTACATGTCCTCTTGGAATCCACAACAGCCCCATGAGCCATTCTTAGTGTCATGTTTTAGATGACAACATTGAAACTCTGGTTAAGTGATCTATCCAAGACCACACATCTAGCAAAGCAAGGGCTCAGTACTCAGGCTTTTTGACTCAAATGTGACTTGTCTTTTACCAAACCACTTCTCTCCCTATTAGTTCATTTGGCTTTTCTTCAAAGCCAGTGTTTTTCTAAATAATTAAAGGCTATTCGTAAACTTGTAGAGATTTCATTTTTCTCCCAAAGAAAGATTTACTGGTTCACTCCTTTGGGGAGCCATATTGATTTTTATATTTGGCCTAGCTTATGCCTGGGTCCTTTCCATAAGGGTGTAAGTAGAATTGTGTTAGATGTAAAGGTGTGTATAAAATGTTCAAAGTAACTTTCAGTCCAGGTTTCTCTTGGGGGTGAAAGGTTCTAAGTCTCTGAGGCCAGAACTTTCAAGGCTGGTAATGCCACTGACTTCAGCAGAGCAATGCAATTTCTGAACATTCTCCCTGTACAAGATCAGTTTCAAACAAACCTATGGAAACACAATTGTTAAGCCACTGGGCCCAGTTTATCTTTATCAGCAGCTGTAGCCAGCAAAGACCTGTAGTCACGAATAACTCCTCTAATGGATTCTGTACCTCGGCGTGATGTGAAAGATTCGTCGTAAGCATATCCTTTATTGGAAATTTATGGTGTTTTATTTTTTTTGTTGTTGAGAAGTAGAATGAGTCAAGTTGTAATAAATGATACTGTATTTATGATTGAACTTACAGCATTAACCTTTTAAGCTTCCAGTTCTTTGTCGGTAGCAAGCAGGAGAAAATAACTTTAGAGGAATGTGGATTGCTTGCAGCTAACTAGGACCTGTTAATCTGGTTAGTTGTTTTCCCCTATGCTCTTGAGAAGAGGCAGTACTCTTGGATTCCAGATGGCCAAAAGGAAGGTTCAAATTGAATCAGTAACTGGAATGAAGTAGGAATTTAAACTGCATTTGGGCATTAGTTGCCCCTACTGACTTACTAATAGCCCACTTCTTACTTTGTGAACTGATGCAGACAGCTAAGATTCATTTGTTCTTTCATTCATCCGTTCATTCAGTCATTCAACAAACAAATCTTGAGTGCTCACTCTGTTCCAGGCCCTGGACATTGATTTTATATTGTTAATCTCCATGCTACCTTAATCTTGAAATGGATCAACAGACAAGAGATTTTCATTAGGAGACACACCCTTCCCCTGAGGGTCTGTGATTTGGGGAATGTTTTGAAAAGATACATTTCCTATATTTCAATCCAACCTTGTCCAGCATTATACAAAGTGTCTACCATGTATTTTTGTCTCAGTCATTGAATCCTCTGGAAATTCCATGGATTATGTTTCACGAAGGCTGATATTATTTGATACCAATTTCGGGATTCATTCAGTTTAGATCAGAGATCTGGAAATCCCTTCAGTTTTAGAGACTAAGTTGGTTTCCACCTTTCACAGTTTCAGGTTAAATGCTCTTTCCCAGGAAATTAGAGCAGTATCAATTACAGATGCTGCCTTTGCCAAGAGTTTAACCAGATGCCAATGCCAAGTAATCCGAGAAATTCAGATAATCATCAAGGATATAACAAAGGATGAGTTATCCTCTCACTAATGTAGTATGTGGTGAGGAAGCAGGTCCAGGATCAATCTTCAGAAATAATGCATAAACTATGTTGTAGACAGAAAATAGTTGACATCAAAATATATTTGGAAAGAACTCGGCCCGAGATTATTAAGGCACAAAGACAACTTCTGAAACACAGGCTTGGTATTTGTTGCTGAGGCTCTGAATCATTTCAGAGTCCAAGGCCACGTCCCAAGCAGTGATGTCCTCAGAGACAACAGCGGTGTTCCCCTCATAGATGACTAGCAAAAGAAAGGTCCAAGTCTTGGAAAGATTGGACGCAGATCTGGAAGCCAGGCAGCACTCCTGCCCCTTGGCACGATTCCACATAGAAGTGCCCATAGCCTCAGTGTCGGAAGTCGGGAAGCTGAATGAGGAGTTGGCATCGCTGACCCTGCGCTTCTTTCTGTAATTTCAGACCCGGATGCAGAGCCTACAGCCGGACCCAGCGGCCCGCTACCGAAATGTGTTGGAGGCGCTCTGGAGGATTATAAGAACGGAAGGGCTGTGGAGGCCTATGCGGGGGCTGAATGTTACAGCGACAGGCGCGGGGCCTGCCCATGCCCTCTATTTTGCCTGCTACGAAAAGTTAAAAAAGACATTGAGTGATGTAATTCACCCTGGGGGCAATAGCCATATTGCCAACGGTATTGAGCCTTCCTGTGCTGGTTCCCCCACTTTCTCAACTCTCTGGGCTTTGCTGCTGTCCGTGCTTTCCCGTCTCAGCATGGTTTGGAGCTGAAGCTCTGGGCTGGGGTAGGCCAGATTATAGGTGAGGGACTTCCAAACCTGATGTTCTCGGACAAGGGGCTCCTGCAACCCCACCCCTCCTTGGGGGCCTCCTCAACAAAGTGTTAACAGTATCTTCCCTTACCTACCAGCTCAACTCATCTCCCTGCACCAACTTCTAATGCCCCGGTAACGTGGAGACACACCGAACTACCCTCCTGTTGTGTATTTCCTGATAGTCGGGTGAGGTCCTGCTCTTCGGGGCAGGATCAGAGGTGACCCAGCCACCCAAGGAAGACATTAATGGAGCCCCAGCTCTTTGCCTCACCTTTTCAGGATCCTAACTGACCAGAGGCAGTTTGAGTTGCTGAGGACATGACCAGGCCTCAACATGTGAATTGGGCTGGAGCCAAGGGACTTCTGCACAGAGAAACCAGAGGGTTGGAGGTTATGTGGAAGGAACGGAAGGGACAGCAGCTGGGTGCTTGAGGACTGAGCACCAAATTGAGAGCGAACAGGAGTGGTGAGGGATATGGCAGTCCAGGACACGAAGGAAAGGGCTAGTCGTACAGATACTAGAATCTGTGGAGATGGACTGGGCTGCACAGGGGTGGCAGGCTGGGAGATAAGAAGCTGCGGTGCAAATTTGACCACCCCGCCGCCCCTCATGTTCTCCCTCCACTGGAGGCAGCTGACGCTGGCATCCCTTGGCCACAGTGGATCTGGTTCCTATCTGGGGCATAAACTGTGTTTATTTTCAGAACTGGCTGTAAAATCTGGGCTGTTTTCCTAGGCTCTCCTGGGCCTTCCTATGATACATATGGAATGGAGATTGGTGACCTTAACTAAGCTGGTGGGAACCAGTATCTTCATTTCTCAAAACCGGGATTTAGGAGTAGTGAGGTCCCATCTTTTGAACTGGCTCCTACGTTCCCTGTCCCTACTCTGGCTTAGCTGTCCCCCCACCCCCCGCCAGGCCTCAGTGAATCACCTGACCTCTCCTGGCCTTATATGTGGCAGTTGTTCTCTCCTTTGCAGGTGCGGCCGGGTGTGTAGCGACATTACTGCATGATGCAGCCATGAATCCAGCAGAAGGTAATGATTCTGCCTCCATTCCCTCTGTGGGCAGCCCCATCTGCATCTCAGGGCTTTTCCTTTATTTCTGGTTTGCAGAAGAAAGCCAGGGAGCACCTGGTTGGTTTGGGTGGGAAATCCTGCTGTGCTACTGTGTCTTACCAGTAGAGGGCGCTCCCCTCCATGTTGTGGGTGTTGAGGAGGCACCCCTTAGGAAACAAACTCCTTGAGATTTCATCAGTCTTTGGGGCTTTTCTCAAAAAAGATATGGCTCTACTTAGCCTATTCCCGGGCCTTCCTGGAAGTCTCCTCTGTAGGGGATTTGATCTCATCTGAAAATTTAACAGATTATTTCACTTTTCTTCAAAGAGGTGAAGATGGATGATTTTAACATTTAAAAATCCAGCCTTGTTGAAATGAAGACAGATGAAATAGGAATGAAAGGGTACATTGTAGAGCTCAGTTCATGCATGGCTACTTGGATCTCGGCTTTCCAGGTGGAGGATGAGATACTCAAATATGAAGGGGTAGCGAGGTTGCCATGTTCTTTAACTTCTAGTTCTTCACTTGTCTGGGCAAGGCCATGGTGTGACAAGGGCCAAACCTCAGCTAAAGATCCAGAGCTCACATCATGTTATCCACTCGAGGGAGCAGATGTTCGGAAACTAAAGCCACAGTCCTTGGTTAAGAATTTTGTTTTCTTTTTGGTAGCCCTTCGCCTGTAGGAGGATTAACCATCCTCGTGTCATAAGAGTCGGGTGCTCTGCATACCTGAGGATGCAGATTAGGGCTGTCTGTTCATCATTATGTTCACTGCCACTGAGTCATTTCTTGTCTTGAGTCTTATGAAAGGGTAAGATAATAGTAGTAGGTACTTTTTTCAAGGAAACCCTCTGGAATCTCTAAATCATACATATATTCTGTGTGTTTATTGTTTTTTTTTTTTAATATTTTGTTTAATTTGAGAGCGCGAGAGAGGGTGAACGGGGGAAGGGGTAGAGGCAGAGGGAGAAGCAGACTCCCTGTTGAGCAGCAAGCCCAGTGCAGGCCTCCATCCCAACCCTGGGATCCTGACCTGAACTAACGGCACACGCCCAACCAACTGAGCTGCCCAGGCACCCCTCACTGGCTGGTTTTAAAGAAAACCTAATAGAAGTGGGTCTGTTACATTTTGGCTCTTTACCAGTCTTCTCCTATCCCCTCTCAAAAAAGGGAAACCTGAATATATTAGATAATAACATATTAATGTATTATTGACAGCTCACTCATATTTTTTTCCTTCCCTCTGCTCCAATGGCCGACCCGCCGACTTGGGACTCTGAATCTGAATACCCTCGCTCACCTGTTGACGGCTGGCATCGTTTCCTTCTTGTTGGCGGCGCACTCAGTGGTCAAGCAGAGGATGCAGATGTACAATTCACCATACCACCGGGTGACAGACTGTGTGCGGGCAGTGTGGCAAAATGAAGGGGCCGGCGCCTTCTATCGTAGCTACACCACGCAGCTAACCATGAATGTTCCCTTCCAAGCCATTCACTTCATGACCTACGAATTTCTGCAGGAGCACTTTAACCCCCAAAGACGGTACAGCCCCAGCTCCCATGTCCTCTCCGGAGCCTGTGCGGGAGCCGTCGCTGCCGCTGCCACCACCCCGCTGGACGTTTGCAAAACACTGCTCAACACCCAGGAGTCCCTGGCCTTGAACTCAAACATCACAGGACATATCACAGGCATGGCGAGTGCCTTCAGGACGGTGTATCAAGTAGGCGGGGTGACCGCCTACTTCCGAGGGGTGCAGGCCAGAGTAATTTACCAGATCCCCTCCACAGCCATCGCGTGGTCTGTGTATGAGTTCTTCAAATACCTAATCACCAAACGGCAACAGGAGTGGAGGGCCAGCAAGTGAAGCGAAGCAGCAGAAAACGCAGCCACGTTCTCCGTCTCCTGGCCTGCTCCAGCCTTGCGTGGAGTTGGAAGGAAGGGAGAGGGTTCTCCCCGGCTGTTGGTGTTTTGGCTAACACCAGTTCCTGTCGACCTCTGTTGCCGCCACCTTTCCTTCCGGGCCCTAAGCAATGCAGCAAAGCACACCACAGCACCTCTGATAACCTCTCTCCCTCCTGGGCCTGACAACCTGCTCTAGACTGTTACAGAGGGATAAGCAGCTCATTCCCGTGGTTCCTAATAAAAAGCCTTTAAATTAAATGGTTTCATTGGGTTTGTTTTGCCAAAGGGGAAGTGAAATGCTGTCAACTGCTCTTGACTTTAAGCGTAAATCAAGGGGCCCAAAGGGAGGATTTATCACGTATGTCTGTCCATAGTTTGGGTTTCTGCTGATTTACACAGTGACTTCTGACTTCGGAGCCCTACTCCCTTTATTTTAGTAATAGGCTTCAAGGAATCTCTCTGAGGGCAGGAACAATGGCTTTTGACAGATCCTGGCTAAACAGGCACTCTTGATTCCCACTTTGCCCTGGGACAGTGGCTGGGCGCAGAAGAGGTAGCTTTCCCTGCTGTCTCAGCTCTGTCTGCCAAAGTCCAACTCCCCGTGTGGCACTTTGTTTTCTGATGTCGTTGCAGAACAAGAGTTACTCAGTGAAGCTGCAAGACCTAAAAAAGATTATGTGGCAAATAATAATACTTTCCATTTGGCCTGAAGGCTTTCACAGAGTACTGTATGTGACTTCATCTGGTTCTCACAAAATCTGTGAAGTAGGCAGTCCGAGCATCACCCCTATTTTACAGGTAAGAAAAGCTCAGAGAGGCCATCCATTGCTCAAGTTCTCACAGCAAGTACAGAACTGAAACCCCAGCCCAGATCTTTTGCTCCCAGAAGTGGACCTAATCATGCCTTCCTGCAGACAGGAAATGAGCAGAGGGCGGGTACTGCAACCTGTCTCCCGAAGAAGCTCTCCCCTGACAGCCACTCGGGCTCCGTCTGGAGACTTTTGGGGGTGGGGCTTTCACTGTGCTTCATGGGTTGGTCTGTTTCTTTGTTTGGATATCCCCAGTTAATAGCAAGGTCTTCAGTACACAGAACGGAAATCTATCTCTAAGAACACCCATCTGCCATCCTCGTTATGTCATCTGTCATTCATTCATTGATTCATTCACTTGGTAACTGTTGAGTGTCCTTGTGTCAGACACTGATGTTGGGGTTATGGTGATAAAACCATCCCAGCCCTCAATGAGCTTATTGTTTGGAGAGGAAGGCAAATGTAAACAGGTACCTACAACATAAAATGACAAGAAACGTGTAAGATCACCCAGCCTTGGCCTTGGGTGACTAGGGGTGGCTTCTGAAGGAAGTGATATCTGAGGTGACCTCTGGAAGGCAAATTAGCTAACTAGGTGAAGAGAGGAGGGGAAATGTTCTAAGCAAAGACCTAGAAAAGAGAGGTAAGAGAGGATAACAAGTGTTGAGGGTTCAGTGTGCAAAGGACTTGGTAGGGCTGACAACCTGGGCAAGGCATGCACCTGGAGAGCAAAGCAAGGGCTGAGTCTTAAAGGCAATGCTAAGGGGTTGAGAGTTTATCCTGAAGGCAATACAGAGGCATTATAGGGTTTTAAGCAGAGGTATGATGTGATCAGATTTACAATTTAAACAGATCACTTAGGCTCTCTGAGAAAGGATTAGAGGAGCAAGACTGGACAGGCCAGCAGACCTGATGGGAGGTTGCACGGTGGTCTGCACTAGGACTAGGGCAAGGGAGACAGCAGGTGCCAGACTGGCGTGATGTTAGGGTTGTAGAAGCAATAGAAATCCGTTACAGAATAAATCTTACCCTTCTTCCACCTGACAGCCCATCAAGTATCTGTGGAGAATCGTGTCTGAATACACTTGAAGAAAAACCGTCAAGGAAACAGCAGGGTCTCCTGTTCTAAGCCTCATGTAAGTAAGCGATGCTGCCCTTCTGCTGTAGTGATGGAAAAGAGAGACATTACCGGCTGGCTGGTGGCCACTGGAGTTTCAGTCGCCTACGGAGCGAAACAGGCACGATGAAATCGTTGCAGAGGCCATTTCACAGGGTTTTCTGGTAAAAATGTAAGTCACTGCCTCCCAGCACACATGGAATGTGAGAACAAAGGCATGCCTCTCCAGACCTCGTCCCTTCAGCTGGCCGGATAGAGCTGCTATCGGCGTGGTATGCAGACCACAGTAAGCACTCTGTCAATATGACCATTTTCTAAGAATAGAATACGGGGTAACTTTTTGAAAGATTCTCTCAGCTCTAATGTCATTCGCAAACAATGAGAAAAGAATGCAAAAGTCACCTTCCAATCTCCAACTGTGTCCTAGCTGTTGGAGGACCGTTGGTTTGGAATTTGGACAGGGCCTTAGTTTCTGCAGGTCTCTTCGTCCAGTCACTAGAGCGGATAGAGACAGCATAGTGTGAGAGGGCTGAACGATATTGGTTCCTGAATGCCTGGGTTAGAAACCAAGCTTCGCTTCCACTCCCTTGAGAGCTGTGGGCCTTTGGGGCATTCTCAGGTTCAGGGCCTCTCTGGAAAGCCAGGTAGGTCATGTGGCACCTTGAGGATCCAGGACCAAGCTGAGTTCCTGCACAATGCCATGCCATGCAAGACGTCGTGCCAAAGTCCGCTTCTATGCTAAAGCAAGAAAAGAAGTCACAGGTTAGCCAGAGAAGACTTTTCTTAATTGTGGAGACAAGACTAACATGAATGAAACAGTCTTGTAATAACACAAGACAGAATCCAGCCATGTAGTGGATTATACAGAACCAACAAGAAGATTTAGAGACAGAGAGGTAAGTGTAGGTCAGAGTTATTGGGAAAGATGGCTTTGATGAATAGAATTAAAAAACAATTTTGTAAAAGCCAATAAACGTCAAATCATGCTAATTTTATACAATTTCTAAAAATAGATAAAGAGAAAATACCTCCAATCCTATTACCCAGAGAATATGACAACATTTTGATGTACTCATTGTCCAGTACTTTTCCTATGTTGGTTTTTTGTTTTGTTTGGTTTGGTTTGGTTTGGTTTTTTTGGTTAACACTCAAAATTCAGGTCACACTGTAACCACCTTCTTTCTCGTGATAATATATGGTGCCCATCTTTCCACACTATTAAATCTTCCAACACTTCAATATAAATAGCCACCCAACAGTACAATAGCTTATTCTGTCAGTCACTCGCTGCGCCCTGGTAATAATTTATTGTCAAGAGGACTGCTGTGAGTAGGTAGAATCTGAATGACAGAAAGGGAGCAGGCTGGCTTACAGAGAGGGTTCTGAGGAGGGGAGTGCGTTTGGTGCCACTGAAGAGATCGTGGCTGGAGATGTGGGTTTGGAGGGGAGGGCGGGAGGCCCGGGAGGATGTCAGAGGTGGGAGGGTTCTTGGAAGTCATCTTGCTCACCATCCCTCTGCAGCATCCCTGAGAAGGGGTTCCCCACTCCCCATTCCTGTGCCTGGGAGCTTATTGCCGCTCCAGGCCATCCATGACATCGCTGCCAAGTTCACTGCTGTTAGGAAGCTCATTCTTCATGGTCTCCTGCTTCCATTCTAGGATCACTTCTCTGGCCTGCTTCAGTTGCCAAATTCTCACCATGGCCAACAGGACTTTCCATAACTGGGCTCCCGCTGATCTCTCGAACCCCAGCGTACCACACAAACACAACGCAATCAGAACAAATACGTATTTTCTTGAGAATCTGAAATATTCCTACTGTTGTCTCCACTCATTGATTTAGGAGGCCTGTTGAACAATAGTCTGTCTAGACCACCAGAAATGTCACACGATTTGTGTTTAGACCGGACATGCAGTATTTTGTGACTTCCTGCCCCATAAGGCTGGTAAGTAGAGAAGTCCCGTTGGAGCTGTGCACAATATTCCACCCGTCATCAGAGACCCCCCCCACACACACTGCCTCACCTCCCACCCCCCCAGCCCACATCCATACACCAAAAACAAAGGAGAATAATTCTTTCTATCAAGGCACCCAGGTCTCCCTGTAGTTTCCACCTATGATCACCTTCCGCCTGCTGGAGCAGCACGGAATCAGACTAATTCGTCTACTCTCTGACGGCCTTTCACAACTCTGCAGACAGCTGTCATGCACTCAGGGAGGGTCAGACTGGGGAAGCTTGAAAGCCAGGCAGAGGTGTCCAGACTTGACTTGGCAGCTAATGAGGAGCGCTGGCGGTTCTTAAGTGGGGAGGGAGATGACTGAAGTCATGTCTGAGGACAACTCCACCAGCAACCCAGGCCTAGGGCAACCTGGACGGGGAGCCAGCTAGACAGGGGGGCTCCAGCCAAGGAGCTGTCATCATCTAGAAAAGAGGAACCTAGGAAAGGTAGTCACAAGAAGATGAAGGGGACTTGGTGGTTCAGACACTGGTATGGGAATGAACCTGTAGGTTGTCTTGCATTCCTCTGGCTGTGTTTCGTCTCCCCAGACTGGGGAACCTGTAGAATCATGCCTCTTTGGTACCATCCCCTGCACTGTGCTTGAAAACCACCTGTTGACAGGGGGATGCAGGTACTGTTGTGGTCAGACACTGAGGTTTGCCTGGGAAAATGGTGCTGGCGTTAGGAATGACCATTTCACTTCACAAACCTGTACTAAGCAGGGAGGGATCCCAGGGTAGATGCTGGGCCTATGGGATGGGCAGTTTTTTGGTAACAAGGTGGCAAGGCCATCGTCTCCAGTATTTCAGTCAAATACTGATCTAGACATTGCTGTGAAGGTATTTGTGGATATCATGAGTTGTTTTTTTTTTTTTTTTTTTTAAAGTAAGATTATCCTAGATAATCTGGGCGGGCCTCATTCAATCAGTTGAAAGGTCTTAAGAGCAGAACTGAAGTTTGGCTGAAGAAGAAATTCCAGCTGTGAACGCAGCTTCAGCCTGTGCCCAAGAGAACGTGTGTGCATAGAAATATGTACGTATATGGGTATGTAGATGTGCTTATGTGTGTATCTGTAACACTGATACAAAATGATTATCTGGCCCCCAGTTCATATGTAAATTTCACCAACTGTTCCAACAAGGTCCTACTTCATCGCTACTTCTTCCCCCTGATCCGGCATCCAATTCAGGATCTCACATTGCACTTATCACATGTTCATATCTCTTTGAGTTTTCTTTAATCAAGATCAGGTCCTCAGCTTTTTATTAATCTCATGAACTGGATTTTTTTTCAAATTTAGAATACAGGCCAGTCATTCTGCCTGAATGGCCTTTCATTTGGTTTGCGTGATGGGTTCTCACAATTAGATTGAGGCTATGGAGTTTTGGCAGATACACCATAGAAATGATACCGAGTCCTTCTCAGGGCGTCGTATCAGGAGGCATATGAGGTCAGTTTGTCTCTTGACTGGTCTTGTTAACTGACTCAGTGTTTACAGTTATGTTCACCAGGTTAACCCACTGTAGAATTACTCATTTTCCCTTTGTAGCTAGGAAGCAATTTGTAGAGAGGTACTTTCCGTTCATGTAAATATCCTGTTTTTCATCAAACTTCCAAGTTGTAGCATCCACTGATGATTCTTTTCTCTGCCAATTATTGTTAATGGTTGCACAAGGATGATATTCTAACTTCATCATTCCTTCTACATTTACTTGTTAATATTCTTTATTTTTTAAAATATTTTATTTATTTATTTGACAGAGAGAGAGGTCACAAGTAGGCAGAGAGGCAGGCAGAGAGAGGGGGAGAAACAGGCTCCCCATTGAGCAGAGAGCCCGATGCGGGGCTCGATCCCAGGACCCTGAGATCATGACCTGAGCTGAAGGCAGAGGCTTAAACCACTGAGCCACCCAGGCGCCCCTATTTGTTAATATTCTTCTATGAGAGAGAGTTCTCCCTTATTTATTTATTATTTACATTAGTATGAGCTCATACATTCTTTTTAAAACTTTTTAATTCCAGTATCAATAACACACAGTGTTATATTAATTTCAGATGTATAATATAGTGATTCAACAATTCTAGACAATTCTAGACATTACTCAGTGATCATCATGATAAATGTGCTTAGTCTCCTTCACCCATTTGCCCCATCCCCCCACCTCTCCTCCAGTAGCCATCAGACTCTACAGTTGAGTCTATAGTTGAGTTTCTTGGAGTTACAAATGCAAGGAGAACAGCAGGGGGGGGGTTACTAAGATCACCGGGATGGGAAGTATCTGCCTGAGCTGGAACAGGTGGCAGTGTAATCACAGATAATAAAAATGAAATTAAAGGAGCGCCTGGGTGGCTCAGTGGGTTAAAGCCTCTGCATTTGGCTCAGCTCATGATCCCAGAGTCCTGGGATTAAGCCCCGCATCGGGCTCTCTGCTCAGTGGGGAGCTTGCTTCCTCCTCTCTCTCTGTCTGCCTCTCTGCCTACTTGTGATCTCTGTCAAATAAATAAAAATAAAATCTTTTTTAAAAATGAAATTAAGAACTCACATTTTATATGGCTCTGTGGACTAAGATCACATGTGCCCATATAGAATTCTATGAGCAACACTAAGAATTATTTATAATGCTTTACTGAGCATCTATTATGTGTTGGTCATTGAGTTTACTGCTTGGCTGAGTCTCACAACCCCCGCATGAGGGAAACCACGTACTTTCTACCACTCAATATCACGTGCTGTAAATTTGCTCAAATGTGAATCTCATAAGAACCCTGTGTGTTCGGTGCATCAGGAATTATTATCCCCACTTTATAGTAGAAAAAACAAACGCTAGAAAAGGTGAAGGCCCTTGCTCACAGCCACTCAGCCAAGGGCTGTCCGCCAACACTCTGGACTCTTATTTTGGGGATCCCTACACCTTAGTTTCTCCCTCGGTTCACATACAAGGTATTGACAGAGCCCTCCAGTGTCAAACGTCACTTTGGCCTAGACCTACGGCCCACTTCATCTAAACACACCAAATTCCTGGCATTGGTTCACCAAAGGTCAGTAATGCGGCTCACTCAAGGGTCACTCAGCTGAGTCTGGCCTGCCTGGACAAAGAACCCAAGGAATGGAAGTAGAGGTGAGGGCAAGGTGGCCTAAAAGATGAGGTCACCTCCCCATCTTTTAGAAGACATAAACACTCCAGTCCCCTGCTCCTGACTCAGAAAAGTAGGGGAAGACACACATTCAATCTGCATTACATCAGGTTGCATAAGACAGAGGGAGGGCAAGCTCTCAAGGTCACCATTATTTCTTCATGCCAGGGTTGGTTCTTAGGAAAGCAAGCAAAGTGCTGGTGGTTGCTTGGAACTGAAGCAAGCAAGGAGGAAATCCCTGCGGAGACACTTGCCCAGGGCTTGTTCTGCAGATGTTCCCTCCGGCCCCTCGGAATCCATTCCCACTCTCAGTGCCTCCTGCCATTAGCCGATTGTAGCCACACACGCACCCTACTCTTCCACTTGAGCTGCTCTCCCCCTTTCCCATCAAACCCCCTTTTCTGGGCCCATGAGCTGCTTGTTTCAGTTTTTCTACGCCGCACAATGACCTGGGTTATTATGAAACATGAGGGTTGCTGCCGGGCTCACCTTGGGAACAGGTGAGCGTAAGGTATGTTTTACATCTGGCCAAATCCTCAGATCTCTGCTCTATCTTCCGCCCGGCTCACCTGATTCTGAGACTGCTTTCCACAAGTCACAGAAATGACTGCAACACGGCACCAAGTTGGGGTGAGTCCCAGGCCCACGTGGAGCTCCAGAGAGGGCTGAGGGGAGACCCCATGGGCAGAAGCTGGAAGGCAGCCAGAGCCAGGTGGGAAGCAAATGGGCTGCTTTTTAGCTCCAGGCAAAGATCAGGCACTGTATCTGTTCTTATCAAGCTAGCAGCTGGACATGTTTTCCATCTGAGAACAAGACTAAAATGGGCCCTGGAGCAAGGAGTTCAATTCGGAGATTTAGTTCACAGGCCTGTCTCGTAGGTGTTCCAAGACAATGGTTGTGTCCCTCCTGGGGGCACTGCAGATCCCCTGGCAAGCGCTGCAGAAGAATATGAAAGTCTTCGTGCAGCATTTTCTTACGCTAAAGCTCCCATTCCACAAAATGCATTGAGCACTTACTATATGCCGGGCATCTGGAACGTGGGCACTGTCGATGAGCAATGTATACTTTTGCACTTACTATACGCCAGGCCTTATTCATTCTCATGGCAGCCCCATGGATTGTCTATAAAAATGCCTCCACTTCACAGATGAGGAAACCGAGGCTCAGAAAGACAAGAAACATGCCTGAACTCACACAGCAAGTACACGACAGAACCAGGATTCCAACCCTCGCTTTCCAAAGCTGTGTGGCTCACCACCACCCCACAGGATCCCTGAGAAATCAGGGCCACTCCTGCCCCCGGAAGCCACGTCCCCAGGGGGGAGACAGAATATAAACAGATCATGAAATGTAAGACGCTCCTGGCTCTAATGGAAGCACGAAGAAAGTACTCTCTTTTTCTTTTAGCCTACTCCTGTGATGGTGCGCGTGGGTAGGACCCCAGGACCAGTGGAAATGTCAGGTGTAATTCTTGTCTTTCTGCGACTGCTCACCTCTTTGTTGTCAGAGTCAAGAGGCCAGTGAGAAGTGGCCGCTTTGGAGGGTTCATCTGTTCCCATTTATAGGATGGGACTGTCACACCCATATTGTCATGCTTAAACCCCACTCTGTGGCCCTTGCCTTCTCTTAGCAGTGAATGCGCTTCCCCAGATGCCCCCTGGCTCACTCGCTCATGTCTCCTGGCCTCTGCTCCAGTCTCCCCTCCTAGGAGAGGTCCTCCTCTAACTCCTTGTCTGAAATAGCTTTCTGGGGAGCCTGGCTGGCTCAGTTAGTAGAGCACGTGCCTCTTGATGTTGGGGTTGTGAGTTTGAGCCCCATGCTGAGGGTAGAGATGACAAAGATTGAAAGACAATAAAATGAAATGAAATGGAATGGAATAAAATAAAATAGCTTCCTCTACCCCTTTATGCCTTCTACTTAGCTTTCTGTCTCTTAGTGAACTCAGCAGTCTGAAGTTTGATTTTACACTTACCTGCTTGTGGTCTGTCTCCCCGGATGAAGACCGGGCCTACTTCTGTCTCAGTTACTGCTCTATCCCCAGCACCTAAAATGGGATCTGGAACACAACAGATAATAAATAATTGGTTGAGCAAGTGAATCCATTTGGATCTTACAACAATCCTTCAAGAAAAATCATCCCTGACAGCATGAACCTCATTGCCATATTTAAAAATAAGGGACCAAGCATATAAAGATTGTCTGGCCAGTCGAGTCACACAGGGCCTGCCCTTGGGTCTGGATGTGTGCCCGGGCCCCTCTCCTTCCCACACCGCCCTCCTGCCCCCACACTGCTCTCTTCTCCTCCCTTGACTCAGTCCATTGTTCTGTGGTCCAGAGTCTGTTATTGTTTACAGAAAGGAAAGAAACCCAACACCACCCAGAAGTGCCATTTACTGACCCCAGGCAGGTGGAGTGGCATCCTCCAAGAGCACGGCACAGTCTCAGGGTCGCCTCCTCCCTTTTCTCTGCCACAAAGCATCCAGGGCAGCATGGTGGGCCAGGTTCAGGTCACCCTCCAGACAGCAAGAGTGGCTCAGCCTTCCCAGTGTTGCAAGTGACACTCGCCTCTCTCTCTCTCCCTCCTGGCCTTCCTCCAGGAGCCCCGCAGTGGGACGCCCACACTCCTGTCTCAACAGGCCCCGCGGGGAGTAAAAGAATCCATCTCACCAATGTGTGGACGTCCGCCTGCAAGGCTTCTCCCAGCATTGCGAAGGTGGAAATGCAGAGAAAGACCCTGCATTTGGGTTCCTTGTATGAGGCAGAGACCACGTGAGGAAGGGGAAGTGAGGGCATGACCACAGGCTCGTGCATGAACTGGTAGCAGGGGTCCAGAGCTCACTCAAACAAATGAGCAAACACAGGGTCTCAGGGAGCAAAGAAATGGGAAAATCAGCTGGTGGATCTGGGTTTGTGTCACAGCCCACCTCTGATAAGCTATGCGGTGTGACACAAGGGAAGTTACTTCCTTTGCAAATGGGGATAATTAAATAATAGCTGCTCAGACTACTTTTATGCAGTAAGTACAAAACCCACTAAGAAATCTGTGAAGGCATCTTGGAAACTCTCAAGTATCTATAAACACAGAGATGTGTTAAATGTATATTTTTTCTGATTAAAAATGACTCATTATACTGGGGCACCTGGGTGGCTCAGTCGGTTGAGCATCTGCCTTCTGCTTAAGTCATGATCCCAGGGTCCTGGGATCAAGCCCCGCATCGGGCTCCCTGCTCTGAGGGAAGCCTTCTTCTCCCTCTCCCACTCCCTCTGCTTGTGTTCCCTCTCTCGCTGTGTCTCTCTCTGTCATAATAAAATCTTAAAAAAAAAAAAAAAGACTCATTATAGAAAACATAACCAATACAATCAATACATAAAAAGTATAAAGAAAATAAAAATCACCTGTAATTCCACTACTCATAATCACTGTTATCATTTCATGTATCTTTCCATCTCTTTTCAAAAACCCATGTATGCAAATACATATGATATACACCCGCGTCCCCTCACCACAAGACTGGACTGCACAGGCTGCACGCCCAGGAATTTTCATCATTAATTTCATTAGAGCAGTAATCGCAGTCCACACTGGAACTTTATCATTATTCTGGCTAAGAAGTGTTAGAAACTTATTGCTAATAATTCCTCGTCCTTTCGTTTAATAAATACACAGTTAGTTCTCTGCAACATGGTACACTGGGGAAACCATTATAACACCAGGAATCGGGAGATCTGAAATCTTCCTCTGAGGTTGCAATGAAGAGCAGTGTATGCTCTGGCAAGAAGTCTCTGTGCCTCAGTTTCCCCATCAGTGAAAGGAAGGTGAAATCTATGCCCTGAAGGTGAGATGAGAGCATGCAGGGGAAGGTACACAAAGCGCCCCTCTGTGGGCAGTCCTGTTCCGGTCTTCTCCCTCCCCAGCACGCGCGAGTACATCCAGGGAGCCTGTGCACTTGAATTCATCCCCTTCCCGTTTAACAAGTGCTGACAACCCAGGGAGCACAGGCGACCTTGAGTCCGCTTGTCTCTGAGAGGCTAAAGTGCCATTCCCTTTGCCTGGAGCACTTAACCAAGGAGTCATTCCCATCTGAACCAGAGCTAGAGTGTGCCCTGAAGCAGCTGGCCCAAGAGGTGAGGAATAATGTCCCAGTCCCTTGAGGAGTCAGAATCTCATCCTCTCTGAGACCACTGGCTCCTGTTTTCTCAAAGTGAGCGTTCCAAATGGCTTGCTTCCTAGGGTCCCAGGTCAGAGCCGAAGTCTTTGAGGGCAGGGCTCAGGAATCTGCATCTTTTCTTTCTTTCTTTATTTTTTTTTTAAGATTTTATTTATTTATTTGACAGAGAGAGATCACAAGTAGGCAGAGAGGCAGGCAGAGAGAGTGAGAGGAAGCAGGCTCCCTTCAGAGCAGAGAGCCGGACGCGGGACTCGATCCCAGGACCCTGAGATCATGACCCGAGCCGAAGGCAGCGGCTTAAACCACTGAGCCACCCAGGCGCCCCAGGAATCTGCATCTTTAATAGCCCTCTCACCCCCATCCTGGCAAAGACTTAAAACCACCCCCCACCACCACCACCACAACTGAGATGCGTTCTTAAAGTCTGAGAACTGACCTGTCAACAGCTCATTTGGGAAGACTGACGATCAAGGTTACAAAGCCATGAGTGGCCAAGTCGGAGCCAAAGGACCAGAACTCACATTTCTTTCTCAATCTTTCTCTGCTTCTTTCTCCTTCTTTCTGTCTTCCTTCCCTCCTTGCCTTCCTCCCTTCCTTATTTTCTCTTTTTATTCCAAGGAAATAGACTTTTCTCTTCACATACAGTTTGGCACTGGGATTCCCATTCACTGGGCAGTGCTGCTCCACACGGTTATAGAATTCAGATTTCTTGTTGGTATTTAATAATGTTCTAGGGTTTTTTTTTTTCCTTTTAAAGTCATAATTCTTTTTAAAGTCAGTAACCAGGAAAGACGGCCTGATGCACTGTAACGAATCACCATAATTCTTCCTCTGCCAGTGGGAGCTAGAACATGGGAAGAAGGAAGACAAGTGGTGTGGGAATAAGCAAAAGTTTCATTAGTTCACGCATGAGTGCATTCATTTATTCACCAAATGTCACTAAACACCTAGTAGGTGATTGGTGCTGGGAATTCAACAGCCTTCTTTCTAAGTCAGCTCATGACACGGCACTGCTCACTAAAGAATGAAACCGGATGTCTCAGTGAACACGCCCTGGGCCCAAAGGGGCCAGGGACAGCTGTTGGTGGGGGGGGGGGCGACAGAGAGAAGATGGTCCCAAGCTCACCTTTGTTCTCTCAAGTAACCATCTCTCTCTCTCTCTCTCTCTTTTTTTTTTGTTAATTTTGGTACTAAGTTTTGAAATTTATATTATTTCATTTATTTATTGCGTTCAGTTAGCCAGCATATATAGTACACCGTAAGTTTTTGTTGTATTGTTTACAATTCATTTTTTTTTTAAGATTTTATTTATTTGACAGAGAGAGAGTCAACCAGAGAGGGAACACAAGCAGGGGGAGTGGGAGAGGGAGAAGCAGGCTTTCTGTTGAGCGAGGGAGCCCAATACAGGGCTCGATCCCAGGACCCTGGGATCATGACCTGAGCTGAAGGCAGACGCTTAATGACTGAGCCACCCAGGCCCCTTGTTTAGTATATTAGTTGCATATAAGACCCAGTGCTCCATCTCTCTCGGTTTCCCTCTTTTGGGAGGGGCAGAATGTATGCTGCAAGAGTCACATACAGTGTTTTTACTCCCAGATCGGCCACATCCTCAGCTCGAGAACAGAATCCAGGGTGGGGAAGGAAGGGGACTTCCGCCCTCCCAGAGCATCAGTGCCTGGGATGCTGGGAACGCCAGGGAGGCAATCCGCGGCATCCCTGGACAGACCAGCAGGCTTAGCTGACCACGCAGAGCCAATAAACATCATCTCCCTGGATCTTCATAAGCTTTTGAATGGGTTCCCACACTTAAGTAGTCCTTGAGAAACTTAGAAAAGATGGCTGAGTATAAACGTTTCATAAGCAGGATGTTGGGGAGATTAAGGGTGCTGTTTAGCACCCTCCAAAATCATTTTTGGCATTAATTTGCTCTGCCTTACGTGGTCTCCTAGTCATCCTTGTCTTCTTCCTTCTCGCTCGCTCTCTAATCTCAGTGGCCCTTTACGACTGTACGACATCTTCCGCAGACCCGTGCTGCTTTGCACAGGGCTGTACCCTGGGACTTGCACAAAGCTGGGATCAAGGGAGGTATAGCAGAATGATCTCAGCACACAAAGGCCACTTTATGCTCCAGCCTTAAACACTGTAGACATCAAACCATCCTTAAATATGTGCTGGCTGAGTATATGGAGTAAAACATCCTTTTGAAGATAAACTTGCTCTTGTACAATCAGGTCGTTATGTACTATCACAAGCATGGTCCAGGCAGAGGGGAAAGCACTGCAAAGGCAGATAAAGGAGGCAAAATTGCCGGGGGGAGGAGGGGTCAAAACATCAGGGTGGCAGCGGCCCAGAGGCATGAGGTGATTGAGGCTGAGGAAACGGCTCAGAGCTCTGTCTCCCTCCTCGGACAGTCACCCCATAACCTGACAGCTGCACACCTGCAGTGTGGAAAGTGGAACCGAGAACAGAACAGCATTCAGTCTTCGAAGCCACCATTACTGTGGGTCTCCTAAGTGCAAAGCACTGTGCTAAGGAGATCTCGCTCACTTTCTTTCTCTGTACTTTCTTTCCCTTCATTTCCTCAGTAATTACGCGTGGAAGGCACATTCCCTACTTCACAGATGAGGTAGCCAGGGTCGTCCAGCTTAAGGTGGGATTCAAACTCAGACCTTCCCTCCGGCACATGCACACGCACGTGACAGCCTGTACCTTTTTTTTAAACCACATCATAGAGAAGATGAATGTCAGTATCTATGCCTGCGATGACATGATAATTTCTCAAGGCTTCCCCATATTTATCAATATATTTTGTTTCTGAAAAATCACTCACTTCTTTAAAAAAAAAATACAAGTCATACATAGTTATTCTTATCAAGTCAAACAATTCAGAGAAGAATGAATAGTATGACTTGGCCTTGACATTCCCTATAATTAAAAGTATAGACGTAACAAAAGCGTATTGGGGGGGAGAAAACATTTTTTAAAGAGAGAAGAAACAGGGGCGCCTGGGTGGCTGAGGGGTTAAAGCCTCTGCCTTCAGCTCGGGTCCTGGGATGGACTCCCGAATCGAGCTCTCCGCTCAGCGGGGAGCCTGCTCCCCTCTCTCTCTGCCTGCCTCTCTGCCTACTTGTAATCTCTGTCTGTCAAATAAATAAATAAAATCTTTTAAAAAGAGAGAGAGAGAAGAAACAAAATCTGTAGTCCTCTCACTTTAATGAAATAACCAAGAGAAATTAAGAATATTACTTTTCTACATTTGGGGTGTTTATTGTGTGATATACATTCAGTGTATTTTGTATCCTGTTTTCCTTGAGTTATGTCACAAGCATTTCCACGTCATCTGTCTGGTCTTCTTACTCCTTGGAGTTCATGGCTGAGTGACATGTAACTGAGAACCACAGTTTGCTTAAACCATCCTTCCACCGCCAAGCATTTAGATTGTTTCTAATTATTTGCTATTATCAAGTGTGCTGTGATTAAGATCTCCATGCATTCTTTTTTTTTTCTGTCTCCAGTTTGGATTATTTCCCTAGCATTCCCAGAAAGTAGCATTACTGGGTCAAAGGGTGTGAACATTCTTAAGGCTCTTGATCCATAGTGCCAAATTGTTTTCTGAAAGGACTGAACCAATTTTCACTGTTTGGACGCTTGCTTGTTTTCTCCATGTGAGAAGTTCTGGGGAAAGACTTTGTTTAAGGCTTCTTTGTCTGTTTAACTGAAATCACTACACTTTAATGTAGCTGTTTCATACGGCCCCTGTCAAAGTCTGTTGACAATGTTTGGCCATCTGATTACTGGGTGGAAGATTTATACTGGTCTCCCTGTCTCCAGGCTCTTCCTGCCTTCAATCTGTTTTGTACACTTCAGCCAGATTCATTCTTTTGGAAACATCTCTTGCCTCATGTCGCTGCCCCCTCTCAGTTACGTGTAGTGACTCTCTGTTTCCTCTGGGATCAAGTCCAAACTCCTCTACTGGGCCCTGAGGACCCTCCATAATAGGGTCCCATCTCCCCCCCCCAACTTTCCCAACTCAATCTCATCTCCTACCACCCGCAGCAGAAACCTACTGCCACTTCCTGACTAGACCCCCAATTATGCTCCATCTGCTCTTCCCTTTTGCTTATGTTTTCTCCCATCTGGAATGCTTCCCTTTCCTTTCTACCTAGTCCAAACCCTCGTCTGTTTTTTTTTTTTTTTTTTAAAGATTTTATTCATTTTTATTTGAAAGACAGAAATTACAAGTAGGCAGAGAGAGAGGAGGAAGCAGGCTCCCTGCTGAGCAGAGAGCCCAATGCGGGGCTCGATCCCAGGACCCTGGGATCATGACCTGAGCTGAAGGCAGAGGCTTTAACCCACTGAGCCACCCAGGCGCCCCCCCTCGTCTGTTTTTAGGATACTTCAGTTCCATCCAGTCAGGTGAGAATTCTTCAAGAGGAGCCATAGAAAGTGGGGAAAGACACAGAGTCAGGAATTTAGAAAGAAAGGGAAACAGAGGAGGGAAAGAAGTGGGGGGACCAGGAGGATATGGGGCCCCCCCACATTAAAGGCACGAATAGATTGGCAACAGAGATCAGAACAAAGGCAAAATTCACTGTGCTATTTTAAAATTCACTGCTGTTCCTACTGGCCTAAAAAAAGGAATCTGTGAGTGAGCAGGATTGTGGGCCAGTGCTAATAAAATAATGATGACAATAATAATTATAGCATATTAGTTAGGATTAGCTTCACTTAGGGAAATGAAGACCTAAAAAATAATGGTTTAGATATGAGAAAAATTAATTTATGCTTTATGAAAAGAAATCCTCAGGAAGTCCAAAGCTGGAATGGTAGCTCCCTGCTCATCAAGGAACCAAACTCTTTATCTCTCAGCAATGCCAGGCCCCCTTAGAGTGTGGTCCTCCTCCTCATGCCCCAAAATAGCAGTTGGGGCACCAGCCATCACATTCAGAGTCCAGACCAGTAATAGGCAGAAGAAGGATGATGAAGACTGTCTTCTCTTTTTAGGGACACTTCCTGGGAAGTCGCATGCAGTGCTTCTGCTCAGAACTCATTGGCCTAGTCCCATGGCTGCACCTAGCTGCAAGGAAGTCTATGTGCTCAGGTGAAAATCAAGGTTACATTACTAAGAGAAAGAGAATAGGTTTGGGGCCACACAGGTCACAGTCTGTGCTACCATTTATTGAAGCACTGTGGTAATCAATTTATATCTATTCTCTCTTTTCATTTTTATACCAATTCTACTAGCAAGTACATGGTGGAAAGGAGCGTAAGACCTGGACTGTGTCTGAGTGCAATACCTGGGTGGGCTCCTTTTTTTTCTTTTTCATGTAGACTTATTTTTCATGATATTAAAAAAAAATCACAAAATAATTGGTAAATCTCTTTTTTTCCCCCCGCTTGGCCAAACACACACACACGTACACACACACGTACACACACATTTCACCTTTTAGATATTGAATCTTCTAATCTCACCATACAGAACTCACTGGAGTCCTTCCTTTAGTATATGCTTAGTTATATTCTTTGGGCATTGTAGGTCTTATTTGTGAAAAATACATAAGACTTCCTCTATAGGTCATCAAACACAAGCAGTCCTCAATAAATATCATTGAACTAATGTTCTAAAGGGAAACAATAGCAATATATTCTCAGGAACACTGACAGTGTAACAGTTTTATAAATGAGAGGTGTACTAACAGTTATGAATGCAGAAGAGCAGAAGAGAGATGAAGTTCTTTCTCCTTCAGTTTGTATTGTTTTGTACTGTTACTCCAGTTTTCCTGTAAATCAAATGGATGAAAAAATTGCCAGATAGAGAGGCTAGGCAGGCTTGCTAATGCTGATTTTGTGATTAATTGGTCTCCAAGACCTGGGAAGCATGAACTCTTGTGGCACTGTAAGGGTAGCAGGGCTGTGGTTGGGAAGGCGGGGTGAGGGTGGGGCAGGGTGGTGGTGGGCGGGTGGAGGGCTTATTTGATGACAAAAGGAAAGCTGTTTGGAAAAAGGGTTTCAGACTGACAGAGATTACAGAGAAGGAAGGGAGAGTCTAGGGCAGAGACTAGCTTAAAAAAGTACAGTGGGCTTGGAAGTGGGGTGGGTAGGGCAGTCAATTAGCGTGTGAGTATTGGCAGAGAAGGCAGTTTTGGCTTCGTTCCACTGGCTAGCCTGCGTTTCTCCCGAGGCCGAATTATTCCCAACAAGGGCAGCTAAAGAATGATCCGGCCCAGTAACTGCCAACAACTTCCTCTGCCCTGCCTCCTGTGGCTTTGTGAGCCTGAGCTGTCTGCATGTTGCATGCAGTAAAGGAGGTTTTGGGTTCTGGAATGACTAAGACTGGGTGTTGTCAGGGAGAGGAGCGGGAGCAAACCATAGGGAAAGGCTAGTTCCTAGAATTTAAGCAGCTGGGGGTCAAGGACCAGGTCAATTTTGTTCTGTGCTATATCCCCATGCCAACTTCAGTGGCTGGTCCACAGTTCCCACTACCCTTACCCAGTGAAATTTGTTGAATGAATGAATGAATGAATGAATGAATGACTATGGCCCCAAGGTCACAAGCTAAGAAGGATCCATAAGCATCTTCCTGCTGGCCCTTTAAGATGACCAGTTGGAAATGTCAGGAAACATTCTGGGGGAATTCACTACCTGGGCAATAACCGGTCAAAGCCAGGGGCTGAGTACAACAGGCGGTGGGTGTCTGGTATTGGGTGTGGGACCTCACAAGACAGTGACTGGGAAATCATTGAGATTGGATGAGGAAAGACTTTGTACTTTCTCTTTTTGCCCTCTTCCTACCATGTAGTGACCCCCTACTGAGCCTCAGGAATCGTCCTAAATATTGTACATGCATTATCTCACGTAATCTGATATTCTAGGGAGGTCAACATTCACATCCCCATTTTCCAGATGATAAAAACTGGAACTTGAACAGGTTAAGTAACCTGTTCAAGGTATGACGGCTCTTACAGTGGAAAGCAACAGGCCAACGCCATTGGCCCTGACCCTGTGACCCTCATCTTAACCACTTCGCTTCCTGCCTCTGCTCCAGGCTTTTCCCCAAGTTCTTGCTCACTTACTCAGTCTGGCTGCAAAACAGATTTTGTCCATCTATCTGAAAGACATTTTCTTTTCAGATGTTTTCAGATATCAAGAAGATATATTGCAAGAACAATGTAGAATCAATATAGAAGAAGCCCCATATACCCTCCACCCCCATGTCCCAAATGTTGGCCTCTTACTGCCAGGAGTAAATATTAACTACATTTTCTGACAACATTTTTAGATTCTCTTGGACTTATATTTTCATTCACTTTTTTTGAGGCTTGCAATCACTGTCCAAAGGCGATGATAACAAGCAACGTGGCAGCTGGCTGGTGGGCAGCAGGCTCCACTGACCATGTGTGAACCCCGAGCCTGGGGAACAGATGTGCCGACTCCCAGCATTCCCCCAGAGGACAAGAGGGTCATCCAGTGACTCGCCTAATGGGGAGGCTTCTGAGGAATGTCCTAGACGCCAGGCTTGAGAGATTCCCCAGCTACAAAAGATGTCTAAACAAGGGAAACATCAGTGAGGACAGCCCCACAGGATAATTCTACCTCTGACTCCCTTGCATTGTCAATTCGGGGCAGAAAGATTAATGTGAACCTACTCCTCATCGGGACTGAATTAGGTACCCGGGGAAATGAGAAGACTTAATGATGCCAGCCTCCAACAACAGACAAGCAGGATGGTTGACTAGAAAAGATAAGGGAGCCTTGGTAGGAATTTCCCTACTAGTAGTCAATCAGGGACCCTCAGCTGGGGAAAACCTCACAATTATTTTGGAAACAAAATTAGAAGCTGGAGGTGGGGGGAGGGGAGAAGATGGAACAAGTTCTTGCATGAAAACAAGACAATCCAGCTCTGTTTCTGCCTAATGCTGGTGGTCTTTGGAAGCTGGGGCGGGGGGGGGGGGGGGTTAGTTCAGGGGGAAGGAGGCCCTGTTAGCTGTGGCCAGAGAAGCCAGGGGGCCAGAGTACTGCAGTTCCAAGGACAGAAGTGACTAGCAGCGCAAGTAGAGCTGCGGTTCAGCCCCCAAGCAAATCTATAGACTTTAAAAAGAGGGGATTTAGCTAATGCTTCTGGGACAATATTTGCATGCAGAGTAGAGGGGAGAGCAAGAGGGAGGAAGAGGCTCCACCCCCCCCCCACCCTCCCCTCAAGGATCGTTCATTGTCCCTGTAAGCCTTCCTGGTCCTTTTTTCTTGCATGTTCTCTGTGCTATCCTGTTTCATCCTACACTTTCACCGGCCCCCAAAAAACCCAGATCTGGATCGAAGTCACAGCCGTGCTACTAACCCGCTGAGCAACGAGCCAACGTCTCCAAGCCTCAGTTCCTCAAGTGTAAATCTGATGTGACAGTTGAAGGGGATGATGCACGCCAGGTGCCACCAAGGCTCCCTGCAAGCAATCTTCTTTCTCATTTCTCAGGCCACCTTTCCCTCCCACCTGCTGGCTCTTGACCTCTGATAATACTGGTGGTCAGTGTGCTGCTCTCTCGTTGCTCCTTTTTTCCACGTTACAATGGAAACAGACCAAGGAGCCTGCATCTAGATTTTAACTCCAGGTTCTGTCACTTAACAGCTCTGTGATCCTGGACAAGTCACTTAACCTCTTTGAGCTCCTGCTTCTCTGCTTCCAAAATGGAAACTGTCCCTGCCTCGAAGGAGATAATGCAGAGAAGTGCTTTCTAAGTGTTAAAGCGCCCGATGAGTGTCAGTTGCTGTTTTGCTCCCCTTCCCACAGTCCCCCACACCAAGCCCGACCTGGGAGGAGGGAGCACTGAACAGAGATTTAGGAAGCTCTGAGCTCAGGTCCCAGCCCTCTTGTCTATGTGGGGCCCTTCAGCAAATCATGATCCTCCCAGGGCCTCAGTTTCCTCACATGTAAACTAAACTGTTTGAACAGAAGATCCTTTATGGTCTCTTGCACATTTGTTGTTGTTGAAGGGGTCAGGAGTTTATTTTCTGATAAGAATACAGTTGGGGTTCGAGGACGTCACTGCTTCTGTGCTCAGGTCTGCTCTCACTGAATGCCTCTATTCATATGACCGGGATCAGGCACTTCTGGGTCATGGGTGGCCTGAGGGTGCCTCCAATACTCGGTTTTGGGTAATTAGTCTTTTTGACCCTTAGCAGGGGAAATGTCTCCAGTTGGGGGGAAATGAAGTTGTCAAACATGGTCCTTAAGGAGAGGGAGATTTATAGGGGATCACATACAAAAGCACAGGAATTAAACAAACAAACAGGGAAAGAGCACTTAAAAGCTCAGACCAAACAATGTATACTGCACGCTATGCTCAGGCAGGGCAACCAGGGGTCCACCGTCTCCCCCAGCCCCACCCAGGCCTGACAGCCTGGACAATTGTTCATCTTCCAAGAAGCCCTTCCCAGAAACCATAGGGTTGCAGGAAGGTAAAGCCAATGACTTCACAAAGCGAAAGAAACAGCAGTGGTCAGTACAGTCCTTTGGTGACCATTTGGTTTCTAAAACTTGCTTTTATATAGCCCAAGATTTGGGCCCTGCTACCCCTCCCACCCTTCCTCGTGGCACCCTGCCCTGACTATCCCAGCCGCTTGCTCCTCCTCTGTCCCTCCAACTCTGCTCCCTCCCTGGTCCTCTTTAAGGTAGGGTCTCCATAAAATATAGGACGTCCAGTTAAATTCGAATTTCAGGTTAACCACACATACTCTTTTTTAGCGTAAGTATGTCCCATGCAGGGGCCCCTGGGTGGCTCAGTAGATTAAGCGTGTGCCTTCTGCTCAGGTCATGATCCCAGACTCCTGGCATCCCTGCTCAGCGGGGAGCCTGCTTCTCTCTTTCCCTTTGCAGCTCCCCCTGCCTGTGTTCTCTCACTCTCTTCTCTCTCTCTCAAATAAACAAATACACTCTATATTAAAAAACAACAACAACAACAACAACAACAAAAAAACCCTGTGTCCCATGCAGTATTTCAGATAACTAAAAATTTTTCATGGTTTAGCAGAAATTTAAGTGAATGTTTTATATTTTTATTTGCTATATCTGGCAATCTCCTTTCAAGGCATTTTACTTGCTGATGTCTCTGTCCAGAACACACCACCCCTACATCTTCCCTTGGCCAGCCCCTTGTTACTCAGGCTCCACTCAAATGTCCCCTCCTTAGAAAGATGCCCCCTGATACTCTCTCCCAACTAAAAGTAGCAGCCCTGCCCCTAGAGTGCCTCTCTAGCAAATTCTCCTGTATTACTTTTGTCCCTCTGAACTGCGTTTGCCTGTTGGTTTTCTTGCGCAATGACTATTTGTTTCCTCCAGCTGGAATGGCAGACACTGCTGTTTTTTCCCTAATCACTCTCCATTACCTGAAATGTACAAGGCACATGCCAGGCATTTGATAAACATCGGTTGAAAGAATGAATGTATGCTTTAGAGCAGTGCTTTACAGACTTGAAGAAGACGCTAAAGATTTTGTTCAATTCCGTTAAAATCCAGATCCTGATTCAGTGGGGTGGGCAATGGCCTGAGAGTATGCATTCTTAACAAGCTCCCAGTGACGTGGATTCTGCTGTTCCATGGGCAATGCTTTAAGAGGCAACAGAATTCTCTGTGACGACAGAAATAGTCCATCTCTGCACTGTCCAATATGGTAAGCCAGTAGCCACATGTGGCCACTGAGTACTTGAAATGCGGCTAGCATAAGGAACTGAATTTTAAGTCGTAGTGAATTCAAACTATTTTAAATTTAAATAACCATCTGTGGTGAGTGACTTCTGTATTGGATGGCACACGTTGAGGGAAGTGGTTCTTAATCTTGGCTACGCACGAGGATCACCGAAAGTGCATTTCAAAGTACAGATGCCCAGGACCCACTCCAGACCAGTTCAATCAGAGTCTCTGGGTTTGGGTCTTACAGCACTGGTTTTGGTGGTGGTTTTTTATTTTTTTTAAGCCACCCCTCTCCCCCATCACATAATTCCAGAGTGCATCCAGCGTTGAGAAACCTGCCTTCAAGTGTTCAAATCAGTCACCCTTTCCTTTGCTCATTTAATCCTCGCCACAGCCTGGACAGCAGATAAGACAAGTGTGACTAAATGTCACCAATCCCGTTCTACTGGGAGTAACTGAGGTTCAGGCAGATGAAGGGATTTGCCTGGGGCTGCACAGCTGGTAACTGATGGAAGTAGGACCCACAAAGCCCTCGGGTTTTCACAGACAACCACGCCTCAAATTCTCTGTGGACAAGAGGCAAATGGTTATCCAGCAGTTACCTTTGTGAAAAGAGGCAAATGTCTGTCCTTCAGTTAGACAGTCAAGCAAGCCCATCCTTTCTGCAGAGCTGCCCCCAGTTTCGATCGCCTTTGATGCCCCCCTTTCCAGGGCCTTGTCTGGTCATCATGCCTCAGAGAGGAAAGCCGCTTAGAATCCTCACCCTGTTTTCATCGTTGGTCAGTAAGAGAATGGGTCTCTCATGACCAGAGATGAAGGAAATCTAATTTTGAGTGGAAGAGGGCACCTCGCCACGGAACTCGCCACTCCCAGGGTGGAACCTCAAGTGAAATGACCTGCTCCTTCCTGCCACATTGGCCCACAGATGCAGACTGAGTGGTTTCAGAGAACGAAGTCAACAGTAACGACACGGATGACCCAGAAGCATCTCTTGAAGAGTTGACAGACGTTGCCGGGGTTTCTTGTGGCTGGGCTGGAATACACTGGTGGGGGCCACCTGGGGAGGGTGGTTTTCAAGGATCCATAGGAAAACGTTTAACCGTTTCATACGTATGTATTTATTTTAATATATTCAGAAAAATGCAGCTCATTAAACCTGTAATTTCACAGATATTTCTGACCTAGTTCCTAACAAAATTATTTCATTTAAGAGAAAAGGAAGCACATTTAAAGGAAAACGTTAAGGAAATAATAAGACAAGCAGGACTTGGATGTGGCCAATGCAAAGACAATGGCCTGGGTACACCACAAGGGTGCAGCAGGAACAGGGAGATCTTTTGCGTGGAAGGTCAGAGGTGGAAGGGAAGGATTTCGTGAAACATTCTTGTCGGCAGCATGTCTTTCAGGAATAAAGAAATACTGTTGCTGACAAGAAATCTATTGTCCCGGAATAATGGCCAGGAATGAAAACAGCACAGCCTCAAGGCCTCATGGGCCTGTAGAGAAGTCCAGCTGAGAGAAAGGACTAGCAGCTTCTGTGGCCTTCTCAAGCCCCAACAAGCCTGCAGCAGACCGTAGTCAGCCAAATCCTCTGTCCTCCTACGCACTTGCCGAAAGAGCTGTGCTCCATCGAGCCCAGTGTCCAAGGTCAGGTCCTAATGAGGGCCAGAGAGCCTGGTAACAGCTGTCCAGGGACTGGATCTCCTCAGTCTCATCAGCCCCTGCCTGGAGCCTGGGAGAACTAAGCTCAAGGTGGTTACGCCTAAAAGCGCACACCCGTATCTATGGGGCCAAACTCAGGTGAAATCAATTCGCACCTTTGTCAACAGGACTCAGTTCCCTGGAGTATGGAGGATGTGTGTTCAGTTAAATGGGCTGACAGTCCCACTCTGAAAATGAAAAGGGACTGGGTCCAGTTTTTAGGAATTAGAGCTGCCATCTTTAAAATGTCCCAAGTTTGGGGTGGGGGGTATGAATGGGTGGAGCACAGAGGATTTTTAGGGCAGTGAAAATAATCTGCATGATCCTCTAATGGTGGACACATGTCATTTATACGTTTGTCCCTAGTGTAAACTGTGAACCCGGGGTGAGTATGTTGTGTCCATCTGGGTCCATCAATGCTAACAAGTGCTACTCCGGTAGGGGATGTTGATAAAGGGGGATAGGCTCTGCACGTGTGAGGGCAGGGGAGCATGGGGGAAATCTCTGCACTTTCCTCTTAATTTTGCTGTGAACCTAAAACTGCTCTAAAAAAATTAAGTCTTAAGGGCGCCTCCATGGCTCAGTTGGTTAAGCATCCGACTCTTGGTTTCAGCTCAGGTCATGATCTCACAGTTGTGGGATCGAGCCCCATGTCAGGCTCTGGGCTCAGTGCAGAGTCGGCTTCAGAATCTCCCTCCCTTTCTCTCTCAAATAAATAAATAAAAATCTTAAAAAAAAAAAAGCCTTAAGAAAAAAGTCCCAAGAAAATTTGTGAACATCAGAATCCAATCAAAGGAACCTGGAGGCTCAGGTGGGGAGGGTGACTTCAGCAAGACCCACCTTGATGGTGGGTTTAACTAAGGCAGCTGGAAGTGTTTAGAATTTCTGGGGCTTCCAGCCTGTAAAGCTGAGGCCCGGGCCCAGGCACCAGCCATCTGACCAAGGAGCCGCTCTACGGGCTGCCACAGGATATACCTGGGACTCCTTGAAGCTGCTAATCCTAGCATCAACACTGTGCTTCTCCTTGAAGGATTTCCTTTTCTGGGAGAAAACTGGTATTGACTAATATTAGCTCATAATTGCCAATTGCAAACACCAATGCTTGCTGGATCAGTGCCATCTGTTTAAAAAAATAGGATTCTGTTTTATGTACTCTTTTATCTTTTTCACTTACTAGATGATAGAAATCAGAGTATCTAGCTCTGTATCGTTTTTTAAAACGCTTCGTAGAACCCAGCACGGTTTTTAAAAATTGGCGAAGGAAGATTGAATATTTTTTCTTTTTACTCATGGACATTTGATAATTTTTCAACAAAGAAGATATAGTACTTACGTAAAAAAGAGATCACACTCTTTTTTACAAACAGTATTGAAAGGACAATGTAACAACAATACTTTAAAAGTGAACAGAGCTAGTTTCATTTTTGTTAATTATTTTCCAGTTCTTGTTCCCATACAAGAACTAGATCAAGTATTTTTACCTGGTTATAGCCATGCTGAAATACTCCCTTTGCATGTTATCTGAAACATTCATCTGTGTGTCTTTCTCAAAGGCTTGGATCAGCGAGTGGAGGGCACCGGGGTGGTGGAAGGTGCTGGGCTATTCCACAGGGCAGTGCCTAGAGCAGAGCTCCAGGGACATAGCCCTTAGAGTCTGGTGAAACTTCAGGACCCCTTCTCAGAGCCATACTTTCCAACATATAAAATAAGATATATAGGACCACCAAAGAAGTCAATTACACTGAAATACAATTATCAAAATAAAAATGTGTAATGTAGTAATAATACATACTTCTTTGCACATTAAAGAACAAGACTAATGGTGAGTCTAATTTCTATCATAATTCCAAAGTAATGATGGACACAAATATTTCATGAGATCTGTACACAACATGATTTGAAAACATCCATGATTTCTATTAGCAACAGGTCTCAGCTTCACCAATACAGCTGGTCTGTGGTGTACATTTTGTAATTGAAGGAAATACTAGATTTCATTTTATGTTAAGGAAAATAAAGATGTCACTTTCCCCCCCCCAACCGAGTTCACAGACCTCCTTAATTTTAAAAGGGACAGTGGCTTCTAGCTCAACAAACATCTGTTTCACAGAATTTCTATGCTTATGAGCCTGGGAAAGGTGAAGGGAAGAAATTATTTCCAAATCTCTTTCCCTTTTCATTTTTTGTTCTATCCCTTCTCCCCAAACCACCAGCCTCTCTGGCTCCCGTGTCTATGTGATCATTCAGAATTAATCTGGGGGTTTCTCCCCTCTCTAGCCATCAGCCCAGCCCCAACCCCTCCCACCCACTGGTCATCCTCTGCTCATACACAGAAAGACTAGATTTAACATGCACATCCCTCCCTCTTCCTTCCTGACAGTTAAGAAGTCGTCCAACAAGTCCAGTCAGTTCTGAATGAAGGAAGCTGGATAATCCGCCTACTTATTGGAGACCGCCTAATCCAAAGAGATGTTTTTCATCACCGAAGGTATTTTCCAGGGCTCTGCAAATCCAGAGGATCAGTCTCCTTCCTTCACACAAGCATCAGCCCTGGACTCATTTCTGAAATCACTGGCACCAACCAGGCTCTGGTTCTTGGCCCAGGTTACAGAAAAGCTCTGTGATGGTACTCTCTTTTCCTTCCACCAATAATTATAACATAAGGCAACTGAGTGTCCCCTTAGGTGGAGGTGATGTTCACACACAGAGTGCTATCCTCCCAGAGGCAGAATATGGACCTAGAATTCTGAATTTTTTTTCTAAGATTTTATGTATTGATTTGACAGACAGACAGAGATCACATGCAGGCAGGGAGGCAGGCAGACGGAGAGGGAGAAGCAGGCTCCCCGCTCAGCAGGGAGCTGGATGTGGGGCTCGATCCCAGGACTCTGGGATCATGACCTGAGCTGAAGGCAGACACCCAACCACTGAGCCATCCAGGTGCCCCCAGAATTCTGGATTTCCAACCCAAAGTTCATTCCATGATTCAGTTATTATTATTTTTGCTATAAAACAATAAACTTGGAGCAGCTGGGTGGCTCCGTCGGTTAAGTGTCCAGCTCCTGATTTCAGCTCAGGTCTTGATCTCACGGGCGATGAGACTGAGCAGCACGTTGTGGACCCTGGTCAGCAGGGATTCAACTGGAGAGTCTCTCCCCTCCTCTGCCTCTCCCCCAACTCACGCCCCCCCTTAATAAACAAATCGATCTTTTAAAAAAACCAGTAAGCTTGTGTTCTCTTTAGCTAAACATGAAAATCTCGTGTTTTCCTTTAATATTATTTGAAAACTTAAAATACTTAAAATATGTGGCTTAAACAAACCAAAGGAAGGGCAATTTTTTAAAATAAATACTCTATTTTATTTTTTAAAGTACCACTCCTATTTCTACTCGTTCATACTCATACTACTTGCTTTCATTGCCACACCCATGCTCCTCCACAGAGATATGGTTCCTCCCCATCAGTGCTACATTAAATGAACACGTTTAACCATATAGAAAAATTTAATCAAATATTTATTTCTCTAGGGGCACCTGGGTGGCTCAGTGGGCTAAAGCCTCTGCCTTCAGCTCAGGTCATGATCCCAGGGTTTTGGGGTAGAGCCCTGCATAGGGCTCTCAGCCTGGCAGGGAGCCTGCTTCCTCCTCTCTCTCTGCCTGCTTTTCTGCCTACTTGTGATCTCTGTCAAATAAATAAATAAAATCTTTAAAAAGAAAAATATTTATTTCTCTAAATGATTTTTAAAACTAAAAACATATTTAAGTGCCAAAAAATTTGGCTTCATTGGTTTAAGCAACAGAAACGAACTCACTCTAACTTAAGCGAAAGGAAGGAAGGAAATTTCTTAGGAAAATATGGAATAGCTCACAGGAGCCTAGAAAACCTGAAGAATCAGGCTTTGAAATGGGCAGGAACCAGGATAGCTCCTGGGATTTAGGCAGCAGGAATTAATGGGAAATCCTTTAGGGCAGAGATTAGCAAACTTTTACCGCAAAGGTCCAGATAGTGAATATTTTAGGCTTTGTGGGACAGTCTCTAACGTAACTACTCAATTTTGTCCTTGTAGCATGAAAGTCATAGACAACAAGTAAATAAATGATTTTGTCTGTGTCCCAATAAAACTTTATCAATATTGCCATAGGGCTGGGTTTTGTCCACAGCCATAGTCTGCTAACCCCGGCTTTAAGGTACATTTTCGGCATGGATCTGCTCTGTTTTCAATCTTCACATCACTTGGCTCGAGGTTCAAATTCCAGAGAGAGGGCATCTGACTGGTGGAACTTGGGCCACTCGCTCATTCTGAGCGGATCGTGGGGTGCCTTCACTGGCCAGGCTTTGTCCAACTGGGAAAGGTGATTCCCCAAAGCAAAACAAAGAACAGTCACCAAAAGAAGGGGTAATGGATGCAGGCGAAGCTGAAACAACAGATTCTACATTGTCATCGTGTTTGTTTCTACCACTTTACTCTCCAGGGAAGGAGTCAAAGAAACCCAGAACATGGTGTTTTCTCAAACGACACTTAACTGAAGGAACTCGGTGTGCCAGGATCCCATTCTCCCAGTGTGGTGCTTAGAACTGAACCATAAAGACTGCCAACTGGGGGTACCTGCCTGGCTCAGTCAGTGGAGCATGTGACTCTTGATCCTGGGGTCTTGAGTTCAAGCCCCACACTGGGTGTAGAACACATTAAAAAAAAAGGGGGGGGGACTGTCAACAGAATAATAAAAGACTCAAATTTAGTCCTTCATTTTATAAAGGAAGAAATGGAGGGCATGGGAAGATATGGGGGGGGGTATCCCTGTATTGTGAGCCTTAATGGGGCACATTCACAGGCTTCTGTGAAAGTCACATGTCCTTGGGGTTAGAGCTAGTTAAGAAACGGATGGGATGAGAACTTTTTAAGTTTTCTGACTTTTGGTCCAGACCTCTCTCCGTTGCACTATTAAATTTAGTCTAATTAAGCCCAAGGCTTGATTTCTTCAATGCAAACAATCCTCTTTCCTCTCCCTCCAACCAGCCAGGCACCTCACACTTTTGTCCTAATGGATACAGAAACTGCCAGACACCTCCTCTGAGTAGGCACAGCTTTGGTGGCAGGATCTGAGAAACTCATACCATGCTCCCTTCCCAGTGATATCTATCCTACTAGTCTGTTACAGTGCTAAAGTTAGGATGGTCAGTGAGGAGGACAATTGTCCTTTTACATTCTAGCAAGTCAAACCTGGGGATCCTGTTCTGTTTCTTTATTCTAGAAGCAAAGTGTTCCCAGCCTCCAATGTCCTGGAGTCATTGTACCTTATGTTTCTGTCTAGCCCTATGTTGACCCCAACCCCTACTTCACTCCCAAAACCTTCCCCTTCTTGGCAGTGGGAGGGGGGCTCTTTGATCATGGCTCACGTGGAAGCCAGAGGAAATCCCAGATTAGGCTCTGATGGACAAAGAATGTCTACAAGCCCCCAGGACCAGGAGGGGTGGGGAGGGGGGAGGACACTCAACTGGAATGAGATAAGAGCATGGATTTTATGTGTATGAAAAAAAAAATGCATTTTGTGATGTATCTATAAAAGTTGAGCTAATCAGTGTAGGTACTGAATAGTATGGTTTTGATGGAGGCAAAAACACACACACTGTACTGAGCAATAGGGTTATGGGTGACAAAACATCCTAGTTTTCTCAGGACTGAGGGATGTTCCAAGACTTGGGACTTACAGTGATAAAACCAGGGAAACCCCAGGCAAGCAGATATGAGTTGATCACCCTATGGGGCAAAAAACAACAATAATTTACCATGCATCAGGCACGGTTTAAGCACTTGACATTCATTTACTTCTCAACTACCTCAATGAGTCAGGTACTATATTTATTTGTTTTACAAATGAGGAAATCAAGGCAAGTAATCAAGGAAATTTAAAGCAGGCTTTACAAGTTTTACAAGTGAGGAAATCAAGGCAAGAAATCTAAGGCAAATAACTCACCAAAGGTTACACAGCTAAGTTAAGTGTGGAACTGAGATTGAAACCAGATCTATCTGACTTCCAAATCCATGTTCCTAACCATCATAATAATGTTTTTTCCTTCAAATACTTACCAAAGTAAACATATATTAGCCTTTCAGGAATTATTGTGTTGAATTGGGAGGCCCTGGACAAGCCACATCTCTCTATGACCACTCCTCAAACTAGAAAAAGGTTTAGAAAAAAAAGTTTTTTTTAAAGATTTATTTATTTAGTTGAGAGAGAGAAAGAGCATGCACACAAGGGAGGGGGAGGAGTGGAGGGAGAGGAAGACACAGACTTCCGGCTGAGCAGGGAGCCCAGTGAGGCCATCCCAGGGCCCTGAGATCATGACCTGAGCTGAAGGCAGACGCTTAACTGAACTCAGTCACCCAGACACCAAAGAAAAAAAATTTCTTTGACACATTATGCTTAACAATTCTTGTAAATGAAATAAAATGTTCAGAAAAAGACACAAACACATATAGGAATTTACGATAGATAAAGATAGAACTTCAAATCAGTGCTGAAAAAGGTGAATTATTCAACAACTATTGCTGGGACAGTTAGGTAGCCATCTGGAAAACAAATAAAGCTGGATTCCTATTTCCCCACTTCATACCAAACCAAATTTCAAATGGAGGAGAGGTTTATGTGAAGGAATGAAATCAAAGAAATGCCTGAAGAAAGTATGGGAGTGGAGGTCTTTCTGAGTATGATACAAAATTTAGAAGCCATTAAAAAAAAATCTGACAAATTCAACTACATTTTAAAAATACTCTGCATGGCAAAACAAAGTTCAAAAGATAAAACCAACCAAGGGAGGTATTTTCAATGCCTCACAAACAAAGAACAAATGTCCTCAATGGATAAAGCATTTGTACAAGTCATAAGAAAAAAACTAATGGGCAATTACAATAAAGAAATCATGAGGACAGACAGGTCACAGAACGGACTGACTCCCAGATATTCAGTGAAAGATACTCAGTTTCACTGATAATAAGAGAGATGAAAATCAAGGCTACAATGAAGCACTGGGTCCCACCTATGGGACTGGCAAAGACCCCAAAATCTGATGAGAATCTGTATTGCTGAGGGTGTATCTTTGTACAGTCTTTTTAGAGGGTAATTGGCAAGATCTATGAAAATTTAAAACAAATCATAACCTTTGACTTGACAAGTCCACAGAATCACTCACTCATGTAAAAAGATGATCTGCAAATATTTTTGTTGCAGCATTTTTGGTCATTGAAAGCAACTTATATAGCCATCAAAAGGAACTAGTTAAATAACTGTTACATATACAGAACGGAATATTATGTGGCCATGGAAAAGAATTATGTGGTTATCAGGAATGATCTGCAAGCTCTATTGTTAAGAAAATAAAAAATGCAGAGCAATGTGTAAAGAATGCTCCTATTTGTAGGTATGTGTCTTAAAGGAGGGTAGATAATATATTGTCTATTGTATGTATGTTTGTAAGTGAAGGAAATCTCTGGAAAGATACAAGAAACAACTAAGAGAGATTTCTCTTCTCTAGAGACTTAGTTTTATTTTTTAAATTTCTGTAAAGGTTTTATTTACTTATTTGAGAGAGAGAGAAAGAGAGAAAGCACGAGCTGAAGGCCAGGTGGGGTGGCAGGAGAGGGGCAGATAGAGACAAGCAGAAAGGGACAAGCAGATTCCCCACTGAGCGCGGAGCTGGAGGCAAGGTTCTATCCCAGGACCCTGATATCATGACTTGAGCCAAAGTCAGAAGCTTAACCCACTAAGCCACCCAGGTGCCCCGAGGCTTACTTTTATATCTTGTAAAATTTTCAATGTTTTCATATCTTATCTACAAATACGTAAACACTTTTCAAATAGAAGAGAGACCCAAGCCTGGCTTCACAGATGGACCACCTGTGTACTCGCAAAGGATCCTGCACTTGTCTTAATGCTCTGACGTTGCCATCTTGAAATTTTTAATAATTTTTGAGCAAGGAGTTCTTCGCCTTCGTTGTAACTGGGCTGTGTGAATTATTCAGCCAATCCTGGAGAGACCCCTGGTTTACAAAGGCTGAGGCAACTCAAAGACACTTGTGTTTTCCCATGGCCACTAATCCCTATCATTAAACAATAAATATCCAAATAAACCTTTGCAGCTGCAGTGCAACCACACAAAACCATCCGGATTTTCCTGATCACTAAGAGCACCACATGTGTCAGCAGGAATACCTCCTCTTGGATGACGGGGTTCACGCTACCCAAACTGGAAACGCTCTTCAAAGAGTTACAGCTCTTCAAACACTAACTGACATGGCAGCTTTTTGTGAAAGAAGGATCTGCACAGTAAAAATCTCATGCGGTTCCTGCCTGCCGAGAGGATGAAACAAAATGATGGCTCTGTTACAACAAAGATGCATGAAATTGTTCGGTTTTTGGAATTTTGTTATGACGACCTCTGGAGGCAAATGAACACAACAGCACGAGCTCCTACCTGGCGAGCGTGGTAAGGTTTGCCCATCTCATATCTAAACAGCCTCTTCAATTTGGGCCATTTCGGTGAAGGATGTTATCCACAAGTGGGCGAATTCCAAATATATTGTATTGTAGGACGGGAGTAAGTGCTCGAAGCACTACAGTAAAGTAAAACAAGGGCAACACTCAGAGGATAAGGAGGGAGTGAAATGCAGCTGAAACAACAGTGATGTGCATTTCCCGTGCATTTCTTTTCTCAGCTGTAAAATGGGTAAGGTATTACCTACTTCTCCAAACTGTGCCACAGATTAAATGAGACAATGGATGTCAACATGCGTTGTGATTTGCTAATTACAAGGTAACACCAACCGTGTTATTCAGTAGGGATATCATTTTGAGTGGGTATTTGTGTTTTTACTGCCAGTCCTATTTTGAATGGGAAAGGGCAGCCACTTTTCATACTTAATAAAAAACCTGCTTTCCCCAAGTAGAAAAGTCATACAGAGCCTCACAATATACAATAAGCACAACAACCCAGAAGCAAACAGGATGACAAGTGAAAGTTCCCCTTTATCTTCTGCCACAAGTCCTATTCCTCTGTTAACAGAGTGAATTCTTCAGGAGATTTTTTTTTTTAATGCATCTGAGTAATTTATTTATTTATTTATTTAAAAGATTTTATTTATTTATTTGACACACAGAGATCACAAGTAGGCAGAGAAGCAGGCAGAGAGAGAGGAGGAAACAGGCTCCCCACTGAGCAGAGAGCCCTATGCGGGGCTTGATCCCAGGAATTTAGGATCAAGACCTGAGCTGAAGGCAGAGGCTTTAATCCACCGAGCCACCCAGGCACCCCCATCTGAGTAATTTAAAATAAACCCACTAGAACTCTATCAGATGTATCACGACCCCCTCCCCCACCCGACAGAATGTCATTGTTTCTGGTGGGATAAGATCCTCACCACTAAACCCTTTGCAGAATCAGAGATGCCTCTAACTCCTAACCCTGCTTCATTAATTAAACTCATTAAGTTGCAATGCTTCCTGGGTCCTTGAGAAGATTCCCAGTCATGTAAAAAGGAGACCCTGCCATTAAGTGTTAGAATCATGTAAAAAAATCACTTTGCATATATCAACTCCTCATTTTTTTTTACAAAGACCCTATTAGGTAGGTAGGGTTATTAGTCCCATTTTAAAGATGAAAAATCTGAAGTCCAGAAAAGTCCAGTGGCTTCTCACATCCCAGTAACTGGCAGCCTATACTTTAAAGCCCGGGGTGGCTGATCTTCATATAGGGCTTTGCGGAAGTATGAACGCAGCCTCAGGCACTGAATGCCAATGTTTCTCCATGGCCATCTGCATCGAAACCCCCAGCAACTTAAAAAAGACAGACTGCAGGATGCCGGCATGGCTCCGTTGGTTGAGTGTTGGACTCTTGATCTCAGTTCTGGTCTTAATCTCAGGGACATGAGTTCAAGCCCTACACTGGGCTCCATGCTGGGCAGGAAGTCCATGTTTTTTTTTTTTTTTAAAAAAAGGCAGATTCCTAAGCTTCAATCCAGACCTATGGAATCAGTAGTGTGAAACCCTGCACTTTAAGACTTATTAAAGACATTTTCTCATTGTGCTAAAATATACATATACATTACCATTTTGACTGTTTCCACGTGTCTCTACCATCCATCTCTAAAATTTTTTCATCATCCCAAACTAAAACTCCATACCAATTCTACAACTCCCATTGCCCCTCCAGCAGTCCCTTGTAACCCCCACGCTACTTTCTGTCTCTATGAATTTACCTATTCTTGATATTTCATATGATTGGAATCACACAAATTTGTCCTTTTGTGACTGGCTTATTTCACTCAGCATCATGTCTTCAAGGTTCATCCGTGTTGTAGCATGTGCCATAATTCTATTCCCTTTATAAGGTGGAATAGCATTCCTCTGTGGGTATAGACCACATTTTGTGTATCCATTCAACCGTCAGTGGACACTTGGGTTGCTTCTACCTTTTGGCTACCATGAGTAATGCTGCTATGAACACGGTTGTGCAAATATCAGTTCAAAATCCCACTTTAAATTCTATGGGGTGTACACCCAGAAGCAGACTTGCTGGACCAAGGGGTGATTCTATGTCATAATTGTCATAAACAGAATTTTCATAAACAGAATTGTCATAAAAAGAATTGTCATAAACTGTTTTCCTCAGCGACTTCGCCATTTTCCATTCTCATCAGCAGGACACAGGGGTTCTCCACCCTCCACCACTTGTCATTTTCTGCGTTTTTTCCCTCAGTGTTATAATAGCTATCCTAAGGGGTGTGGAATGGTGGAATCTGCACTTTCAACACGATCCCCCACGTGATTCCCCCTCATATCCAAGTCTGAGAATTGCTAGTCTTTAGAAATCTTAGCATCAGAAACAGAAGGGGCAGTGAGCCTCCTAAGTCTGAGAAGCAAAGCAGGGATTTGGCTACAAGTGTCATCATCAATAATAGATTGATTAGAAAAGCTTGACCATTTCCCAATGAAAAAAAAAATTTGTTTTGTTTTGTTTTTTTGTTTTTTTGTTTTGAGACATAGCCTTAGACCACCGGCTAAGGTGTTGGTAGGTGGAAAAGAAACAGAGTGTACTGACCTTGATAGCTACCCTGAGCTCGGTCAAAGCAAAGAAAAAAGTCCTTCAAACCAAAAAGTCCTCCACAGCAGCCTTGAGCAGTGCTTGGAAATAACATATAACATTTAGCCACCCCATCCACTAACCGGGAAAAAATTCCTTTCTGGCAATGTCTGGCTGAGTTCATGAGGCCCTGCCACTGTGCGGAGGGAAACCGGTGCCATTTATGACAGGACAAAAGAAGGCAAGGGAGGAGACCCATAAAGGGGCAGAAGGGGGAGCCTGTGACCTTGAGTTTCCCTCCACCTAAAAGCATCCTTAATACTTAGGTTCATACATAACTTTTGGATGGAAAAACGCGGGGGTTAGCAAGTTGGACCCATACTCTCAAGTGGTGAAATTATGCCCCCTAGTGGCTGTTCTCTAGGACCTTTGAGTCATGAAAGATTTGCCTGAGAAAGCGAGGAATGCACGGTAGTGGAGGTAACGGTTTTCAATTAATTCATTATAGTTTGCTGGAATGGGGCCGATGTAGAAAATATTCCCCTCAACTCCACCTCCAGTGGAAATCTGGATGATGCTGGCAGTACCTTCTGTGATGGAGAGTGACTGACTGACATCAGTTATATTTCCAGTGCTTCCGTATCACACTGCACTCCTCTGCACAACGGAAGGTAGGTCTTACTACTGTTGTTATTATTATCACTATTCTCATGCAAAGGGTAAAGGAACAGAAGCTCAGAGAGATTAAGGGACTTTTCCAAGGCGCTGGGCTCCACTTTAGAGCTACATCTCCTCTCAACATGTAACCACATAAAAACATAATGGAAAAGAAACAGTAAGATCGTCAGAAGAAAAACCCATATCTCTTTGAGTTCTCTACCATGGCAAGGGGGAAGCAGAGATATACACTAAAAAACAATTTTAGGTACTTTTTGTACCATACATAATAATGAAATTATGAAGAAAAAGAAAATTATTGAAGAAAAAAAGAAAATTATTCATAATCCCACCATACAGAGCTATTCACTCTTTGTACCTAAGACTTCTTACCATGCATACCTATAGCAGTAAAGAAACAGTCTTTTTTGTTGTTGGACATTGAGCCATTGTATTTGTATGGATGGATTACATCCGTATAAAGGAATCCCAGGATTTTCTGTCCTGTGTGTTTGAGTGTTGCTTCCTCTTGTTCTTTGATGCCAGCGGAGGTCACCAGCACGGTGAAATCAAACTGATAGGATGAGAGCAAATTGTTCTGTCATTTTTGTAGAGCATTGACTTGTATACCAAATCTGGGGTCAATCACTCCACACTTGTTTAACCTGAGTGCAGGTTCACAGCAATTCCCCCAGCTCTGTGATAATTAATGGTTGCACATTGACCAGTGTAAGCATGCTTCAGCATCAGTGTGAAATGCCTTTGGAGCACAGCCCACATAAGAGCCTGCTGTTTGCCTCTCTTCTCAGCAGTGTTGATGCCTCTGAGAGCAGAGCATTGGCCCGGATGTTCACAGATGCCATTATGGTGGCATGGAAAGAGGTGGAAAGAGCATGGCAGCTTTCGATAACCAACTTATCCCATTCCCAGGTCACAACATTCTTTCTAAATGCTCCTGCCTTAAACTTTTTTTAGTGGATTTATTCATAATAGTCAAACATTGGAAAGAAGCCAAATATCCAGATGTCCATCAACCAGTCAAATGAATAAGTAATTTGTGATACACACACACACACACACACACACACACACACAAAACATAATCTAAAATTTAGTGTTTACTATTCTCTCCTCCCCCCGCCCTTGGTAACCGTTATTCTATTTTCTTTCTCTGTGAATGTGACTCTTCTCAGTACCTCACATAAGTTAGACCATATAGTGTTAGTGCGACGGGCTTATTTCACTCAGCGTAACATCTTCATGGTTCATCTATGTTGTAGCATGGATCAGTACTTCATTCCTTTTAAGGTGGAATAAAATTCCATCATATTTTTGCCCCACATTTTGTGTATCCATTCACCCACTGATGGACAGTTTGGGTTGTGCTTTTAACTTTTCAAGTTTCTTTTCTTGCCACTTGGGTAATTACAAAGGCATTAGAACATCAAGGAGTGATATGTGCCTCATTTCTAAGCCTGGCATATGGTGGTGGAAAGAGACATCAAGTGAATGCTTTGAGGAAGTTGCCTCAAGTTCTTAAATCTTTCCTGAAGGCTGAAAGATTCCTATCTTAGAAGGTGCCTGCTGGGCCCTGCTGGAAAGAGCAGTCGAGGCAAACTGGAGAGTGTTTAGTTGATCTATAGCAGGCTACGGTACATGTGACTTAAGGTTCTGACCTTGAGAGCTCAGTGAAACACACACGAGTTGAAACAGTCCTTAGAAGGAGGCTGCTGGGAAGATGGCAGTTCCAGGAAGGCATGAGTATTAGGCAGGAAGCAGCAGGCAGTGAGTATATTAGGAGGAAGCCTTAAGGAACCTCTTTTCAAGTTAGATAGGGTGATTTAGGACAAACAAAATCATAGAACGGGTAATAAAAATGTAGCAGCAGTTCCTGGAAGAGGCAGCTGAGGTTAAACCATCACTAAGTACTCCTTCCTATCTGTGGCATGAATTGATACATGAGTTTAAATGAATCCAGGCCCACGATGAATCATCACCCCACCGGTAGTCTTCATTTTAAAGACTGCTTACCTGCTCATTATCTCATTTGGTTTGGTCCTAATAACAACCAAGTGAGTCAGGCGGGGAAGGGATCACTCTCCCGACTGTGCAGAGCAGGACACTGGGGCCCAGAGAGGTGAAGTGATTTGTGGCATTATGGAAAGACCTGGAGCCCCCTTGGTGCCAAGGTACAAAGGATGAAGGGGCAGGCAGATCCCTAACCTTTAGTGTCATATGCAGCACAGAGTAACCTCTTCTTCCACTGGGTGTCCCTAGAGGCTGTGTCAGAGAAACTCAAGGAATGGCCTTCAGCTTCTTCTGTGTCTAGGACACTTCCCCCTGGGCAGCCTCAGCAGTAAGGGCTGGCCTATGGCTGTTGTCTAAACTGGGGAATGATCCCTTCTTTCCTTCCTCTATAAAAATGCTGGGTTCAACTCTGAGGGTACCCTTTAAATTTAAGGCTATAATTAATCTCCCCAAGTCTAATAATCCCTTTCAAACACAACTTACCATTTTTAAATCAAGAGGTATCTTACAGTCAATTTCCAAAGAAATTTCTCTGCCACCACTTCCTCTACTCTAGCTCTCTGAAATATCAAATAGATGGCATCTTTGAATTAAAGAATTCGGTGAGCCCCTCGGGGCATGGGAGAGAGGAAAAAGAATTGCTGGTCGGATTCTGGCTGGCTTTCCAGATGACTTGGACCCACCACCCTGTCGTTGGTGAGATAGATTCCGGACTGCTCTCCTTGGTCTCAAGCCCAGGCTGAAACTTCTACATGTGAAAAGAGCTTGACATGAAATGCCTCAGGACGCACACTTAAAACTGTGCAGCAGCAATCCCACCCCTAGGAACAGACCCAGAGGACGGAAAACACGTGCGTACATAAGTTTGTTCCCAAATGTCCCTAGAGCTGTTATTCAAAACAACCCAAATATCCAGCAACTGATGAATGGGTGAACAAAAGGCGGTGTATCCATGCAAGGAATATCACTGGGCCATAAGAAGGAAGGAAATCCTGACACCTGCTACAACACGGATGAGCCTTGATAACCATATGCAAGGCGAAGGAAATCAGTCACATAAGACCACATCCTTCAAGCTTCCAGAATGGGAAGATCCACAGACAGAAAGTAGGTTAGTGGTTGCAGGGTTGGGCAGAGGGGAATGGGAGTCCCTGCAAATGGGTGTGGAGTTTCTTTTTGGGGTGATGAAAATGTTCTGGAATTAGATAGTAGTGATGGTTGACTAACTCGTGAATATATTAAAAATTGCTGAATTGTACGTTTTAAAATAGTTTTATGGTATATAAATTGTACTTCAACAAGAATTTTTCAAAAACAAAACAGTCGTGTAAAGAACTGTGTAATATAGCTCAATTAAAACCCACAGCAAATATCATCTTCAATGGGAAAAAGCTTGCAGCCTTCCCGTTGAGATCAGGAACACGACAAGGATGCCCACTCTCACCACTCTTGTTCAACATAGTATTAGAAGTTCTAGCAATGGCAATCAGACAACAAAGAGAAATAAAAGGTATCCAAATTGGCAAGGAAGAAGTCAAACTCTCTCTCTTCGCAGATGACATGATTCTTTATATGGAAAACCCCAAAGACTCTACCCCCAAACTACTAGAACTCATACAGCAATTCAGTAACGTGGCAGGATACAAAGTCAATGTACAGAAATCAGTGGCTTTCTTATACACCAACAATGAAAATACAGAAAGGGAAATTAGAGAATCGATTCCATTTACTATAGCACCAAGAACCATAAGATACCTGGGCATAAACCTAACCAAAGAAGTAAAGGACCTGTACTCGAGGAACTACAGAACACTCATGAAAGAAATTGAAGAAGACACAAAAAGATGGAAGACTGTTCCATGCTCTTGGATTGGAAGAATAAACATTGTTAAAATGTCTATACTGCCTAGAGCAATCTATACTTTTAATGCCATTCCGATCAAAATTCCACCGATATTTTTCAAAGAGCTGGAGCAAATAATCCTAAAATTTGTATGGAGCCAGAAGAGACCCCGAATTGCTAAGGAAATGTTGAAAAACAAAAACAAAACTGGCGGTATCACGTTACCCGATTTCAAGCTTTACTACAAAGCTGTGATCACCAAGACAGCGTGGTACTGGCATAAAAACAGACACATAGACCAGTGGAACAGAGTGGAGAGCCCAGATATGGACCCTCAACTCTATGGTCAAATAATCTTCGACAAAACAGGAAAAAATATTCAATGGAAAAAAGACAGTCTCTTCAATAAATGGTGCTGGGAAAACTGGACAGCAATATGTAGAAGAATGAAACTCGACCATTCTCTTACACCGTACACAAAGATAAACTCGAAATGGATAAAAGACCTCAACGTGAGACAGGAATCTATCAGAATCCTAGAGGAGAACATAGGCAGTAACCTCTTCGATATCAGCCACAGCAACTTCTTTCAAGATATGTCTCCAAAGGCCAAGAAAACAAAAGCAAAAATGAACTTTTGGGACTTCATCAAGATCAAAAGCTTCTGCACAGCAAAGGAAACAGTCAACAAAACAAAAAGGCAACCCACGGAATGGGAGAAGATATTTGCAAATGACAGTACAGACAAAAGGTTGATATCCAGGATCTATAAAGAACTTCTCAAACTCAACACACACAAAACAGATAATCATATCAAAAAATGGGCAGAAGATATGAACAGACACTTCTCCAATGAAGACATACAAATGGCTATCAGACACATGAAAAAATGTTCATTATCACTAGCCATCAGGGAGATTCAAATTAAAACAACATTGAGATACCACCTAACACCAGTTAGAATGGCCAAAATTAGCAAGACAGGAAACAACGTGTGTCGGAGAGGATGTGGAGAAAGGGGAACCCTCTTACACTGTTGGTGGGAATGCAAGTTAGTGCAGCCACTTTGGAGAACAGTGTGGAGATTCCTGAAGAAATTAAGACTAGAGCTTCCCTATGACCCTGCAATTGCACTGCTGGGTATTTACCCCAAAGATACAGATGTAGTGAAAAGAAGGGCCATCTGTACCCCAATGTTTATTGCAGCAATGGCTACGGTCGCCAAACTGTGGAAAGAACCAAGATGCCCTTTAACAGATGAATGGATAAGGAAGATGTGGTCCATATACACAATGGAGTATTATGCCTCCATCAGAAAGGACGAATACCCAACTTTTGTAGCAACATGGACGGGACTGGAAGAAATTATGCTGAGTGAAATAAGTCAAGCAGAGAGAGTCAAGTATCATATGGTCTCACTTATTTGTGGAGCATAACAAATAACATGGAGGACATGGGGAGATGGAGAGGAGAGGGAGTTGAGGGAAACTGGAAGGGGAGATGAACCATGAGAGACTATGGACTCTGAAAAACAACCAGAGGGTTATGAAGGGGCAGCAGGGGGGTGGGGGGGGGAGGTTGAGGAACCAGGTGGTGGGTAATAGGGAGGGCACGTACTGCATGGAGCACTGGGTGTGATGCCAAAACAATGAACACTGTTATGCTGTAAATAAACAAATAAAAATAAATATAAAAAAAAATAAAAATAAAATCACAATATACTATAAAAAAAAAAAAGAAGAGTAAGGGGCAAGAGGAGTTTTGCACCTTCCCTTTTTGACTCTGGAAGGCTAGTCAGAGTACAGAAGAAATTCCTGGGAAGCCAGAGTCTCTAGGGTTCCAAAGCTTCCAGTGGGGAGACCTGCAGAATCTGGAAAGACCCCACATTACGTCTCAAGGCATCTGACATCCCTAGGTCCTCCCCCAGAGAACACACTTAGTGACACATGAATCCATCCTAACATAGCTGAAGGGCTGTCGAGACCCAAGGATTGGGCTTCGGAGTGACTCCAGTGGGCAGTCAGGACCAGCGGATGGGGTGATGAGGAAGCAGTCTGGTCAATAAGAAGAAAGACTCCTGAGGGACTGGAGCCATCTGAATATGGCACGAATGCCCAGTCTGGGCTCCATTCAGTGGACTGACCCTGTTTGAGGAGAAAAGTTCTTCAAAGTCGAACTTTCAAATACTATTGGAAAGTCTCGTGCAGTGGCTACGTGCCGGGTCTCTGGGTTCAGCTGGTCCTAAGTTCAAATCCTGATCCATTACTAATTAGTTATGTGATCTTGGGCAATACATTAAGATCTCTGGACTGGAATTTACTGTTTTTTGTTTTTTTTTTTTAAGGAATAATCATAGGACTTATCTCCCGACTTTGCTCTGAGGTTTAAATGAAATCCTCAGCCCTGATACATATTTACAGTAGCTGTTGTAAACTGACCTAAACAAATTTAATTATGCACAGATTATGAGGTTGTTATGGTAGACATTCTGGAATACTGAGAGCCGGCTGCTCCCTCTACAACTTCACGAAAGTTTCAGATCCAATTCCCCCACATCCTGGACATTAGACATACTTTTATTAGCAAGGAGACACAAAATCTGTCCTGAAAGCTAATCACAGCTCTGTCCTTTCAGGAGCTCTAACCAGACCCGGCATGGCTTGTTCTAGAGAATTCCATGACCTAGAAGCAGAATTAAGTTAACCCTAAGGCTTCAAGCAAGTCAAATTCTTTGCCATCACAGCTGGACACAGGACCATGTCAGAATGCAGCCTCAGGTACTGTCCAGAAAGGTGAAATGAACAGAACTCAAAAAATTCTTTTTTCCTACCGTCCAAGGGTGGAGAGTGACTGTAAACTATCTTAGCCAATGTGCAGATCTTCCATACCACTGATTTTATTTTATTTTTAAAATATTTTACTTATTTATTTGAAAGAGAGAGAAAGCGAGCGAGAGAGCACAAGCAGGGGGAGCTGCAGAGGGAGAGGCAGGCTCCCTGCTCAGCAGGGAGCCCCACATGGGGCTCGATCCCAGGACCCTGAGAACATGACTGAAGGCAGATGTTTAACTGACTGAGCCACCCAGGCATCCCAATATACCACTGATTTTAATGATGAAACCTTACTACTAACTGGGATTTTATTTATTTTTATTTTTTATTTTTTTCTAACTGGAATTGTTAACAAGCCACATTTTTCTCCCAGTGAATACCTAATACACCAATCGAGCTATTTACAATGCTCTGGTACTTATGGGAGATATTAATGGCTGATGCCCTCCCAGCAGCAGTGACTATTTGATTAAATACTAACTAATCACTCCTGTATATTCTCCATTAAGGCACTGACCTTCCCTAGAGCACGGTTTAAATGACCACATAAATACTAATCACATTGTAGACCACGGACATCTGAGAGCTGACTGCATTTCTCCAATGCCCCAGTATTTCTAAAATAGAGACTTGTTTTAGTAGGTGCTAACCGCCCAGGTGGTGGAATACCTCCTGTAAGCCAGCCGTTCCTTTAAATCCTTTAGCTCATTTAGATTCTCACCACAACCCTTTGAGGTGTGGGATGTGACTCCCACTTCATCAAAGAGGAAACTGAGCTTCCAAGTCAGGGAGCTATAGAATATTTTGGCAGAAATAAAGTGAAGAAAAAAGAAATAGGAATCTTGCTCCTTGTAAATATGGTCCTTATCTTAGCTGAGGAGCAAGAAGGAAGATAAGTCCGCTCAGCCTGGCAGAGAGCCTTCCCTTAGTAAAAAGAACCACTCGTCCGGTCACATAATCCAGCACATCTCCTCTACCTCCATGTGAGTGTTAATTTCATACTTTCGATGGACTGCACCGAGATGTACTCCCTTCCTGCTGCCTAGCTGAGGACCTCCAGGGTCTGTTCTTGCTGCTCTGTCCACACCCAATCCCAGACCACCTCCATCTAGAATTACAGCCAGCCCAGGGCTAGGGTTACTGCACTTAGCACTGAAAGGCTGCCTCCTTCCAGCCTTTTAGAGCCAGCCAGCTAATCACTCATCACTTGCCAGTTGGCTGGTGTATTTTGGGCTTGCTTTGTTTCTACCAGGGCTGAAAACAAGCAAAGGGTGAGTGGCCATCAGGAATGGAACAGGCTGAGCAGGCCTGGAGGATATGAGTGACATGGGAATTTGGAGAACCAGCATCCCCAGGGTGTTAGGGTTTGTGGGCAGGTGTGAGTGTCTCCACAACTGACATTGTGCATGGGACTAAGAGCATCGTCCCCACCTAGGGGTGGGGGGCATCCCCATGCTGAGAGCCTAGTATGTGCAAGGCATTTTTAAATGGGAATATCAACAGTTTCTGTCTTTAAGGGAGCCCTTTAGTAGGGAGGTAAGTGTCCTAATTTACACCCCAACACTCTCAGTCAACCTATTCTCTCTCCTCTCCATTTCAGTTTTAATGAAAGATACTCCATTCACCTTCTCTCCTAGCCTTAGAACCACGAGTCACCCTGGAGTCTACCCACCCCCCCACCTCTTACATCTGTACATCACTTCGTACAAATGCAATCTCCTATTCTGTCCCATTTCCATGATCCTAGTTCATCATTTCTCACTTGGACTAATGCAGTCGTTCCCCCCCACCCCCGCCACCAGTTTCCCCAACTCCAGGGTGGCCTCCTAACCCTCCCCCTCCCCACTGTAGCCAGAGCGATCTCTGTAATTTAGTGCATCTGACCATGTTGTTTCCCTGTGAGAAATCCTTTGGCAGCTTCCCATGCCTACAAAATAAAGTCTAACTCCCCATGCGCTCGGTCACTCTCTTAGCTGTTGATGGGCACTTTCTCTGGGGCACTATGCTAGGACAAGTATACAGGTGTAACCAAAACAGAAATGGTCTTTGTCCTTGGGAAGCTGGCAAGCTGGTGGAGGAGACAAACAGAAGAAACAAAACCATGAATATAACATCTTGTTACAAAGAGCTGCTGAGCACAGGAACTGAGGGCCAGAAGAGAGAATCACAGCGGGCGCCATCTTGATACGAGGCATGAGGGGAAGTCGTCTCTGAGAGCTGAAGGCTGAGTTGAAGGCAGTCAGGTGAAGAGTTGGCAGAGGATAAAAGAATGTACTGTGTTTTAGAAACTCGAGGGAGGTCATGTGGCTGTGCCGTGGTGAGCAAGGGCTAGAGGCAGAGAGAGTCTGGGGAGGTCATGAGGCTCAGACCACGCCTTGCAGGCCATGAGGAAGAGTCTGGATTTCACTCTAGCACACTGGGAAGCCACGGAAGTCTTTTAAGCAGTGTGTAACTGGGTCTGACCTACATTTTCAGAAGATTGCTCTGGTGGCTGCCTGAAAAATGGTGAACGGGATGAAAGAATAGAAGTAGTATTATGTGCTGATTTGTGTCCCCCCTCCGCCAAATTCATATATGGAAGTGCTAACCCCCGATACCTCAGATTGTGACTTTAGTGGGTTATTAAGTTAAAGTGAGTTCATTAGGGTGAGCCCTAATCACCATGACTGTTCTCCTTATAAGAAGAGGAGATTAGGTCACAGATACACAGGCAAGGAGGGATGACCATGTGAAGACACAGGGAGAAAGACCTCAGAAGAAACCACCCCTGCCAACATCCCGATCATAAACTTCCAGCCTCCAGAACTGTGCAAAAATATATTTGTATTATGTAAGCCACCAACCTGTGGTACTTTGTTAGGGCCCGAGCAGACTCTGCTACAGGTGGGATGTCCACTTAAGAGGCCACTGAAGAAGCCAGGCTGGGAAAAAGAGGGTGGTCGTGGCTCATTCCAGAGGAGAGGACTAGGAGATGCACCAAGGATGGACTGCAGAGGGAACTTAAAGTACAGTCTAGTTATAGAACTGGGTGACCCTCTGGATGTGGGGGGAGGGAGACAGAGGGACCAAGTGTGATCGAATCAGACTGCCCTGAGCAGGGGAGGGGTGGTGCCCTTGACACCAAGGATTGGGGAGACATGAGGATGGGAAGGAAGCTGGGCTCCTTGTCAGACCTCCATGGAACAGGGAGTTCCATGTTCTCGGTGACAGTGAAGATGACTTTGGCTGCTCCCACCCTCCAAAATATATTAAGTAATCCAACTCAGGGTTTTTAAAGAACTGAAAGACTTTAGTTTTTAGGACATTTTTAGATTTACAGAAAAATTGAACAGATAGTACACAGTTTCCCTTTACTTGTCTCCTCTGGAGCTTCCCTTACTGTAAGATTTAAAGCCAAAGGAAGTCCTAGAGGTGAAGCAAAACCTATGCATATCTACCTGTTTCTCCCACAGCACAGAGAGAGGATTTCAATGTGGGAAAAGTTCATAGTGACACAAGGGAGCATCACTTGTCCCCCGTAATCTTTTAACCTCCTCTCCCACCAGCTTCCCACTTTTCTTTTTATGGAAACAGCTTTACTTCGCTTATGCTGGCTAACTTCTATTCATGCCTCAAAACTTGGCTTACCTCCTCCCAGAGGTCTGTCTTAACCCCTCCCTGTTGGGCCAACAGCATACTGTGCAACCCACAGGTTATCACTTCCCATCTCAGAGGGAGGGAAGTGTTCTTTACAAATGAACACCCCCCCCCGCCCCCACCCCCACCCTCATGACACTATAACCAACTGGAGAGAAGGCACCTGGAGTACCGTATCTATTCCTAGTGGTCAGCATAGCGCTTGGCTATGGTAAACACTCCATAAAAATTTTTTGTTGTTGGCTAATTAAAACAAAATAAAAAAATTTTTTTGATTATGCAGAAAGCCATCAGTGCTATTCAAAAAAAAAAAAAAAGTGAACAAAGTACTCTGGGAATTCAGGACTTAATAAACCCAAAGCCAGTCGGCAAGACTGCCTGCTAATTGCATGTCACAGCCTCGCGGGGAAGAGGGATCACATGGCTTGTTGCAGAGGTCCTTGGAGGAAGCAGAAGGGCAGAGAGAAACAGGAGCTGCTGTCTAACATGTCAGCGAGGGAGGCGCTGGGTGTGTGCTGAGTGCTGAAAGGAGAGCCGATCATCTTCTGTGTCCATGGCCCATATCATCGGCCCCTCCATTAGAGTGAACTATTGTGTGTGAACGCGAATTTGACATGTAATCTATAGACTTTCGGGTTGAATCTGATTTTGTCCACCTGGTAAATGAGTGTAGGTTAAATGATCTAGCTTCTCCCTGGAGGTCATAATTCCATTTAAGGGGCAACTGGGTCTTATTAAGCTGTTGGAATTCTGGTTCCTCCTACAGCATCCTCACATTACATACCCTGGTTATTACCTTTGTTGTGTTCAACCAATAGGTTCTACTCGAGGTTTTGCCATGAACTGACTGTGTGACTTTGGAGAAATCAGGTATTTCTCTGGCCCTCCCTTTTCCGTCTGGGGGGCACTGACATGACCTATCTGTCTTCTTCAGAAAACTCGGGGTGGGGAGGGGAAAACCCAGAAACAAAGCAAGGAATGTGGAGTAGAGGATCTCCTTCGGTGTTCTCCTAAACCTTCCCTGCTGGTGGTATCCTCAGGACTTCCCCTTGACGCTAATCATAGGAGCTCCTCCTTGCTGGCTTCTCTCCCTAGTATTGTAGAAACTATGTGTGTCTGTGGCAGGGGGTTGGGAGGGGGGGCTCTTCTTTATCAGAGATCACTGATGCCCAGAAAAAGTAATATTGTTTGTATACAAATAAAATCTAAATTTAACATAGTTGCTATTTTTGCGAGAGAATTATGACTGGTTAGAGTTGTCTCATTCTTAAACACAAATAATATAACACATAAGGTTATGGAGTACTCTTTAATTCCACGAGTCTGTTAGTAAAAGGAGATGTGAGGGAAGAAAGAAGAAGGGTGAGAGGGGAAGACTGAGCCACCCACAGAGGCCGAGAGAGAAAGAGGCAGAAGACAGAGGAGGAAGGCAGATGGGAGAGGAGGGGAGAGGAGGGGAGAGGAAGCCAGAAGTTGAGGGAGAAGAAAACAATGGAAAACAGCATGATAAGCCTGCAGCTCACCAGGGTTTCGCCACAGGGTTATTTGTCCTTGCTTGCCCACAAGGGTAAGTCTGTAACTCATCCCCGTCCACAACCCAGGTCTTTGCCTGGAGCTTCTAGTGACTTATGGCTTAAATCCACTGTGGGAACTGCAGTCAGTTAAGGGAGGAGCTCTCTAGACTGCAGGGGCAGTGACAAGAGCAGCATGTGTACCGGCACTTGAAGACGTCAGCGAACCCAGTCAGAAGGCTGGCCTTTCCCTCCCCCGCTTAGAGGCCATGCCACCTATTTATAGCTGATTTTTTTCTGAAACAAAGATTGTTTGGGTGACCTGTAAAGGCATTCGGCATGTCCATTCAGTGGCATGTTATTCAGGGACTAGAGGGATTTGGAGATGTCTGTGGTACCAAAGTCCCCACGCTTGGTTGTGTGGGTTATTCACTGAACAAGGGTGCCCAGGCCAAGAGACACCCATATCTACCCTCCAAGCCAAGCACCAGGCAAAGCCATGTCCACTCAGAGAAAGCAATGGCTTTTTCTAATTTGCCTAAAGGCTCCAGTGGTCCTGTGGGACCCAGAATCCATTCAGAGCAAGTCTGTTATTTATCTGAAGAAATGCTGAGAGATTGTGAGCAGCTCTGGAGGCTGGATTCACACACCGGCTCCACTGTCCCCAAGATGGCAGTGGGAGAAGAGGATAGACCACCTCAAGCCTCAACCACATTTTCCATTTGCTCTCTGGCTTGATCCTCGTCACGTACCTGTGAGGCAGATGAGGCAGGTGTTCCCCATTTCCAGATGGGCACTGTTGCTCACAAAGACTGAGACTTACTCAAGAGCACACAAGGTAAGAACGTTTGGGGACTTCACACACCAGGCCCAGGGGTGTCAATGAACAAAGAACTGTGGACACTAAGAATAGACATCAATTATACAGACTCTGAGTCAGCTGCTCTTTCTGACTCTCCGAAGAGGAATTTGGGGCTGATGCCAAGTCCCTCTCTTAATCTAATTTTGGCCATTGTCAAACATGAGTGGGTCTTTCTTAAAGGACTAGCAGGAGTGGAGGACTCAGAGAATCCAGCTCTTTCCTCGGTCCAGCGAAGCCTGGAAGACTTAGGCACCTCTGAAGTCTGACTCCGCATGGCCTTGGGTCCCCAGCACCAGAGAGCGCTGAAGAGGTCTTGAGTGCCTGAAGGGGTCGTGCATCTCCTGTGACCACTAGAGGGCACAGGCAAGGACCTGTCTCCTGGGGTCCAGAGAGGCTAAACACAGGGGATCAGTGATAGAGCCAGCACATGGAGATGGTTCACAGATGAGAAACTTACCAAGAGCAGCCATGGTAGAGGAAGCGGGTATCCAAGTGAAGCAGCCAACAGTTGGTCAGTGTGTCCCAAAGAGTTTTCTGGACAAGGTAAGTAGATCAGTTCAAGTCCCTGCTCTGATACTAGCTGAGTAACCTTAAACAAGTTGTTCTAAACCTCTCCGAGCCTCAGTTTATTCATCTGTAAAATGGACCTCCCATGACGTGGAGTTACAGAGGTGCCAAGAGCCTCCTAGGCTGTCTAATACACTGCCGGGCACTTTGGGCAGCTGAACTATTGTATATTATTATAAAAATCCCGTTATGTTTCTAGACTCACGGAAATTCTGAAAGGGTGTTTGAGCCCTAGAGAGAGCCCCTGAAGAGATTCTGAACTGTAACTTCCTGGTAGAGGTTGTGTTCCTCCCGAACAGTCACATGTTATTAAAGTGTGTGTGCTCACAACCTTGGAGGTATTTTTGTTTACATTCCCAAGAGACACTGTTGTACAGCATTAAACACAAATTGGGGGCACGAAGAGTGCAGAGCTAGGAGAGGGGATGTGGGAAAGGAAACTTGCCAGGGAGGAAGAAGGGCTGGGATAGGTGTGGGGACAGAACACTGAAGAGGGAGTTAGTAAAATCCAGTATTAGGGAAACACTGGATTGGACAGAATGTCAGAAAGCCACTAAGAGGAGGGGTGACCTGGGGTCAGACACCCTCCTCTCTGGGATCCTTTCCTCACCCTTGAAATGGGGAGGTTGGGCTGATATCCTTCTAACTCTGACATTCTCTCATTTCACAGGAATGAGGACAAGGCTGGCATCGGCTCCAAATCATATGTCCAGTTCACTGTTTTGTCATGTGTGTGTCAAACACTCAGCATGCTCTGGGCATTGTACTAAGGTGCTGAAAAAAATAACCGAACAGGCAAGACAAGTGTTCCTTGTCCTTGAAGCCAATCGTCTAGTGGACAATGTAAGTGTCTCTCCTTTCACACGTTCATGATGGGAGGGCATGAAAGAGTTGTTAAACAGGATGAGGAAGAGACCGCACTCTGAATTTGACTCGTATTTCTTGAATCCCTCAAGTTTCTGCCGACTGTTGTTTGAACCTGTGCCCAATATCAATCAGGTAATAAATTTTGCCAATGTCTATCACATCAGTATTTTTAAGAATAATATAGTTAACTTATATTACCCTTAATACTTTTCTGAGCATTTTCTCCTCGATTTCATTTATGTTTATTTCATTTATATTTATCTCTGTAGGCAATATGGGGAAAAAAAGCATAAAATATGACCCTGATCCTCAGGGAGACAATAAATAAAACCACTTGGATCAAAAACTGAGTTCTGCAACAGAGGCTATTAAGTCTATGTCAAGATAATGGGACCTGTGAGCCGTGGTAGCCAGAAAAGCTTTCATAGTTGGGGGACAATGGACTTGGAGTTAAGAAGGGTGAGAGCTCAGACAGTCCCCAGGAACGAGCATGGCAGATAAATGGGTCAGGAAGAGGTACAGTGAGAAGACTGTGTAGATCACTTACAAATAATGAGAAATTCTATTGATTAGACATGGTAATGAGGGTTCGCCAGTGTCCTTGAAAGTCCGTGTGATCCTATCCACAATGAGGAGCTGCAGCACGTTGAGAAGACATAAGTACCTGTAATGAAGAAGCATTTGAAGAAAAAGAATCTGGTGCTGGTGTGAGGACGAGTTTTATCCGCGATCTGCTCAAGCCAAGTTGACAAATTAGGAGGTCATTATAGTAAAGTATTTAGGCTTTGGAGTCAGATTTTGATTTTGATTTGTACCCTGAAATCTGTCATTTAAACCCTGGGCAAGTCCTTGAGCAAGGTGTTTGTATTCTCAACTTTTGATTTCTTAACCCATAAGACACAGATGACGGCACTTACTTTTCAGGATGGTTATTGTATTAAATGGGTGGGATATGCAGAGCCTAGTGCCTGAAATGTATTAGGTTCCCCCACTCTTTCTGCTCTGAGTGAAGAGAGACATTCAGGGAACTCATTCGTTGACTGATTCCAACCAAAGGGAAGAGAACAAGGAAAGAGGATGCCACTGGCAGAAGTTGAGATGTGAGTAGTTTGGGGGAGTGGTGATGACCTTGAGACAACAAAGGTGCAGGTACAAGTTGAATTATCCCCAAGGCATTTGAAAATAGAACCTCAGAGGGAGACCAAGATAAAGGTGTAGATTAAGGGCTCCTTAGTATAAAAGTGATAGTTGACGCTATGGCAGACAAGCTTTAGGACAGCAAGAGTCCAGAAGAGTCTTGGAGGGTTCCATTAAGTGGGGCTGGAGAAAGAAGGTAACTACTCAGGATAGTACAGAGTGTCAAAACCACAATAAGACTTACCAGGAAAAAAGTCACTGTGCCAAACACCGAAGAGAGGTAACAAAGCATAAGCCTGAGTAGAAGTCGTTTGATCTCAAAGAATGAGTCTCAGATAATTAAGGGAGAATGGCAGGACTTTAACTCCTCAGGAGTGCTGGAAAAGGGAACCAGGTATCAGGGAAACAGCTGAAGCAGCTGACCACAAAAGTCACTTCTAAGTGAGCATCAGTACTCACCACTTGGGAGGTAAGAATCATGCAGACTGGGGCGCCTGGGTGGCTCAGTGGGTTAAAGCCTCTGCCTTTCGCTCGGGTCGTGATCCCAGGGTCCTGGGATGGAGCCCCGCATCGGGCTCTCTGCTTGGCAGGGAGCCTACTTCCTCCTCTCTCTCTCTCTCTCTCTCTCTCTGCCTGCCTCTCTCCCTACTTGTGATCTCTATCTGTCAAATAAATAAATAAAATCTTTAAAAAAAAAAAAAGAATCATGCAGACTGAGGGAAGGGAAGTAGCTGGTGAAGACACATATTCAGAAATCTGACCCAAAATGGGGAGGAAAGATATTTGAGGAAGGGGCACCAGTGTTAAGAGAAGATAATATGACAAGATTGCTACAGGTTTCATGGTGAAAGAAAGGAAGGCAGAGAATACTGAATTGTAGGGTGAGGGGATCTCAGAACTCAAAATAAGAAGCACCGTTTCTGGAAGTAAGAAAGAAAATGTATCAAGGCTTTAAGGGGCACTGTTACTTTAGAGGGAATGGATGCTATTCCTCTGAAGACTAAGGAATTAAAACATAAATTGAGGAGAGTGGGACTCGTGCAAGAGAGCCTCCCAGTGGACCTGGGATGAAGATGGAAGTAGTCAAAGGCTGATGAGGAGGAGACCAACTGTAGGGAATACATCAGAACCCCCCAGGCACAGAAGAAATGAGCAGGCTAGAAAAAATCCACTGAAGAATGGCCGGGAAGCAGAGAATCGTTAAAGAAACTGAGGCTGTTTCACACAGAGAATCATGGCAGTCAATGGCTGGCTTCAGATACTTGAAGAACTGCCATGCAGAAGGAGTAGAGACCTGTGGCACGAGGAGGAGCAGCTGAAAGGGATACCTGGATCAGTTCCTTAAGTGTCTGACTCTTGATCTCAGCTCAGCTCCTGATCTCAAGGTCAGGAATTCAAGCCCTGTGTTGGGTCCATGTTGGGATCCAGGCTGCGTGTGAAGACTACTTTAAAAAAAAAAAAAATGAATGAATGAAAGGAGGAGCCTCTGATGGAAGCTACAGGAGGAAGATTTCACCTGAATATAAGGCAGAACTTTCTAACACTTACGGAGTGGAGGGGTGAGTGGTTCTCACCCGTGCTTGATCCAGGAGACATAGGACTGTTACTTGCCCGGGATGTAGCACCTCAGGATTCAGCATCAGAAGGAATTTGGACTCTGGCAGTTTCTGTGGCCCTTCCCACCAGCACAGCTGAAATTTATGCTGGATCTATAGGTATATAACAGATTTAAAGAATCTCATGGCTGCAAGGGACCTTTGAACCTCGTCTAATCTAATAACCCATTTGATTCTTGAACGCCCTCTCTGAGAGGCCCACTGAATGATCAGGGATTGTAAAACCCACCCAAGCTAATGAATCCACCAGTAGCCACTTGGGACACTGGGTTTCTACTTATTTCTCAACTGGATAGAGAACTTATCTGTGGACCTCCCAAAGAACTTGAGATGTCAAGATGGTCCAGGTGAAACTTTCATGAGAACCCTTCTCAATAAAAGAGGACATATGTGTGAAATGTTGATGACTCTTATATATGATAATGAGTTGCTCTTGTTTATTACTTGAAAACCCAAACTGACAAAGAATATGTGTTCCTTTTAAAAAAGATACTTAGAGAAAGTAAGCAAGAGAAAGAGCATGAGCAGGGAGAGGGAGAAGCAGGGTCCCCACTGAGCAGGAAGCCTGATGTGGGGCTTGATCCCACGATCCAGGACCATGACCTGAGACTGAAAGCAGACACTTAACCGACTGAGCCACCCAGGTGCCCCAAATGCTGTTATTATTCATATTTCTTTTTTTTAAAGATTTTATTTATTTATTTGAGAGAGAGACAGCAAGAGAGAACATGAGAGAGGAGAAGGTCAGAGGGAGAAGCAGACTCCCTGTGGAGCTAGGAGCCTGATGCGGGACTGGATCAGGGACTCTGGGATCATGACCCGAGCTGAAGGCAGTTGCTTAACCAACTGAGCCAGCCAGGCGTCCTATTATTCATATTTCAAAAGGATCCTTCACTTATAAAATAACTCATATTGGGATACTTTTAGGCAACAAATTCCAGGGATGAACTTGAAAGGTACTTCATTTTTCTCCCTCCCCACAAGTAAAAGGCTCTTTGCACACAGCTTTCCAAGAACTCTCCTATCACACAAAGTGAATTTCACTGTTATTACACCATAACAAACAATTCCTCTGCTTAACTAGCCACACACAAGTGGTTAGTGATCAGTTTGGTTCTGTCCAAAGGGAGTCTTCACAGAGAACATCAAATTTGATCCAGGATTTCCAGATCTGTACCAGCCAGGGCTCTGTTTACCCGAGGAAGGGAAATTTTAGAAAAACGTCAGAACTGTTTTCGGTGGCACCGGTGGAAAGTCCTGCTGGGGTTACTGCTGTTTACTAGCTGTGTGGCCTAGAGGAGAGTGGTTCAGTGTCTCACAGCCTCAGTGTCTGCATGTGTAAAGAAGGAATACCTAATTCACATGATAATTTGGAGGATTAGAAAGAATTTCTACAAAGACACACACACATACACATACACACACAAGCACACACACACACACACACACACACTGCTGCCTCCTGGGGGTTTACTTTGCTTCTCAGCAAACCAGTGAGGTAGCAGACCCAGAGATGGTATTAATGCCATTTTATAGAAGCAGAATAAAAAGAAAGAAAGAAGAATCAAGCTGCACACTAAAACTAAGCCAGCACAAAATCTGGCTTTTGTGCCAGGGCTGTAGCCTGCCAGGCAATCTCATCATCTCCTCTGATGGGATATTCCAGTAAGTAACAGTAAAGGGAGAGGGGTGTTGATTTGAAGGAGGCATCATGTAACAAGAGTTGTGGGAAATGGATCACCTCCCAATACACAGCCCCTTCCTAACGCCCTAATGCCTTGCTAACGCAGGTCCAGTTTCCAGGGGAGAAGATTGACCAGGTGGGAGGCCTGGCGCAGGGGTGGGGTGGTATAGAGGGTAAACTTAAGACCCTATAACAATGCTCTGTCCCCAAGAACCCCCCAACCATTATCATCACCTTTACTATGGTTAAGTGGCAATTTTCATTATCTTGCTTAAAAGCGAACAAAAGCCTCGTTTTAACTACAGGCACAGCAGAATAACTAAAATGAAAAAGAAATGAAAATATTGAGTTGAGGAGCACGTGGTGCTACAGCCGGTGGGGGTGAAAATAGATGCGCCAACTTGAGACAACCGCTCAGTACACTCTGGAAGCTGGTGTTCACTCCCCCGACACAGTGATTGCACTCCTAGGTGTAAACTGAATAGAAACATTGACTACAGTCCTCAAAAGACTTGTTAGAACTGTGCTGCCCGAGGCATGACTTTCTATTTAAATTAATTACAATTTAAGGAAATTAAAAATCCAATTCCTCAGCCAAGCACATTTCAAGCTCAAGTGCTCGCTACCTTATTGGCCAGCACAGACTGAGAACATTTCCATCACTGCAGAAAGTTCTGCTGGATGCCGCTCTAGAATGTCTTTGGTCGCCCCATTCACAACAGTCCAACACTAGAAACTACCCAAAGGCCCATCAGCAGCACAACGGGTAAATCAACTGCGGCACATTCATACGAAGGGATACTCTAATGAGAGTGAGCTATCACCAAGTGCACGCTGCAAGGTCGATAAATGTCACAAACGAAAGGAGCCAGGCGTAAACGAGTACATACTACAGGCTTCCGCGTATCTAACGTTCCAAACCAGGCAAAACTAATCTGTGCTGGTAGAAACCACGACAGTGGTTATCCTTGGCGATGGGGACAGTGACCACAAGGGAGCCTGCGGTGGGGCGGGGGCTAGTAATGTTCTGTTTCTGCATCGGGATTTGGTCTCGTGGCAGTATTTGAGGATTCAGCCAGGGCTGGTGCACTGACGTCCCTTCTGCATGCGTTTCATACTTTGTTACATTTTCTAAACGCCGCGTCAGAAAACTTTGCTGTTATTAATGTTACCTGCAGCCTAGACTGAGAAAGAGCGAGACCTTTCAAAAAAGCAAATGTGGCCTTGGGATCAGTGCCCCCTCCCGCAGAGGCGTCCCCCGAACTCCCCACCGAGCCCTTCCCGACCCACCACCCCCTCCCCGGCGCGTCCTACCTGGGCGCCCGGGTCGCGTCGTCGGGACGGCAGGCTCCGCAGGTTCCGGCGGCCACCTCGAGGGGCGGCCAGACTCTCCCGGGGCTCGCGGGTGCGCTCCCGCGCCAGGCCTGTCTGGGAGGCGGCGTCCGGCCACGCCGCACCTGCGCTGCCCGCCGCTGGTCCGAGGATCCTCCACCTTCGCGTCCAGCCCGGCCGCGGCCGAGCATCGCACTCTGTGCACGGACAGTCCGCTGGCCTCCCGGGGCTCGGGTCCTCGGTTCGGGAGAAGGCGCCCCGGGAGTCCGCTCCGCCGCCCAGAGCAGTAAACGCCGGAGGGAGAGCCTGCGAGCGAGGCTCGGAACCAGCCCGCCCCCCGCAGGCGCCGTTCTCCCGGGAAGCGCCCGCCCTTCCGCCGCACCCTCGAGGGGGCGCGCGGCCCGGGGTCCCGCCTGCCGGGCCCGGAAACAGCGGGGCGCGGGTCCCCGGGCAAGCTCTCCCGAGAGGGGCTAGGTTTCCCCTCCCAACCCTTTCTTCCAGCACTGATAAGCCCGAGGAGGGTCGCCGCTCTGCCCGGAACCTCCTTGCACCTTCTCCTTCAGTCGAACTCCCCTGAAGCCTCCAAGGTCCAAGCCCCCGCGAAGCTCTCCGAGCTCTGCAGGCCCCGGCGGGCTCCGCCTGCCTGTGGTGACGCGTGCCCGCCGTGTTGGGGTGGTGAATCCCCCCGGCCCGCCGCGCTTCCCCTGCGGACCTGGGAGCGCTGCAAAGGCAGAACAGAGTCCTGGACTTCTCTGCATACAAGGCAGCTAACGCTGGCCTGGCCTACGCCAGGGTGCAAGGCTCGAGACATACCAGATCCTTTTACAAGGATCACCTCATTTAATTTGAGTCCTGTAAGTGTTTACATATATAAACACTCACTTAATTACACACTTACTATTTGTGCATTTTGCTTAGGTAAAAGAAAAAAAAAAACTATGAGAGAAGTGTTATACCCATTTTACGGAGGAGGAAACTGAGGTTCAGAGTGCTCCTAACTTACTCAAAGTCTCTACTACTGGTTGTGGTGGCATTAAGTTTAGAATGGAGGAAGCCTGACTCCAGAGCCAACCTCTTAACTCCTCTCAAGCTTAGGCTAATGCAGGAAAATATTGCTGGCCTTAACCTCTCTCACCAGGAACACCCACCCCCCTGCCTCGTACCCCCAACCCATGAGCCCAGCAAGGGTCCCTGCGTAGGGACGGATTATCCATGCATTCAGAGAAGTAAGGGGAGTTTGAGCCAGAAGTGACTTCTGAAATCATACGGTTTATCCTTCTCTGCCTTAGAACTCAGAAGCTAGAAACTAATGGGGTGGCTTACTTCACCTGCTCAAAGTCTCACAGATCATTAGAAGGCATTTTACTCTTCCTCTGGACTCAAAAAACTATTCAGTGAAGCAGCAATTTGGGCTTGCGGGTGGGGTGTGTCTTTTCCCCTGCAGAGGGAGCTCAAAGAGAGGTAGCTGTGTTGGTCAAGAGTTTTCACCCTTCCATGGCCAGCCAACAACTTAGCAGTAAGGAAATCCTTTAGCCTGAGAGATGGGAGCTATTTATACCCGGAGACTGCTGGCTCTGGGGAAGCGTAGTGAGCAGGGAGGGAGTTGGTTCAGTCTGGCTTTAAGTATCTCAAGACACGCGAACTGTGTGGAAGTCAATCCCTAGAACTAGTCTGTTTCCCCTACCACAGTCGCACACCTCTTTTCAAAAGAGGAGAGGATGCAGAGTGGAGGAAGATTAATGCGGGCTGGGAGGAAGCCGGGCAAGGAAGATGGGGATCTGGTGCTGGGAGCATTGAGAGGCCAAGGCCCGCCGGACACAGACTAGGCTGGGGGGGGGGGGGGGGGGGACAGGAGTTGCTTACTTAGGAAACCCCCAGCAGAGCAAGGGCATCTGCTCCCAGAGTCTTGGGTTCCTAGAGCGCAGGTGATGGAATCCGGTGTTGGAAGTGAGCACTCCTGGAGTGCCAGGGTAGGCTCTTGGTCACCTACCATACCCCTCAGCTAGGAAATGTTGGAGAAGTGGAACTGGGTCCCCGTTGCAGGTCCCAGATTTATCATACACATCTCAGCTCTTCGCCCCTCCTGCTTGAGTTCTCACTCTTTTCCCTATCTCTGTGTCCCTCCCAACCCCTAAACCTTGTGCCCAGGTTATCAGGTCATCTCCAAGTTCTCAGCCTCCTTTCCTATGTTTTGAGCTATAGGGAGAGGGGTAACAATCTCTTGCAGAAAGCTGTGTCCCCAGCAGCATTGCAGGGTACCAAAGGGAAGACTTTTCTCTGGAATCTGCATGGGCTGTGTGTCTTCTGCAGGCGATTTCAGGTGCCTTGGCCCCGCCCAGGTAGGCTAAGAGTCCAGCTCAGCACATGCCTTGCAGCCAGCACCCAGTGCCGGAAGTTTCACATCACCAGGGCCACTGCATGAGCTGGGGAGGGTCCTTAAGGACTCTGGTCCCATGATCGCCTACTTACTGTGTTATCTGTCCCAGGGGACAAAAGATGTCAACCTGGTCGCCCATGACCTCATTAGGACCTCATGAGGAGGGAGAGAAACAAATAAATCTTTGCATGACACGATGTTGTGGTATTGGAAAGTACCTAAGACTCTGGTGGCATATATGTGGGAGGGATTACCTCCACTTGGGTGGTTCAGGAAAGAAGCCTGGCCTTGAAGGGGGAGCAAGAGTTCACCAGAAAGATGGGGGTGGAAGGGCATTCCATATCGTGGGGAGGGCAAGTGTGGAGGAATGGGGTTGCAGCAGCAAAGGCCTGTTTGGACTGGATTCCCTTTCGTCATTTAGGTGTCAACTTAAGTGGCTTTCTCTGATCACCTACTCCAAAAGAACCCTCCCTTCAGCCTGTAGTTGTATTTCCCTTTTAGAATTTATCTGCTTATTTTTACATTTACTTCTTTGTTGTCTAACTCCCTGTCCCCCGGCACACTCATTAAAATAAAACTCCACGAGCCTGTGGACATTGGTGCTTTTTTGTTTGTTTGTTTTTTTCACTATCCCCAGCATCCAGAACAGTACAAGTGAACATGTATTAGCAGGTGCTCTGGAAATTACGGCTGGTTGGCTGGCTGGCTGGATCAGCGGTCCGAGGCTGCAGGCCATGAGAAACGTGTTAGGAAGCTAGAATTCCCTCCCAGCCCTTAGCCTAAGCAACTCAGGGGGATATAATAGCTTCAGAAGAGCGCTCGCTAGGAAGGGGACTTAGGGCGACAGGGCGGTGATAAGGGTGGTGGGAGGAGTTGTCCCAGCTCCTGGGAGGCTTAGGAGAGGAGGGAACTGGCGGCGAGGAGCTGAGAGACCGGCAACCTGGTGCACGATAACTCACACTCAACTCCAGGCTTTTTCTGCCTGGGAAGAGGCGAGGAGAGGGAGGGTCTTCGCCCCGCAGGCGCCGCCTCTCCAGCCTCCCGCTAGGCCCTTTTGGACCCGTCCAAGCCTCATCCTGGGCGGTCAGCGGGTTTGGGAGGATTCCCTTGCCTGCCTCCCTCCTTTCCTCCCTTCCTTTTTTCCTCCTTCTCCTCCGGGTCTCTGTAGATCCCCAGCCCGGCGGCCTCGCCGCAGCCTAGCAGCCCCCGCCCCCTCCTAGAAAGGGCGAAATTGCTAAACTTGTAGCAATAATGACCCTGCATTCAGGCCGCCGACTCCCGCTGAACGTCTCCGCGCCGCGGCTGGCCCGCCTAATCAGCGCGCCCCTCCCGGCTGCCCGCCCAGCCCCCGTCCCCCCTTGCCGCTCCCTCCCCCAGCGCACAAAAAGTGGGGAACAAAACCCCCGCGCATTTCTCCGTCCCTCTGTTGAGCAGACTGCTACACAAAGCCCCCGCTCTGAGAAGCAATGGGGAGCTCGGGGGGGACGTCAATCCCGACGCGCTGGGGTTTTTGTTCGCGCAGGGGACTTCGCCTTCCTACCACACCTTTTGTTCGGGACTCCAATAAAAAGCCATTCTTTCCGCACCTTCCCGGCCCGGAGCCGCCTTTCAGCGAGGCCCGGCCCCACAATGGCGCGGCGCTCTGAGGCCTCCCCATTCACCCGCCTTGGCACGCTCACAATCGGCCGTGTGGCAGCACAGCCCTCGCACAGGCATTCTCCGCAAGTGACAAGGAGCAGCATAAAGCCGCGGCCGCCGGGGGAGAAGGGAGGGCGGCCGAGGGGGAGAATTCGGCCGCGGCGGGGCGCAGCGCCCCTGGGCGCGCTGGAGGCCCCGGCGGCGGCCGCTGAAGGAGCCGCCTTCGCGCCGCCTCCGGCTGGCCCAGGGGGCGAGGTTTCCTTTTCCCTGGCGACCTCCGAGGTGGGGCAGAGTCTCTCAGTCTTGGTCCAACACAGGCCCAAAGACACTAGCCGAAGCATCTGGTAAAACTTGGGGGGATTACAAAGCCGGGGACCTCAAAAGGCCCAGAGTCTCCGACCTGTTCTCCCACAAGAGTAAAGAGAAATTAATGAACAAAACCAAGAGGACGCAAGACTTGCAGCCCCCGGGGCTGGCCCAGGAGAGGCCAGGCCTGCGAACGCCCGGGGAAGATTGCTTTCCCTTACACACCTCCTCCTTCCCTACCCGCTCTGTCTAAAGGATCCATCCCTCTCCACTTCTGGGGGGCGAAACAAAGTCTGTAGCCAATGGTTTGGAAATATTGCACCTTGTTTATTGACTCCTGTAGTGTATGGCAGCGGGTGTGCACACGGCGTGTGGATAGTTATAGGTATATTATATGTGCTGAATACAGAATATGAAACAGAAAGGAAACCTGGTAACACCTCCCGAGGGCCACCAGCTCCCAGATTTGTTCAGCCCCCTCCCGCAGCACCCCCGCCCCCCCCATGTTTGATCTTGCTTCGCCGGTTTTTCTCGCAGAGTTCTACACCCTGACGATCCGGAGATCCAGGCCGAGGTATCTGCTGCGGGGGGGCAGGCGGTAGGGAAAAGGGAAATCGGCTGTGGTGTGGCGCTCCGGGTCACCAAAGAGGCAGAGGGGTCCGTGGGGCTTGGGGATTCTCAAGCCCCCGACACCCATTTTTCTCTCCTTCATGCTTTTTCTTTTCTTTTCTTTTTGTCGTTGAGCTTTCTGTCGACATTTCGAGGAGGCCGCGGGAAGGCCGAGGGGAAAAGACGGCGTTCTTGCTCTGGAAGAAGCGAGCGGCAGCCGGAGTCCCAGCCTCTCTCATTCTCTTCGGGGCCAGAGTCGGGGCCATTGTCCTCCCCGGCACCCAGCCGGAGTTTCTGCCTCAGAGACAGTCTCCGCGACCGGCCCCGGGCCTCCTCCTCGTCCCGCAGCCCCCTTCCCCAGGCTTCGCCGGAGCTGGGTTCCGGGGTCCTGGGGAGCGAGACATGTGTTTTGCGGGGGGGGGGGGGGGGGGGGGTTGTGTTTTTATTTTTTTAACGAGAGGACCTGGCCCTGGGTTCCAGCCTTTCTCGCGCTTAGTCCCGCGGTGCCAGGCTGCAGTGGGGCGCCCGCCGCGTGAGCCGCCGCGTCCCTACCAGGCCCGGATGCCCTGCAAGGTGCCCTGCGCGCACGCAGCCCCGGCCGAGGCACCCTGGTGCAAGGGCTGCGTGCTGCCACCGCCGGCGAAGCCCCCCAGGTTGCTCACGTTCACAAAGGGGCCACCTCCGGCCGCGCTGCAGGCGGGCTGCATGGCCGCGGCCGCCGAGGTAGCCCCGCCGCCCCCGCTGCCGCCGCCGCCGCCCGCCGGGTACGCACAGCCGTAGCTGCCGCTGTAGGCCGCGGCGGCGGCGGCGGCGGCGGCGGCAGCGGCGGCGGCGGCAGCGGCCGAGTTCCCATAGCCGTAGGCGGGGAAGCTGTTGTAGGAGTAGGCGCCCGCACCCACGCTGTAGGGCGCGCCGTAGGCTTGAGCGCCCGGCGTGACGCACGGCTTGCCGTCCCGCACCAGCACCGGCACCGCCACGCGGCGCGGTGGCGGCGGGGGCGCGTGCGCGCCCAGCTCCAGGGACTTGTCCTGCCGCTGCCTCTTGCACTTGTACCTGCGATTCTGGAACCAGATCTTCACCTGCGTGGACGTGAGCTTCAGGCTGCTGGCGAGGTGCTCGCGCTCGGGCGCCGACAGGTACCGCTGCTGCTTGAACCTGCGTTCCAGCTCGAAGACCTGGGCTTGCGAGAAGAGGACTCGGGGCTTCCGGCGGCTGCGTGGCTTGGGCCTGTCGCTCTCCTCCGCCGCCTTACAGTCTCCGGCCGCCTCCAGAGGCTTCTTCAGCTGGCAGCTTTCTGCGGAAGAAGCACAACAGTGTCCTTTAGCAGTTCCCCGCCTTACCGCGGCTCCTGTCCTAGAGCGCTGTGGCCCTTTTGGTGGCAGCGCGGAGCATGCGGTGGCAAATGTCTGGGCTTTCTGGAAAGTTTGTGGTTTCTGGCGCCATGGGACCCTGCGACAGCCCCAGTACCCTCAGAACGCCCTTAGTGGGCAGAAGCACGTTCCACGGGGAGGGATAGTTAGTGCAGGTTTGCTTAGAATTTGTGAGAAAGAGAGTAGTAAATGTTGGGCTCGGCGTGCTAATGACGATTCTCGGGATGAAAGTTTGCAGCAACTACATAATAACTAGAGTGTTTGCAAACTCATCAGCTTTCCGCTCTGTTACGGATAGCAGAAGGTGTGAAGCATATTGGTAATTGGGGGCCCATATGCGTGAGTTGCGTGAATAAATCTTTCTGTTTCGGAAATGCTTGAGTGTGACCCTCCTGCATTGCTTAGGAACTTTTTTTTTTTTCTTTTAAAAGACAACAGACCTCCTGCTAAATGCGTGACGATGTCTGTATTATCTTAAAGAGAAAAAGAAATTTGATTGATTTAGACCGGTTTGTGTCGATTTTAGGCCCAGGCGAAGTGTCAGGAGTCTAGGCCTTGACTGCTGCCACATCAAGCCTCCTCTTGGGGAAGAGATTCTTTGACTCTCCCCTCAGAAGCAAACACTTTCTTAGGGGTTTTATTCAGCTGTCTGATCTCCCTATCCAATTCACCTCTCATTCGAGCGGCTGGGATCTAGGACTACTAGGCTCCGCGCGTTTTTCCACACAAAGCATAACATTATGAATTTTCAAAAAAGGCCAGTGCCTCGGGGGTGTGAACGCTATGCACGCGCCTAATGGACTGTGTTCCCACGCACTCACCGACCATCCCCTCCCTCTCTGCCGGTGCTGTGGGTGCCAGGGACACTGAACTCCAGCAGAGAAGTGAGGAAACCACGCAGCAAGGTTCCTGCGCCCTGCCAACACCACCTGCCTAGATCATCTTTTTGAAGAAGAGGGGGCGGCTGTCTGGCCTCAAAGACCTCGTCTCACCCTAGGGTCAAAGAGGAAGAGATTTGAGCTCTTGTCTAAGTCTTGGGAAGAACAAAAATGCTGTGAGTTGTCAGAATCCAGCAGCTGAGCCCGTGTTGCTTATCAGCGTCAGGGCCGCAAGAACTACTTTCCCTTCCTTTGGGGGCTTGCATCGCCTCTCCTCTCCGGGAGGAGTAGTTGTCGGGGTCACCTCGTCCTTCTCCCTCCGCCCCGGCTCCCTCGCAGGCACCTGTGCTTTGCGGAGCTGTCGTGGACCAGGGTGACCAGGCAGGACCCCAGCCAAAGGTTAACGGGGCGGGAAGCAGTGCTGGCAAGGTTTGTGGGCTGTTTGCGGGCGCTCCGCCATTGCTCCAGATGTGCGGGTGCGTTCTCTTTCCCCCTCTACTCACTTTGGCTCCGGTCCCTCACGACCTCGGGCTCCTCTTCATGTTCCTTAGGCCCGCTACACGAGTCTCGCAGGACTGTGTGGACATAGCTCTGCGGACAGAGCCCCGAACCCCCGTGGCCGTCGGCTGTGGCTAGTGAGTTCAAATAGGACAGTTTCTCGCCCTCCTCTTCCTCGTCCTCCTCTCCTCCGTCAGAAAATTGCGTCCCCTCGGTGGCGGCCAGCATGCACGGCGCCGAGTGAAAGTGGTGCTCCAAGTCCGCCTGTAAGTGCGCGCCGTGGAAGTGCTGTTGCTGCTGCTGCTCCAGATTCAAAATGTCTTTGACTGAGAAAGGGGTGGAGGTGACCGGGCTTGGTAACATCATCAGGGCCACTTAATTGTCCAGTCCAAATACTCAATAAATCCCGGCGGGGGCGGGGAAGCAGCGCTGCGGCTCCAGCTCTCCTTCTGGACTCTGCCGCTGCTGCCGAGTCGGGCTTTTGACAGACGCGGTCCGGCTCCAGTCTAAATCGCCTCCATTGGCCGGGACCTGGGGGTCTGGGTTTTGTTACAGCCACTGCAGGGACTGGGGCCGGGGCTGCGAAGCCTGTGTCCGGGGGTCGTGCGTCACGTCGGGGGCGGGCCTCTCGCCTCGGCCTCCCTCCCTATTGGTTCCGGCTCACGAGGACCACGCCCCCCGCATCCACCGAGTAGGGTGCTGTGGCGCTACCAGAAATAAAGGACTAGTATAGAGTCGCGAAGTCCAAGTCGTTGTGGGCGAGGCTGTACTGCCCCGAGTCCCCGAAATACCGATTCCCTCCCCGCCTGGCCGTATCTTCCTGGCCAGGGCCAGTTCTGGGAGGCTTCTTGTCCACTAGCCAACTGCTAGGAAGGATGGCCCAGAAGCGTGGTTTTTCCAGCTGCTGCAGGGCAAGAAAACTTCCTGGCCTGTAAATACCGGCCTCTGGATTCCCAAGAAGACGGAATGTTTTGTATACCAATGGATGGGCAACGTGTCTGTTCCCGACTTGTTGACTTTGCGCAAGCTCTTCCCTCCACTTGGAATGCCTTCCCTGCCCTTGTCTCCATGAGTGGAAAGCTGTTCTCCAAGGCTCTGCTTAAATACCACCTCCAAAAGGAAGCGCTCCCTGATCGTCTAGCCGGAAGTCATCTCTCCCGCATCTGACCTTGCAGCGCATGTTAGTAAAGGACATTCGTGTCACTTATCACTTCCCACCTAGTACTAGATATTGCTGGCCTGGTCGCCCGGGGTAAACTATGCCCCCCCCCCGTGGGGGGCAGGGTCCCGGTTTCCTTTGTCCTAGTAGCTCTTGCAGCTGCCCACTAAGCAGGTATGTGAGAGACAGGAGGACGGAGTTGTTACTGTCCTCGGTTGGTTGACAGGTCTTGGTTCCAATCCTGATCTAGTCGGTGTGTGGCCTTGGGTGTTTCTGAGCCGCAGTTTCTTTGTCTACAAAAAGGAGCACAATACTTCTTCAGGGGTTGCCAGGGATAAAGGACAAAACATGCCGGGAGCTTAGCGCCGGCACCCACACTTGCTAGGTGCTCAGTACACCGCAAGTCCCACCATTCTGCATCAGCGTTTGTTGACTGCATCGGTGATGGAGTGGCTGGAGTGCTGCACACATTCGGTGGCCTCGTATGGCCTTGAGAGCGGTATCTGTCACAGGGGAGGCGAGCCAGCCCTGGAGGCCTTCTCTGCATATTGAGACCCGGGTCCTGGATCTAGGCCTTTACCCTCTGAGGTGTATTTCTAATTTCTCCAGCCCATACGTGGCGCCCTCATGCGGCCCCCGGGGTGTTTTCTGGGCGAAGCTGTGGGGTCCCCTGACGTTCTGGGAACTCGGCATTGCTGGGGATCATCTTCCCCGCAGTAGGCGTTTGCCAGCCACCACGCTTCGCCTACTGAGGAGCAGCGGTCACTACCGTGGGGCCCACAGAAAGACCGAGGCGCAACACTGGCCTTGAAAAATACAGAGACCGGTTCCAGCCTAATCGAGGCGCCCGACATCCGCCCCTGGCCGCCCCAGGCATTTTTTGGCTGCCGGGATGGTGGAGCTGGGGGAGACCGGCCTCAGCTGGCAGGGGAGGGTGGGAGGTGCAGGGAGCGGTGGACAATGCCTCCCGGCGCGGCACCCACGGGATGGAGTGGGGGCAAGTGGAGGGCGTTGGGAGTCGTGGGTGCCCAAGGCCAAGGAGATAAAGGCGGGAGGGGAGAGAGGCGGGGCTGTTCAGGAGGGAGCGGAAATGGTGCGGGGAGTCAGCCTCTGAGGCCGCCCGGGGAGCTGGGATGCGGCGCGGGCCACGTGCACCCGGGAGTACTTAGGGCGGCGGCGACCGGCGGGCGGTGGGGGAGACCCTCTGTGGGCAGGGCCTTGCGCTGGTACACCCATTCTTCAGCCGCAGGGGCGCCGGGTGCCTGTCTTCTCGGCATTGAGACTATTGACGTCCCAGGCGGGGCCGGCGTCTCTAAACCAGGCCAGGGGCTGCAGAGAGAAGGCGGCGCCTGGTTTTGCAGCGGATCGCAACCCCTCAGGCGCAAAAGATCCAGAGTGAGGTGGGGGTGAGTGCGCGGCCCTGTGGGGTGGGGGTCCTAGTGGGTGTGCGTCGCTTTGGCAGGCGAGCCTAAAAGAAGGAAGCTGCGCTCCTGCCCCACTCCTCTACCCCCATCCCCCCCGAGCTAGACCATCTCGGAGAATGTCTCTGGTTCTCCATTTCTTCCACCTCTTTGGGTGGTGTTCTTTTTGTTTGTTCGTTGTTTTGAGTGATTTTAAGAGGAAAAAAATGGTAAAGGACAAAACTACGGAAACTTCCTTCCCCCAGTTTCCAACAGAAGGTTGCATTTCTCTCTGCTACATTCTCTCGGTTCTCTGCAGCACTTCGTTCTTAGGCCTTCTCTAGGTCCATCCCTAAAATGGGGTTTATCTTAGGACCCGTGGACAGGGGCGCTGGGAGTACACACCCGCCGCTGCTGCCAGGAGCGCACAGGTTGCCTTCAGACTGAGTACGAAGAAGGCTATCTGTTCCCTAGTCGCAGGCCCTCGCGGTCCGCTCTCCCCCAAACCCACTGCCACCACTACCCTGCCAGGTACCCTTGGCTGGGGTTGAGAGGTTCTCTCCTGCAGTTTCTGACCGGGTTGCTCCTTGGCAGCCCCCGTCCGACAGGTACGTAGCTCAGGCCCGACCGGCTGGAAGCCGGTGAGGGTCCAGAGCGTGGGCAGCACAAGGGCCTAGCGTGCCCTGGTCCCCATTTCTCCTCACACCCCAACCCTGCGCAGGGCCGATCTAGTGGGCAGGAGACTTCTGCCCGCTACCTAGAGCTGATCTTGGTCTTGTGACTCGAGCTGGGGCTTTGGTCGCCTCCAACCAACCTCCTCCTGGTTGTTCAGGCTCCCTACCGTCCGTCTTGGCTGCCCGGGAGTTTCTTACCAAGGATGCCCACCAGGTCAATCGCACCGAGACAGCCTGCCTTTGCCGCGCGCGCAGCCTGGACGGCCGTGAGCCTGTGCGCGGCCAGCTGTGCTCCGGTGTGCGGGAGGACAATGCCGGGACGCTAGTGATACTGCAGCAGCCGGGTTCTCGGTAGCCCCTAATCAGAATGTGGAATCTGGTCTCTACGCGTATCCAGTTACGATCGCGTTCTGGGGCATTTGCATTCTCTTGTCTGAAAAGAGGATCTTTGAAATACTGGAATTGTACTCCACTAATAATGGGTTTTCGTTCCAGTCAGTTTAGCTAATTACTGTTAAAGTAGGTATCGCTGCAACCAAGGAAGCGTTTGATGTTATTTTAATCGAGTGTATCTGCCTCCCTAGGTAGGATTTTGTCGCAGTACACATTTATGCAAATCCCCCTCCTCCCATAAAGATCATAGTAAAATGATGGCAAATTCTATGAGGGGGAGATGTTGCCTAGAGGCATAAGCGGTATAAAAAATTTTATCTTTTTTTGGATTAAAGCCCCGTGCTAACCATTGCAATACATTATCAAATTAAAATGTGATTATTCTTTGAAAACTATGATGTGTTCCCATGTTACTATTCTCTACACAAAAACTGCTTAATTGATACACGTAGAAATACAGGCAAATACAGATCATTTTCGTTATACGTGCCACTGCTTATGTTATTACCCTCCAACTGCTCAAATAACCAGTTAATTGTGTAACCACGCTCACGCACACACACACAACAGTCGAAAGTTATCATGGCTTCTAATCTAAATGTAGCACCAGAGTCAGAAGTAATTGTCTATTAAAGTAGAGAAATAATCCCGCAATGAACACAGCTAGCCAAAACTATAGAACATTGCAGGTACATTTTTTTTCATTGGATGTTTCATTTTTTACTGCTCTTCTAGAAATGCCATTCAATGGTATCTTACCAAAAAAAAAGACATTTCTTCTTTGGCAGTAGAACTAAATAGGTTCTTGTTATTTTCTTGGTGGTGGTGGTGGTGTATAAGTCCGTGTTTTGGTTTGCTTTTTCGTTGAAGGATATTGGAAAGCTCTTCAAATTTCTTAAGCTATCTAGAGGCAATAGTATTTTATGAGAAGGGTAAATACTTTTTCTACTTTTAAAGAAATGGCAAGTAAGTAGGTCAGTCCCAGAAAGCATTAAAATAATCTAATTCCTTGAGAAGAATTTTTCCAAGTTTTGATAATTTTGTAAGAGAGATTTTAAAATGGAGTTTTGAACATTTTTGCTTTTTTGTTGTTGTTGTTTTGGCATGTGTTTGTATAAATGTTAGATTCTCCCAGATTGTGTTTGGGATGGAGTTTTCTAAATAACCCACCACTTCCCTTCCCTGGGAGAAAAATCAGTCCAAGTTTTTCTAAATAACCCACCACTTCCCTTCCCTGGGAGAAAAATCAGTCCAAGTTCAATAATGCAAGTAGTTCTTTGTAAATTGCAGGCTCTTACTGAGGAAGCGAGTTTCGATTTCTCAAGGAGAGGACCTTCTGTATCTATCTTGTATCTGCCCCACTCCAAAAAAATTTCAAGATAATGTAAATACAATGTAAATACAGACTTTGTTAACAAAACGAGTCCTATTCTGCTGATAAAACACACAAGAAAGCCTAACTTTCTCGAATGAAAATTCACTGTTTTTTAAAAACAAGAATACGTATATGAAGGATGCCTATGCAGACACTTATTTGTACTATCTGTGTGTACTATTTGGGAGTGCGCGGGACAGTTTTAACTTGGGGATTAAACTGGAATTCTAGATGCATTCCTTAACTTTTTTTTTTTTTTTAAGCGTGAGTTTAACTTCCTGTAGCGAGGTTTCAATGTCTATAGACCTTTTAAAATATAATCTGACTTCAGAAGAGCGGCTGCAGTCTTTGGCAGATTAATTTTTTTAAACCAGAGTGCCTGCTTGCTCTGTGCAGATCTCTGAGCAGTAAGGGTGAATGGGCGGGGGAATGTGGTCATCAAGTTCCAAGAAGCAGAGATTCTTTGTAACTCTTTCCAGTGCAATCTTCCCAGTCCTGTCTGCTCTCAACCGCAAAGCCACGGACTCTGGCTTCCTAGGACATAGAAATCTTTACACGGATCTCACTGGAGGTCACTTAGAGTAAATAACTTAAAATCATTTGAGAAGGAAAAAGATTTTTCTCATTTGGAAAGAAACATTTGCCACATTCTGTGGCTTAAGAGAAGTCTTATCCCGTCTTCAGTGTGTCCAACCTGGAGGTCCCGGTCTTTGGGTCCGCACTGAGGAGAGCAATTCCCAAGATCCATCGGGAAGCTTTGCCCCATCAGTGGGCATCCAGGTCTGCTGGCCTAGTTGCCCATTTGCCCTTGGTTTCTTGAAGGTGGGAGGGATACCCATCAATTCCCACTGCTCTGGTGGCAGTTCCAGCTTGTCTGACTCTGCAGGAATGTTGCAGGGCGGGGTTGGGGGGCAGGTGCTGACCTTGCTCGGAACCAGAACCAGCCAAGGACCTGACCCGGAAAGGACCAAGGCCCCCAGGCAGCCGTAGTGCATCAGGGCACACAGCCACAGGGACCGAAGGCACTAGCACTACTCGCCTGAGGAGCCGGGCCCAGGTCCACAACTCTGGGCCTCTGAATTTCAGAGTTTTGCCCTGTGCAGACTCTGGTGTGTCAGGTCGGAGGTCAAGAGTTCAGCAGCAGCATCCAGCCTGTGGGGACCTATAAGGTTGTGGGGCCTCACTCCACTTGGGTCCCCTATCGCCAAGCCCCAGCACTTTGTCCATGCAGGTTGGGGCCCGGAGTGCTGGGCTTTGTCCCGGGTTCACTTCTCTCCAGCTGCAGGCCAAGAGCCCAGGACCTTAAAGAGGAGCACCCCTGGGAGATGCAGGCTGGGTCTCGCCTCTGTCTTTGGAAGTGCCTGTAGGTTCTGGAACTCCTCTCAACCTCTCTGCACTCCTGCCAAGTAAGGAGAAATACCTTCTTACCTCTTGAGGTTCCTGGCACCCCAAGATCTGGAAACCCCGCAGCACCTCGGAGCCTGGGACCCCAGAACTTCCATAGCAGTCTGCCTCTCGCCCCTTGCAGCCAACCCGTTTCCCTCTGGGCTCCTTCCTCTTGCACTGGCCCAACTCTAATTCCTCTACCCCTTCCCTTCCTCACTCCGCCTTTCTCCCTCACCTCTTCCTCCTCCCATCCTGGGCCAGCCTCTCCTCCCATGGTTTCTCATTCTGTGCCCACTTCTCCCTACCTTTTCCACTCCTATTTTTTCACTATCTCTTCCTTTCCCCCTATCTTTTCTCATCACCCCCCCCCCACTCTGAAGCCTTCGTGCATTTTTGTCCCTGGCCCTAGCAGGTGTTTGATATGTGCACCTGAGGGCTGCACAGGATGGAGGTCAGACTAGTTGAGCATAGCCTCTTTCCTGAGCCCCAGACCCCTCTCCCCTCTCCTCCTCTGCCCCACACACTCCACCTCAGAGCTGCACCTGAAGATGCCCAAACACTTCTGCGTTTGTGACAAGAACACTCCTTGCACTCTGCTCCGGCCCCTCAACCCTGAGCAACCTCTGCAGAGGGTCGGTGGGGCTCCAGGTGGCAGGGCTGGGCCACGCTCCCTGTGGAAATCCCCGCTCCAGGCAGATCCTGCCAGGCCTCCGTTTCCTACTATTGTGGCGGTCTGGAGAGGATCACAGCAGAGCTGAAGGCAACAGTAAGGCCTGGGCCCCAGACATCCTTTGAGAGCACAGATCGGGGCTCCCAGATCAGGGCTGGCCCCCTCCAACTGCCCCCACCACCACACAGGAGCGCTATCCAACTGAACTGTTCTTTCCTCCTGTTTCTTTCCTGTCAGCCCCACTTTAGATTCGGCACCTTGAGGTCACCCCAGCTGGGATGTGTTTCAGGGACTGCCTTAAAATGCAGGAGCCAAATCTGGGAGAGGAGCCTGGGATCCTCCTGGCTCAACCGGGCCAGCAGTGGCAAGGACTGAACACTCCGAAGCGGGTTCTCAGCCCACCTATAATCTCTTACCCTCTTCCTAGCTGCTGGGTATGGGGCCAGTGGGGCCACTGACAGGGTCTGGGGCCTTCTCCCCTGTGAGTCAGGCTCCCCAGCTGCGTAGGAGACAGCTGGCCACCTCTACCCTCTTCCGTTCCATCTGCAAGCACATTTCTGAGGTCGATGATAGTTGCATCACTCTGATAAATACGGGTTTCCAACAGATGGACACAGTCCTGACATGTATGTTTCAATGGAATTCTGTTTCTCCTTAGATGAAAAGGAAAGTGCTTTCTTGTGTGAACACATCAGTGTGTGCACACATCAGTGTGTGCACATGTTGGATGGGCATGGGAAAGGAGGCTTTCAGCACTGTGCCCATCAATGTAGAGTCCACATTAGGGCTCTGCTTTTTCAGAATGTGGGCAAAACAGGGGGGCTGGACTGACACTCATTCTGAATCTCTCCCTCTCTCTTCTTTTTTTCCCACCACAATAATGTGATTGCCGGTAGTGACATGAAGTTTGGAGAGAAATGTTTATATGGTCCAAGAATAAAACCAGCTTCCATGACTATGAGACACACTATTTCCATACAGACAATTTATGGGATCATTACAATTAGTCTTGTACTAAGCAGCTCCACCGGGACCACCGCAGCAGAGAAGAGGGCACAGGTTCTATTGCTAGAGTTGTAATGACTGTGTGTGTTCGTGAAAGTAATAAGACCACACTGAAATTATTCTTTAATTTAGACTTTTAAAAACTTTACATGCGCCTCCCCCATTGTAATAGGCATGCAAACCTCACAAGCATGCATGTGTAAGTCATGGTGCCTAGGACACTGGTCTTCTGCAGGGAGAGCTGGGCTTGGGGTGCAGTGTAGGGGGGAGACGTGGCTTTCTCTAAATCATGGTCGCACCTCCTGTGTCTGTCTTGAGCCAAAGCAGTGACCGTGGAGTTTGGAGCCCTGTCCTGTCATTTCATTGTCTTGTAACCTTGAACCAGTCCCTCAACCTTGCTAAGCAGCTGTTTTCTCACCTACAAAAAGAGGTAATAATGGTTTGGACTTTATAGGTCTGCAGTAGGATTAAAGAAACGATGGAAGGAAAGCACTTAGAGAGCTCTGAGCACATGTAAATGCGAAGGGTGACACACGGGGGTGGTTGTTAAGTCAAGGAGGGAGGCTCTGAACCTCTCCACTGAGCAGAGATCAGGGAGTTGGATTCCCAGGCACTCCTTTTTCTTACTTGGGGTGGGAGGGAAGCATTATTAAACTGTCAATCAAATTTTGTGTGTCTCTGTGTGTGTGTGTGTGTGTGTCCCCAAACAAGGAGACCAGTTCTCTTAATCATTGGAGTTTTAGGATATACTCTTGGAAGCAACAGCCGCCTCTTAGCCTCCCCGCTCCCCCGCCTCCCTTTCTAGAGCTGCAGCGAAGAAATCCCACATCCAGACTGAGCTTCCCGCTCCCACAAATGCATCATTTTTAGCAGCGGTAAACAAATCCCCAAAGACTCATGTCATTGTTATCATGTTTAGATAAAGATCTGGCCAATTGGTGTCCACACAGGAATGTAAATAAATCAGCTGCCCTGGCCCTACCCCAGTGGGGGGTGGGCATCCCTCTCCCACCCGGCCTCAACCCAGTTCTCTGCACTCCCTGCTTCTCTCCTTTTCCCTTTTGGGATGGGAGAACATCTGGCCTTGGAAATCGCTTGGTTCCTAATCTTTTCACTCTGTCCCAGATCTGCAGTGTGACTTCAAGCAAGTCCCTTATCCTCTCTGAGCCTGTTTCCTCCTCTGTACAGAAGATTTAATGACTGCTACCTCTCAGGATTGGGAGGGGGCAACAGTAACTGTAGAAGGATACTGCTGTGTACAGTAACAGCAATAACCCACTCATAAGCAGCGGTTCTATAGACAACATCGGCTACCGTTCAGGGCTTTCCTACAAGGACACGGTAAGGCTCAGCGAATAAGAGCCTCCCTACTCACACATAAACTGTCAGACTTCGGGCAAGCTGCCTTGGCGGGGCTGGGAGAGTCGTGGGTATGAAGAGGGGAGACTGGCACCAGGCCTGTTGTAAACTTTCTAAGTGTCCATCCTGGTTATTGTTTCTGCTTCTTGCAACAGGTCTTGTCTATGGCCCCGTTAATGTCACTGTTTTATATATGGAGAGTAGGAAACCGAGGCTCTTAAGAGGTAAGGCGACTAACTTGCCTAAGGTTAAGTTCCTTGCCTTTCACACCAAGCTCCCTTTCTTTGTTCCTCTCCCTTCCCTGGGCAGCCCCAGCGTCACTAGGCTGTGCACCAGGCAGGGACTGCTTGCCCAGGCACTGTTCTCTTCGCTTTTGTGAATTCCTGCTGTGGGTAGTGGACTGCCCACCCCCAGCACAAATCTCCCTGAGGCCCAAGCAGTCATCCCCAGTCCCCAGGCCCTGGGATTGAATGGAAGCTGCCCTGAAGATAAGCACGTCTTGGCGGTGGGGCTGAGCTGCATGGAGCCCCCTATCCTCTTCTCCCTATCAGCACCCCCTCAGAGCTGCTTCCTCTCTCCCCATCTCTATCCTTGTTTGCTTTCTTTTCAAAAAGAAGAGGGGCTGCGTGAGCCTCTGCTCTGCCTTCTGAGGCACCCGGCATGCAGTTAATATTAATCACGATGATAAACTCCTGCACGTGAACAAAGCATTCCACGTGTGTGATCTCTTTCCTGTTGTTCCAAGATCCCCATGGGGCAGATATTACTATTTCTCCCCCTCATTTTAGAGCCATGGAAATTGAGATTCAAAAAGATGAAATGACTCGCCCAAGGTCACAGAGCTGGTAAGAGGTGGATGCGAGCCTGCCAGGCCTGTGAGCTAGATGCCATTCTGAGACTCCAAGGCTTGGGTGGGCTGGACAGAAGGCCTTACTCCAGCCCAGCTCTAGGAACCTGGACTTTGAGGCCTCCTGGCTCCAAGCAGAACTTCTGCTTGAGCTGACTCCCTAGCCTGGAGACCCTGGTCTGGGAGCAGTTCCTCCTCCGTCTGGCCCAGGCGTCCAGGTCCTCTGGGAGTTTGGAGCCATCAACTCCTGGGCTCCCAGAACAGGCTACCTGGCTTTCCAGGCGTCTCCCTTCCTTCTCTGCCCCGACATCTTAGACCACTCTGCCCACGCCCTGTGCAGAAGTAGCAACTTCCCACTGGAAAATCACCGCGTCCCCACGGGGCCAGGGGCACGCTGGAGCCAGGCACGTCGGAATCTGAGCAAACGCGTACCTCTAGGGTGTTCTCGGGGAGCTTCCGGGAGAAGAGTGGTGGGTTCAAATCCTGTCTCCACTCTGTCTCTGGGTGAATTGAACGCCAAGCTCCGCTTTCCCGATTTGGAGAAGTGGGAATATTAGAAGTACCTACCTCATGTAGGTCGCTCTGAGGATTAGAGGAAATTATCTCTGTGAAGCACTTAGCGGGGTGCCCAGCTTAATAAATGTTAGTTTATTATTATTGACCCCGGGGCTAGTGGAGGCTGACTCTTTCCGTTTCTGGGTGTGAGCGCTGCGTCCTCGAGCGAGCGAGCGCACGGAGGCCGCGGATGGGGCCGGGTGGCGCCTGGGGGCCCTGGCTGGACACTTAGGCGCGCGAATTATTGGAGAAGAGCCGGTTAACCCCGGTCGCGCTGTGTTTGGGGCCGGGTTCTGGCGGTTACGTTACCTCGAGCGCCAGCGACACTGCGCTCTGGGCGTGTGCATCTGTCCCAAGTCGCGTGCGTGTAGAGGCCTGTGCGTGTCAGGAGCCGGATGGCCACTGACGCGCCTGCGGGGACCTCACCTGCGCTGGATTTAGATTTCGGCGGGGACAAGGACCTCCGGTTTACCTGACAGATGCGTGGCGTCCGCGCTGTGTACACAAACCCGAGCGAGACCGGAGTCCGGGGTGCTCGGCCTCCTGCTCATCGAACAATTTTGGCTATTAATGGTTATTTTATTTATGCCGTTTGAATTGTCCCCCCCGGCTCTGTTTACACCAACGTCTGGCCGTCCGGGCCGCAGTGTTTGGACAGCGGATTACACTAATGGATGGCGAGCCCGGAGGGGGGTGGGGGAGAAGGCGCGGCTGGAAGCGGGGCTCGGGCCCGCGGCCGCGCGGGGTGGGCGGCGAGGGGAGAGGGAGCAGGCCCCTCCTGGGCTCGACCTCTGACCTTAGGAGGGAAGGAAACGTGTCTGCTCGCGATAGGAAGCTTGGGCCTCCGGTGGGGTGGAGGCTGGAGGTGCCTGCTCCCGGGGTGTGTGTGTGGGGGGGGGGAGGGAGAGCATGGGGGAAGCGGGGCGGGGGAGGGTGCTCTCTTCTCTCAAGGCTGATTCAAAACTCGAGGTCGTCCCGCTTGGGTGCGCACACGTCAACAAGTAAACAAGACTTGGAGTTACCAGGACGGCGGCCGCTTTGATTCCCCCAGTCGGTGGCGGCCAGCTTAGTGCTTCGGCCTCCAAATGCGGATTATGGCTGAGCCCCGGGCGCCTGGCGGCCGGCAGGGTTAGAGCCGCCTTCAAAGCGGGCCGCCCAGCAAGCGCGCAGCTCCCCAAACTGGAGAGGCTCCACCGCACCCGGCCCTAGGGGCGCACCCACACGCCCAATGAGCTCTCGGGGGCAAAACGCGGCCTGCGCCCTCCACCCCTCGCCGCGCGAGGGCCGCGGTCGGAGAGTCGGCAAGTGGCGCGCTCGCTGGCGCTCAGGACCGGGGAAGGTTCTGAAGCTCTGGTAGCCCTCAGCTTGAACAGAGTAGGCCTGGGATTCCTGCCTTCATAGCCAAACGTCTTTACTACAGGGCCAGGGTGGATGCGTAAAAGTATCTAACATTTAATCAGCATTTACTATGTGCCAGACACCATGCCAAGCATTTGTATCCTCCCGACGATCCTAGGAACTATTATCCCATTTTACAGAGGAGGAAACAGGAGGTTCAGGTAATTTGGTCAAGGGCTCACAGCCAGCGTGGAACTAGAACCCTAACGTGCGGTACCCGCCAGGACTGGTGAGCTAGTCCTTCGCCTTTTGGGGTTGGAGCACCTGTTTGGGACCTGATGTAAGCTGTGGATCCCCTTCTCAGAAGAATGCGCATGGCCATGTGCAGCCCTCTGTCAACAATTCCAGGGACTTCTCGGAACCCCCCAGCCTCACTCATGGACATTTAATCGTTTTGGCTTTACAGGTTATCCAAATCGCTTTTGATATAATTTCTTAATTCTGAATATAGACTAGGAAGGTAGTACATCTTATATCCGTTGTATAACGCAAGATTCCGGAGTGCGGAGAAGTCAAGTCATTTGCTCAAGATCACACAGCTGGTAAATGCGCAGCTGACCTCTCAGGTCTTCGGGTGCACCACTGCTCCAGTCTCCCCAGACCCCGAAGAAGTTCTCCTTTTCCTTCCTTCTTGGCTCTCACGTTCTCTCCCCCGCTGGGAAGACCTGCGGCCAGTCCTTGGAGGATCTGGGTTTTCTTGGGGGCCTGTGCAAGGTAGTCCGCTGGCGGGGGCGCAGCGCCAGGAACCAACGTTGCCCTGTGCTCTGTGGGCCGCGCTGCCAGGGCGCTCGCTCCGGTAAACGGTTTATCTAAAGAGAACTTCTGTTTCTCGTTCGCTGTCGGGAGTTGCCCTGCAGCCAGCAATGAAAAATGCGCCTTTTCCCGAGACTCTGGCGCTGGTGATTTATGTGGGAACCTTCCTCACCCTCGAGGCCCGGGCTGCTCAGGCGGGCCTAGCGGGTGCAGGGGCAGAGGCCGCCTGGAAGAGAAGCCGGTGCCTCGCCCCTTCCAGCGCCCGCTTTTACGGCGCCCCCCTTCCCCTCTACCTCCAGGACATTTTACAGCCGCTCCCCCAGGGAGCTGAGCGCTTTATCGCGGTAAAGTAAACACCATTATCCCAGGTCCATTAACACGGAGATTTTGGCGTTGTAAATAGCCCGCGAGAGGGAGAAGAGCAGCCCCCGCAAACTCCCTTGTAAAACCGCAAAGGTTCTCCAAGATTTATGGCCACTGATTGGCCCCCCAACCTTCTAAGAAATCCCAGTCTTGACCAAGGCCAGGAGGTAGGGCATTCCCCCAACCTAGAAATCCCGCCCTGGGTGTTAGGACTTCAAGGGTAGGGAGTCCCCAGGACGCGCCCAGTCGTTAATTTTCTTTAAACCACAACCCCAGGAATGCTGATTCCTTTCCGGCGTGGAGGCACAGATAAAGTCTGCAGGTCCCTGGCAGCTCTTCGAGCACAACCAGCGTAGACAGTGCCAGGGGCCAGAATGCTTGTGTTTCAGGCTCCTTTCTCATTTGTAAACTGGATAGTGCTTTCAGCAGCTCCTTAGAAGTCTATAAAAAACACAGGACAGTTACACTGGTGGGCACTGCCTAAACAGCCTGTGACCTAGGGCGCTCATTTTGCCAGCTTGCATGGTCTTGTTTTTGCTTCTCTTTCCGAAAGGAAATACCCTCCTTATTTTCTCTTGGGCCAGCCAGTGTACGAAATCAAGTCCGGCTGATGGTGCTGGCACACAGCACAGGAGACAGCCTTCTCTGCTTGAGTTTCTCTTTCTGATGAGTAGCTCATGACCTGTTCTGGGAAGTTTCTGTTCATCTACAGTGGTTTTCTTACCCCCTCAAGTCAATATTTATATTGACAAAGCAGAGGATTTTGAACTAGGAAAAGTGGCTCTGATTGATTGAGAAAACGAAGAGATAAACAAATTCTCCAGGCGAAGGGAAGCTTCAGTAGAACCCAGACTCAGCTAAGCTTTGCCAAGGTCACTTTCAGGATGTAGTCCCTACGGGGAGGCAGCTCCTTCTTTAGCCCTGAGAATTCAGTAATTCTTGTGAGATCCTCCACCTGGCTAATGAGTTGGCTTTTGGGAAGGAGCAATAGAGAAAAGCAGGGAGCAGAAGGGTGACAGAAATTGGTTTTGGTCCCTTAGTGTAACTGGCTCTATCTAAAGCAGGGTCTTTTAACGTTTTGTGTTTTTTTTTTTTCCTATGCCAAGGACCCCTTTGACAACTTTGACAAAAGTAAGTCTGGTCGAGCCTGTAGACACCCCCCTTCTTGAATAATATTTTAAATGCTTAAAATAAAATACACACGATGATATTAAGGTACAGTTATCAAAATATTTTTTAAAAGATCTTTTTAAAAAAGATTTTATTTATTTGACAGAGAGAGAGATCACAGAGAGGCAGGCAGAGGAAGAGGGGGGAAGCAGGCTCCCTGCTGAGCAGGGCTCCATCCCAGGACCCTGAAACCATGACCTGAGTGGAAGGCAGACGCTTTAACCCACTGAGCCACCCAGGCACTCCTATTGAAACCTCTTTAAAAAAAGATATATTTATTTATTTTAGAGAGAGTGAGAGAGAAAGAGAGAACGTGGGGGGAATACCAATAGGAGAGAGTCTCAAGCAGACTCCGCACTGAGCATGGAGCCCAGAGCTCCATCTCATGTTCCCAAGGTCACGGCCAGAGCCAGAACCAAGAGTCAGATGCCCAAGAGACGAGGCCCCCAGGGGCCCCAGTTATCAAAATGTTTTTTTTTTTTAAATAGTGCTATAAAAATATATGTGCTGCTTTATTAATTGATTAAATAACAGAAGCTAGTGGCAAGTCTAACAACAATCATAATTCAAAGTAGTGATGAATATAAATGGAAATCAAGGTATCTGCAGCAGCAGGAACATGCTGTGACAATATGAAGGATTTCTCTTGGTTCCAAAGTCACAAGTACTACTAATACTACTGAGTGTGTAATCTACATTCAAAACTAAAGGAAATGCTAAATTACAGCTGGAACTAATAAAAAATAAAGATGTATTTTTCCATTTCCAAGTTCATGGATCCCCTGAGTTCTATCCTCATGTCTTTTGGGAATCCGTAAACTGCCAGGTTAAGAACCACTGGTCTAGGGTCAAAATCTAGACCATGTCATCTCAAGAAGTGGCCTTTGGCTCACCTACAACAGAATCTTCTTGGGGGGGGTGTTAGAAGATTCTGGGTCCCCTTCTGAGATTTAGGTAGACCCAGAAAAGTGCATTTTTAAACTTAATAATCAAAGGATTATTTTCATACAAAGTATGTCAGGACTTCACTGATTAACATCAGCACTTTGGTTGGCTACTTGGATGATGAAAGGAAGGAAGATCCCTTTGGAGAGCTGAGAGGTTGGGTGGCAAAGTGAGGATTCTGGGCAGAAGCTCTACCATGGAGACAGCTTTGAAGTGGTACACACCAATGTGGTGGGCACAGCAATCTGGGGCCTGGGAAACCACCAGAGAAAGAGGCTGGAATAGGACATTTTGGTGAAGGGTTCCAACGTGCTGGGAGAAGCTCTGGGAAAATGTTGGATATTAACTGTTCCCCATCCCCACCTTGATCCTGTATTTACACATTAGAATAGAAACTTGCCAAAGACCATATTTCTAGTGGCGGAAGTAGATCTGTATAGTCCAGTATATGAAATGTCAAGTTTAGTCTTCACACTTGCTGGCGGTTAGTTCATGGTCAGTAGCAAGCCGCATCCCTGTGGTCCTGTATAATCTTCTCCATCAGCTCTCTGCACTGGCTTCCTTTGTGCTTTCAGTGCTCCTGAGTTCTGAGCTCTTTTACAGAGTCTTACCCTGTTGGTATTTTTGGAGCTTTCATTCCTTCACTCACTCAGTGGATGCTACAGACCAGGCCTGGTCCTAGATACTATGAAAGATACATAAATGAGTAAAAAGATTGATCACTACCCTTAAGAGATTTTCATAGACACCTGCTCTTATCCTCACCAATCTGAAGTAACCCTGACAAGCATCAAATCTCTCTTGACCCAGGTCTGATTTGATGTTTGTGCGATCCCCGGAGGCCAAAGAGGACTTACTGGAAGGGAAGAAGAGCTTGCAGCATCATGATTAGTCAGGGACCTGTCTTTTCTATTGTAAAAGATGACTAGTTAGACCGTGAGGTTTGATGAGCATCATTATAACGTCAAAATGTTGAACAAAGTGGGGCTTGTTCCAAATGTAAGAAATGTGCAAGATATGCCTCACATGACACTCGAGGATAGTTACGACACTGTTGGCTCCAGATCAAACAAGTGATTATGACAGCGCAAGAGTAAACAACTCTAACCAGTTTTCACCTGGCGTAAGCTTCAACTTTAACAGTACCGTTTGCTTCCCTCTGTCTTCTCACACGTGTCTTCATCAGGGTCTCACATCACACCCGCACAGATAGCAGGTGGGTCTGTGTGCAGAATTTAGAGATTAATACAAAGAGGGAAAAGTGGAGAAGGAACAGGATCTAGAGTCAGACAATTTAGGTTCAGTTCTGTTTCTGTCACTTAGGAACTTTCTGATTTGGGCAAGTAAGTTGAATTTGCGTTTTCCCTGGTAAAATGAGTCAGTAATGCCTATTTCATAAACTTTTCCCCCATATTTTAAAAAATTATTTTTATTTGATTTTACACAGAGAAAGAGATCACAAGTAGGCAGAGAGAAGGGGGGAAGCAGGCTCCCCACTGAGCAGAGAGCCCGATGTGGGACTCAATCCCAGGACCTGAGATCATGACCTGAGCCGAAGGCAGAGGCTTAACCCACTGAGCCACCCAGGCACCACATCTCATAAATGTGTTGGAAGCAGTAAGATAATGTATGGTAAAGGTGCTTTGTAAAACGTAAGCCATCCTACAATGTGAATAGTTTATTACACGCTTTTGGAGCCAGATGGACCTGGATTCAAGCCTGGTGTATACCACTTACTTGCCATTTGTAGAAGTTCTTTAATTTTGCAGGCTTGGTTTTCTCATCTATCAATGAGAATAATGATACCAATTTCTCTGGATCATTGTTCTAAGACTTAAATAAGATCATTGTGTGTGAAAGAGTCTCCATCAGGGCTGCCTGGCTGGCTCAGTTGGTGGAGCCTGTGACTCTTGCTTGATTTCAGGGCTGTGAGTTCAAGCCCCGAGTTGGGTGTAGACATTACTTAAAAATAAAATCATTTTTTAAAAGAGTGTCCATGATATTATAAAGCAGTCAACAGCCATTCCTAGGATGTCAATGTTAAGATAGCCGTGACTGTATCCTATTTATCTTTGTGTCCTTAGACCATAGCACAGAGTGCTGCAAATAGTAGAAGCAATAGGTACAGTGTCCGTTATACTTAACACAAAGTCCTCAATGACCGAGTGGAGCTACTTCTGGGTTAGTTCCAAACTCATTTCCACCCCAATGGACCCACTGCACGCACCCTTCTCCTTGGAGGAAGGCAGGGTCATAATGATACTCAGAGAGTCAATAGTAGCAAATGGCTCCAGCACATGGCTTGGGAAAAAGCTACAAGTTTTTCTTTTCTTTTCTTTTCTTTTTTCAGTGTTCCAAGATTCACTGTTTATGCACCACACCCAGTGCTCCATGCAATACATGCCCTAAGATACAAGTTTCTAAATTAAATTCATCAATCAAGTCATAAAGCAAAAAATGTTTATTGAGTTACTACTGTGTACCAAACACTGTTCTAGGTGTTGGGGATTCAGCAAGAAATAAGACAGACAAGATTTCTGTCATCAGTCCCATTAGCCAGTGCAGAGAGTAACACCTGGTGTTGCTGTTTCTTTACTGATTTTCTTTTTGAGATCAGTGAGCTTGAGAATCTAGAGATTGAAGTGCAGGGAAATTACTGCAGTGACTGTCCCTGGGAAGGTCGTCGTTGAGGAATTCAAGGACATACAAAGGACTGGAGAATCAAGCATATTTACACACATTAGTCAATAAGTACACAACTAGGGGCGCCTGGGTGGCTCAGTGGGTTAAGCCTCTGCCTTCAGCTCAGGTCATGATCTCAGGGTCCTGGGATCAAGCCCTACATCGGGCTCCCTGCTAGTGGGGAGCCTGCTTCTCCCTCTGTCTCTGCCTACTTGTGATCTCTGTCTGTCAAATAAATAAAATCTTATTAAAAATAAGGACATAATTAACAGAGAGAGAACGAGGAAAGAGAAAGAGGGACAGAGGGCAGGGGAAAAAATAGAATTGGTTTTCTACTGCTTCTGTAACAAATTACCACAAACGTAATGATTTGAAACAGCATAACTATTATCTTACATTTCTATGGATTAGAAATTTTACATGAGTCTCACTGGGTTAAAAGCAGTGTTAGCCTTTCTAGAGGATCTAGGGGAGAATCTATTTCCTTGCCTTTTCCAGATTCTAGAGGCTGCCTCCATTTCTTGGCTTATAGCCCGTTCCTCTATCTTTGAAACCTCATAACAGGGTAAGACCTCAGCTGCCACCTCATTGGTTCTCTCTCTGACCCTTCTTCCATAGTCAAGTCTCACTCTGACCACTGTTGGCAAGTTTTTTTCCTATTAAGGATTCATGTGATTAGGTTGGGTTCATCTGGATAATCCAGGATAATCTCCCTATATCAAGGTGTAATCACAGTGCAAATTTGCCATGTAACGTAACATATTCACAGGTTCCAGGGATTCGGGTATGAGCATTTTTAGAACCCATTAGTCTGCCTACCAGAGGGAGAGAGAGAGAAGCAGAGGGGAGGAGAGAGGAGGGGGAGTGGGGAGAAAGAGGGGGACAACAGAAGTTTGCCTGGTGTCTTTCCCAGAAAAATGGACTTCCAGCAACTAAACAATTAAGAATTAAGAATGCATCAAAAAGACAAGAAATAACAAGTGTTGGTGAGGATGTAGAGGAAAAAGAACACTTGTGCACTGTTTGTGGGAATGTAAATTGGTACAGCCACTGTAGAAAATAGTATAGCGTTTCCTCAAAAAAATTAAAAATAGAAATATCATATGATCCAGTAATTCCACTACTGGGTATTTACTCCAAGAAAACAAAAACACTGATTTGAACAGATATATGCATCCCTATGTTTCATGCAGCAATATTTACAATAGTCAAGATATGAAAGCAACCCAATAATCCATTGGAAGACAAATAAACTGAAAAAGATGTGACTGACACACACACGCGCACACATGCGCGTGCACACACACACACACACACAGGAATATTACGCAGCCATATAAAAGGATGAAACTGTGCCATCTGTGACGCTGTGGATGGATCTAGAGTGTATTACACTGAGCGAAATAAGTCATACCAAGAAAAACAAATGCCATGTGGTTTCACCCATATGTGGAATGTAAAAAACAAAACAAACAAAAACCAGAATCAGACCTATAAGTACAGAGAACAAACTGAGGGTTGTCAGGGGGAGGAGAGTAGGGGATGGGCAAAATGAGTGAGGAGGAGTGGGAGATACAGGTGTCCAGGTATGGAATGAGTAAGTCATGGAAATAAAAGGCATGGCAAAGGGAATATAGTCAATGGTATTGAAATAGTGTTGTATGTAACACTTGTTGTGAGTATAGCATAACGTGTTGAATCACTATGTTGTACACCTGAAACTAATGTAACATTGCATGACAACTCTACTCAAATAAAGCAAAATTTTTAAAGAATTAAGACTGCAGCTGAGGTTCAACATTTCTTAGTAAATGACATTTTTACCTACACATTCACCAGCTAGAGAAGTAACATATACTCTGCCATCTCTTCTCACCCAGGAGTTCTGTGCTACATGCTGCTCTCCTTGAGCCCATTGGAAATCAACTCCCTGTTAATTACACTTTGTCTGTGTCCTGTTCCCAGGTTTCCATCTGCTTGCAAGATGAGCCCCAGGCAAAGCTGCAGGAGAGCTGATGTTTGTCTTTGGTACCGCTCTGATCTTTACCACTAAACAGATTCCTCTGCTTAAAATCACATATACAGGGGCACCTGGGTGGCTCAGTGGGTTAAAGCCTCTGCCTTTCACTCAGGTCATGATCCCAGGGTCCTGGGATCGAGCCCCGCATCGGGCTCTCTGCTTGGCGGGGAGCCTGCTTCCTCCTCTCTCTCTCTCTGCCTGCCTCTCTCACTACTTGTGATCTCTATCTGTCAAATAAATAAATAAAATCTTAAAAAAAAATCACATATACAGCTTGGGCGCTTGGGTGGTGTAGGCGTTTGAGCGTTGGACTCTTAGTTTCGGCTCAGGTCATGATCTCAGGGTCATGAGACCATGCCCCTTACAGGGCTCCTCCATGCCCACTGCAGAGTCTTCCTCGGTTTCTCTCTCCCTCTCCCTCTGCACCCCCCCAAATAAATAAAAAAATCTTTTTTTTTTTTTAAAGCACATATGCAATTGTCTGAGGATACACACCCCTTTAAAGGTATATATACGGAAAAGGGCTGGAGAAGAGTCTTCCAAAACAGTAATATTTGTTAGGTGGTAAAATAACAGATTTCCTTCTTATAGCTCTCTTAAACATTACCTGCCGTTCTTTTGTACCTATCGATATAAACGTATATTCACAAGTGTTAGCCATTTGATGGAGATCTCATTTTGCAATAAGGAATTGAGAGTTGGAGATCAGGATTTAGATCTTATAATACCTTTATTTCTGAGGAGCCAGTTTTGCCTAGAAGTGAGGAGTATGAGACGCAGGTAGGTCTGGGTTCAGTCCTAATTCCTCCATGTACAACCTAGTCGACCCTGAACAAGTGGCTCCGTTTCTTCAGGTGTAGAATGAGGACACGAAATAGCTGTGATCTCATGGCACTTCTGTGAGAATTAAGTTACAGATGTATACGAACCGCTTAGGCTGCTGTTTGTCGCACAGTAGGCCTTCCATAAACACAAACTGTTATCTTTAGAGCTTGAACATTTCTTAATCCAACCCTCAAAGCAATTACCAAATCTAATTTAGAGACAGCAGGGGTGGTCATGTTCCCAATTTCTGAATGTGGCAATTATGCATAAACAGAATGTGTTTCCATCGGAGAACCTTCAATTTGGGTGAAAGCCCGTAAGTGACTTAATTATATAGACAAACACTATTGGTAATGCAGGATATTAAAGCAAAGAATAAAAAAGTCTTTCAATTATTCACTTATTATTTATGGAGTACTTAGTATTTTCCAGGCCCTCTGGAGAGGGGTCTCTGTCCCAAGAATTTATAGTGTACAAGGGGAGAAAAGAAATGAACACAAATAGCTATAAAAAGAGGCAGAAGAGAGAACAGCCTAGAAGGTTAAAGAAGGAGGTTTCCCTGGATGGTGGTGAGGCTTTCTGGAGGTGGAGAGATCTGAGCAGGGCCTTGAAGAAGGGTGTGTTTTGACGAGGTGATTGGGTGGCGGGAAGACAATCTGGATTATCCTGCAAGCATTTTCAAGGCACAAGCTTTCAGGAAACAAGCTTCCACTAGTACAGAGATTCAGAGCGTGTCATTCCCAAGAGCTATGGTTTTTGAAACAAGGAAGAGTCTCAATACACTATTACAATGATCCCTAAAATGATAATATGCAAAGCATTTAAAAACATAAGATGCTTATGTTATACAGCCTCTCAAGAAAAGCATGTATTGAAAATATGCACCATATGATCTCAATGATGTAAAATGCACAGAAAATAGATGATAGGACATACTAAGTTTAACACTCATTGAATCTAGGTGTTGGGATTATGGACTTTTCTCCCTCTGTGTAGTTATTTGTGTGTGTGTGTGTGCACACATGTGTGTGTGTGTGCACACATGTGTGTGTGTATGTGTACTAAATACCCAGAAAAGAGGGTGTAAAACACATATGTTTATTAATAACCACAATAATATAAACACTTATGAGCTCACCACCTAGGTAAAAAAAACCCAAAACCATTACTGGTACTCAAAAATCTCCTATGTGCTCTTCCCCAATTTGTATGCCTTCCTTTTCCCCTCGATAGTATTAACTATTTCCTTAGTTTTTTTTTTCAACCTATGTGTACATCCCTAAACATAATATTGCTTCCTCTGGGGAAGAAACTGAGTGTCCAGCAAATCTAGCTGTGTGAGAAAAGGACAGTGTTGCCACTATTACAAAGGCTCCTAGGAGGGAAGGTGGTCAGTCTCTGGGTCATGATCCTCCCATAGCTTTCTTAAGAGTTTAGCTGAACCACCTAGGAGAAGTCAATGGACAAAACCGTAAACATGTCCTGAAGTCTATGGGCTCTGGAGCCAGGGAATCTTGGGGCTGTAGTATGGGATATAGACAGGATGTCCAGTAAATAAACATGCTCTTTCTGTTTTGCTTCTAAGCACCTACAGTTTCTCTCTAATGCTCCGGATTCTAGAAGACTTCCAAGGGGGTGAAACAAATGTCTTCAGTTGGTCCTAGAAGTAGCATGGAAGGGAGAATTGGAATTTGATCCACACTTCACCATTTCAGAATCTGGACCAGGCTTACCTGGGTACACCGTCCTTAGGTAAAAAAGATGATATAATGGCAGAAGAAATCCTGGTGATGACAGTGTTAAGAGTGTCTGGCCCTTGGATCTTATTGGTCCGGCCGGAACTGGCTGTCCTCTTCAGTGGGAGAAATCTGTTCTCCTAGGATTTCTATCACTGTCTTAGAGATTCCATTCACCTCTCTCCTAGGTTGGCTTACTGTTTTCCTGTATCCAATGTTCTCCTCGTGGTTTGTAAGAATGCTATTTCCAAGAGTTTTTGGAAGAAGAGGGGTACAAGGAAGGAAGTCAACAATATCTTGATATCTTAAAGTGAATTTTACATTCATATTTGATCGATTGTTTATCTGAATCTAGAATTCTTTTTGGAAGATAAGTTTTCTTCAGCATTTGGAAAACCATGCTTCATTGTCTTCTAGCTTCCTTGTTAGTGTTGAGAAGTTCTACTCCTCCCTAATCACCTGTATTTTCTCTCTGGAACCTTGGACAAACTTTTCTTTTCACCCTATCTTGTGAAATTCCACAATAACGTGCCTAAAGTGGGTCTGTCTTCATTCATTGTGCTAGGCAGCTGGAGGATCCCTTAAGTATATCAATTAGTTTCAGAAATTTTCTTGGATTATTTTACTAATTATTATCTTCTCTGGACTTCCCTTCCCCCCTTCTATTATTTGGATATTGGATCTTTTGGATTGATCCTCTATTTAATTTTTCTTTTCATTCCTTTCTCAAATCTCTTTGACTTTTTGCTCTACTTTCTGAGAGTTTTTCTTTTTCTTTTTTTTTTTTTTAAGATTTTATTTATTTATTTGACAGACAGAGATCACAAGTAGGGAGAGAGGCAGGCAGAGAGAGAGAGAGAGGAGGAAGCAGGCTCCCTGCCAAGCAGAGAGCCCGATGCAGGGCTCGATCCCAGGACCCTGGGATCATGACCTGAGCGAAAGGCAGAGGCTTTAACCCACTGAGCCACCCAGGCGCCCCCTGAGAGTTTTTCTTGATGGCATTCTCCAGCTTAATAGCTTGGCTTTTCAGTGTTGCGTTTATGTTTTTAATTCTCAAGAGCTCCTTTTAAGTTTGTCCTCTGAATATTCTTTGTTGAAACACACATCTGTTCTTGTTTTATGATTGTAATCTCTTCTCTCATTTCTCCGAAGGTAATATTGATAATTTTGTTGTGTTTTCTTCTGTCTGCATAACTGATGTTTCTACCAAGTTACATATTTTTTTATGCTTTGGGTTTTTTTGTTTGTTTGTTTGGCTCATTTGTTTGTCTTTGCCTTTCTTAACAATGGTTTTCCTCTGATGTCTGGTCATACTGGAATGGTGGTGATTAGGAATGGGCATCTAAAATGCTGATCAGAGCTTCTGAGAGCAGGAGTGGAGTTTTCGATACTGAGCCTCACTGTGCGGTGATCTGGGTGAGCTCTTTGCTGCAGACCCCCCATGGCAGAATCTTGAGGTATTTCCTCTTGGGCTGGTCAGATTCACAGGGAAGAATCTTCCAGTCTGCTGCCTGATGCTTCTCATTCTGAAATTTTTGGATTCTGTGGTATAAATTAGATTGGTTTTCAGCTTCTCCCACTGCTAGCTTGGGATTCAGTTTTCTTGATTCTGTCATCTGTCCTTATCCAACTCCAAAGGGAGGTGAAAAAATTAAAGGACAAACAAAGGGAGGACAATGGTGTGAGGTTAAATTCTGGATCCTCACATCTAATTTTTTAAAAAAAGATTTAATTTATTTATTTGACAGAGAAAGAGAGAGAGAGAGAAAGCATGCACAGACAGGGGGAATGGGAGTGGGAAAGGGAGAAGCAGTCTCCTCACTAAGCAGGGAACCCAGCGCGGGCTTGATTCCAGGACCCTGGGAACATGACCTGAGCCAAAGGCAGAAGCTTAACCAACCATGCTACTAAGGCACCCCATCTCACATTCAATTTTTACTTCAGAGGGGAGTCAGACATGTATGAGAGGATGAAAAAAAAAAAAAACCCAAATAATATCGTCTATGTCCTAGATGTTCACTAACTCTTTAATTACCTGGGGGTAATGAAGAGAATCTTGGATTCCCACAGTAACAGAACTATTCAAAATGGGAAGTCGCTTTGGAACTAATTCAAGCCTGACAAGCCAGTTGCCCTGTATTTGCTCCAGAAAGCATTCTCTGAGCTGCGTTTGCCGATGGCTAGCTAAGATCATTGAGCACACATCTCCCATGGGAAGAGGGGGTTCCCAGAAGTCTGGATCTTGAGGGATTTCAGAGATGATCAGTACACTAAAGCAAGGTGTACGCAAATTCCCTCATTAGGTTTTCCCCCTTGTGATAAAGCTCTGAACATTTGGGAAGGGCTTGGTCCTGGAGGAGCTGATGACAGCGTGATTACAAGAAAAAATGCAGGAGGAATACCTCATCTCCCATCGCCCCATTAGGGACAATTCAAAGCTAGAAAACCCCAATTTCCAAACTCATGCTGTAAGTCAGTATGGAGTAGTGTTATGCCCAGTCACCTCAGTTGGTAGAATCATAGTAAAAAATAGGAATCAGAGGCTTCTAAAATTATCTTTGATGTCATTCTGGTTGTTCTCTCTTCCATAATTTCTCTCCCCTGGTAATATGTTCACTTGGCGCCACATCCTCTCTTTTTTGTTTCATTGTATTTTGGAATTAACTGTACTTACTTGTGTGAATGGCTATTAAAATCATGTTTTTTAAATTTCAAGATGTATGCGTCTCTTTTTTTCCAGTGTGCCTGGCCCCTAGTGTCCTTGTCTAGAGGCAACCAGTATTCCAAGTTTTTCAAATGTATCTTTCAGAAATATACCTTCTTTTTTCCCTCCTTCTTTGCCTCTTGCACAGGTGGTAGTGTTCTGTATGCATCTTTCTGCACCTCTTTTGCCACCAGATTACACCTTCTGTTGCTACTGCTTCACATACTTCTACACAGTGTTCCGCAGTGTGGGTAAACCACAGTGCGTCCGGCCAACCCACTACTGAGGAGTATCTCATCTCTACTTTTTCTTTTCGGGTTGTATTTCCTAGTCTTTCCTTCACTCTTCTTTTAAATTTCTATTTTTTTAATTTTAAAAAATAGGTCATAAACATTTAGAATTTTAATTGCCAAATTACGTGCTAAAAAGGTAATGCAATTTACATTCTTACCAAATATATGAAAGAGCCTGTTTTGCTTTATTCACAATAGCCAAAATATGGAGACAACCCAACTGTCTGTTGGCAGTTATGAATGGATAGGGACAATGTGGTTTACATATACAATTGAATGTGTGTGTGTGTGTGTGTTTTAAAGATTTTATTTATTTATTTGACAGACAGAGATCACAAGTATGCAGAGAGGCAGGCAGAGAGAGAGGGAAGCAGGCTCCCTGCTGAGCAGAGAGCCCGATGTGGGGCTCGATCCCAGGACCCTGGGATCATGACCTGAGCGGAAGGCAGAGGCTTAACCCACTGAGCCACACAGACGCCCCTACAACTGAATGTTACTCAACCTTAAAAAAGAAGAAAATATTGTCATTTGCCACAATATGGGTAAATAAACCTGGAGGATCTTATGTTAAGTGAAATAAGTCAGACAAGAAGGACGAATACTACATAATTTTACTCACACGAGGAACTTAAAACACTCAAACCGACAGAAGCAGAGAATAGAATGGTGGGTACTGGGAGCTAGGGGATGGGAACTAGGGAGTTGTTGTCCAGCTGGTAGAAAGTTTATTTTAAATGATGAGTAATTTCTAGAGATCTGCTGTACAACATAGCACCTAGAGTGAACAATATTGTGCTGTGCACTTAAAAATGTATTAAGAGGGTCGCCAAACTGTGGAAAGAACCAAGATGTCCTTCAACGGATGAATGGATAAGGAAGATGTGGTCCATATACACAATGGAGTATTATGCCTCCATCAGAAAGGACGAATACCCAACTTTTGTAGCAACATGGATGGGACTGGAAGAAATTATGCTGAGCGAAATAAGTCAAGCAGAGAGAGTCAAGTATCATATGGTCTCACTTATTTGTGGAGCATAACAAATAACATGGAGGACATGGGGAGATGGAGAGGAGAGGGAGTTGAGGGAAACTGGAAGGGGAGATGAACCATGAGAGACTATGGACTCTGAAAAACAACTAGAGGGTTATGAAGGGGCGGCGGGGGAGTGGGGGGGTTGGGAGGTTGAGGGACCAAGTGGAGGGTAATGAGGAGGGCACGTACTGCATGGAGCACTGGGTGTGATGCCAAAACAATGAACACTGTTATGCTGTAAATAAACAAATAAAAATAAAAAAAAAGAGGGCAGATCTCATATTAAGTATCTTAGTAGATCTCATATTAAGTACACACACACACACACACACACACACACACGGACACAAGCAAACTTTTAGAAGTAATGGATATGTCTATTTCCTTGATTATGGTGATGGTTTCATGGGCATATGCATATGTCCGAACTCATCAAGTTGTTTACAGTAAATATGTGCAATTTTTATATATCAGTCATACTCTAATAAAGCTGTTAAAAAAAGAGAAAGTGCCCTTTTTTCACAGCTTTCACAGTACCTTTCATAGTACAAGTTAGTTGCAATCTCTGAAATGTTTTCCATCGAATAGGCTGGCTTTCTTTCTGTCTTTCTTTCTTTCTTAAGCTCTTCATCTATCATGGGGCTTGAACTCACAACCAAGAGTCACATGCTCTACCAACTGAGTCAGCCAGGTATCCCTATTTGTTTATTTTTTGTAAAAATATTTATTTATTTATTTTAGAGAGAGAAAGAGAGAGAACGGTTGGGAGGGGCAGAGGGAGAGGGAGAGAGAAGAACTCAAGCAGACTCTGTGCTGATCAGGGAGACCGACTTGAACTCCATCCTAGGACCCTGAGATCACAATCTGTGTGGAAACCAAGAATCAGATGCTTAACGGACTGTGCCCCCCAGGCACCCTCCTATTTGTTTATTCTTTTTTTTTTAAAGATTTTATTTATTTATTTGACAGAGAGAGAGATCACAAGTAGGCAGAGAGGCAGGCAGAGAGAGAGGGGGAAGCAGGCTCCCCGCTGAGCAGAGAGCCCCATGTGGGGCTCAATCCCAGGACCCTGAGATCATGACATGAGCTGAAGACAGAGGCTTTAACCCACTGAGCCACCCAGGAGCCCCGTATTTGTTTATTCTTAAATAACATTTTCCACAATGCAATTAGGCAAAAAGTAAATGATTGCTAAATAAAATTTACAAAATACAGAAGAACAAAATAAGAATAAAAAAGATAACCATAATCCCACCCAGCTACAACCAGTTTATAATCTGGGGGGAATTTACTGCTAGTGCTATAGTTTATATTCCTTTGCTTCTTCTTTTTTAAAAATAAATATAGTAACATATTACACACATTGCTTAACTCACTTTTTACAATTAATAACATATGGTGAACATAGATATGTGATACTATCTATCTATATGATAGAATTATAGGGCTTTCCTAGGCAAACGTAGATATCCAAGATATCCAAGACATCCTTAGATATCCAAGATATCAAAGATATCTTTGTCCTGAGGTACCCAGCACCTTTGTCCTTTTTCTAGGGACCCAACAAAACCATTCACACAAAGTTGCTGGGAACGTGAAAAGAAAACACAAATATTGAAGAGCATGTAAATTTTTAAAACTTTTTTCTTGTTCAAGCTCTGTTACAAAGCTGTCGTCATCAAGACAGTATGGTACTGGCACAAAAACCGACACGCAGATCAGTGGAACAGAAAGAGAACCCAGGAACGGAGCCACAACTCTATGGCCAACGAATCCTTGACAAAACAGGAAACAATGTCCAAAGGAATAAAGACGGTCTCTTCGACAAAAACAAAACTGGACAGCAACACGCAGAAGAATGAAACTGGACCACTTCTTTACAACGTCCTCAAAAATAGACTCAAAATGGATGAAAAACCTAAACGTGAGATAGGAATCCATCAAAATCCTAGAGGAGAACATGGTCAGAAACCTCTTTGACCGAGGCCACAGCAACTTCTTACTAGACATGTCACTGTAGGCAAGAGAAACAAAATTTAAAATAACTATTGGGACTTTGTCGAGATCAAAAAAAAAACCTTCTTCACAGTGAAGGAAACAGTCAACAAAACTAAAAGGCAGCCTACGGAATGGGAGAAGATATTTGCAAATGACGTATCTGATGAAGGGTCAGTATCCAAAATCTCTAAAGAACTTATCAGGGGCGCCTGGGTGGCTCAGTGGGTTAAGCCTCTGCCTTCAGCCCAGGTCGTAATCTCAGGGTCCTACGATCGAGCCCCACATCTGCTCTCTGCTCAGCGGGGAGCCTGCTTCCCCCTCTCTCTGCCTGTCTCTCTGCCTACTTGTGATCCCTCTCTCTCTGTCAAATAAATAAATAAATAAATAAAATCTTAAAAAAAAACTTATCAAACTCAACACACAAAAGACAAATAACCCAGTTAAGAAATGGGAAGAGGACATGAATAGACTTTTCCAAAAAAGACATCCAGATGGCTGAGAGACACATTAACAGATGCTCAACGTCACTCATCATCAGGGAAATACAAATCAAAACCACGATGAGGTACCACCTCACACCTGTCAGAATGGCTAAAATTAACAACACAAGAAACAACAGGTGTTGGCAAGGATGCAGAGAAAGGGGAACCCTCTTGCACTGTTGGTGGGAATGCAAACTGGTGCGGCCACTCTGGAAAACAGTTTAGGGGTTCCTCAAAAAGTCAAAAACAGAGCTACCCTACTATCCAGCAATTCCATTACTAAGTATTTACCCAAAGGATACAAAAATACAGATTCAAAGGGGTACATGCACCCCGATGTTTATAGCTGTGTTTATCAACAATAGCCAAACTATGGAGAGAACTGATGTGAGGCTTGATTCTGGGACTTCAGGATCATGATCTGAGCCAAAGGCAGCCACTTAACTAACTGAGCCACGTAGGTGTCCCTAAAATTTAAATTAAACTTTTTTTTTTCTTAAGGCAGCATTAGCTCTAAGGTAGCTAAGGAAGACCATAATATCTCCATTTCACAGACCACAAAACCAGGTTCCATGAAGTTAAGAACTTGTTAGAAGCTTACACACTAATGAATAGGAATTCTAACTCATCTTCTTACTTCAAAACCAAATGACCTTTCTCCCAGGAGATTTGTATCTTAAAAAAGGACCATAGGAGGGAGTGATGCTTTATGAACAGCAATGAATTGGTGGTGTGGGCTTCTGGGCTTTTGAAGAAGATATTTTGGGAAAGAACCACCTTTCCAAAGACCAGCCTCTGCCTGCTCCATCTGGAATGGGAGGCAAATACATGAGGGTCTTTCTTGGGGGAGGAAGCCTTTTGGGGAGATTTTGCAAAGGGAGAGCTAAATGGATTTGGGAATTTGCTGGATGTTGGGGAAGAGGAAGAGGAATCAGAGAAAATGCCAAGGTTTGAGGTTGGATGAAAGGAAGAATTTGTGCTTGGAGCTGGTTTTGGAGAAAGGATGACAGAAACCATGGACTTTGACATACTGCCTTTGGAAAACATCTAAAGTTGTCAAGTGGTCATTTGGAGATTCAGGGTTGCAGCTCAGAAAAGGAAACAAAGGTGTAGAATTAGGAGTCACTGAATTAGAGGCAACGGTAGGTAGAGGCCATGGCAGGAGATGGATGGAGACAGTGCAGAGAGGGAAGTGGAGTGGGGCCAGGATGAGGCCATATATAGGGTCATCAGGAGAAAAAAGGGGAAAAGCAAGAACAAATGAAGACAGAGAAGAAGGCTCAGTGAAGAGAATGGTGTAATGTCACCGAAGTCTGATGAAAAGTCCCACGGAGGAAGGCAGGGCTTATCAACAGACAAAGGTTACAGGACAGTCAAGGAGGATGAGAACTGAGAAAGGACTATTAGATGTGTTGAGAACTGACCGTATGTTACTGAATTGAGTGGCTTAGGGAAAGGAAACGCCAGTTTGAAGGGTTGTGAATGGGATGAAGTATGGATAAAATAAACATATATCATTCCTTGGGAGCAGAAGGGATCATTGGCTCAAACCAGGACAAAGTAATGGGACACTACTTTCTGTCTCCCTGCACCACCAAGTCCCAGCTTCTGATCTCCAGCAAGTACACATTACATTCCAATCTGCTGTTGGTGTTCATTTAAACTACCTCCTTTCTAAACAAAAATACCGGCAAGGGGTTATAAAACAAGGCTTTTTGCCATCTACCACCTATGTCCTACGTAGCTTTTGTGCTTCAAAATATTCATATTACCATAGTCCTGGTAATAATGAGAGAGAGTGGGGGGGGGGGGAAGAGAGAATGTGTGTGTGTGTGTTTAAATAAGGTGGAGCGTACATACTTGAAGGTGCACAACCTTGAGTGTGTGGCTTCATGAGCTGTGGTGCAGTATGTGCCTGAGTGGCCACTATCTACATGCTGATATGGAACATTTTCAGCAGCCTAGAAGGTGCCCTCAATGCCCTTGGCTGTGATTTCGGAGAACTGGCCCAACTCCAGAGGTGAACCCACGGTGGGGAGAAGTCCTCACTTCCATGTCCAGCTGCTCCTGAAAAGCAGGATAGCATAATGTTGGAAGCATGGACACTGGGCTACTCCCGAGTTTGAATTTCAGCTCCATGACTTACCAGCTCTGTGAACTTTGACAACTTACTTAATATTCCTGAGCCGTAATTTCCTCATCTGTAAACCGAGATAATAAGGGTACCTACTAGACGGGGTGGTGGTGAACACTGAATGAGACACTGAGAGTAGTGTCTGGCACATAGTAAGCACTCAGTAAAGGTAAGCTCTTCTGAAGCCATTGGTGGGAACTCCGGGGGCACTGCCAGAACCAGTGAAGCATGTATTTGGGGCATTGGTCACATTGACCCTTCAAATCCCCCTCCCCCCCCCCGCCTTAGCCATACCTATCTCGCTTACAAGGAGCCAGGGCTTTTCACTAGGTCTCCCAGTGTCTCCATAAGGTCTCTGTTCTATCCTGTCCCTGGGTACTGCACACTCAGCCGAGGGTGCAGAGATGCCAAGCCCAGCTCTGGTGGTGACCTTATCAAGAATTTTCCATCAGACCCACTGGGTCATCGGAAAGGCTTGCTCACTGTGCCGGCAAGTCAGCTTCTAGGGAATTCATCAGCAGGCTGGAACGGGGGTGTGTGTGACCCTCAGCTGCTCCCAGGGCTTTCCCCTTCCTTCTCCCCACCCTGGGTTCACCTCTGGAATTAGACCAGTTCTCCACAATCGCGGCCAGGGTGACAGCAAAGTGTGATGGATGAACGAGGAGCTGTGGAGTGGCAGGGTGCTTGGTCAGGAACCCAAGGCTGTGTTTATGAGAAGGAAGAGGCTGTTTCCTGGAGCAAGCATAATGCAGCTCTAAAAAAGGCAGGGGAAATACATCATGCGAGGGAGCGTAACCCTGGGAGGGCCGCTGGGAATCCGAGTACCAGAGAAGCCCTGGCAGGTCAAGGTGCCTCTGACAAGGCCTTTTTTATAGGCCATTTGCGTGAGGGTTTGCTGCTGTTCCCTGCAGAACTGACAGCCACTCAAGGTCTTGGTGGGGAGGTGGGGAGCTAATCTCAGCTGTCATTTTCCAGACCTTCTCCACGGGCCCTGCTGATGCATTTAAAAAAGAAATAACAAACTCCATTGTTTTCGCGTTGTTTTTTTTTTAACTGCAAAAATGACCATTTTTTGGCTGTTGGCTCTCACACTGCTACAAATAGATTAGGAGTATTGGCTCCTTTCCCTCCTTCCAAACCCAGGGCAAAAGAAAGTTTAGCTGGGGGTGCCTGGATGGCTCAGTCAGTTAAGCGTCTGCCTTCGGCTCTGGTCATGATCCCAGAGTCCTGGGATCGAGCCCCGTATTGGGCTCCCTGCTTCTCGCTCTCCCTCCTGCTTGTGCTCTCTCTCAATCAAATAAATAAATAAATAAACAAAAAAAAAAAAAAAAGGAAAGAAAGAAAGTTTAACTGGATACCTGCAATGGTCAAGAGAGGTATGAGAGTGAGTTTCCCCCCAAGAGTGCTAATATTTCTGTTTATCTCTATGGATTTGTATCCCTCTGACTTCCCTGAAGATTCTGGAAAATGAGCACTCCGTATCAATCTCTTACAGCTACCATAACCAACTACACATTTAGTGGCTTGACACAACAGATTGTATTCTCTGATATTTCTGGAAACCACAAGTCTGAACTGAGTCTTATGGGGCTCAAACCAAGATTCTGGTAGGGCTGGTGCCTTCTGGAAGCTCCGGGGGATAATGCAGTCCTCATTCCTTCCCGCTGTGGAGCTTGCAGGCAATCCTTGGCATGCAGCCCCATCCTCAAGCTGAAAGGACCGCATCTTCTCTCCCTGCACCTACTTGCCTGGGCTTCTGTGGTCTAATCTCCTTCTGCCTCCTTTTTTCCCCCCTCAATTTTTTTTTTATTGTGGTAAAATACACACAGTGTAATTTGCCATCTTGACCATATTTGAGTGTAGTAGATTTCAGTGGTATTAAATACATTTCTAACGTTGCACCCCCAACATCACCAACCATCTCTCTCTCTTTTCATCTTGTAAAACTGAAACTCTATTAACTCCCCATTTCCCCCTTCTCCCAGCCCCAGACACCCACCATTCCACTTTCTGTCTGTATGCATTTGACTACTCTAGGGATCTTAGATAAGTGGAATCATACAGTGTTTATCCTTCTGTGGCTGGCTCATATCACTTAGCATATTGTCCTCAAGGTTCATCCACGGTATAGGATGCGTCAAGATTTCCTTCCTTTCAAGACTGAATATATTCTGTTGTGTATGTATATACCACATTTTGCTTATCCATTCTTCTGTCAATGGATACTTGGGTTGCTTCCACGTTTTAGTTATTGTGAATGATGCTGTGAATGTGGGTGTACAGATATCTCTTTGAGAATCTGCCTTCAATTCTTTTGAGTATATACCCAGAAGTGGAATTACTGGATCACATGGTAATTCTATTTTTATTTTTTGAGGAACAATCATGCTGTTTCCCGCAGCTGCTATACCATTTTACATCGTCACCGATGGTGTATAAGAGATTCAATTTTTCCACATCCTTACCAACACTTGTTTCTTTCCATTGTTTTGATGGTGGTCATGCTAATGGGAGTGCGTGTGGTGGTATCTCTAGGAGTTTTGATTTGATTTCCCTAATGATCAATGCTGTTGAGCAAGATGCTAATGGGCCATTTAAATATCTTCTTTGGAAAATATCTATTCAAGTCACTTCCTCATTTTTGGATTGGGTTCTTAACAGGATGCTCAGGATTACATTGAGGACCCACCTGGATAATCCAGAATAATCTTGCCATTTCGAGGTCCTGCAGGGGTACCTGGGTGGCTCAGTTGGTTAAGGGTCTGCCTTCAGCTCAGGTCATGATCCCAGGGTCCCGAGATCAAACCCCACGCTGAGCTCCCTGCTCACCAGGGAGTCTGCTTCTCCCTCTCCCTTTGCCCTTCCTCCACCCCTGCTCATGCTCATTCTCTCTCTGTCTCTCAAATAAAAATTTTTTTAAAAAATCCCATGAGTCTTGTTTGTCATATAAGGTAACATTCACAGGTTTCAGAGATTAGGACCAGGATATTTTTGATGGCCATAATTCAGCCTATCATAACTTGTAATAACCATAAGAATTTATTGAGCATTTACTGTGTGCTAAGTACTGTGTTAGCTCTCCTAATGCAGGTACCCATCTAATTCTCCAAATCTGTAAAGGAGGTGCTGCTTCGGTTTGCAGACAATGAGAGCTAAAGCTCATTGAGTTCTTAGCATGTGCCAAGCTTTCTTGGACTTTGGATGTATTAATTCCTTGAACTCTCACAGCAATGTATGTGGTAGATACCGCTATGATCTCCATCTTAGAGACGGGGAAACTGAGGCGTAGATAGGTTAAGTAATTTGCCCCAGATCTTCTTACTAGACCTTACTAGACCTGGAATGTCAAACTAAGCCAATAGCTGCTAAACCTTGTGGCAAGTCGGCTTTTTCTTCCCGCTTCCTAGCACAGTTTCCCTGGCTCTTCTCTAGTCTTTATTCCACTGACAAGGTGAGAGTGCTGCTGTGAGCTGAGGGTCACCTGGAAGGTCAGCTGGCCAAAGATCAGTTTTTTTCACTGACTGCATTCAGTATTGCCCTTATACCCTCTTCAAAACTCAACATTCTTAGAGGAGGAACAGCGGGAGTCATTGATACTTCTTGTGTAATAGGTCTACTGGGTAGTCTTTATAGTAAAAGAGAAGTGTGAACGTAGAATGCTACAGAAGAGAACTCGGGGATGCCAGGGTCAAAAATCATGGTGTGGATGAAGAAAGGGGGAATAAAATGATCCAGCTTCTGCCCTGGGAGGAAAAGGTCATGCTGAGGAGGGAAGGAAGGAGAGACAGCGAGAGGCATGACAGAGGAGGACTGGAGTGTTTTGAGCCCACTGCGGCCAGGTTTGTTTCAAGGTGACCGGACCGGGCTGGAAGTGTGGAAATGAATAAACAAGACCTGGAGCAGGCACTTTCCTGGGAGGCAAGATGGAGAGAAGCAGGGACGAAATCACATCCCATTGTTCGGCCCAATAAACCCCCAGTCTGTCACTACAACTTAGTACTTCCAGAAGAGTTCCTTCCACGCCTACTAGGTACAGGGCTTTTCAAAGAGCTGCCACGGAGAGGCTCCTGCCGTCATACGTGTAGTCATGAGGTGACCCCTGGTTTGCAAAGTGGCAACCCAGAAGCCTGATTCTGGAAGAAAGATTTTTGACAGCACAACATCTAAAAAGTGAATTTGATTTTTTTTTTTTTTTAAGTTTGAGTGTGCCTTATCTGGGTCACCACACTTACTTCTCTCATTCTATGTTGGCATAGTCCCAACCCCTTCAGCCAGTACTCATGCAGCCCCTGAGGGCATTTGAGTTTGTAGCCTTTGGGATAAGGCCTTTTGCCCTGTGGCAGAAGCCACCAAACTGTGAAACACTAGCACTTGTTCAATGAAAATCTGTGGAGCCAAAGAAAACCATGCTTACAGCCATCTTAACTCTGGCAGGTCTCACACCTGACCTTTCAGCTTCATTTTCCACTAAGTGTACCCCATTAGAAGACCCATATATCATGAGATTTATTGCCACAAATTGTAGGGTCAGATCTTTCCCCATTTTGTCCCCTACCTTTGGCTCTCCTCAGAGGCTGGAGGCCATTTCTCCCTTGAGTGTCTGGGGAGTGTTGGTCTTGATAGCTTTTATTGGGTGGGCAAGATTAAACTTTAGTCTCCACATGTGCATGGGTTTTGTGGTAAAGACACAGTTTGGACCAAGACTGGGGCCCAGTTGTATTGGCAGGGGTTAGGGAACCAACACTGTATCAGATGATTCTGTTCACAGTAGCAGGGTATCAGAGCTAGAAGAGACCGTAGATGATTCATTCATCCAACAAGTATTTATCAAGTGCTAGTACTTTGTTAGGTGTTGGGATCACTGGAATAAAAGACAAAGTTCCTGCCTTCACAAAACTTCCATTTAATAATGTAGCTACTCAGAAGTCATATCTGTAGTCTGACACCTTTGTTACACAGTTGTCTGTTTCCTTTGGAAAACAGGATTAGAGTGGACACAAGAATTGCCTAAAGTCATGTGGTTCCTTTTTTTTTTCTTGATTGTACTGATTTCATTGTTTTTACTAAGCCATTTTATATTCTTCATATGCAAAGAAATAATGCAAAGAAATAATATAAAGAAAAATATGTCCTCATTATTATTCACAATAAAATAGGTCTGCCTCATTCTGCAGTCCTGGGCATATTATATAATAGGGAGAACTTCACAGCACGAGTGGACCAAAGTACCATTTTGATTCTGACCCACTGAATAGACATCTCATGCGTATTTGGTGACTGGATTAACTCCGTAGGAGCTGAGATGTACTGAGCCATTTCTGTGGTATCCCCAGATCTCACGAAATTAAGAAGACTCTATACAAGAAAGATAACAATCAATCTGTCCATAAACTATATTTATCTAAAGCTCTTTCTTTAGTGTGAGGTGGGGAAAGGGGCCCTTTCTTGAATACATGCATACAAGTATTTTTGTGGTCTAAAGATTGCTGAACTAATATTGGGTCTGTTATAATGAAAATAAGGTGTACATCAAAATCACTGTCAGAACAAGAAACTTCCATGACTTGTCTCAATTCTTCAAATGACAGAGCAAGCTCCCTTTCTAGGCTAATAGTGAGTCCTGTGTTGGCATCGCGGCTGGCTATGAAACTCACCGCCAAAGGTAATGACTGAACTGAACCACCTGGTGGGTGTTACTGTAACAGCTGATCCTTTTATTTTTTGAAAGTCCGAGTTTGCTTCCTTGGTCTGTTGCAAAGGCAAAAGTAGATAAGCGACCAGGTCTCCCAGCATGCTTTGGGGCATTATCACTGGCCACTCCGATGGCAGTCACTCCATCTCTATCTGACACAACCACAGCACGGCACCCTTCAACGTTTGGTCATTTTGTATGCAGAAACCACTTCAGGTCATTTACCATGATGAACGTTCTCCCACAGGATCAGTCTCCACTCCTGGCTTTCTGGGCTGCCATGCTTTCATAGCTGTAAACTCAGGGACAGCTTCAAAGACCGTCTTCAGTCATGTGGCTTCTTAGCGACAAAACTAGGACTGGAAATAAGGTTTGACACTGATTTCCAGGCGTTCTCTACCTTACCTCCTTCTTTCCTCCACAGCCATCTAAACGGGTTTTATCTGCCTCCATCTTCCACAAAGCTGCATCCCAAACCATCCTTCCCCTGAAGTTGGTTTTATTGAGGGCCCCTGAGCTTAATTATCAGTCAATTCTCCTATCTTAAAAGATCAGTAATTTGCCCCATATTTATAGAACAACTGCCCTCCTTAATTACCAGAGAATGCTTCTTTTCTCTTTAAGTTATATTCAAAGACATTACCACCTACAGCAATCATTGTATTTCTATGAATGGGTTAAACTCTTGTTTCAATAGGTCATTTTCACAGATGAGTAAATACTGTATGATTCCATTTATATGAAATTCTAGAAAATACTTGAAAAGAGAAGCATATCAATACTTACCTAGTGTCAGGAATGGGGATATACTGCAATGGGTCACAATAGAGCTTTCTGGAGTGATGGCTATGTTCTAGCCTTTTGTTTTTTAAAAATTTATTTATTTGAGAGAGAGAGAGAGAGAGAGCGTGTGCACGTGTGAGGGGCGGGGCAGGAGAGAATCTCAAGCAGACTCCACACTGAGCACAGAAACCCTGAGATCATGACCTGAGCTGAAATCAAGGCTGACACTCAATGGATTGAGCCATGTAGGCACCCCAGTGTTATATCTTTTTAGTGCGGTGGTGGTCCCACGAGGGTATACATTTGTCAAGCTCGTCAAACTGTGTACTTAAGATAGATTTCATTGTTTGTCGACTATATATCCATAATGTCAATTTTTTGAAAAGGGATCCTTTGAAACAGACTTGTCTCTTGGCAAAGAGTCAGATAGGATCCGCTAAAGTAGACAGCTAGGACTTAAAATGCTAGTGTGGGTTGATTCTTCCCCAAAAGGAAGTGAGACTGGAGAGTTCAGTCTGCTCTTAGCTTCTGTGGTCTCACTTGCCAGGTGCCTGTTGTAAGGTGAGCTCTGCACCGCAGTGAGTGTGCTCCTGGTGTTTAAAGACACTTTAACTGGCTCGGCCAACCCATGGGTATGTCTTTTTTTTTTTTTTTAAGATTTTATTTATTTGACATAGAAAGACACAGCAAGAGAGGGGGAGTGGGACAGGAAGAAGCAGGCCTCCTGCAGAGCAGGGAGCCCAAGACCGGGGCTCGATTCCAGGGCCCTGGGATCATGACCAGAGCTGAAGGTAGACCCTTAATGATGGAGCCACCCAGACACACCCACCCCCCTCCCCCGCCATGGGTATGTCTTTAGAGAAGCATGGAAGTGTGGGCACAGCTATTCTACTTGATGGCCAATCTAAGGACTTTTCAAGCATAGTTTTTATTATATGTGATTCTCAATGTATGAGCTAAGTTAAAACTGTATCTGCTTTTTTTTTTGAGGGGGGTTGGGGGGGCCAGAACCACCATCTTCCAGTAATTTGCCAAAATGACCAACACAAAGGGAGAGAGGAAAGGTACCCTTTATATGTTCTTAAGGCCTTTTAGGAAGCATGGAGTTGTTCGTTGGGCCACACATGTGGGAATCTACAAGGAAGGTGATAAGTCACTGTCAAGGGAATGGGCACCCGTCCCACAAGCATTACCGTGGCAGAACCCAAAAAGCTTACAGTGTTACCCAGCTTGCTGCTGGCATTGTCATAATAAACAAGGGCATGATTCTTGCATTAATTAATTAATTAATTAATTAATGTATGCATTCAGCATAATAAGAGCTCCAAGGAATGAGGTAGCTTCCTGAAGTATGTGAAGGAAAATGATGAGAAAAAGAAGGAAGCCAAAGAGGAGGGTACCTGGGTTTAGTGAAGCGCCTGCCTGCTCCACCTTGAGAAGCACATTTTTATGAGAACCAACAGAAGGGACCCGAGCTGCTGGGATCTGTTCCCAATGAAATCATGGCAAAATGGCGTTAAAACAAAACAAAACAAACAACTTTTAATAATCTCATGGAAGAATCAACTCCATTTTTGTTCTCAGCATGTTTGGGGGTAGAGGACAGAAACTGAATTCTATCTCCATCACAGCCTAATCTCCCTGCCCCCTGGGGTATTTGGCAGAATATTTTCTTGAGGTCTTGAATCTATGTTTCAACCTGAAAATAAGCATGATCTTTCTGTGTCTCTGAATATGGCTGTCTGTGTGCATGTGTGTGTGTTTATAAGTTGTGGCCTTGCTTTTTTTTTTAAGATTTTATTTATTTATTTGTCAGAGAGAGGAGAGAGAGCACAAGCAGGCAGACAGGCAGAGAGGCAGGCAGAGGCAGAGAGAGAAGCAGGCTCCCCGCTGAGCAAGGAGCCCTATGCAGAATTTGATTCCAGGACCCTGGGGTCATGACCTGAGCCAAAGGTAGCAGCCCAACCGACTGAGCCACCCAGGTGCCCCCAAAGTCTTGTCTTTTATATCAACTTGGAATCACCTCCAAACTCCTGGAAGTGAAAGGTTATGTTCATTTTTACAATAATATGAGTATTTATAAGGGTTTCTCTGGTTACTTGATAAATACTTGTGAACCATTTAATTCCCTCTGCTTTTCTAACTTCACATTGTAACTGGAGGTTAATTTTATTTAAATTTTATTTAAAAGGATTAGTTAAACACCCTTGGTGCACAAATCTCCCCCGTGGAAGCACCACAGAGCTGGTGAAACCATCCCAGGGAGTCTGTGCAATAATTAGGTCACTAAAGTTACTCAGTTTTCTCTAGTCTTAACTCAGGTTCTGGGTTATGGACATACTCTTTGCAGGAGTGATACAAATAGGGCTTAAGCCTAATATATTAGATTTGCTGGGCACTTGGTACATTTCATGGTACTTTCACATGCATTAATCTCCTAACCAGCCTTGGGTCATATATTGGACAGACAGTATCCCTATTTTCTTGCTCAGAGAGAGCATGAGATTTGCCTAAAGTCATATGGTAAATCAACAGCAGAGTTGGAACAAGGACCAACAGCCATGGACAATGAACAAGACAAGGGCAGAGAAGAAAACCTACAGAGTTCTTATGAAAGCATGAGGAAGGCAGTCACACTTTATTGAGTACTTATCATGTGCCAAACATTACAAGATGTGTTTTATGTATATTACCACATACAAGGTCATAGAAAAGTGGGGACTTAGATTGTGTGGGGAAAAGAAATTTTATTATACCAGGATGAGTGATATGCTAATTATACTCAAATACTAAAGGAAATCCGTTCACCATCCCTTTCATAAAAATATCCCAGAAGGTAGGGGTGATTCAACCGCAGTCATTCCTCAACTGTGGCCTCTAGTTCCTTCTTAGCCTCCACTTTCTTATTCCTCTTCATTTATTCTCAATCATAAACTTGTTTTCAGTCTTAATTTCCCCTTCTTCTCCCCATGATCAGGGAGAATCAGCCTCAGTGAATAGTAGTTGATGCGAAGGAATTTCACGTTTCCTGAGTAGCCCCACCTAGTCTCCAACTTGCCAGCACGATTTCTGACATGCCATCTTTCTCACGCCAGTCTGTACAAAACTGTTCTCAAATATTTCTATTGAGTAAGCTTGTGTATTGTGTTCCCCATTAATTTGTAAGCTCCCTCAGAACAGGAATTATGGCTATTCTTTGCTCTCTAGATTAAGAAGTTAGCATAGTTATTTTTGCCTTGTGGGAAGTTAATATATGTTTGCTCCTGGTGATGACGTGATTATACTTACGTTGGGTACATAGTGTTTCTTCACTTATCATTTTCATTTGCTTTTTGTATTGGACCCAGAAGTTCATCACCCTTTCTTATTTTCATTACACATTATTACGATTACCGTTAGATTTTTACTAAATGTCTTCATTTATTCATTCAACAAACACGTATTTGCTAGGTAACAGGAAAGAAACAAAAAACAAGACAATCTCAGACTTCAAGTCCTGAGGCATCAACTAATAAACGATATGGCCGAATTTACTCTTACATTTGACATCTCTGCATTTCTCTAGCATTCAACCAGGCTCCGCTAGCTATTGCCTTTTCATAAGGAAACAGCTGAGGATAAAAGGGGCCCCCAAAGTAGTAAGTAGTAAGATGCCAAAGACACTTTAGGACAACTGTACCAAATGAGAGAGAGAGAGAGAGAGACTGATCTTTTCATGATCCATGATCTTTACTCTATAAGGAGATTTATTTACTACCCTCAGATACCCCATTTACAAATAATTGCGAGATGTCCATGGTCAGGGAACATGACAGATTGGAATTTTGGGATTCCAGCCAGATTGCGTCTTGGTGAAGGACACCGTAGGGACACGTGCTGCCCTTTTTTTCTCAGTGTGCTGATTTAATACTGGAGTAAGTCCGTGTATGAAAAAAAAGAGAAGTACAGGTTTCCCTTTCCTGGAACTTTCTAATTAGTAAGATATGTTGTTGTATCTTTCAGAAGATGTCCAACTGGATAAACATCATTTTGATTCTGAGAACATAAAACCCTTCACAGTACCTCTTCCTTACATATAGCATTCACCAGTATAACTGATTATATTATTACTATTATAGTGTTCACCGTCCAACATAGTTCATCATGGTGACTTTGCAGTATAGACCAGAGCAATTAATATTTCAGAATATTGGAATATTGGATATAGTCTGTGGGACATGCAGGTAAGAAGTTCGTGAGCATCCCTCACCTTATTTCTTTACCCTTTCTTATCTCTTTGTTTTTCTTGATCATTCATAATCAGAGGTTCCCTTATCTCCCTTAACTTATTTTCCATATGGTTCCTCAATCAAAACCCCTCTCACAGGTTAAGTCAAGTTTCCTTGTTTTCATCCCTCCCCCACAGGATACAAATCCCTCCCTCAGTTCCCCTAGGGAGGAATGCCTTTTCTGCTTCCCAATCCTTTCCTTCCTCCAAGGTCCACTTTAGCCCAATGTCCTCCATCAAAGTCCTCCCTGACAGCTCCTGCCCAGTTCCCTCTTCCTTCTCTGACCTCCTAGTACACAATGGCATGGGATAATAATAGCCTTCTCTGGCCCGGTGGTTGACAAAGCACTGCACTCACTTGTGAATGTCACAAGCCCCTGAGGTTGGTAAGGAGAACTTTATTGACCCCTCAAGAGAGAATGAAAAACCATCCCAGGACCATATTGCAAGTGGCAAAACTGGGATGTCAGTTCAGGTCCTGCAAGTCCAAAACTTTCCCACTAGAATCTTTTGTCTTTCTCTCACATTTCCATACCTCAACGGTATCTGGTTCAGAAATGAGAAAAATGAGGCCCTCTAATAACTCTATGTAGGTGGTTCCGTTGATCTTGTCAAATCTTGGTCTTTCTTCCTATAGCCCACCTGCTCCCAACCCAAAGCGACTGCTTCCATTTTTTCATGAATCAGAAATCTACAAATCACCAGGGGTAGAAGTTCTCATCCCACCCCTTTCTCTCTGGTGGAAACTGTATCTGGGGAGTGGGACTGGGGTCTCTTCTTCAGAGATGCCATTCGTGAGGGCCATGGTCTCCCTGAAGAGCTAGTTAGGATAGCTCTAAAGCATGGCAGAATAAGGACATGATTTCACTTGTTTGTATGAGATTTTTTTTTTTTTTTGGAACCAAAGAAAAGAGGTCTTTAAAAAACACTAGCAGAGAAAATCTCTCTCCTGTGGCTGAGTGACATTTCATGCCTGTTGATATCGTTTTGTCAGTCTTTGAAAAATGAAGAGCTAAAGTAGTTGCTTTCCTCACTAGACAAAAGGAAGAGCTGGGTGTTTCCCTGGTGGGAGAGCCAAATGTGATGAGTGAGACATCAGGATTGAGACTGAGTCACTGGCACTGGGAGGGTGGGGGTGGGGGTCAGAGCTTCCCCTGAGCTTCAAAAGCCAGCAACCGGGGGCACCTGAGTGGCTCAGTGGGTTAGGCCTCTGCCTTCGGCTCAGGTCAATATCTCAGGATCCTGGGATGGAGCCCCACGTCAGGCTCTCTGCTTAGCAGGGAGCCTGCTTCCCCCTCTCTCTGCCTACTTGTTAACTCTCTCTCTGTCAAAAAAAAAAAAAAGAAAGAAAAAAAGCCAGCAACCGTGCTGAGGGACACAGTTACACACACCTGTTTGCTGCAGCCAGCGCGAGCATTGTCAGCACCTGGGATGTGGCTTAGGGAAAACCTTCAGCTGCCTTGAGTTCTTTCAAAACGGATCTTTTCCAGATCATGTGTTTCAGTTTTTAACAACTTTAAAAAAATAGCACTTTAGGGGGTGCCTGGGTGGCACAGTTGGTTAAGCGTCTGACTCTTGGTTTCAGCTCAGGTCGTGATCTCAGGGTGGTGAGACTGAGCCCCACTTGGGGCTCCATGCTCAGCATGGAGTCTGCTTGAGATGCTCTCTCCCTTTTCCTCTGCTCCTTCCACTCATGCGCTCTCTCTCTGAAATAAATAAATATATATCTTTTTTAAAGTAGTACTATAGGACTCAGAATAGTTGCAAAATGGTACAAAGAATTCCTGTGTACCCTTCACCCGGCTTCCCCCAATGGTAATACTTACTTAACCATAGTTGTTTCTGATGTAGCATCTAAGAACAAATATTTATTAAGATTGATGATCTCGGTTGGTGGTTCTCATGTGGGCTTCTTTTGGTTGCTATCACCTGGCCACTGAGGCTAGAGTCATCATGAAGATTTCTTCCCTCATGTGAAGCTAGGCTGGTAAGGCATCTTTTCTACTCATGGCTACTCCAAGAGGGTAGCTCCTTCTTTTTAGCAACAGGGCAGTCTCAGGGTAATCAGATTTTTGTATGGTATCTGACTGGCTCCAGATCAATTGTTCCAAGAGGTCTGGGTGGAAGTTGCAAGGTTTCTTAAGATTTAGTCTTAGAAGTCCCAGAATATCACTTCTGTATCATTCTATTGGTCAGGAAAGTCACTTAGGCCAGCCAGATTCAAGGAAAGAGGAATTAGACTTCACATCACAACAGAAATAGCAAAAAATTGGCAGCTATCTTTAATAGACAGAGTAGTTGTGGTGGTCCCCAAGTGGATGAGCCTGGTAAGGAGGAGCTCATTAAAATGATATTTATGTCACTGGAAGGATAAGTCCTTATGTCAGATTTTTCATCCCATCATAGTATCATAGCACCAGTAGATAGTATATGCTTGATAAATTTTGTCTGATGGAGCAATTGAATCACCTTTTAAATCCATATATAGGAAGTAGAAGTGAAATGGAAGTACTGAATATCTCTTTGGACTTTTGGGTAAACCTGGTATAGCTTCCATTCTCCAAAGAAGCTGGAATCTTATCTTTTTTTTTTTTTTTTGCTCTATTTGTGTCTGTTACAGAGTGATCTGCCTGGTTCACTAGTGCCTAGTTAAGGCACTGAGCTAGGTGCTATGTGGGATGCCAAGACAACTTAGGCATGGCTTTTCCTCTCAGGAACATTGATAACAAGTCCTCCCTATCGTTCTGTTGGGGTCCTATTTTCCAGCCTAAGTGTTAAGCACAACTCAAACATGGAGAGGCTCTGGCTGACAAGGAGAGATGGCTAGTGGTAGAATCGCCACAATTGTTGTGGTGGTTGAACAAGTTACAGTGGTTATTCCATGAGCATAAGAATGGGGGTTGGCACTTTGAATCCTGACCTTTTTCCTAAAACATTTATCCTCTTCTATACCTAGATGTCAAATTATCTGGAGGACAACTCTTTGAGCATGCACTGTCTGGGTGGGAAGAAATCTTCACCAAGGGGTGGGGAACACCCAACTCAAACTGGGGAAGTCTTTTAGGTAGGAGCACAATGGGTTTTAACGGAAGCTGCTGAAGTGCGCTGAGAGCTAAGAATGAACCCATGCATGGCTTGAATTGAGGGAAAGGCGCAAACTGAGTAGCTCTGCTGGTTTGTGTTTTAAACACACTTCCTGTGATCCTCTTCCTCAGATTAAAGATGATTATAGTTCCAGTGAAGGAAATTCAGTGAAGAGGAAATTAGTTGGGAACCTAAAATGGGTGTGTCTGACAATAGCAGAAGAAGCCAATGAAAGGGCTCCACCTGGTGGTAGCAGAAAAGTGAAACCGGGGGTGGGTGGAGGGAGGTGTCTGGCGGTAATCTTGGGGTCTTGAAGAAGAGAGGAGAAGGGTCTTTGACCCGGCATGTTCACAAAGAGTGGCAGAATTGTGGAGTTCTGGATTGATAGAATGGGCTGGAAGAGAGTTGTGCTTGTCTGACTGAACAAGAAGACGGTTATTGAGTACAAGGGGGAAGGCTGCCCTAAGCATGGGGGTGGAGGGAGGGAGAAGCCCTTAGACAAATGCCAAGGGTTGGGCTGTGGGAAGCCCCTCAGCTCGGTATGGCCAGTTCTCTGAGTGTGCCATGCTCTTTACACCTCCATGCCTTTGCGGGTGCTGCTCTTTTCCCGCCTGGAGTATTCGCCCTTCTTCTTGGGCTTGAATGATATGAGGTTTTAGGATTCAGTGGAAGCTTCAGGACCTTAGGGGGACCTCTTCTGATCACTCACAGTTTGGATTAAGGACCCCTTTTCTGTGTCCCAGGGGATTTGGGGTTTCCATTGGATATGAGCATCATGAACTTGGGATTGTCTGTCTTGCTCATTGTAACATTCCTGGTGTCTAAAACCTATAAATTCTCAATCAACATTTTTTTATTTAATGAAATATCTCTGTGGTAGCAGTTATATGTGTGGAAAATGAATTTATACCTGTCTGACTCTCCTGCCAGAATATGAGCCTCCTGAGAACAGGGACGTGGCTCACTCCCCGTAGTTTCCCGAGCACATTCACACAGAGCATAGGAAGTAGAAGATGGCTTATCAATATTTGTTGAATGGATGTTAGAGGGGGAGGGAGCAATGTGGGAGTACACGTGAGGCTAGTCTGTGATTCTAAGCTCTGGTTCACAGTAAGATCACTAGGAGAGCTTTAAAGATACTGATACCTACACACCACACCAGACTAATGAAAACAGTCTCTTGGGGGGTGGGGCCCAGGCATTGGCATTTTCTTGAAGCTTCATAAGTGAATCTAATGTTGGAAACCTCTGGGCCAGGCTCTAACGGAGTGTAAGAATCTAGGGCAGCCAAGAGAACATTCCAGAACAGGGTCCCTTTCTGCTGGAGAGGAAAGTTTTCATTTCCTTGCAAAACTGTGTAAGTACTAGAGCAGAAGATTCCATTTTAACAATCAATGGACGAAGAACTGAGACAGCCAAATGTGCTTGGCAGTTAGGAAGTTAGGGCCTTTCCAAGAATGGTCTTCACCAAACTCCCAGGACCAGCAGAAGTACCAACACGAAGCTTCTAAGCAGTGCAGAATCTCAAGCTCCAACCCTCCCAAACCTACTGAATGAGAATCTGGAGGACAGGTGATTCATGTACTCATTGAAGTTTGGGAAACATTGTTCTAAGCTGTGGTACACCAGCACCATCTGGGCTAAGGGGTTGTGGTGGGGGTCGTGGTTCTCACGCTTTAGTTTGCATCAGAATTACCGTCTGGTTTCTAATTTCAGATTGTTGGGGCAATTCACAGTCCAAACGGAATCTGGTGAACCTATAAACCACCTCCTTCAGTAGGTTTGAAGTAGGGGAGGAGGAGAACTTGCATTTCTAACAAGTTCCCCGTTGATGTTGATGCTGCTGACTCAGCGACCACCCTTTTTGGCAATTTACAAATAAGGCTGTTAGGACCATTCGTGTATAATTCTTTGTACAGATATATTTTTAAATTTCTTTTGGGTAAATACTTTGGAGTGAAATTGCTAGATCATGTGAATTATATGTGCAATTTTTAAGAAACTGCCAAACTATTTTCCATAGTGGTTGGGCCATTTCACATTCCCACCAGTGGTGGATAAGAGTTCTACTTCCTTCATATTCTCACCAAATGTTGGCATGGTCTGAATTTTTTTTTTTTTTAAGATTTTATTTATTTCTTCGACAGAGAGAGAGAGATCACAAGCAGGCAGAGAGGCAGGCAGAGAGAGAGGAGGTTGCAGGCTCGCTGCTGAGCAGCGAGCCCAATGCGGGGCTCGATCCCAGGACCCTGAGATCATGACCTGAGCCGAAGGCAGCAGCTTAATCCACTGAGCCACCCAGGCGCCCCGGCATGGTCTGAATTTTAATTTTAGTCATTCTAATAGGTGTATGGTGATATTTTGTTGTGATTTTAATTTGCATTTCCTTAATGACTAATGAAGTTCAGCATCTTCTCATATACTTATTTGTCATCTATATGTACCCTTCGGTGAAATATTTGTTCAGATCTTTAGCCGTAATCTTATTGGGTGGTTAATTGCTAATTAATGAGTTTTTTTTATTACTACATTTGAGAGTTTTTTATTGAGGATATGTCTTTTTTTTTTTAAGATATTTATTTATTTATTTGACACAGAGAGAGAGAGATCACAAGTAGGCAGAGGCAGTCAGAGAAAGAGGGGGAAGCAGGCTCCCTACTGAGCAGAGAGCCCTATGTGGGGCTTGATCCCAGGACTCTGAGGTCATGACCTGAGCCAAAATCAAGAGTCGAATGTTTAACTGACTGAGCCAGTCAGGCACCTTTTCAATTTATTTATTTCTTTATTTAGTTACTTATTTATTTCATTTATTTGAGAGAGAGACAGGGAGTGTGCATGAGTGCACAGAGTAGCAGAGGAGAGGGAGTGGAGAGGGAAAGAATCTCAAGCAGAGTCCGTGCTGAGTGCCTAGCTGACCCAGGGCTCTATCTCATGACCCTGAGATCACAACCTGAGCTGAAACCAAGAGTCAGACACTTAACTGATTGAGCCACCCAGACTCCCCTATCAACTTATTTTTTAAGGGAATGTGCTTTAGGGGTTGTGTCTAAGAAATCTTTATCTAATCCAGGGTCACAAAGATTTTCTCCTGCTTCCCCTCTAGAAATGTTATGGTTTTAGGTCTTACATTTAAATCTAGAGTTCATTTTTTAAAAAAGATTTTTCTTATTTATTTGAGTGAGAGAAAGCCTGAGCAGGGCAAGGAGCAGAGGGAGAGGGAGAAGCAGACTTCCTGCTGAGCAGGGACCCTGATGCAGGGCTCAATCCCAGGACTCTGCAATCATGACCTGAGCCGAAGGCAGACCCTTAACCAACTGAGCCACCCAGGTGCCCCTATAACTCATTTTTAATGTATGGATATCTAATTTTTTCATGATCATATGTTGAAAAGACAATCTACTGAATTGCCTTCCACCTTTGTTGAAAATCAGTTGTCTATAAATGTGTGGATCTATTTCTGGACTCTCTGTTCTATTTCATTGATCTAATTGTTTTACTCTCATACATTGTCTAATTACCATAGCTTTATACTCAAATGACGTTGGTCCTCATACTTTTGTTCTATTTCAAAGTTGTTTTGACAATGCTAGGTCCTTTGCATTTCCATCTGAATTTTGGAAGCAACTTTTCAGATTGAGTTTTCGCTTTCTTTTAGTTAAAAATATTTTCAGATATACGTTTTGATTTCTTCTTTGATTCATGGGTTATTTAGAAGTTGTCATTTAATTTCCAAATACTTGGGGATTTTCCAGAGATCTTTTGGGTTTTATTTATATCATAATTCATTGTGGTCAGAGAATATACTTTGTATAACTTGAGTTCTTTTAAATTTATTTAGACTGGTTTGGGGCTAAGTGTATGATTTATTCTGGTGAATGCTCTATTTACACATGACAGGAATGTGGATTCTGCTGCTCTTGGGTGGAATGTTCTACAAATGTCAGTTAGGTCAACTTGATTGATAATGTTGGTTAACTCTTCTCTATCCTGATTTTCTTTCTACTTTTGATAGAGTTGATCAAATCAATCATGAGAAAAGGGTACTTAAATATCAAACTAAAATTGTGAATTTGTCCATTTCTTCTTACATTTCTATCAGTTTTTGCTTCATATGTTTTGAAGTCCTGTTATTAGGTATATCAATGTTTAGGAGATTGTTACATCCTTTTGATGACTTGACTCTTTTATCCCTGGTAATGTTCTTTGCTCTGAAATCTATCCTATCTTAAAATAACATAACAACTCCAGGTTTCTTTTGCTAAGTGTGATGTATCTTTTCTTACCTTTTTACTTTTAACCTATTTGTAGCTTTAGATTTGAAAGGCACTTCTTATAGAGCATATAGTTGGGTCTTGCTTTTTAAAAATGTAAACGAAGGGGTGCCTGGGTGGCTCAGTGGGTTAAAGCCTCTGCTTTCGGCTCAGGTCATGATCCCAGGGTGCTGGGATCAAGCCCCACATCAGGCTCTCTGCTCAGCGGGGAACCTGCTTTCCATCCCTCTCTCTCTGCCTGCTTGTGATCTCTGTCCGTCAAATAAATAAATAAAATCTTTAAAAAAAATAAAAATGTAAACCAATCTAATAATCTCTGACTCTTAATTGAGGTATTAATACCATGTACATTAATGTTGCTATTTATATGATTAGGTTTAAGTCTACCATCTTGCTAAGTGTTTTCTACTTGTCCCTTCTACTCTTTATACCCCTTTCCTCTTTTTCCACCATCTTTGGGATGAAGCAAATTTTTAAATGACTCCATTTTGTCTTTGTTGATCCATTACCTATAACTCTGTTTTATTTTAACATTTGTTTTAGGGTTTATAATATACATCTCTAATATATCACAACGTGCCTTTAAATGATATTATACCACTTCGTGACTAGTATAAATCCTTACAATAGTATACTTTCATTTCTCACCACCTAACCTTTGTGCTATTGTTGCCACACATTTTACTTTTATGTATTGTTATTATTTTTGTTTAGATATTCAATTAGAATTAAATAATAAAAAATTAAATAATAAATAGAATTATTTTAAAAAGAATTAAATAATAAAGAGAAAATTCATGTATTTAGCCATATAGTTACCATTTTCAGCTTTCCTTATTTCATTGTATAGATCTGTATTTCCATCTGTTGTCATTTTTCTTCTGCCTGAAGGACTTCCTTTAATAATTCTCTTGTATGGATCTGTGATGATGAATTCTTTCAGCCTTTATTTTAGAAAGATATTTTCACCAGATATAAAATTCTTGGTTGAAGGACCCCTGGGTGGCTCAGTTGGTTAAGCAGCTGCCTTTGGCTCAGGTCATGATCCCAAGGTCCCGGGATCTAGTCCCACATTGGGCTCCTTGTTCAGCAAGGAGCCTGCTTCCTCCTCTGCCTGCTGTTCCCCAAGTTTGTGTTCTCTGCCTGATAAATAAATAAATAAAATCTTTTAAAAAAATTCTTGGTTGACAATATTTTTTAATACTTTAATGATGTTGCTCCATTGTCTCGTTGTTTACATTATTTCCAGAAAGAAATCTGCCATCAACCTGTCTTTATTCCCCTGAAGAACAGTGTTCTTTTTTTCTTTTTCTGGCTTCTTTTAACATATTGCTTTTCACATTCCTTTTGAGCAATTTGCTTATGATGTGCCTTGGTATATTTTCTATGTGCCTTGTGCTAAGAATTCACTGAATTTCTTGGATCTATGGGTTTTCTTAATGTTTGGAAAAAATTTTTGCCATTTTTTAAAAAACATATTTTCCTTCCTCCTCACCCTCCTCTCCTTAGAGAATTCTAATGACATGTATTTTAGACTGCTTGAAATTGTTCCACTGATTGCTGGTCGTTTGTTTTTTAAAATTACATATTTTGGGGCACCTGGGTGGCTCAGTGGGTTTAAGCCTCTGCCTTCAGCTCAGGTCATGATTTCAGGTCCTGGGACCAAGCCCTGAATTGGGCTCTCTGCTCAGCAGGGAGCCTGCTTCCTCCTCTCTCTCTGCCTGCCTTTCTGCCTACTTGTGATCTCTGTCTGTCAAATAAATAAAATCTTAAAAAAATAAAATTACCATATTTTCTTTTTCTTTTTAAAAACTTTTTTATTTAAATTCAGTTTACTTAGCATATAGTATATTATTAGTTGCAGGGGTTATGAATCACTAAATTCATCAGTTGTGTGTAACACCCAGTGCTCATTATATCAAGGGCCCTCCTTAATGCCCATCACCCAGTTACCCCATCCCCCACCCACCACCCCTCCAGCAACGGGCAGTTTGTTTCCCATGATTAAGAGTCTCTTATAGTTTGCCTCCCTCTCTGTTTTTGTCTCATTTTATTTTTTCTTCCCTTCCCCTATGTTCATCCTTTGTGTTTCTTAAATTCCACATATGAGTGAAATCATGGTATTTGTCTTTCTCTGACTTATTTCATTTAGCATAACCTTCTAGTTCCATCCACACCATTGCAAATGGCAATTTGCCTCATTCTTTTTGATGGCTGAGTAGTATTCCAATGTATATATACACCACATCTTCTTTATCCATTCATCTGTTAATGACATCTGGGCTCTTTCCATATTTTGACTGTTGTGGACATTGCTGCTATAAACATTGGGGTGTATGTGCCCCTTTGAATCACTGTTTTTGTATCCTTTGGATAAATACTTAGTAGTGTAGTTGTTGGGTGGTAGGGTATTTCTATTTTTAACTTTTTGAGGTAACTCCGTAGTGTTTTCCAGAGTAAAGATTACTATATTTTCTTTCTATTTTATTTTGGATAGTTTTATCCTATCTTCAAGGTCCCTTACTTTTTTCCCCATGTCTAACATTACATTAATCTCATCAAGTTGCTGGGTGGTAGGGTAGTTCTATTTTTAACTTTTTGAGGTAACTCCGTAGCGTTTTCCAGAGTAAAAATTACTATATTTTCTTTCTATTTTATTTTGGATAGTTTTATCCTATCTTCAAGGTCCCTTACTTTTTCCCCCATGTCTAACATTACATTAATCTCATCAAGTATATATTTTCACCTCAGACATTGCCATTTTCATACCTACAAATGTGATTTGGATCTTTCTCTTTTCAGAGTGTATGTTCCTCCTACAACTCAATAGCAACAACAACAAAATAATAACGCAATCAAAAAGTGGTCAAAGGATTTAAATAAGCATCTCTCCAGAGATGATATACAAATAGCCAATAAGCATATGAAAAATGTCCAACATCACTAATCATTTTGAATCAAAACCACAACAAATTATCACCTTACACTCATTGGGGTAGGTATTATTAAAAAAAACAACAACAGAAAATAAATGTTGGTAACAGAAAATAAAACAAGTGAAATTGGAACACTTGTGTGCTATTGGTGGGGATATAAAATGGTGCAGCCACTATGGAAAGTGGTAAGGCAGTTCCTCAAAAAATTAAAAATAGAATTAGCATATGATACAACAATTACACTTCTGAGTATATATTCAAAAGGATTGAAAGGAGGATCTCAAAGAGATGTTTGCACACCCATGTTCATGGTAGCACTATTCATAATAGCCAGGAGGTAGAAGAAAACCAAGTGTCTATCAATGGATGAATGGATAAACAAAATGTAGTATATACATAAGTGGAATATTATTCAACTTTAAAAAGGAAAGAAATTCTGACACATGCTACAACATGGATGAAACTTACAGGCATTATGTTAAGTAAAATAAATCACGAAAAGACAAATACTGTCTGATTCCACTTATATGAGGTATCTTGAGTAGTCAGATTTAAAGAAACATAAAGTAGAATGGTGGTTTCCGGGAACAGAAGGGAGGGAGAAATGGGGGAATTGTTTAATCAGTACAGAGTTTTAGTTTTGCAGGATGAAAAAGTTCTGGATATTGGTTCTAAAACAATGTGAATATATTTAACACTATTCAACTGTATATTCGTTAACATGGTAAATTTTATGGTATGCATTTTTTACCACAATAAAAAAATTCACAGCAAAACACAAAGTAGATTATAAAGCAAAAACATAATAAACAGGGGTGCCTGGGTGGCTCAGTGGGTTAAAGCCTCTGCCTTCAGCTCATGTCATGATCTCAGGGTCCTGGGATCGAGCCCTGCATCAGGCTCTCTGCTCAGCAGGTAGCCTGCTTCTCCCTCTCTCTCTGCCTGCCTCTCTGCCTACTTGTGATCTCTGTCGGTCAAATAAATAAATAAAATCTTAAAAAAAAAAAACCCACCATAATAAACAAGGAATCTATTAACATAATGCCAAAATATTTTTGGAAAAAATAAAATATTGTTCATCCCCGTAGTCTATTTTAAAAACATGTTCTTTCTAACCATATAATTAGAAAGAAAACAAAAGGTATTTGTTTCCTTAAACATATCTTTCATGTCTTCGTTTCTGAAACATGGTAACTGCTTTAATATCCTTCCCTGCTCAATCTAACATCTGTAACTGTTCTGTATCAGTTCCAACTGACCGCTTCATCTCCTCCCTGTGGATTGTTACTTCCTGCTTTTTTGCATGGCTAGTAATTTTTTTAAATTGGATTCTAGGCATTTGAATTTTGTTTTGTTGGGTGCTGGATATTTCTGTGTTCCTATAAATATTCTGGAACTTTGTTTTTGGATTTGGTTAAACCACCTGGAACTAGTTGGATCCTTTGAGTCTTGTTTTTAAGATCTGTTAGTCAGGACCAGAGCAGTGTTCAGTCTAGGACTAATTAGCCCTTACTACTGAAGCAATACTCTTCTGGATACTCTATGCCTCCCTCCCCCAATTCCTACTGCCCCTCTCCTCCATGAATCTTGAGGTTTTCAAGTCCAGCCAGTGAGGACAGACACTGTTCCTAGCCCTATGGGAGTGCTAGTCAATTACCTCTAATCTTTTTGGACGGTTCTTTCTCTGGCCTCAGATAGTTTCCTTACATGTATGTGCTGATCAGTCCTCAGCTGAATACCCAAGTGGGAACCTCCTGAAAACCTCCAGAATTTCCTTCTCTGCACCATTCCCTCCTTTCTTATACTCTGCACTGGCAGCCTTGACCTCCTCAGGCTCTCAGCTTTGTCTTCTTAAGTCACCGACTTTGCCTGGCTCAGCCTGGGCTCCCCTTCTCTGCACTGTGACCTGCAAACTCGTTCAAGGCGGTAAGCGGAGGGTAACTGTAGGACTGACTTCAGTGGTTTCCCATCTGGCAGGGATCACTATCCCTTGCTTAATACCTGGTGCCTTTCAAACTGTGTTTCAGATACTTTGTCAACTTTTTCAGTTGTTTCAGATGGGAGAAACGAGTCCTTCATGTTGGCCAGAATTGTAAGTGTGCATCTAAGTTTCAAAACGTGCTCTTATCCTAAAAGATCTTTATCCATTCAGAAGAATTAAAAAGAGTTGATTTATGTCTTTCTCAACCAGAACTCTAGTTTTCTTCACCTGAAAACTCTTCCTGACCAGAGGAATGGCCGTTCGCTACTGTAGCAACCCCACTGCTCACTCCAAGTTGTTGGAATAGAGCTGCCTCCCAATATAAACCAACTGCACTAAATCACTGTGTGTGTACTTCACCACGACCGACAAAACACAACTGTACTACTAGGTAGAGCCACTTGAACTAGAGCAGCGGCATTAAATCTTTGCCTCACTCAAGTCTGGCTGTTCTGTGGTTTGCTTTACAGCTGACACGTCAAAGATATTATGAAGAAGAAGATGAAACTCAAAGGTAAGATTTATAAACATACGTTCCCTGCTCTCAGATTAAGTGTCCCTAAAGACTTCAACCTAAAGTGGATCTCTGTAAGTCAGATTCCTTGCACGTGCACACGCTGAGGTCTTCTATTTGGATACCAGTGGGAATTGCTAAGTAACTATGTAAATCTGACGATAGGAAAGGACAAGCACTTATTCGACAGTGTTGAATGGGGGGGAGGTGCAAAATATGAAGCAGTAACAAATGAAAAGGGCCTGGAGACCCAGAGGAAGGACAAGGACATCTCAGGCTCGTACGGACGTATGAACATGTAAGTGCACTATAGAAATAAGGCAGACTCTGGGGCCTTATTTCCAGATGGGTTCGAGTCCTGAGACACTGAGAGTTGTATCAACTTGGGAAAGTCACTCATCCTTCCTGTCTTAGTACCCGCCGTACTGCCTCGTAGGGTTGTTAGAAGAATTAAATGAACTCACATGTGCAAAGCACTTAGTATCTGCACAGACTGAGCTCAATAGAACCTTAGCTGTCAGTTTCCTCATCATTGTTGTTGTTTTGAGAACAACAGGTGGAAATATACAGGAAATATACAGAAATATACAGTGTGCAGGAGCTGAAAGGATTGTAGACTGTACAGAATTAAGACCAGGGTCTCCTTGAGAAGGTAGAATAGGAGCTGGGGAAACAAAGAACAAATAATGGAAATGGGCAGTAATTCTGGGGGTAGGAAAGGGAATGAGCCGACATCCCAAGGTAAAAATGTTTGAGATATGAGGAGGTCAAGTTGGCATGTATGGTGTTGCTGGGCAGTAGAGAGTGGTAAGCCTGGAAGGGAAAAAAATTACTCGGTTTGGCAACTGTTTAGATGCGGCAAATGAGGAGAAAGGCAATGTCGTGTATAACTCACATATAAGCTGGACATCCACATGACCCAGTCTCAGAGCAACGATAAACTGAAAAAAGTCTAGCAAACAAAACTATTTTAAAACTAATGAAGAATTTTGCTTGCCATCCTACAAGAACATTAAAAAGCATGCAATTCATAAGCTTTAGGAACAATTCTTAAGCATCGCTTTCCTTTTCTCAGTAAGTCTTACATTTTGTTAGCTCTGGAACATCTCGTTCTCTTGACCCCTCACTTTCCATTTCTCCTGTCATGAAACTCTCGACGGCGTCAGCCCACGAGACCCTATCTCTTGTTCTCCTCCTCCTTTCTTTCTGTCTCGTCTCTGTTTATCCACGCTCCCAATTTTGAATCATGAGGCCGAAGGGCTGTCCTGAGAAAGGCAAAGCCATCAAAGACAATGTTCTGGCAGATCCGACCACACGGGCAGAGGAAAACCCTATAGGGGGCTCTTTCATAGCTTTGTGAGCCTGGTGGGAAGGTAAGCTTCCAGAAGAAAATCGAGGTGGGGGGGCATCCTGTTATCTGAGGTGCTGGAGGTGGAGCAGCCTGACTCCTGGCACGGCCCCCTCCTCAGAGCTTCCAGCAGCACCCTCTGGGCTGTTTATGAACTGGCGTCGAAGTCTGGGGCTGTGGTGGCGAGCCTGCCAGGGCTGATGAGGACATAGCATTTGTGGGAATTCTGTGACTCCAGAAGGCAAAAGGTCAGTTTCTTTTCATTGACAGTGTTCTCGCTGCCGAGGGTTTATCTCCAGGAATCTTGACTGGTTTCCAGGGTCAGGCTTCACCTCCATTGTTATCTGGAAGCACAGGAACAGCCCTTTTGTCGGGCCAGACTGGGTTACACATTGGACCCCATTCCTCACAGCTCTGGAATCATGCCCTTCCCCCACTACTAAAGTTCTGTACTCTTCCAGAACAGCTGGAAGAGGATTTTTAGAAACACTCAAACCTGTACACGTTCCTCTCAGGCACACACATTTGTGCTCGATTTCTACTCCCCTCTGTATTTCCCTTTGCCTCTGGGCACCACAGGACTACCCGTGAATGCGACCCAACACTGGAATGCACTCTGGAGCTCAGAGACACGCCTGAAATCCCCTGCAAACACTTGTCTTTCACCCCTCCTCACACACAGAAAGGATGTGCGTGAGTAACCCCTGAACTCACACAGGACTCCAGCAGCCCACAGCAGCACTCAAAGTAGGTTCGAGTTACACGGGTGTTTGCTTACACCGCAGCTCGCACACTCCCACCCAGAAGTGAGTGTTCAGAGCCGCGTCAAGAATCCATCTCCAGGTTCCTGGAAACAAATGGCGGCAGAGAAGGGAAACAGGGCAGCTAAGAGAACGGCTCTGCTCTTCCCTTTTTTGTCCTGAAGCAAAACCATCAGGATCCTCTGGGCTAATGCAGGGTGCTGGGCTGCAGTGTAGACTCTTACCCCAGGCCCTGATCTGACTCCAAGGCTAAAAGCAGCAGTCTCCTCCCCAGCCATGTCTGCTGGGTGCCTCCAGCTGTCCCGGGGGCGACTTTCCCTAAATGCAAACTATTAGCATTTCCTGTTAAAACATTTCTAATAAATAAATGAATACATCATCTTCCCAACCCAAAGCAGGTCCGAAAGCTACTAGGAGCTCCTCTGGGCTAAGGACGGACATGGACCACCCAGCACCAGCCCACTGGCTCAGGGCCAATGCTGCTTTTGTTTGAATTCCTGTATGACTAACTGCTCTAGCTGACGCCAGCCAAACTCAGTGAAATATTATTTTTAATATTAAATAAATACATGATAGGATGTGTTGATCTTTTTTTTTCCCAGTAAATTGCAGCATCACAACATAGAAGCGAGCTCTTGTACCCGGATTTCCTCAGATAGCAGCAAGAAGGTTGACACTGTCTTAGACCTTCCTTATGGAGCACCTTTACCCCAGGAGACAGGGAAGGCTCAGATGGCGTTGACAGGACCCTATCTGGAGTCAGCTGGGAGTTCAGATTGTAGCAAAGCTTGTATAGGATCATCAACTATTTTCTTTCGTTTTTCTAATTTACTGTTTCCTTCCAATAAACAAAAAGCCCAAGCTCTTTATATAAAAATCGGAAAGCTCCGATCAACAAGAAGCATCTGAAATCCCATATCCATTCAGAGATAATTACTGCTACATTTTGGTACTCTTTGTAGCTTTTACATATTCATAGGCATATATCCCACTCATGAATGTTGCTTTTACAAAAATGGGCTCCCACTTTGCACTGTACATATATATACATATATTTTTTAAAGATTTTATTTATTTATTTGCCCGACAGAGATCACAAGTAGGGAGAGAGGCAGGCAGAGAGAGAGAGAGGGGGAAGCGGACTCTCTGCTGAGCAGAGAGCCCGATGCGGGGCTCGACCCCAGGACACCAGGACCATGACCTGAGCTGAAGACAGAGGCTTTAACTCACTGAGCTACCCAGGTGCCCCTTCATATATGTTTTTTACGTGGAATTCATTTGGGGCATCTATTTTATACTTCCCTAAAACTCTGCTTGTAAGGGCTGCATATTGCCCACCACTCAAGTCTATCATCATATGCTCAAGCAGACTCCCACTGTGGGAAGTCAGGCTCCCTTCCAAGTTTTTACAATTACAAACAACTCTCCAGTAAACAAATCCTTGTAGCTAAATCTTTGCTTACATCCTTAATTATTTTCTTAGGATAAAGTCCCTAAAGTAGCATCTTGAGACTTTGGCTGCATATCGTCAAATTGCCCCCTGAAATGATTATACCAACGTACAGTGCCACCAGCAGGAAATCAAAACCTTCCCCTGCTTGTTACCATGTTGATATTATCCTTTAGAAACCATCTCTGACAATCTGTTAGACGAAAAAACAAAAATGAATCAACCTTAAACATTTAACGTAAGAGGTGAGCTGTATGGAACTTTTCAGGTCTAGGTGGTGGACAGCGGTGGGTGACTGCAGTGTTGGGCAGCGATGGGGACAGACAGTAGAGGACACCCTGGCTGTGATGGCCTTGAGGAAGCCTCAGACAGGCGAGAAGACTCTTTGACATCAGGCAAGCCTGAGGCTCAAAGAGGCTCTACCATGGAAAGATTCCCAAAATGTATCCTCAATGAAATTCATTTATTTGGAGGGAAGAGAGTCTGGGGTCAGGAAGGCTTTGGGAATAATGGTATAAACCCGGTTAGAGCAGTTTCCTCATGGGAGGATTTCTCCTGTGAAATGCTAATGGGAGATGCTGAAGCTCCACGGTGTGTGTGTTGGGGGAGGGGGAGGCAATGGTTTCCAAGCTTTTTTAAGCACAGATCCGGCCCCGACTCTCACCTTTTTTATTTTCCACAGTGCATGTCATGGATCTAGCACTAGGTGGAACATACTTTAGGAACCACAGTCTGATGCCGTAAGTGGAAAATAGTTTCCACAGAAAGGGCAGAGAATGGGAGCTAGGACAGAAAAGAAGGGATGGGAGAAGAGACAAAGAAAAGGACAGGAAAGCAGGAGAATGGAAGGAAAATTGGAGAAAAAAGGGGGGGCAGAAGAGGAACACAAAGGGGAAAGGAAACAAGAATGAATGCAAAGTGAGAAGGGAAAATTTTAAGAAAATGAGGGAAAAAGTGGAGCCGGGAAGTATCAATAGAGAGTCCCCTTATTACTGCGTTTAGGAGAGACCCAGGAGCCTGTAATCTCCTCCATGCTCAACTCCCCTGAAGGGCACCCCAGCCCTGAGCATGTCACTCTCTATGGTGGGGTTTCTCTGACATTGTTACCCATCTTGCAGGCCCTTGCCTGCTTAAAATGCAAGAATTCGTTAGCGAGGGAAACTCAGAATATAGAAATAAATGGTGGGCCCTAAAGAAACCTAGAAAAAATAAAACATAGAATAAGGAAATCCAAAAATATTTAATTACTACATCTTTTATTGATGTCGTGTAACTTCTTATAGCACAAAAGGACACGACCAAAACTAAACAAACACACTCTACTCAGCCAGAAGTCTAGTTGCCTAAAGAAATTGACAGCTTTTAAATGCCATCTGGGCCTTTCAGCCAAGAAGGCCTGCTTTCAGGCAAACCGAAAGTACCAAAGTGGTAAAATAAATTCCTAGAAGCTTAAATGGAGTGCATGTACACAGAGCCAAACCCTTTAGAATTCCCCAACAAAAAGTTATTTAGTTATTTAATGAAAGCTATTTGCTATTTAAAAAAAAAAATTCTCAAGTAACACATGCTAAGATAGAAGTAGTATTTTGTCTTTTGTTTGTTTGTTTTTGTCTTAAAGATTCTATATATTTATTTGAGAGAGAGAGAGCACGTCCTTGCGTGCCTGGGAGAGATCCTAAGCAGGCAAAAGGGCAGACGGAGAAGCAAACTCTCCACAGAGCAGGGAGCCCAATGGGGGGCTTGATCCCAGGATCCTGAGATCATGACCTGAGCCAAAGGCAGAAGTTTAACTAATTGAGCCACCCAGGCACCCCAGAAATAGATACTTTGAAATAAACTCATGGAGTCATCCAAATATGAGTTCTCAGAAATATAGGGTAGGATTTGAAGCAGTTTCATTAAGACTGACGTCAGATTTCTTTAGAACAGTGATTCCCAACCTCTTAATCACTAAGCTTTTTTTTTTTTAAATTCAAGGATTATTTCTGCAGTCACTTATCTTAGGTCTTCATTCTATTCATGTCTACAATTACTCATGGGTTCAATGCTGGACTGTCAAGTTAACCAATGATATTCCGAAAATTTCTGTAATTTCAACAAATTTAAGACACAGTGACTAGTATGAGACACCTAGGGCCAGTGAAGAGAGTAGATCCTATTCTACCCGAAAGAAAAGAAACTTTGACATTTAATTAACCTGGTAAACCCCATCAGAGACAAGGAGTTGGCCTTTCATACTATTAAAAAATAAGGCATAAGGCATTATTTCTGATTTTATAAATGCCCCGGGGATCCCAGACCCCAAGGATAGAAACCCTCACATTTGAGATTTTTCTGGGAACCTTCCAACTTTCGATATTTGCTGCCTATTTAAGAGTTGTCTCATTGTAAGCCTGTAAACCAGGGTTGGCCAGGAAGGGCCCAATGCTGCTGTCCTCACTTTCTGTGCCTGTGGCAGGCATCTCTAATCAGTCTCTACAATCTTTCCCATTGAGTGATTTTTTTTTTTTTAATTTACTTCTTAATGCTGTGTTTCCTGCAACCGATTAATCAGAGCTGGTGTTGAAGGTGAAACCAACTTGTTTTTCCTGCTCTACGCTATATCTTTGGGAATTTGTTCATAAGGCAAGTACATGGGCTACAGACTCAGGATTTCGCTAAGTAGGGAAACCCGAGATTCCATAATAAAGGAGCAGGATGTAGAAATGCAGAGAACTAAGACAGGTCAAGTCACATGAGAATAAGATAACTTTTCTCCTATCCCCTTGGGCAACTTGGTTATAAGTAGCTCTTCCTCATTCTTTTTGCTCTCAGTACTCCTCTTCCTAACACAGGTGCAAGAATTAGATAAACAGGTGTCAGAATGAACAGGAAAGGTTGCTCCAAGAGTGGCTTAGTCTGGGCTGGGGAAACTTACAAAATGTTCTTGGAATAATACTAATACGACCCTACCAGGCCATGGGGTCAGAGTGCTGTGGTCTCCAAGTCCTTTCTCTCTCATTAATTCCCTGGAGCTTGCCAGCCCTGTGAGAAAGGCAGAAAAGATGTCATGTTCCCTTTTACTCAGGAGGCAAGAGAAGCTTAGAGAAGGTGAGTGATTTTGCCTGGTCATTTGGCTAGGAAGGGATAGAACTGGAAAGAGAATCCAGAATAGAAAACTCAGAGGCCAGCGCCCTTTCAATACACTTATGCTACTCCCATTGGGGTATGATGTGCCAGTAGATAGGGCAAGGCCAGCAGATTGTTTCAAAGATTTGGTACAAAATGACACTTCTTGAGATTTTTAGGGAAACATTTTGATATAAAAAATGTAAAGACACATTATGAAGTAGAATGCAGAAATTGTCTGACTTTTTATTATAAAAATACAAGATTTTGAAGATATTGGCACTAATGTGGACATTTTGTGGCCCTGTCTCAGACCTCTGATGGTTCTTTCTTTGTTCTCTGCTCTTCTGGTAGGAACCAGGGAGATGAACTGTCCTTCCATCATACTGCTTCTCACCTCTTCCTCCTTCCCTCTCCTCCTTTGTTTTTCTTCCCTCCTCTTCCTCCTTGTTCTTCTTGTCCTTTGTATTTATTTAAGTGATGTTGTCATTCTCAGAGACCCCCAAGGGCAGCTTGCTTGTGATTCATCTCAGAGCTATGAGGCTGCTATGGTCAGTTTCTGACGAGGCTCTCTTCCTGCCTTACAGACAGCTGCCTTCCCAACATGTCCTCACATAGCAGAGAGAAAAAAATGCTCTCTGCTATGTCTCCCCCCACCCAACTCTAAAAAAAAGAATTTATTTATTTATTATTTATTTGAGAGAGAGAGAGAGCATGAGCTGGGGAAGGGGCAGATGGAGAGGGAGAAGCAGGCTCCAGGCTGAGCAGGCAGCCTGACTCGGGGCTCTACCCTGGGACCCTGAGATCAAGACCTGAGTGGAAGACAGATGTTTAACTCACTGAGCCACCCACATGCCTCTGCTGTGTCTTCTTATAAGCATACTACACCCATCATGGGGTTCTACCTCATGACCTCGTCTTAACCAAAGACCTTGTCTTCACCAAAGACCTCGTCTTCAAATACCACCATGTTGGGCTTGGGGATTCAGTAAATGAATTTGGAAGGAACACAATTCAGTCCATAGTGATCAGTTAGGATGATTTCGTTTGTAAGTAATAGAAGGTCCAAATCAGGGGCTTAAACCATAAAATGCATTTGTTGGCCCAGATAACTGGAGGGAAATTAGGGTAAGACTCAGGATTAGGTGATTTAGAGCCTGAACCACATCATCAAGGACTTTGATGTCCATAGTGTTCCTTCATGCTAAGACTGTTTATTCTCTCAGCATGGGATGTCTGAGACTTTGTGCTTCGCTGTTCACCTCCGTGAACATGTCTCATTAGCTGTAATTATGGCATGGACCGAGTCCCAAACCAATCACACTATGGCCAGTGTGAAGGACTTTACTGATTCACTTAAACCAAAGTTCATTCCAAGAGCTGAAGGAAGACTCAGCCCTTCTAAATTTCACAACTGTTTCATAGTCTGGGAAAGAAAGGAGAAAAGATGGGAGGTGACTCTGGTGCTCACTATAATTTCCTCTTTAAAACTGTCCACTTTAAGCTGTTGGCTGTGGCTGGCACATGGCAAGTTCTTAGTAAATATGATCTGTTTAACTGACCATCTGCTTGCTGATTGCCAGCTAGAATGACCATTCTAGGAAGCAGTAATAATGATCCTACAGGACACATAAAAGGAAATGCTATGAATATTATGGTCAACTCTCCTTTGGACTCATGTTGTGGCAACAAAAAGGAATTTAAGAAAGGGACAGAGGTCTCTGGTCCTCAAAACTGCATTTGGGGTTTCACTGGGTCCACATTTCATCAGCACCCACTCTTTCCTCCAGGTCTGGGAAGAGCCATCTGCATTTTTCTTCCATATGAAAATTGGCATTTTGTCATGCCCGCCTGGTAGGATCTGTGTTTTGAGTTTATTTAAATCACTTTGCAAATGATTTCAGAATATCTACATATCTATGTCTAGATATCTAGATAGATAGATAGATAGATAGATGTAACTTAAGAGCTGGGCCATTATACCAAGTGAAATAAGCCAGGCACAAAAGGACACATACTGCATGACTCCACCTATGAGGTAGCTGGAGTGGCCAAATTCCTAGGGATGAACAAGAGAATGTGGGTGCCAGGGGCAGATGAGGAGTTAGTGTTTGATGGGGACAGAGTTTCAGTGTGGGAAGAAGAAGAGGCTCAGTGATGGGTGGTGGATAATTGTGGGTTAAGTGACAATGGGAAGGTACTTACCACAGTTGAATTGTATGCTTAAAAACAGTTAAGATGGTAAGTTTTATGTTACACATATTTTACCACAGTTTTTAAAAAAGGAGTTACATGTGGGCTTTCCTTTCTTTAACCTTATCTTCACCATCATTCTTTTTTTTTTTTAAGATTTTATTTATTTATTCGACAGAGAGAGATCACAAGCAGACAGAGAGGCAGGCAGAGAGAGAGAGAGGGAAGCAGGCTTGCCGCTGAGCAGAGAGCCTGATGCGGGACCCGATCCCAGGACCCTGAGACCATGACCTGAGCCGAAGGCAGCGGCTTAACCCACTGAGCCACTCAGGCGCCCACCATCATTCTTTAAAAGCTTCTTTTCTGGGGTGCCTGCGTGGCTCAGTGGGTTAAAGTCTCTGCCTTTGGCTCAGGTCATGATCCTATGGTCCTGGGATTGAGTCCCACATCGGGCTCTCTGCTAGGCAGGGAGCCTGCTTCCCCCTCTCTCTCTGCCTGACTCTCTGCCTACTTGTGATCTGTCTGTCAAATAAATATATAAAATCTTTCTAAAAAAGTAAAAGCCTCTTTTCTGTTCTTACTATTAACATCTTACTTGAATGGCAAGCAAAATGGTTTTCCACCAGGCATTTGGACTTCTTTTTTTAATGGTTAAATTTAGACTTTCCATTGAGGTACTCTAGATTTCATTCTAGATTTACAATGTAGTTTCTTTTCTAAGATGTGCCTTTCCATGTTTCCCCTCTCCAACAACAAAGTTCTTCCACAGCTTTTTTTTCTTTCCCAAATAGACTAACTCCAGTTAATTTTTGCTTAACCCCATTTTGGGTAAGTTTCAGCAAAAGCCAAATTGTACCGCTTATTGGGCTATAGCCTGAATGTTCTATTTTTCCCTAGGTGCTCGCTCAAGGGGCATCTCCCCTGCCAGGCCCTTTATGAACATAATTGCACCGGGTTGCCCAGCCTTCCTGAAAGGTGGGGGGATTATCTCTGTTATACAGAGGGGCCCCCAGAGAGCTTAGGTAACTGAATCAAATCTCACACGTGGTGTCTTTGGGTCCAAAGCTTTGGAACGTCTTTCTTTCTCTACTGCCTGCACCCTGCCTTTTCCTTCTACTCCAAGGCATTAGCCATCTCTATTCCGACCCCCGGAGCACTGACTGTCTTCTGTGGGGACTGGGAAGCCTGCTCGTGAGAGCTGGCAGTGGGATCCCCTGCCGTAAGAGAGGAGTCATCACATTTTCTGACTCACCTACCCTGGCTCCCCTCTCTAGCTGCCCAGTTTCCAGCGCCCTTCCCTCCCCCTGCCCAGCTCTCCAGCAGCCATCACCACATCTAACCCAAAGGACACTTCCGTCCTCTCCTTGAGACAGCTAGGGTAGAGACAGATCCCTTTCTTCCCTCTTTCGAGGAGAAACAAGGAGAACGTTTGTCAAAAGTAAAGTAAAATACAAAAATTTACTGTGAATTTAAGATGAAACCAAACTAAATTGCAATCAGGAAAGACAAAAACATCAAAGTAGATGTCCTGGCTGTAGGGGGACCTTTTTCATGATATAATGGAGTCCTTCCAGAATGGCTCAGGGTTGATCCGGCTGTAGTTCTATGCCCCATATGCACTCCCAGAGCTCCTCAAGGGGAAGGTAGCAGAGTTCTGACTCGTTCATCCTTCCTGGGCCAACAGTGGGTCTGGGGGCCAAATGGACCATTGCTCCTTCACATCTCTCCAGCATTCAAGTGACATGATACCTGGAAACTACTGTCCTCTTTGGGGGGGGGGGGTGATAGTAAAGGAAACTATCAAACTGAGCGCTGGTGTGAGAAGAGCACGCAGCGTGAGGGCACGCCCGCAGACAGGGTGTTGTAAGGAAGAGTTAAGAGCGTGTTCAGGTTGCAGCAGTGGCCACCACTGGCGGTGAGACATCAGGCTGGGCAAATCATTCCACCGCTCCACATCCCAGTCCCCTCTTATGCTGGGTAGCAGGGAGGACTGAAGAGGTAAATGCACACAACACTCAGTAACATCCCCAAATGGTCACTGTTATCCAGGACCTTATGCTGTAGGCGTCAGTGCCCCAATTACACCGATGAGGCAGCCTTTAAACGCAGGTCTGCGGTGGCCAGGCGCCCCCTTCTTTCCATTTCCCCATCATGGTGATGCGTATTTGTTCTCATCTTGTCTTGCACCGTGAAGAAGCAGCACATTCGTGGAGGCCATAATAGCCCTAAGTAAACAAGTGTTTGAACTGTATGCATGAATGCCCGCGTTAGTGAAAGGAGAGGAAATTATTTGAATTTGAGAGACAGGAAAAGCATTTATACCAGCAGCTAATAGATTAATTCATTTAGACAGCAGTTGGTTAATATTTACTGAGTATTTATAGGATACCAGGCCCTATGATTATAGGTTGTACCATTTTGGATGCCTGGAGGAAGTGGGGAAGGCAGGATGGGGGGGTTGGAGGGATGGGAAAGTTGATCTTAAAAAATGAAAGTCTGAATTATAGTATTTAATATTACATTCTTGTTTTCAGACAATTGTAATCCTCAAACTGGGCTAAGAAAGTATTATTAGAGGGCATAAAAGTAATAATGTGACTTGTAATCACTGTATTAATAGTTGTTATATGAAAACATTTCTGTCCTTGTCTGTCCCCAAATCCTGGTTACCTGAATGCTTTGTGGGTGATCTCTCAAAGCTAGTGATTTCAAATTTGAAATGAGCAGAGAGCCCAGGCGAAGATTTTTATTGGACTGTTGCTATGGGCAAAAAGTACTTGTTTCTCTGGTTTTAAAAAAGATTTTATTTATTTATTTGACAGAGAGAGAGATCACAAGTAGGCAGAGAGGCAGGCAGAGAGAGAGGGAGAAGCAGACTCCCCACTGAGCAGAGAGCCTGATGCAGGACTCAATCCCAGGACCATGAGATCATGACCTGAGCTGAAGGCAGAGGCTTAACCCACTAAGCCACCCAGGTACCCCCAGAAAGTACTTGTAAAGAAGACACCATGCCTTGGATTGGAGGACAAAATTCTCAAGAACAGGCCTTCATGTCTTGAAGGAGGTTTATGTTCCTTGAGTCATTAATTTAATTTATGAAGAGGACAGGCAACCAGTAGGAGCCCCAAAGGTCAGAGGCATGTGCAATTAGTCGAGGGTAGTATCACCCTTGCCGGGAAGGCTGTAGTTGGTACATCCGGGAAGGATGTAGTTGGGGTTGTGGATGGATTGGTGGAGAGGGGGGAGGAGAGGGAGGAACCTGGGCCAAGGATCCCTCAGTGTGGGCATCTGCAGGTTCAGACAGGTAAAAACACAGACAGGTTAAAGCAGGTTGGATCACAGGTGACACAGTGAGAAAGGGATCATGGGAGTGGCTCTCAAGCGTGAATCCTCGAAATGAGTGTTGAAATAGGAGTGAGATCTGGGGACCTCACTCCTCCTGCAGTCAATCCTGAGTCACCCAAAGGATCTTGGTGGATGCAGAAAGGGGACTCTCGAAGGTGGTCTAGTAAAGTGCCTCCAAGCATGGTTCAAATCCCAGTCTCTCACAGGTTGAGCGATCTTGGTGAATCATTCAATCTTCACGCTTCCACTTCCTCATGCATAAAATGGGGATGACAACAGCACCTGCCTCACTGGGTTGTCCTGAAGATGAAATACCATGATGACTGTCGCCAGCTCAGCACCGCACCCAGCACCTCGGTGCTCCAGACCGGGCAGTGATGAGCACTATGGAACTGTCGAGACTTAGGGCTACCACTTCTGGGTTGGGAGCCCCTCGAGGGCAGGTTCTATGGTTTTATTGTTAAGTACTCATTAAATTACTTAGCTCTTCATTGTTGTTGTTGTTAATAAAATAAACTACCTGTTTGGAAACATGGCCTCCGCTTCTAGGGGTGTCTAATAACTTATAACAAGCAATCTTTCTGGAATTCACTCTTTCAGCTTTTCTCTGCCAGAAGAAAAGTGATAGCTGAGCGATAGCTGTACAGTTAAGCGGTCATGTGAGTTGTCCCTGCCCCCAGCTTCTCCTCACTTATTCCCTGAACCCCAGAGCCCAACAAAGGCAACAGCATCAATAGAAAGAAGGAAGACATATGAAAGCAAAAAATGGAGAATTTTTAACTCAGAGGGTTGGAAGGCATTAAAGGTTCTCCAGACCAACCCCCACACTCCCGAGTCAGTGAGGATGGTAACTGATGTCAAGAAGGGAATAGGAAGGTGCCTGGGTGGCTCAGTAGGTTAAAGCTCTACCTTCAGCTCAGGTCATGATCCCAGGGTCCTGGGATGGAGCCCCGCATTGGGCTGTGTGCTCCCCGGAGAGCTGGTTTCCCCATCTCTCTCTCTGCCTGCCTCTTTGCCTACTTGTGATCTCTCTCTCTCTGTCAAATAAATAAATAATAAAATGTTAAAAAAAAAAAAAAAAGAAGGGAACAGGAGAGAGGTGAAAGGAGGGAGGAAGGGAGATTTTTGGAGACAGGTGGGGTTAAGACTCTTAGGTGGCTCCACAGAAGCTTTGCCTTCTTACCGTGCTGACAACAGACCAGTGTTGTGTTGCAAAGGCTGAGATCCTTGGCAGCAGACAGGCCATCTCTTCTCCCGATCCTGAGGTTTCTGGCTAAGAAGACTGTCGCACAGTGAGCGTCTCCTCCGGATACTCTCACTAGATAACCTTGGTTAAATTATAACAGACTTCTTTATTTCTTTTTACCCTAATCACTCTATCCTGCTTAGATTTCTTAGTACCTGGCGCATCTTACCATCTTTCTTTGCAACCCTCTTCCTTATGAAATGTCTCTCTACATCTCTTTTATTTGGAGCACAGACTTTTGTTTTTTTAATGTCCCTTCACTTCCTTATTTTCTTTCTCTTTGCCTCTCCAACTCTCTATCTCCTGCCCTTTTGCCCTTCTGTTCTGATTATTTATTTACTTTTCTGTCTTACTCTCTATTCATCTTGCTCTAATGCCACAGACGAGTTTCCACTCAACTTCAGTCCAAGACAATTCCATCTCTTTATAGAGAGGAAGAGCTAGGAAAAATCCAGAGCTCTGGGTTTGTCCCTTCTTTTACTGTGTGGCTCTGCTATTCCCTCAGTGCTTTCAATTTTCAGTTTCAGCATTGACAAGAGAGAATGAACTACAGTTTTGCTTGGTACCGTGTTCCACAAATCACATTTCAACTCAAGGTTTAGAAGACACAGCTTCACCGTTTAAAATGCAAGACATGCCAGGCCGGTGCTATGCCATTCATATTATCCTCTTATGAGACGAGGTATTCTGGTTGAAACCCAGTCTCAGCTACTCTACAGCCCACAAGCATAGAACATTTTAAAATTATATTTGCCTTCAAATAATGACAGCTTTATAAACAGTATGGACAGGGACAGATGAACCAAATTCAACTTATCACTAACACTAAGCCTATTCCCAAACTATTTGATTGTACAGAATTATTGCTCAAAATGTTTATTAGGTTTGAGTTTCTGTTATTTTTTAATATAGATATAATTATAGTTGTTTTTGCTGGGAAAAAATACTGAAGAGAGATTGGTTGATTTTTAATAAGGTTTTGGGCAAAAGTGTGTTTTCCTAAATTGTCTGCACTTTTCTCCACTTCCTAACTAGAAATATGGGGTTTGTATGGATTTTAGGGTCACACTCAACAGGGCCTGAATCTTCATCATACCACTTATAACTGTGGAAGCTCATGCATGTCACTTAACTCTCCTTCCATGTAATAGCATTTCTCTCACAAACCAATGTGAGTTTCAAACAAGATATTCGGAAAGCACGTAGCATAAGTTTGCATTGTGCTGAGTATATAGACGTCCAGTAAATGTTAGTTTCCTTCTATCCCTGTGTGTGTGTGTGTGTGTGTGTGTATATGTGTGTCTGTACTTGGAATGAAGAGGAGGAACTAAGTTGATGAACATAAATTGGAAGACCACTCTAGGAATAAGTGATTCGTAAACGATCAAACTAACAAAATAAATCAAACACAAAGCAGAAAGGAACAGAGGTGAGAAGTGGAAAGAACATTTAGAAAAATGCCGTCAACAGGGATTGACTAAATGCTTGTTATTGATGCGTTTAGATCCTCAACCAGGTGACCAATATGCTGGGTTCTTGTCCTCAAAGAGCATACACTACCTTTGAGGAGATTTACTCATTTGTAAAATAGACAATAAAAATGCAAAAGAGTTGTTCCTCTTGGTGTTGAGAGGAGAGAGCAATCTCTGTGTCTATAGTATCTTTGGAGACCAGAGAGTTCAGTGGTGCTGAGTGTGGGAGACGAGGGCAGATGAGAAAGCCTTGACATGACCAGCCATTTGAGTCTGATGACAAAGGCTTGGGAATGGCTTAAGCAGGCGAGACTGCTGAGTTGTTGTCTTATTTTTTTTTTTAAATAGCAGTGGTGAAAAATGATCTTGATATTCTTCAGAACAACAGAGAATCCCAAAACAAACCTAAATGGGGCCCGGTAGTCTCATTGCATTTATGCAAGGGGGGAGGGGGCGGGTGGACAGGCTGAAGCCATCCAGTCCATACTCCTGGTTTCCTTATTGGGCCTGAGAGACACCCATACCCTTTGTTGAGTTACTTATCCGGATCCTCCTTAAGCTCCCTTTCTTTCTTTTCCCAGCAGATCCCTGGAGAGATGGCCTTTCAACCCCGCGCTCGTCTCTGCTAAATGCCTTTTGGATCCCAGCAGTGGAGCCCACTGGATGGTTGGACTAACTCAGAGACTTCCTGAGGCCTCTTAGGGCTGGCAAAAAAGAATTCTAGCCAATTCGTTCAGGTTAGAAGAGAAATGACTGCTGCCCCCCAAAGGGATTCCCATGACCCACACAGCACAGCAACTAACCCACAAAGGGTTAATGCTCCCCCCCCCCGCCCGTCCCCCCGCCCCCCCCCCCCCCGCGACCCCCAACTTGCTGCCAGAGATCAGCTAATCTGATAATTACAGCAACAAACACAGTTTAGACAAACAAGACCTGACCCTGAGGGTTTGGAATGAAAACATTTACTCTCTCCCTCCCCAGAGAGACGGTGCCTGGAGCAGACACACAGAGACACTGGGAAAATGCCCGTGCGCTGCAGCGGCAGGGTGAAAACATCTGTGCTCCTGAGCTGCTGGAGGCGATAGCATTCAGGGGAGGGAGTGGGGCGGGAGAGGCAGGAGAGCGGGCAGCGGTGCGGAGGGAGGGTGTGCGAGCCGAGCCGGGAGCAGATGGAACGTGTACCGGTAACTGGAGAGGGAAGCCAGTCGGAACTGCTTTTACAGCAGAAGCGGAGTGCGGGAGAGGCGCGTAGGAGACTCGGGGATGCAGAATTCCAGCGAAAAACCTGCAGGGTGACTAAGTGGGGACAAACATCTTACACACAAAGCGGGATCTCCTGCCCAGAGCTGGAGAGGAAGGATAGAGCAGCCCGCGATTCTAAGTGAAGCTGACATCTGCTCAGCAGGGAGGGAGGGGCTCATTCTTTTCTCACCCTCGGCCCCCAGCCTGGCTTCCAAAGGGACCAAAATGCCCCCCCCCCCCGCCTTTCTCAAAACAGGTCAAACTACCCCCCCACCCCCACACACTTTTACTTCTAAAATGCTTCTTCCTAGAGGAAACCCTTTGTGGGTTGCGGCCACTGTAGAGTCTGACTCGGTTTGCTCTAACCTGGAGGGAAGTCTAGCAGTTACTCCCTCCCAGGCCCACGCTGGCCCCCCACCGTTTTGTGCCCCGTATCTGCAGTCACAGGGCCACACATCTTTCTTTCTTATACTTGGCTGGTGGTGTGTCTGCTGGTAGACACTGCCTGCCCCTTAGAGCTCTTGAAATTACCTCCAGGCATCCCAGACCTTGGGGGATTGCAGATCACTCATATGGATTACACCCAGCTAAGAGGAATACTGTGATTGATGATAGGATCAAGGTTTAAAATGAATTCCATAAGGTGAAAGATGGGCTAAAATCAATAAGATAGGATGTACCAGGAATGTGAGGCACTGCATTTAGGTCCAATAATCAATGGTGCAAGTATGAGACAGAAAATATCTACAAAACAACAGCTTATGGGAGAATGACAACAGCAAGATAGATTTTAGTGGATAACTGGTTTGATATGAGGCGATGAACCTATCTGCTTAAAGGTGAAGGTGATCGTTGTAGGTAGTGATAAAAGTCTTGCGATCCCATTAACATTTTACTGTGTTCTTAACAAGAACTGAACAGATCTTTTTTCTTTTTTAAGCATAGCTGTTGGCTGACCAAGCACAGTGCAGAACAATTTTGTTTAGTTTGTGCATTAGTTTAATTTCAGATCCAAGTCCCCTTTTGCACTCTATACAGGGTCGACCTTGGTGGTTGTCAGTGGTGCCCATACCCTCTTCAGCTAGGTTCACCTGCTCAGTGATCTGAATCCCATGCAGGCCTACTTAGGTGCCCCATCTGCTGGTCTGTTGGAGAGTCCCCCACTCCTCAAGGACACACACTTTTTCCCAGATAGGCTGTTCTTCCCACAGTTCCTCACACACCCCAGGGTCATGTGCTCATTCATTCATCAGTTCTTGTACCCATGGGCCTTCTGCAATGTGTCAGGCACCGTTGCAGGAACCAGGGATCCAGGAGTAAGGAATAAGCAAGGCATGGTCCTTGACCTTGTCAAGCTAAGGTTCTCACATGGGTCAACAAATCCTAAACAAAAACTAAAAAAAAGGTCAGATTTAAAAAATAGTATGAACTGTTACCAGGTACTTGAAAAGCGTTCCACCTTCTGCCTAGACTTCTCTGAATGTTATCTCCTGCCTCCTATCCCAGCTCAAGAGCTTTCCCCTTGAAGGCAGAGAACTCTGCCAGCTCTGTCTTCCCTGAACTCTGTTCCCCAGGTTCTCCTAACACATAATTACAAATTAACACTCAGCTGCACTCTGTTTCCTCCGTTAATTTTGCTTCCCAACAGACTGTAGAAGACGTAAAGCTCTTGGAAGTTATAGGCTATGCCTTCACTTCAAATACAGTCAGTCCAACTCTGTCTGGGGTGCTCTTTGAAAGGAAATGAAAAGCGCAGTTTAAACCTAAGGAGATTTTTAAGCTGATTCCCAGATAACAAGTGACTCTTTCCAGTGTCTCCAAAATCCTCTAGAATAAGAATATAAAGTTAAGACAATAGTTTATTTATTTGCTGAACCCACCTCCTCCAGAGTCCTAGATTCTGTAAGGAGATCTTTAAAGCAGCAAACATAACTTACACTGAGTAGTAGTCTGATTAGAAGGAACAGCAGGAGAGAAGCATCCACCAAGCTCAAAAAGGGAGGAAATGTAAGGACAAACAATGGCAAATTCAGAAAAATGATTAGTCCAAAGTTGAGGCCAAACAACATTCTTTTAGGGGCCCTCATGCTCTGTGGAGTAAGAGCAGGCCAAAAAATCCCCAGAAAGAATACAAGTGGCCATCAGTGGAGAACTGGTTAAAGAAATAATGGCACCTTCACGTGTGGGCGAGTCTATGGGGAGATAACGTGATCCTTTTCATTTAAGAACTCTGTATATGTGTAGAAGAATGCACATAGAGATATATATTGAATTGTTAACAGTGGTATTTCTGGGAATGCGGTTATAGGCAATGGAGTGGAAGAGACAGACAGGCAGGCAGGGAAATGTGAGAATTTATTTTCACTCTGTAACTTCTGAACTGTTATATATTCTGCACTTAATTATATATATATATATACATACTTGTACATATATATATGTTTATTGCTTTAATAAAATAATAAATAGTTAACTAAAGCAACCAGAGTTTTCATTAATCTGTCTTTTGGAGAAGACACACATGTGGTCGGGAACAAGATTATTACTAATGTTTGGTTTGTGCCTTGGAGAATTCCGGATGCCTGAGTGGTTCCTGGATTTGTACAAGTGCCTTGGTGCCACACAGGCAGACCTCTGAAGAGAAATCCTAAGCCTTTGCCCATGGGCTATACATGGCTATGACCTAGGAGACATTCTTAGGTAGAACGAAAGGATATCCAAGCCAAAGATATGGTGGGGCACACCAGGAGAGATATGAGGAGGCAGTGAGAAGCTCATTTCATGAGTTTGCTTCCTTAACTCAATTCAAGGATCCAGTGAACCAATTTCTTGACAAGTTTTTGTTTATTTGTTTTTTTGTTTTTAGCTTTGTTTGGTAGAAATGGGTTACTGGAAAAATATGTATAAATAAAATTTTTATATTAACCATAATTTTAGGTAGAAAAGGAAAACAATATTTAAGAGATGTAATGGTCAAGACCGTGGCTTTGGAAAGGTAGAGACATTTTGAAATCTGAGTTTGCCACTTACTGACTTTGTGATCTTGGGGAAATTGAGTCACATCTCATTGTTTTCCTCTTACACACCCTGAATCTCTTCTGGGGGCTCCTCCTCTTTCCAGCCTGGAAGGCTGGTGGTTCCAAGGTCTCTGGCTTCTCCCTTCCCTGGGTGTTATGATCTCCCTGTGATTCGCAAGTCAACGGTTGAGGCCAAATCGCTCCCCTCAGCTTCATGCTCCGACAGACACCTTTAAATGGATCCCGATTTTCCCCACACTGACATCCTTTAACACTTCAAAATCTGGTTCAGATTTGTCTCTCCAATTTCACTGTTCACATCGTGCCCTTGTCCCTCTCTGCTCCCATCGTACCAATCATTTTCATATCCTTGACTCACTGCATCATGGACTTACCACCAGGCCTATGACAACCGCTCTCTTCAGCCCTGACTCTCCTTTCACCTTCTCTTTTCTTGGCCAATTTATACTCATCCTCTAGATTTTCAGTCACGCCTCGCTTTTCATGAGAAACCTTCCTTACTTCTTACTCCTCCAGGACTAGGCTGTGTGTCTTATCCCCTGACCCGTGATTTCCTGGTACTGCGCTCCTCACACTGCAATGAATAACTTGTTTACACATTTGGATCGTCCAGCAGATCATGGGCACTGTGAAAGCAAGAGCCATATTCGTCTTGTTTGTCACTGTGTACTTAGAACATAACCCCCAATACTGGCACTTACCAGCCTTATGATAGATATGTTGAATAAAACACTATTATGATTAATATGAGCAAGGTGATAAAATGGTTAAGAATTGGTCTCTGGATTCAAATACAGCCTTACTGCTTCACAGCTGTGCAATGTCTGACAAGTAAATTAACTTGCTTGTGCCTCAGTGTCCTTTTCTGTTACTCCATCCAAAATGCTTAAGTGAAATGATAGACAAATGAAATAATCTTTTTCATTACAAAGCAAATGGTCAATAAATGCTAGTTGTTTTAACATTTCAGCTTTTATTTACTCATTTAAGTAATCTCTACACCCAGTGTGGGGCTGGAACTCATGACTTTGAGATCAAGACTCCCATGCTCTTCTGACTGAGGCAGCCGGACGCCCCATTATTTTAACATTTTAAAAAATGCTTAGAGGAGTACCTGGCACATAGTAAGAAATGAATAAATATTAGTTTTTATCAGTGTATTTTTGTCATGATAAAAATAATCTTTAATTAGTTTTAAAAGTTTGGATTTTTGAGTACGGATTTTCTTAAACCACAGCATATTGGTACTTAGCAAGTCAGAGAGTCTAGTAGCTATTTTCCTCTCGGAGAGTATTTGAATACTTGGGTAGAAAATTATTAGGGACATTAAAAGAGCAAAGAAGGAGAACCAATTGTTTTCAGTGTTAATAACGTTTTAGTTTTCCGGGCACCTGAGTGGAGCTTAACTGGTTGAGCGGCCAATTCTTGGTCTTGGCTCAGGTCACCATCTCAGGGTCCTGGGACAGAGTCCTGCATTGACTGAGCTCTGCCCTCAGCAGGGAGTCTGCTTTGGGATTCTCTCTCTCCCTCTGCCCCTTCACCCCCTATCTAAAATAAGTAAATAGGTACGCCTGGGTGGCAGTCGTTAAGCATCTACTCGGGTCATGGTCCCAAGGTCCTGGGATCGAGCCCCGCATTGAGCCCCGCATAGGGATCCCTGTTCGGCGGGAAGCCTGCTTCTCCCTCTCCCACTCTCCTCGCTTGTGTTCCCTCTCTTGTTATTTCTTTCTCTGTCAAATAAATAAAAAAAAAATTTTTTTAAATAATAAATCTTTTTAAAAATTAATGTTTTAGACTTCAATTTTTGCAGTGCCATGGCTGGAGTTTTATGATGCTTTTCTTAAAGATGAAAAGAAAGCTCTGGAGTAAATCTACATCTCTTGGTAGCTTGTTAAACTACCACTTCAACCAGCTCCATCCTGAGGGTGGTTCTGGGATGGGGCCTGGGTCCGTGGACTTTAACCAAGCTTCCCTGCATCATTCCGATGCGCAGTGGAGTTCAAAAACCTGTGATCTAATAACAATCAGTTGGTTCAAATCAACCATTAGGACCATGTGGCAGTGGGGGGCTCAGCAGCTCTTTGTTGAGTGGTGCCTTCTACTGGAGGCTCTGAATGATGGATCTTGGAGATGCCTCTCTGCTGGGAGTGGCCTCTGGGGACTCTTGGTACCTGCAGGAGAAGCCTAGAGACAGCTGGCTCCACTTCCAATGGAGAATGCTGCTGACACTCAGTTCCAGCCTTGTTGGCTAAGAGGTGTGCCATTACGAGCCCTGGCTGGAGGTGTTGGCATGGTAGCAGCAGTGTTTCTCAAAGTGAGTTCCCAGGATCGCCTTCATCTAGACTCCCCTAGAGAGTTTGTAAAATGCAGATTCCTTGGACCCACTCCCCACCTTTTGAGTCAGGATCTGCGTTTTAAACAAGCTTCAGAGAGTTTCTGAGGTGGGTTTCCGTCGGAGAGCCCCCAGCGTGTTTTCTCACCGCAGTCTGGAACACAGTGGCGTTTGGTTTCTTCACACCCACCCCCTCACCCTTTCTGGTAATTTGGCAAGACTGGAGTTCCAGACACTCTGCTCGGAATCGCAGACGGACTTCTCAGATCTCAGACGGTCCCCAGCTCTCAAAGACCACGTGGAGGGTGTAACCCGGAAAAGACTTCTGTAAATCAACGCGTAACTGCCTTGGCGTCCTGAGATGTTACGCACTTTTCTGGGGACTAGAGGGGGCATTTGGATTCCAGGAACTGTCTGGTTATAATGATTTTCTTTCCGGAGATGTCTAAGTTGGGGTAGGTGGGGCTTGCTGGGATCCTTGCCACAGGGCCCGTTAGAGCACACTCGGCTCAGGTGAGGGAGACGTTTTGTAGTTGGCATCGACTCTCCTTGTCAGACACAGAGAGATCTGTGGGGACTTGGTTGCCGCAGGGGATGTTCTTGCCTTGTTTTCCCCATCAAATTCTGTCAGATTCTGGAACTTGAAGTAATGAAAGGGGGCCCGGGAGAGAGACAGTTTCTAAGGAGCTGTCAGCAGGGCCCCACTCGGGGCTGGAAGCTCGCTCTTTGTCAGGCGGCCTCTGCGCCGACTTTATCCCAATGCTATTGCTGTAAAATCCTTCGGTTTCTCTCAGAGAGCGAGAAGTGGCCTGGGGCCGAGAGGGACAGATCCGTAAGCAATTTCTCTCATTACACACTTCCAGGGCTTACTCACCATTTCAAAGAGGAAGAGCTGTCCCAGCCGGCTTGGAGACTCTTTCCCGAGACAGGACGCACAGCCCTCCTACAAAGTCCTGCTCTTCCCGATGACCTACAATGGAGGAGGCCTGGCTCTCAGCAAGGCTGAGCTGTAGGTGGCCTTCTGTCCTCCATGATTTCTAGGGCTGGACAAGGGAGAAGTTACAGAATGCTAATATAGAGATCCTTCTAGAAGTGGGATCCACTTGCCTGGAGGGGTTCTTAACTCAAGGAACTAGAGTGGTCCTCAGAGTCATCCCCCCATCAGATGGGATGGGATCTTGAGAGGTCCGAACAACATAATTCCAGTCATCTCAGAGTTGAGAAGTGACAGGTCGAATACCAGAAATGCTCGGTGTCCCAGCCGTGTTTGTGTTGTGTGGGTATTATAGATTTCTTTTGTTTTTGTCAGCCACTGTACTATTTATTATACAATTATATTCAAGATTATGATATTAAAATAATAATTAGTTTATATAGTCTATTATCTAGGGTTACAGATGGTATGACAGCCAGCAGCCCTGGAATGTATTTTGAGTACTTACACAAGGAGCACATGGATACATTCTTGTAAAATATTTAGAAGTTTACAGAATGAAAAGTCCCCTAACACCCATTCTTCTTCTGAGAGGTAACCGCTGTCGGCGGATGGGTGAGTATCCTTCAGTGATCTTTCTAAACGTTGACATAGCCATGTATGTATATATGCACACTTGTTTTTTCGCATGAATGAGATCATTATCACATATTGTTAGGTAACTTTTAAAATTTTCATAATATATATCTTGGAGATATTCTAATGGCAGGAGATATGTCTTCCTCATTCACTTTAACATTAGCACAGTATTGTATTATTGTATTATATGGATGCGTCCTGCTTACGTGATCATTTGCTAATTGGTGGACATTAAAGTCATTTCCTGTATGTTTGTTCTTAAATAATGCTGCAGGGGCGCCTGGGTGGCTCAGTGGATTAAAGCCTCTGCCTTCAGTTCAGGTCATGATCCCAGGGTCCTGGGATCGAGGCCGGAATCGGGCTCTCTGCTCAGCAGGGAGCCTGCTTCCCCCCTCTCTCTCTGCCTGCCTCTCTGCTTACTTGTGATCTTTGTCTGTCAAATAAATAAATAAAATCTTAAAAAACAAACAAACAACTAATGCTGCAACAAGGCTCTGTGCACATACATCTTTGCACACATATTCTTGTAGAATGAATTCCTAAAAACAATAGCAGTTGCTACTTCTATGGTTATTACATCATAGGTCTAACTCTCCTCATTTCTTATTATTTCTGTCAAGGATTCTGAACCCTAGCAGTACCTTAGATTTACCTGGGGAACCTTAAAAAAGTACATCTGTCCAAGCTGTACCACAGACCCACTGAATCAGATAATCTTCGAGAGTAGGGCTCAGGCTTTGGATTTTCACGAAAAAAAATCTGAAGATTCTCATGTGCAGCAAGGATCATTGATCTATACATTACACGAATAGAACAGAACGCTGGAGTATTTTAATATAGTGCAACCAATTTTTATAGGAACAGAGTCCATCTAATGGTCAGGCGTAATCTTTTTTTCCTCTGAAAACAGGTTTAATAAATCAAGTTGTCTACGTGAAAATAAAGAGTGTTAAATTTGATGTTTAATAGTTACATAGCATCTTTATCTCTTGAAAATGTCTTTTGTTTTGTTTTTTGAAATCTCAGAGCCTCTTTAATTCAAAGCTGTGAGCAAGGTAGGCTGGGCAGGAATGACTTTGTCCGTTTTACATTCCTGGAAACTCATAGGGATAAAATGATGCCTCTGGGGATCTGGGGATCTTTTCCATGTGTAGATCCTGCCTTAGTAGGTCTGGGGCGGGGACAGAGATTTTGCATTTCTTTTTTTTTAAAGATTTTATTTATTTATTTGACAGATAGAGATCACAAGTAGGGAGAGAGGCAGGCAGAGAGAGAGAGAGAGAGAGAGAGGAGGAAGCAGGCTCCCCGCCAAGCAGAGAGCCCGACGCGGGACTCGATCCCAGGACCCCGAGATCATGACCCGAGCTGAAGGCAGCAGCTTAAACCACTGAGCCACCCAGGCGCCCCAGATTTTGCATTTCTAACAAGCACCTACATGACACCGACGCCACCGGTCCACACACCTGTCCGAGGACCACACTCTGATTAATAAACATGTAGGTAAACGGTAATGAGCTACATACAATGGGGAACCCAATCCAGCAGCAGACATAGGGTGTCATCAGACTGAGGAGTGAAGGGAGAGGGACTACAGGGTGGGGAAGGATGGAGGGCAAAGAAACCTGTCTTCTACATCAGCTAAACCAGGAAACCCTCATCCTAGAATTCCATGCCCTAAACAGGGGCATGTTCATGGATCATTTAATGAAACCAATTCAATCTTCAAATTAAAAAATACATCTTACTAATGGAAATTGGATTTTTTAAAATGACCTTTTTTGTTTTTATCTTTTGGAACAAAAGAGCTAGAAGCAATAATGATGTAATAAAGGTATTATTTTTAATACCTTTAATATTTTCTCTTCAATATATTGGCTGTCAAAATGGATTCTATAAATTGAAGATTGGTATGTGCGAGCTGTACGATCTAAGAAGTGCTGCTGAGATGGGAAGTAGAAGAGGAATGATATCTATGCTAGAGGAAACATTCTGAGAGGGAAAGAACTGACCTCAACTAGATTCATTTCCTATTTCATATACTCTCACATGCCTTTTCCACAGCCTTCTCATGGCTGTGATGTTCATAATTTCATGTATGCAGTGTTCTTGTTATCTGTCTTACCCATCAGATTAGAGAAGCCATGAGGACGAGGACTGTTTTTGTTCACCATGTTATCCTTAACACCCAGTGCTATGCCTGGCAGATAGTAGATGGTCAATAAATATTAATTAAATGAACTGAATATATGAATGAATAAATCATGAAAAAGAAACAGTGGTATGATGTTATGAGATGAAGTTAAATTAGATTAAAACTAAAACAAACAAAAATCTCTCAAGAAGTGTACAAAGCCTAGGGGTGCCTGGGTGACTCAGTTGTTTAAGCCTCTGCCTTCGGCTCAGGTTATGATCTCAGGGTCCTGGGATCGAGCCCCGCCTCAAGCTCTCTGCTCAGTGGGGAGCCTGCTTCTCCCTTCTCTCTCGCCTGCCTCTCTGCCTACTTGTGATTTCTCTCTGTGTCAAATAAATGAATAAAATCTTAAAAAAAAAAAAAAGTCTACAAAGCCTAGTACAGAAGAAGGATTCCTAATTGGAAAGAAGAGATCCAATTGGAAAGGAGAGATCCAACTGGAAAGGAGAGCCAATGCGTTAGTCACGTGGAAGATTGCAGCTCACACCTCCTTACCCCTTTCAATAATTTTGATCTTGTTACATAATTGTTCTCTGTAAGCCTTTATGCCTCTTCCATTTCTACAGCAAGGTGTCTTTATGCTCAGAACTTTAAACTGTTGTATGGAAATTCTGTGACATCAGAAAGCAAATATAGTGACTTCATGACCAGGAACAAGGCCTGCCCATGGTCTTTTCAAACACAATTCATGAACTTGTAATATTTTTTTTAATTTTATTTATTTATTTGACAGAGATCACAAGTAGGCAGAGAGGCAGGCAGAGAGAGAGGGGGAAGCAGGCTCCCCGCTGAGCAGAGAGCCCGATGTGGGACTCGATCTCAGGACCCCGAGATCATGACCTGAACGGAAGGCAAAGGTTTTAACCCACTGAGCCACCCAGGCACCCCAAACTCATAATACGTTTTAAATGTTTTTAAAATATGCTCTCCTTCAAAGGGAAGTTGCAAGATTAACTTTCAGGTATGATTTAATATAAAATATTCTGAGCTCCCTACATGAAAAACAAAATATAATTTCTAAAAGCAGTAACATTCATTTTTTCATTGGATAAATTTTTCTCACATGACCAGCAAATATGGCACAGTGGGGCAGGGACTTGAAGCTGGACTATCTGTGTTCATATCCCCACCGTTGTCCAGCCGTGCCATCTTGGGGGAATTGCTCAATGGCTTTTTGCTTCAATTGCCTCATCTTTTAAGTGGGATGATAAGACCAGCTACTTCAGCTTCTTGTAATTTGAATGAGTTAGTGTTTATAAAGCACTTAAAACAGTACCTGGCATATGGGAAGCACTATATACATAGTTTTAAATAAACAAACTCTTATAATGTGCCAGGCAATTATTAAGCACCAATAGGCCTCCAGGAAAGTAGTGAACTCTTATCTCCCAAACACTTGTTATATATCAACACTAATCCTTAGGCAGTTTTGCATCAAGTCTTAGGACAACCCTGATGGAAGCGTCATTGTCATTCATTCATTCAGCCAGTATTTATTGTCTACTAGGTGCCGGGAACTGTTTTCTTTAGGTCCTGGGATACAGAGTCTGGGATTTATATTTTTAAAAATCACTATTTTATTAATATGTGATTTTTGATGGTTCTCTCGATTTCCAGATTAACTCTGAACTATAGCACACAACATTGCTCTTTAGTGAAAGTAGTTCCTCAAAACTTCTGAAGTTTTAAATGGTAATATCTGTAGTGCTTTGGACAACCATTTTTCTTCCTGTTCTAATTATCATTGTTAGAGACTATCTTAATTTTATATCCTTGTGAAATCTCTTTCAAATCTGTTATGTTTTCAGTAAGAACTTGATTTTTTTTTACGCTATAAAATGACACATTTCTTGGAAATTCTGTCGTTTAGTATTTTTCTTTAAAAAAAAATATTTATTTATTAGACAGAGAGAGAGACAGAGCAAGAGAGGGAACAGAAGCAGGGGAAGTGGGAGAGGAAGAAGCAGGCTTCCTGCCAAGCAGGGAGCCAGATGCGGGGCTTGATCCCAGGGCCCTGGGATGGTGAGCTGAGCTGAAGGCATACGCTTAATGACTGAGCCAGCCAGGCACCCCTAGTATTTTTCTAGTAAAGCAATGCTGCAATGCACAGCTGTTTACCTCTGTACCTGCCTATCTTGTCAAACTCGTATAAACTTCATTCGGATAGATTCCTAGAGGAGAACTTGCTTGGTAAAATGATATGTCCATTTTAATTTTGACTGATATTGCCAAAAATGCAGTGTAAGAAAGCATTTCATCTGTCAACACCCTCACCAATAGCGCACAAGGGTGCCTTTTCTCCTGCATTCTCAACGACATCATTTACCAGTATTTTTAGTTTTTATCAGTCTAATGAACAAAAATGGATGAATTGGTGGGGTTTCAATTTAGTAATAAGGGTGATTTTTTTGGTATGTTTATTGGCCATTTGTATTTATTCTGTCTTGATTGATTTTTTATATCCTTAATTCATTTTTCTATCAATACAAAGAAGCACTGAGCATATAACAGGTGTGATACACACGATAAACATATTCCAGACAATTTTTCCAAGTCATCCTGTTTCTATTTATGGTATCTATTGCCATATAAAGTCAATTTTTATCTTTATGGCTTCTGAGATTATATCATGATGGGGAAAGTCTCTTCTACCTTAACACCATTTTTAAAAATCTCCTTTATTTTCCATAGTTTGTTCATAGCTTAAAATGTTTACACCTTCAATCCACCTAGAGTTTATTTTTGTTTTCACTTGGTGGAAAAGAGAAAACCAAACTTTTTACGTCAAATGAATTTGACATGATAATCGGCAGTCACTTTAGATGAAACTCTGTGCTGAGAAGATGCAGTTTCTAAAACCACATACTGAGAGTTCAATATTGTCACACTGTCCTCGGAGAGCCCTAACAGCACATAGACCGATAGCCAAAGCAGAGTATTTTTGGAGGACATTGTCCCCAGTCCTCCCCATACCAGCTAAATTACTGTTACTATGATACCATTAACGATTTAAAATAGCACTTTAATTTCAGTAATTAACAAAAGTCACATATTCTGAAAAACCAAATAATTGACAAGTGTTGCTATTATAATGTAATAGTTTCCTTTATATAAATGTTTAATTATATGTTAGATGTGAATGACTCGTGAACACATTTTATAGAAGCATTTTACAGAGGCACTCCCTTTCTGGCGTATGATCCCAAGTTTGTAGAAAATGACTTATCTGTGGATGAGAGAGAGACTAAGGCAGAATCTCGATGAGGGCAGGAAGGATTTAAAAGAGTGGAAGTCTTGATAAGCTTGTTCCATACATCCCTAGCCACAGAGGGACAGTCCTATAATTTTTTTTCCTATTTTTGCCCAATCAATAGGGAAGCTCTCGGGACATCATGAGATGTGGAAGATAGTTATTAAGAATAACTAAATTGAAATAGAAATAAGTATGATGGAAAAGTTCTAGAGATCTTTTGCTCGACAATATGCATATAGTTAACGCTACTGTATACACACTTTAAGATGGTCAAGATGGTAAATTTTACATTATGTATGTATGTTTTTACTACGATTCAATAAAAAGTTAATTCTGCATTGTTGTGGTTTTTGCTTTTAATCAAGCAGCATGTATCTGAGTACTTATTAGGTACTAAATATATTCTCATAGAGGATAACAGGAAATACAGTTGATGGTTTCAGTTCTCAAGGAACTCACAAGCAGTCTAGTTGGAGGAAAAACTTAAGTACCTGTGAAAACGAACCATCTCAGGTAATATAATGTCACCACAGGCGGAGAAAAGACACTATCTTATTTATAGAAAAGGCAGGAATCTTTTTGGGCTACAGTGATAGAAATATTCATTAGCAACTTCAGTGGCGTTCAAAGCATTTTAATAGTTTCTAAATTGACTGTTTTACTAGATCTCGGAGGCATTATCTCTGTTTAACAGATGAGGAAACAGAGGCTCAGAGGTTATCATTTTTCCAAGTTCACACAGAGAGCTGGGAACTAGACTCTGTCTTCCAGCTCTTTCTCCTGGTAGAATTGATTTAAATCAGCACTGAAGATTTGCTGCCAAGGAAGTTTTGAGGGTTAGAGCAGAACCCAAATGTGCTAGGGATACTATGGTTATGCATTTGCTAAAGTTAAGATTATTCTCTCCTCTCTGTCATCCTGCCAAAGAGCATCAAGTAACTTTTAGTACAAAATAACAGATTATTTTTTTCTTGTTACTACTGGGCAGAGAAACTCAAATCATAGTGCAATAAAATGAGGACTAGCACACAAGCCCTTTCAGTTTTACTGCTATATACACACAGTCCTTTAGCCAACTATGGTACCATGAAAGACATTCCTTACCATCATGTCTGACATCATTCTTTAAGATCACAATACAAGTGGTATAGTTGAGATAGGTCTGATCTGACCCAGGTCTGATAGAGAGGAAATCTAACACAGACAGCCAAATAAAATCTGCGAAATCCTGATTTAAAATTAGTTATCTGGGGCGCCTGGGTGGCTCAGTGGGTTAAAGCCTCTGCCTTTCGCTCAGGTCATGATCCCAGGGTCCTGGGATCGAGCCCCGCATCGAGCTCTCTGCTTGGCAGGGAGCCTGCTTCCTCCTTTCTCTCTCTTTGCCTGCCTCTCTCCCTACTTGTGATCTCTATCTGTCAAATAAATAAAATAAAATCTTAAAAAAATAAAATAAAATAAAATAAAATTAGTTATCTGGGCTAAGACCATATGAATTACACACATTTTAAAAACCACATCCTGCTAGTTCAGTAGATTGACTTCTACCCAGAAAGTGCAGGAGAATTAGGTCTGTTCATACAATAATCCTATCTGATTGCCCAGGGTCAAGCTACTGTTTATCTTTGCTAGACAGAACCCATATCCTGAGCATATTCTGTGTTTTTCACCATTTACTTCAAGGCAATACAGGCTCTGACGTTCTTTCTACCTAATCACCTAAACAATAAGAAAAAGACTCTAATAGTTTCTTTTTCTAAAGCATTATGTAAAAGTAAACACACAGGCACGGTGGTCAAGAGTGTCTTTTCTTTTCCTTAGGAGCACTCAGCGTTTTGCAAAAGAAGGGCAGTGCTGCCCTCTACTGCTGGATGTCGAAATTTAGCGATGCACTCCTTTATCCTCAAGAGCTATGTGGAATGGATTAGGATAATACCACATTGCGTTAGACTATCCTTTTAGGAGTTGTTTAAAAGAAATTTGTTTTTGGCAAACCCATTGAATCTGTTCCCTTCATTATCTCTTCACCTACCCTCATCTTGCATCAAAGCATAGGACGTTAGGATATACCCATCTTGGGGTGGGAGGCAGGGAGGAAAGCTTAACACCTTGTTCTAGAAGTAAGAGGCTGTATTTGTGATGCATTTAGGGAGAAACAGGGCAAGGAGAGGAAACTTTCTTATGACTTAAGGTCTGCAGACTTCCTATTCTTCTGTTACTTGAAGTGTTTTCGTTTGCTTTTTGCTAAAGCTATCCATTTCCTTTGTGTTTTCTGACAGGAGGCAACAGTCACCTTGAAATGTTGAGAGTAGTGGAATAGCATTTCTTTCTTTCTTTTTAAGATTTTATTTATTTGACAGACACAGAGATCACAAGTAGGCAGAGAGGAAGGCGGGGGGAGGGGAGGAGAAGCAGGCTTCCGCCTGAGCGGAGAGCCCCATGCGGGACTCGATCCCAGGATAGTGGGATCATGACGTGAGCCGAAGGCAGCCGCTTAACCGACTGAGCCACCCAGGCGCCCCTGGAATAGCATTTGTAAAACACCTTTTACTCGTCAGAAAGAGATAATATAGAAATACAAGAAGTTATTATTAACATTTTAATATTTTAATTAAGTATTAATTGTGTTGTTACCTTTAAATTGTTTTGAGATTTTACAGATCTCTACAAAGACTTTTTGGAGGACTCTAAATATTTAAGAACTTGTGTTCTCTGCTTTCTTTTTCATCTTTAAAAAATTTCAGAATATATGCCTGCAAGAGGCCAAGACAGAGAGATTTTGGAGTTCGCCTAACTAATACCCTATAGCTATCCAGGGACTAAAGTGTAATCTCTATAGTAATCATCATCATCATCAAAATAAAATAATAGCAATAATTTCTACAACTGTGTTAAAAGTGTGTGTGTCAACACTAAGCAAAAATCTTTTTGTTCCAATTTAAGAAGCTTATTCCAAGTTTCAGGACTAGTAAGAGGACTAGTTGACTAGTAATCAAACTAGAATTTGATTGTATGTGCAAAGCAGATGCATTGTTTTACTAGGCAGCTGTCTCTCAATGAACAAACGAAACAAATCTCTAAGGCAAGTGCTTGTAAACAACATCTGTGATGATGATGATGATGATGGTGACTGAGAACACACTGAGTACTTAGTAAGTGTCCTGTAAAATTCAAAGTGTTTTCCATTAAATCACTTAATTCTGAGGCACTTGGGTGTGAGTGTCTGACTCTTTTTTTTTTTTTTTAAGCTTTTACTTATTTATTTGACAGAGAGAGACACAGTGAGAGAGGGATCACAAGCAGGGGGATTGAGAGAGGGAGAAGCAGGCTTCCTGCTAAGCAGGGAGCATGATGCGGGACTTGATCCCAGGACACTGGGATCATGACCTGAGCCAAAGGCAGATGCTTAACCAACTGAGTCACCCAGGCACCTGTGAGTGTCCGATTCTTGATTCCGGCTTGAGTCATGATGTCAGAGTTGTGAGATAGAGCCCCGCATCAGACTCCACACTCAGTGGGGAGTCTGCTTCTCTCCCTCTCTCTCTGAGCCTCTCCCTCATCACGCTCGCTCTCTCTCTCAAGTAAATAAATGTCTTTTAAAAGTACATCATTTTATTCTCACAGCAACCCCATGAGGTAGAACTGATATTATCCCCATGTTATAGATGAGGTGAGGAAACTGAGGCATGCAGAGGAAACTAATTCTAGAGGCCTAATTCTAATTAGGCCTAATTCTAACTAATTCTAGAAGCTGTACTGCTTTGTAAGTACCAACACTCTACAGCACAACAATTTCTTTTAAAGATTTTATTTTTTTAAGCAGGCTCCATGCGTGGAGTCCAACATGGGGCTTGAGATCAAGACCCTGGGATCCAGACCTGAGCTGAGGTCAAGGGTCAGATGCTTAACCAACCGAACCACCCAGGTGCCCCTTTAAAGATTTTATTCTTAAGTAATCTCTGCACCTGCTATGGGCTTGAACTCAAAAACCCCGAGATCAAGAGTTACATGTTCCACTGACTGAGCTAGCCAGGTGCACCAGCACAGGAGTTTCTAAATGGTGCCCTGGAAGTAGATAAAACCATCGACAGTTGTCATCCAATTGATATCTCTGTTGTACAAAGGTCTCAGCAGCTTTAAAAAAAAGTTCTGCCCATGTGGGTGCCCGGTTCAGGAACTAAGGTTAGCTGCTATGTACTTCAGGCCTTATTGCACATACCCTTCTATGGGTTGGGAAGGACCAACAGACCCTCACTTGGTCCCATTCATGTGTGCAGGTGGGGAGAAGAGTCCTACATACAGGAGGAAGGAGCGAAGGGAGAGAAGAGAAGCGAAAGGAGATGATAGTTCCACTAAGGCATGCCCAGGAAACAAGCCAGTTAATTTGAAGGACGAGGTTGATAAGCGATCACCTTTCTCAGCAAGAGTAAATGCCACACAGCAGAGAACACCACCGCCTTAGGGGCTCTATGCTTATCTTATTGGCCACTACTCAGCCACACAGTGATTCTGAACAGATTTCAGGTTTGGCTTCTAAAGAAATACTCATTCAGCTCACAAGTCAGCTTTTGATAAATATCCTACCCTTAGTGACCCCATACACCTAAATGTATTCTGAGGCACTTTGCCCTTGAGTGCAAAGTGTGAAAAACTCCTCCCTCTCCCGACTTGTTCCTAAGTTTAGACCTTCAGGGTATCAGGGGCAAAACTGAATACAGTAAGTAGGTTTGGGTTTGGTTAAAGGTCTGTGCAGTGTCCATGGCCGACCTGCCTGGACTGCCTCTTATGCTTGGGGCAGCGCTGCTCAGCTCTGAACACTTCTGATTTCCAGGCATGTATATTCTACAAGAATTCATTCCAGATGAAGCTGTTGCATGTGGGTTTCCAGTTCCTCCCTCCCAATTCTTTTGAAGAAAAAGGGAAAGAAAAAAAGCCAGGAGGGAGTTGGTAGGGAGGATGCTATGACAGTCACAGCAAATCATCAGGCAAGGAGAATACTAGCTCTCCTTTCCTTTGACTCTACTGCTCTCTCCCTGGACACTCACTTTGCCTGGTTGCCTACTTATCTGGGCAATGTTTGCTTCTGAAGAGTCTTTTGCTTGTTCTATCCATTCAGCAGGGAGGCAGCATTGCTTAATTCCAAGTCAAAGTGTTAAAATTAGCAATGGCCTGGAAAGCATTTTGTTTATTTCAAGATTGGCATTTTGTGTAGAGGGATGGGGTGCAGGGCTCAAGAGAGAGGGAACTGAATGTAATCTCCAAGAACCTAATATTACCAAGGAAAATGTTTGAGACTTGGATCCCACATAATATGTACTTTCCCTCTCCGCTACACCTAGTTAACTGTTTGTCCCTTTCTAAAATTTAGAACAGATATTATGAAGACATGAAGAAAAACTACAGATGTCACTTTCTTTGCCCCTACCTCCTTGACTTGGTTATGGAGCTGCTTAGATTGTCAATAAATATTTATTTGGCCTTAGCTGAGTTCATCATGTTTAGGTAACCACGGATTGTTTTTCCCGCAGGAATGACGTAAGAAATGACCATGATACTGTTGGCCAACGATGTGAAGATCCTCCTTCTCAAACTCTGGGAAGGCTGGGCTGTAGAACACCCCTCTCAGCCGTTGCCCTTTGCCTCTGCTTTTAGAACTACTAACAGTTCATTGTCATTTCACCTTCAGTGTTGAACTTGCAATGTTAGGGGAAAGCAGTGTTAATGAAACACCCTGAACAGTTAGCTTTAAAAGCAGAGGCAAAGCTCCTGGAAAAAAGCAGATGATACAAAGGCTGGCAGGTGCTGCCCAAAGTCTCTTTGGCTTGTATTGGTCACTATGAATGGAAAATTCATTCTGAGATTTGTTGTATTATCAATGAACAGAGACTGGGGTATAGTTTTCTCCTCAAACACCAAGAGAATGGATTTGTCCTTCCACCATTTATTGCTTACTAAGTGCAAAACACTAGGGGACACTTACATAGGGTAGGATATCTAGCCAAAAGAAGCTTACCATCTTCAAGGGGTGTGGCAGATGGGCAATGACAACAACAGCTAACTAACATTTAGGGGGTGCTTACTATATGCAACTAAACAATTTATATGTATCAACTCATATAATCCCCACAACAGCCCTAAGGAAAATACTATTATCTCCACTTTACAGAGCAGGAACAGAGAGGTTAAGTCACTTGCCTAAACCTGCCTGTCAGTAAATGACAGAGCCAGAATCTAAAGCTAGGTGTTCTGGGTGCAGAGCTAGGTTCTTAACTAGGGCATTTTCGGAAATGGTAATATTGCCAACAAGGTACAGAAGCACAGGAAAAGAGAGGCGGATTTTGACCAGAGTGGGGGTTAAGGAGAGTCTTTATGAAGGAGGCATTTATTGACTCGGGATCTTGAAGGTCGCCCGGTGGAGAGAGGAACTGGGGAAGAAGGAACAGCCAGACTAAAAGAAGAGGCAGTTTGGGTACCAGCCAGATGATGACAGCAAGATCTGGTTGAGTGCGTACGGGGGAGCAAAGCTGGAGAGGGACACCTTGCCCAGATCCTGAAGGTCCTTGAGGGCCAGGACCCTCTTTGTAAGGAAAGGCCACTCCCCCACTTTTAGTAGGATGTCCCCTGCCTGAAACCCAGGCAGGCAGCCCACCCATATTTCCTTCGGGGAGAACAGCGAGCAGGGATGGTCAAGGTCGCCGCGCGCGCTCCGGAGCTGCAGGTTCAGGCCAAGGACTTTTCGTCCCGAGCACGCAGACGCCGGGGATCTGGCTGCCAGCCCGGGTCAGGAAGGCGTGCGCTGCCCGGCCCGGCCCCGAGAACGCCTGCTCCTGGGTGCCGGAAGGCCGATCCTCCGGAATTCCCTCCGGCCACCTTCCTCCTCGCTGGGCCCTCGAAGGTCAGGGAGGCCACCTCCCGCGCCCCGCGCCGCTCGGCTCCTCCCGCCAGCCCCGGAGGCCCGGGAAGAACGCCCTCAGCCATAGGAGTCCGCTCTGCCAATCAACCCTAGTCCGGGTCCCCCTCTCTGCCGGCGCCCAGTGCATTGGTTGCATCATGACTGGCCTCCGATAAGATTCTCTGCTTGGATTGGCTAAGAGCGTCCCCTCCCTCCTGCCCTTTCTGCGTCAGAAGCTTCCGATTGGTTAGCCGCGTTGCCAAGTTCCGGACGCAGCTAGACCATTGGAGGCCGCGGGTCCGCCCCTGCCGGCTAGGTGAAGGTGAGAGTCTCCTCCAGTCGTCGTGTCTAGACCGGACTCAGTGGCTCCAGACGCAGAGTGGAAGCTCTCGCCTGTCTCAAGATCTCCTGCCATGGCGCCCCCGTCTGTGTTCGCCGAGGTTCCGCAGGCCCAGCCGGTCCTGGTCTTTAAGCTCACTGCCGACTTCCGGGAGGATCCGGACCCCCGCAAGGTCAACCTGGGAGTGGGAGGTAAAGATGCAGCGAGTAGGAGCAACCTGGGCTGTGGAGCGGACCTAACCCGGGTGGTGGGTGCGGTGGGAAGGGCCGAGGCCTAGCTTGGTGCTGGCTGGAGAAGTGTCAAGAATCACGGGGCTGTTTTTTCAACCTGCCCATTTTACAGATGGGTATGTGGAGTCCTTGGAAAAAGGAGATGTGCCCAAGGTCCAGAGTACAGGTCTAACAGCCAGGACACAAACCCAGTTTTACTAATTCCCATTCTGTGTTCTTTATACTACATCCTTTCCACTGTTAATAAATGGGGAGGCCCAAGATAAGGGGAGGGAGGAAGCTAGGAATTCCTGACAGGCTTGTGTCCTGGTTGCTGGAGAACGAATGAAGGAGAACTCAGCCTTAGGAAACTCTGGTCTGGGTTAGTAAATATTTGAGTGACTACCAGGTAGGTCACAATCAGCACTTTACCCAAGCCTTGTGGGGAGAAAGCCCAAGGTGTGCTTTTGGTCTCAAGGATATCAACATCAAGGTGTGATACAATAGAAACTAAAGTGCTTCTGAGACAGGTTAATGCAGCCTGGGAGGACCTGGGAATAATCTGGTCCTCGCGGTTGTGGTAGGAATGGTTAGAGATGGTAGGAAGGAGTGGAAAGAGTAGAAAGGGAGTAGAAGCTCGTTTTTGCCCATTCTTGTCTTCAGTTCTTGCTTGGACAGGTGAGAGTGTGGGCCTCAGTTTCCCCTTCTGCAAGAGAAAGGTTTAGATTGGAGTACCTCAGAATAACTCTAACCTTCAGTGAATTTGTTACTTCTTATCACTCTCATTTAAATGTGTGAAGCTCCAAACACACTTAATCATACACAAAGACCAGCCAGGTTGAAGAAAATATGTTCCATGTTAAGGAACCGATTTAGAGTAAAAGGACCAGAAATTTTGGAAAGATAAAATCGAACTATTTTGTAGTGGATGGTGGTGAGAAGGAGGTTCAGAATCAGGCTTCCTTCAGTGACTGTACATAGGACCTGTTAAAAATAAGTCTTCACTAAGGAGTATGGGAAAGAGGTGAGAAAAAAGCCATTAAAAGGTATGGTTTGTTTAGGCTAGGTAATGGGTACGTTGGCACCCATTTTATTACTCTTGTGACTTTTGTGTATGTTTGAAATTTTCCATAATAAAGTATTTAAAAAAAAGTAAATACCATATAGTTTCAGCCATGGAGAGTAAGTGATGTTTTTACTAAGTAGGAGAAGTATTGAAAGTTTGCCTTGAGTTGAATTGGAGTCGGGCACCATTCAAGCTCTTAATTTAAATCCAGTTTATAACCTCCAAGTATTTAATTAGGGCCAGATGTATAATATGATGTTGACTTAAATACATCTTCTAAAAATGTTCAGTTTTTGTGTGTGGGGGGTCTAGGTTACCATTAAACGATCTTAACAGGGTTTTTGTGAGACTCAAATACATTTCAAGCACTTAGAATAATGTCTGGCAAATAAGTACGGGTTATGTAAGAGTTGTTTTGGCATTTCTTTGGGCAGGTTGCACAGAAGATGTTGGAAAAAATTTTCAGCTTAAGAACTGCAAAATGAAATAATTTCTGACATTGGTTCAGAAATAAACTGCTCGGTGCAGAGAAGTTGCGCCCTGTCAGCCCAGGCCAGAAGTGATTGGCCCAGAAGTAGAGTTTGCAGTTAGGTGGTCATCTCACCTGTGACGGTGCCTTTGTCATGTTTCCCAGGAACCCAGGAACGTCCCCTCCTTACCAGGAACAAATAATGTGTGCCTTTCATCTTATTTAATGTGTACAAGGTCTCTGGAGGGTTGTTGTACCCAGAAAGAAGCTGAAGCCCAGTTGGATGAAGCAGTTTGCCCCAGGTCATACGGCTATTGGTGGTGGAACTGTTCTTTCCTCTATTTTGGGTCCTTCAGATGATCCAGAGGCTGCCAGTGCACTGTAGTGGGAAGAGCCAGGAGATCTCAGTACAGGCCATCCCTGCAGTCCAGCAGCGTGACCTTGGGAGGGCTGTATAACATCTGGAACTCAGTCTGTTAAATGAGGAGCAGAGATGGAATGCCTCCCTCTAAAATTCTACTCAAAGATTCACTAGCACATTACATGTAGGATAATGATGTTGGCCCCATTTGTTGGCTGAGGATTAAATGAATAATTATGTGTGAAATGTGATACATAAGTGAAAGTGATAAAAATGCTATTTTTCTTTTTACGATCTCTTTTTTGGTGGATGGCAGGTGCTCAGATAAGGGTCTAATTAGAGTAGAATGAGAGGTCTCCTTCCAGCTTTTGTATGTTCTAGCTCTAGTTAACACAAATCCCCAAGTATATCCTTTGTGAAGGGAATGTAATTAATTAATCACTGACTTTGGAGAAGATACTCCCCACCCCACCCCCTTAAGATAAAACCCAGGGGAGATTATCCAGCTCATGTTCTAGGGCTGTTGGGCGTGTTTAAAATAAGCTGCAGCTATAATTTCACTACCTAGTTTCTACTTGCTGAGTCTCCAGAGATACTCTCCCTGGCACCGGTTCCCTAATTTCCTTCTAGGTAAAGCAGAGTGTCACATTTAAGTACTACATGCCCTGAGCTGGCCAGTTTGGGTGCTTCTCAGGGTTTGAGACCAGTGGCTTCAAGGGCAGGGGGGGCATGGGTCCAGCCTGAACAAGACATTACTTCATAGACGCCAGTCTGTTTATCACAGGAATTGAGCTTCCTTTAGTTCCAAATAACCTGCTCTTATTTTAATATTTGTTGTGGGGTTTTTTTTTTTAAAATACTTTATTTATTTATTTATTTGACAGAGAGAGAGGTCACAAGTAGGCAGAGAGGCAGGCAGAGAAAGAGGGAGAAACAGGCTCCCCACTGAGCAGAGAGCCCGATGCAGGGCTCGATCCCAGGACCCTGAGATCATGACCTGAGCCGAAGGCAGAGACTTAAACCACTGAGCCACCCAGGCGCCACTATTTGTTGTGTTTTTTAATGGGGATTTCTGGCATCTTCGCATAAAATTGTTGGGTATAAGTTCTGTATCAGGTGTTTATGAATACTCCCTGGCCCTTGTCCCGTGACTCTAGTTGGAAATTGGAAAAGTATATATGCCAAGAGGCATATATACATGCAGGGGCTCCTGGGGAGGGGGGTGAGGGAAGTGGAGAGGTTCAGAAGAGAGGAGGGGGACAGTTTGATGATTTAATTCTCTGTGTTCCTCCTTTCTTCTGGAAAGCAGCACTCCTGAACTCCCCTGAAACCTGTGTGATAGAGGCCTCCCTCACAGGCCTCTGGGGTCTGCTTGCTTCAGGCTTTCTCTTGCTCTTAGAAAAAACCACATGGATCCATGAACTTAATAATATGAAAGCCTAGCTCTTATAATCCACTTGATCTTGGGCAAATTATTAAACTCTTCTGACCTCAGTTTCCAGATCATATATCTGTATTGTGAGTCATTACAGGAATTAAACGGGGGTTAGAAGAAAAAGTAAAGCGCTTAGCACAGTGTCTGGTAGGTACTAAGTATTCAGTAAGTCCTTGTTATTACAATGGCTCAGGTACTGTTGACGTCTGTAATTAGGGAATCTTTCTTTCCATCCTGCACTGCTTCCCTGAATGCCAGATCCATACTTGGTACAGTCTGCTAAACACATCCTACAAATGCAGCATGTTCAGAAAACTCATCATTTCCACCTTCCCCTCCAGCTTTTCCTTTCCTGCTTACGTTTCATGTCTTAGTTGGACCCCTTCTCCATCCACCCCCTCCCTGCCCCCACATCACCACCAGCCTTTATCCAGACTAGACAGACTTTTGAGTCATTTGTCATCTTTTTCCCTGATCCCACGTCAGTTTATTTGGTCATTAGGTTCTGTATTTTCTACCTCAAATCTATTTTGAGTGTCTTGTCTTTTCTTTATCCTTGTTGCCACTACCTGAATCAAAGACTTCATTACTGCCTCTCTGAATGCCTCCAGTACCCGCCTGACTTAACGATCCATCCCTGTTCCCCTTTGCAGTATATTTTCTATCGTGTCACTCAGATGATCCTGTTAAAATGGACCACTGTCCACATCACTCTTGTTCAAGTGCTTTCAGTGGTTTCCCCATTGAAACTATGTTCCTTAGACGAGGATGTCCTCCAAGACTCTGACCCATACTCCTCCACGGGTCCTCTGTCTGAGCCGTGAAGATGCAGATCCTGAAACGCCGCCTGTCTCCAAGCCCCTTGGACCTTCAGACAGGTGTTCCCTCAGTCCCGTGAAGGGAAGCAAAATGTAACCCCTCGAAATAGGCTCTAAGCTGGTTATTTATTTATTTAAGATTTTATTTGTTTATTTGACAGAGAGAGAGCACAAGTAGGCAGAGCTGCAGGCAGAGGGAGAGGGAGAAGCAAGCTCTGTGCTGAGCAGGAAGCCAGATGTGGGGCTCGATTCCAGGACCCGGGCATCCTGACTTGAGCTGAAGGCAGCTGCTTAACTGAGCCCCCAGGCACTTCCTAAGCTGTATTTTTGTTTGTTTGTTTGTTTGTTTTTTAAGCTGGTTATTTTTAAGAAACTGTAAATACAGGAGGAGCTCTGAAAACCAAGTAGAAATTACCCTTTTTATAAAAAACATTTACATTTGTAAGGGAAATATCCATTTGTAAGAATGTCTTTCGAAGGTGACTCTAAATCTGGAGGAACCATCGTGGAGAGGTGGGGCTTAAATCTGCATCTTGACCTTTCTCTAGTTTCCTGTGCTTCTACCAGCGTCTTGCAGAACTAACTCCCCACCCCCAACCTCTTGTGTCTTTAGCTGAAGGCAGTATTTAAGGTAATGGCTTTGGCCACTGGGGGGAGTTAACTCAGTTGTCCTGTTTCTCCCCCTGGATACGGGTGGTAGAGGCTATTAAACTTTTGTTTTTCTTCTGTTAATCTGTTATGGCAATTTAATTATTAGACCAGCCAAAGAAGCTAGAAGGGCAGAAGGGAAGACTCTGCTCCCACGCTGGAATGCCCCTCCCTTGACTACCTTTTAAACTCCTACTCACTTTTCATCTTTCATTCTCTGTAAAGTTTTCCCTGACTCCTTACAAGAGAATTAAGGGCTGTATATTCTGTGTTTCCTCCAGGGCAGACAGTATCTTATTCTACCTTGCCCATTTCTGTGTAGCTCCTTGTAGCCGGTGTCTCCTTCTTGGTAGATTCAGTAAGTCCTTGTTAAATGAATGAGTGAATGAAAACATGAATGAGAAATTCCTTGGGTCTGACAGGAATGAAAATCCGCTGGGAGAGTAGGAATCATAGTTGTTAATAATGCTTGACCTCCTTGCTTTAATCACCAAGAGCCTTCTGCTCTTTGCTTCATTAGGGCAGTTAGGCAAGGCCTGGGGTATGAATCTGGAACTGAACCTGGAAGAAACTAGGAAGGAGGTGGGGGAGGTTGGCCAATTTCTCTTTTGTCATAATATAGATACAATGTCTCCTTGCGTCTAATCTTATGACAAGATTTTTTAGAGTAGTACAGAGTAGACAGTATGGGTAAGAATGGTGGTTCTGGGACTTTTTCGTCTTTCCTATTTATAATACATGGTTTACAAATGACTTATCATAAATACAATACATATGGCATAATTATGCAATGCCCATAACCTCCAAACACAGATGTGAAGCATAACAGAACTGGTTTTTCTATGAACACCCACATTGTATATCTAAATAGTATCCCCTCTGTGTGGTTTAGTTAAAGATATGTTTGCCCTTATCGCAAGTTCCATTTCCAGAAACCAAATTTACTTTCAAAGGACAAAGATTTGGCACCATTGAGGATATTCAAAATAATGAGACATCATGTCTAAAAATAATTCCAAAAGAAGAATTCCAAGAATATTATGAACAATGGTAGCATTGTGATTATAGAGAAATCTTCAGGGACAGCTCTTACTTGGAAATGGTTATTTTGGCATCTCTTTAAAAAACCACACCAGGGGCGCCTGGGTGGCTCAGTCGGTTGAACGGCTGCTTTTGGCTCAGATCATGATCTTCGGCTCAGGTCCTCATCCCAGGGTCCTCATCCCAGGGTCCTGGGATCGTGCCCTGCATTAGCAGAGAGCCTGCTTCCCCCTCCCCCTACCCCCTGCTCTTACACACACAAGTGTTCTCTCTCTCTCTTTTCAAGTAAATAAACAAAATCTTAAAAAGAAAAAAAAACCAGACCAAATCCCACCTGATACAATAGGCTTATTATGACTCGTTTGGAAGGAATTTGGTAGGCCAGGGGGTGGCGTGGGAGTGTTGTGACAGTGTTGTGAGTCACAGCCACCTACCTAGAGCCTGTTGATTGGTTAGTGGCTGTGTCAGTCTGCACCTCTGTCTACATTCTTATTACTAGTTTGAGGTGCTTATCAGATTGGTAGATGACACATCCCTAGAGGGTAGAGTTCATTGATAGAAGAAAGACCCTGAGGGTGCGTGGGTGGCTCACTTGGTTAAGCCACTGCCTTCCGCTTAGGTCATCTCACTCAGGTCATCTTGCATCCGGCTCCCAGCTCCAAGGGGAGTCTGCTTTTCCCTCTGACCTTCTCCCCTCTCATGCTTTCTCTCTGTCTCTCTCTCAAATAAATAAATAAAATCTTAAAAAAAAAAAAAGACCCCAAGTCAAAATGATCTTGTAAAGTCTTATTTGTTGTATGACTTTTGACTGTAATTTTACATCTAGAAACTTTAAGGGAACATGCATGAATATATGTAAAGATATAAGAACATTTTTCACAGTGTTTATAATATCAAATAATCAGAAGCAATGCAAATAGTTAATAAATTTTGCATGAAAAGGAATGTTGTCTAGCCACTAAAATTGTGTTGTAAATGGATCATAATATGAACAATGGGGGCGCCTGAGTGGCTCAGTGGGTTAAGCCTTCAACTCCTGATCTCAGCTCCTGTCTTGATCTCAGGCTCATGAGTTCAGGTCTTGTGTTGGGCTCAGTGCTGAGCATGGAGCCTACTTAAATAAATATGTATGAGAGTAAATAAGTAAATAAGACAAATGACCAACTGAATTCATGGTAAGAGAAATGTGAATTAAAACTACCCTGAGGTACCATTTGCATCCTTATACGGGCAAAAATTTACTCTGGATGAGGCTATGGGAAGCAGATACTTACATGTTGATGGTAGGAGTGTTAACTGATAAAATCCCTGTGGAGGCCAATTTGGATATATGTCAGAACTACAAATTTTTACACATACTTCTTAGCCTACATTTCCATTTTCAACCCTGCATCTTATGGATATATTTACATGAAGATGACATATGTATGAGGTTGTTCACTGAAGCATTGTTATGTAATAGCCAGAGATTGGAAACAACTCACATGTCCATCAGCAAGAGACTGGCAAAATAAATTATGGTACATTCATCAGTTATGCAGCTGTAGAAAAAGAATGAAAAGAGGGCACCTGGGTGGCTCAGTTGGTTAAGCCTATGACTCTTGATCTCAGCTCCGGTCATAAGCTCAAGCCCGAAGGGGCTCTGCTCAGCCTGGCATCTGCTTGAGATTCTCTCCTCCTCCGTATCCCCCTGCCCCCCCTGTGCTCACTTGTGCTCTCTTTCTCTTTCTCACAATAAATACATCTAAAAAAAAAAAAAAAAGAATCAAGGGCACTCTGTACACAGATAGAAAAAGATCTTTAGAGAAAGCAGGGAACAGAACAGTGTAGAGTATATGTTACCTTTTGTATAAAAAAGGGGGACATAAGAGGCTGTATTTGCTTATGTATGCACAGGGAAATTCTGGAAAGATACAAAAGAAATGAAGAATAACTTATTTATTGGAGGGGAGGATTTGGAACGAGGTAGGTGGAGGCTTAGGATGGAGTGGGGACATGAATATATCATCTGTTAAAAGAATAGTTAATGACGGGGGCGCCTGGGTGGTTCAGTGGTTTAAGCCTCTGCCTTTGGCTCAGGTCATGATCTCAGGGTCCTGGGATAGAGCCCCACATCGGGCTCTCTGCTCAGCAGGGAGCCTGCTTCTCCCCCCCGCCCCCCCACTTGTGATCTCTCTGTCAAATAAATAAATAAAATCTTTAAAAAAATTTTATATACAGTATGATGCAGATTTTATAAAAGAATATGCTCATGTAAAAGAAAGCTCAGAAGGTTGTACACTAAAATGTTCATACTCTATCTCTGAGTGCTGGGATTACATATTAATCATAATGTTTATCATTTGCTCTCTGGGCTTTTTAAAATCTCCTACAGTCAGCATATGTTGTTCTGTAAACAATCTCAACCACCCTAAAAAGTGGTTTTTAAAAAGAAGTCAGGGGTTCATGTTGGGCAGAAATCAACAAGATAAAATAATCAGAATTACTCTAAAATTTTCAGTTTCAAGATCACTTGAAAAAGTGTGGGTCTGTTGGAGAACTAAACATTCCAGCAGAGTCAGGTGACCTCTGTGAGGAATCAGCTCAGATCATTGGCTTGGGTGCAAGCCACAGCAGCTGCCCTCTAAAGCTATAATCCTGAGATAATCATATGGTACACGAGGGGGGAAAAAAATCAGTGATAGGATAACGGGACTAGAAATACTTTTAGTGTCCAGGTGCTTAGAAATTTGCTATAGGCAGGGTAAATATTATGAAATAGATACATTTAGATCAATAAAAGTGTGGAATATGATGTAAGAGGAATAGTCAAATGGTCAGGCATGGCAGAGAGGACAGAGACGTGTGCAGACATCAGATAGGTTGTCCGGGGATTGTGTAACCATCTGCTGGAATCTTCAGCCCTGGGGCCTCTGCTCACGATTTGTCCCACTTCTGTTCTTCTAGGACAAGAGGAGGAGGTAGGCCTTCTGCCACCTCCTTTCCAGATTTTATGTTTGAAGTTGCAGCAGTCATGTGAAGTAGCACCTAGCACTTTCCCAGAATTCTCTTGGGAGATTTCTTGGGAGAAGGAAGAAGATTCTGGGCTCGTGGCTTTACAGACCTCAGTGTGCTAGGACGATCAACAGAACAACCGTTATGTGGTCGTGAGTGTGCAGGGTGCTGCTGTCTCGTGCACTCTCCATCTATCAGGCTCTGTGATGTCCCAGTGTTATTTCAGCATTCTGTCTTTTCGAGGTCACATATTTAAGAGCTTGAGTATCTGTAAGGGTGGCACCATGGCTGTCTTGCCTGCCCTAGCGCCTCACCCCGTTCCTGGCCCAGAGCAGATGGACAGTCAGGAAATGAACTTGACTTTCATTTTGCTCTCTGTTGTTTGATGGAAGGAGGTGGAAGGTGCCCAGTCCCAGCTCCTGCTCTTCCTTGAAGGAAGCCTGCCTCCTCCCTCTTACGTGACTCTCGCTGTGTTCCAGCTTATCGCACAGACGACTGCCAGCCCTGGGTTTTGCCGGTGGTGAGGAAGGTGGAGCAGAAGCTTGCTAATGACAGCAGTCTGAACCATGAGTACCTGCCCATCCTCGGCCTCGCTGAGTTCCGGACCTGTGCTTCCCGCCTGGCCCTTGGGGATAACAGCCCAGCTATCCAGGAGAAGCGGGTGAGTTTTGGAAAAGGATGGACAGTTGGCCCTTGAACAGTGTGGGGGTTAGGGGTGCCAACTCTGTCAAAAATCCTTAAATCACTATTGACTCTCCGAAAACTGACCTGCTGATAGGCTACTGGCCGCCTATGGATAACCAGAACACAAAACATGTGCTTCGTGTGTGTTCGTAAAATAAAGTGAGAGAAGAGAAAATGTTATTAAGAAAACCGTAAGGAAGGGAAAATACATTTCCAATACTGTACTGGATTTGTGGGGGGAAAAAACGTCCAGGTGTATGTGGACCTGCACAATTCAAGCCTGTGTCATTCAGGGTTAGCTATATTTTCTTTAGAAACTGCAGAGGTGAGACAAGGTTGAAAACTCAGTTTGGTTTAAAGTCTGTTGAAGTGTCCATGAACAAGGGTTTAAGTAGTGTGAACTGAAGGCCCGGGTAGTGCATGTGGTAGGGCCGGATGGCAAGCCCGGCCTCTGTGGCTGCTGGGTCCTGTGCCGTAGACAGTCACATCGTGGCTACTGGGCGAAGCCATTTGTGGAAATGCCAAGCCAAGGGAGTGTAGTGGAATGACCAAGATAATCAGGTCTGGACCCAGATCTGCTCCTTCTTTAACCACAGGTAAGGCCTAACATGCCATCTGTGTTAGAAAAGGACTGGTTTGTGGTTTATGGTCCTATAGGGGACTATTTAAGGGGCCTCTGAACCCCTTGAAATTTGTTTTGTTTTGTTTTTTTGGAGAGAGAGCATGCACAAGGGGGTGGGGGCAGAGGGAGAGAGAGGGAGAGAGTCCCAAGCAGGCTCCACGCCCAGTGCAGAGCCTTATCTGGGACTTGATCTCATGACTCTGAGATCATGACCTGAGCTGAATTCAGGAGTTCTATGCTTAACTGACGGAGGCACCCAGGTGCCCCCACACCCTGACATTTTATGCAGAATTTTGTGTGTGTGTGTATGTGTGTATTTCTGGGGAGAAGGGGATTCAGAAGCCAGGGATAGTGGTAGGGATAGAATTGGGATGTGGGCTGAACTTTGGGGAATGAGGCCAGGACTCTGGTTCCCAATGCTAGGAATTAGTGTAGAATAGTATCACCTGGGGAATTTTACATACACATGTACAGATGGGTACATGTCCCCCTTTATTCCCTGTCTGCTTGTCCGTTTTTTGTTTTTGTTCTTGTCTTTAAGATTTTATTTATTTGACCGAAAGAGTGCAAGCAGAAGCAAGGAAAGTGGTGGGCAGAGGGAGAGGAAGAAGCAGGCTCCCCGCTGAGCAGAGCCTGATGTGGGGCTTGATCCCAGGACTCTGGGATCATGACCTGAGCCAAAGGCAGATGCTTAACCAGCTGAGCCACGCAGGCACCCCGCTCCCTGCCCTTTCCCTCCCTGCCCTTTCTGTCCTAGTTCCCCCATCCTCCCCCCAGTTCCCTTCCCTGCAAGGGCATAGTTTTAAAAGCTCCCCAGGTGACTCCAAAGTGCAGCCAGGGTTGGGAACTGCAAACACAGGGAGGAAAAGGAGAGGTATTTTTTCGGAGCAGAGGGAATTCGGGGGGAGGTAAGTGGGTCTAGGTGGAAGAGAGACCTACCTGATTGGAGCTAGGAGCATGTCCAGGCTGATTTTGGTACCTTGGACAGGGGAAACCACCTGAAGGTTTGAGCAGAGGAGTTACCCAGTCAAAGTGTTCAAAGAAGATAAAGCTGGCAGCAGGGTAGGCAGGGGGTGGGCTTGGGGTGTTAACGATAGCCTGGTTGGTATTGTGCAGTTTGAGGCAGCTGCCCTTACTGCTCCTCTGGGCCAGTGTCGTAGCACAGCCTTCATGATGGAAGGGACCACATCTTGGAATCATCTGATTTATTCTCCACATGCTGTTACCCAGATGCCTTGGTAAGCAGGGGAGAAATGAGGGGCACACAGGACCAGGGTTCTGTCAGGAGGCTGGGAGGTTCTGAGTGAAAGTCCTGGAACTCGGGTTATGATTAGACAAGTAATTAGTGAGTTTCGCTGAAGGAGGGGTTATGATTAGACGAGTAATTAATGAGTTTCGCTGAAGGAGAGTCCTGATGGAAGTTTGAGATTGGAGGACTTAGGCAGCTAGGGTTATCTTGAGAGATGCTGTGGATAGATTCCGTGGAATTCCATTGTTGACAAAGAGACAGTTTCTGTGTTGGGGACCTTCCTCTGAAACTGTATGTTTCTTACACAGTAACCTTATAACACTTCTTACAACACTTACTAATCGTCTTGGACAGGTGCTTGTTCCTCTGCCCTGTGCTCCCGTTTTGGTCATTTACATGGCCTTCCCTCTTAGTCAGCTTCCTCCTATGTTGTGTATTTGATCAGAGAACAAATTTAGATGGCAGTCTGTAAATACTTGAAGGCTTTTTGTGGGGGATTGTGGGGGGATAGTTTAGGACGTTGTCTTGGCATCTGCATCACCATAGCTCCTGTCTGGTTCTGAGCTCTGAGTTCTTTTTTCCTTGGATGTCCTCACCATTCCCAAGCTGCAGTCCTAGTTCAGCCCACCATCCTCTCGTTAGGATTCTTGTGATAGCCTCTTGCCTCTAGTCTCCTCCCCATTCTGTTGGATTCTGCACAGTGCAGGGGCACCTGGGTGGCTCAGTCAGTTAGGTGTCTGTCACAGGTCATGATTCCAGGGTCCTGGGATGGAGTCCTGCATTTGGGCTCCCTGCTCAGCAGGACATCTGCTTCTGCCTTTCTCCCTCTGCTCCTCTTCTCTGCTCGTGCTCTGTCTCTCTCTCTCCCCCTTTCTCTCAAATAAAAAAAGTCTTAAAGGTTCTGCACAGTGCAACTAGGAAGATCTTTCATAGCAAAGAAAGATGATAATCATGTCGCCTGCTCCTTGCCGCACATATGCACACACGGTAGCCCCTCCATTATCTACAGGGCAAATCCAGACTTTGAGCTGGGTGTGTGGTATAATTTGTAGCCAGCTTTCATCCTGTCCTCCAGTGACTCACAATCCCCAACAACCCCCCCCCCCCCGACTAGTTTCCTGACATTCCAGGAGACTGTAGGTTGTGCAGGGCCCGGCCAAGGGTCACTTCCATGCTGAATCCTTAGCTCTCTCTGGCCAGACCAAATTATCACAGGACTTTGTTCACAGCTTAGGAATAACTGTACTTACTGTGCTCATTACCGTGATGTATAATTTTATGTCTGTCTTCCACAAACCATGACTTCCCTCAGGGCAAGGATGATGGCTTACTTACTTATCTTGTAAATCTTCAGCATTATGCTCCTAGCCTGGCAAATCAGGATTCTCAGATGTTTGAATTCAGTCAGTCAGTCAATCAGCAGATGAGTGCTTACCACTAAGGGTAGGCTAGGCACTGTTCTAGAAGCTGGAGCACAGCAGTGACCAAAAGACCCAGAATCTTTGGCCCTTGCTTACAGTCTTGTGAGGAGAAGCCAACTGTAAATATAATAGATAAGGTCATGATGGAGTAGATTAAAAGAATATAAATTCTGTGAAAATAGAGTAGAAGAGGCCTATCAGTAGAAGAGGCTGTGTGTGGGAGTTGGGCTAGATAGGGTTTTCACTAGGGTGGTCATGATGGTAATAGAAATGACATTTCAGCGAAAACTTTTTTTTTAAAGATTTTATTTATTTTTCTGACAGACTGAGATCACACCTAGGCAGAGAGGCAGGCAGAGAGAGAGAGAGAGAGAGGAGAAAACAGGCTTCCTGCAGTGCAAAGAGCCCGATGCAGGGCTTGATCCCACGACCCTGGGATCATGACCTGAGCTGAAGGCAGAGGCTTTAATCCACTGAGCCACCCAGGTGCCCCCAAAACTTTTTTTTTAAAGATTTGATTTATTTGGGGGAGAGAACAAGCGCAGGGGGGAGGGACAGACGGAAGAGGAAGTAGAAAGAGTCTTTTTTTTTTTTTTTTTAAATATTTATTTATTTATTTATTTGACAGAGATCACAAGTAGACAGAGTGGGTGGGGCAGGGGGGAGCAGGTAGGGCTCGATCCCAGGACTCTGAGATCATGACCTGAGCCAAAGGCAGAGGCTTAACTCACTGAGTGACCCAAGTGCCCCAGAGGCAGAGACAGTCTTAAGCAGACTCTGTGCTGAGCGTGGAGCCCAATCTGGGGCTTGAGCTCATGACCCTGAGATCGCGATTGGACGCTTAACCGACTGTGCCACCCAGGTGCCCCTCAGCCAAAACTTGAAAGAGATGCAGCGTGAATGAAGGAATAGACCAGAAAACAATCAGTAATCATGTCTTCCCTTAGATTTGTCTTCTCCAAATTTAACTTTACCGGGTTCATCAACCATTTTGAGGAGACCTGCCTCTTACTGCTTTCTATTTTCAGCTCTTAGGATCCAGGCCATATGTCATTTTTCACATCGTGCGTTGTAGTATTTCAGCTTCGGAAATCCTGATTCGCCATTGGTAGGAGGGCTTGTGGGCTGTGTGATGCCATCCCAGGTCCTCACTTTGACTGTCACCTCTGGGAGGCTTAGGGCTTTCGCTGTGGCTCATCCTTTCAGTGCTGTCATCGTCTTCATCTGCTTTGCCCATGTTAGCACCCATGCCAGAAACCGTGTGAACTCCTAGGCGTGTCCAGGTTCATGCAACATGGTCTTGGCCATAAGCAGCTTCCGGTCTGCTCTCCTGCTTCTCACAGTGAAGTTCTCACATTGGCAAACTGTGGTCTCGGACAAGTGTTAATTGGGTACAGCAGGTATTTCTTCCCGGCCATGTAGCTAAAGCAGGAGTGTAGACTACCTCCTGGCATCACGCACACCGTGTGTTACTGGATTTTTCTGGTTCTGGACACCCATCCAGGGCTAGTTGCCTGGCTCCTTTGGAACTTTGCACTTGTTTTCTTCATCCCAAGGCCTTCCTTGGGCTGTAGAACAGTTCGCCAAAATTCAGGTCACAGAATGACCAAATTGATACATTATTGGTTCACCCCAAATGTTTCTCTCTTCATTGCTCATACAGTTTGTGTTTCACTGAAGCCATGCTGTGTTCAGCATATTTTTAGGGAATGATAATTTCTTGAGAATTTGATGTCCAGGGTCATATATGTCATAAATGTTAAGGATTAGGTCAATGTTATTGAAGTGTGTTTATTTCTTCCAAACATGTTTTCAATCTAGTCTACTGACCTTCTGACTTCTTCTGGTCAATGACTTTGCATTTTGAAGTGGGAGAGAAAGGAAATAAAAGATTATACCTGGGAATGTTTGCACTAATGTCCACATACCCCTGTCACGTATCCGTGGTAACTGAAAACCAGGTTCAAGGGGAGCCTTGCTCATTTGTATAAAAGTATCAACATTCCAGAATTACTTAGGTGTTTGAAATGTGAAATCATGAATAAAGTTGACATTCAACTTAGCTGGTGACAAATCCATGAAAAATAAATGCGCATAAGGCTTAACATCACCTTGGTGTAGTGATTTGTATGAAGAATCCAGATAGATGACATGTGAAGGCAAGACCTTGAAAGTAAGAGTGCGTGGGTGGCTCAGTTCAGCATCAGCCTTCAGCTCAGGTCATGATCTCGGGGTCCTGGGATCAAGCTCCATGTGGGGCTCCTGGCTCCGTGGGGAGTCTGCTTCTTCCTCTCCCTCTGCTTGTGCCCTCTCTCTCTCTAATAAATAAATAAAATCTTAAAAAAAAAAAAAAGACCAGGAAAGTAATGGGAGGGGCCTGGTGTTCAGTGGCTCTCCGGGAAGGAAAGGCACCCTGGTGTGCCTAGCGTGCTGGGCACTGGCCATTCGCAGCCAGTCTGCTGTCTTGGCTCCCCTACAGTGTGCGACTGTGCACAGCTCCTTCCCCTGAGTGTCCACTTGGCTTCTGTTTCATGCTTCAGCAGTACTTCTTCACAGAGGCTCAGACCTCTGAATACAGATAGAACGCTGGGGAAGAGTAACAAATGGTGGTAATTGGTAGCACTGCCTCGTTCCTGGCTTAAAGAGGATTTCTGCCAATGATTCACTGTTCATCATCAAGCTGACTTACTCATCACGGCTGAATGAATTTCTCCTGTTATTTTCAAGAAGTTCCATTATCTCCTGTTTCACTGAGCATCAAAATCAGGAATAGCTACGCTTTTAATCTGTTATGAAGATCATTTGGGTTTTCTCTACCTAGCGGCCTGACACTTTTTTTTTTTTTTTTTCCAAGTAGGCTCTATGCTCAGTGTGGCGCACAGTTCAGGGCTTGAACTCAACCACCCTGAGATCAAGATCTGAGCTGAGATCAGGAGTCATGTACTAACTGAGTTGCCCAGACCCCCAGCATGACACATTTTATACTATATTTCTTAATAATGCACTCATGGGCTGACTGTCACTTGAGAAAGCAGGTATTTTTTAGTGTACTGTTGGATTCGTGCTGTCCATTAATGTTTGGAAAGTGAGTATCAGTATTCATGAATGAGCTCGGTCTCCCCTTTCTCCATTTTTTTCCCCTTTGTTACCTTTTAGCATCAGTGTTTTGTTTTTTAAAAATTTCAGAAGTTTTTCTTCTTTGTCTAGGAAGGGTTTTTTAAGACCATTTTTATTGCAGAAAATTTCTAATATTTACAAAAGTAGGTAGTGCGGTGTAATGAACAAACCCGGTTGAATCTGTCACCCAGCTTCAACAGTGACCCCCCCCCCCAGCACCCTGTGCTAAAGGCAAATTATTTTACAGCAAATCCCAGACAGCTAAATACATTTTAGAATTTATTTTAAAATTTGGCAAATAATGCATGACTATATTCTCCTTAATTTAAAAAATAACTTCTAGAGTAGGCCAGAGTCCCCTGACCCTATTCCCCCTTGTAGGTCCCTCCCTGAAGGTTGCCACTGTTGCTAGATTGGTCTGCCCTTCCTTTTATTTAGATAGGCTTTCTCAGATGATCCTTTTCTTTCTTTCTCCTTAGTCCCATAGACATCCTGAGCAGTGTAGGTCATTTCTCTACTGAGAGAAGCCAAAGCCTACTGAGAATTGTGAGAGGGCAGACTCGGAGGTGTGTAGGCAGAGCAGCATAAGGGGGGGTGGGGGGGTGGGGGGGGTGGGGGGGGTGACTAGGACTGAAGCAAGATGGCCCGCTGGATTCATTTCCAGCTCTGCGGCTCCCCGCCTTTCTGCCACTCCCAGCCTTTCCCAGACCACTTCTCTGAATTGATTACCTTGTGTGTGAGTTGGGGGATTAGGACTGACTTTGGAGAGTTGTAAGAGTCACATGAGAATGTGGGAAGGTCTTCGGTAGATGGGAACGCCTAGGATTCTATCATTGCCCACGTGAGGTCATTTTGAGATGCTTGGAAGTTAAGGAAGGATATCCTCACAGGTCACCTTTGTTAGGACATACTTCTGGATTAATGAGCCTGTTTTGTAGCAGGGAGTCTTAAAGATTGTGGTCACTGGCAAACCAGAGATTGTATTTCAGAGGCTCCTGCTGGAGGCATAAATTCTGATCTTGGGATAGGTGCTACTGAAGGGATGGGTTTGCCTTCCAGGTGGTAGGCATGTGGCCTGGGTGTGTCCTCAACCTGTGTTGTTGGGAAGCTCCCCTCAGAGTGTGATTCCCAGACTTCCCGGGTTGAAGACCTTGACTTAGTGCTCAGGGGCTGCTTACTGAGTGAGGTGTTTGACTTCTCATCAGCTCAGTGTCCTTGTTTGTAAGCATGGGCAAATATAGCATCTCCGTGTGTAGTTGTGAACTTTTCCATAAGAGAATGTTTAAAGGGCTTAGCTCGAGGGCACCTGGGTGGCTCAGGGGGTTAAGCCTCTGCCTTCAGCTCAGGTCATGATCTCAGAGTCCTGGGATCGAGCCCTGAATCCGGGTTCTCTGCTCAGCAGGGAGCCTGCTTCCCCCTATCTCTCTGCCTACTTGTGATCTCTGTCAAGTAAATAAACAAAATTTTTAAAAAATAAATAAAGGCTTAGCACAGAGTGGGCACAAAGTCAGTGCTCATTACCACAGTTTTCCTGATAATCTTCTGATTTCGCCACTACCAGCCAATGACCTTGCTGCTGCTTCTCTTTCAGGTTGGAGGTGTGCAGTCTCTGGGGGGGACAGGGGCACTCCGAATCGGAGCCGAGTTCTTAGCCCGATGGTACAATGGAACCAACAACAAGGACACGCCTGTCTATGTGTCCTCACCAACCTGGGGTGAGTCCTTGAGCTACAGTGAGAAGAGAAACAGGAGTGGGGGGAATTACCCTCATGACTCTCACTGTTGATGCAGAAATGTAACCCAGCCCTGGATCAGCCAACATTTGGGAATGTCTGGAGCAGTGGGTCATGGCAATATGTGAGTGACTGATGCTCCGGGCCAGGTTAGGAATCCTTGTTCTCAAGACTCGTGTTTTAGCCCATGTTGAAACTTCCCTGAGAAGGCAGAAAGTGTAGAAATAGGAAGTGTCACCATGGTAGGATGGAAGTTTAGCATGACTGACTGGTTGAACTTGTTCTTGGTGGTTTCAGTCATTCTTCTAAGTCTTCACCGCTCACCTCGTTTTGACCCACTGAATGCTGAACCTCTGAGGGCCCCAGCGGCTGATGTGCGTCCCTTCCAGTTAGGCCTCTGTGTTTGTCAGGTCGTTTAACTTTTCACCCTTCTGCTTACAGAGAATCATAATGGTGTGTTTTCTGCTGCTGGATTTAAAGACATTCGGTCCTATCACTATTGGGATGCAGCGAAGAGAGGACTCGATCTCCAAGGTTTCCTGAATGATCTGGAGGTGGGCAATTAAGATGAAAAGTAAACAGAGCCCCATGGTGTCAGGAGGAGCAGGGAAAGGTCTTTGGATTAGTCGATAAGGGAGAGTCTGAAACAGCCCTACTCAAACCAAAATGGCGGTTTCTGAGTTAGCACATGAGGAAGAAATACGCTGCCCCTTGTCCTGTGTGTCACTGACTCTGACCCCAACCCCTGGTGTTCCTGCTAGCGTCAGAGCTTACGTAGCTTCCTTCCCCTCAGAGTGCCCCTGAGTTCTCCATCTTTGTCCTCCACGCCTGTGCTCACAACCCAACTGGGACTGACCCAACTCCGGAGCAGTGGAAGCAGATCGCGTCCGTCATGAAGGTAACTGCCCTTTCTGAGCATCTCTTGAGAAATTGTATTTTTTTTTTTATGTATTCAAAAGCAATACCTGTGTACGGAAGAGTTTGGAAAATGGAGAAAAGCCCATAGAAGAAAAATATTAACTGAAAGCTACTGTTACTATTTTGGTATATAGAATATTGTTTTTTTGTTTTCTTTTTAAATAGTTACACATGTAAATATATTTCTTCCACAAAGATGGCATTGTTTTATCTGTACAGTTTTGTAACATACTTTGTCTTTCATTGGCATTCCTTCACATGTCATTTGAAGTTCGGTAGCACAGTTCCCATGCATGGCTGTGGCACATTCGCGATTGATTAAATCAGTCGATGGACATTGAGATCTCAGGTTTCTTGTTCTTCTGAACAATTATATATAAGACTCCCTTTTATTATTTCTTTGGGATAACTTTCTAGATTGGGATTTCTAGCTCAAAGCACATGTATTCTTCTTTAACATGTTTAAAGAATACTCATCGAGAAACTGTTAAGTGCCACGCACCAAGGGGGTACAAGAGTGAGCACAGCGGAGATGGTCCCTGCCCTCAGAGAGCATCCAGCCTGTCTGAGGAGACAGCCAAGTACTGTGGCTGTGTTGAAGGGGTCACGTGGAGGCACGTAGCACAGACTTGAGGAGTGTGTGTGTGTGTGCATGTGTGTGCACGTGTGCTAGGATTGCAGTAGTGGCAGAAGACGTCATGTTGAAACTTGAAGGATGAGGACAGGTCGGGGGCTGGCAGGAATGGAGTGTTCCCTACAGAGGGAGGAGGGTGATCAATGCCCAAGGCAGAAGTCATGGCCCATTTATTGGAAGTAATCTCAGTATAGCCTAGAGTTCTAAGGTGAGTGAGTTAGAGGTAAGTGGGGGCCAGATCGTGTGCTGAAGCATTGGACTTCATTTGGAGGGCATTGGGGAGCCACTGAAAAACGTTGATGCCATCAAAACTTTGTGGTCTTCAGGCTACATAGCAGGGAGTGGATCAGAGGGAGGCAAGATCAGACAGGCCCAGAGAGCAGTGAGGAGGCCCGTGCACCAAGCCGGGTGGGAGCTGACTGGGAGCTGAGTGGGAGCTGAGTGGGAGCTGAGTGCGGGCGGTAGCAGGGGTAGACCTAAAAGGAGTCTCGAGCTCCGGGGAAATGGGTTGATAGGAACTGGGATGTGGTTGGCTGTAGCTGGATGAGAGAGCTACCAGAGGAGGAGTGGAGGACACACCTTGGCCCCTGGCTTGGACAGTTGGGGGCATAGAAGTGGTGTCCACTCAGAGCACGAGCCCAGTACGAGGGCAAGCTCAATTGTGGGGAGTTCCATGAGGAGGTCGGAGGGGTTGAGAGTAGGGACTCTGAGGTCTCCTTTGTCTTGAGTGTCTGCTAGACTAGCCCCAAATCATTGGGGAGCTCTGGAGAGACCCAGCTGACAAGCTTATCACACCAGGAATTCAGAGGGAAGACCCGGCCAACACACGACCTCCATGTCTCACTAATAAGTCCTGTTGGCAAAGTGGCATTGTGATGCCCTAGGACAATAATTGTTAGATTTGTTGGTGTTAAGCTGAACAGAGAAACAGATGTAAAGTGGTGGTTGAATGCAAAAAGGGGAGCGAGGAGAAATGGGTAGTGTTAGGGGTTCTGTGCGGGCACCAGCTGGGGAAGGAAGGCTGGTGTCTGAGGTTGGTTCCAGAAGGATCTCCTGCCCTGACTCGCTTTGCTTCCTCGCAGCGCCGGTTTCTTTTCCCCTTCTTTGACTCAGCCTATCAGGGCTTTGCATCTGGAGACCTAGAGAAAGATGCCTGGGCCGTTCGCTATTTCGTGTCTGAAGGATTTGAGCTCTTCTGCGCTCAGTCCTTCTCCAAGAACTTCGGGCTCTACAGTGAGTGCTCTCCTGGGTTTCAGCCTTGCCCCACCCCCACCTGCCTTGGTGCCCCGAGCTGACTCTCCTCCCTCCCTTTAGATGAGCGAGTGGGCAATCTGACCGTGGTTGCAAAAGATCCTGATAGCATCCTGCGGATCCTTTCCCAGATGGAGAAGATTGTGCGAATTACTTGGTCCAACCCCCCTGCTCAGGGCGCACGGATTGTGGCCTGTACCCTCTCTAATCCTGAGCTCTTTAAGGAATGGTAAGGGGCGCAGAGCCCGATGGGTGAGGTGTGGGAATGGAGAACAGAACATTTAACTCTCTCTCCCTTTGATTTTGGCAGAGGCAGGACAGTATCACTTTAAACTCTGAGTTTTAGGTACTTCCGTAAAATGAGGCTGGCACCTACTCCCACAGCTCAGGCCCAGAGGAGGAAGCATTGAGGAATGGGGCATTTCCCCCTGCCCTCCCAGCACTATGCTTCCTCCCCTAACAGTTGGGAAACACAGGAAGGAATTCCTGATAGAACAGATTATCTAGCTGCAAGTCAGTGCGACAGTCTGGGAACTCTTCCTCCTTACTTGATTTGCATATATTTGCCTCATTTTGAAACAGTAACTTTTATATAGTAACTAAATCTACAGTCTGCTTCATTATCCTGGTCTGGGTCAGTGCTTAGGTGAATTCTGGGTTAAAACATGAGTGGTATTACTGCCAGTAGACCCAAGACGAGCACTAAATTCCATCAGAAGCTCACTGCTTCCTTCTGCCTGGTAAGTGTCTCTCTGGCCTGCCCGTCCACCCATCCGGGCACCTACATACTACCACGGGCAGGTTGTGATCTCATTTTCAGTGTATAGATTACATTACATTTCTTAAATCTACATGCTTCCGTGAGCCATCTGTCTGCCCTATCTGGATTGATATTTATATTGCTGTCCACTCAGGACAGGTAATGTGAAGACAATGGCTGACCGGATTCTGACCATGAGATCTGAACTCAGGACGCGCTTAGAAGCCCTCAAGACGCCTGGAACCTGGAACCACATCACTGAGCAAATTGGAATGTTCAGCTTCACTGGCTTGAACTGTAAGTGTCCCCCAACCACCTCGAATGCTTGCTCTTGGACGCAGCCCTTCTCTTCATGCTCTTGGGTTTGACTCCTTTAGCTGTCACCTCTTTGGTCAGCCGTAACCTTGGGCCAGAACAAGTTCAGTTTTCTTAGTGAAAACCTGCTGACCCATAATGAGCATATTTTCGTTTTTGTGGGCTGGGAAGTAACAGGATTTGTAGTCAGGAGCCTTGCTTTATGAAAGGTCTCTCGTAAATAAATGCTCGGGTGCCTTTTGGCTTTTCCTTAATCCTAAGTGTAATTATTATACCACTTATTCAGGGACCTAATTTCTTTCTTTTTTTTTTTAAGATTTTATTTATTTATTTGACAGATCACAAGTAGGCAAGAGAGAGGACAGGAAGCAGGCTCCCTGCCTAGCAGAGAGCCCGATGTGGGGCTCGATCCCGGGACCCTGGGATCATGACCCGAGTTGAAGCCACGGAGCAACCCAGGTGCCCCACAGGGACCTAATTTCTTAACAGGTCTTTCCTAGTCTCCAAGCATTGCAATGAAAGAAGAGGTTACAGAGTATCTATTTCCATAAATAAGAAAAATTGGTAGTTGGAATTGAGAGCCCATTGAAAGTCTGTGTGTGATCTTGGTCAGCCATCAGTGGGGCTTAGTAGCAATCAGTTGTCCTTCTGATGACAGGATTCATTCACTTAATAAGTAATTCCCGAGCACCTACTGGCCAAGCCATGGGTCACCTGGTGCCGCTGATGTGGCCATTCGCCTGGGTGTGGAGCTTGAGTCCGTGTGGCTCTAGGGACAGTTTGTGCCTGGCATGGCTAAGTCAGTGGAACATGAGAGGTGCTGGGCAGCACAGTAAACCAGGGTTGTCAGGGTGCCTGTATGAAATGAGCTCAGGAAAAGCAGAAGGAAATACAAGAAAGGTGGCAGCAGCTGCATATAAGTAGACCCCTAGAAATACTTTAGAGTAAAATGAGACTTCCCAAAAAGTACAGGGATGGCTCAGTTAGCCATAGGTGTCCTTGTGATTTTGGACTAGGGCATTTAGTTCACTTATATAAGTAAAATCATCCTTTATAACTTTTAGACTATTAAGTGTAATGGAAATGGTATTTAGGAGTAATATTGTAAAAGCTTACAAGGTGGGGATGTCTCCCTATAAAATACCCATATTATCCACTCTCAGAGTAGGAAGTTAGTTTTATTATGAATTAAAAAATGTTTTATTATGAATTAAAAAATGGTGAGAATAGACCTGTGCCTATAACACATAAGTGACATTTTTCGCACCTGGCACTATTTACCCTTTTTAAAAATGTGTTCTGTTTCATTTTTCCCTCCCAACATTTTATGAGGAAGAATTTTAAAATAGAACAGTTGCAGGGATTGTACCCACCATCTTGGTTCTACCGTGCTCCTGCTGCGGTGCTCCCTGATGACCCTCTGTCCTTCAGAACGGGTTGGCAGCATGTTGTCCGTGTTCTGCTCTAGCAGATCTGTGAAGCCCCTGAAATGATACTTGAAAAATTATGTGTGTGTGTATTGGCCTTTTTCTAGGGAGAGAGTCTGTAAATTTAGCTTCTGAACTGTGATGCTGCCCTCCCCTGATGAAAGGAGAGAAGTTTCATTTTCATTAAAAAAAAAAAAAAAAAGGACCAGGATGCCTGGCTGGCTCAGTGGTGGAGCATGCAACTCTGGTTCTCGAGGTTGTGAGTTTGAACCCCACACTGGGTGTAGAGATTACTTAACAGTAAAAAAAAAATTTTTTGTAAGATTTTATTTATTTATTTGACAGACTCAGCGAGAGAGGGAACACAAGCAGGTGGAAGGGGAGAAGGAGAAGCAGGCTTCCTGCAGAGCAGGGGCCGGATATGGGGCTCGATCCCAGGACTCTGGGATCATGACCTGAGCCGAAAGCAGATGCCTAAGGACTGAGCCACCCAGGTGCCCCTTAACAATAAAATCTTAAAAACAAACAAACAAACTAAAAAACAGGGTTGGAGCCCTGGAACCACATCTGCCAGTGGGCGTCCGGCTTTAGAAATAATGGTGGCTCTGATGGTGTGTGAGGTTGGGCCTTGTCTCCTTGCCTGACTGTAGTTTACACACCTCAGTGCTGTCCAGGGTGACTTCTGAAGATCACCTTGCTTTGGTAGCACTGGGTACAGGGTCCAGATTTTACGTTTCCCATACAAAGGCAGCTTAGCCTCATGGCTAAGAGCTCAGATTTGGGAGTTACACTGCCTGCCTTGAAAGCCCAGACCACTAGCTGTCTGACATTGAGAAGCTCTTCTAACTTCCCTCTGCATAACTGAATTAATATAAAGTGCTTAGAACACGGCTTGGCACATATGTTTACTCCTCTGATTATTTTTTTTATTATTATTTAAAAATAAATTAGTTGCCCAACGTATAGTACACCATTAGTTTCATATATGGTGTTCAGTAATTCATAAGTTGCATATAACCCCGTGCTTATCACATCATGTACCCTCCTTAATGCCCATCACCCAGTTACCCCATGCTCCTCGATCTCCCCTCCAGCAACCCTCAGTTTGTTTCCCATAGTTAAGAGTCTCTTCATGGTTTGTCTCCCTCTGATGACTTCCCATTCAGTTTTCCCTCCCCTCCCCTATGATCCTCTGTACTGTTCCTTACATTCCACAAAGGAATGAAACCATACAATTGTCTTTCTCTGATTGACTTATTCACTCAACATAATACCCTCCAGTTCCATCCATGTCAGTGTAAATGGTAAGTATTCATCCCTTCTGATGGCTGATTAATATTCCATTGTATCTGTAAACCACATCTTCTTTAGCTATTCGTCTGTCCATGGACATCTTGGCTCTTTCTATAGTTTGGCTATTGTGGACATTGCTGCTATCAGCATTGGGGTGTGGGTGCCCTTTCAGATCACTACATTTGTATTTTTGGGATAAATACCTAGTAGTGCAGTTGCTGGGTGGGTAGCTCTGTTTTTAACTTCTTGGCGAGCCTCTGTCTGTTTTCCAGAGTAACTGTACCAGCTTGCATTCCCACTAACAGTGTAGAAGGTTCCCTTCTTGTTTCCTGTCTTGTTAATTTTAGCCACTCCGATTGGTCTGGGATGGTATCTCACTGTGGTTTTGATCTGTAATTCCCTGATGCTGAGTAATGTTGATCATTTTTTTCATGTGTTTGTTGGCCATTTGGTTGTTTTCTTTGGAGAAATGCACGTTCTGTCATCTGCACATTTCTTGATTGGATTATTTGTTCTTTGGGTGTTGAGTTTGATAAGTTCTTTGTAGATTTTGGATTCTAGCTCTTTATCTGATACGTCATTTGCAAATAGCTTCTCCGATTCTTTGTGTTATCTTTTGGTTGTTTCCTTTGTTCTACAAAAACTTTTTATCTTGATGAAGCCCCAGTAATTCTTTTTTGCTTTTGTTTCCCTTGCCTTTGGAGCTGTGACTAGCAAGAAGTTGCTATGGCCGAGGTCGAAGAGGTTACTGCCTGTGTTTTCCTCTAGGATTTTGATGGATTCCTTTCTTACATTGACGTCTTTCATCCATTTTGATTCTATTTTTGTGTGTGGTATAAGGAAATGGTTCCATTTCATTCTTCTGCATAGGGCTGTCCAATTTTCCCAACACCATTTGTTGAAGAGACTAAATATTTTCCATTGGATGTTCTTTCCTGCTTTGTCAAAGATCAGTTGACCATAGAGTTGAGGGTCCATTTCTGGGCTCTTTATTCTCTTCCACCCATTTCTATGTCTGTTTTTGTGCCAGTACCATACTTTCTTGATGATGACAGCTTTGAATGATGCTTTGAATGATGATAGAGCTTGAAGTCTGGCATTTTGATGCCACCAGCTTTGGTTTTCTTTTCCAACATTCCTTTGGCTATTTGGGGTCTTTTCTGGTTCCATACAAATTTTAGGATTATTTGTTCCAGCTCTGTGAAGAGTGTCAATGATATTTTGATAGGGTTTGCGTTGGACATGTAGATTAGGTAGCATAGACATTTTAACTATTCTTCTAATCTGTGAGCATGGAATGTTTCTCCATTTCTTCCTGTCTTCCTCAGTTTCTTTCATAAGTATTCTGCAGTTTTTAGAGCATAGATCTTTTACCTCTTTGGTTAGGTTTATTCCTAGGTCTCTGATGGTTTTGGTGCAGTTGTTAATGGGATCAGTTCCTTAATTTCTTTTTTTTCTGTCTCATTGGTAGTGTATAGCAATGCAACTGACTTTGGTGCATTGATTTCTATCCTGCCACTTCACTGAATTCTTGTATGAGTTCTAGCAATTTTGGGGTGGAATCTTTTGGGTTTTCCACATAAAGTATCATGTCATCTGCGAAGAGTGAGAGTTTGACTTTTTGAATGCCTTTTATTTCTTTTTGTTGTCTGATTGCTGAGGCTAGGACTTCTAGTACTATGTTGAATAACGGTAAGAGTGGGCATCCCTGTCATGTTCCTGACTTTAGGGGAAAAGCTCTCAGTTTTTCCCCATTGAGAATGATACTCGCCCTGGGCTTTTTGTATATCTCTTATAATATTGCGGTATGTTCCTTCTATACCTACATTGTGGAGAGTTTTAATCAAGAAAGGATACTGTATTTTGCCAAATGCTTTTTCTGCATCAATTGAGAGTACTTTCTTTTATTAATATGATGTATTGCATTGATTAATTTGCAAATGTTGAACCATCCTTGCAGCCCAGGAATAAATCCCACTTGGTTTTGGTGAGTAATCCTTTTAATGTACAGTTGGATCCTACTGGCAAGTACCTTGGTGAGAATTTTGGCACCCATATTCATCAGGGATATTGGTCTGTAATTCTCCTTTTTGTTGGGGGCCTTTGTTTGGTATCGAGGTAATGCTGGGCTCATAGAATGATTTGGAAGTTTGCCTTCCCTTTCCATTTTCTGAAACAGCTTTAGAAGAATAGGTATTTGTTCTTTAAATGTTTGGTAGAGGGGTGCCTGGGTGGCTCATTCGTTAAGCCCAGGTCATGGTCCCAGGGTCCTGGGATCAAGCCCCACATTGGGCTCCCTGCTCTGCGGGAGGCCTGCTTCTCTCCCACTCCTCCTGCTTGTGTTCTCTCTCTCTCTCTCTTAAATAAATAAATAAAATCTTGAATGAATGAATGGTCGAATTACCTGGGGAAGCCGTGTGGGCCTGGACTCATTTGTTGGGAGATTTTTGATAACTGCTTCAGTTGCCTTGCTGGTTATAGGTCTGTTGAGGTTTTCTGTTCCTTCAGTTTTGGTAGTTTATATCATTTCCAGGAAGGCATCCATCTCTTCCATGTTGCCTAATTTGTTGGCCAGTAGTTGCTCCTAATACGTTGTTAACATTGTTGATATTTCCTTCCTGTTGGTCGTGATCTCGCCTTTTCAGTCATGATTTTATTAATTTGGGTTCTCTCTCTCTCTCTTTTTTTTTTTTTTGGTAACTCTGGCAAGGGGTTTATCGATCTTACTAATTCTTTCAGAGAACCAGCTTCTAGATTCATTGATCTGTTCTGCTGTTCTTTGGGTTTCTGTTACATTGATTTCTGCTGTAATCTGTATTACTTAAGCTTTATTTGCTGTCCTTTCTCCAACTCTTTTAGTTGTATGGTTAGCTTGTGTATTTGAGATTTTTTTAATTTTTGGAGAAAGGCTTATATGACTGTATACTCCTTCTTAGGACCACCTTTGCTGTATCCCAAAGGTTTGTTTCCTTCCCCACCTTAGGGGTGTTCTCAGCTATGATTTGCTCAAATATACCTTGTGTCCATCTCTCTTTTTCTTCCTCTGGGACCCCAGTAATTCTAATACTATTTGCTGATTTCTCAAGGGCTCCTTCCTCTCCTGGTCCCTTAGTTGTTTTTCTCTGTTTTCCTCCATTTCTTGCCTCTCGATCATCTTGTCTTCTAGGTCATTGACTCTCTCTTCTGCCTCATTTACCCTAGCTATTAGAGCTTTCAATTTAGACTGCATCTCAGAGCATTTTTAATTTCAGCCTAATTAGATTGTATTTCTACACTAAGGGATTCTCTAGTGTCTTTTATTCTTTTTTCAAGCCCAGCTAGTAATTTTATGTTCATTTTCCTGAATTCCAGCTCTGATACTTTACTTCCGTCCATATCAATTAGATCTGTGGCAAAGTGTATTACCTCTGGTTTTTTCCTTTGTTGTGAATTCCTCCTCCAAGTCATTTTGCCTGGAGAAGAATGGATGAATGATAAAAATATCAACCTTGACCCAAATGAAATACGCATTAGACAAATCCCAAAAGGTCAGAAATCAAAATGAAAAGAAAAATAAAAAAGGGTAGGGGGAGGGGAGAGAATATAATCTCCCAGGTGGAAAAACAAGGTGATCCACTTGGTCCTGGGTGTATTTTGGTCTGTTTGTTAGAAGACACTAAAATCCTAAAATTGTAAAGAAAACAAAACTTAGAATAAAATGGAATACAGTGAAAGGAAGCCAAAAGTGAAGATTGTATTTATAATATGTAAATGTAGAAATGAATGTTATAAAAGATGACTTAAAAGTAAAGAGTTGATAAAATAATAAACTAGTTGAAAAGGAAAAAAAGAAAAAAAAGGCAAATTCTAAACTGAAAGATAGAAGAATCATGAGAAGAAACTTTGAATTCTATATACTGTTCTCTCCTAGTGCTGGTTTTGCCTTTTTGTGTTCCTGGTAAACTTGGTATTAGCCCGATACTCCAGCTGCTCTCCTGGGGGCAGGGCCCGCTGTGCTAATTCTCAGGTGTCTGCCTCGGCCAAGTTACACTGCCCCTTGGCAGGGGGCCAGGCTCAATGTAAGCTGCTTTGGGTTCTTCCTTGTGGCTTCTGTTCTCTAAAGCCTTTCCTGTCGCTTCAGAGGATGAAAATCAGAATGGCCAAGCCCCAATCTCCAGCCCCAGAGCTGAAAGATTGCGGTAAATTCAGTAAACTCTCTTCAGTAAACTCTCAGGGAAATGCCGCCTTTACTTTTGTGTGCACCAGACTCTGCAGACACCTGGAGCGAGCAGCTGTACTGATCCTCTTGGGGGAGGTAGGAAGGTGGCCAGGGGCCTGCTGCTTGTAGGGCCCCCCGATACAGAGCAGTCACCCCATCGCATCGGTTCCTGGTTTATGGCAAACTGAGCTGACCACCCACTTCTGGGCTTACTGACCATAGTCGGTTTCCCAAGCATTGGAATGGCTCAGGCACCCCTTCTTTCTGTGACCCCCAGGGATCCTGAGACCACACTGTCTCACCTAGGATTCTGCTTCTCTTGGTCACCTGAGCATCTTTCAGACAGGGATGTCTCTCAACTGGAGCAGATTTCTAAAAGTTCTGATTTTGGGCTCCGGGGCTCTATTACTTCCCAGTAGCTGGCTTTTGGAGGCTCCCTCCCTTGCTGTTTATCTTCCGATCAATCCCTTCTGATTCACTTGACACCTCCCACCTTTGCAAAAAGTGGTCACCTTTGTATTTGTAGAATTCCAACAATAATTCTCTTACATCTCAGGTTGAATTCACAGGTGTTCAGAATGATCTAGCTAAATTCAAGGGACCAGATGAAATGAGGACTGTTACTCTTTGACCATCTTGCTTCTCTCTGCTCCTCTGATTACTAGGATTTTATTACCATATGAGTTTGGGCTGCTGTAACAAAATACTATGGGCTGGGTGGCTTCAACAACAGACATTTCTTTTTCTTTTTCTTTTTTTTATTTTAATTTAAAAATTTTTAAGATATCTATTTATTGACAGAGAGAGAGAGAGATCACAAGTAGGCCGAGAGGCAGACAGAGAGAGGAAGGGAAGCAGGCCCTCTGCTGAGCAGAGAGCTCGATGCGGGTCTTGATCCCAGGACCCTGGGATCATGACCTGAGCCAAAGGCAGAGGCTTAACCCACTGAGCCACCCAGGCGCCCCAACAACAGGCATTTCTTTCTCAGAGTTCTAGAGGCTGGGCAGTCTGAGATAGGGGGTCTGGCATGGTCAGTTCTGGTGGGGGCTGTCTTCTGGTTTCCAGTTGGCTTCCTTCTTGCTGTGTCCTCTCATGCTGGGGGTAAGGGAAGGGGAGAGAGAGCACATGCACAACACACACCAGCTCTCTAGTCTCTTATAAGGACCCTCCTGCCAACACAGGGGCTCTATTTTACAGGCATCACCCAGACCTCATTACCTGCCAGAGGCCCCAGCTCCTGATGCCATCACATTAGAGGTTAGGGTTTCAATCCAGAGATTTGAAGGGATACAAACATCCAGTCCATGACAATTGCCCATTCCTTCAAATCAGTGCTGCTAATTAAGGGTGCTAATTATTTAGGCAAAAATCTGATAAAATTGTCTCATAGCTTTGCAGTAGACCAAAAATCTCTAGAGATTGTGGCATAAGGGAAGTATAGGCAGCCCCTTCCTGTTTCCTGCATGAGCATTTCTACAGACAACGTGGGATAGCCCTCCTGTGTGTGTGTGTGTGTGAGTGAGGGACCTGAGGTCACAGGGGCCTTGGCAGTGTCTCAGCCTGCAGGTTCACGGCACCTAGGGCTTACCCACTACCTCTAGCGTGGGGCCTTGGACAATGTGGTGTGACACACAGACGTCGAAGAGAGTTTGCTGCTCCGTTTTTGGGGAGAAGCAAGCCTCCTTCCTTCCAGGGGTTAAGGAAGAGCTGAAGGAAGCCCTTCAAACCAGTTTTTCGTATCAGTGGAATGTTCTTAAGTTTGAGGGTTGTTTGAGAAGATGTCTCGGTGAAGGTAACATGCAAGCTTCCATTGGGAGGTAGTCCCAGATTAAAGTTTCCCATCAGGAGGAGCCATATTAAACTTTCTGGGGATTAGAAGTATGAATCAATTGAGCATACTTCCCTGTGTTTTAGAATTGGATAAAAATAGTTTCTTTTGGGGCGCCTGGGTGGCTCAGTGTGTTAAAGCCTCTGCCTTTGGCTCAGGTCATGATCTCGGGGTCCTGGGATCGAGACCCGCATCGGGCTCTTTGCTCAGCGGGGACCCTGCTTCCCCCCCCAGTCTCTGCCTGTCCCTCTGCCTACTTGTGATCTCTCTCCCTCTGTCAAATAAGTAAATAAAATCTTTTAAAAAAGTTCCTTTTATTTTGCTTCTTTGTGTTGGGGGTAAGAAGGAAAACGGCGAAATGTCATGGAATCTCCGAACCCGTTGCTGAGAGGATGCCTCCTACTCTAAATCATATTTCTTTTCATTTCCAACAGCCAAGCAGGTTGAATATCTGGTCAATGAAAAGCACATCTACCTGCTGCCAAGTGGTCGGATCAACATGTGTGGCTTAACCACGAAAAACCTAGATTATGTGGCTACCTCCATCCATGAAGCGGTCACCAAAATCCAGTGAAGAAGCAGCACCCGAACCAGCACCACCAAAGCGGCCCTCTGTCCCGTGTGTTCCCTGCCTGCACCAGCCTCGCTCTGTCTTGTGGATAAGAGACTCTGGAGGACTGGAACCGGCTCTGGTGAGGTGGCCTCTGGTTAAGGCGGCCCCGCACAGGGCAACATCCCTTGTCAAGGAACCAGGGGCCTGGGATCAGAGCCTCTTGGGAGGCCAGAGCAAATCAGGTTTTTATTTAAGAAGAATAAAAAGGTATTTTGATCATGAGACGTGGTTATCTTGCTCCCTCACTAGAAGCCAGAATGTTGCCCCTGTCGCTCCTGTGCTTCTGTGTATTGCTTGACTCTGCACAAAATCCTGCCCCAAAGATCAAGTTGTCTGAAGAGCCAACTGTGATTGTGAGTGTGGGCTGTGTCATTAAAACTTGTCATCTCTACCCAGAGTGTCCGTCTCCTGCTCTTTCTCTGTGGCTATGTCCCTAGCCTTAAGCTTTAGCTCTCTGGGGCGAGCAAGGTAAGAGATAGCTTTACATCTCTCTCTCTCTCTCTCTCTCTCACACACACACACACACACACACAAACTGAACAGAAGTTTCACACAACAGTATTTACCCTTGCTGTGAGCAGTGTGTTCTGATAGTTTCTGTCCTATTGGGTTGTTTCACTGAAGAAATGAAAGTTGAATTGAGACCCGTGGAATTGATTTTGTGGTCCACTCATGGGTTGCAAGCCATAGTCTAAAAAGAATGCTCTAGAGGAGTTTGCTAGTTGCTTAAGAAAAAAATAGGAGGTGCCAGTACCTTCAAGGGGGCAAAAGAAGTCCGAGACCGTAAAGCGGGGTGTGGCCCTCCCCAGCACAGGCCTACCCCACAAAGTCTCGGTTCTTAGTATTTCATTTCTCTTGTTAGGGAGAATTTAATTTTTCTCTTGGGGGAAGACTTTGGTGAAAAAAAAAATGGTTAAAAGCACTTCTTTAAACCAAAATGTCCCTACCAAAGTACTAAAATACTTTTTTGTGTTTAAAAAAAAAAAAAGCCCCAATCAAGGGTAATTGGGTCCTCCTTCTATTCTGACACACAGACTGGTGTTCCCCCTTCGTGTTCTAGTCCCCTCCATGCACATGCGAGAAAAGCGTTTTGTGTTGGATTTGGGGAGAGCTGGGCTTCTGGAGTTGTCCAGATTTCTCCACCACGGTCAGTCTTAACGGGGCGTCTCATACAGGTGTGCGCCGTGCACTCCGGAGGCAAGACTGTTGCTTACATGTTCGTCTCATCAGAGACGGGGAGGGGTGCTCCCACCGCCAGACTCTTGCCACTTGCCGTGTAACCTTGAACAAGCCACTTAATCACTCAGAGCCTGTTTCAGAAACTAAACTTTTCAGGGTGGTTTTGAGACAGAAACAAGCAAATGTGTACCTAGCACAGTACTCTGGCACAGAAAGCCCTCACCAAAATCGCTGCTGCTGGGTAGCAAACTCTGGAGGCTCCTGGGAGGAATCCGTAGTTGTCCATAGGCCACCATTGACCTTGACCTTGGTAGGGGTTTGAGAAACCCCTGGTAAGTGTCAAATTCCAACCTTCCTTCCACAAAGATATAGATGCCCAAACACACCACCTCACCTGCCTGATTCTTGCCTCCCGCTGGTATTGGTTGGCTTAACATTGACCCATAAGCCTGACCCACTCCCCTGTGAGTTTTCCAGCCTTTGGCTGGAAACCAAAGGAGTTGTGGCACTTTGGTTCCTCTCCAAAGGGTCTGGGGAAGTGAGGCAGTGCGCCCACCACATTGCTTCAGGGGCTGGCCCCCGAGACCTTGAACTTGGAAGGTGCCCAGTCCAGTTCCTTCCCATCACGTGGATTCAACAGATGCCAGCCCTTCTTGTTACTTTTTGTCCTCATTCACACTCTGGCTGCTCATTTGGTTTTTCTTTTTTAATGCTGGCATTTGCTGCAGTAAAACCTTACCCATCTGGGGCCCAGAGTAGAATGCAGGGGCTTTCCTGTAACTTTTTTTTTTTTTTAATAAAGATTTTATTTATTTGACAGAGATCACAAGCAGGCAGAGAGGCAAACAGAGAGAGAGGAGGAAGGCTCCCTGCCAAGCAGAGAGCCCAATGCGGGCCTCAAACCCAGGATCCTGGGATCATGACCTGAGCTGAAGGCCAAGGCTTTAACCCACTGAGCCACCCAGGCGCCCCGCTTTCCTGTAACTTTAACCGCAGCTTCACACCTGGCCTTGAGAACCCTACCTTCTCAGCAGGTGGGCCTCAGCTGAGATAATTCCCTGTGCTCCACCCGACCTTCATCTCCAATGTGAAACCACATCAGAACCAAGCTCTTCCAAGGACGAGAAAAACATTCCAGGAAAAGCATTTTCATTTTATTTAAAAATTATTTACAATTTATTAAGCCTTCATAAATGCTTTATTTTAAAATCCTTTTTTTTTTTTAACTTTTTTTTTTTTTTTAACCTGAAGAAAATCTCGGGGAATGGAGCAGGGAATGGGGAGGGGAGTGGTGACAGGCTCCTTTGGGATTTTGCAAAGGGATGGATATAACACAGCAGCAGTGGCCTGAGCCCCGTGGCCTGAGGGGTAATGAAAGGAAGATTAGCCAGGCAGGCGCTGTCCAGCCAGTGGCCAGTGGGGCCAGAAGACTGCATGATGACAGTTCTTGCTGGCAACTCCCTGTTGGCCGGTTTGGGTCTCAGGTGCCCAGCATGGAGGGGCTGATGCTTGGCCTATTCCTATTAGGTAGGAGCAGGTGTTGGGATGGGTGGCAGCTACGGGGTTCCCTAGGGGTCATGCGCTGCTGAGCATCAGGGAGAGTCAGGCAAGGGGGGAGAAGTCAATCATCCATTGCAGGAAAGGGCATCTCTGGCTGGAAAGTCCTTCCACGTGCTGTGGCCCTCCCATCTGCAGCACCTGCTCTGGTTGGTGGGGAAGAGGGGACAAAATTACGTGGGGGTATGGTGACGGTACCCTGGGGTATGCCAAGGCTTTCCAAAGACCTACACTTTTTGGCAGATGCTAACTTTCCCCATCGGTTCGATAAACACTGGAGAAGACCGCTTGTCTCTCAAAGTCTGTCTCGGACTGGCCCCTATTCACTTCACTCTGCATTGCAGAAACTTTGGGCTGAAAGTTCCACTAGTTAAAATAGTGGTTTTTAACCCTTTGTGGGTCTCAGACCTTTGAGACTCTCCTGAAAGCTTTAGCCCTCTGGACAAAACAGGTAAGAACACATACACTAAACTCTGACAGTGTTAGGGGTTTCACAGACCCTCTGAAGTCCAATAATGGACCCACCTGGGGTGACTGACCCCCAAATTAAGAACCCCTGAGTTAAAGGTTCCTTTGGGTTAGCGTTTTCTTTTGAGATGCAAATAACCCAGAGGAATTATCAGTCTCCCCCTCTCTCCTTGTGATTACTGATTGAATGGGTGTGGGGGTGTGACATTAAAGGTTTTGGGGGAAGGCGAGGTAAGCCTGGATAGTATTTCCCAGGGAAAGATTTGAGAATGGTTTGGAGATTGAGCAGGCAGAACGGGACCTCTGGATCCCTGATAGAGGGAACTCAAGAGATGCGAGATAGAAAGGGAGACAGGTGTCCCAAAGATAACCTTCACTTAACTCCCACGTACTCCTGAAGGTTTGTTGGTGGTGTGGTTAGTGAGCTGAATTTTAGTATTGAAGTAGGTATGGCGTCATTCTGCCATCTGGTGGCCATACTTGGAATTGCATCTGCTCTGACATCCATGTGAAAAAAAGATCTAGTAAGTTCTTGGAATAAAGTACCCTTGGCTGACCTGCTGGGGTGGAGGAGTAAGGGGTCGGGTGGATTGGAGGGAACGGATGAAAAAGGAGAGCAATTCTCCAGCGTTCCCACGTAATGCACACTGAAGTCCCATGAGAGCTTGCATCCTTCTTGGCTGACCTGGGCACTCTTTGGTTTGTCATGGCTAAACTTGCTTAAACAGCTTAGAATTTTTCTATATAAGTTTCTGTTTGTTTGCTTGCTTTGATTTCAACTTTAAACCTGAAGTTCCATCTCTGGCTCCCAAACCTGTCTCTGTTCTCTGCTCTTCCTCTTCCAGAGCAGATTTACGACTGGATCGAGAACTGCTAATTGGGAGCCAAAAAGATACATCCCTGGGAAAAGACAGTGACTTGAGGTTCCATCTCGCGGTCTTCCCATTCCAGCCGAGACACACTTCCTGGCTGCTAGAACCCTTATCTAACAGGAAACTGGTCACCGACAGTTTTCTGTTCTGTACCATCCCATGCTAACATAGCCGGGTCCCACTGCATTAAAGTCCTGGAGGAAATCTCGGGGCATCTCCTGCACTGACCTTCACAACTGCTTTCTCCACTGTCTCTGTGCCTGTCCGCCGGTGGCACCTTCTGAGCTGAGCGAAGCATGAAATATGGCATCAGGGGATCCCAAAGAACAAAAAAGGAGTCAGGGGTCCCAGAGTGGCATTGTCAGCTTGGGGTCATTTCTCCTCCAGTCCCAGACTGTACTGTGGAAAAGACCATTTCTAGCATGTTCCACCGGAGGCATCTCTATTCCGTGATGGCCACAGCAAGGCTCTGAGTCAAACTGGAGGCAACAAGGGGGAATCTGCCAAGCTGACAGCAAGGGGTGAGGAGGTGGTAAGGAAAGCAGAATGCTCTGTCACCTGTGGGAGGCCTCGGGAGACGCAGAAGATGGGAGGGTGGGTTCTCCCTCAACGCTGAATCTCACATTCCCAACAAACACTCAGCCCCGTCATGTGATCAGAGGCATTAAATTGGAGTTCTCCTCAGAGGCTCTCTCTCCATCGGGTGACCTCTTCCGTTTTCGACCACCTGGAAAACAATTTGTAAGTGTCACCCTCTGGCTGGGAAGAGGCAGAAATGCAGACAAAGCCCTTGACAGTTTGGCAGGAAGTAATCTGCATGGAATCCCGGTGCAGGTATCAGCATTGGTACATCTGGAAGGATTAAAGCAACACTGAGATAACACCTCCAAAAAGCCAGGCTAGTGTCAGTGGAATGGAGATCCGCCGCCCCGCACCCCCCCACCCCCCCACCACCAGAGGTTTGAGTGAAGCCCACGTAATGCCTCGGGATCATCTCTTCATCCCCTGAAGGCCCTGGCCCACCTCACAGACACCTGAGAGAGGATTGGTCTTCCAGCCTATGATGTTCCAGAAGCCAGGGTTTTGGTGGGTGTAGCTGGGAGCCATGCCCACGCGTCTACATTCTGTAGCTTGGAAACAACCCTCCTTCTACAATGGGGCAGGTGGGATAATCCCATAATTGTCCTCAAGGATGGAGGCACAGTCTGTCCCCAGCTCTGTTGTTTTTGGGAAGGTGTATTTTTCACCTTGTTCTATCTGCTATCGACTTCCTTCCATGAAGGATATTGCTTTCCTTGCTACTAAGTCTGCTGGACACAAATTCTTTCTTTAAAGGATTAGACAGTAAATCTTAGAGGTTCTGCAGGCCATCTAGCCCCTGTTGCAACTGCTCAGTGCCGCCATTATGACCATAGATAACAAATGGGTCTAGCATCCAGTAAGTCTTGATTTATAGGACTCTCTGATTCACAGGCAGGAGAGGGAGGTCAGGATTTGGCCATGACCATGGCTTGCAGACCCCAGTCCTAGACGACCACCAGCTAAATGGGACACATCCCCAAACTCTCAAGGGCACAGTACTGGTCCAAGCCCAATTATGGATTTTCATGGGTATACTCATCAGGTTCCTGCAAGGAGTCAATGGTTCCTCCTCCAGGAGTGATGTCCTAACGTGCTTTTTCTAGTGACCAGGTGGTGGGAATCCTTCATCTGGGCAAAGAGCTACTCACTCAAGGTTCTCAGCAGCTTCTTGCCCACGGTTTCCTCAAAGTCGCTACTGCAGGGGCTTGTCTCTGTGTCCAGGTTGATATTACAGCATTCACTGTCTGACGCTGAGAGAAAGGAGAGAAGAAAGAACTCAGGTCTTGCCAACACCCAGGGAGCTAGGAAGAGTGACTCTGGCTGATGCTTCTCAGCAGGTAGCAGTTCAAAACCAGAGGCAAGGCCATGGTGGCCGTGACAGGGAGGAATGCCCAGGGAGCCGTGGGCTTTTGTTAGTTAGCAAGGGGCACTTTAGGGCCACAAAAGGAACAAAGATTTCAGGAGCGAGAATCCAACTATCCAAACGTTCTTTGGCAAGAGAGGGGAGACGAGGACAAGATATTCTCTGCTCAGTATCTTTGCCAGACCCAAAGTATATTTGAGGACCCTGGAGGTGGGGTGTCGCCTCCCATTCTTGCTCAGACCCGGGAGATCATGGGACTCAATAATAATTAAGCACACGTCTCTAACACCTCCCACCGAACCCAGTGGGAGTTCAGAGGCACAGAATCTCAAAGCTAGAAGAGGACCAGGCCCTTAATGCCCGTGAGGTAAGGACCTGACCTGGGAGGCAGAGTCGGGTGGTGGGCACTTCTGGGGGTGCTTGCTTCAATGCAGTGTTATAGACCAGACAAGTCCCTTCTCTGGGCCTCAGGGTCCTCACACGAGGTCCCTGTATCACACAAGGCGATGGACTAGACGAACTCCAGACTGTCTTCTCCATTCTTTTGCCTTTGATACGATTTCTTGCTACATGCTTTAGCTACTAAATTCAGTGTGCAAGGGAGAAAAAGAACATCCGGAACGGTGACTCTGTATGTCCCAGATACTCTGAATTAGCCACAAGTTCAAATATATTGGCTTACTGACCACAGAAATGGAGAGCACTTGTTGGATCATTACCCTGGACTTGAGGGGTCTCAGACTACGGACTGGAGCAGGTCTAGGAGGCCAGGTGGGGTAACTGCTGCCCTGCGGGGATGGGTTGGGGGGAGCACAGGCGGGCTGCAGGCTTGGAGAAGATGATCTCGGCAAGGCAGGTACGAGAGGATCTCAGGACTGGTGGGTCACTGGGAGCTTGGAGCAACACTACCGCCAAGATGGAAGTGTTCAAAGTCTCAGAGAGAGGGGATAGGATCTCAGCGCTCAGAGGGCAAGTCCTACAGATCACCTCCGGCCCAAAGGAAGGGAAGAGCCCTGTCAGTAGGAGGAACAGCTGACTTCAGTCTCCTCGTGTGTAAGGCAGGTCTAATGAGAACTTCCTACTATGCCCAGAGCCTGGTACCAAGCACTGTGAGATGCCCTCTGTATTTGCTATCTCACTTATGCCCAAAGCTACTTGATGATCTGGTGAAGGAAGAAACTTACCTATTAAGATCAGGTCTTCCTGGGAGACTGGAGGGAGGGGCCTGAGGAGGGGCTGGAGCTCGGGGTGTGTGTGTGGGGGGTGTGTGTGTGTGTGTGTGTGTTTCCCTTCCCTCGCTCGCTGTGAGAGGCAGTGGGAAATATCACATGGGGGCTGGCGTCCCTCGCCCGGCTCTCCCCAGGGCCATCCCTGCGCCCGACAATGAGGACCCTGATTTCCCTCCCTGACCTGCTGTCGTAGGAATGGCCGCAGAGGATAATGAGAGCTGCTGTGTGCTCTGCTCCTCGAGGTCTGTCATTTCCTCCTGGGTGAAGGCCATCTCCTCCATCCTCAGGTACACAACCTCGCCGGGGCTTCTCAGCCCATCTGACCGGCTGCCTGGGGAGGACAGCAAGTGTGTGACCAGTCTGCTCTGGAGAAGATCCGAGACTCCAGCTGGCCTCGGACGGCAGCTCTGGGCAGGGGTGAGGGAGGAAGGGGGTGCTGCACTCAGCCCGGGCCAGCCCACCCAGTCAACTTACACGGCAGGCTGTTCCTGTTGCTCAGGAGGGTGATGGCAGGGTCATCCTTGGGGGTCTGTGGCGTACCCCGGGTCGTAGGGGCTTTGGCGGAGTCTCCGTCAGTGAAGGCCTCCATGTCGGGGGACTGGGGTGAGCTGTCCATGTGGCAGGCAGTGAGTGCATTCTGGTACTGCTGCCGTGTGATCTGGAGGAAAGAAGAAGGGTGGGAGGAAGCTCAAGAGGACGGGGCAGAGCCCTCTCTGGATGTGGCCAGCTTCTCCCAGCTTGGAAGCAGCTCTGCTAGGGTGCGTTGGAACCCCTGGCCTCTGTGGTCTAGGATCCATGAACTGGGTCTTTCTCAAGCCGTACCAGCCTAGCAGTTAAGGGGACAATGTGTCCCCGCTCTCTTTTTTATTGGCTCTGGGCTCCTCAGTGCACCTGGAAGAACTAAACCTTCTTCTTCTGAGACTCGGGAGAGGATGGAGGGTACCTTCAATTTGCAGGGGAGCTGCCCACGGACAAGTTTTAAATGCATACAATTGTCAAGGGCCCCCATCCTGAGGATCACTCAGACTGTGGGGGGGGGGGGGATGTTCTGCTGCTCTGGGTCCTCCTTCCTGTCAGGAAGCTGGAGGCTGAGGCCCCAGAGCATTCGGGCATTTCTGATTTGGACTTGGGCCATGGCCAGATGTGGGCTCCTGCTCCTGTGTGGGAAAAGTGCACAGCAGAAGTCTCCCAGTTGCCTCCTCAGATCACAGGAATCTTGCTCATGATTTTCCTGATGTATCGAGCCTCACCTACAAGTAGAAGCATCTAGACAGTCAGGCTTAGCCAGAGCAGAAGGGAGCTTCCAGAATTCCAGGCAGCAAAAGTATAGGTCAAATGTCTTTTCTGGAATACGGAAAGGTTTATCGGTCATTCCTGTTCTCTGGGTGTATGTCTGCCTGATACCCTGGTTTCTGGTTAAAAAAAAAAAAAAGGGCTGCTTTCTGCACCACCCAATATGGAAACGGGATACCATTATTCAGTGAAAGGCCCTGGGTGAAAAGTGAAAATGGCCCATAGCAGTACATCCTTCCCATGTACCACGGCCCCTTCAGTGTTTGCCTTCTGTCTTCGCTGCATTTAGCTAGACAACCAGCAAAACTACAAACTGTTCATAGCCCTCCTCTTTCCTTTAGGAGCAGGATTGGGATTACATGTGGGAACAGGAAGAGTGTGCAGCTGGAAACAGGAGAGGGAATGGTTAAGATTTCCACTTGGAACAGAGGTTGCTAGAAGCTGGCTTGGTATCTGGCAAGAGCTCTTCCGACATCGGCCCCCAGACAACTGCTCACTCCTCAGCACCTGCTCCCAGGTCCCCCTTTCCCCAGTGGCTGGAATGCACCCCATGCCTGGCCTCCCTGGGGGCTGTGGGTGATGGTTGAACCCAAGGCCCAGAGTCAAGCCTAGACTGCTCTGTCCTTGCATGCTCTGGGTTGACTCTTCTTCACCTGTGGCTCATACCACTTCTGCCTTCCTCACACACTGGCTTTCCTCCTTTCTTTGCTGCGCGGGCGGGTGCTCTGATCATTTTTATTGAATAGTTGAGTTAATTTGTCCTGCTTTATGATCCTCTGATGTTCTTCCTATACTTTCCAGATCCTATGGTCTTCCAATTCCTCCAGAATGTTTTAAAATTATTTAGTGCTCATCCCGAATGTTTGATAACCATCTTCACTGAAATACCTCCACGACCGTTTAGGCAATGAGTGTTTCCTCTTCATAAAGAGAAATGTTCTATTTTCCCTCAAGTTGGGAACGCACTACTCTGTTGGACATTATCCACCTTTTCTTCTCTGACAGACTTCAGGATATCTTGTGTGCAGATCAAGCAAATTCCAAGCACAACTAATCGAACTGCAAAACACCTATTAAGAATGTGTGTCTTTTGTGATTCTTATGGGACACACACATGCAGAGATCCTAAGCTTCTAGCCATACTATTGTCCATTAGAGGGGGCAGACAAGAATTCTCTTGATGGTTTAAAACCGTGACTCTCAAACTTCAGCATCAAGATGACCTGGAGGGCTTGTTAAAGCAAGATTGCTGGGCCCCACTGCCCACGTTTCTAATGCACTCGGTCTGGGGCAGTGCCCAGGGTGGGCATTTCGGAACAAGTTCCCAGGTGATGCCGATGTGGCTGCTTTAGAGACCACACTCTGAGAACGACTGACTTAAGACCTGGTTAAAATCAGACACAGTCCTTCTTAGGTTTTTGCTTTTCTCCCTTTAAAGGAGTCAAATGGGGCGCCTGGGTGGCTCAGTGGTTTAAGTCGCTGCCTTCGGCTCAGGTCATGATCTCAGGGTCCTGGGATGGAGTCCCACATCGGGCTCTCTGCTCGGCGGGGAGCCTGCTTCCCTCTCACTCTCTCTGCCTGCCTCTCTGCCTACTTATGATCTCTCTCTGTCAAATAAATACATAAAATCTTTAAAAAAAAATAAAGGAGTCAAATGGATAAAGTGGCAAAGCGCTAATGGGCATTGATATTTTTTAGGTCAAAAGGATATGTTCTGTGTATTATGGCATGTAACAACCGGGGTCTCCACTTAGCATCTAAAGTCTTCAGTAGATTCAATGGAATTGCCGACTTTTGCAGCCCCCTCTGTTGGGAAGTGAGAGAAGTCAGGCTCTGAAATTTCTCCAGGAGATGTCAACTCTGAGCCCACCCTCAGTCTTAAACCTTATCCTGAGTCAATCACACAGACCATCAGGCATGTATTAGAGATTTCACCACCAACAGTCTGTCCTGCAGCCCATGCTGATGGTGCAGGGACTTACTGTGCTGCAGAGAAAGGATCAAAGTAACATGCTAATTATTCATGCCTCCTGGGACAGTGCTTCTCAAGCTTGGCAGCACATTAGAACCACTTGGGAAGCTTTAAAATATCCTGAAACTCAGGCAACACCCTTAAGCAATTATATCCGAATCTCTGAGAGTGGGACGCAGACATCAGGATCACTTCAAGCTCCCCAGGTGATCCCAGTGCGCACCATGGGTGAGAATCACAGCTCTGGACTCTTGGAAATGCCCCTGTAATCAATTATTATCTTGGCTCCCCTTGATAATTGCCTTCACTGATGTTCAACTTTCCTACTGGACCCACAGCTTGCACAGAGGCCTGAAATAAAAAACCTCCATATGAAGAACAGAAACTCTGGCAAAACTACAGATGAAGCCAATATGTGTAACTTTCTGATGCCTTCCATAGTTCTATAGAAATCTGTCGGATAAACCCTTCGAGAAATTACTGCCAGGAAAAAGCTCCTTTCTATTAAAACAAAACAAAACAACCCTCCTTTCTATAGATAAATGATGTACTTCCTTACATCACATGAGAATCCAAATATCCCACTAGGTTTGCCCTCTTTGCTTTTATGACCAGGAAGCTCACAGATAAATTTTTTATTTACTGAGAGTAACAAATGCACACCTGATAGCTTTTCCATCAAGTTGGTTTGCAATTTTTTTCTCATTTCCTTATTTAAAGCATCATTGAGTTAATTTTTGGGGGGAAATCATATACATTGCTGGAAGTTCTATAAATATCCTACAGAATAGGACTGATACTAGGTGTTCAGATGCTGGTGGAAACCCTAGCACTAGTGTTACCCATAAAAGCTTGCTTTTGCAGGGACAGGTCGGGATATGAGGATGGAACCTTCCATCCATAGAGTGTATTATGGCCTACAGAGCATTGAGATTTGTGTTATCTCCTTTGCTGCGCATAGCGTGTGAGAGTGTTTGTGATCCTCAGTGTGCAGATCAGAAAATGAGGTCCCGAAATGTCGAGGGATTGTCCAAAGTTGGACAGTTAGCAAGCTTTCAGAATCCCAGCCAGTACACTGTCTCCTAGGCTGTGCGATGTGCCTGGGAAAGTGCTGGTCACTCTTAAGAGCCAGGGAGATGGAAAGGAAAGTGAGATGGGGGAATTCCAGAGGGGGCACTCTAGAGTCTCATAATGGTACCCCTGCAACCTAGATACTGGGATTTAAAGGACTTTGCTCTTGCTCCCCAGGGACAACCATCTCAGCCTGGGCTCTGTACACTGTGTGGCTGTCCCTGGCAGCACGAGGCTGCTTTCATAGTCCTTTCAGGCAGGTGTCCCAGTAACTGCTTTGTAGGCTTGGGGTCTACAGGCATCTGACGACTGAAAGGAAGCTGGCACATGGCCCGAACCAGTGTCGCCATCAAACCCAATTCTCTAATGTGCCCAGAACCTTCCCCTAGGTGAAGCTTTCTTTGGGATTTTGTAGCTTCTCCTGGCTTAAAGGACAGAAAATTTTCCTAAATGAACCCTGATAAGCTCAACAAAGGACTTGATGTTACTCTTTTGGGGTCAACTAGTTAGTTTAGATTTGTCTTCTAGTTTCATCCCAGTTTTGCCACTTTCAAGCTGGGCAACCTTGGCCAAATCATTAATCTCTCTGAGCCTGTAACAGAGGCCCAGAGATAATGAGGCAACATCAGTGAACCTGTCATCCAGCTGTTAGAAATGACTGTTTACAACACGTCCACACCCATCTCTCACAAGTTACCTTTTCATTTTGTATATTTTATTTTCATTTTATTTATTTTTTTCAGTGTAACAGTATTCATTCACAAGTTACCTTTATAATGGGAATAGACTTCAAAGAAAGGGGTCAAACCTACCATCTCATTATGTCTAAATGGTGGACGGCACATCATGAAGTAGGTGGATGATCCCTCTGCCCCTGGAGAAGGAGTGAGTGGAGGGGCTGCCAAAGTAGGACGAGGTCTTAGGAAAGTAAATCCTTAACTAAGAAAATAAAGCAAAAGACAAAGTAGGGGAAGGAAGGAGATTCCAAGTGGGACTATGAAAAGAGGAAGATAGAGAGAGGAGAGACAGTGAGTGAGGGAAGACGGGAGGGAGTGAGAAGGAAGGGGGTATGCTCTGGTTTGACTGAGATGGATTTGGGGGCTCAGGGCTCCAATCAGCTCGTGTATTTGCCATAGTCCCCAAGCCAGAAGCCTCTTGGGAGTGTTGCAAAGTGCTGTATTTAGTTTATTTTTGGAAAGGTTCTGTCCAGGCTGCATGTGCAGTGAGCCATACCATTCTCTCTTTGTTCTTTAGAAAAAGGGATATCATCCTCCGGTAAGCTGGAATCGAGGATCCAGGAACTCTAACCCTCTTTAAGCACTGTTCTGGAGTAAGACAAGGAGCTGGGCATAAAGTATTGTTTCTAGCCTCCCTTCCTTACAAGGTACTGAGTTCCCTGTCATGAAGGCATTCACACAGACATTAGATAACCACTAGTTGATGGTGTTAGAGGGAAGATTCAGACGACCCCAGCTAGGACCCAGTATCAGTGGGCAGAAGCATGGTTCTGGGGGGTAAGGGTGGGGGTGGGGGGTTGCCCAGTTCAGGGGCAGGGGTTGGGAGAAGACCTACACTGTCGGTGGATGGTTGTATTAAAGGAAAGGCACCATCCATGGGTTACCTTCTCTCTCTGTCTCACAGCTGTGTTTTCACAATGCTTCCTCTTTTTAAATTAAAAAAAATAATAAACTACTGGCCTGTCAACATGTCACCTTCAAAGAAATTGTTGACAAGGCACCACTCTAGAAAATGCGTTCAGGAAACAACCTCTCCCCAGCTGCATTTCTAGATTCAAGCGTTCTTCCCCTGGATCCCTTCAGTTCTTCTTCTTCTTCTTCTTTTTTTTTTTTTAATTTTGCTTCAAGCATGACTTTTTGTCACTTTGGTTCTCCTGTTCAACTGTCTGAGAACTTCTTCCTCTCTGGCACGGTACCGTCCAACAGAAATAGAATGGGAGTTATACGAGTAGTTGAAAATTTTCTCGTAGTCACATTAAAAGTAATAAAAACTAATAGGTGAAATTAATGTTAATAATGTTGCATTTGACCTAACATATTAAAAAATTCACTTCAACATGGAATCAACATAAAATTATGAATGGGGAATCACACATCCTTATTTTGGTGTGAAGTCCTTGGAATCCAGCAGTATTTTATACCCACGGCTCATCGGTTTGGATGAGCCACGTTTCGTGTGCTCGGCAGCCACTTGTGGCTGCTGGCTCCCAGGCTGGACAGCAAAGGACCAGGAGATCAACCTGAACCTCTCTGCCCAGTTTTGAGAACACGGACTTGCATGGCCAGTTGTGCTCCCATGGCCTACACACAACCACGGGACCAGCTCAGCTGCTTCTTCACTGTCCCTTGAATGCACCTGCATTTATCAGTGTTCTTCCTATTCCTTCCTCACTCTTAAACGCCTGGTACATTCTCCAGCAACATGGTGCTTAAAGTATGTGCCATACGAATTCATAATCACCTGGGTCACTACAGCTTAACCTACATTTCTTCTCCCTAGCTAGATTTTAATCTCCTCATAAGACAGAGGATAGGTTTATATTTCCTTAGAGTAGCCCATAGTGTCTAGGACCATTAATAATGCTAATAAATACGTACCGACTCATTCACTGAGGAAATCAAACTGCTGCTCAAAAGGCAACATGTTTTTATTCTCTTTTTATCACTGTAGCTACAAGCATTTCTGAGCAATAGCTTGAGTTCAAATAATCTTCTCTTACACATGGCCAGTTAAGAACTCACGCAGCCGCTAAATTACAAAGGAAATGGAGATCTGTTGATCTTGGGAATAACCAGAAGCAAGTGTGCCCTTCTGGACACTTTGACTTTGCAGCCAACGTGTTCAGAAGTTAACCTTCAACCAGGGTGCTGTCTCTCCTATCATTTTATGATGTTCATCCCCCAAAACACCATCCTGCAATTTAGGGATTCTGCCACCAGATGGTGATGGGGTATCTTGGTCACGGTTACACAATCAAGACCGTAAGACAGCTGCCAAATAGTCTAATAATGATATTTACAAAATGCAATTTTTATTTATTTATTTATTTTTTTTACAAAATACAATTTTTAAAAAATTCATAAGGATGCTTTGGTGCCTCCGTTCATAATTCATTAACTATGATTAATCATGGCTTCAATAGCTCTCCCAGATAATCATGAGATACACCTTTCTATCTAATTAGGTAACTAATCTGGAAGTCAAATTACTCCTGGACTTGGTAATTGTTCTGGAACTTCAGTCTGTTGGACAAGAAAAACCCTTGCAAAATCTTCCTACAGCCCCTAACAGGGGCTTGGGCTGCGAGACCACCCCTCTCGCACAGTTCTTTATGCTGTGGTTACTTATTTATCCTCTCTGGCCCCCTCCTAGCATGGAAGCTCTAGAAAGGCAGGACCTTACGGTCTTTTTCACCACAGTCTCCTGTCAATGCCGAGACAAGCACAGGGCAGGCCTGCGGTCAGTACTGTTGAGCACCTACTCACACTGTGACTTTCAAGCTCTTTCCCCACAAACCATGTGACAAGGACTACAAACCAATGAGAGCTGACATAGTAGAGTTTCTTGGCTCCCATTTTTTCCTACCTCCACTGCTGAGGAAGGCCTGCAACGAGAGGGCCTCTGGGGAATCACAGGCTTCAGTTTTCTTTACCTTCCTTGTCATACAGGATTTGTTAATTGTCTCCAGTCATATAGACCCATGAGTATTGCTGGGTTAGTTCCCAAAGTCACTTCTCCTTGGGGCTCCTTCAGCTCTGATTTCCCACAACTCTCCCTAAAGCCCAGGGATTTGAGGGCTTAGACTCTGGAGACCCAACTCTGAAGCTTGGCTCTGCCACTCACCAGCCCTGGGGTCTCAGACTTCTCAAGCTCCAATGTCTTCAACTCTAAAATGGGAATGACAGTAGGACCTACCTCACAGGGCGGTGGTAACACTAAGTGGATCAATCAGACAAAGGAGCCATAGACCACATGCACAGTTATCCCGCCCCACCCTCCAGGCTCAGCCCCTGTCTCTGGTAACTTTCCATCCTTACAGTTTCAGCTCAGGGTGTCTGCAAGATTCTGGAACACAGAAAACCAGCCAGTGCACACTGCTATCAAATTATCAGAACTTGTGTTCTGGACAGAAGGAGAGAACCTCCTCCCACCTTTGTGACTGATACATCTCTCATAATCCAGCCTGCAATTTACCAAGTGAACTCACTGGGTGTTTTGTTGGACTTGGAGAAATGGAGCTCACTCCTGATCTCCCACTCAGGCATGTAATGGTTTGCAGAATGCTAGCAACAAAACAAATAAAACAAAACCTATCAAATCAAGCAAAGGAGGAAACTCTGGAAGGTTTCTGTGCAATCCCAATCCCAATGAGAAGTATGAAGAAAGAGCTCCCTTCCTCTTTAACTACAAGGCGATAAGCATCGCTGCTTCTCTCCCCTGCCTGTGCCAAGTGATGCTCCACCAACCCCGTGATGGCTAAGGGGAGGGCAGTTACACAAACGGTTAGTGGTTAACCCACATGCCAAATTGCATTGGAGCAGTAAGATGTAGAAATACACCATTGTACGTAAAGCCATAGCACGGTTTCTTCTAGACACTTGGTTTATTAATCACCCACAAATTTATCCTGAAAAAACAAAGCAACCTGGTGCCAATGGCAAGGGATCCAAAGGAAACAGTTCTGCTGGAAACTTGTCTCAGGCAAGCTAACTCCCTATTGTTTTGTGCCTCAGTTTTCCCACCCACGAAATGGGGATCAGGAGATCATAAACGAATGACAAATAATGAACAGTCATCAAGCTAACTGAAAACAGGGCCCTTATAAAGGGAACAATGAGCAGCCAGCGTTCTCTGGGAGCAGGGGGCATGGGGAGGCACATCCCATCCCCCTGGCTGGCTGGCTGGCTGGCGCTGGGACGGCCCCCCGGGGGAGTTACCTTCACAAACTGCACGTCGCTCAGGATGTGCACTGAGTAGTCAGGAGTGTACAGGTTGTTGCTGCTGCCGCACAGCTGGGTATTGCTGCCCCCAAAGTCACTGCGCTCGCGGTTTGGAGACTCGGAGCGGTTCAAGCCGCTGCAGCGAGAAGGGGACCGGTTTACTGCAGATGGTGGTGGAGAGGCCGGGGGACAAAAGGCAAGGACAGGTAGGCAGGGAGGAAAGAGAAGGGAATGGAAAGAGAGAGATGAGGGGAGAGAGAGAGAGGTGTTTACTGAGGGCCAGAGGGACTTCTGGGCAACGCTAACCCCGGGTGCTAGACCCCGGCCCGCACCCTTCGCGGTGGAGGCTCAGGGCAACTCTGCTCAGGCCCCTCCAACTCACCACAGCCTGCACCTGGGAGGAGCTGGACAGAGGTGGTCCGCAGCTTCAGTTCAGGTCTTTGGACTAATGTCAGAGATAAGGACCACGCTGTGGGTGTGGGTATAGCTCCCCCTGAGCGAGAGACCCTCTGCCAAGATCTCAACGCCGCTAGCAAGTCTCATTGTTCAGAAAGGTGAATGCCTTAGGTCTGAGGGCAGAGACGACTGATCCGTGCAGTGGTGAGCATGTTAGCAGGGATCACTCAGGTCTGCCCTAACACTGGCAGGACCCTGGACAAGCGGAGACCCACAAACTATATGGGTACTGATTTGAGTCACATGAAGAAACTTAAAATTCGCTCCATCCTTGTCCTTGACAATTGTCCTTGACAATTGGAAGGCAAGATCCAATCCCTTAGAATTTCTGTTAAAGCGGAAAACATGAAACAGGACTGTATGCCGACAAACAGTCCCTGCCCTAGGGGCTTCCCAGTCCCCTTCTCCCAGGGTGGCTTAGGTGAGGAATTCCGGGGTTCCCCCATCTGAAGTGTGGTCCAGAAGGCAGAACACAGGCTCCGGCCCCGTGAGTTCCTCACCCTACAGAAAGGGCTAGGGCTGAGGAGGGCCAAAGTGGGGTCCTCTAAAGTGTGGGTCTAAGGCAGGACTCCATCTAGGCCTACATGGGGGCAGGGGATGCTGGAATAATCCACAGGCATCCTAAATGTTCCGAGTCAGGGTTGGCTGGTTTGTTTTCCCATTTTCAAGAACCTTCTAGGGAAACTTCAACGAAGACCACAGCACTTGGTTTCTAAACGGATTATGTGAACTACTTTCCCTGGATCAAAAGAAGAGAGGTTCTCCAGGTGACCCGAGCATGATCTCAAGCACAGAATCAACCCGAGGGAGAGTGCCATCCCATGTTTCCTTCCCCAGAGGGGGAGGGGCGTGCTGTGAGCCTCGCCTCTCGCCTCTCGGAACACAGACTGAGTTCAGGGGCTCCAGGGCGGAGTCTGGCTCCTCAGAAATTCCGCTCCTGTGCTTTCAGGGGAGAACCGCGGGAATTCAATACTGTCTCGGGAGATAACGGTGCCATCAGTCAAGATAATTGATTAGCATCTATTTGGAGCGAGTCCTTGAGGGTTGATGGTGTGTTTAGCTGCAAGCTGTTACTGTTGTCTGGCAAACCAAGTAGTGGAAAGGGTAAAATAACAACAGGCAGCATCATTTTTCTCTTTAGAACCATAACAATCGCTGCCTTGATAGGATTATAGAATTAAGGATTCTATTTCCAGTGTCCTCGTTTCAGGAAATGCCCCTCACATATACTCCATTACTTACGCCAGAAACCTGGGGGCTACCCCCAGACCCTTGCTGCTCCCCCAGCCCCATACCAGGCCCTCTCACCTCCACTGTGGACATAAGCCTGTTGGTCTCTATCTCTGTCCCCTCTCAAGTCCCAATTCCCTGGACCCCTAAACTCCTTGCTTTGTCCCCAAAAGTCCCCTATGACCTGACTCCTGCTTTCCTGTCTGGCCTCATCTTGAGGACTCTCTTCCCCTCCCCTGCTTGCTCTGGTGCCCTCAATCATGCAAGTGTTACCCCACTATCTCAGAAGATGCTATTTCTCCTGCCCACCTCCCTCCACCTCCCCAGCTAGGGTCTCAGTCATCAGGTCTCAGCTGAAGCTGAAAGCTATCCTCTCTGAAGACTTTGGCTGTCCTAAGATTTCCCTGTTTTCTTCTATCACTGTCCCTTGTTCATTCCTTCAATGTACCTTTCACAAGTTTTAATTCATTATGTGTTTGTACTTGTGATATCTACTCAATTCAATGCTAAATTCCACGAGGACAGAGATCTTGTGTTTTCTGGTCGTTGTGGTTCACTCAGTATCTAGCACTATGCCTGGCCTAGAGTAGGTGCTCAATAAAAATGTAGAGAATGAATGAATCAAAACCTAAGCATCCTTAAAGAGTTTTAATGTAGAACCCAAATTTTGTTTAAAAAAATATTTCAGAGCTCTCAAAGCATCCTGGATTGGAAGGCCTTGCCTTTGCAACTTACAATCATCCTGGGGAAGCTGACTTCTCCAAGAAACTTAAGGCAGAGAGAAGGACACTCCAACATTGTGGCTGGACAGAATCAGAGAGTGTGCAGTGAAAATCAAGGGCACCAAGAGGCCTCGGGCTTTGGTCCAGTAACTTGAGAAGAAGCCACAGGGAAAACCAGGACTTTGTTTACCTAAAGCACGTGAAACTGGGGATCCTGGCCTCAGGTCTCTACGGCCCTACTTCTCCACTGGGAGATGGAGGGCCAGACCCTCTTCCACAGTGACCAAGGACTGAAGCCAGTGACGGTGCCATGGAGAACAGAGTGAAGCACCCAGGCGACTGTAAATGGCAGCAGCACTGGGCAGAAAACATGCATTTCATTTCTGGTCCTGGTCCCTTGAAAGCAAGCTGGTGCATTCTTGGCTTGGCTAGACCCTTTGTGGTCTTCTGGGCTGGCGGCTGCCAAGTAAATCAATGGCACTTCCTCAGGGTAACTGCTGTGGAAAAGGGGGCAGGCAGTTCTGCTGGAGGGTGACTTCTTTGTCATGTGAGTGGACTCTGGAACACCATACCCTGACCTGGTAGGTCTTGTCCTCAGCGCATTTTGGAACCAACGAAGGGAGTATAAGTAGGGCCTGGGAAATAACCATCTCTCCCTGATAACCCTCCAGGGTTTTGCCTGGTGGGACACGTGTTACATATACCCCATGTGTCCTGTTCCACCTCGTTATCCCTTATATCACAATCCCAGGCATATTCCAGGAGGATGGCAGGGAGACAAGGCTCTCTTATCTACTAGACCACTTCTAGCCTAGAAGGCTCTGCCTGAATCACTTCCACACTCTGTTGGAAACAGAGGCCACAAACGCCTCCCCGTCCCGCCCAGAGCTCTGGTCCTCACTGACATGCCACTCTGCTGTCACTCCCAGGACCACACGTCAAATGCAAGTGACACCACTGTCGTGCTAGGAGGAGAAGTATTGTTGTGTTCTGTTTTTTTCAAGTAAGAACAAGGCTATTGAAGGTTTATTCAGAATCCCAAAGGATTCCCAACACCAAAAGATGTCTTATAAAGGTCGGGCCTATAAAAGCAATTTTTAAAAGGAAAAAAAAAAAGCCTCACTTCACAACAAAGAAAGTCCCAGCTCATGTGAGTGTTATGCAACATCAATGTTCTCATGTCCCAAAGCCTGACATTCCTCAATAGGTAGGATGCTGATGACTCGGCGTTTCGGTAATTGTACACATACACTCAGAGGTTTTTGAGCAAGGGAAATGGAAATGCTTTTAATAAAAAAAGAGAAGAAATCAGTAACAGACGAGTGTCCCAGCAGCATGGCAAACGAGTTCAAGTTGTATAATTCCCCTTGGCATTTCCTAAGAGCAGAGGCCCAGGCTGGGGGGAGTGAAGTGAAGAGGAAAATGCGAAATTACAATCAAAGAGGTCTAAGAGGGGACGGATCAAACAGCGATCAAACTGACCACAGAATCCCTCACCAGGAGGTAGGCCACGTCACCGACATATCCCTTGTCCGCTCTTCCTTACATCACACCCTCAAGCTAGCCCTGGAGACTGAGTGGTGGGAAGCAGGGTTTTCTTCTCTAGACTCCGAGGTGCTGTGGAGAAGCATGATAGACCCCATTCCTGCAGCCCCTGTGTAGTTAGGCTGCAAGGGAAGTTGGAGCTACTGAAGTTGGGTGGAGAAGACCCTGGGGTACAATTGGGTGTGGGGTGGGAGAGGGGGTGGAAGAGGATTTGACACTCTAACTGGGGCTGAATGGAATCTCCTGTGCGCTGATAGGCACGGGGCCCTCTGAACCTACGCACAGCTCCGAGATGCTTGCCTCACTCATGACACCTGTACCTAGCGCAGAACCCATGATTCAGGAGAATGCCCCACTTCCTGTTTCAGTCTGGGGATCTGAGGGGAAAAGTAGGGGAAAGTAGGGTTCAGCGGCTGCCTGCTTCTATCTTTCGGAGCATCAGTGAGGGACAAGAGGGAACAGCCCTCTCTCGTCATAGTCACTGTGTCATGGGCCACCTGTGTTCTCCAAACTGGATGGGAGAGCTTAATTACATAGGCCCATAACAGTACAAACTAGGATTATTAAAAGTCATCATTCTGGGGTAATATTCAACATCAGACAACCAAATGCCAAAAGCTCTCTGTCAAAGCTACAATGTGAACTCTGCAAATCAGCCCAAGTTAGGAGCCCAGATGAACTCGCTCACATTACATGGAGCTTTAATGGTTCCCAAATGTTTACAACACACAAGCCAACCCAAAGGAGTATTGCGACTTACCACATTTCACAAAGTAAAAGGATTATTTTTAGAGACTCCCTCTATATTCTGGGAGGAAACAGTTTCCATTGATCTCAAAGCACATTACAGATGTCACTTGAACACTGAAAAAGAATCACTGCTCCTGATCTCTTTCCTGCCTCTGTGCTTTTGTGGATTTGGAAGGATTATCATGGGGAACTTGAAATCATCTTCACTGGGAAAAGAAAAAGGAATGAATCTGGGGAGAGGGGATGATAACTGCAGTGGAGCTGTGAACTCTCAGTGGGTTGATCAGAAGTCTACTTTTTAAATGAAAGCACCTGCAAAGCTGGCTAATTACATCATACCCTGGAAGCAATGCAATACACAAAACCACTCCTCTCTCCGTATTTCAAACTAAAGCTCCAACAGAAGGAAACTGCCTATGTGTGGATAATGGTGGCAATCTTTGGTTCAGGGACCTCTGGCCTCAGTCCACAGAGAGCACCATAATTCATTACCATGACTGCTTTCAAAATGCTAGTAAGTCACAGTCCTCTAGGGGGCACAAAATGCCCATGTTCAGAGGGGTAGCCAGGTCCAGGACAATAGAAGCAGGACCCAAGAACCTCAGATTCCATACATCACCCAGTGCTCATCAAGACAAGGGCACTCCTTAATCCCCATCACCTATTTTACCCGTCTCCCCATCCCTTCCCCTCTGGGAACCATCAGTTTGAGTCTGTTTCTTGGGTTTGTCTCTCTTTCTTTTTCCTTTGCTCATTTGTTCTGTTTCTAAAATGCCACGGGTCACTATATTGTACACCTGAAACTAAAAGAACATTGTATGTTAACTATACTGGAATTTAAAACAACAAAAGAATTTTGCAATGTATACAATATATATGTATCAAATTATCACATACATCTTACATTTACAGTGTTATATGTCAATTGCGTCTCAATAAAACTGGAAACTTTGTTTTGTGTTGAGTATAGTTGACACACAGTGTTACACTGGTTTCAGTTGTACCACTTAGTGATTTGACAAGCTACCCTCTATCCCATGACATCGCTATCAGTGTCCCTGACTATTCCCATTGCTTTGCTTTTTATATTCCTGTGACTAATTCATTTCAAGTGAAAACTTTTTGTTAAAAATAAAAAAGAATTGGAGAAATTAGGAAAAAAATGTAACAGCAAAAAAGAGAGAGATTTGGATTCCAATCTTCATTCTTCGCCTTCTCACTACACAGGTGATACTGCTGGATGGCTCCATGTTTTCAGAGGCTGTTTCCCTACTTACTGTTTTGCAATGTTAATTCCTTCCCATCTCCTGAGGTTGTTGTGGGGATCAAATAAAATGATTGGGTTCTTTTTAAATGTAAAGGCCCTATTAATTTCCAGGATTTCTCTCTCCTCTGTGCAAGATGGGAGCAAGATGTAATATATGCAAATAACTGTATTTGGCTCATAAATCAAGTATGGGGCCAGACAAAAGGAGACCAAGTGAAAGGAGGTGGGAGGAGAGAGTCAAAGGAGAAGAAAGGCATCAATGCCCTTTCTTTTTTCCTGCTTTGTTCGTCACTGCTCCACTCTGCAGAGATAAACCAAGGGTGGGAAGAAGTTGGCCTTGCTCTCTCAGCTTTGTGGCTCACCTATTTGTTGTTGGGTTGAAGACCCAGGCATGGAAAATGAGGGGAAGGTGGAAAGAGTTCTCAGGAGCAGCTGCCACCCACCAGGGTTGGATCAGAAGTTACAGCACCTCCTGGTGGGGGTGGGGCTGGGAGTGTCACACTGCAGGAACAAGTCACCTTCATGTTGGTCTGATGCTGGGTTACCATCAAGTTTTTCATAATAAATATCAATGAACTAGAATTAACCTTCCCTTAACTGGAGTTACAAAATTATAGAGAACTGGCTTGTCTGGTTAACTGAGGGTAATTTAAAAGGTAATTACATCCCTGCTTTGATCCTTCTGATTGAGTATCTTTTAAAAATGTAAGCCTTGCCTTTTGGCTAAAGCTTCATAGCATACTCTTTCTTCATGAAGACTCCCTGCATGTGAAGGATCTTGAAGGTCCATGATGTGGTCACTTCTCATTTTGCTGACAGGCAAGAGTAGACCAGTTAGCTGGTAGAAGGCACCAGCTTGGCACCCCACATGGACCGTGCTGGTCAGTAGTCATCATGAAGGCATGAGATCTCAAAAAGCAAGAAAAATTTTATTTCTTGGTGGAAAATCATTATATGAGAGGGAAAACCTTGGTGATATTTGAGAAGGTGATTAACTTGTCTTGTACAGATAAACATGGGAACCAGATAGTTTTTGATGGGGAAAAATGTGATTTGGAAGAAACAGGAGTCAACATAAATACTTCTGATCTGCAAACTTGGGGGTTTGAGGTCTCAGGACATAGCCTTTTTGAAAGTTGAGGGTCTACTGTACAGATTGCAAAACATAACTGGATTCTTGCTGGCTGAGGTTATGGTGGGGCCTCAGAATCCTATTGTGGCACTGGGATAGGAAGACAGATGTGGGGTGGGGGTACAGGGAAATGGACGTGTTTTTACATTCTAACTTCAGGGAGGTTTAAGACAGAAATTCTTGGTTTGCTCATTACTTGTTTCATGAGCCTGAGAGAGCATCCTCTAGACATGAAAACAATACAAACACTTCATCAATTATATAGACTGATTACATTCTCCTCAACCCTTGTGTTTTTCTGTAGTTCTATGAGGAGCTGCCTGACCCAGTTAAAAAGAAACCCAGCAACTTTTATATAATTAACAACAGAGGTTAAACCTAATGAAAAGTTGTTTTGAAATTCTTACACATATTCTTTGTATGAGTAAGGCCAGAGAGAATATGGTCACCAGAGAGCAACATTACAGGGGAAGATGAGGCTGGGTTAGGTAGTGGTCAGCTGAAGGCAGAGGCCACAGAGAATGAATGGTGGGGGGAAAATAGGTAGCAGTAAGGGATGGTTCTGTTGTTTTTTTCTAGTCCTCTCCTGCTGCACTCCTCATCCCTCCATTCTGCAGTGAGACAAATGATGAGGAGGAACTTACACCAGCCCTCACTCTATCATTTCTCCCTATAACCACACAGAGACTTCCCGGGAGCTAAATTCATAAGTGACACCACTGACTCGGCACACACTGGGCCGTGTGTGCCAGGGAGTGTTATCTGTGGATGGGCTATGCCTTAGTCCTGGCAGTGCCTGTGGGAGACACCAGTTCCCTCTCAGGACAGCGACAGAGACCAAAGGCCTCTTGGACACCCCACTGACTTTACGGAGACCCGACACACCCACGCATGTTTACCTGGGGAGCCCGCCAGAGAGTCCCCTCTGCTGAAGGCGAAGGTACGGGACACAGAGACGGGCACTAAAGAGTCAAGGGCCAAGGATTTGTGAGTTGCGAAAGATAAGATAAACAGAAAAGGAGAAAGACAAAACAGCAAAGTGTGTGAGTCAGTCTGTTCTTGAGTCTTCACAACATCACATTTCTCTGCAAACGGGAATCTTGCCTCTGAGAACAGGGAAATTGCAAATCCTCTCACAAAGTCACCCTCTAGAAGCCCAAACGTAAAACAGACTTGGCTGAAAGTCTTTCCGGAAAGATGTGCAGTAATCTTAGAGGGGATTCGACCTGCCGATGACAAGAGCGGCCAGGGGCCCTTGCGGGGTGGGGACGCGTGTCCGCAGCATTCTCCGTGAACCCACAAATAGGCTGGGGGTCCTGCACCGCCTCGCCCCCAGCTCTCCCCGCGGCCCCCGGGCTCTGTGCGCCTGCGCCGCGGCTCCAAGCAGAGCGCATGCTCCGGCCAGTGGCGGCCGGAAGAAGCCTGCCTCTGCCTCCTAGCAGCTCCTCGGTGCTCACAATGCCGGAAGCTTACTGTGCGTTGCGGGATCAAGCGGTGTTTCTCTCTGGGAATCTGTCTTCCTCTCTCTCATCCAGTTGTTCAGAGAGCCCCTTCCTTGGGGACTAAATGAAGTCAGTCTGTAGAGGACAGCGCACCGAAACCGGCAACTTCTGTGCTCTTACCTGCCGTGCCAGGTGATTGTACTGAGTTTACACGCGCAGGGTAGCGGGGGAGATTTATACCTCCCTGACTGATAATCATTCGGTCTGACACCAGATGTCAAAGAATATTGGAGTGGGCTCCTAATGTGAGACGTACCGGGATAAGAAACCCCACAGTCTCAAGAAGCATCCTAGAGTTTCTTGGGGGTGCAAATGAAATGTATATCCCACCAAACAGGGAGGAGACAGCCTCTCCCTGCTTGCATTGCCCCGTGGGCATCTGTTCCTTGTACCCTGAGCTCAAGCCTGGTCCCTTCAGAGTTCCCAGGCTCACTGTGATCCTCCTAGAGTCCCTGGCAATCAGATCCGAGAGAGAGGAGACAGTGCTGGCTATGTTCCCTTTACCCTGCACAGGAAAACCAGGGTGACTTACTCATAACCTCAAATTCGACTTTGAGGCTAGGTCCCAAGGCCAGTGTTCTGAAGAACCTCTCATCCCATTTATCTCTCTCAAAGGCTAATAAAGCTATAGGCTGGCTTCCAGGACAAGGGTAGTGGGCCAGACCCAGACCCTATAAGAATTCACTCCCTTATGCTCTCCTTTGACTGCAGGCTGAGGTTCGCTGCTGTTGAGCCATGCTGGGCAGCTAGACCCTGGGGTGGGGGTGCACCCAGGCATAACTGTGGGGTGTGGCAGCCTTGGCCCATATTTCACACTGTACTTTGCTAAGTGGGGAGCACTTGCGGGGGATGATGGAAAATATCTCCACACCCCTACTGGTTAATTCAATTTCTTTCTCCTTCTGAAGATTATAAAGATGCTCAGAAGTGAGGGGAGGGAAAAGTTTAATGCTCCTTTTTAGTTAACCAGTTTTGAAGGAGAGATCAGTGTTACAAGTTTATACCTGTCTCACTGATAAAATCGAAGGAGATATGGGTAGAAAGAACTAGAGACAGGAAAGAAGGAAGGAAGGGGAAACCAGGTAACAGCTTCCCAAGATTTTTAAAATAATTTTCTTTTCAAAGAAAAAAGATCATCCGTATTAGGTGGGCTGGGGAGTCTCATGTAGCTCTTTGTCCCCTGTCTTTTGATCTTCTGAAAGAGCCAGAACAGGGCTGAATGTCTAAGTAACATTTAGAATCCTAGGAATTACCCCACCCTAAGCAATCCCTAATGTGATGGATGGAAATCTCCTTTAGAGAACCAAGATTTCCCTGGTCCTGTAGCTCATCCCTCTCCCATTCAGAGTTCTTGTTCTAAGATGATGATGCTTCCTTCCTCAACCTTGCTTGAGATCTGTTGGCTTATATAAGTGTCATATGTACCAGGGCTTTACTTTTATTGATCTTCAGTGCCATGGCCATAAATGGGCCATGCCTTGGGTATGGATAGGTACTTCAGCTTCATTTCAGCCTTCTTCTCAGCTAAGGTATAAATTACACTGTAAACCATTCCACTGTTTCTACATGGAAATTACATTCTGGAACGTGATGGGTCTCAAATCTATTTCTTTGTGCTGTGTGAACTAGCCAGGACATGGGTAGTCATCCACTTGCTGGGTAATTTGGAGCAAGTCAACTCTTTAATTTCTCTGTGTTAAAATGGTATCTACCTTTCCTGTGCCAGGGATTGTGAGATCAAGCTTTGGGATCCTCTGGTAAATCCCAATAGAAAGCCCTCCGTAAAAATCTTTTTTATGATGAGAGAAAACACCCCATTTGGCATGAAAATAGCCACTGCTGTAAACATGAACAGCTGAAAGCAAGGCAAAATTCAGACCCGTGAACCAAAAAGAAATCTAGAGATATAGTTCGTTCTGGATCACGCTTACATCCCAATAAACACTATCCCTTCTAAGCGCAAGTACAATATCCCCACACAGGAAACAGCAAGAAGGTAGAGCACACAAGGGGCAGAACAAACCAGCCATGAGCCCTGTGGCAGCCTCCAGCACCACCATGCACAGCCAACTGGCAGCCAGCTCTCCACCAGCTAAGACGTGTGACAAGGAAAGAGAAGCAGGTAAGCAACATACCGTGGCAGCCTGGGACTCACATCCTAAGACCTTGTGGGCATTTCCTACAGTATGGTAATGTAATACAGTAATGACAGACCCATGTCAGGTAAAGTAAAGGCCAGTGGGTGAATTATATCCTAGTGGAGAAGGAAAGGCTGAACTTGCACCAGAGCACCCAATCACCAGCCTGCATTCCCCAGCAGGTGACAGTAAATGGGGTCCCCTCCCCTCACAACTTCTCTCCCTGTCATTTGTCACTTGCACATGAGCAGAGAAGCAGCAGGAAACATTCCAAACACAGAAACGAGGCGCCTGTGGTCCATAGGTACCTGGCAGGAGGCAGTGTTCCTGGCAGAGCATTACAAAGAGGCTGCCAACATTTGGATTAGCCCCAGCCCAGCCTCAAAGTGCTTGGTCAAGGTCCCCAGAGTGGGCTGAGACAAGACTATGATGGGGACAGGTGGGAGAGAGGTTTGAGAGATACATACGAAAGACTGAGGATCCAGCCAGGCTTCCAACCTTCCGCACATCGTTATCTAAGGACAGAAGGATGCAGTTGAGAACACACACCTCCTTATGGGAATGACTTCTCCTCCACCCCACCCGCAGCACCAGTGAACTCTGCAAAAACCAGGCAATCAAATGGAAGTTAAAAAGCAAAATAAACTTGTCTTTTCATACAGAAAAATACCACTATCCACTCCTGACACTTGATAACACTGCAGTTTACCACGGACTTCCATGAACAGACTCTCCGATTAGGAAAGGACTCTCACACCCATTTTACGGAGGAGGAAACTAAAGTCTAGGGAGTTAAATGGCTCCTCCCTAAGAGGAGTCAGGACTTGAACCCAGATGTTCTCTTCCACCATATCCCACTGCTTCCCCAAGAAGCTCTGGCTTGGGGACTGGAATACCTGAGCAAGCAGTGGTCATGATGGCTGGGACTCCATAGTAGGTGAAAGCTCCATTCTCGAAGCGAAGGCCTTCCTTGCCAACCTCCACTTCCACTTTACCCTGAGGAAAGAAGGAAGTGTACAAGGGCATGTGTGAGCACTTCCAGTGCTATTATTGACTACAACCCCAAGCACTTCTGTATGGTAACAAACAGGTGGACTTAAGTTCTTATCACAGGGAAATGTGAAGTCTGTCTAGATCCATTTCAAAAATAGAACCTCTGACTTCAGCAGTACATTAATTGTTTGATTCATAGAGGAGTGTCTCATCCTGGCTAACCAACTCTCTTTGCATGCTCTGATGGCCCTTCCATGATGAATGTCCTGGCTCCAGCTAGCCCCAGCCCCCTAAACTGCCCTACTGGTTTAGTCTGAGGTTAGACCATCTCTTGAGTCTGGTTGAGAGAAAATCTGATTCTGTGCAGAGCTTGTGTATTTCATTGTCGGGAATAATGATCGCTAATAGCTAGCATGTAGCGTGTATCTGTGGGCCTGGTACTGTGTTCTGTGCACTGCATAGATTCTCACTCACTCAGTCCCACCACCCTATGGGGCCCATACTGCTTTTATCCCCAGCTTCCGGGTGAATCAATTTGAGGCTCAGAGAGGTCACATACCTTGGGAAAGGTTAGTTAGAACGTGGCAACACTGGCATTTTTTTTTTTTTTTAAGATTTTATTTATTGATTTATTTGACAGAAGAGAGAGACAGTGAGAGGAAATACAAGCAAGAGGGAGCAGCAGAGGGAGAGGGAGAAGCAGAAGCAGGCTTCCCGCTGAGCAGGGAGCCCATGCGGGGCTTGATCCCAAGACCTTGGGATCATGACCTGAGCTGAAGGCAGACGCTTAATGACTACGCCACCCAGGCGCCCCAACACTGGCATTTTAAAGCCAGATCTTTCCCATTGCTGAACCAACACTCTTGCTACTACTTTTCAGTCCCTCTGACTTTTATTTGAAAATGGTTACGTTTACATGAAGCGTAAGAGAGTAGGTTATATGAGTTCATGACGTTATATAAACAATGGAATAGGAAGGACTCTTGTTGATTTTCAGCTGTGAAGACTGTGACTCCATTTTGGAGAAAGGAGGCTCTGTGTTAGGATGGGTGTGAGGCCCATTACAGGGTCAGAGCAGACAGGCTGTAGGCGGATAGTAAGCACAAAGAGGCCACTTCTAAGGTCACTGAGCTTAATTAAGATTTTTAAGGCAATCACTGTATTTAGGGTTTGTAAGATTCTGTTGAGAAGAGATGGGCAATAGTGACAGAGCTAATGGTAGAGCCGGGCCAGGGAGCCAGCGGCATCGCAAGCTAGAACCACATGTCATGTGTATTTGCGACAGGCCTATCCAGGCACCCAGGGCAGGAGGCGCTGGGACTTATGTGAGCACCAGGAAGATGCTACACCTCTTTCATGCAGTCATTTGTTCCCTCCCTGGTCCTCTTAAGGAGGAGAAGATTCGAGAGGCTGTAAAGGCTAAAATATGGCAGTGAGAGTGGATGTGTTCCACGCACCCCCAGTGCAAGGAGCGAGTGGGAGTCAGATATGGTGAGACGCCAGCACGACAGACACGAGACAGGCCTGCAGGTTGGGAGGCAGTGGACCATCGCATTCCTGGGCAAGTGTGAGCAGACAAGGGGGCTTCGGGATTCTGCAGGATGACAGTTTTGGAAGTGTAGTCTCAGAACCCCTCTGCTGAAGAAGTCCCCACCCCACCCCACCATAAACATTGCTGACTGGTCAGACGAACTGCCATCAAGATCCCACCACTCTCGGGACAGTGGCCAGTCACACCTGGCCCTTTTGCGGGTCATGGACAAACGCCCACGCCACCTGGCCCTGCCCTAAGGTAGCACGCTGAGGCTTCGAACCTGGCTGAGGAGGCCCAGCCCTTCCCCTCTATCCAGCCTGGAGATGCCCTCGTCCCGCCCTCGGAGGGTTGCTAACTCTCCCACTCACCTGCAGAAGCAGCACGAAGTAGTCCACGGGGCGGTTGCGCTGGTAGAGGTAGTGTTCTGGGGCTTTCTTGTTTTTCTCGTCAAACTTCAGCTCTTGGATCACATTGGGGTGTTTGAGGAGCCGGAGCAGGATCTTCTCCGAAAGGTACAGAGATTTAAAGGGCTCCACTTCTAGGGGAGATAGGGAGGCAGTGCGGATTAGCAGCTGGGAGAGTCAGGATGGGCAAACCAGGCACATGTCTATAGCCACCTCCATTCATGCTCTGCGGTATCGAGCCGGCAGGGCTCTTGTGAGTCTCAGGTGGAGTGGGGGGTGGGGGGTTGTGCACCTCAGCTTCTCCCCATGCCCTCTGGGGATATGTGTCCCTGTGCCAGCACCCTGGAGAAAATAGGTCACCATTTTGGAAATGTCACTTTTGCTATTAATTTTCTTCTTGGTGTTATTTAAAGTTGAGTGTGGCCTTAAAAAAGAAGGCAGTTTTGCCACTTGCAACAACATGGATGAACCTGGAGAATATTATGCTAAATGAAATAAGCCAGACACATAAGGACAAATATGTATGGTACCACCTATATGATGAATCTAAAATAGTCACGCTGTGTGTGCCTCAGTGGCTCAGACGGTGGGTATCTGACTCTTGATTTTGGCTCAGGTCATGATCTCAGGGTTGCGAGACTGAACTCCTCATTGGGCTCTATGATGGGGCTGGAGCCTCCTTAAGATTCTCTTTCCTTTGCCTTCTGCCCCTCCCCCACCTTTGTGCACACTCTCTCAAAAAAAATTTTTTTTAAAGATTTATCTATTTATTTATTTATTTGACACAGAGAGAAAGAACACAAGCAGGGGAGCACCAGGCAGAGGGATGAGGGAGAAGCAGGATCGCTGCTGAGCAGGGAGCCCTATGTGGGACTCAATTCCAGGACCCCGGGATCATGACCTGAGACGTTCAACCAACTGAGCCACCCAGGCGTCCCTCTCTCAAAAAATTCAGTGGTTTAAGCCGCTGCCTTCGGCTCAGGTCATGATCTCAGGGTCCTGGGATCGAGTCCCGCATTGGGCTCTCTGCTCGGCAGGGAGCCTGCTTCCCTCTCACTCTCTCTGCCTGCCTCTCTGCCTACTTGTATCTCTCTCTGTCAAATAAATAAAAAAATCTTTAAAAAAAAAATTAAAAAAAAATTTTTTTTAAAGTAATGAAACAAATCAGTCAAACTCAGAGAAGCAGAGAGTAGCACCCCAGTTAGCCAGGGCTAGTGGGAGGGGGACATGGGCGAGGTACTGGTCAGAAGGGGCAAAGTTTCAGTTATGCAGGATGAGTAAGTCCTGGAGATCTCCTGCATAGCTTAGTGCCTGTAATTAGCAACAGTGTATTGTATATGCAAAATTTTGCTAAGATGGTAGATCTTATGTTAACATAGGAAAAATAGTAATAAAGAGGGTGGGAGGAAACTCTCAGAGGTGATGGATATGCTTATGGCAGCTTAGCTCCAAACTCCTCAAGTCATATATGTTAAATACATACCGGTTTTCATATGTCAATCTTACCTCAATGAGATGGTTCAAGAAAAAAAGCAATGGTAAGAGGAGCACGGATAAGCAAGCTATGTGAACAAAAAAGGCTTTATTGCTATCATCAAATGAAATAGAGAATTTAATCTTATTGGTATGACATGTATCTGTTGAATGAAATGAAATTACAAGTTAACACAGAGTTAATTACTTAAGTGATACGTTCCCCAAAATGTGAAGCCTTGTGGTATCAATTTTCTTATTAACAGATATTATTATGTTATATTATTGTTATGTCATGTTAGGAACAGACACAGCTGTTTTGCTGTGACAGGCAGCCAGTAGTTAAATCTGTAATTAGGACTTGAAAACTACTTTCAAGAAGCTCCAATTTAGGGGCGCCTAGGTGGTTCAGTGGGTTAAACCTCTGCCTTCCGCTCAGGTTATGATCTCAGGGTCCTGGGATGGAGCCCTGTATCGGGTTCTCTGCTCAGCGGGGAGCCTGCTTCCCCCTCTCTTCTGCCTGCCTCTCTGCCTACTTGTGATCTCTCTCTTTCTGTCAAATAAATAAATAAAATCTTAAAAAAAAAAGGACCTCCAATTTAAAATTTTCTACTTCTTAGCATCTTGAACAGTCCTAGCACTCCTAACACAATAAATAGATGTTGGACTAACTGACAATTGAACTTAGTCATGGGTATTATTGTTCCAAGTCAGCACCTTATTTATTCCTGGGTGAGAAGACTAGAAAGTTCAAAGACAAATAGTACCTTCTTTATAAGAAGGGGAAGTTTGTATTTGGATCTTCTTTTTTTTCCCCTAAAGATTCCAAGATTCACAACTGACTTCTGTATTTTAAGAACCTGTGTAGCTGGGGTGCCTGGGTGGCTCAGTGGGTTAAGCCTCTGCCTCTGGCTCAGGTCATGATCTCAGGGTCCTGGGATTGAGCCCCACATCAGGCTCTCTGCTCAGCGGGGAGCCTGCTTCCACCCCCCTCTCTGCCTGCCTCTCTGCCTACTTGTGATCTCTCTCTCTATCAAATAAATAATTAAAAACCTTAAAGAAGAAAAGAAAAGGAAAGGAAAGTCACTTTTTGGGGCACCTGGGTGGCTCAGTGGGTTAAAGCCTCTGCCTTCGGCTCAGGTCATGATCCCCGGGTCCTGGGATCAAGCCCCACATTGGGCTCTGCTCACTGGGGAGCCTGCTTCCCCCTCTCTCTGCCTACTTATGATCTCTCTCTCTGTCAAATAAATAAAACCTTAAAAAAAAAAAAAAAAGAACTTGTGTAGCTCACAAGCCTATCTGGTCCTGGGAGGGTACTGACCCCAGGCCTCCTTGCTGGGTAGGACAAGGCCTTTCCCTCCTCAGCAAATCCTCGGGGGGCACCCCAGCTCCAACAAGATGGAGCTTGGCCTCAGGCTCCTGCCAGAAAGCAAGGGGAGGAAGGGAAGAGAGCAGCAGTGGTTTCTTTAGCTCTTTCCTTGAGTAGAAGAGAGAAAAGCAGAGCTGAGTTGTACTCACTTTAGTCCTAGAAGATCAGGCCTGGGGCTGAACAGTATGTGGTCTCCTGCGGCCCAACCTACAGCATTCCCCCTCCCTGGAACAGTGATTTTCCTTCTCTGCTGTGCACTGGAATTAGGTTGTGAGATACGAACGTGATTGGTGTGTGGGTTTCACCTTCCAGATCTGCTTTCCTTGTCTGGGAAGGAGACGGAGGAGGGGGGTGGGGGCCAGAGTCATACCTGTGGCCATGAAGCGGTGTGTGGCCAGCAGAAGCTGGGGGGAGATCTTCACCCTCATCTCCGAGTCAGAAAGCTTGAATAGGGAGAAGTCGTGCCGCTTCCTCTCCCGGTGTGGGACCCTCTGCTTTTTCCGGTTGTCAGCTGCAGGGTCACAAAGTGGAGATATCAGAATCAGTCTTCCCACAGTCATATGGGAGATAGATCCTTTGGGATCCTATGAATTTCTGTGACATGTCAACTGTAGGTAACCTCACGACTTCTCTTTCCTGGGGGGCAGAAGGATGCTACTAAGGGGTAGAAGGTGGGAGATGCTGCCAGGTCTCAGGGCTATTTACACTGAGGCGGTGTGGAGTGGAAGGGGGGAAAGGCTGGCCTGGCACCCCTGGGGGCAGGTTTCTGGTGGTGGCTCCCCTCCGTACCAGCTGTGAAACTTCTCTGGGCATCAGAGTGTGTGCTCATTTTCATCTACACAGTGAGGTTCAAAAGTAGCAATAATGCTTCTGCTTATCCCATGTGGTTATTCTGAGACTCCGAGCAGAACCACCTGTGAAGTGCCTACAAAATGGCATTCATGTATGAGGGACTATTCTTCTCAGCATCAGGGGAGCTGGTGGAGCCCAGGAGGTTTCCGCCTCTTGCCCTTCTCCTGTCCCCAGAGCTGGGTTCACCAGGTCTCTTCCTGCTGATTTAAACCATGCCCTGGGCAGTATCTGAGGCATGTCACCCAAGGAACCTGGGTGGTCACCTCCTCTTCCACTCACAATTCTCCTGCTTCAACCCTAGCCTTGCCCCAGGCAAAGGACTGGGGAAAAAATCTAGAGAAGAAGAAAGGAGAAGGAATGAGCACAGCCCTGTAACTTACAAAGTTGGGTTCTCTAGGCGGGGGCCCTCAGGCAGAACCTAGGGGAACTTTAGATGTCCTGAGATACTGATGAAGAAAATCTGCATTTTCCAATTTAACTTTTTCTCCCTTCTTTTTTAAAAGCTTGTTCTAAAAAAATATTTTCTTACGGGTAGGGGGAATGTTTTCTTTGGTCGGGTGTCTTTTGCTTTCCCTTGGTTTTGAATAAGATTTTGAAACGTCTTGGGCACCTGGGTGGCTCAGTTGGTTAAGCAACTGCCTCCAGCTCAGGTCATGATCCTGGAGTCCTGGGATCGAGTCCCGCATTGGGCTCCCAGCTCCACAAGGAGTCTGCTTCTCCCTCTGACCTTCTCCTCACTCATGTTCTCTCTCTCGCTGTCTCTCTCTCAAATAAATAAATAAATAATATATATATATATAAAATCTCTTAAAAAAAAAAGATTTTGAAACGTCTTGCCTACTTCACAGTGCTACGGGGAGCAGAGAAAGGGATTTGGGTTTTCTCTAGACTCGGCCTGGAGACAAACAGGGTTAGGGGGAATTTCAGTGCAGACTGAGTGGACACAGTGGACACTGAAGGGAATGAATCCTAGGAACAAGGAACTGGGCCCCTAGAATCTGCCTCCCCGGTATTCTCCTTCTCGTTTTGGAGCTCACTTCAGCCCCACTTTTTGGGTTTCCCTCTAGAAGACAGAAGGTGCCCTTCTATGGTACTGAGGTCTTGTGGGTCTATCTTGGACTCTGAGCTGCTGCTTTAACACCTCTTTTGCTCAGGTAGCAACAGTGGCAAGAGGCTGACCCAGCTGTCCTGTGGGTCAGGGTCAAGTGAGAAGAAACACAGTATTCCTGGCTCCTTGGCCTTCACACAGCTCTTATGGAATCATACCAGCAGCTTACTTATAAGGGCAGGAAAGCCCTAACCCACTCCTTCAGAAAGAGGATTGCTCAGCAAGACAGCAGCAGATACATGTGTGGGATCAATTCTTTTGCTCTCACAGAGGGGTGAGCAGCCCTCTGCTTTATAGCACATATTTGCCTAAATATCCCCTCTCCCTCCTCTACCAGAATGCCACTTAACATTTCTTCATTGGAGAACCATTCCTCATTTCCCTCTTCATTCCTATTATTTTAATAGTGAGTATTTGGAGCATTAAGGTGGTTAAATGCTGGAGGGGGAGCACATTTATTTATTTATTTATTTTAAAATTTTTTCAGTGCTCCAAGATTCATTGAGAGCATGCTCATTTAGACTACCATCACCACTATCAGCCATCAACACTGTAGTGTGACTGCCTTCCCCAACAGATCTATTGAGATAGATGGGAATTCTAAATCAGAGAATGGGCTGAGGTTGGGGGAAGAAGGAAATGGGGGTGGGGTGTAGAGGTTAACCCCTGTTTGAAGAAATTGGGCCTGGCCAGGATATCAGAGCAATACCAGGTACTGTGACACTCTTACTGTATTTTGTCAGGGCCTGATCCATCTTTGGGGTTTGATCTCTTCTAAAGGGACAGCAGTCTTTCTGTACCACTCACTGCCTTCCAGCATTGAAGTTTTTTGTACTGGGAGCTGGTTTTTGAATGGCTGCTTCTAGCATACTAAGGATAGGGGTCTTGATGGAATGAGTTATCTGAGGTAGGGAAAATGGACTGCTGTCTCAAGAAGTGAAATTCAGAGGAGGAAACACTTCCTGGCCTAGGGACTCTGGTAGATTTAGATAACACTCATATCCCACAGACAAAGCTAGCCTTTGTAATGTTTGCAAGCAAAGCTTTGATAAGGCTCAGTAACAGAAAGCAGTCCCTGTCTGCATAGAGTCCATATTGTTCTTGAGAGGGGGTGTGGGTAGGAGGGAAGGGGTGGGAAGAGAGAATGAGAAACCCGGCTGCAGGGCTGGAAAAGCATGAGGGAGAAGAGTAGCGTCAAAGAAGGGCGTATTTAAGGCTTTGGCTTAGGTTGTGTGTGGGCAGTCTCACGTTGGTCCCTGCCGCGCTGGTGTTGTGGTGTGGGCCGACTGTGAGGGCAACCCCAGGGACAGCTGGGGTCTGCGTTTAGATGGATGAAGAGACAAAACCAAAACAAACCAACACGGGGTGGAGCGAGGGAGGGAAACAAGGGCAGAGTGGCCACTCAAGGCACATTTACTGTCTTTTACTTCCTTTTCCATCCTAAGGCCAGGAGTTCTCCTTTTCACTCTTGGCTTGGTTCCCACAGGTTCCCTCCTGACAAACATTTAGCTAGCATATTCTCAGTGACTCAGAGTGACTCAAGCCAGGGTATCTTGCCGTGCCAGCACCTATCATTTGGAGGCTGACTCAGCAATGCATCGGCTTGTCCCAACATCCTTTCACACAGTATGTCAAACTAAGCCAACTCTGAGAATCTCAGAAGAAATGGGATGACCTTGGACAGGAGCCAAGGCCATGTACTTACTGTAGAGGTCAGTTTCATCCAGGATCTCTGACTTAATGATCTCCTCTATGATGTCCTCCAGGGTGACAATTCCCATCACCTCATAGAAGGGGTCTCCTTCTCCCTCATTGTTCACCCGCTGGACAATGGCCAGGTGAGATTTTCCTAGAGAACAAACCAAGTTCCAGTTAAGGATCTGGAATATTTTTAGAAATCTTTCCTTACGAGAAAATTAGACAAAGTTGCTCTGTGGCTAATCTTGGGACTGAACTCATCTTAGGACCTCCTTAAAATATGAAGTTTGTGTATAAGCTCCTACAAATGCAAATCTTATGCTTTTTTTTTAAAAAGATTTTATTTACTTATTTGAGAGCAAGGGAGAACACGAGCAATCAGAAGGAGGGGCAGAGGGAGAGGGAGAAGCAGACTCCATGCTGAGCAGAGAGCCGGGCATGGGGCTCTATTCCAGGACCTTGGGATCATGACCTGAGCCGAAGGCAGATGCTTAACCAACTGAGCCACCCAGGCCCATCCAAACCTTATACTTTTATATCTCTTTCTTTTCTAGAGAGATTAATTACCTAATAAACACGAGCCAGTTAACTTTTTTCTTTTAGCTTTCACATATTAACAAGTACATCTAAGCTGAAGGAGGATGAATAACTTTATTTTTTTATTTGACAGAGAGATCACAAGTAGGCAGAGAGGCAGGCAGAGGGGAAGGGGGAAGCAGACTCCCTGCTGAGCAGAGAGCCTGATGTGGGGCTCAATCCCAGGACCCTGAGATCATGACCTGAACCGAAGGCAGAGGCTTAACCCACTGAGCCACCCAGGTGCCCCGAGGATGAATAATTTAGTTGAAAGAATGAGAATTTGGAATCAAAAGAAGTAGGTTAGCAGTCTTTTTTCCTCCTCCAAATTTCCCCCATAACTATCCCAGTTACTCTCTGTGCAACTGACCCTCGGCAAATCGTTTAACCTCTACTGAGTCTCTGTTTTCTCATCTAGAATTAGGGAATAATACCGGTATGGTGATTTTATAACTTGGCCCCCAATTCTTTGATACACCTCCTACTGAAAGGTGTGGTTTATATATCCTTCCCTTGAGTCTGGGCAGACCTGTGACTGCTTTAACCAACAGAGGCCAGGGATGTGTCTGCACGGATGCTTCTGAGGCTAGGTCACAAAAGGCATGCGGCTTCTGCTAGAGAAATGCTCCAAGAAGTCTGAGGCCACGGTGGAGAGGCACATGCAAGTCTAGGTGCTTAGGTGACAGTTCCAGCTGAGCCTGGCCTTCCAGCCATCCCACCACACTGCCAGACAGGTGAGTGGGAGAAGCTCTGTTGGCAGTGGATCCGCAACCTCAGCTGATCCAGCCCCACCCACTGGAGGCCTCCCCAGATGCTTCAGCCTTCTCCGGCTGCAGGCACAGATGCTGCCAAGTAGAGATAAGCAAGTCCTGCTGGACCTCGTCCAAATTCCCTACTCAAAGAATCTGTGAGCATCATAGAATGGTTGTCACTTTATGCTTGTAAGTTTTGGGGTGGTTTGTGAGCAGTAATGGCAACTAGGATAACCAATAGCCGTAGTCACTGTGGGGCTCAGACGACCTAGAGGGTGCGTGAACGTGCTTTGTAAACTACAGTGGTCACAGGCAGGTAGGAATCTTTATTGTCCAACAGGTGAATAATAATAGTTAATGTGTACTGAACTCTCATAGTGAGTCAGGCACTGTTTGGAGGGCTTTGTGTTTACCAACTCATCTAATCCTTATAACAACCCGAGATAAGTACTGTTATTATCCCCATTTTATAGATGAAGGGACTGAGGCACAAATGAGTTAAGTAACATGCCTAAAGTTACATAGGCTGGAAGTGGCATAGCTGGACTGCAAACCCAGGTTACTGGACTCAGTCCTAAAGTGGGGACTGAGTCTTACGGTACAGTCCTGCAATCCTGCTTTACCTTCGTTTGTTTCTATCTGCTGATGACACATTTCCTGTTCCTATTTCTAAAATGCAAATGTGGGTGGTTCTTTTCCTTGGGTGAGAGACATTAAAGGGGAAAAATCTAGGGTACTGACTTAGAAGTTATTCTTGCCTGAAAAAAAAAAAAAGGGAAAAAAAAGGAAGTTCAAGCTTTATCAGTGTTACCCATCATAAGCTTGGCCATTGCTAAAAACATCAGATAAAAGGAGTAGTCAGCTTGCTGGAGGCATAATTAACCATTAAAATTATACACATGAACCTCTGTATCAGATACTTCAAATCACAGGATAGGTACCTATCGGGAATTTTAATTGGAAAGATGGGATTTGTCTCATTCAAGAATAGTGTCTCATTTCTTTTCCACCTTCATCCTGTCCTTTGACTGTCTCCTGACTGGTCTGATCATTCCACTGGCCTGCTCAAAAACCCTCAAAATGTCCATAGTATGCACAGAATCAAATCGAGACTCATGGGTTTGGTATTATCAAGACGGCAAAATGCCCTGTTCTCCCCTACTCATTCAATATGCCAGGTGCGCCATGTTACCTTCACCTCCCCGACTTTGTCCGTGTGTACTTTCTAAGGCTTTGTGTCCTCCGGCACCTCCCACTCCATCTCCACTCTTCAAGTTCCAGCTTAGGGGCCAGATCCTCAAGAAAGTCCTACCAGATTTGCCTCATTCTGAATCTGAACCAATCTCTCCTTGCCTGTGTTTCAAAACCCGTGATAACTCCATTAGAGCATTTGTCCCAATTTGCTGCTTCTCTAACTAGCAGTGTGTGTGTGTGATCTACTGGACAATGTTTCTTCCTTAGGCCATAAGCTCCTTCAGGATATACACTAAGATAGGGTACCCTCCATATAACAGGAGGCCAAATACGTGCCGGATGAACTGAACTAAAATGAACGAACATCCATAGTTGATACAATAAATGATATTAAAACCAGACACTAAAACCTTTATTTTTTGATAAAATACAATGTATTTAAGTTAAAATTTAAACTCTATATCAGTGGTTCTAAAATGATCCTTCTTTGAAACAACTGCAACTGTATTTTGTAGCTTAAATTAGATTATGTTAATTGTTAGAATGTGCTCAATTTAAAGGGTTTTTCCTCAACACATTGTTCTAAAACTTATGGCACCTGTTCTCACTTTCCTGCTAACATGTGCTAACGGATGACAAAAGACTAGTATAACAGAACTCTTGGAAAAGTGATTTCTTAAAGTATTTTCTGTAATTGGATAATTTCTATAGTGTGGAGCTTGGAATATATATAATAAAGCCATATTTCTGCCACTAAGAGATTAGTTCATGTAATGGGATTAAATAAATGAACATTTTACGATGCTTCAAAGAGGGGCATACCCTCTGTGTGAAAATCAACCATTGGTCTACACTTCATAAGGTCAGTTTGAGGATGTCCACTCTGTGAGCACCAGGGAATAGAAATGTTAAGTCCTAATTGTATAATATTCAAGACAATACACTTACATAATCTATTAGAAATATTTTGTAATTCACAATTAGCCTTTCTGATCTCCTCAAATGCCTGCAGAGATCTACTAGACAAATGAAGGAAGTTGTTCTTTCTTGGGTACAGACTGAAATAGGAATCAGAAATCGCATAACATCAGAAACCAGCTGTGCTCATGACACACAGACCTGAGGTCCATCTTCTCCCAAAAAGGTTGCCCTTTAAGAAACTCATCTCCCTGTACTCCTCTAGGCCTCCAAAGGGTTGGGGTTGGCTCCCAGTGAAGCCAGTCTTGAGACATGGACAATATAGTCACTCCTTCCCACCACAGCACTTTGTACAGATCTCTCTATGGCATTAATAACAACAATAATAGCCATTATTATTATTATTATTATTATTATTATTATTATTATTAGCAGCAGCAACATCACAGCTACTTCTCTGCTATTATCTTCTCCAGGAGCCAGGCATAATTTCACCACACTATTGTGATTTCCCCTCCTATGATGGCAAGCTCTCTGAGGGGCAACAGCTATGTTCTACTTAACCTCCATTTCCCCAGAATCTAAGCATAGCACATGGCCCATAGTAAGAGCTCCATAGCTAGTGGGTGACAAATGGATATCCATATGCAAAAGAATGAAGCTGGATGCCTACCTCGCACTGTACACAAAAGTTAACACAAAATGAATCAAATGCCTAAATATATGAGTGAAAACTATAAAACTCTTAGAAGAAAACATAGGAGTAAATCTTTATGACCTTGGCTAGAAAATATTTTTTTATATTTTCTATATTTATATTTTTTTATATTTCATATATTATATTTATAAGACACCACAAGCACAAGCAACCAGGAAAAAAATAGATCAACTGGACTTTAGAATGCTTTGAGAATGTATTTAACGGACTACCAGCAAATCCTATATCTGATAGGGAGCTTGTATCCAGAATATATAAAGAAAATTTACAACTCATAAAAACACAACTCAGTTAAAAAGTGGGCAAAAAATGGAACTAGACAGTTACTGAGGAAGATATACAAGTGGCCAATAAGCACATGAAGAGATACTTAGCATCTTCATTATTAGGGAAATGCAAATCAAAACCCTAAGGAGATGCCACGTCACACCCACCAGAATAGCTATAATAAAAAAGTTAGTTACAAATGTTGATACGAATGTGGATAAACTGGAACCCTTAGACATTGTTGGTGGGATTATAAAATGAATTACCTGCTTTGGAAAAGTTTGGTGGTTTCTCAAAATATGAAACGTAATTTATCATATGATTCAGCAATTCTACCGAATCCATATATGGGTGTATACCCATACTTCGGTAAACACCCATGCAAACCGAAAGCATATGTCCTCCCCAAAATGTGTACAGAAAGGTTCATATTAGTTTTTTTTTTTAGGTTCATATTATTCTTAATAGTTAAACCGTCAAAACAATTCAAAAGGGCATCAACTGATGAAAGGATGAATAATACGTGGTATATCCAGACAATGCAATATTATCTGGCCATAAAAAGGGAATGAAGTAGGGGTACATGCTACAACACAGACAAACTTTGAAAACATTATACTGAATGAAAGAAGCTAGACCCAAGAAGACACACCTTATATGATTCCATTTATATGAAATGTCCAGAATAGGCTAATCTATACAGAAAGAATGTAGATTAGTGATTGCCAGGAGCTAAGGGAAGAAGGGGATGGGGAAAAACTGTGGGGTTTCTTTTGGAGTGATGAAATGTTCTAGAATTGGATAGTGATGGTTGCACAATTGACGGCCCACTGAATTGTATACCTTAAAAGGGTGAATTTTATGGTATTGGAATTTTATCTCAATAAAGTTGTTATTAAAGCCAATTGGGAAAAAAAAAGAACTGGTGCTTGAATGAGCAGGAAGTCAGTGGGTGAGTAAAAATAGGACTGGTTTCATAAAAAGAGAATAGGTTGAAATACAAGAGTAATACTGGTTTGGACACAGGTGGTGATGCTGGTCAAATGCTAGTTTAGAGCACTTGTCATTTTGTGCTCAGATGTGACAGAGACCAAAAGCAGACAGAGGTGTGGCCATCAGGAGAATAGGAATGGGGGAGAGGTCACCATCTTGTCAATTTCTGTGGTGGTGGAGAAGGCAAGCAGGGATGAGGGTTTGTCGCAGCCGGGAAGAAAGAATCTAAGAACAAAGATCTCTTTAAGACATAATAAGGCAAGAGGTAATGTTTTACATAGAAAACTTGTGAATGCTACTGCTTTATGAGGTACTATGTCCCTGGACCACACTACTGTGGCACTGAACACCAACAGTTGGGAAATTTGGGAGCTGAGTTGAACAATACAGACACAGAGGATTTTATGGCAATGTACTTTCTAAAAGTTAAGGCTACATTTGTCTCTGTTGTAAAGAGTATATTTTATTCTGGGTTTATTGGTGTTCTACTTTTGAACTGGTATCTATAGACACTCTGTCCTCTGGCTTGAATCCCTGCCATGTTCCTGGTGTCCAGTCTCAGCAGAGGCCCCCAACTCTGTCCTGATGGTTTGACTTGCCAACATGCCTTTCCTGGCATCTAGCAGTGGTGAGCTCCTTAAGCCTCGGTTTGCTTCTCTCCAGCCTGGACTAATTTCTCTCAGCCTCTGATTTAGAGTCTCTAACTTTAATGCTGTCCACACCCTACTGAGACACAAAGTAGAGAAGACATTCCTATGGCCAGAGTTTTGCTTGGACCACAGCATTAGGATGGTTTTGATTGGAATTCAGTCAATGGGGTCAGTCACAGCTATCTGGGATTAAGTCATATTATAGCCCTCCATTAAACATAAGACCCTCTAAGGGCAAGACCTTGGAATGCATTTCACTAGTTCAATGGTTGACAACACTGGAGGTACCGTAGGATCATCTGAGAAGCTTTGATGTTCTAAAGACTGGATCCCGGGGCGCCTGGGTGGCTCGGTGGGTTAAAGCCTCTGCCTTCGGCTTGGGCCATGGTCTCAGGGTCCTGGGATCGAGCCCCACATCGGGCTCTCTGCTCGGCAGGGAGCCTGCTTCCTCCTCTCTCTCTGCTTGCCTCTCTGACTACTTGTGATCTCTATCAAATAAATAAATAAAATCTTTAAAAAAAAATTAAGACTGGATCCCACACCCAGAGATCCTGATGTCAACCATTTGGGGTGGGCCCATGGCATCAATAGTTTAGAACATTCCCCAGGGGATGCTAATTCTCAGCCAAGGCTGAGAACTACTAGTTGGTATATAGTCATGGTTCTCAAAGTGTGCTCCCTGGACCAGCAGCATCAACATCACTAGAGAACTCGTTAGAAATGCTAATTCTCAGGGCCCACCCCACCCCTAGTAAATCAGAATCTCAGGGGTTGTGCCCAGTGATCTGTGATTTAATAAGCTCAACAGCTAGTTTAGATGCAGGCTAAAGTTTGAAAACCACTGGTTTATGGGTAGTCTCTAGCACTCTGGTTATTTGTTGGATGACTTACTAATGAGGAAGAAAAACAAGCACTGAGATGTCTAGTAAAATCCTGGTCCCTTTGGTGCACCTGGTTTAAGTTGCCAGATGCTAAGTACTTAAGACAGAAAAGAACCTCCTGGAACAAAGGGTAGCTAGAGTAGCAAACTGATGTGTGTGCTCTCTCATATGTGGTGGTGGTTATGGCATTTGGTTTGACACTGGGCAGAGAGTGAGTGTTGACTGTTTAATGCTGCGCTTGAAAAGGGGTTTCTTACAGCTTTTGTACCAATCACCTCTGAGACAAGCTTGAGGTACTGCACTATTGGTTAGGTTCTTGGTGTGTCTCACTCAGATCAATAAAATTTCCCACTACTGAAAATCAAACCAGTCACTTCTCTTGTCCCCCAAATCCAAAGTATGGTTCTAGTACTGGTTTCTGGAAGTAGCCTATCTCATCACCACAGGCATCAACACACCCAAACTGCACGTCACATTTCTTAGAAGGACAACTAGGTTTTCAAGCATTGCTTTTAAAGCAATGGTTCTCAACTGGGTTGATTCACTGCCCCCCCACCCCTCCAACCAGGGGACATTTGACAATGCCTGGAGACAAATTTGGGTTTTCACACTTGGGGTGGGGAATGCTACTGCAATCTAATGGGATATGTTAGAGCATCCTACAATGCCCAAGACAGCCCCACAACAAGGAATATCAACAGTTCTGAGTTTAGAAACCTTGCTTTAAAGAGACAGAAAGTCAGTAAGAGGTGGCAATACCACAACTATATTTCAGTGTTGGAAGAAGTGGAAATATTCCTTAAGGGTTTTTAATAAATATACATCTAGATGGTTTAGGCACATCACAGAGAAGACCTCCTAAGGCCTCTGTTAGCATATGCCTTGAAAAAAAAAAAAGAGGGCAAATAATTGATTTGCTTCCTTTCTCTTTCAAAAATAGCTACATGCACTTAGCTAAGGTAACTGTTCCCAAGATAAAATTTAGAAGCTAAGACAAAAGCATAATTGCTTGGAAACAGAGAACTAAGGAAAGCAGAAATCATTTTATGGTTTTATGGGCTTTGCCTCTCTTATGACCTTCACCTTGTAAAATACATTGACATTTGCTATCTTTTTATTCTCCCTGGTGTCCCTGCAACATCTCTTACTCATTTAGTATGCAGCGCTGAGTGCCTCTTCTTTCTTTGGTCTTGGGAGCCCTCTACCCTGGAGTGTCTGAACTCTAGTGTGTTCCTGGGAGCAGCAGCACTGAACCTCACCTGGGCACTTGTTCAAAATGCTGGTTCTCAGGTGCCACCTCTGACATACAGAATCAGGACTTGGTGGGGAGGTGCGGCCCAGACAGCTGTTTCAGTGATATCCCACGTGACTCTTACGCACACTGCAGTTTGAGAAGCACTACTTCTGACACCTGCTACTCCATGTAGAGCCCACGGACGAAGACTTGGCATTACTGGGAGGCTCGTGAGAGCCGTGGCAGCTCAGCCCCATCCCTGCCATCTGAGTCAGAATCTGCATGTCCTCAGGATTTCCAGGTGGTTCTTATGCACATTTGGGTCTGAGAAGAACTGGTCAGGACCCTGGTTTTCTTCCCACCCTTACCACTGACATGCTTCTGTTTCCACTGTGGATTCCTTCAACCTCACCTAAAGGTAAATATAGCTCAAAGGCTCCAGCTCAGATTCTCAACCATGGCTGCAAGTGGGAGTCACCTGGGGAGCTTTAAAACCTGTTGATTAGGGGCGCCTGGGTGGCTCAGTGGGTTAAAGCCTCTGCCTTCGACTCAGGTCATGATCTCAGGGTCCTGGGATCGAGCCCCACATCCGGCTCTCTGCTCCACAGGGAGCCTGCTTCCTCCTCTCTCTCTGCCTGCCTCTCTGCCTAGTTGTGATTTCTCTCTGTCAAATAAATATTAAAAAAAAAAAAACCTGTTGATTACCTGTGTGCCACTTGCGGAAGTTCTGGTCTAACTGGCCTGGGGTACAGTCCAGGCACTGGGATGTTTAAAGCTTCTTCAGGTGTCTCTACTGCACAGTTAAGAGCCTCTTCTCCAGTTCTTGATCCTTTGCTCCCCTCTTCTTGATTACAGATCCCAGCAGAGCCCATCACTTTAAATATCACCCCTACCTCGCCCCTGAGGACTAAATTTATATGCCAGCATCAGTGTCTAGTTTGACCTCCCATCCTGGTTTGTTTTTTTTTTTAATAGATCTTATTTATTTATATGAAAGACAGAGAGACAGCAAGAGAGGGGATATAAGTAGGAGGAGTGAGAAAGGAAAAGCAGGCTCCCTGTTGAGCAGGGAGCCTGATGTGGTGCTCAATCCAGATCATGAACCTGAGCTGAAGGCAGATGCTTAACGACTGAGCCACCCAGGCACTCCTCTCCCATCCTGTTTTAAACATTTTGCCTGAGTAGTCTCCTTGTCTTGTCAAAATCACTTATCACAATAGGATCACATGATTTTCAAGGGCCGCTATCCTCGTTCTTCTTGCCCCTTCACTATAGTAAGTGGCACTATCAACCTTCTAGTTACCCAGGGTCATCACTCAGGAGTTACTTTTTACTTTCTTTTCCTTTGTTCCTATTAGGAAACAAAATCCCCACATGCTTGCAATTCCTCTTTTCTTCCTTCATTTTATCAACAAGTATTTATTAAGTGCCTACTATGTACCAAGCACTGTTCTAGAAATTCAGCAATAAACACAATGGACAAAATCATTTCCCTTCTGTAGCTTACATTCTAGTAACTTGGGGGAGAAATAATAAGCCAGATAAATATGTAAAATCTGCATCATAGTTCTAAGAGGAAAAGGCAATGAGGAAGTGTGTGAATGTTACAATTTTAGGTAAGGGAGGGCAGGGGTGAACTCCCCGAGAAGGTGGTATTTGAGTAAAGATCTGAAGGCAGTGGGGTGGGGGTCCCTGTGGGTATCTCAGGGACAACTTTTGCAACAGAACAAGAAGCAAAGGTCCTTAGTATTACTGGTGTGCTTGAGGAATAGCAAGGATGCCAGGAGGGTGGCTGCTGGGTGTGGGAGAAGACAGTAGTAAGAGTCAAGATCAGGCAAGTAAGAGGTGGTTGGTGCATGTGTGAAAAAGCCTGGAAGGCCTTTGTTAGGACTTTGTTCTTTGAGCGAGATGAAGCCATTGTACAGTTTCTTGTGTGCATGTCTGTGTGTGTGTGTGTATGTTTGTTTTTTGACAAAAGAGTGATGTGATCTGACTTGTGTTTTAAAAGACTCTTTCTAGCTGTTGTCTTAAGAATGGATACAAAGTGAGCAGAGGTGGAAGGAAGCACAGAGACCTCATATGAAGCTCTGGCAGTCATTTAAGTGAGAGATGGATGGTGGCTTGGATGGGAGATAGCAGGAGAAGTGGTGAGATGTAAGCAGGCTCTCTAGACCTGTTGAAAGCAGAGCCTACATGAGGGACTGGATGTGGGACAAGAGCAAAGAGAAGTTTGGGCCCAAGTAGCAACAAGAATGAAACTGCAATTTACAGAGTTTGGAAATATTACATGAGGAGTCAGTTTGGCACCCATAGCAGAAGCTCAGTTTTGGACAGTTTAAGTTTGGGATGCCTTTCAGACCTCTAAGTGGAATATCAAGTACAAGCTGGGAATATAAGTCCAGAGTTGATTATAACTTTGGGAGAATGAATAAAATAATCATGGGGGGAGACTAGACAAAGAGATCCATTTCTGAGCCCTGGGGTGTTCCAAAATTTAGAGGTCATAGAACATTTATGCAACAAATACTTGAGCATCTGATATGGGTAGGCCCTGCTCCAAGTGCTTGAGGATATATCAGTGAATATGATGTAGGAGGAACCAGTAAAGGAGCCTGAGAAGGAATGTCTAGAAAGTAATGAAATCTTAGAGGTTTTCTCCATTCCAGTTGCAAGTGCAGTCCTTAATTTCCATGTCCTTATCACATCTTGGACAATTGCGCTAATATCCTAACCAGTCCTCCTTTTGGTCTCTCCAGCTCCAATCCATTCTATCCACCAAAACCAGACTGATTGTCCCCAAACAGCATTCATGAGCTTATTCCCCATTTCAGTAACATGTACCAGTTACCAGGAAGGATCATTTCTGAAGTCTTCTCACTATCATTAAAGGCCTCCATGGTTTTTTCGGTATATACCTTGCCTTCTTTCCCACTACTCTACCAAAATGGATTGTGTTTGTTCCCCAAACAATAAATGGTCCAAGGATACTCAGCTAATAAGTCATAGACCCACTATTTGAACTCAGGGAACTGAATAGGACCCACCCACCTGGGGTTTGGGGAAAGCTTCAAGACAACTAAACGAGACCGGATCCTTGAGCTTCAGGCTTCTCAGACTCAGAGCTGGTCTTAGAGGCAGCCCGTGGGGCTAGTTTGTCTCTCTCTAGGTTCAGGCTAAACATAACCAGGATCAGCTTTAAAAAATCGCTGTGATGACCCAGAGTGATCTGGCTAAGCTTTGACTGATGGTGACTTTTGCAGGCCATGAACCAACCTCAGACACGAGGAAAGACACTGAAAGGCAAATAGGCCTCACCTAAGTTGTCTAAAGAGCATACGGTTCTGGGCCAGTCTAGAGGCTCTGGCCAAACTAGGCTAGTCCCAGGGAGGAGAGAGATGTGGCACTCAGGGGCTCTATTTAAGTAAGCCAGACTCTGGAGGTGACCTTAAAACCCATCCTTTTGACAGTTCTCATTCTGGAAAAGATAGCCGACAGCTACTCCAGCATTCTCCCCGTTTCTGATCTGAACCAAGCTGACTCCTGTGAGCCCAGGTCAACACTCACCCCATTTTCCAGTTTTTGTCCTAGGAGTAACTGCCATACCTATTGGTGCACACATTAACCTCTAGTCTTCATCATATCTCTGCCACATGGGGATTGTTACTACTAAGATAAAAATGAGAAAATGGAGACTCAGAAATAGTCACTGTCCAAAGTAAATAGCTCTCACTTCTGTTCATTATGTCCAGTCACATTTACATGGGGTGGATCAGAGAATGCACTTGGTATACTAAATGATTAACTAGATACAATAGGTTGTCATTAGATCAGTAAGGTAGGAGGCAAATGGTGGAGTGTCCTGAATGTGGTATAGTATACAGGCATTATCGTTAGCCTTTGCAGTAAACGTAAAATATAGTATCATTATTCCCACTTGGGGAAGGGAGATAAGCCTCAGTCAGAGTGGTAGAATCACCTGCCCTAGTACACAACTAGTAAACAAAGAAGCTGGGATCTGAGCCCACGTGTCCAGGACTTGGTCTGTGGCTCCATGGCCTGAGGCAGCAAGTCACAGATGTGGCTTCTGATTCTGCCTCAGTCACTAACATTGAGCAGGACACTCATGTCTCCAGATTGCAGGTGCCTCATATACGATAAGGGAAAAAAATGCTACTGACTTCACACGCATGGTGGTACAAAATGAGTTAACTGTTTGGGGAAGTTCTTTGCAAATGTAAAGATTAACTATAAGGGATTATTATTGCTATTTTTATTATTTGTCTTTTCTGGCAAAATTCTCTACTTTGGGGGCGGGGAGGTGCAGAGGGAGAGAGAGAGAATCTTAGGCAGGCTCCACACCTGAGATCATGACCTGAGCAGAAGTCAAGAGTCAGATACTTAACCAACTGAGCCACCCAGGCACCCCTAAAATTCTCTACTTTTAGAAGTCTAAACACTTATGGGCTACATTAAAACAGTTTGGTTTTATAGGATGATTCTTGGTGATGATACACCAGAATTTTAACAGGGCTCACAGTTATAGCCTCTTGTGTTTACAAAGGGTTGTGAACTCCTAATGTTTATTTCTTAGTATTAAAGAATTCTGTTGGAATAAGATGAGAAAAAGATGACTTGACACAATCAAATCAATACAATCCAATCAAATTACTTTGTATCAAATCAGGAAGAGAAACACAAAAATGTTACCCTACTTACCAGTCCTGTAGCCACCACCTTGATTTGGGAAAACAAAACAGTCCTTTTCTCTATTAAAAAAAAACGCTCAGGGTGCCTGGGTGGCTCAGTGGGTTAAAGCCTCTGCCTTTGGCTCAGGTCATGATCCCAGGGTCCTGGGATAGAGCCCCGTATGGGGCTTCTCTGCTCAGCGGGGAGCCTGCTTCCCGCCCCCCTCTGCCTGCCTCTCTGCCTACTTGTGATCTCTCTCTGTCAAATAAATAAATAAAATCTTAAAAAAAAAAAAAAAAGCTCTACTTTGTAGTAATGACCTTGTTCTACTTTACCCCAAAAAAGAATAATCAATACACACCTCATAAAAAAATTTCTTGAGCCACTAAAAGGCAGTTATTGAAAAGCCAACTGTGTCACCCAGAACACCATGGTAACCAGTATCACCAGGGCATGAAAAAATAGTTGTTAATCACTAGGATCTGAGCTAGTTGGCAATTTGGCTTGCTAAGCAACACTGCAAAAATAGCAGAGTAACAACCCATTATCTGGAGATCTGAATTTGCACAGCTCTAAATCTGGTCCCAGAAGGAACTACCAGGTCCATACACCCAGCCCGTGCCCTAGGCTCCCCATCAAAGCCTAATTAATCATTTATTCACCAAATATTTATTGAAGCTTATTGTATACCAGACACAATTCCCAACATGCATATTTACTTGATTTCTCAGTTCAGTGTTCAGTAGAGGCTGCGAAAGACACACAGAAAAGAGTGGTTTTGTGATGAGTGAGGTGGGGGGAGGGGCTTGCTCAGGCCGATTCAGAGAGAACTAGCAGCTGATAACCAGAGGACAGAAAAAAATAAAGTAGACAACAAATGGCTTGGTAACACAGCATAAAATAACTACATTCTCATGACCACCCTCCTGCGTCATCACAAAAAAGATTAAGTTATATTTAGGATCCTTTCCTAAGGAAGGCAGGAATGGGCATAAAACATTTTAGAAATACCACCACCAAAAATGGTTAAAATATATAGCTTTGGCCTTTGGAGAGAACAGAAATTGTTTGACAAATATCTCATTCTGCCTAGTTCCCTATTTTGCTGGAAGAAAAGCAGCGTGAAGATCATTGCCTTGCCAGCATTCAAGTGTGGCTGGCATTGGCTTCCTTTCTGCCTTTATTCTTCTCGTTCAGTCTCCTTTCATAATTTGTCAGAATCCTTCTCCTCTCACTTCCTCAGAGAAGTTTTCCCAGATCCTTCTAGGGAATTTCTCCCTTGGGCCTTCCCCACAGATGTCTGTCTGGATGCACTTGCCTGTCCACCGGGCTGCTCAGAGCCCTTTCCATCAAGGCCCTTCCTGCTTTCAGGCTCCCGGAGGGCAGGCTCTTTTCCATAATTTATCCGCATCCATTTCCCAGAGATGGGAGTGCATAGTAGCTATGCACTCAGTGAAAGTTCCTGAACTCAGCTGCCCACACAATCACTAGGTGTAGAGGGAAAGTTGGCTGGCCTAGATGGCACTTTCCCTACTGGATGTAAAATGGCCAGGGAACCCACATGACACCCATACTGGCCCCCTTTCCTCAAAGCTTTGCATGTCTGCTCCCTTCCCCTGGAAAGCTCTTCTTCTGGGAAACTCCTTCTTGCTACCCTTTAAGATTCAGCTCAAATATCACTTGGGGAGGAGGAGGAATCTATCCTTACCCACAAGACCAAGTCAGGGCCCCTGTTATATGCTCTCATGGCTCCCTCTACCTTTTCTTCAAATCACTTATTACCACTTATAATTATTTATTGGTTAATGTAGAACTTTCTACTACATGGCAAGCACCAGGAGGGCAAGAGGCCTGACACAGAATAATGTCATTTGGAAGGAAGGAACGAAGGGAGGGAAGGAGGAAGAGAGGGTGGGGGTGGGGGATGGATGGAGAGGGGAGAGGGAGGAGAGAGAAAGAAAGGAAAGAAGAATGAATTGAGAAGAATCCCAGTTTGAAAAGGAACAGACAGCAGAAAATAAAGAGAATTGGAAGAGATGTTATGGAAGGTCTAGGGACCCCCAAACTGGGCCTAGATGTAAACCAGTTTAAGAAAGTATTAGGATCATCTACAGATACCACCCCCTGCCTTGAAACCCAAATGCTTTAAGGGGTCCAAAAACAACCAAATGTATCTGATTGTTAAAAAATGTAATTGAGGTAAGCTACTATATTCTTCAAATAAGAGAGGACTCACCAAGGATGATAAAAGGAGGCAATGGAATTTAACTGCAGCCTGTGGGATTTAGATTAGATAAAAAGTCTGACAATGAAGGCTGTTCTGTCCTGAAAAGATAACTAAATCTAAAAATGAAAATGTGAATTAGATTCTCTGTCAGGTTTTTCAGTGCCCCTTCCACCTCAGATTCTATTGTTACCTGTATTTCTTTTGCCAGACTGAGAAAAAGAAAATTATTTCAGAACAGTATTACAACAATCATAATAGAAATGTCTAAAGAAAGAAAAATAAAGTGGCAGTTTAATGCCTTGATATTTAATAATTTCTACTTTTCCATGTTCATTTTTTTTTTTTTTGAAAAGATTTTAGTTATTTATTTGACAGAAAGAGAGATCACAAGTAGGCAGAGAAGCAGGCAGAAGGAAAGGGGGAAGCAGGCTCCCTGCTGAGCAGAGAGCCTGATGTGGGGCTCGATCCCAGGACCCTGAGATCATGACCTGAGCTGAAGGCAGAGGCTTAACCAACTGAGCCACCCAGGTGCCCCTCCATGTTCATTTTTATTCTGCCTCCCTGTACACGATGGGCTATGCTTTGTTTACTGTTTAATCTAAATACTGTTTAGAAGGTAAACATTCTAACATGGACTAATTATTAGGGAGCCACGTTTAACGTTTTTAAACACATTACATCTAATTAAATCAGTGAAATAGAACTTTGAGTGGAAATAATTTTTCATTTTCTTTCACAAAAGACAAAAAATGTAGCACTAATGTTTTGGCAGCTTTTTATAGAATTAAGCAACAGGATGATTATTCTTCCTGCTAAAATATCACACCAGAATTTGGAGTGATAAAGCAAAACCCTGACATTTCAACCAGATTATTCCTCAGTGAAAATGTTACATTGTGTGTCTGTGCCAGGAGCACTTATTGGCAAGCTGGATGGCTTTTAAGCAACAGATCACATGAAGTAGAACCAAAGATTGAAGAAGATACCTTTTCAGCTCCACTCTGTTTGTCTCATTCACCACTGTATTCCCAAGGCCTAGTACAGTGCCTGGTCTAAAGCAGGAGTTAAATATTTACTGAATAAATGAAGGAATCAATGAATGAGCAGACTGAGTATGAAAACTGCAATAAGCTATCTTATAGCCATGCTGGTCTATAGACAGAATAACCCAACATTATGTGCATGATGAGGTCTTTTGTTTAGGAAGATGGTGTTACTAACCTGGCAAAGCCAATTTATTTAACTGTTAAATATTGGAGCAATAGTACCCAGAGGCCATTGGCTTCAGACCTAAGCTTTATTTCTTCTCCCTGTTCTCTGCATAGGGTTGGTTTTCTCCTAAAAATAATCCAATAAACGGAGTAAACTGTAGAAATTAAGTTCGACAAATCTTTAGGGCTCCATTTGATAAATTAGTCTTCCCAAATTATGGGTCTCACTCCCAAGGAGACTACAGTGAAAATAATTATTATCATATAAAAAAAAAATCACTCTTGGGATTAGAATGGGATATTTTATTAATGGAGGAAGGCAAGACCAGGGCCTTTTCTGTTTATTTTCTTTTTAAGAATTTGATTAAGGTTGTTACTATGGGTGCTATATTTTTTAATATGACAAAATATTAGGAGTTATTACTTCTGGATAGTGGGGTGATTACCTTCAGGTGATTTCCATGCTTTGTCTACCGTTCTGTATTTTTCAGTTTTCTGTAATGAAAACTTACAAATGTTTTTTGTAAGTTGTAATGTAGTATAGAAACTTACAAACTTCTGTAAAAATTTTATAAAAGCCAAAAAACCTAACCATAGTCACTCTCTTCTCCATGTTCTCATTGCATTTTTATATTTCTATTTATCACTTTTGTTTTAATGATTTATATACAGGTCTGTCTTATCCACATGCTCCATGCTCAAACATGACTTGTAAACTGTAATGTTATTGAAGTGGGGGGTAGGGGTGGAGAAAGGTGAGTCCAGCCTGCCTCCTAGCTTTTCAAAGGGGGAACATTCTTCTATCAGGCTGTAGGCTCTTTGGGAGCAGGGACTGTATCTCATACATCCAACTCTTAGCACATTGCTTTCAACATGATAAGGGACAAATAATTGTTACAATGAATAGATATACCTAAAAAAGTAGAGAAACCATATATGCAACACTTTTCTTCTAACACTTAAAATTTGCCTTTGTCCTACATGGTCCACAATGATTGGCTGAGATCATTAATGATGCATTTACTACAAATCTGTTCAGATCCTTTCTGTTAAAGTTTAACTTCTTCAGTTATTCATTTAGTCATTCAGCAAACATTACTGAAAACTTAACAAGGGCTCTATCCATTGTTAGGTGCTACAGCTACAAAGACAGATAAGATAGTCTTGGCTCATTATGTGGGTGAGTAGCACTAATAAGCAAAAACCAATCATGCAACCTGTTAATTCAATAAGAGAGATATGGGACAATTACGTTGGCTCAAACTGGGGTTTACAGGAATAGCTTCCCAGAGGAGGTGGCCCCAGTGCTGAGTGTTAGAGGAGGAGCTGGAGTAGGGACTAATCAGGCAAAAGAGTATGGCCTGAGGCCATACAAAGAGTATGGCCTGAGGAAAAGGACAAAGGCAAGAAACAGTAAAGGGACAAAGACAAGCAATAGCAGTATGGCCCTGAAATTCAATGTTGCCCCAACTGTGGTAGGAAGTGGTGAGGGATAAGCCTGGAGGGGAGGGCAGGGAGCAGGTCAGGAGAGCACAGCTTAGACTTTATCCTGCAGGCAGTGTGGGGAGTGCAGAAGGGTTTTAAGCAGGGGATGACGTCACCAGAGATTATTTTAGTGGCAAGGGAGAGGACAGATTTGAGGGAGACAAAATTTGGATGAAGTGAAATTTCTTAGGAGGCATTTGCACAAGAGTAATAGGTTTGTGTTTATATTTAAGAATCTTAGCGAATGTTTATTTAGCATTTATAATGACAATTACTAAATAAGCAGTATAATGCAATAGTATCTTATTATTTCAACCAACCCTATGAGTAAATACCATTATTATCCTCATTTTACAATTAACAAAACAGACAGTTAAGTAACTGTCCCAAGACCAGCATGCAGTTCGGACAGTCTGGCAGCAAAGCTTCTGTTCTTAATCACTATCTCATCTGTTTAATTTTAGTCTCTCCCACTGGAATGAAAGCTCTGTGCAGACAGGGAGGACCATTGTATGTTCTCTGCCGTGCCTAAACAATAGGTACACAGTAACTATTTCTTGAATAAACTCCATGACTCACCTAAGTGAAAGATTAGTGGACTCTATCATATAGAGATTCAAGAAATATTTTAGATGCAATTTTGGCAAATTTTTGGCAGACTTTGGTGATTGTTATGGACTGAATGTCTCTCTCCCCCATCCCAAATTCATATGTTGAAGCACTAACCCCCCTCCCCAGTGGGATGTCTAAGGAAGTAATTTAAGTTAGATAAGATCATAAGGGTGGGGCCCTAAACCAAGAGGATTGCTGTCTTTGTAAGAGGAAGAGAGACCAGAACTTGCACTCTCTATAGACATGTACTGAGGGAAATGCCATATGATGTAGTGATAAGACAGGAAGAGAGCTCTCACAGAAAAGCGAATGGGTGGAACCTTGACCTTGGACTTCTGGCCTCCAGAATTGTGAGAAAATAAATGTCTGTTTACGTGGGCTAGTCCATGGTATTTTGTTATGTCAGCCCAAGCAGACTAAGACAGTGATTAGTAGGATGAGGGTGAGGGGTGAAGGGGGGTTTTCTCACCTGGGAGACTGGAGGGGCAGTGGTGCCACTGACTGGGGTAGAGAATCTGGGAAAAGGAGAGGTTGGTTATGGTCAATGGAACAACACTAATTATCCTATACTTTGGGTTCATCTTACTCAAACAAAAATTACAGCAGAAATTAGCTACTTAAAACCATTCATTCAATAAATATTCTATTTGTCCCCCTTGCATTGATGGCCACTGTGCTTGTTCTGAGAATACAAAATAAGTAAGATTCATTGTCTGCCTTTTAGGAGCTCACAGTCCAGTGGGGAGAAATATTGTTCCTTTTAGTAAAGCTAGCATGCTAGCTAGAAAGATCTTTTTCCTTTTCCCCATTTCTAAAGACCTGGAGCTCATAAGAAGTATAGTGGAAAAATCCCATAAGGATAAGACCTTTGGAGTCACATGACCTGGATTTGAATCTGGGCCTTGGAATACTAGCTAGGTGATGGTCTTAGATAGGCCAAGCGACCTTTCTGGGTCTTGGGGTCCTCATCTGTAACTGCAGAGTTGTTTTATGGATCAGATAAGAGAAGATAAGTAGAAATGTTTTGTAAAATGCGATTTACAAGTTAGCAATCACTGTAATTATAAAAGCTCCATTTTTAATCTATGAAAACTAGAGGTTTTCAGCCAGAGGCAGCAAGCCAGAGGTGAAAGGCTACCTTTGAAGCCTGTGGGGTGGAGGATGGAATGTGACTGGTGTAGTGGGAAAAAGAACAGATTCTGGGGTCCTGCCGATCTAGGTCAAATCACAATTCAGTTCTCAACTGTGTGGAGTTGACTAAGTCAAGTAATGGAACTAAGCTTTAGTTTCTTCTTTTAGTATAAAATGGAGTTGATAATGCCCACCCAGGAAGGTCATTCTAAGTATGTCAAGGGTCTGGCAGGGTGCCTATCAGAGCTGTCGGCTCAATTAATGGTAATTGTTGTTCCTATTTGTCATTTTCCTCCCCTACCTCCTAAGGGGTTTGCTTAGTTAAGTTACTTGAGATGCAAAGAAGTGAGGGAAACAGAAGGGCTTTTATGACTTACTTTAAGGGTAAAGAAAAGTAGCTCAATGCAGCTTTCCTTTCCTAATCTATGGTGCAAACACGTGTTTAGCAAATGACTGTGTTAAGCAAATGACCGTGTTATTATGGCATGAAGCCAGAGAACACTCAACTTGATACTTATTCCTTGTATTTATTCTAAGTAAATCTACCAATCACTATTAATAAGGGTTCTCTGGAGGCAGTGCTTCTCAGACTTTAATGTACACATGAGTCACCTGGGGGCTTATTAAAGTGCAGATTTTCATTCAGTGGATTTAAAATGAGGTAGGAAATTCTACATGTCTACCAAGGTCCGAGGTGAAGCCCATGCTGCTGGTTTCAGTAGCTCACCGTGAGTAAGGAGCAAGGCTCTGAAGAGACGTGGAAATCTCTTCATTGGCATGGTGTGCACTGTAATTCCCAGCTTCTCTTTAGCAATCTAAGTACAAACTAACTGCTGATAGAACACAAAAAGAGAGTCCTCAGAAGAAACCAAACCTGCCCACACCTTGATCTTGGACTTCCAGATTCTAGAACTATGAGGAAATAAATTTACGTTGTTTAAGCCGCTCAGATTACGGGATTTGTTATGGTAGTTCTTGCAAATTAATATATAGATTTGCACAGTTTTTATGCCCAGATCCAAGACTTCTTTCTTTAGGAGTCTTAATATATGTAAGAATAATTCTAAGAGTGGATGAATGAACCTAAGGGTACAGTAAGAATGAGTCATGCAAGGACTTGGGGGAGACAGATAAAGAGGGTGAAATAGTAGCCTAGATTGGGCTAAAACAGCTGTAATATGTACACATTTCCCTCCCCTTCTCATGATACCAACAGGAAGTCTACAGCTTTGACTGAAAATAGGTTTTCAACACCCTCTCCCCCTTCAGGCTATACTTTGATACTTAACACAATATTATTTGTCTAAAAAAATTGTGGCAGGAGGAAGACCCAAGTTTTCTTATTGTATGAAAGTCCTAAAGAGCACCTGTGATGATAAAGTAATGAGACTGAATTTTTGATAAAAAGATATGTCAAGATATGCCAAATGTGGGGCACCTGGGTGGCTCAGTGGGTTAAGGCCTCTGCCTTCAGCTCGGGGCATGGTCCCAGGGTCCTGGGATCAAGCCCCGCATTGGGTCCTCTGCTCAGCGGGGAGCCTGCTTCCTCCTTTCCCTCTGCCTGCCTCTCCACTTACTTGTGATCCCTGTCTCTCAAAAAAAAAAAACAAAACAAAAACTTTAAAAAAGATATGCCAAATGTGATTCCTGCTAACCACAGGGAATCTACATTTGAAGCTTGATTCTAAAATCAGGGGATTGATTTTTTTTTTTTTTTTAACTAAACATGCTAACTCATATGTACAGATGAATGCCTCCTTCAAAGTGGTCATTCTAGAAGGTTCTACACTTACTCTAACCATGTCACTGTTCTCAACTCATTCCTGGAATTGTTTTCAGGGTCTGTAAGATAGTCTTCTGCACTCAGTGGTGACTCTTGAAGGTAGATTTGATTTTCAAAAACAATCAAGTGTCCTTCTGGGTAACTAGGAGAACCAGTCAAACTGTGTAATCCCAAAAAGATCGAGCCTAAAGAATACAGGCTGATTTTTCTTGAGTGAATTGTACTCAGCTCCAGAAGACAGTTTCTGAAGGCAAACCCCAGACAGTAGTAAACATGCTATAGACATGACAGGGGTAGAGTGGTGACTACTCTGAAAGAAACCCCATTCATTTGTATATGCAGATTTTCTAGTGGTTCCCTTTACCAGACTATTTGCTCTCATTCAGATCAACCCTTCCTTAGGGGACCCGGGTTCCCAGAAGTACAAGGACCTCGCTGCCTTAATCAGTTTTTAAGCTGGGTCAATTTTTAATTCAACCTAGGTACTGGGAATGTTAAATAAGGGAAAAGAACCACTAGAGGAGTCTGGGGCTTATTACTCTTTGTGATTCAAAGGACAGAAAGACAACCCAGAGAGAAGTTCCTGAGACATAACTTTCTGCTCCATGTAAGAAAGACATTATCAGCAGCTGGAGCTGTCCAACAAGGGAGTTCGTTTGCCTGGGAGATTGTGTTTCCAGCCCTGGGAAGAGTGTAAAAGGAAGACTGCTTATTACAGGACGGTGTAGAGGATCCTTGTGTATTGGGTGGGGAGCTACCCAATGACCTCCAAGGACTATCCACAGAGTCCAACCTGCACAGTACCTGGCAATTGTTAGATCCTGAAAAATCCTGAGAGGGAATGAATGAGGAATATAGAGCATCTTGTGAGCCAAGTGAAAGGTTAGAGGCTGGGGCTCAGTCAGCTGCAAGGAAGGTAAGGAAAAGTGAAATTGAAAATCGCCACCAAGAGGTAGGGCCTTCCTTCAGTTTTTGCTATCATAAGAGAATTGCTTTGCACACCTGAAACTTCACAAGTTTATGAATATTTTTGAGGGGGTAAGGAGCTGAGAGAGGAGATAGACCACTGCTCACCCTTCTTAAACTCCTCCAGCACCGTGTCCAGCCGGGTATCATTGAAGACGCAGTGCAGGGGCCGGTTGTAGAAGCGAGTGACGGTGAGTAGTGGCGTGCAGTCGTCGGGGTCCACAAAGGCCAAGTCCTTGACAAACAGAATGTCTACAATGTTGTGCCGCTGATCGCCCTCGTACACGGGGATACGAGTGTAGCCACTGCGCAGAATCTCTGAGACGGTGGCGAAGTCGAGCACCGCGTCGGAGCGCAGCATGAAGCAGTCCCCGAGGGGGGTCAGCACCTCCTCCACCACCTTGGTGCGCAGCTCTAAGGCGCCCTGGATGATGTTGAGCTCCTCCTTCACCAGGTCGCTGTAGGGGTCCGCGGCCCGTAGCGTCTCCAGCAGCTTCTCCCGCGTGTAGAAGGTGCTGATCTCCTGACGCAGCGCCCAGTCCAGCAGGCGGCCCAGTGGGTAGCACACGGGGAAGGCGGCCGCCATCAGGAGTCGGGTCAGGCACACGCTGTGCGAAGCGATGGCCAGCCCGTGCCGAGAACACACTGAGTAGGGGCAGATCTCGGCGCCCAGAAACACGGCGCCAGTGCAGACGAGCGCCGGCAGCCACGGGAAGTGAATCCCTGCCTCGCTGTAATAATCTTCTCCGGTGCCCCCGACGCCCGGCGGCAGCGAGGCGTACAGCCAGCCGGCCAGGGCCGCGTTGGCTCCGGCTTGGCCCAGGAGCAGGGTGCAGAGCAGATGGGTCCCCCTGCCGCGCACGGCCTGCACGCGGCGCGCCTGTTCCTGCTCTGCGGCCGAGCCGCTGTTCCGCAGCACCCGTAACTCCACCGGGTCCAGCGAGAGCAGGCTCAGGCGCAGGCCGCTGAAAAGGGCAGACAGGGCGAGCAGCAGGAGCGCCCCGAGCGCTCGGAGCCACGCTGGGGGCAGTAGGTCCCCCCCAGGACCATACAGCCGCGGGCGGACGCGCAGCAGGAAGCCGCCGGCGGCGCCGTGGTGGTGCCAAGCGCGTCCGTCCCAGGCGCACAGCGAGAAGAGCTTCCCGCCACCGCCCGCGCCGCCCCGCTCTGCCTCGCCCTTGCGCAGCTCCCGCACCCTCACCTGGACTAAAGCCGAACCCGCCACGCCTCCGGGGCGCAACGGCCCCAGGACCTCCACGTCCGACGCCCAGTCGCTCTGCTCCCGGCAGCGCTGCGGCCCTGGGGGGCGCGTGGGGACAGCACTGGGCGCCACGCCACTACCTCCCGGGGGCTCCTCGATGAACACGAGCCGCGGAGCCCAGTCGCCGGTGCCGTTCTCTCCCGGGAAAAGGGTGGGTGCGGGCACCGGCGCCGCGGGCGCCGCGGGCCCTGGCTGGAAATAGACGCGCAGGAGGAAACTGGTGCCTTCCGCCGCGCGCAGGGTGCCCCCCTCCAGGGACACGCGGCCTCCAGCGGTGTCCTCGGGCCGCAGGCCCAGCAGCCAAGCGGCGGCGGCCGGGGGCTGAGGGGACAGGGAGAAGAAGAGCAGGAGCACAGCGCCTCGGCTGCAGCAGTCCCGGAGCCTGACACCCACCGCTGTTGCCGCAGCCGCCATCCTGTACCCGGCGCGGATGCACGTGATACTGCAGAGAACAGAGGGAGATCTGGAGGGAGGAGGAGCCGGAGCCAGCAACCCGGCCGCGGGCAGGTCACCACGTGTGCACCCCCTGCAAGCGTGGGCTGTAGACGATGGGGATTCAGACCCAGCCCCCGCCTGGGGTCCCCGCAGGAGGCACGAGGTGGCCACGCATCACTGCACCACGCATAACCCCCGAAACACGGGTGAATCTGAGCGGCAGCCTAAGGAAGGCTTGATTTGGAGCTCAGCCTCCTGTTCCAGCAGTAGGGAGGCACTCTGCGAACTCCTACCCGGCGGTAAATTCCCTGTCGGCACAACCGCTTCCCCACTGGCCAGGGATATTTCCCAGCGTTTTGCCTCTCCTCTTGCCTCTTGCCTTCCCCCTTCTGGTCAAAAGATATTACAGGGACAGCCTCGAATCTGTAAAAACTTTGCATTTGGTCTCAACTCTGGTTGACCTTTTATGTTTTAAAAATTTAGGCATTACTTAAGTTCAACTCCTTGTTGAGATCCAAATGTCCATGAATAAGAAACGGTTAAAATAAATTGTGACACTACGATGTGATGGAATACTATGCAGCAGGAAAAAAGTGATGTGGATCCATGTGTTTGTAATATGGAAATATCTCCAAAGTAACAGTGGAAAAATAGGGAGGGGTGCTTGGGTGGCTCAGTCAGAGCATGGGACTCAAGAACATGGGAGTCTTGGGTTCCACTGAAGTTACCATCTTAGGGTCCTGAGATGGGGACTGTGCTCAGCAGGGAGTCTGCTTGAGATTCTTTCCATCTCCCTCTGTCCCTAACCCCACTTGTGTTTGCCTGTCCTCTCTCTCTCTCTCTCTCTCAAATAAATGAATCTTGGGGACTGGAGGAGATTATCCTGAGTGAAATAAGTCAAGCAGAGAGAGTAAATTATATGGTTTCACTTACTTGTAGAGCGTAAAGAATAACATGGAGGACATGAGAAGGAAAAGAAAAGTGAATTGGGGTAAATCGGAAGGGGAGAGGAAGCATGAAAGACTGTAGACTATGAGAAAAAAAACGGAGGGTTTAGGAGGGGAAAGAGTGGAGGGATGGGTGAGCCTGGTGGTGGGTATTAAGGAGGGCACGTATTGCATGGTGCACTGGATGTGGTGCATAAAAAATGAATCTTGGAACACTGAAAAAAATAAAATTAAATTAAGCTGTTAAAAAAATAAATAAATGGGGGCGCCTGGGTGGCTCAGTGAGTTAAGCATCTGCCTTTGGCTCAGGTCATGATCTCAGGGTCCTGGGATCGAGCTCCACATCAGGCTCTCTGCTCAGCAGGGAGCCTGCTCCACCCCCCCACTTGTGATCTCTGTCTGTCAAATAAATAAGAAATCTTTAAAAAAAAATGAATCTTAAAAAAGAAAAATAGTGAAATGCAGGACAATGTGTAATATGCTAGTTTGTATTAAAAGTTAAGTGTAGGGGCGCCTGGATGGCTCAGTGGGTTAAAGCCTCTGCTTTCGGCTCAGGTCATGATCCTAGGGTCCAGGGATCGAGCCCCGCATTTGGCTCTCTGCTTAGCAGGGAGCCTGCTTCCTTCTCTCTCTCTGCCTGCCTCTCTGCCTACTTGTGATCTCTGTCAAATAAATAAATAAAATCTTTAAAAAAAAAAGTTAAGTGTAGATGTGCATATATACACATATAAAGGATTACTATGCAGAAGAGACACAAGAAATTCTAAGTGTTCACCTCTGGAGAGCTGGACTAGATTGAAAGTTTGGTTGAGAGATACTTAATTATATATATGCAGGAGATTACAAAGAAAATCCAGAGATCCTCCTACTCCTCACCCAGCTTTCCCCGGGGGTTACATCTTAACTATGGTATAATACCAAAAGCAAGAAATTGGCATGGTGCAAAGTGTGGGTATAGTTCTACCTCATTTTATCACATGGGTAGATTTCCATAATGATCACTGCAATCAAAATGCAGAATTTTTCTATCACCATAAAGCTTTGGGAGGGAGACTTTTATTTTTTACTGAATTCCTTGTATTGTTTGAATTTACCATGGGCCTGTTACTTTATTTTTACTTTTATAAATTTATTTCTTAAATTTACATAGTAAAATTCACTTTTTGATGTGCTATTCTATGAGTTTTGACGAATGCATATTCTTGTATCACCATTAAGAATAGTGCCATCGCCATTAAGAATAGTGTATCGCCATTAAGAATAGTGGCACTTGGGTGGCCCAGTGGGTTGAAGCCTCTCTTCGGCTCGGGTCATGATCCTGGGATCCTGGGATCAAGCCCCGCATCGGGCTCTCTGCTCAGCAGGGAGCCTACTCCATCCCCCGACCCCGCCTGCCTCTCTGCCTACTTGTGATCTCTGTCAAATAAATAAATAAAATCTTAAAAAAAAAGAGTAGTGCCATCACCCTTCAATATTCACTCTGAGTCTCTCTTTGCAGAACCCCTCCCCCAATCCCATCCTCTGACTGATTTGTTTTCCCCTATAGTTTCCTTTTCTAGAGTGTCATACAAGTGCAATAATACAATTAAAACCTTTTGGATCAGGCTTCCCTTACTTAGTATAACACATTTAAGAGTCAACCATGTTGTGTTTAATCAATAGTTCATTCCTTTTTAGAATGAACTGGGTAGTATTCTATTATGGCTGTATTCTATGGTAGTATTCTATTATGGGTAGTATTCTATAATGGCTGGGTAGTATTCTATTACGTGGATGCACCAAAGTTTGTTTATTCATTTACCAGTTTAAGAATGTTTGAGAGATACCTTCGTTAGATTACTCCTTTCTGCTCATGGATGCCGGCGAGTAAGCATCGTTAGTCTCCCCTCCCACTGCCGTCATGCCTAAGTCAGAGTCTTCCAAAGAGCCTGGAACACTGTGGAGGCTTTTCATTGGAGGGCTGAGCTTTGAAACAACTGACGAGAGTCTGAGGAGCCATTCTGAGCCATGGGGAATGCTTACAGACTATGTGATAATGAGAGATCCAAACACCAAGGGCTCCAGAGGCTTTGGGTTTGTCGTGGAAGAAATGGATGCAGCCATGAACTCGAGGCCACATAAGGTGGATGGAAGAGTTGTGGAACCAAACAAAGCTGTCTCAAGAGAAGATTCTCCAAGGCCTGGTGCCCACTTAAGTGTGATGCTGAATAAATGTGTCTTTTTTTTTTTAAAGAACATTTGAGTTATTGCCAGTTTTTGGCAATTATGAATAAAGCAGCTATTAATGTTTGTGTGCAGATTTTTTTGGGAATATATGTTTTCATTTTTCTTGGGTAAGTTGACTGTAGGTCTGTATTACTTTTTTAAAATGTAAAAGTAACAATAATTTGACAGGCTACCTTTGGCTCCTTTGACTAACTTAAAAAATCATTCCTGTATGTGAAATCTTATTTTCCATAGAATTAGTAAGACCCCAAAGATATTGATTGAGAACGCCTTTTGAAGGATATAGCTCAGTACAAATGGTTCTAGCTAAAAGTTACCTTGTTTCCATTACAAACTCTTATCATCCAGAGTGGAAGAAAATGCCTCCCAGTCTGGGACTAGATAGGCCTTAATAGACCACTGGTCACATTCCTACATAGACTGCCTTTCACAGGGAGTGTGAAATAGAAGATTGTGAAACAAAGCTACCATTGCGTTAACATGCACTAGAGCCTATCTATTATAAGCTGCCTTTTGTGAGGGCAGCTTGAGAGATAGAAGGAAGATTGTTTCACAAGAGGGAACCTTGAAGCATGTAGGGGAAGTATGGGGGAAAAGGGAGAAAAGGGGTCAAGTATGTGATCGTTTCTCTTAAACATTGGCAAAAACCGCTCTCACTTTTCTCCCTGAATCCTCTCCCAATCCCTGAATCCTCTCTCCTGTCTCCTCTCCCAACCCAAGTTCCTCAACACAAAGTTACCTGCTATCCTAAGGGTTCTCCCACCTCTTTTGGGCCATAGGACTTTATTATCGTTATAACACCACTTAACAGCTTTATCAAGCTTTGGTATTACAAAGGAATGTCAAATTTGTTATTACACACACACACACACACACATACACACACACACACTAGTGCTGGGTAGTAGATGTGATTCTACCCATTTTCCAGATCAGGTTAAATGACTGGGTAAAACTTCTTTGGACTCTAGATTGATGCCCCCTCACCTTGCAGTGTTGACCAGTACCAAAATAAAACCCTTCAAAGATATTAGATCAGGAATTTAAAAACTTAAATTTCTGATTATAAAATACTATATGTTCATTGCAAATAAAATTTTAAAGCAGAAAAGCATTAATAAAAATAAATTATAACCCCACCATCTAGAGATAAACAGTGTTAATATTTTGGCACATTTCCTTTTTTATTTTCTATATACAAAGATAACTGAGAAATACATACACACATACACACACACATATGCCCTCACATATTTGTCTATTTTATAATTGGAATACATATTATACATACAATTCTACTCTGCTTCTGTCATTTAATATATCAAGAGCATTTTCTTAAATATAAAAATATTTTGTAAATGTAATTTTTAATAAATGGGACTATTACTATATATCTGTTATATTGTGAGAGAGGGGGAACTGTGAGAAGGAAACTATTTCCAGTTGCATCAACTCTATTATTCGCAAGTGTTAGGCTTAGAAAAGTCAATCCACTTTTCTGGCCCCATTTCCTCATCTGTGAAATGAAAGACAGTTTTAAGGTCCCTAACCTTTCATGAGTCAGTGAGTAAGGGCTAATGTACACTGGGTGAAGATAATCTAGAGAGACATACTTTTCCTTTTCTAAACAGGAGGTTCTGGAAAAGTACTGTTTCCAGAGCTCTGCTGTAACTGAAAGGAGACCTAGGGACAGGTTTAGTCAGTGTGATTCTGAAAGGAAGAACTGCAAAAAATATCTTCTTGGAATCTGAATTTTGATGAGATCATCAGATTTCTTATAAAATGGGCACTTCCTAGTTTACAAGATGGGCAATTTCTCACTTCCTAGAGAGATGGAGAAAATGATAGTTACTGTTAATCTCAAGACTATGCTACTTCAGAATGTACATGTTAAAACGCTTTTTGTTTATTTCATTACTTGTTCATTCATTCAGTGAATTCTTGCTTGTGAACAAAGTGCCAGACAGTGCTGGATATTTTGCATGGACAGATACCATGGTTGCCATCATGAAGCTTAGATTCTACTGAAGATGACAGACATGAGCCAGAAATTATTTACCTCCCTAATTAATTACTCACTCCTATGAAGATGATGGTCAAAGTGTCATACAAGTATATAATCTGGGAACCCATCTAGAGAGGAAGGTTTGGAAAGACTACACCCAAAAATGGAATTCAATGAAAATGGAAGAATTTATACATTGGAAGAACGTGAAAAATATATTTTATGCCTTCTATCCCTTTTTGTACATAAAAAGCTATGACAATGTATTAATAATATTCTTAATAATAAACTCATTAACATTTATTGAGAGCTTACTATGTGCCAAGTATATTCTCCTTTTTAATCTTCATAATAAATAAAAACTGGGACTCTGATTGTGTAACTTTGTGAATTGTCATCAATGTGTTGAGGAGCCCAACTGGATACACAGTCTGAGTCTGGAGCCTACAGTTTAAAAAGCTGGGAAAATAATAGTAATACCAGGTAACACTTACATAAGGCTTATGTATCAGGAATCAACTAACTCACTTAATTCTCATAAGAATCTTTGGAAGTAGGTATTTTTATTATCATTTCCACTTTACATGAGGAAGCTAAGCTACAGACATATTAGGTACCTTGATGGACAAGATTATACAACTAATGGCACAGGTACTGTTACTAGACTACATTATTTTACTCTACACACACTATAGCTATCTGCCCCATTCCTATGACACACATACATACATACAAATATTTGCATGCATTGTTTTAAATAGTTGTACTTATGCTCCTATAATTATAATTATTTTCATTCATCATGATAGCATACTTTTCCTCAATAAAACTCTTTATAAGCATGTTTTTCCTTTTTTCTTCCCTCCTCTCATCCTCTGGTGTAATGGTGATGGTTATTGTTATTTGTTGACTTTATCATTGGCCCAGAGGATTGAATTAATCATCTTCCTCAGTTCAGGGGCTGTGAAGAGCCCTCCTTCACCTCAGCCTAATTCCCAATCTCATCCTCTCTCTCTTTAGGTAGCCACTCCAATATTTTGATGTATCCTTAAACACATATGTATCCTTGTAAAATTGTAAAATTGTTTTTGTGTGTGTGTGTTTTATTGAGGTATGATTAACATACCATAAAATTACCCTTTTAAACCAAACAATTCAGTGGTTTTTCATATATTCACAAAGTTCTACAACCATCATCACTATCCAATTCCAGAGTATTTTCATAACCTCCAAAAGAGATCTCGTACCCATTAGCAATCACTTTCCTTCTCTGGCCCTATGCTCTAGCATCAGCTGATCTCTATTTGTCTACGTATGTGCTTTTCATTTTCATTAAATGTGCTCTGGAACTTGTTGTGTTTCTTACATTGTCACTCAACACTATGTTTGTAAAATCAGTCCATGTTGCTGAATGTGTGCCCGGTTTAATGTTCCTAAATGCTGGATGGTCTTCCACAGAGGATAGCCACATTATTTTCACCTATCCTTTGGGGGTGGACACTTAAGATTACCATCAGCTTTCCACTACCACACACAAAGCCACACTGAAATCCTTGGTCATTCCCTACTGGACTTATGGAGGATTCCTCTTGGATGTGCCTGCTGTGGGACATCACAGTGTATACATACTTACATACATATGTATGTATACATACATATACTTAATTTCACTCAGTATGGTCAGCTTATCTCCACCAGCACTGCCTGTAATTTCCTGTTTTCCTATGTCTTAGCTAAAATTTAGTATTATTCACTCTCCAAATTTGGCCAGGCTAATGGAGTATGAAGTGCTATCTCATATTTAAAATACAAATATCTTTGATTCTCTCTCTCTCTCTCTCTCTTTGGTTTGCAACAAAGCAAGGTTTATTGAGTGATAACAAAGTGATAGCACAAAGCTCCGGAGGAGGGAGGAGTTGCCTGTTTTTGATTATTCTCAATAACTTTCAGCATCTCTTCATATATATTTGTTAGTCTTTCAGGTGTGATATTGAGTGGAATGTGGCTAAAGTTTTGGGCTGACATTTAAAGTACACCTGCTCTTTCTTTTTTTTTTTTGTATATATATATATTTTTTAAGATTTTATTTATTTATTTGACAGAGAGAGATCACAAGTAGATAGAGAGGCAGGCAGAGAGAGAGAGAGGGAAGCAGGCTCCCTGCTGAGCAAAGAGCCCAATGTGGGACTCGATCCCAGGACCCCGAGATCATGACCTGAGCCGAAGGCAGCGGCTTAACCCACTGAGCCACCCAGGTGCCCTGCTCTTTCTTTTATAGGACATATTTTCAACAGTGGTTTATATCTGAAAACACTAACCCATGCTTTACTCTGCTTGAAGGCCTGGACCCTACTGAGACAGAAACATGAGATGGAACTTCCCAGTAAAGCAGGGGTAAGGCAGTCTGGACTTGTTAATGTCTACAATAAACAGTTAATTGGGTGCACAGCATTTCTGAGATACAGGCTTTTTTTTTTTTTTTTAAGGCAAACAGAAAAAAATATTGAAGATGTTTTCTTTACTGAGAAGAAATAGGGAAAATGGAGTGTTATTCAGATGTGATCAGCTTGGGTACTGTTTTTCAGGATAATATGTTCTCAGGTGGCAAGGGAAAAATCAATGTGATTAAGACAGTCTTTAATGTAGCAAAACATTATTTTTTTCCCTTCATACAGCAATGTTTCTCTAATTTCATTATGTCTAATAATCATAAAAATCACCTGGGAAAGTTTGTTTTTGTTGAAACAAAATAGAATACATAGAAGAATACATAGAAACTGGTAACAGTGGTTGCCTCTCTGAAGAGAAACTGGTGGTTGGGAAATAGATAGGAGAGAGACTTTTTCCTTTTGATATTTTAAATTTTGTACAATTAACATCCATTTCCTATTCAACATAATTTGCATTTAATTAAAAAATGCACATTCCTATTTCCATTTTGATTCTGTGGATCAAGAATCTGCATTTTACCAAGCATCTCTTATGATTCCAATAGAGCTGACCGGTTGGCTTATTTTTGGGGAAACAATGATACAGAGGAGTGATTTTTAATCTTTTTTAGATTTATGCATTCCTGTGAATTTTTAATGAAAGCTATGGGCTTTGTTCCTAGAAAGTTGCACATGTCTACAATGACACAATAATGTGAATATCTTGGGAGTACAGTTGCAGGGGGTTCATGGGAACCTCGGTAGCCGTGTGTCCATGAGCCTCATGTTAGGGACCCCAATACAGAGGTTTTGTTCTTCTTCATGTCAAAAAGTTTTTTTTTTTAAAGGAGAGGTCTAGAAACTTGAGAACACTTTTAACTCTGTGTGTGTGTTAGTGTATGTCTGTGTGTACCCGTGAGCCTGTGTATATAAGAGCAAAAGGAATTTCTACTTTTGATGAAGGGTTCCTTCTCCATTTCTAGAAGTGGTTCCTAACTAATAAACAGAAGATGGATCCCTCAACAATTCCCTTCCAGCTACATCCTGTCCACAAACACGTTAATGAAATTTGCAGATGACCCCAAAAGAGGATATGCTGCAAACACCAGGAAAGCTGAAGAAATTATGTAAAACATTAGCAATATGGCAAAGAGAATGACAGTTGAGTTGGAAAAATTTCAAGTAGAGGCATCTGGGGAGAAGTCATTGGAAAGAAAATTTTTCATAGGAAGGGCAACACCTGGAAAATAGTGATGGCTGTAATAGGCCCAAGGGTGATGCTAAATGGCAAATTAGATACATGTCTGTTGTATAATATTGTGAGAAAAATATGACACTGACCTCTGGTTACAAAGCAAGGAGATAATGGTTCTTTCTGTTTGGCCCTAGTGAGATAGCACCTGGGATGCTGTTTTTAGTTTTGGACACTTCATTAGTGGAAAATTTTTGGTTAACAGTTGGGAATTTGGAGGCAAGAAACAGGAACAATTAAAAGCATTTATTTGACACGACTCAACCATTCAAAACCAATGTCACAGAGGGAAAAAGGAAAAATGAAACTCTATACTTAGATTGTGTTGCTGAGAAATCAAAGAAATCAAAGATCTTTTCACTGTAATTTTAGCATGGACCCACTGATTTTTAAAGCAGGGAAAGATTTTGGAGGTGAATTTTGATGATTAGATTCCTAGGCTGTGCTAAAATTCTATTCTGTTAGCTGCTCTTGGGCTATGCATTTCATAGAGCTCTAGAAAGAGTCCTCTTAAAGCATAGATCTGAGGGGCACCTGGGTGGGTCAGTAGGTTGAGCATCTGCCTTTGGCTCAGGTCATAGTCCTAGGGTTGTGGGATCGAGTCCTGCATCAGGTTCCTTGATCAGCAGGGAGCCTGCTTCTCCCTATCCTTCTGCCCCTCCCCCTACTTGTGCTCTTTCTTTCTCTCTCTCAAATAAATAAGTAAAATCTTAAAAAAATGGCTAATTTGCCATTTAGCATAGATCTGATACTCTCCTGATTAAAACCTTCCATTAGAATAAACCTAACATTTTAACAGGGGCCACACTGTTCTGCTGAATCTGGCCTTTGCCTAAATCTTGACTTTTACCACTCTCCCCTGAGCTCCAAAGTTTTCAGCCACACTGGTCTCCTTGCTGTTTGTAAAACTCTCCAAGATCATTACAGCCTCATGGTCTTTGCATTTGCTGTTCACTCCTCCAGCTTCTTGCATTACTGATTCCTTCTCATCTTTCTTCCTTTCCATAAACATGTCTTCTAAAGTCTCCATCCCCAGGGTACCTGGGTGGCTCAGTCTGTTAAGTGTCTGCCTTCAACTCAGGTCATGATCCCAGGGTTCTGGGATGGATCCCCACATGCAGCTCCCTGCTGGGAGTCTGCTTCTCCCTTCCCCAATCCCCGCACTTGTTCTCTCTCCCTCACTCTCTCATTCAAATAAATAAAATCTTTAAAAAAAAATCAAGTGTCTATCCCCATAACACCATCCTGATTACAGCACTGTCACAATCTTACTTACTTATTTACTTACTTACTCATTTATTATCTTTTCCCCCTATTAGGACTACCTAGTAAATACTAAGGAGAGCAATTTCTGGGTCATATGGTAAGAGTATGGTTAGCTTTTTAAGAAAACACCAAAACTGTCTTCTGAAGTGGCTATACCACTTTGCATTCCCACCAGCAATGGATGAAATTTTCTGTTGCTCCACATACTTACCAGCATCTGGTTTTGTCAGTGTTCTGGATTTTGGCCATTTTGATAGGTATGTGGTAGTGTCTTGTTACTTTAATTTGCATTGCCCTGAACACACATGATGTGGAGCATCTTTTCACATGCTTACTTGCCAACTTTATATTTTCTGTGATGAGGGATCCATTTAGATCTTTGGCACATTTTAAAAATCTGGTTGCGGGGCGCCTGGGTGGCTCAGTGGATTAAGCCGCTGCCTTCGGCTCGGGTCATGATCTCAGGGTCCTGGGATCGAGCCCCGCATTGGGCTCTCTGCTCCACGGGGAACCTGCTTCCTCCTCTCTCTCTGCCTGCCTCTCTGCCTGCTTGTGATCTCTCTCTCTGTCAAATAAATAAATAAAATCTTTAAAAAAAATCTGGGTTTTTTTTACTGTTAAGATTTAAATGTTCCTTGTATATTTTTCCAGCTTTATTGAAGAATAATTGACAGATAAAATTATATATAATTTAAACTATACAATGTAATGATTATATATGTGTATATTATATATATATATAATATACAAGTTGATTAACATGTCTGATATCTCACATAGTTAACCTTTTGTACGTGTGTGATGAGAACACTGAAAATTTATTTTCAGCAAATTTCAAGTCTACAATATTATGTTACTAACTATAGTAGCCATGCTTGCTCTACATTAGATACTTAAAACTCATTCATTTTATAAGTGAAAGTTTGATCTACATCTCCCCATTTCTCCCTTTTCCCAGCCTCTGGAAACTACAATTCTATTCTCTATTTCTATGAAATTGAATTTTTTTAAAATTTCGCATATAAACGAGATCATACAGTAATAGTAATGTCTTTCTGTATCTGGCTTATTTCAGTTAGCACAATGTCCTCCAGGTTCATCCATGCTGTTGCAAATAGAAGAACTTCTTTTTCATTTTTTAAAGGTGGAATAATATTAAAAAGGTGGAATCCGGGGCGCCTGGGTGGCTCAGTGGGTTAAGCCGCTGCCTTCGGCTCAGGTCATGATCTCAGGGTCCTGGGATTGGGTCCCGCATCGGGCTCTCTGCTTGTCAGGGAGCCTGCTTCCCTCTCTCTGTCTCTGCCTGCCTCTCTGTCTACTTGTGGTCTCTCTCTGTCAAATAAATAAATAAAATCTTTAAAAAAAAAAAAAGGTGGAATCCATTTTGTGTGTGTGTTTATCACATTTTCTTTATCCGTGCATCTGGACACTGAAGTTGTTTCCATATCTTGGCTATTGTGAATGAATAATGCTGCAAAGAACATAGGCATGCATATATGTTTTCAAATTAATATATATTTTTTTCATATAAATACCGGGAAGTGGGATTGCTGGATATGATTGTTTTCTCTCTCTCTCTCTCTCTTTCTTTTTTTAGAAAGTTCCATATGGTTTTCCATAATGACTATACTAATTTATATTTCCACCAACAGTGTCGAAGGTTTTCTTTTTTCTCCACCAACACTTTTCTTCACCAACACTTGTTATCTCTTCTCTTTTTGATAATTGCCATCCTGACAGATATTAGGTGATATGTCATGGTTTTGATTTTCATTTTCCTAATGATTTTTGGTGTTGAGCACTTTCTCATGTACCTATTGGCCATTTGTACATCCTCTTTGGAAAAATGTCCATTCAGTTTCTTTGCCCATTTAAAAAAATTTTTTTTTAAAGATTTTATTTATTTATTTGACAGAGATCACAAGCAAGCAGAGAGAGAGGAAGGGAAGCAGGCTCCCTGCTGAGCAGAGAGCCTGATGCGGGGCTCCATTCCAGAACCCTGGGATCATGACCTGAGCCGAAGGCAGAGGCTTTAACCCACTGAGCCACCCAGGTGCCCCTCTTTGCCCATTTTTAAATTGTATTGTTTTTCTGCTATTGAGTTATATGAATTCCTTATATATTTTGAATATTAACCCTTTATCAGATGTATAGTTTATAAATATTTTCTCTCATTATGTAGGTTGCCTTTTCAGTTTATTATTGTTTATTATTTCCTTTGCTGTACAGAAGCTTTTCAGTTTGATGTAGTCTCACTTATTTATTTTAACTTTTGTTGCCTATGCTTTTGGCATCGTATCCAAAAAAATCATTGTCAATACTGGTATCAAGAAGATTTCGCCGTATGTTTTCTTCGAGGAAATTTATAGTTTCAGGTCTTACACTTAAGATTGTAAATCCATTTTGTGTTTTGTTGTTGTTGTTGTTAAGTGTTGTAAGATAGGGGTCCAGTTTCATTCTTTTGCATGTGGATATCCAGTTTTCCCAGCACCATTTATTTCATTTTATGGTTTTTAAATCTTTTTTTTTTTAAGGTTTCATTTATTTATTTGACACAGAGCATGAGAGAGCACAAGCAGGAGAAGAGTAGAGGAAGAGGGAGAAGCAGGCTCCCCACCCAGCAGGGAGATCAGTGCAGGGCTCCATCCCAGGACCCCAGGATCATGACCTGAGCTGAAGGCAGATGTTTAACCATCTGATCCACCCAGGTGCCCCTCCCAGCATTGTTTATTGAAGAGACTGTCTTTGTGCCCATTATGTGTTCTTGTTAAAGAATAGTTGACACTATATGTGTAGGTTTATTTCTGGGGTCTCCATTCTGTTCCATTTGTGTATGGTTCTGTTTTTATGCCAGTACCATACTATTTTAATTACTATATCTTTGTAATATTCTTTGAAATCAGGGAGTGTAATGCCTTCAGCTTTTTTTTTTCATCTTACAACTTAAGTTAAATTGCATAAAAAAACTCTACGTATTTACTTGCCCTCCCACACACATATTTTATATTGTGAATGTCACAATAGAACTTCTTCATATTGGATAGCCACTAAAAGAGTATTTAGCTACAGGCATTTTTTAACAGTTTTGTCTTGTAGTCATTACATGAGAGTACAAAGCAATTTACATACCATCATTCCAGTATTAGAGTATTGAAGATTTGACTATGTATTTACCTTTACCGTGAGTTTTAAACTTTCATATGTTTTCTGGTTTCTAATTAGTATATTTTCGTTTCAGCTTGAAGAGCTCCCTTTAGGGTGCCTGGGTGGCTCAGTGGGGTAAGCCTCTGCCTTCGGCTCAGGTCATGATCTCAGGGTCCTGGGATTGAGTCCTGCATCAGGCTCTCTGCTTGGCAGGGAGCTTGCTTCCTCCTCTATCTCTCTCTGCCTGCCTCTCTGCCTATTTGTGATCTCTCTCTGTCAAATAAATAAATAAAATCTTAAAAAAAAAAAAAGAGCTCCCTTTAGCATTTCTTGTAAGGAAGGTCTAGTGGTGACAAATTCTTTCAGCTTTTGTTTGGGAAGAGATCAATATTTATAAAACAGATATCTGGTTACATCAATCCCCTGCCTCCATGGCTGTCTGTTGATCTTAGTTAGGATAAAGTAAAAATCCTTTAACATGGCTTATTAAAGTCTTTTGTGAGCAGTCTTCTCTCTGCTTCATCATTTTACTTCTCAATGGTGCTAAATGGCAGAACTGAAGTTTAAACCCAGATAATTGACTTCCCAGTAATAATATCCTCCCCCCCTTTTTAAAAGATTTTATTTATTTACCTGACAGACAGAGATCACAAGTAGGCAGAGAGACAGGCAGAGAGGGGGAAGCAGGCTCCCTGCTGAGCAGAGAGCCCCATGCAGGACTCAATCCCAGGACCCTGAGATCATGACCTGAGCTGAAGGCAGAGGCTTAACCCACTGAGCCACACAGGCGCCCCCACGTAATAATATTCTTAATTGCTTACCCGCATTTCCCAGCAGCCAGCCATAATCTCTTTCATTGTCTCCTATGAACTATGCTTTTTCTTATCTTTAGGTTTTGCTACATGTTCTTGCCTCTGCTTGGAATTTTCTCTGTTCACTCTCCTGGCTTGAAAGACTTCTCCCTTATTTATCCTTCACATCTCAGCTTACAAGTTTCTGTATCTTACATACAGCTTTACATAATTTCCCAAGTCTGGGTCAGAAGATCCTGCTCTATATTCCTTTAAATCCCCTTTCTTCCCTTGCCATGTAACTTATTCATTATATTATAGTGGCTAATTTATTTAGTTTCTTGATCGGAATTTAGCTTCTGTGATTTCAGAGACTGTGATGATCTCATGCATCATTACATCTCCAAGACCTACCCCACAGTGGGCACTGGAAACATTTTTTGTTATATAAATGAACGTAAGATTTACAATTCCTTAATAAGGTATTCTCCTATTGTGGACATTTTTAGATACTGAATACTGGGGGTCAGTAAGGTAACTAGAGTTATTTTCCTGTTTGAATCTCTTGTGGGAGCGATTCAAAGCACATCCCAGAAAGAACTCAAAGGCAGCAGAGATGCTCAGGAGAAACACAGACAAAGAGCTGGAGCAGGTGGACGCTGTACCGCTTTGCTCTTAGTGCTTTCTCCTCTGTGGTCCTTCGTGAGTCTAACAGTATTTTAGCTGCGAGGGGCCCCACCAACCCACCAGCCCTCTGTGAGCTTAGAGAGCACGGCTCCTTCTCAGCCAGGACCCTCCTCACAACCGGAAACATCGCGATATCTCCTCAACTATTAGGACCTCGCGATACCACAGCCAAAGCCCAGGGTGTTCGCATTTGACGGGTTCCCCGAGGGTTATAGAAAGTTCAGGAATCTTAGTCTTCGAATGGTTAATGACCTTCCAACATGTGTTCCGTCTCTGGGCTTGTCTTTTGGGCCTGGAACACCAGACTGGACCGACAGAGCTTGTGGGAGAATGGTGGCCGCCTGACTGGAGTCCCTGAGAGGAAAAATGCCCGCGAGGGAAGAAAGGCGGGCCGTTGTCCCTGGGGAATCATCGTGTGCCCTGTGGGGGCAGAGGACTGGTGATAAGCGGAAAAATCTAGATTGGCAAACGTGGGAAAGCTCTGTTTCCAGAAAAAAGAGGGACCCCGGAGATTATTTTTCACAGCCAGCAGGGCTGCCCACAGCCCTAGGGTTGGTGGACAGCGGAGCCCACCGGACATGACACCCCACCGGAGCCTGAGGGACCCTGGGCGGAGATTGGAGAGCAACAGGTGGTGGCCAGGAGACAGGTGAGCACTGCCCGCTTTTGAGAACTCTTAGAGGGACGAATGGAGGAGAGGGTGTCCAGAGAAAATATGGACTCCCTGTTAACTGGAGGTGAGGGGGGATGGGGACTGAGGGCGTGAGATTTGGGTTATGGCTGTAACGGGATCAGATTTATACTCACTGTTCTGGAAGACCGCGGGAAATACTGGTTGTATTTGGACTCTAAGTTGCTGCAGTTGGGTGACTATGGAACTGAGGAGGAGATTAGTGGGTAGGACTCCGCTGAACAACCTAGTTATAAAATGTTGATATATAACATTTCTTTAGACATAACGATAACAATGGGAGTGAATATCCAAGCTTACTTGCTTAGTCTGAGTGTAGAGATTTAGATATATATATTTCTTGCTTGCTCTTCTCCCTTTCCTCCTGCCTGCCCTCCTTCTCTTTTTCCCCTCCTCACTTGTCACTCCTTCTCTTTCTTCTTATCCTCCTCACTCCCTCTTTTCGTCCATTAAACCAGGCGTTCTTAACCCTGGTTATTCGTGAACTGGGATGGAAGGAAAATCACATGTTAATTTTGCTTAACATGTAAATCAACTTTTGCATTTTCATCAATTATGAATTTGTAAACCATAGAAGTAATTAGCAGTACCTGTGACAATGTCATCAGTAGAAATCATGTAGTATTAATGGTACCTGTACCTTTGACCACAGAAATCATAGGTGTTGACGGTCACATTGCGGATATTTAGAAATACTCCTACTCACTACTGTGAAACTTTGAGTTATGTGATTTGCCCCCGATCTTTTATTCAGTGTTAACATTGAAACTTTTAATACTATGTCAGTAATTTAAAACATGTTTTGATAAGTATAGTTCAATATAATTGGTTTCCTTTGTGTATTTCTCATCCATTCCTAATCTTACTATGGTGCCTAGAAGGAAAATTAGTGTCAATCTTAAGAAAGTGAATGACCCAAATCATTGTACCACTAATACTTATACAATTTAGGTGGTTTCCACTTTTTTCTACAAAACTGAAGGAGCGCTTACTGTAGTTGTTAATTGATAGATAATAAAAAGTAATTTTTAATAAGATCACTGGGATTTGGCATATAACTCTAGAGGAGAGCAAAGAGTTATGTGATGTTGCTATAAGAAAATGGTTATTATTCCTATTTACTTATTTATGTAAACAAACTTTCTCAGAGTTTATGTATTTTTAAAAATTATCATATAATGTATTATTTGTTTCAGGGGTACAGGTCTATGATCAGCAGTCTTACATAATTCACAGCACTCACCATAGCACATACCTCCCTGAATGTCCATCACCTATCTCTCCTACCCTCCTTCCCTCCAGCAACCCTCAGTTTGTTTCCCCCTGAGATTAAGAGTCTCCCTCTCTGGTTTCATCTCCTTTCATTTTTCCTTCCCTTCTCCTATGATCCTCTGTCTTGTTTCTCAGATTCCTCATATCAGTGAGATCATATGGTAATTGTCTTTCTCTGACTGACTTATTTCACTCAGAGCTTATATTTAAAAATAAAATTTTAAAAAAGGGAAGTGAGGGGCGCCTGGGTGGCTCAGTGGGTTAAGCCTCTGCCTTCAGCTCAGGTCATGATCCCGGGGTCCTGGGATCGAGCCCCACATGGGGCACTCTGCTCAGCAGGGAGCCTGCTTCCTCCTCTTTCTCTGCCTGCCTCTCTGCCTACTTGAGATCTCTGTCAAATAAATAAAATCTTAAAAAAAAAAAGGAAGTGATTTTGTACAGTGACTAATATTATCAATAGATTTATAAAGTAAAAACCACATTTCATCTCACTAAGATTTATGATGTCAAAAAATTTTCTTATTCTTAATATCTATATAAATTATGTTTATGCTATTTTGCTTATTTGGGTACTAATTGTAATGACAGTATCATTCAAAAGAAATTTTTTTTAATACTTTGATTTTTATGGTTGTGGTAAATGACACCTTGATTTTGGACTTCTGGCCCCCAGAACTGTGAGAGGATTAATTTCTGTTTTAAGCCATCAAGGTTATTTTTTTTCCTGAAAGCAAGTTTTATTTAAATAAGGGTTTAAATACATTACATAACATTAAAACTGAAGGAAGAAATAAACCAAAAACCAGTCTGTTACTTCACATGGCATTGGGCAGCTGTCGCTAGTAAGTTGCAAGCTCTACAGCTAGCTACATGACTGACACATCAGTTGAAGTTTGTTCCCTTGTCAAAAGTTTAACTCAGATAGAAGGTTGGCCTCACATTCTGGTATTTGGACATCGTTTAGCTAGGATATGTCTGGTCAAAAAGACCTGGTGGCAAGTCAGATGTCCTAGGACGCCTCACTAGAGGGAAGGTGGCCACCCTAAGCTCTGCCCACCTGGTCAAGTTGGAGACACCAGGGATCGAGCTTTGACTACCAGTGACTCCCTGTAGCAGCACAGCTGCGGTTGCCGCCTTACCCCATCCTGTCCTCTCAGCTTCACTGTGGACTGTTCAGGTGGCGACATTCTCTTAGGGTAGGGAACTCTGAAGAGGGAGAGCTGAGGAGCTTCTGGCCAGACATAGCTGTCTGTGATCTTGGGGATCTGGGCTGGACCGAAACCTCACGTTACTGCTTGGTTTCAGGCCGGACATTGCCAGGCGCCTACTGCTTGACCTCTGTTTAAATGAAGGACTTCAAGACTAGACAGCACGGCTCTTTTCAGTTTATTGCATGAAGGAGTTACACTAGTCCAAGTTAAAAGCAGACCCCAAATGGTTACATTATACAAGCTGTGAGGTTTTTAAACTTGTGACAAGGGACAGAAGGGAAATTCTACTCATTGCAAGGAAATCCTCACTTAAGCTTCAATGAGCCAAAAGCACTTGAAACCCATGAACCTTCAGCTGGTCGTCCTTAGCCAGTCCAGTCTCCACCAGGAACTGGCATATGTTCTTGTGCTGGTCAACCTGTAGCTGAATTACTTCTCCATATTCTGGATGCTCAATTACAGTACCATTGCAGGCAAATTTCTTCTTAAACGCCTTCACTAGTTTCTTTTTATCGTAATCATCAGCGATCCCTTAGACAGTAGTAAGGGTCTTCCTGCCCGTTTCTGTTGAATTCTTATAATCCTCAGTGCCAGCAGGAAGCAGATCATCACCCTTACTTGCATCAGCAAAGGGGTCGAAAGAGTGGAGGTTCTGGATAGCGGATATACGATACGATTCCTTTTCCTCCGAGGAAACGGCCTGCGGAAGGCAGCGGCGGCGGGAGAAGGTGGGCGGGGAGGACGGAGCTTCGGGAAGCCAGGGGGCTCAAGGGAGAGGCTGCTGAGTCCTCGGGGCGGCTCAGTGACTGGGGCCCATCAAGGTTATTTTTAACCTTGTAATTTGTAACAGGAAGTACAGGAAACTAATGCATAAAGTTTATAGTGTATGCAAATGTTCAGTTTTAGTAGATAATGCGGAGTAGTTTTCCAGAGTGATTGTACTGATTTATACTCCTAGTAGCAATGTATGAGAGTTCTGGTTGCTCTGCATCAAGGGCTGGATGCCAGATATGAAAGAGTCAGACAGTATATGTATTAGGCTTTATAGGCCATGTGGACTTGGGGCAAATACTCAGCTCTGTCATTGTAGCACGGAAGAAGCCATAGACATCACATAAATGAAAGAGCATGGACCCTTTCCAATAGAACTTTATTTCAAAAATAGGTGGTGGCTCCTAGTTTGCTGACTCTCACTCTGTATCCTCACCAACACTTGGTATTTTCTGTTCTTTTCATTTTAGCCATTCTAGCCAATGTGTACTGATATTTCATTATGGTTTTAAATCACATATCCTTGATGACTGATGAAGTTGAGCATGTTTTCAGGAGTTGTCCATTTAGATGTACTCTTTTATGAGATGTCTTTTCAAATGTTTTGTTCATTTTTTAAAAAAGATTTTATTTATTTATTTTACAGAGAGAGAGAGACCACAAGTAGGCAGAGAGTCAGGCAGAAAGAGAGGGGGAGCAGGCTCCCCGCTGAGCAGAGACCCCGATGCGGGGCTCGATCCCAGGACCCCGAGATCATGACCTGAGCTGAAGGCAGCGGCCTAATCCACTGAGCCATCCAGGCGCCCCTGTTTTGTTTATTTTTTAATAAGATTTTATTTACCTGAGAGAGAGACAGCGAGTGCAGAGAGAGAGCATGAGAGGGGAGTGGGTCAGAGGGAGAAGAAGACTCACTGCTGAGCAGGAAGCCCTATGCAGGACTGAATCCCAGGACTCCAGAATCATGACCTGAGCCGAAGGTAGTTGCTTAACCAACTGAGCCACCCAGGCGTCCCTCAAGTATTTTGTTCATTTTTAAAATAACAGTTTGAGATATAATTCACATGCCATAAAACTCAACCTGTTAAAATAAAAATTCGGTGGTCATTAGTATATTCACAGAATTGTGTAATAATCATCAGTAACTAATTTCACTACATTTCATTACCCGCACACCAAAAAAAACCAAGCTATATCCATTAACAATTATGGTCTCCATTCCTTCTGCTCCTAGCCCCTGGCAACCACTAATCTACTTTCTGTCTCTGTGGATTTGCTTTTTCTGAACATTTCATATAGGTGGAATAATATAATATGGGATCTTTTGTGTCTGGCTTTCTTTTACTTACTGTAATATTTTCAAAGTTCATCCAAGTTGTAACATGAATCATTACTTCATTCCTTTTTATGGCCAGATAACATTCCATTGTATTGGATACAGCACATTTTGTTTATTCGCCAGTGGTTGGGCATTTGGATTGATTCCAATTTGTCTATTATGAATAATGATGCTATGAACATTCATGTACAAGTTTTTGTATGGATGTATGTTTTTAATTCTCTTGGGTATATACCTATGAATAGAATTGTTGGGTCATATGGTAACTTTATGTTTAACATTTTGAGGACTGCCAAACTGTTTCCCAAAGCAGATGAATCGTTTTACAATCCTACCAAGAACATCTAAGTGTTCTAGTTTCTTCATATCCTCACCATAGTTTGTTAATGTCTTTTTTCATTATGGCTGTCTTGTGGGTGTTAAGTGGTATTTCATTGGGTTTTGATTTACATTTCCTTATTGACTAATGATGTTGTGCATCTTTTCATGCTTTATTGGCCAGTTGTATGTATTCTTTGGAGAAATGTCTATTTAAATTCTCTGGCCAATTTTTATACTTCGTTTCACTTTTTTTTAAAAAAGATTTTATTTATTTATTTGACACAGAGAGAGAGAGATCACAAGTAGGCAGAGAGGCAGGCAGAGAGAGTGAGAGGGAAGCAGGCTCCCTGCCAAGCAGAGAGCCCGATGTGGGACTCAATCCCAGGACCCTGAGATCATGACCCGAGCCGAAGGCAGCGGCTTAAACCACTGAGCCACCTAGGTGCCCTCTCTGGCCAATTTTTAATTGAGTTGTCCATCTTTTTATTGTTGTCCAGTTTCTTTATACATTCTGGATACAAGTCCCTTATCCGGTATACTATTTGTAATATTTTCTCTCATTCTCTGAGTTGTCTTTCACTTTCTTGATGGTATCCTTGAAGCACAGAGTATTTTATTTTGATGAAAACTGATTTATCTAATTTTTCTTTTGTCAGTTGGGCTTTTGGTGTCCTATCTAAGAAACCATTGCCTAATTCAAAGTTACAATGATTTCTACTCATGTTTACTCATAAGAATTTTATAGTTTCAAAACTGCTCTTACATTTAGGCATCTGACCCTTCTTCTGTTCTGACCTGGATGCTTTTAAATTATTTTTTTGCTTAATTGCTCCGTTTAGGTTAAAACCTCCAGGAAAATGTTGAGTAGAAGGCATAAGAGAAGCTATCTTTGTCTTGTTTCCGATTTTAGGGAGAAAGCTTTCGGACTCACCATTAACTATTATGTTAGTGGTGGGTTTCATGTAGATGCCCTTTATCATGTTGAGGAAGTCCCCTGCTATTACTAGTTTGTTGAGTGCTTTTATTATGAAAGAGTGTTGGAATTTGTCATGTTTTCTCTGTATTTATTGAGGTGGTCATGTGGTTATTGTTCTTTATTCTGTATGTGTGGTTTATTACATTGATTTTCATATGTTGATAGTTTTTTTAATGTTTTTTGTTCATTTTAAAATTGGGTTTTGTTTTTTTATTTGTAAGAGTACTTTCTTTTCAAATTGAAGAAGACACAAAAAGATGGAAGACTGTTCCAGGCTCTTGGACTGGAAGAATAAACATTGTTAAAATGTCTACACTGCCTAGAGCAATCTATACTTTTAATGCCATTCCGATCAAAATTCCACCGGTATTTTTCAAAGAGCTGGAGCAAATAATCCTAAAATTTGTATGGAATCAGAAGAGACCCCGAATTGCTAAGGAAATGTTGAAAAACAAAAACAAAACTGGCGGCATCACGTTACCCGATTTCAAGCTTTACTACAAAGCTGTGATCACCAAGGCAGCGTGGCACTGGCATAAAAACAGACACATAGACCAGTGGAACAGAGTGGAGAGCCCAGATATGGACCCTCAACTTTATGGTGAAATAATCTTCGACAAAACAGGAAAAAATATTCAATGGAAAAAAGACAGTCTCTTCAATAAATGGTGCTGGGAAAACTGGACAGTGATATGTAGAAGAATGAAACTCGACCATTCTCTTACACCGTACACAAAGATAAACTCGAAATGGATAAAAGACCTCAACGTGAGACAGGAATCTATCAGAATCCTAGAGGAGAACATAGGCAGTAACCTCTTCGATATCAGCCACAGCAACTTCTTTCAAGATATGTCTCCAAAGGCCAAGGAAACAAAAGTGAAAATGAACTTTTGGGACTTCTTCAAGATCAAAAGCTTCTGCACAGCAAAGGAAACAGTCAACAAAACAAAAAGGCAACCCACGGAATGGGAGAAGATATTTGCAAATGACAGTACAGATCAAAAGGTTGATATCCAGGATCTATAAAGAACTTCTCAAACGCAACACACACAAAACAGATAATCATATCAAAAAATGGGCAGAAGATATGAACAGACACTTCTCCAACGAAGACATACAAATGGCTATCAGACACATGAAAAAATGTTCATCATCACTAGCCATCAGGGAGATTCAAATTAAAACAACATTGAGATTCCACCTGACACCAGTTAGAATGGCCAAAATTAGCAAGACAGGAAACAACGTGTGTTGGAGAGGATGTGGAGAAAGGGGAACCCTCTTCCACTGTTGGTGGGAATGCAAGTTAGTGCAGCCACTTTGGAGAACAGTGTGGAGATTCCTGAAGAAATTAAGACTAGAGCTTCCCTATGACCCTGCAATTGCACTGCTGGGTATTTACCCCAAAGATACAGATGTAGTGAAAAGAAGGGCCATCTGTACCCCAATGTTTATTGCAGCAATGGCTACGGTCGCCAAACTGTGGAAAGAACCAAGATGCCCTTCAACGGATGAATGGATAAGGAAGATGTGCTCCACATACACAATGGAGTATTATGCCTCCATCAGAAAGGATGAATACCCAACTTTTGTAGCAACATGGACGGGACTGGAAGAGATTATGCTGAGCGAAATAAGTCAAGCAGAGAGAGTCAAGTATCATATGGTCTCACTTATTTGTGGAGCATAACAAAGAACATGGAGGGCATGGGGAGATGGAGAGGAGAGGGAGTTGAGGGAAACTGGAAGGGGAGATGAACCATGAGAGACTATGGACTCTGAAAAACAACCAGAGGGTTTTGAAGGGGCAGGCGGGTGGGAGGTTGAGGAACCAGGTGGTGGGTAATAGGGAGGGCACGTACTGCATGGAGCACTGGGTGTGATGCCAAAACAATGAACACTGTTATGCTGTAAATAAACAAATAAAAAAAAAAGTACTTTCTTTTCTTGGAGTCATTGCAATATTAATGATGTCTATTAATCAGCAAGTGGTCTTACTCCTAATATAATCCAGTTTACCATTTCTTCTTTTTGGTTAAGAGTTCTGTGTCTTATTTAAGAATCTCTGTCTACTCCAAGATTGTGAAGATGTTTTCCTGGGTTCTTTTACCTGAAAGCTTTATTGTTTTACTTTTCACAATTAGGTCTGCATTCCATAAAATCAATTTGGAATTTTAGGTGTTAGAAGTCAAGATTACTTTTATTTCTATATGGATATCCAATTCGCTTTTCCTGAGTGGATTATCATCTTTTTTTCTTGAATTAGGTGGCCACATATATGGGTTGTGTTTCTGGGATCTCTATTCTGTTTTAATAGTGTTGAAACATTTAAAAAAATTTTTATGCATGCTATTCACTTTTTGATTTCATGGCTCGCTACTCTTTCTAGTTGAAAACCATTTATCATAATTTTTAAATTACTTTTTTAAAGAGAGAGGTGTGCATACGTGTGCAAGAATGTGTACACGTGAGCACACACACGTGTGGGTTGGAGGAGGGGACAGAGGGAGAGGGAGAAAGACAATCTTAAGTGGGCTCCACTCAATCTCACCACCCTGAGATCATGACCGGAGCCAAAATCAAGAGTTGGACGCTTAAACTACAGTGTCATCCAGGTTGGTGGGAATGCAAGCTGGTCCAACCACTCTGGAAAACAGCATGGAGGTTCCTCAAAATGTTGAAAATAGAACTGCCCTATGACCCAGCAATTGCACTACTGGGTATTTACCCTAAAGATACAAACATAGTGATCCGAAGGGGCACGTGTACCCGAATGTTTATAGCAGCAATGTCTACAATAGCCAGACTATGGAAAGAACCTAGATGTCCATCAACAGATGAATGGATCAAGAAGATGTGGTATCATAGTTTTTAAAGTTAAGAAGGCATTCACATAATATAAAATAAGCCAAATTAAAGTGAACAATCCATCATGCACTTAAACAATGTACAACTATCACTCCTGTCTAGTTCCAAAGCATTTTCATCACTCCCTGTACCCATGAAGCAGATACTTCCCATATTCTTTTTTCCCTGCTCCTGATAATCACCACTATGCTTTCTGTCCTTATGGATTTACTCTATGGATGCAGTGTGGATATTTTATATAAATTCAGTTATAGGTCATGTTGCCTTTTTGTGCCTGACTTCTTTCACATAGCATAATGTTTTCTGTTTTTATCCACATTGTAGCCTGTATTTTTTAAAATTTTTATTTATTTATTTTTTTATTTATTTCTTATTTTTAAATAAACATATAATGTATTTTTATCCCCAGGGGTACAGGTCTGTGAATCGCCAGGTTTACACACTTCACAGCACTCACGATAGCACATACCCTCCCCAATGTCCATAACGCCCCTCCCCCTCTCCCAACCGCCCCTCCCCCCAGCAACCCTCAGTTTATTCTGTGAAATTAAGAGTCACTTATGGTTTGTCTCCCTCCCAATCCCATCTTGTTTCATTTATTCTTCTCCTATCCCCCTAAACCCCCATGTTGCATCTCCATGTCCTCATATCAGGGAGATCATATGATAGTTCTCTTTCCCTGATTGACTTATTTCGTTAAGCATAATACCCTATAGTTCCATCCACGTTGTCGCAAATGGCAAGATTTCATTTCTTTTGATGGCTGCATAGTATTCCATTCTGTATATATACCACTTCTTTATCCATTCATCTGTTGATGGACATCTAGGTTCTTTCCATAGTTTGGCTATTGTAGACATTGCTGCTATAAACATTCGGGTGCACACGCCCCTTCAATCACTACGTTTGTATCTTTTGGGTAAATACCCAGTAGTGCAATTGCTGGGTCATAGGGTAGTTCTATTTTCAACATTTGGAGGAACCTCCATGTTGTTTTCCAGAGTGGTTGCACCAGCTTGCATTCCCACCAACAGTGTAGGAGGGTTCCCCTTTCTCCGCATCCTCGCCAGCTTCTGTGATTTCCTGACTTGTTAATTTTAGCCATTCTGACTGGTGTGAGGTGATATCATTGTGGTTTTGATTTGTATTTCCCTGATGCCGAGTGATGTGGAGCCCTTTTTCATGTGTCTGTTGGCCATCTGGATGTCTTCCTTGCAGAAATGTCTGTTCATGTCCTCTGCCCATTCTTGATTGGATTATTTGCTCTTTGGGTGTTGAGTTTGCTAAGTTCCTTATAGATTTTGGATACTAGCCCTTTATCTGATATGTCATTGCAAATATCTTCTCCCATTCTGTCAGTTGTCTTTTGGTTAACTGTTTCCTTTGCTGTGCAACAGCTTTTGATCTTGATGATATTCCAATGGTTCATTTTTGCCCTTGCTTCCCTTGTCTTTGGTGATGTTCCTAGGAAGATGTTGCTGTGGCTGAGGTCGAAGAGGTTGCTGCCTGCATTCTCCTCAAGGATTTTGATGGATTCCTTTCTCACATTGAGGTCCTTCATCCATTTTGAGTCTATTTTCGTGTGTGGTGTAAGGAAGTGGTCCAATTTCATTTTTCTGCATGTGGCTGTCCAATTTTCCCAGCACCATTTATTGAAGAGGCTGTCTTTTTTCCATTGGACATTCTTTCCTGCTTTGTTGAAGATTAGTTGACCATAGAGTTGAGAGTCTATTTCTGGACTCTCTATTCTGTTCCATTGATCTATGTGTCTGTTTTTGTGCCAGTACCATGCTGTCTTGATGATGACAGCTTTGTAATAGAGCTTGAAGTCCGGAATTGTGATGCCACCCACTTTGGCTTTCTTTTTCAATATTCCTTTGGCTATTTGAGGTCTTTTCTGGTTCCATATAAATTTGAGGATTATTTGTTCCATTTCTTTGAAAAGAATGGATGGTATTTTGATAGGGATTGCATTAAATGTGTAGATTGCTTTAGGTAGCATAGACATTTTTACAATATGTATTCTTCCAATCCAGGAGCATGGAACATTTTTCCATTTCTTTGTGTCTCCCTCAGTTTCTTTCATGAGTACTTTATAGTTTTCTGCATATAGATTCTTAGCCTCTTTGGTTAGGTTTATCCCTGGGTATCTTATAGTTTTGGGTGCAATTGTAAATGGGATTGACTCCTTAATTTCTCTTTCTTCTGTCTTGTTGTTGGTGTACAGAAATGCAACCGATTTCTGTGCATTGATTTTATATCCTGACACTTTACTGAATTCCTGTACAAGTTCTAGCAGTTTGGAGTGCAGTCTTTTGGGTTTTCCACATAAAGTATCATATCATCTGTGAAGAGTGGTAGTTTGACTACTTCTTTGCCAATTTGGATGCCGATTTGGATGCCTTTAATTTCCTTTCGTTGTCTGATTGCTGAGGCTAGGACTTCTAGTACTAGTTGAATAGCATTGGTGATAATGGATATCCCTGCTGTGTTCCTGACCTTAACGGAAAAGCTTTCAGTTTTTCTCCATTGAGAATGATATTTGCGGAGGGTTTTCATAGATGGCTTTGATAATATTGAAGTATGTGCCCTCTATCCCTACACTTTGAAGAGTTTTGATCAGGAAGGGATGCTGTACTTTGTCAAATGCTTTTTTCAACATCTATTGAGAGTATCATATGGTTCTTTTTCTTTCTTTTATTAATGTGTTGTATCACTTTGATTTGCGGATGTTGAACCAAACTTGCATCCCTGGAATAAATCCTAGTTGGTCGTGGTGAATAATCCGTTTAATGTACTGTTGAATCCTATTGGCTAGTATTTTGGTGAGAATTTTTGCATCTGTGTTCATCAAGGATATTGGTCTATAGTTCTCTTTTTTGGTGGGATCCCTGTCTGGTTTTGGTATCAAGGTGATGCTTGTCTGTTTGGAAGTTTTCCTTCCATTTCTATTTTTTGGAACAGTTTCAGGAGAATCGGAATTAGTTCTTTAAATGTTTGGTAGAATTCCCCTGGGAAGCCGTCTGGCGTTGGGCTTTTGTTTGTTTGGAGATTTTTTTTTAAAGATTTTATTTATTTGACAGACAGAGATTACAAGTAGGCAGAGAGGCAGGCAGAGAGAGAGGAGAAAGCAGGCTCTCCACAGAGCAGAGAGCCTGATGTGGGGCTCGATCCCAGGACTCTGGGATCATGACCTGCGCTGAAGGCAGAGGCTTTAACCCACTGAGCCATGCAGGCGCTCCCTGGTTGGAGATTTTTGATGACTGTTTCAATCCCCTTACTGGTTATGGGCCTGTTCAGGTTTTCTATTTCTTCCTGGTTCAGTTGTGGTAGTTTATATGTCTCTAGGAATGCATCCATTTCTTCCAGATTGTCAAATTTGTTGGCATAGAGTTGCTCGTAGTATGTTCTTTTTGTTTTTTTTTTAAGATTTTATTTATTTATTTGTCAGAGAGAGAGAGGGAGAGAGAGCGAGCGAGCACTCGCAGACAGAGTGGCAGGCAGAGGCAGAGGGAGAAGCAGGCTCCCTGCTGAGCAAGGAGCCCGATGTGGGACTCAATCCCAGAATGCTGGGATCATGACCTGAGCTGAAGGCAGCCGCTCAACCAACTGAGCCACCCAGGCATCCCTCATATTATGTTCTTATAATTGTCTGTATTTCGTTGGTGTTAGTTGTGATCTCTCCTCTTTCATTGGTGATTTTATTTATTTGGGTCCTTTCTCTTTTCTTTTTGATAAGTCTGGCCAGGGGCTTATCAATCTTATTAATTCTTTCAAAGAACCAGCTCCTAGTTTCATTGATATTTTCTATTGTTTTTTGGTTTCTAATTCATTAGATCTTTATCTCTGATCTTTATGATTTCTCTTCTCCTGCTGGGTTTAGGCTTTCTTTCTTGTTCTTTCTCCAGCTCCTGTAGGTGTAGGGTTAGGTTGTGTACTTGAGACCTTTCTTGTTTCTTGTTTCTTGAGAAAGGCTCGTACCGCTATATATTTTCCTCTCAGGACTGCCTTTGCTGTGTCCCACAGATTTTCATTATCATTTGTTTCCATGAATTTTTTCAATTCTTCTTTAATTTCCTGGTTGACCCATTCATTCTTTAGAGGGATGCTGTTTAGTCTCCATGTATTTGGGTTCTTTCCAAATTTCCTCTTGTGATTGAGTTCTAGCCTCAGAGCATTGTGGTCTAAAAACATGCAGGGAATGATCCCAATCTTTTGATACCGGTTGAGACCTGATTTGTGACCCAGGATGTGATCTATTCTGGAGAATGTTCCACGTACACTAGAGAAGAATGTGTATTCTGTTGCTTTGGGATGAAATGTTCTGAATATATCTGTGATGTCCATCTGGTCCAGTGTGTCATTTAAGGCCTTTATTTCCTTGTTGATCTTTTGCTTGGATGAAGTGTCCATTTCAGTGAGGGGAGTGTTCAAGTCCCCTACTATTATTGTATTCTTATTGATGTGTTTCCTTGATTTTGTTAGTAATTGGTTTATATAGTTGGCTGCTCCCATGTTAGGGGCATAGATATTTAAATTTGTTAGATCTTCTTTTTTTTAAAAAATATTTTATTTATTTGACAGAGAGAAATCACAAGCAGGCAGAGAGGCAGACAGAGAGAGAGGAGGAAGCAGGCTCCCTGCGGAGCAGAGAGCCCGATGCGGGGCTCGATCCCAGGACCCTGAGATCATGACCTGAGCCGAAGGCAGAGGCTTTAACCCACTGAGCCACCCAGGCGCCCCTAAATTTGTTAGATCTTCTTGTTGGACAGACCCTTTGAGTATGATATAGTGTCCTTCCTCATCTCTTATTATAGTCTTTGGCTTAAAATCTAATTGATCTGATATAAGGATTGCCACCCCACCTTTCTTCTGATGCCCATTAGCATGGTAAATTGTTTTCCACCCCCTCACTTTAAATCTGGAGGTGTCTTCGCGTCTAAAATGAGTTTCTTGTAGGCAACATACTGATGGGTTTTGTTTTTTTATCCATTCTGATACCCTGTGTCTTTTGATTGGGGCATTTTGCCCATTAACATTCAGGGTAACTATTGAGAAATATGAATTTAGTGCCATTGTATTGCCTGTAAGGTGACTGTTACTGTATATTATCTCTGTACCTTTCTGATCTACTACTTTCAGGCTCTCTCTTTGCTTAGAGGACCCCTTTCAGTATTTCCTATAGAGCTGGTTTCGTGTTTGCAAATTCTTTCAGTTTTTGTTTGTCCTGGAAGCTTTTGATCTCTCCTTCTATTTTCAATGATAGCCTAGCTGGATATAGTATTCTTTTTTTTTTTAATTTAATTAATTTATTTTTTCAGCTTAACAGTATTCATTGTTTTTTCACAACACTCAGTGCTCCATGCAAAACGTGCCCTCCCTATTACCCACCACCTGTTCCCCCAACCTCCCACCCCTGACCCTTCAAAACCCTCAGGTTGTTTTTCAGAGTCCATAGTCTCTTATGGTTCACCTCCCCTTCCAATTTTTTTTTTTATAAACATATAATGTATTTTTATCCCCATGGATATAGTATTCTTGGCTGCATATTTTTCTCGTTTAGTGCTCTGAATATATCATGCCAGCTCTTTCTGGCATACCAGTTCTCTGTGGATAATTCTGCTGCCAATCTAATATTTTTACCATTGTATGTTACAGACTTCTTTTCCCGGGCTGCTTTCAGGATTTTCTCTTTGTCACTAAGACTTGTAAATTTTACTATTAGGTGACGGGGTGTGGACCTATTCTTGTTGATTTTGAGGGGGGGTTCTCTGCACCTCCTGATTTTGATGCTTGTTCACTTTGCCATATTAGGGAAATTCTCTCCAATAATTCTCTCCAATATACCTTCTGCTCCCTTCTCTCTTTCTTCCTCTTCTGGAATCCCAATTATTCTAATGTTTTGTCTTATGGTGTCAGTGATCTCTCGAATTCTCCCCTCGTGGTCCAGTAGCTGTTTGTCCCTCTTTTGCTCAGCTTCTTTATTCTCTGTCATTTGGTCTTCTATATCACTAATTCTTTCTTTTGCCTCATTGATCCTAGCAGTGAGAGCCTCCATTTTGGATTGCACCTCATTAATAGCTTTTTTGATTTCAACTTGGTTAGATTTTAGTTCTTTAATTTCTCCAGAAAGGGCTTTTATATCTCCAGAGAGGGTTTCTCTAATATCTTCCATGCCTTTTTCGAGCCCGGCTAGAACCTTCGAATCGTCATTCTGAACGCTAGATCTGACATATTACCAATGTCTGTATTGATTAGGTCCCTAGCCTTCGGTACTGCCTCTTGTTCTTTTTTTGTGGTGAATTTTTCTGCCTTGTCATTTTGTCCACATAAGAGTATATGAAGGTGCAAGTAAAATACTAAAAAGGTGGCAAAGACCCCAGAAAAATGTGCTTTAACCAAATCAGAAGAGGCCCCAAATCGTGGGGGGGGGGGGGGGGGGAGAAAGGGGATAAAAAGAGGTTCAGAAAAAAAAGAAGATTTTAAAAAGAAACCTAATAAAGAAAAAATATAAAAAAGAAAGAAAAAATATATATTATATAAACTAGTTAAAAAATGTTACAAAAGAAAAGGGTAAAAGTTTAAAAAAATTTAGCAGAAGAAGAAAAAAAATTGAAAAAAAAATTAAATTAACCGCAAGACTAAAGAATCATGGGGAGAAAGCCATGAGTTATGTGCTTTGCTTCCTCCTCCTCTGGAATTCTGCTTCTGTCCTTGATATTGAACCGGCTTTCCTTGGTCGATGAACTTCGTCCTGGCTGGATTTTTTTGTTGATCTTGTGGGGGAGGGGCCTGTTGTAGTGACTCTCAAGTGTCTTTGCCTGAGGCGGAATTGCACCACCCTTACGGCCCGGAGTAAGTAATTTGCTCGGGTTCGCTTTTGGGAGCTTTTGTTCCCTGAATGCTTTCCGCAGAGTTCCGGGGGATGGGAATGAAAATGGTAGCCTCCCAGTCTCCAGCCCGGAGGAGCCGAGAGCCCGGGGCCCCACTCCTCAGTGCACCCCCAGAGATCAGCACCCAATCACTCCCGTATCTCCAGCCTCCGGCCACGCTCCGAGCTCACCCAGCCTGCAACTGGTTCAAGGTAACCCTGAGCTGAGAGCTCAGTCCTCGGCTCTGTCTCTTTAGCCAGCTTCCCCATTCTAATACCTGCAAGCTCTGGGACACTCCGGCACCCTCGATCCTTCTGTGACCCTGCGGGACCTGGGGCCACGCTGACCCCACATGGGCTTCACCTGGCCTTAGCCTCTGGAGCAATGTCCCTTAGTGGAACAGATTTTTAAAAGTCCTGATTTTGTGCTCCGTTGCTCCGCCACTTGCCGGGAGCCGGCCCCTCCCCCCGCGGTCTATCTTCACGTCGTTTTGGATTCACTTCTCTGCCAGTCCTGTCTTTCTGAAAGTGGTTGATTTTCTGTTTCTCGAATTGGTGTTCTTCTCTTCAATCTCCCGTTGGATTTGTAGGTGTTTGTAATGTTCAGATTAGCTATCTAGCTGATCTCCTGCTACCTGATGTAGTCTCAGCCTGCTACTTCTCCGCCATCTTGACTCCTCCCCCTGTAGCATGTATTGTTACATTAGTTTTTGTTTATCCTTTCATCAATGTGCCCAATGTTTAAGTTGCAATGTCCACAATAACTAAAATATGGAAAGATGTCCATCTATAGTTGAATGGATAAAGAAGATGTGGTATATGTACACAATGGAATATTATCCAGCTGTCAAAAAGAATGAAATCTTGTCATTTGCAGTAGTGTGGATGGAACTAGTGGGTATTATGTTGAATGAAATATGTCAGTCAGAGAAAGACAAATACCATTTGATTTCACTCATATGTGTAATTTGAGGGACAAAACGTATGAACAAAGGAAGTTAAGGAAAAAGTAAATAAGATAAAAACAGAGAGGGAGGGGTGCCTGGGTGGCTCAGTCATTGGGCGCCTGCCTGCTGCTCAGGTCATGATCCCAGGATCCTGGGATTGAGCCCTACATAGGGCTCCCTGCTTGTGGAAAGCCTGCTTCTCCCTCTTCCACTACCCCTGCTTGTGTTCCCTTTCCACTGTGTCTCTTTCTGTCAAATAAGTAAACAAAACCTAAAAAAAAAAAAGAAAAAAGAAAAAAAAAACAGAGAGGGAGGCAAACCATAAGAGACTTTTGACTATAGGTAACAAACAGGGTTGCTGGTGGGGAGGTGGGTAGAGGGATGGGATAACTGGGCGACAGGCATTAAGTGCGGCAATTGCTGTAATGAGCACTGGGTGTTGTATGCAACTGATGAATCACTTAATTCGACCCTTGATACTAATAATATACTATATGTTAACTACATTGAATTTATTTATTTTTAAAGATTTTATTTACTTATTTTAGAGAGCACATAAGCAAGGGCAGGAGCAGAAGGAGAAGCATAAGGAAGGGGAATGAATCTCAATCATGCTCCACGCTGAATACATAGCCCAATGCAGGGCTTGATCCCATGATCCCAAGATCATGAGCTGAAACCAAGAGTTGGACACTTAACCAAGTGAACCATCTAGTTGCCCCACTAAATTGAATTTAAATAAAAAAAGATTGCCTTGGCTGTTGTTGGTCCTTTGCATTTTGTTACACATTTTAGAATCAGTTTTTCTATTATTTTTTTTCCATTTTATTTATTTTTTAAGTGTAACAGTATTCATTGTTTTTGCACAACACCCAGTGCTCCATGCAAAACGTGCCCTCCCCATTACCCACCACCTGTTCCCCCAACCTCCCACCCCTGACCCTTCAAAACCCTCAGGTTGTTTTTTAGAGTCCATAGTCTCTTATGGTTCGCCTCCCCTTCCAAATTTTTTTTTTTTTATAAACATATAATGTATTTTTATCCCCAGGAGTACAGGTCTGTGAATTGCTAGGTTTATACACTTCATAGCACTCACGATAGCACATACCCTCCCCAATGTCCATAGCCCCCTCCCCCTCTCCCAATCCCACCTCCCCCCAGCAACCCCCAGTTTGTTTTGTGAGATTAAGAGTCATTTATGGTTTGTCTCCCTCCCAATCCCATCTTGTTTCTATTATATATTTTTAAAAACTGGCTGAGATTTTATTTGGGATGTGTATGAGCCTTTTTAGGAGAGCAGCGCTAGGTTTGTAATAGGTTCAAAAATGACTTGCAAGAACCAGAAGAGGTAACTGGCTTTGGCTATTACTGTCATTAGGGGTTGGGCCACAATGAGGATTTTTTTTTTTTTTTTTTTTTTTATTTATTTATTTGACAGATAGAGATCACAAGTAGGGAGAGAGGCAGGCAGAGAGAGAGAGAGAGGAGGAAGCAGGCTCCCTGCTAAGCAGAGAGCCCGATGCGGGGCTCGATCCCAGGACACTGGGATCATGACCTGAGCTGAAGGCAGAGGCTTTAACCCACTGAGCCACCCAGGCGCCCCCACAATGAGGATTTTTGTATGTTGGTGTATATTTTAAATTTCCATTTGTACCAAAGGAGGGAGTTCATAAACATTATTATCAGCTTTCTCAGATAAGGGGTTTGAAAGCTGTCAGTAGTCAGACATCAGAAATGGGAGTCAAACTCTTTATTACAATTCAACTCTGATATTTGACAACTGAGATGTTCCATGTTTTATTGAATTGAATTTGAACTTGTCTAAGACATGTGGCATTTTTGAGGCCTGCAGACTGAAGCTGCTAAGGGAGGTACAGTTCAATTGAATGCCTTTTTCAAGAGACCAGTATTATGTATTTTGATAATTGAATTGTGTGTCCTGGTCACTATAAATAATGTTTGGAACACCAAAGGCAATAAGACATGTCTGAGATCTTGTAGTGTAGCATTAGGATGTGAAGAGATATGGGTGATCTTAATGTATATTTTGGACATCAGTAAGTCATGACTTTCTGAGAGTTCTTTGCCTCAAATGGGGCAACCTTGGATAAGAAATTGTTGGAGTCTATAAAAATGTGTAAAAGGGACAGATTGTGATTAGGACATCCAGGGCTAAGAAGACTGCCTGAAGTTTGGCCAATTTTGCTGACCTTTGAGTTCTGTCCTTTTTATTAGAGATGTGCCTAATGAAAAACAGTAGTTGTCAGTTAAACTCCATCATGTGTGATGGTGGTACTGCTGTCTGTAAAGTATATGACCGCCCTTTGCTGTTCACTCAGATGATCCAAAGGGGCTCCCCAGGCATCTGAGAGATAAGTGAACTTCTCTGGCAATGCGGCATTTGTCAATGGACTGACAATAAGAGAGACTACCCCCCCACAGCAAATGAGGAAGTTCTAACTTATAAGTACTGTTTCCATTTTAGTAAGGGCACCTCAATGGCCATGCTGAATTTGTGGGGGCTGCTTCCATGACCCAATGCATAACAAGCAGCTGAGTGTGTGGAATAACTGGGTCAGTCTATGAGAGCCTTGTTTCCTGGAGATCCCAGTAATGAGCCAATAATTGCCTCTCTCTATTAGCATGTAGTGTGGGGTTGAGGAGAGCGGTTTCTTATGTTGAAAACCCACAGACAATTTATGGTCATCAAGGGTGATCCTGAGGTCTAAGATCTATGAGAGGAGGTTGCTAAAGCCTTTCTGTGGTAGGCAGAATTATGGCCCCAAAGATGTCCATGTCATAACCTCTGGAATAATTTACATGGCAAAAGGGACTTTGCATATATAATTAAGGTAAAGACTTATGATGGAGGGAGATTGTCTTGGATTATCTGGTGGTGTCTAGTCTAATTATAGGAGTCCATAAAAACAGAGAACCTTTCCTGGCTACAATTAGGCAGAGATTTAATTGTGGAAGAAGGTCAAAAAGATGCAGAATTGCTGGTTTTGAAGACACTGAATGATTCTTTGTCTTTTTTTTTTAAATTATGCTGTGTTAATCACCATACAATGCATCATTAGTTTTTGATGTACTGTTCCATGATTCATTGTTTGTGTGTGACATCCAGTGCTCCATGCACTATGTGCCCTCCTTAATACCCATCACTGGGCTAACTCATCCTCCACCCCCTCTTCCCTCTAAAACACCCAGTTTGTTTCCCAGAGTCTGTAGTCTCTTAGGGTTTGTCTCCCCTTCTGATTCCACCCCTTCATTTTCCCCTTCCTTCTCCTAATGTCCTTCATGCTATTCCTTATGTTCCACGAATAAGTGAAACCAAATGATAATTGAATTTCTCTGCTTATTTCACTTAGCATAATATCCTCCAGTTCTGTCCATGGTGATGCAAAAGTTGGGTATTCATCCTTTCTAATGGCTGAGGAATATTCTATCATATATATGGACAACCTCTTCTTTATTCATTTCTCTGCTGAAGGGCATCTCGGATCTTTCCACAGTTTGGCTACTGTGGACATTGCTGCTATGAACATTGGGGTGCATATGGCCCTTCTTTTCACTACATCTGTATCTTTGGGGTAAATACCCGGTAATGCAATTGCTGGGTCATAGGGTAGCTCTATTTTTAACATTTTGTGGAATCTCCGCTCTGTTTTCCAAAGTGGCTGTACCACCTTGCATTCCCACCAACAGTGTAAGAGGGTTCCCCTTTCTCCACAGCTTTTCTGATATTTGTTGTGGCTTGCCTTGTCGATTTTTGTTATTCTGATTGTTATGAGGTGGTATCTCAGTGTGGTTTTGATTTGAATTTCCCTGATGGCTAATGATGATGAATACTTTTTCAAGGGTCTGTTAGCCATTTGTATGTCTTCTTTGGAGAAGTGTCTTCTCCTGTCTTCTGCCCATTTTTTGACTTGATTATTTGTTTTTTGGTTGTTGAGTTTGAGAAGTTCTTTATAGACTTTAGATATCAGCCCTTTGTCTATAGTGTCATTTGCAAATATCTTCTCCCATCCTGTGGGTTGCCTCTTTGTTTTGTTGACTGTTTCCTTTGCTGTGCAGAAGCTTTTTATTTTGATGAAGTCCCACAAGGTCATTTTTGCTCTGGTTTCCCTTGCCTTTGGAGACATGTCTTGAAAGAAGTTGCTGTGGCCGATGTCGAAGAGTTTACTGCCCATGTTCTCCTGTAGGATTTTGAATGATCCCTGTCTCACATTGAGGTCTTTCATCCATTTAGAGTTTATCTTTGTGTATGGTGTAAATGAATGGTCATGTTTCATTCTTCTGTATATAGCTGTCCAATTTTCCCAGCACCCTTTATTGAAGAGGCTGTCTTTTCTCTATTGGATATTTCCCCCTGGTTTGTTGAAGATCAGTTGACCATAGAGTTGAGGGTCCATATTTGGGCTCTCTGTTCTGTTCCATTGATCCATGTGTCTGTTTTTGTGCCAAAACCATGCTGTGTTGGTGATCACAGCTTTGTAGTATAGCTTGGAATCAGGCAACATGATGCCCCCAGCTTTGTTTTTCTTTTTCAACATTTCCTTGGCAATTCGGGGTCTTTTCTGGTTCCATGCATTTGTTCCAGCATTTTGAAAAATGCCATTGGTATTTCGATTGGGATGGTGTTGAAAGTGTGGATTGCTCTGGGCAACATAGACATTTTAACAATGTTTATTCTTACGATCCATGAGCATGGAATGTTTTTCCATATTTTTGTGCCTTCTTCAATTTCTTTCATAAGCGTTTTGTAGTTCCTAGAGTATAGATCCTTCACCTCTTTGGGTAGGTTTATTCCAAGGTATCTTAGGGGTTTCGGCACTATTATAAATGGAATCAATTCCTTAATTTTTCTTTCTACAGTTAATTGTTAGTGATTAGGAATGCAGCTGATATCTGTGCTTTGATTTTGTATCCTGCCACATTACTGAATTGCTGTATGAGTTCAGGTAATTTGGGGATGAAGACTTTTGGCTTTTCCACATAGAGTATTCATGTCATCTACGAAGAGAGAGAGAGTTCGACGACTTCTTTGCCAATTTGAATACTTTTTATTTCTTTTTGTTGTCTGATTACTGTTGCTAGGACTTCTACTACTATGTTGAACAACAGTGGTGAGAGTAGGCATCATTGTCGTGTTCCTGATATTAAGGGAACGGCTCTCAGCTTTTTCCCATTGAGAATGATATTTGCTGTGGGCTTTTTATAGATGGATTTTATGAAATTGAGGAATGTTCCCTCTCTCCCTACACTGTGGAGAATTTTAATTAGGAAAGGATGCTGCATTTTGTCAAATGCTTTTTCTGCATCAGCTGAGAAGACCATGTGGTTCTTCTCTCTCCTCTTATTAATGTGTTCTGTCACACTGATTGATTTGTGAATATTGAACCACCCACCTGGTCGTGATGGATAATCCTTTTAATATTATACTGAATGCTGTTAGTTAGGATCTTGAGAATTTTGGCATCTGTATTCATTAGGAGTAGTGGTCTGAAATTCTCCTTATTGATGGGGTCTTTGCCTGGTTTTGGGATCAAGGTAATGCTGGCCTCATAGAATGAGTCTGGAAGTTTTATTTTTGTTTCTATTTTTTGAAACATTTTCAGGAGAATAGGTATTATTTTTTCTTTGAATGATTGGCAGAATTGCCCAGGGAATTCATCAGGTCCTGGGCTCTTGTTTTTTTGGGAGGTTTTTGATCACTGCTTTAGTCTCATTACTGGCTATAGGTCTATTCAGGTTGTCAGTTTCTTCCTTTTTCAGTCTTGGTAGTTTATAGGTTTCCAGGAAGGTATCCATTTCTTCCAGGTTGCTTAATTTATTGGCATATAGTTGTTGATAATAATTTCTGATAATTGTTTCTATTTCCTTTGTGTTGTGATCTCTCTCTCCTTTCATAATTTTATTAATTTGAGTCTTTTTTCTTTAGGATAAGTCTGGCCAGTGGTTTATCAATCTTATTAATTCTTTCAAAGAACCAGCTTCTAGTTTCATTGATCTGCTCTACTGTGTTTTTGGTTTCTAATTCTTTGGTCTCTGCTCTAATCTTAATTATTTCCCTTCTCATGTGTGGCTTAAGCTTCATTTGTTTGTTTGTTTGTTTGTTTTTCTCAAGTTCTTTAAGGTGTAAAGTTAGTTGGTGAATGTGGGATTTTTCTCCTTTTTTTGAGTGAGGCTTGGATGGCTATGTATTTTCCCCATAGGATGCCTTTGCAGTGTCCCATAGATTTTGAACTGATGTGTTTTCATTCTCATTGGTTTCCATGAATTGTTTAAGTTCTTCTTTGGTTTCCTGATTAACACAAACATTCTTAAGCAGGATGGTCTTCAGCTTCCAAGTGTTTGGATTTTTTCCAAATTTTTTTCTTGTGATTGAACTTGTTTCTTTTTTTTTTTAAGTTTTTTAAAAAAATTAACAGATAATGTATTATTTGTTTCAGGGGTACAGTCTACTGTTTCATCAGTCTTACAAAATTCACAGCACTCACCATAGCACATACCCTCCCCAACTGAGTTCCAGTTTCAAAGCATTGTGATCTGAGAATATGCAGGGAATAATCTCGATCTTTTGATATCAGTTGACACCTGGTTTGTGATATGTGCTTGAGAAGAATGAGTATTCTGTTGTTTTAGGGTGGAATGTTCTGTATATATCGATGAGGTCCATCTGGTCCAGTGTGTCTTTGAAAGCTCTTGTTTTCTTTGTTGATTTTCTGCTTAGATGATCTGTCTATTGCTGAGAGTGGAGTGTTGAGGTCTCCTACTATTAACATAGTATTATCAATATGATACTTTATATTTTGGTAAATGGTTGGCTTTTATAGTTGGCTACTCCCATGTTGGGGGCATAGATATTTACAATTGTTAGATCTTCTTGTTGGGTAGACACTTTAAGAATGATATAGTGTCCTTCTGTATCTCTAACTACAGTCTTTAGTTTAAAATCTAATTTGTCTGATATGAGAATTGCTACCCTGGCTTTTGTTTGATGTCCGTTGGCATGAAAAATGGCCCTCCATCTCTTCACTTTCAGTCTGGGTGTATCTTTAGGTTCAAAATGAGTCTCTTGTAGAGAGCATATGGATGGGTCCTGTCTTTTTATCCAGTCTGCAACCCTGTGCTGTTTCTTGGGGGCATTTAGGCCCTTCACCTTGAGAGCGATTATTGACAGAGAAGATTTTATTGTCCTCATGTTGCCTGTGAAGTCCTTGTTTCTATAGATTGGTCATGTGTATCTCTGTTCTGTATCACTCTTGGGTTCTTTCTTCTTTTATACTACCTCACCTCCTTAATGTTTCTTGCAGGGCCGGCTTAGTGGTCACATAATCTTTTAGTTTCTACGGTCCCTAGACGTTCTTATCTCTCCATCTATTCTGAATGACAGCCTTCCTGGATAAAGTATTCTTGCCTGCATGTTCTGCTTATTTAGTACCCTGAATGTATCTTGCCAGCCCTTTCTGGCTTGCCAGGTCTCTGTGGATAGGTCTGACATTATTCTGATGTTCCTCCCTCTGTATTTAAGGAATCTCTTCCCCCTAACTGCCCATAAAATGGTTCCCTTGGTTCTGTGATTTGTGAGTTTTACTGTTACATGCCTGAGCATTGGTCTGCCCTCATTGATCTTGGAGGGTGTCCTCTCTGCTTCTAGGACACGAATGCTTGTTTCATTCCCCAGATTAAGGAAGTTCTCAGCTATGATTTGGTCAAATATATCTTCTAGTCCTCTCTCTGTCTCCACCCCCTCAGGGATCCCAATAATTCTGACATTGGAAACTTTCATGGCCTTATTTATTTCTCTAATATCATTTCCATGGATTTTAAGATGTTTGTTCCAGGCCTCCTCCTGCTCCTTCTTTTCTGTCAGTTTGTCTTAGAGACTGCTAATTTGATTTCCTGCCTCCTTTACCCTAACTGTTAGAGTATCTAGATTAGATTGTATCTCATTGATAGCATTTTTACAGTTCTGCCAGATCTGCTCTAACTTCTGCCCTTAACGAATCTATGTTGTCATTAATAGTTTTCTCCAGCCTGACTATTGTCTTTATAACTGCTATCCGAAGTCTATTTCTGACATCTTGCCTAGATCCATATTATTAGATGTGCTGGAGAGGCCATTGTCTCTGGATCTTTTCTTTGTTGGGAGTTCCTCCTTCTTGTCATTCTGTTGAATTGTAGTTAAGGGATATACAGCTGAAAATATCAACCACAGTCCAGGCAATATGCACCCTGGGAAGGTTCAGAGCAATCAGAAGTCACCACAAAAAAGAATAAAAAGAATAACAGCCAAAATGAGCCCCAAGAGTAAGCTTTATAAAGTATAAAAACAAAAACAAAGAAAAAGACAAAAAACAACAACAAAAAAAGCCCCACCAAAAATTAAAAAGGGAGGGATGATAGGAACGTGGTTATAATCCCTTGATGTGGGCAAAGAAGGGTATTTCAGTTCTTCTGAGGTGTATCTAATTATCTTTTTTAGAGAACTCAACTTCCCAGAGATGCAGGAAATTAAAACAGATATTTATAAAGGTAGTATTGAATAGGAAAAAAGGACTACATTGAAGCTCATATTTATATCTATATCTATATCTATCTATATAAAGGAAAAGGAAAAAAGTATATGAAAAAGTTTAAGTTAAAAATTTACTATGGAATATGTTGTATTAAACATCTAATTGAAATGATAAGTAGGTTAAAAAAAAGAACAAGAATCATGAGAAAGAATTAAAAAAAGAGAAAAGTTGTATCTAAGAAATATACAGGCTGTGAGGCAATACCAGGAGCTTAATATACTGTTTTCCCATGGTGTTGAGGTTTTATAGTTTTATGGGGACCCTGTGGTTATTGTCTTCTTGTTCTTTCAGTTTGTCTTCTGGGGAAGAGGCCTACTGAGTTGTTTTTCTGTCAGTCCTGCTTGGGCCATGTTGTCCTGCCCCTATTATGGGGCTGGGCTACCTGTTATCCAGTTTTTCTGCTTTTGTTCCTTGGAGGCTTTTGTTCTCTGGCAGCTTTTCTCACCTTTTCCAAGGGTCAGAGCAAAGTTAAGTGTCTGCTCCTAGACTTCTGCTTCAGAGAGAAGCCGTAGTCTGTTGGTCACTGAAACGCCCAGAACACACAGTCCCCCCCCACCTCCCCGTAAGCCCAGATGAATCCTGCAGCCTCCCACAGGCTGTGTGCACCCCCAGTGACCCTGTCAGTGGTCCACTGAGGCCCCTGCTTGTCTCTACATTCCTGTGCCACCAAAACTATGGTCAACCCCAGTCCGGGCGAGCCTGAGTCCCTGTGGCTGCCATTTCTGGGACTGTGGGCTCTAGTCCAGCCAGGTCATCTCAGCCGAGGCAGTGGAGGTGGAGGCAGAGGTGGTGGCAGTAGCTGCCAGTCCCAGGAACTGCTGACTCAAGTCTGGGCCAGGTCTTCTCAGGAGCAGGTGGGCAGTGGCTGTGGTTGGTCCTGGGACCTGAGACCTGTGGCCTCCCAGTTCTAGTGATTGTTCCTTAAGCCCCTTTGTTCTGTTTGAGCACTGTGTAACAGTCCCTTCCCATCTTGCAGCCACCTGTCTCCAAGGTATGGCTGGTCCCCAAGGGCAGGGCACTTCTGCATTGGGGTATTACTTTCCAGTGGTTGGTTTCTGGTGGCTCCCAACCCCTTCTGTTTATCCTCTGATATCTTTTCTGCATAATTCCAACTCTGACTTTTGTACCTCTCAACTCATGATCCTCTGCCTCCACAGAGATCCAGAATTGTATAATCTTATATCTCAGGCTGATTACCTGGGTGCGTGTTCATAGTGGCATGGTAGATTCCTAGCTTAATTCAGGGGACTGGTGGAAATGGAGCCTCCCATCCTTCCACCATCTTGATGGAACCTTCCTTCATTTTCCAACATTTATTTGGTACTCACTATTGGCAAAGTACTACGTACAATAAGATGAATTAGATACTATTATTTTAGATACAAACTATCATCACAAAAATTACTAATAAAACCAAATTTTTAGTATCTCAGTTTTGCTTTTTCATATGTATGTTCATGATGTCATGTACTTTTTTTTGATGCTATGTACTTTTAAAAATTTTTTTTCACTTTTTAAAAAAAATTTCTTTTCAGCGTAACGGTATTCATTGTTTTCACACCACACCCAGTGGTCCATGCAGTACGTGCCCTCCCTATTACCCACCACCTGGTTCCCCCAACCTCCCACCCCCGCCCCTTCAAAACCCTCAGGTTGTTTTTCAGAGTCCATAGTCTCTCATGGTTCACCTCCCCTTCCAATTTCCCTCAACTCCCTTCTCCTCTCCATCTCCCCATGTCCTCCATGTTATTTGTTATGCTCCACAAATAAGTGAAACCATATGATACTTGACTCTCTCTGCTTGACTTATTTCACTCAGCATAATCTCTTCCAGTCCCATCCATGTTGCTACAAAAGTTGAGTATTCATCCTTTCTGATGGAGGCATAATACTCCATTGTGTATATGGACCACATCTTCCTTATCTATTCGTCTGTTGAAGGGCATCTTGGTTCTTTCCACAGTTGATGCCATGTACTTTTTTTTTTATTTTTTATTTGTTTATTTACAGCATAACAGTGTTCATTGTTTTGGCATCACACCCAGTGCTCCATGCAGTACGTGCCCTCCCTATTACCCACCACCTGGTTCCTCAACCTCCCACCCGCCTGCCCCTTCAAAACCCTCTGGTTGTTTTTCAGAGTCCATAGTCTCTCATGGTTCATCTCCCCTTCCAGTTTCCCTCAACTCCCTCTCCTCTCCATCTCCCCATGCCCTCCATGTTCTTTGTTATGCTCCACAAATAAGTGAGACCATATGATACTTGACTCTCTCTGCTTGACTTATTTCGCTCAGCATAATCTCTTCCAGTCCCGTCCATGTTGCTACAAAAGTTGGGTATTCATCCTTTCTGATGGAGGCATAATACTCCATTGTGTATGTGGAGCACATCTTCCTTATCCATTCATCCGTTGAAGGGCATCTTGGTTCTTTCCACAGTTTGGCGACCGTAGCCATTGCTGCAATAAACATTGGGGTACAGATGGCCCTTCTTTTCACTACATCTGTATCTTTGGGGTAAATACCCAGCAGTGCAATTGCAGGGTCATAGGGAAGCTCTAGTCTTAATTTCTTCAGGAATCTCCACACTGTTCTCCAAAGTGGCTGCACTAACTTGCATTCCCACCAACAGTGGAAGAGGGTTCCCCTTTCTCCACATCCTCTCCAACACACGTTGTTTCCTGTCTTGCTAATTTTGGCCATTCTAACTGGTGTCAGGTGGAATCTCAATGTTGTTTTAATTTGAATCTCCCTGATGGCTAGTGATGATGAACATTTTTTCATGTGTCTGATAGCCATTTGTATGTCTTCGTTGGAGAAGTGTCTGTTCATATCTTCTGCCCATTTTTTGATATGATTATCTGTTTTGTGTGTGTTGAGTTTGAGAAGTTCTTTATAGATCCTGGATATCAACCTTTTGATCTGTACTGTCATTTGCAAATATCTTCTCCCATTCCGTGGGTTGCCTTTTTGTTTTGTTGACTGTTTCCTTTGCTGTGCAGAAGCTTTTGATCTTGAAGAAGTCCCAAAAGTTCATTTTCGCTTTTGTTTCCTTGGCCTTTGGAGACATATCTTGAAAGAAGTTGCTGTGGCTGATATCGAAGAGGTTACTGCCTATGTTCTCCTCTAGGATTCTGATAGATTCCTGTCTCACGTTGAGGTCTTTTATCCATTTCGAGTTTATCTTTGTGTACGGTGTAAGAGAATGGTCGAGTTTCATTCTTCTACATATCACTGTCCAGTTTTCCCAGCACCATTTATTGAAGAGACTGTCTTTTTTCCATTGAATATTTTTTCCTGTTTTGTCGAAGATTATTTGACCATAGAGTTGAGGGTCCATATCTGGGCTCTCCACTCTGTTCCACTGGTCTATGTGTCTGTTTTTATGCCAGTACCACGCTGTCTTGGTGATCACAGCTTTGTAGTAAAGCTTGAAATTGGGTAACGTGATGCCACCAGTTTTGTTTTTGTTTTTCAACATTTCCTTAGCAATTCGGGGTCTCTTCTGATTCCATACAAATTTTAGGATTATTTGCTCCAGCTCTTTGAAAAATACCAGTGGAATTTTGATCGGAATGGATGCCATGTACTTTTAATCATCATTAAGATTACCAGGATTTTATATTACAAACATACACATACATACCCTCCTAAAATAATGTTTTCCCTTCATTCCCAGTAGAAATGTTCTCTTATAGTCCCATGTCCTAATTATTCTGGGCTAATGAACCTGGTCAGGGCTAGAGGGGAGATGTTTTGTTGATGGGGAGAGGGGATAAAGAAGACCCAGGGAGGATGCTACAGCTGGTAAAAAGGGTGATTCAAAGTAAAGGGGTTTATATATATCCCTGGGATGGACCCTAGGAGTGGGGGTAGGGAATGAAGATAGGGAGGAGGGAGTAGTCAGTAAAATGGGTCAGGATTAAATTCAAAAGGAAGGAAAAAAGAGGGCTGTCTCTGGGATCCTTTTTGGCCTAGATAGCCAAAGCAGGTAATACTTTAGTGGGGTGAAAATTATATGTCACCCTTTGTCCAGAGGAGTCCAGTTTAGTCCTTGTGTACTTATTAGTAATAGCCCCTTTGCTCTCAGAAGTGTCCCAGGATGGATGATAAATTATATGATCATCCTGCCCTTAGGGGTACTAAGGTGTAGGTTTCTAAAAAGTTCCCCTTGGCTCATGGTATCTATATGACCACCTATACAGAGAACAGGATGTACTGAGGGGAAATGGTAACAAAAAGAGTTCACTGGAAATAGTAAGATAAATTTTAAAACTTTCCCCTCAGCTTGTCTTGATTTTGAGGGGAAAAATTAGAAGTTGAATGCAAAAACACTCCAGTTCTTCAAGAGCCATAACAGTGGGTTTTAGAAGAACTGGATTCTAGATCTAACTCTGTCACTGATTTGCTATGACTTTTCCCCTTTGGCCCTGCAAAAGCCTGTCTCTACATCTTTAAAAATGAAGAACCGGGGCGCCTGGGTGGCTCAGTGGTTTAAGCCTCTGCCTTCGGCTCAGGTCATGATCTCAGGGTTCTGGGATCGAGCCCCGCATCGGGCTCTCTGCTCAGTGGGGAGCCTGTTTCTCCCTCTCTCTCTGCCTACTTGTGATCTCTCTCTCTCTGTGTCAAATAAATAAATAAAATATTTAAAAAAAATGAAGAACCAAATTAAATTATTTCTAAGGTCCCTTGCAGTTCTGATATTAAATGATTTTTTTCAAAAATGAGAAATGGATTAGAAATGAGTACCCTTAAAAAAAAAAAAAGAAAAAAAGAATCGAGTACCCTTGCAGAATTTTGTTCTCATTTAAAAAGTTGTATCCATGTAAGTGCTGTTGGTGAAGTATATTTCCCAGCTGAGAGTTGTGTGGTTTCACATTATGTTGCATAAAGACTTGCTCCAGTTTGCTCTGTGGATATTGAGAAAATATTATTTTTCAGATAGCTGTGGTACCATCCCTGTTAGAGGATTTCATTATCTGCATTTAGCCTCCTGAGAAGTGATCTCTGATAGAATGGGAAGATCTGAAAACATGGAGTTTCCCCAGAGATGTTCTCTCTTGCTAAGGCAGTTCTGATGCAGGAGCTGAAAGGTCCCTTTTTGTCTCTGTGTCCATTGATTGATTGATTACAGTTTAGGAGCTCTAGTTCTTAGTTTCTGTTTCTGTCTCCTTGGACTTCTTGCCTCACACCGTTAGCAGGCATTTAGCTATTTTTTATTTATACAAATGGTATCAGAGAAGTTGTACATAAGGCCCCACATTGGTTAGTGATCTATTTGCCTTTATTTTGTACATGGGCTTGCTTCAGATGGGCTCTTAGAAGTCATGTCCCTAGCATCAGAGATCATGCACCTGCACATGCACTTACTGGCCCAGAGGGTCATGGCTTCCTTTTCATCACCACTGCTAATGGCCACTCCTTGTCTCTATAGCTTTCATTTCTTTTAAAATGTCCATCAGTTACTGGATCCTTTATTTATCTGTCACTCACCCTGCTCGTGTGTCTGTCCATCCATCCATCCATCCACCCATCCATACATCTGCCTGTCTGTCCAGCTGCCCATTTTATATGTGCCCTGCTAAAGATCTATAGCATGTAACTCCAGGAGAGAATATTTGCATCCTTTGTTTCTCTTGAAAATTAGTCCCATACTTATAGGGGGTCTTTGTGTCTTGGCTCTCATTCTTCCAGATACCAGTGCCTAGATTTAGCCCTATTTTCTTAGATTCTATTTTTCTTGCCTATAATTTGTTAAACATTTAACTTGCTTGATAGTCATTATATTTGGTCCAAAGACAGAGGGAAAAGGAAAGTTCTCAGGCCTTATATATATATATATTTTTTTTAACTTCAAAAACCCTTTTACTATGGAGTTTCCAAAAGACTCCAAGAATAGAATTATGTAATGGGCCCCATGTATCTGTTATCTAGACTCAATAATTACATTTTGAGAATTTTTTCAGCCATCTTTCTTCCCTCTCTTTTCTTCATAGAGTATATTAAAGCAATTCACAACATGTAATTTCACTTATAAATACTTTAGGATGCATCATTAACTTTGAGAACTTTTTCCTTCTTTATTTTTAGACATTACCATGACAACCTGAGTTTTGTTCCATCTTTGATGTTCTAGTTTTTGCTTAATGGGAACTTTGATAATGGGAAGAGCATAATGAAAGAATAAAGGGGAAATTGGGGTGTGAATATGGGGGTATGAGAGCCTAGCAGTGAAGATTAGCATTGTTGTTAAAGGGAATTTTAATTCCTCTTTTAAAATCTGATGATTCAAACACTGATGGATTACCCCTGATATCATCTTGTTACAGTTATTTTTTATCTCATTTGTAAGCAGTTGCTCTTCTAGGGTTCCCCCGCGTAAGTTCAGAGCTTGAGGACATTTTCATAAATACTTCACTGTGTATCTCTAAAGGATAAGGGCATTTGCAAAAACATAGCTGTAACCATAAGTTCTTCAAATCACTATGTTTGTATCCTTTGACTAAATACCTAGTAGTACAAATGCTGGGTCTTAAGATAGTTTATTCTTAACTTTTTGAGGAACCTCCAAACTGTTTTCCAGAGTTGTACCAGTTTGCATTCCCACCACTGGTGTAGGAAGTTTCCCCTTTCTCTGCATCCTCACCAACATCTCTTGTTTCCTGAGTTGTTAATTTTAGCCATTCTGACAGGTATGAGGTGGTATCTCATTTTGTATTTTCCTGATGTTGAGTATTTTTTCATGTGTTTGTTGGCCTTTTGTATGCCTTTGGAGAAATGTCTGTTCATGTCTTCTACATATTTCTTGATTGGATTATTTGATTTTTGGGTATTGAGTTTGATAAGTTCTTTAGATACTAGCCCTTTACCTATTAAGACATTTGCAAAGATCTTCTCCCATTCTGTCAGTTGTCTTTTAGTTTTGTCAGCTATTTCCTTTGCTGTGCAAAAGCATTTTGTCTTGATGAAGTCTAATAGTTCATTTTTGCTTTTGCTTCCCGTGCCTTTGCAGACATGTCCAGCAAGAAGTTGGTGCAGCTGAAGTCAAAGAGTTTGCTGCCTGTGTTCTCTAGGATTTTGATGGATTCTTGTTTTGTATTTGGATCTTTCATCCAAATGGTCTAGTTTCATTCTTCTGCATGTGGCCATCCAATTTTCCCAACACCACTTGTTGAAGAGACTGTATTTTTTTCCATTGGGTATTCTTTCCTGCTCTGTCGAAGATTGGTTGACCATAGACTTGAGGGTCCATTTCTGGGTTCTCTGTTATGTTCCATTGATCTATGTGTCTTTTTTTTGTGCTGATGCCATACTGTCTTGATGATTATAGCTTTCTAATACAGGTTGAAGTCTAGACTTGTGATGCCACCAGCTTTGGTTTTCTTTTTCAATATTCCTTTGGTGGGATCTTTTCTGGTTCCATGCAAATTTTAGGATTACTTATTCCAGTTCTGTGAGAAATGTAGATGGTTTTTTGATAGGGATTGCATTAAATGTGAAGATTGCTTTGGATCCATAGATGTTTTAACAATATTTGTAATTCTAATCCATGAGCATAGAATACTTTTCCATTTCCTTGTGTTTTTCTCACTTTCTTTCATAAGGATTCCATAGTTTTTAAAGTACAGATCACTTGCCTCTTTGGTTAGGTTTATTCCTAGGTCTCTTATGGTTTTAGGTACAGCTGTAAATGGGATCGATTCCTTAATTTTTCTTTCTTCTGTCTCATATTAGTGTATAGAAATGAAACTGTCTTCTGTGCATTGATTTTATATCCTGCCATGTTGCTGAATTCCTAAATGAGTTCTAGCAGTTTTGGGGTGGAGTTTTTTTGGGATTCAACATAGGACGCAAGTCATCGGTGAAGAGTGAAAGTTTGATTTCTTTGCTGATTTGGATAACTTTTATTTCTGTCATCTGATTGCAGAGGCTAGGACTTCCAGTGTGATGATGAACAACAGTGGTAAGAGTAGGTAGACATCCTTGTCATTCTTCTGCCATTTTCTTTAATTCTCTTTACTGTGTTTTGAAATATTAGGTTATAGTTTTTATGGGTGTGTCTTCTGCATAATTTTATTCTTTCTTTCTTTTTTTTTTTGCTTTGCACTCAGCAATGTTTATTTAAGATGTTTTAGTGATGCCTGATAACTTATTCCTTTTTAAAAAACTTTTTTTTTCAATTTCTTATTAACATATATTATTAGCCCCAGGGGTACAGGGCTGTGAATCGTCAGGTTTACACACTTCACAGCACTCACCATATCACATACCCTCCCCAATGTCCATAACCCCACCACCCTCTCCCTATCCCCCTCCCCCTGGCAACCCTGTTTGTTTTGTGAGATTAAGAGTCTCTTATGGTTTGTCTCCCTCCCGATCCCATCTTGTTTCATTTACTTTTTTCCTACCCCCAACCCCCCCACATTGCATCTTTACTTCCTCATATCAGGGAGATCATATGATAGTTGTCTTTCACTGATTGACTTATTTCGCTAAGCATAATACCCTCTAGTTCCATCCATGTCATCGCAAATGGCAAGATTTCATTTCTTTTGATGGCTGCATAGTATTCCATTGTATATATATACTACATCTTCTTTATCCATTCTTCTGTTGATGGACATCTAGGTTCTTTCCATAGTTTGGCTACTGTGGACATTGCTGCTATAAACATTCGGGTGCACGTGCCCCTTCGGATCACTACATTTGTTTTTTTTTTTTTTAAGATTTTATTTATTTATTTGACAGAGAGAGATCACAGGTAGGCAGAGAGGCAGGCAGAGAGAGTGAGAGGGAAGCAGGCTCCCTGCCGAGCAGAGAGCCCGATGCGGGACTTGATCCCAGGACCCTGAGATCATGACCTGAGCCGAAGGCAGCGGCTTAAACCACTGAGCCACCCAGGCGCCCGGATCACTACATTTGTATCTTTAGGGTAAATACCCAGTAGTGCGATTGCTGGGTCATAGGGTAGCTCTATTTTCAACATTTTGGGGAACCTCCATGTTGTTTTCCAGAGTGGTTGCACCAGTTTCCATGGTGCACTCCCACCAACAGTATAGGAGGGTTCCGCTTTCTCCACATCTCCACATCTCAGCCATTCTGACTGGTGTGAGGTGGTATCTCACTGTGGTTTTGATTTGTGTTTCCATGATGCCAAGTGATGTGGAGCACTTTTTCATGTGTCTGTTGGCCATCTGGATGTCTTCCTTGCAGAAATGTCTGTTCATGTCCTCTGCCCATTTCTTGATTGGATTATTTGTTCTTTGGTTGTTGAGTTTGATAAGTTCTTTATGTATTTTGGATACTAGCCCTTTATCTGATATGTCCTTCGCAAATATCTTCTCCCACTCTGTCAGTTATCTTTTGGTTTTGCTGACTGTTTTCATTGCTGAGCAAAAGCTTTTGATCTTGATGAAGTCCCAATAGTTTTGCCCTTGCTTCCCTTGCCTTTGGTGATGTTCCTAGGAAGAAGTTGCTGCGGCTGAGGTCAAAGAAGTTGCTGCCTGTGTTCTCCTCAAGGATTTTGATGGATTCCTTTCTCACATGGAGGTCCTTCATCCATTTTGAGTCTATTTTTGTGTGTGGTGTAAGGAAATGGTCCATTTTCATTTTTCTGCGTGTGGCTGTCCAATTTTCCCAACACCATTTGTTGAAGAGACGGTCTTTATTCCATTGGACAATCTTTCCTGCTGTGTTGAAGATTAGTTGACCATAATGTTGAGGGTCTATTTCTGATCTATGTGTCTGTTTTTGTGCCAGTACCATACTGTCTTGATGATGACAGTTTTGTAATAGAGCTTGAAGTGTGAAATTGTGATGCCACCAACTTTGGCTTTCTGTTTCAATATTCCTCTGGCTATTCGAGGTCTTTCCTGGTTCCATATAAATTTTAGGATTATTTGTTTCATTTCTTTGAAAAAATGGATGGTATTTTGATAGAGATTGCATTACATGTGTAGATTGCTTTAGGTGGCATAGACATTTTCACAATATTTGTTCTTCCAATCCATGAGCATGGAACATTTTTCCATTTCTTTGTGTCTTCCTCAATTTCTTTCATGAGTACTTTATAGTTTTCTGAATATAGATTCTTAGCCTCTTTGGTTAGGTTTATCCCTGGGTATCTTATAGTTTTGGGTGCAATTGTAAATGGGATTGACTCCTTAATTTCTCTTTCTTCTGTCTTGTTGTTAGTGTATAGAAATGCAACTGATTTCTGTGCATTGATTTTATATCCTGACACTTTACTGAATTCCTGTACACGTTCTAGCAGATTTGGAGTGGAGTCTTTTGGGTTTTCCACATAAAGTATCATATCATCTGCAAAGAGTGATAGTTTGACTTCTTCTTTGACAATTTGGATGCTTTTAATTTCTTTTTATTGTCTGATTGCTGAGGCTAGGACTTCTAGTACTATGTTGAATAGCAGTGGTGATAATGGACATCCCTGCCATGTTCCTGACCTTAGCGGCAAAGCTCTCAGCTTTTCTCCAGGGAGAATTATATTCGCGGCTGGTTTTTCATAGGTGGCTTTGATGATATCGAGGCATGTACCCTCTATCCCTACACTTTGAAGAGTTTTGATCAAGAAAGGATGTTGTACTTTGTCAAATGCTTTTTCAGCATCTATTGAGAGTATCATATGGTTCTTGTTCTTTCTTTTATTAATGTATTGTATCACATTGATTGATTTGCAGATGTTGAACCAACCTTGCAGGCCTGGAATAAATCCTAGTTGGTCATGGTGAATAATCCTTTTAATGTACTATTGAATCCTGTTGGCTAGTATTTTGGTGAGAATTTTTGCACCTCTGTTCATCAAGGATATTGGTCTGTAATTCTCTTTTTTGATGGGATCCTTGTCTTGGGATCTTGTTTTGGGATCAAGGTGATGCTGGCCTCATAAAATGAGTTTGGAAGTTTTCCTTCCATTTCTATTTTTTGGAACAGTTTCAGGAGAATAGGCATTAATTCTTCTTTAAATGTTTGGTAGAATTCCTCTGGGAAGCTGTCTGGCCCTGAGCTCTTGTTTGTTGGGAGATTTTTGATGACTGCTTCAATCTCCTTATTGGTTATGGGTCTGTTCAGGTTTTCTATTTCTTCCTGGTTCAGTTGTGGTAGTTTATACATCTCTAAGAATACATCCATTTCTTCCAGATTGTCAAATTAGGTGGCATATAGTAGCTCATAATATGTTCTTATAATTGTTGGTATTTCTTTGGTGTTGGTTGTGATCTCTTTCATTCATGATTTTATTTATTTGGGTCCTTTCTCTTTTTTTTTTTGATAATTCTGGCCAGGGGTTTATCAACAGAAAGTCTGCAAATCCATATTCCTTATAGTGTTTACCCAAGTCAATTTCTGTCTTTTTTGGCTTTGGAGCATCATTTTAATTAATGCCATAGTAGTATTGCATTTTCCTTTCTCCCTTCTTTCCATGGGCTGTATGTTAAGTGCTATGTGTTATGCCAAGAACTGAAGACGTTTCAGTACTTAATTGCTAAAACATAGATAAATTTAACCAAGAGGAGTAAAGTAGCTAGTTCTGGAACCCTCTTCTGAAATAATGGAGCTCAGGTTCTATTTGCTGTCCCCTAAAGTAATGCTTCTCAGATTTTAAATCAAAATTTTAATCACTTGAGGGACTTGTTAAAATGTAGATTCTAATTTGTTAAGTTAGAATGGAGTCTGAGATTGTGCATTTCAAACTGCTCCCATATTATGCTGATGCTGTCGGATCTGTGGACCACACTTTGAAAAGCAAGATCTTAGAGCAGAAGTATGATCTGACCAGATGTACCGTTAAGACACATTTTGCCTTCCATTTATGTTTTTATGGAATTAATTGTATGAAATTTCTTAAAGCTGCCAAATTATTTTATTATTAAATTATAATTATATAAATTATTATATAAATTATTAAATATAAGTATCGAATATAAATGAGAGGAAGATCTGACATCATTGAGGATGGATTAGAAAGCATATTTAAATTAGTATTAGGGGTTTAGTTTAGTCATTAAACATTTTTGTGACATGGCTAGGCATTTTAATTTTACATATTCCCCCACAAATTACTACCATAACTCTATAAATTAGGTTACTCTTCTCCTTTTACATATAAAGAAATGAGATTCAGGGAAGTTAACTTCTTTAAGGCTTCTTAATAAATAGTACAGCTGAGATGGACTGAAGTCTGATCGTGAAGCTCTACACTACAGTAAGCTGTCTTCCTAGTAAGATTGTTTTCCTGGAAAGTGAGTTTATAGAAATGTTTAAACATATTTGTGGACCCCTCTAAAGGAGTTTATATGTATATCTAAGATAATTTAGTTAGTTTAGCTTTGTGAGTATTTACCATAGAGTTCTGTGAAGCTTACAGTGGTGAAGGGAGAGACCTGTGCGTTTGTGAGCGCGTGCGTGTACATTTCCCTTAAATTAGATGCACTCTTGTAAGGAGATATTTACCCCTTTCTAAAACCAGGCTGCTGATCTCGAAGATTCCTTCAAGCCCAAATATCCTATAATAAATGTGATAATTTTGTTTTTGAAAATGGATTTTGAGAAAGATTGGGATTTTAAAACATTTCTACCAGCAGATGGCACTCCAGCATTTCTACAACTGGCAACCCCTTAGCCATCGCCAAAATGGAAAGACAGAAGAAAACCTGGAGACAGGTTAAAAAAAAGAAAAGGCGGGGGGGTGGGAGGTTGAGGAACCAGGTGGTGGGTAATAGGGAGGGCACGTACTGCATGGAGCACTGGGTGTGATGCCAAAACAATGAACACTGTTATGCTGTAAATAAACAAATAAAAATAAATATTAAAAAAAAAAAAGAAAAGAAAAAAAAACTCATTGAAGTATGGTATGTTTGTCATAATTTTGATGGGAATACATATGTATCAAGTAACAGACTCCCATATATATGTGTGTGTGTGCGTGTGTGTGTGTGTGTGTACACACACACACGAATTAGTATTATATCATAATCCCTTACGGTGCTCCACAGCAGTTTTTACCAGACTCTAATATAGCACTTATCAAATGGATTTTTGTTAACCTGCTCATTTTCCCAAGTATACTGACTATAAGCTTTCCAAAAACAAGAATATTCTTTGGATTCCAAGGATGGGGGGAAGACACACTACCTAGCCTCCAGTCAGCACTCAATATTTCTCCCTTTTGTTCCCTACAAAATTGGTTAACTATTACCTTGAATGCAGGAGAATGTTTAACATTGATCCATGTAAAGCCTTTTATTTTTTTCCTTTGAATGATTACCTTATGGGTATCAACTCTAATGTGTCTGATGTATGTCCTTTGATATTTTTGTATCCTTGTAAAATATATTGGTTTGTGTGTGTGCTTAGTTTGTAATAATGTTATTATTCTATAATATCCTATGTTTTTTGTTCCTCACATATCATTCTATTTAAAGACCATCCATGTTCTTGTATTTACATTCAGTTCATTGCTTCTATCTGCTGTCCTCCTCATTTTACCTGTCCATTCCCCTTGTGATGGACATCTAAGTTTCTCTAATTCCAGTGTATTGAAATCAGTGCTTTACTGACTGTCCTCATTCAAGTCCTTTTGTGAGTCTTTTTTGAGTAATTTATGCCCATAGTGAGATTACTGGATCTAAGGGAATATTAAATATTGCCAGATTACTCTTCAGAATGTCCCCACCCATTTATACTCCCATCAGTATGCAGGAAGGTTGCATTCTTCCCACATCCACAATTAGTGTTATCTAGTATTTATATTTTGCCAATCACATGGTGTAAAGGAAAAACGTTTCTTGAATGAAGGAATAATCAGTTGAAAATCTATTAAAGCTAAGAGAATATATGGTATTTACTTGCATAATTTTTCCTTCTTTGAGGGTGGCCTCTATCTGAACTTTCGTTGTCTAAACTTAGGAACAGAATAGATTCTGATGATATTTTTGAGATATCCTTTAGTGTTTGAACTCTTGCTCCTAATTACCTGAAACCTAAGAATCAAATAGATGGAAGTAACATGGTTTCCCTTGCCATCTAAATTAACTGTAACTGTAAGCCAAATAGAATTACATAGCAATGGATCCAAGATATGCTGAGGTCCTACATCAAATCAGTTCTCAGAATTTTTGTAGGTGGGGTGAAGTATAATTTTTTTTTAAGAGTTTATTCATTTATTTGAGAGAGAGAGTGAGAGCTTGAGGAGGGGTAGATGCAGAGAGACAAGCAGACTCCCTACTGAATGTGGAGTTCAACCGGGGCTCTGTCCCAAGGACCCTGAGAGATCATGACCTGAGTCGAAATCAAGAGTTGGCCTCTTAATCTGACTGAGCCACCCCAGTGCCGTGAAGCATAATTATTTTTAAAAAGCTCCTAGCCGATTTTAATGTGCAACCAGGGCTGAATGTCAGTGACCCTTGATTCTCAAATTATTCTTATTTCTTCCTGAAAGGGAAAAGCATTTAAAAGTATTTAAACACAGTATCATGCTGCCTAGGCTTCAGAAAATCAAAAGAGAAATGTAATATTTAAGTGTCCAGTGGAAATGAAACATACTTTCTAAAAGTCATACCACATCATTGTCCTAGTGACCCAAGGGACAAGAAGAATTGAAAAATCTGGTGAGAGTCAAGGTTAGTAAGGTTTAACATAATTGGTTTTGAACCAGGGAAGGACTTGGGTATGCTTATATGGCAACTCCAAAGAGCTAGGGATCTAGATGTTAATATGGGCAGAGGTAAAATATTCCATGGTATGTACAAGTAGTCTATTAGTTGACTTTGATTATTGAGAACTGAACCTGTGGTAGGCTTTCTGTTCTCAATGTTTGTTTAATTCTCATTATTATGAACTAAACACATTAGGATATTTAAAAAGCATCCAAGTCCAACTAAACACATTTGGATATTTAAAAAGGTCCCTGTTAGTCTAGGAAACAAAAGAAAAGGCAATCATAGTCATTCTTTGGGGGTCAACAAATAACAACTGTGTTCAAGCAAATGTTTTATTAGGGGTTCCATTTTCAAAGTAGATACTAAAATAGGAGATATACTGAGATAAATAAATTAAGATTTATAAAGGGGCACCTGGGTGGCTCAGTCTGTTGAGTGTCTGACTCTTGGTTTTGGCTGGGTTATGGTCTCAGGGTTGTGGGGTCATGGATCAAGGCCAAGTTGGGTTCTGCACTCAGCATGGAGTTTGCTTGTCTCTCTCCCTCTGCTCCTCCCCCAACTTGTGCCCGCATTCTCTCTCTCAAACAAATAAAATCTTTAAAAAAAAAGATTTTTATATTCACCTTCTTAGAGATTATCTTCAGCATTAATTAAATACTTAGAATTATCTGACTAGGAAAGTGGTCTAGTTGTTTGAAGGTATGTATAAACAACTTATAGTTAATGAGGTTATAGAATATATGAAAGGCAGTCTGAATTTATGTCCTGGGACATTTTATGTAAAAAGTTCTCAGGTATTTTCATTAACAAACATAACAAGAGTGTAGTCTGATTATCAATCAGTAGAACTGGCTTTAGCCTCAGATTCTTTAAGAAACAGCATTTTGAACCTTTTTTTTTTTTTTTTAGTGCGGGGAGGGGCAGAGAGAGAGATAATCTTAAGCAAGCTTCATACCCAGCATGGAGCCCAACACTGGGCTGGGTCTCATGACTCTGAGATCACTACCTGAGCTGAAATCAGGAGCTGGACACTTAAACGACTGAGCCACCCAGGCACCCCAGCATTTTCAATTTTTTGACTCTGTATTTCCTTACCTGAGTAATGAGGATAAAGCTTGTCCTGTCTATGCTATAAGGATAAAATAGAATGTATATCTATAAGTTATTACTATACTATTTCAAAATCTTAGGTTTCAGGTGTATAAATTTCTTCCCACCTGATCTATGCAAATTATGTTTATTTCTACCATGAAACCCAAGCAGTGAAAATGATAGTTGCATAGTAACTATGTGCCAAGAACTAAAGATGTAAGTTACCTCATTTACTTCTGACATGATTCTCACAGTACACGTGAAGGGAAGTATATGTAAACCTATTTTGTAGATGAGGAAATTTTGGCCCAGCAAAAATAAATGACTTGTTCAACAAAGGTCACATGAGCAGATAGTAAATTCTGAACTAGGTTTTTGTTTGTTTGTTTTTTGAACTAGGTTTAATCAAAGTCTGTTGAACTCCAAAGCCCATGCAATTTGCAATAGAACATGATACTTTTCAGGACTAATCTGAATGTACAAAAGGCAAATGGGCCAAGATAGTGAAATGACTCTTCAATGAATGCAACTGATGACATGAATAAATATGATCTGTTTTTCTGTTACTTGGTTTTCCATCTATAGCAGTTTCTCAAATAACTATCATCCCTACCTCAAACATACTAAGGGATTTTGAACTGAATTTATTAGAGTTAACTGAATTTATTATGGTTATGATCTTCCCCACATAAGTTTACTGCTCAGTGGGAACAATGGGAACAAAACCCATCCAGCTCAAGTTTTCTTATATAATGAGGTAGAACAATCATAATTATAAATTCCTTTCCCCTTCAGCTTTCCATATGGAGAAAGTGTTGCCCTTCCTTGTTCCTCTGAGCATGACAGAGACACAGTCTTTGTTATTCCCCAGCACTGTCCTTTGCCCATTATCCTTCCTTCTTCTGTCTTAGTGGAAAACTGAAGGAGGCATGTAAAACTTAACTTCCTTTTTCAGATGCTAGTCACAGGCAGAAGAGCCTGCGTGTCTTAACTATGTGGCTCATACTTGCTTTATTACTGCATTTATTGATCTTATAGTTGAACTTTTGTTTCAACTTTATCATTGAATTCTTTATTTATAACTTAATTCTTGCCCCAGTCTTCAGTTAAGGGGATGTATTTGTAGTAAGTATGGGAGAGAGGAAACAAGAGATAACAAGAAACCAGTAGCACAATTGTATACTATTTTGGAATTCATAAAGCACTTTTCCCAGACATAACCTTATTTGCTTCTTAATCAAGGATTTTTTTTTAAAAGATTTTATTTATTTATTTGACAGAGAGAGAGATCACAAGTAGGCAGAGAGAGAGGAGGAAGCAGGCTCCCTGCTGAGCAGAGAGCCCAATGCTGGGCTGGATCCCAGACCCTGAGATCATGACCTGAGCCGATGGCAGCGGCTTAATCCACTGAGCCACCCAGGCGCCCCTTAATCAAGGATATTATGTCAGTTTTACAGAGTAGGCAGCTGAGACAACAGTTATAAAGTTTACCCAAGGTCATTAAGCTAGGATCTGGGAAAGTCAGGACTTAAGCCCAGGTATTCTAACTCCTAGTCCAAGGTTTTTTCAACTGTACAATGACAAACTGTTAAAAGGTATGTAATATTTTAGCACTTACAGTAGAGTGTGTTGGTTAAGAACACAGACATAGGCTTTGGAGTCAGATAGCCTTAGGTTTCAATCCTTGCTGCTAGTGATTAGCAGTGTATCATGAAAAAGTTGCTTAATATCTCTGAGTCAATTTTCTTATATGTAAACTAGGTATACTAATACTAATGAATTATATCTACCTCTCAGAGTTATTTGATAAGATTAATAAGAGAACATATGTATAATTCTGAATACCATTATGGGACCACAGGATCTTAATAATTAGTAGTCATTGTGGACAAGTCCATAGGCAGTGATGAGATAGCAGGTTGGCTGCCATATAGCTTCATCCTTCCCAGTTCCAGTTATTGTGGCAAAAATTTTTTTCTTGCTATTTGATATCTAGATATAATTCTTCCAGAAGGTAAATAAGTTATAGAAATAACTATAGCTCTGAATGTTTAATAGAAAGAGAGGTAGCATGTAGAATCAGTGAATCTGTGACAAGCTGTAAGTATGAAAAAAGCATAGGAAAAATTGGCAGAAATTATTGTAGTCAAGAAGACCAGCATTAAGAGGGATGCACATCTTGCAGCATTCCTGTATACTTCAAAGTAGAATTTGGCCATAAAAACAGGATGTAGCATTAGTCCCTGTCATTAGTACTGCTACCCATATTGGTCACTGGCATATCTCAATTGGTCTGAGATGAAATGATGAAAATACTATAGTGATTTTTCATGAAGCTAAATTTATTCAGTTTGAACACTTGCTTTTTATTTTTGACATACCATGTCAGCTTTTTTTTGGGGGGGTCCCTAATTTTTTTTTCCTTTTGCGAAATAATAGTGATAAATAGTTGATAGTTTTTTTAAGGTGCTTGCTAGACAAAATAAGTTGTCAAATATATGCCAGCTCTTCTCTACTAATATTTATTTTGAAATCCCATAGTCTAGAAAAATAATGAGTTAATCTTCAAGATTTCTTACAGGTGTGGGAAACTAGACTCCTAGATATCAAAGGAGTTTATGTATGAAGATCATTCAATAACATCAGGAAGAGCATTTCCAAGGAGATGCATCTAGTACCCGATTCATATTTTATACAAACGTCCTACTTCTTATCTCCTAGGAAATTACAATTTAAGACAAAACAGAGGTTCAGGTCATTGCCACTCAGCACATAGAAACTAGAGTAGAAACTAATCTAATATAGAGATTAATAATGAGCTACTTACAGCATATAATTTAGGATTAGATAGGAAGCAAGACAAAAGCCATGATATGAGGAGGTGAGGCTATTTGGAAAAAGTAGCCCTGCAAAGATCTTTATCCTAACTAGAAGGAAGGACCAAACAATCAGGTCATCTTGGAGTCAACTATCTGGAACTCCTTAAATGTTACTGAATTGCTTTCTTTGCCTCGATGTCCTGAGGCTATACATGACTACAGAATTTCAATTGCTTTACTAAAGAAGATGGTTTTCATCAGGAATTAAAAAGAAAGATTTTGATTTTGTACTATATACAGGTTCTGAAGAGAACATTAAATACTGGTTAAAGTAAGTAGGACACCAAACAATTATAGAATAGTTGGGTAAGTAAGCAAAAATCGTGGATAAAATTAATAACTAGGCGGATTCTCATTATATCCAAGTTCATCCTTAGCCCCAAGGGCAGGCATTTTTGAAAGGTACATTAATTATAGACCTAGGGGGTGAGTGGTTTATTTCATTTATGTGTTTGTCTTCTGGTCCCAAAATAATGTGGCTTCTGAAAGTACATTCACTTGTAAGCCAGGGGGTGTTTAGGCCCTTGGAAAATCCGACTCCTTGTTAAACATATATAATCAGTTTTAATTCTGAATACAGCAACTGAACTAATGGCTTCAGAATTTGTAAGATAAGTATTTCCTGAAGGAGGTGACCAGGAATATGCTAATGGCTGGGTAAACAAATGACTGAACTGAAACCTAAAACAAAGTTCACTGTGACAAATAAGTCTTATTTTTTTCACATTCTTCTTGAATGCACCAAATGATTTTATTGTATTGAGCATGATTTGATTTACGATGATTTATTTCATAGACATTTATTGAGTACCTGCTAAGTGCCTGGGTCTAGAGATACAAAGATTAAAAAAAAAATCTTTGCTCACCAGGCTGTTACCTTCTATTTCAAGGAGGTCCTCAGCACACATTTTAAAATTATTTTAAAATATAGTAATTTCTATGGGAACTTATACCATACCACACACCCACTCACAGAAACACACATATTTTAAAGGATTTAAGTGTGTGTCAGAAATTTTCAGGAACCAAAAAAAGCAGGCAGGTCTTAAGGGCCAAAGCTCCATCTAATATTTCAGTATATAACATCCTAGTCTATAAAATCATCTTTAGATATTATGTCTTGGATTTTCCTTCTCTTTTGGCCTCATTTTATGCAGTCTTACTTTTAGAAGTTCTTAATGGCACTTCCCAGTCTAACCCAACCTAACCTCTGTATTTCTTGGTTGCTTAGTTTGATAGAAGCTCCTCAGAGAACTTCTGTTGGAGGTCATGCACTCCAGTCCTTTCCGGATTCCTTCATCCTGTCTGGGCCGGGAGAGGGGAGACAGGTTGCCATTTCAGTGTTTGTGGCTCTGAGACTGCCATTTGCACATCCACCCTTGGGGAAAACCTTTGTTCTGCATTTTGCCTGCTTGATATCTGGATGCCCTGGGATGCTCATGCACACCCACAATACATAAAATAGTTATCTTCATCTGCCAAGTAGAAGGCCCATTTTGTTCCAGAAAGAAGCAGAAAGTGGGGCCACAACTTTGCTGTGGGTATAGCAAACTGGCCCGACGACTTTTCCAGGCTTGGGTTTGGAACCCATGGCTTGGAACCCAGAGTTTCACCTGAGAGATGGGGTGGGTCTGGCTTGGTGAGCTAGGGCGGGTGGTGCACTACGCTGCTCCTGGCTGTTCCTGTGCATCTAGGGAATGTGTGCCCTTGGGCCCTGGCTGTGACTCCTTGCCAAGTTTGAAAACCCAACTGTGTTACTCTATTCCTTTCCAGCCCTGTAAAGGTGCACTTCCCTGCGGGAGGGATAACCATGGTCAACCTCAAGGAGGGGCTGGAAGGGCAAGTCCGCTTGTGCAGTGGAGTAGCCAAGCCATGGCTCAGGTGGGCCCAGCGCGGCCCAGACTGTCCAAGCACGGCCCAGACTGTCCAAGCACGTACCAGATTGCTTTGACTTGGCCTAAGTCGGGGTATACCTAAGTCTCCCCAAGGCTGTTTTTTCTTGGCTGTAGGCAGACCGGAGCCATGCGCAGCCCGGCCCCTTTTGCTCCTACTGGTGGATAAGCCCTTTGACCAGGTCACTCTGTATTCCTTCTGGCAACTGTTTCCCATACTGAGGCCAGAGGATGCTTCTGTGTGGCCGCCCAGCTAGTAGCAGAGGTCCATACTTGTGTCCATTAAGTCTCCATCTGCACTCTAATGCTTTAGCAGGAATCACAGTCGCCACCGCAGGACCCACTCTGCAAGTTAACCACTCTTGCTTTTGCTCGTTCGGCGCAAGGGGGAGGAAGGGCCCAGAGCGGAAGAAATGCCTGCCGCTGTCAGGAGCAACAGGCTCGCGGCGGGTGCGCACTCTTTTCCCCGCGGCGCGTCCGGGGCTGGCGCTGGCGCTGGGGCTTTCCAGTCGGTATTGAAGCTAGAACCGCCCTCCCCAGAGCCTCGCTGGGAGGGAAGTAAAAAAAAAAAAAAAAAGAAAAGATGTCCCGCCCCTACCCAAAACATTACAACCATACAGTTTCGATCCCTCTCTCTGCTTCCTGACCCTAGAGGGTTAAATCAGGAGGGTACAACGCCACCCCTTCCTCCTACTTCCCGCCTCTCCCCCCTACCCCCTCACCTTTAAAAAGTTAAAAAAATGTCTGCAGTGGAAATCTCTTAAAGGGGCGGTGCTGGTGAACGAGTACTCTTGGCACGAGTTGCTGAGAAGGCTGGCTAGGGGCGTGAGTTTGCTCCACCAGCACCAAAACACTGGAAAAAAAAAGAGAGAGAGAGAGAGAGAGAGGGAGAAAGAAAGAGGGGGGAAAAAGGAAAGAAAAAAAAAAGAGTGTGTGTGTGGGGGGAGGCAGACAGACACACACTTTAGATAAGGACAATTAGTCACCAGCAAGACCCTGTAGGAAGAGAGGTTTAAATCAGAGGGATTTAATGGGGGTGCTCTGTGCCTTCCCTGAAGCCATGCCCTCCAGCAACTCCCGCCCCCCTGCGTGCCTAGCCCCTGTGGCTCTCTTCTTGGCTCTGTTGGTCCATCTCTCCCTTTCCTCCCAAGTTGGAGACAGGAGACCCTTGCCTGTAGACAGAGCTCCAGGTTTGAAGGAAAAGACTCTGATTCTACTTGATGTGAGCACCAAGAACCCAGTCAGGACAGTCAATGAGAACTTCCTCTCTCTGCAGCTGGATCCGTCCATCATTCATGATGGCTGGCTCGATTTCTTAAGGTAAGGCAGGGGCTTCCATGGATCATTTTTTTTTTTTAAGTAACAACCCCCACCCCTTCCTATCCCCCATTCCAAAGGGGGAAGAAGAAGAAGAAAATAAGTCAAGCAATCTCACAAAGAGAAGAAAAGAGGTTTTTCCTCCTCCTGGAATATTTGCTGTGAGGCTTTAACTGGTGATTGAGAAAAGCAGTGTTTTCTATTAAGATGCACATGTTTGCAATGCAGAAGGCATTTCAGAAACTTATCAGTTATGACTGAAAAAATGTTGTGCTTACATATATCCACAATTAGCCTCCCCGTCTCCTTCTGAAAAAGAAACAAGAGGTTCAGGGCAGTTACAAAAGCGAAGAAAAGGTCTTAAGCAACAAAGACCCGAGAGAAATTGGTTGTGTGTGTGTGTGTGTGTGTGTGTGTGTGTGTGAGAGAGAGAGAGAGAGAGAGAGTGTGTGTGTGTGCGTGTGTGTGCCTGTGTGTATATGTGAGTGTTCAATCGGGGATCTCACGAAAGTGGAATTTTCCACGGAAAGATCGATTTGTCAGTTCTCTCCCACTCCAAGACAGAAAACGAATTTAAGCAGAGACTTGAGTGGTGGGCAAGTTGGACTGGATTTTTGGAGTTTTCTTTCATATCCTCCGGTGTCCTTTCCAGACTTCAGGACTTTGTAAGACGTTTTTAATAGACTGAATGGCCCCCCAGTCCCTCCTCCTTAAATCTCTTGCGGTAACTGCATAGTTTTTCTTTAAAGAAAAAAAATTCTCGCTCCAGTCATAGGGTATAAAAGGAGAACGGAAAGGGTCCTAGAAATACTACGGGGATGTTTCGGAGGGCTGAACTCGGCACCAGCGGATTACCAAACCGGTGGTTTGTCATCATGGACTTCCACCTTACCCAGTGGCTTGGGATCTAATTGTGCTCACTTTCTACCTGAGTTGTTACTGTTTAGCAGTTAGGCAACTAAGATACCTACCCATCAGGGACAGAGTTGTAGTGTATTAAAAAAAAATAAAAATAAATAAATAAATCGTCTGCAATGTCGAATCCAGTGTTGAGTTATTAGAAATTCTATCCAAATTGGAGCCTCAGCTGTGGGCTCTTCCGAAGAGCCCTGAGCGCTCTCTCAGTCCCACTTTTCCATCCGGAGGTCGCGTCTGCCGCGCGTCTTTCTTATCTTTCACTCCTTGCGAAATCCATTTTGCTGCTGGCGAGCTCCCGCCCGTCAGCGCTGCGGATCTGCCCGGTGCCTCAGCTGAATCATCGGTCGCGGCAGGTAGCAGGAGGCGCCACGGGAGCGCTCCTTCCACGTGGAGCTAGCGTTGCGGGAGTACTGAGCGGTTAGTGGGTTGCTGCCGCCGCAGAGGCCGTTTCGGTTCCTGGCGGTGCCTCCGCGGGAAGGCGGGAAGAGCTACGCGCGGCCGGGCTTCCTCCTCGGAAGTTCTGTGGTGCAGCCGAGCGCGTCTCTGAGCTCGTCCGCTGCTTGCGGGTGACGGGGGTTTTCCAAAATACACGCCCCACTTGCATAGCACTACTCCAGCTGCGCGGACTCCTTCGGGCTTCTTTTTCTTTCCGTCCTTTTAAAACCGTCTCGTTAAATGCATGCTGCAGAAAAGATTCTGGAAAGCGGCTTTTCGGGGAAGAGCCGTGGCGGGGCGCATTTGCATTGGTTGTACAGGCTTCTGGATGGACGGTTGTTGGAAATGCCTTATCTGCCGGCTGGTACTGGTACGGATGTCTCCTCTGTCTATCGTGGGGCCACGCGATGCCATGACTGCGCCCGTCCGAGAACGCCGTCCTGGAGTCTTCGGGCAAGCGACATTCCCGGCCACTTCTTGGGGCGGCTACCACTTTTGTCAGCAACTCCCCGAAACCGGAGTCCTCGGCTTTTTTATTTCATATACCCCCTCCTTTATAATCCTATGTGTTTTCTACATTTGGATTTGGATTTTCAGAGCCTGAACCAGCAAAGTGTTAAAAATAACTAACAGATCCAGAATTCAACAGTTGATCGTCTTAGTACTAAGAGCATCTGCACTGCTCCTTCTTTACCCCTCCCTGAAGTAGTTTTTGGCTTTTAAGACAGCTTATTTATGGAAATCCTGAACCTAAATAAATGTAAATGATGCTCTGGTGCTCCTCGAATCTGCTCCAAGGAGTGGGTTCCACGTTTCGGCAAACTTTACTTTCCCCAGAGCTTGTTTCCAAAGGGTCCCACGTAGGAAGGAAAAAAGATGAAGTTGAACTCAGAGTAGAGAGGATGTTACCTTTCTTGAGATCACGCTGAATTGCTTAAGGGACCAAAGAAACACTGCTTTTACCGTGCCAGGCAGGGATGGGCAAGAGTTCTCAGAAAAGGATTTACCCCGGGAATCTCTTGTCCAGGGTTTGGGAGATGCATGCGGTTGTTACAAGATAGTGTTGAAGGAAAATCAACTTTAGCATTAAGAGAAAAAAAACAAAACAAAAAACAAAAAAAAAAAACCCCTTCCATCTCAGGTACCTGGTCTGAGAGAAAGGAGGCTGGTTTCACCTTATCCACAGCGGTTGCGGTGCCTCTGGGGCGGAGGAAACAGATCTCGGCTTTCAGCCTAGAAGTTTGGCAAAAGTCTGAGCCCGGCAGTCCGCGCGCTGCGCGTCTCCGCCAGGAGCGCTTTCCGGGCAGTGGCAGAAACTGGGCAACTGCGCCTTAGCCCCGTGTTCTCAACAGAAGTGCCCCCCCCCCCCCGCTACCCCCCACATGCACTGTGTTAACAAACAGACTAACCGTTTGGAAAAAAGTACCTTTGGCGAGCTGCGTAGGGTTGTCTGAGGGAGGGGGCCGTGGCCGGCTGGGCGCAGGAGGCAAAGCCCGGGGAGCCAGGCGCACGCGAGATGCCGGGGCCCACGCGGGTGGCGGGCTGGAGGGGTGGGACACAGCCGGAGCTCGCGGAGAGTGGGAAGAGGGCCTCGGTCGGTATCCCGCGCCCTCTCGCCTTCCCCCAGGATCCTTTCCTCTCTTTCTCTACCTCTGCAGCTCCAAGCGTCTGGTGACCCTAGCTCGGGGACTTTCGCCCGCCTTTCTGCGCTTTGGAGGCAAAAGGACGGACTTCCTGCAGTTCCAAAACCTGAGGAACCCGGCGAAAAGCCGCGGGGGCCCCGGTCCGGATTACTATCTCAAAAACTATGAGGATGGTGAGAAACTTGCTTCCAGTCTAGAGGGGTGAGGGAAGTTTGAGGAATAGGAGCGAGTACTTGATGTGTGGGGTGGGGTGGGGGTGTTAGCAGATTTGGAGGAGAGCCTGGTGGAAGCTCCTCTGAAAAGCAAGTAGCTTTGGGCTAGGGGGTGCGGGAGTTTGGGACTCCTGGCGTGATTGCGGGGGGAGGGTAGTTGGTGGTCAACTGGTTGCCGGCCTTTCACTGGGCGTCTGAGCTCGGAGGCTGAGAATTGGTAGCCAGTACAATTGGCAGGCCAGTTCTGTAGGGTAGAAGATGTAGAGTGTTTCTTGAGAAAAATTCAGACAGGTTCTTAGGCTACTAATGGTTCAGGGTCACGTTTCATTCCTAAAATTCTAGAAAAAAGTGCCTTTCTGTTTTTCTTATTTCTTGCTTTCCTGAGTTGAGGATGGAGGTGATAACAGCTTCTTCTGAAACCCACTCTGAAGTTTTCTGGAGAATCCTTTTATATTGGACCTCCTTGTTGGGAAAGGTTTGAATATCTCCACAGTGGGTTCTCCTTCAGACTGCCTAATCTTAGAGTCGCATTTCCCCCCCCCCCCCCCCCCCCGTTTTAAAATGGGCTTATAAATGCCAGCCTTCTTTCTTGCCAGGATCAAATGAGTTAAGTGTTAAAAGGGCTTTGAAAATTCCAAATCATATTTAAGTTCGAGAAGCCAATCTTTTTTGGTTGAAATAGTCTCATTTTTACTAGGAAAAAATGAAAATGGTATTTAAAAGTTTTGTTTAGAGGGTATAGTGTTAATATATATGAATTTTCTTTATGGGTAGGGGACATAATTCTTTCAAATAGTCAAGATGGGAATTGGTGGGTCCCCAGCTACTGAGGCTGTGTAGGTTGTATAAAAGAGGCATTGGTGTCCATTCTTGGAGAGTTTTCTCTGCCCTGCTCTCCCTTTTCATAAGTGAGCCTCAGAGCTTACAGAGCTCAAAGACAGGTTCTTAGAGCTCCCTGGATTTTGTTATATCTTGTCCTTGTAAATCAGCAAAATGAGGAAATGCCATATAGTATGTATGTATATTCTGGGATTTCACTGAATGGGATTCTGGAGAGATGCTGGGATCTATCCCAAGGGTGACTGGGGAAAAAAAAATTTTTTTTTTAAAGTGCTACAGTGGAGAAAGAGAGCAAGGCTGAGTCTTCTTGAGTTTAAAGTGTGAACAGGACTGATAACATTTGTCGAAGTGTATAGGAGTATAAGGCTAGGTCTTTTCAGAGGTGAATGTCATTGCCATAAAAATGTGGGTTGCAATAGATTTTGCTGTCACTCAGCATAAAATGCAGAAAGGTAAAAGATAATCCCAAACAGCAGTTCTGTTGGTAATTTGACCTAGGGCCTTATAGCTCTCAGGGTCACTGTCAGCTCTGTGATCAGATATGCGAAGGGAGAATATTAATGGTTTTCCTAATGAAACAGCTCTTCTTCGAATCCATGTCAACTACTACTTCTTTGGCTTGTGAAAAAATGTTTAAGAGCCCCAAGAACCACTCGGGGGAGAAAGAGGGAAAGGACCATTATAAATGACAGGAATTGGCATTTTTCTCCCAAACTTGTACCTAGGATTATATTACCAATTCACTGAGAACATGAGATTCGCTTAAAATGAAAGATACAATTTGTTTCCCTTTATGAAGGGAGAAAGTGGGCATCATGGGGAGAAAGGAAATTGGTAGAAGGCTGTGCCCCATAAAATTTCATGGAATTTAAAAAAAAATCAGAAATGGAAAAGATCTAAGAGGTCATCTTCAATCTTTCCACTACTTCAGGGGCCAGTACAGGATCATTCCATATGGAATCCTTTTCTTGTTTTGTCCAACCTGGTATTAAATATCTCTAGGAATGTAGTTTTTACCACACTTGTGGGAGAGAGTTCTGTCCCATAGGTTTTTGCCAGCATATTCTTATCTTGAATTTTCCTTTTATAAATATTCTCCAAATATTTATGGTTATTTCTTTTTTTGCATTTTTTAAACATCTATCTTCAAAATAATTTCTGTCTTTGGTGTGAGTGACAGGTTCAAAAAAAAAAAAGGTTTTTTCATAGCTGTTTTTATCTAGACTACCTGGATTTAATTCTTTTAAAACTTTCTTTAAAGTCTGTACTTCCAGACACTAATCTGCTTTATTGCTTTTAGCTGAACTCCTTTTGATTTATGTCTCCCTGGTAATAAGATGCTCTGAACTATGTCAGTATTTGAGGCCTTAGCAGAGTTAAAGAGAGTAGGAATGTCCTGTTTTTGCCCTTTGATGCTCACATATCCTTAAATCACCCATATTGTCTTTGTTGTTGATGTTGCATTACAGAATTTAAGGCAAAAATATTTTTGGTATAGTCTTAGCAATTTTGCAAACATTATACTTCAGTTGTCACTTTTCATCCAGTGGTAATTATCATCCTCATCATGAACATCTTAAACATAATTAGGTCTTCTTAGTAAATGGCCCTGTAATAGGTACTTGGGCACAAGCACCTTATTAGAAACAAGATGTATTGACTTAAACATAATACAGAGTAATAACATACATTTTGAATAATAAGATACACTTATTGGCACATTATGAAATTTAATGCTATAGTGAAGGGAATATGGAATTTGGACTTAGAAAGCCTGTATTGTAGCCCTTGCTCTATCACTTAGGATTATGTGGCCCTGGGCTTGCTGCTTCTCTGTAGCATATGGATGATGATAATACCTGCTGTGCATCGCTTCTGTGAGGCTTTTAGGAAGTAATGTGTGTAAAATATTTTGTCAGTTTCAAAGCACTATGTAAAGGCTAAGGATCTTACATTTATTAAGAGCAATTTCAGAAAATTTGTAACATCTTATATTTTGAAGTGGGATTAAGAAGCGAATAAGATTCAATGAGACAAGTTTATACAGAAGAAAGGAGATAGAATTAGGGAATTGTTTGAGAGGTTTAAGGGAATGTCGGGAGAATTGTCTTTAAGGAATGGAGATGGAGAACATAGGGTGGCTTACTTTTTTGTGGTAATGAGAGAAGAGACATATCTTTAGTTTTCTTACATGCTAACAATGAAATGAACCAACAGTTCTAGCTTAGGTAAAATACAATATGGTTAATTCATACTGCTACTTTGATGTGATATGTTGTTTTTCCCCCCTGAATGAATAGTGCAATTAACAAGGCACGTGGCTTCTAGTTTCCACATACTTTTTAAGCTTTAGTGCAAACTGCATTTTCTCTTAACTTTCTAAAACCACACTTTCTGTATCATTTTGGGAGAGTCTCTGCTTACTCTTTTAATACAGTTATCTATTCTACTCCATGCATTTCTATTCATATTCTACTCTAGGCAGACATCTTGAATTTCATACAAACATGGTGATGGTGGAAGAAATAAAAATAGAATTGTTTTTCATACCTTGGAATTTTACCGTTTGCCTTACCTTTTGTACACCATTTATTATGCACATCAAAAACCAACTTGATATTTCTAAAATATCATATTCATTATATCACTCTTTTGCCCAGAAATTTTGATTATTTTTGGATTGCTTACTGAAAATGTTTAAGCTCCTCAACTTGGCATTCAAAGCCTTTCACATTTCAGTCTTGGCTTATAATTTTGTATCCTGTGTTTTTTAATATACTTTTTAATTACAGTCCTACTTGATTTTCACTCTTTGTAAAGCACCTTCATTATCTCACCCCTTACCTTTGTTCAGCCATGTATCTCTGCTTTGAGAGCCTTTCTTCTGGCTCTGTTCAAGTCTCACCCACTACCTAATTCCTGAAGACCCATTGCAAATGCCCCTTATTTTCTCAAGGCCTTTCTTTCCTGAGCATATGATTGCATAGTGATCTCTTCTTTCTCTGGATTGTTGAAGCTTTTACTCTTTAGGTTGTCTCCGTCTGCCTTATTTTGCTCTTTAACTTTTAACACGTATGTGAAAAGTTTTTCTTTCCATTAAATGTTTTACTGTTATAGAAGGCACATTTTCCGTAGGAAGGGACCATATCTAATTATTGTTTATTCCAAAATGTCTAGCATTATATAGAGCTTCAGCAAGTTTTTTGGATATATATTGGCTTAACACTGTTCAAGCCCTGGGAAAATGGATGTGACTAATGAAGAAATGAGTGAATTTGTATGTGAAGATTCTGTTCATTTTCCACCTTCAATGCATAGTCTTAAAGTTCATTCTTAATGCTCATTTTAGTGACACTTTTCGTTATTTTAACCATGTACTCTTTATCTTATGTAATCTAAGTCATTTTGGTTTCATGCTATGCATTTAAATTTATCACCTGGTTTAAAGCCTTGCACTGGACCCATTATTAATTATATATTGTATCTCTTTCCTTTTTGCCTTTATTTTTGCTTTTCCTTGTTAGTCTTACTTAGTTTCTATGCCTACTTTTCTAATTCCTGATTTAATAGTGCTTTTTCAGAAACGTCAGAAGTTTTTTTAATCTCTCTTGTCTTGAAGATTTTCTCTTCAGAGAGCTTCTGAAATACTAAAGGATGAATGCAAGTATACTTATAAACTCTAAGGCACTCTGCAACTATTATTACTGTTCACCTTTCTTCAGGGAGTTTTCCAATTTTAGTAGAGGTGAGGTAGTTAATTTTTTTTTCTTTCTATTTCCATACCATCAGTCAAGACATAAGACATAAGAACAGCACAACTACCAAAAAACATATTTGCCTTGAACTTACCCACATTTTGTTATCTCATTTTATTTAAAATAAAAGGTTTTATAAAGGTTCTTGAAATTTTGGGGTGCCTGGGTGGCTCAGTGGGTTAAAGCCTCTGCCTTCGGCTCAGGTCATGATCCCAGGGTCTTGGGATCGAGCCCTGCATCGGGGCTCTCTGCTCAGCAGGGAGCCTGCTTCCCTCCCCACCCCACCCACCTCTCTGCCTACTTGTGATCTCTGTCTGTCAAATAAATTAAAAAAAAAAACTTTAATAAAAAAATAGGTTCTTGAAATTTAGTTACATTTGTAAGTATTTATTGATTACCTATTCTGTTTAGTTTTATGCTAGACAAAGAATGGCAGAATATCAAATAAATAAATGGTAGTGCTCCAAATCACCATTAGAACACAGTGGGGCACCTGGGTGGCTCAGTGGGTTAAAGCCTTTGCCTTCAGCTCAGGTCATGATCCCAGGGTCCTGGGATCGAGCCCCACATCCGGCTCTCTGCTCGGTGGGGAGCTGTTTCTCCCTCTCTCTCTGCCTGCCTCTCTGCCTACTTGTGATCTCTGTCTGTCAAATAAATAAAAAAAAACACAAACAACACAGTAATAATTGCTCTAGGCAAGATCTAATCACTGTTAAAATAAATAGGTGAGGAGTGCCTGGTTGGCTCATTTGATTGGGCATCCAATTCTTGGTTTCAGCTCATGTTGTGAACTTGGTGTCCTGGGATCAAGCCCCACATGGGGCTCGGTGCTCACGGGGGAGTCTGCTTGAGGATTCTCTCTCTCTTCCCCTGCTCACATTCTCTCTCTCTCTCTGAAATAAATAAATCTTAAAAAAAAAAAAAAAAACTAAGACCTTAATGTAAAATGGATATTTGCATAGCCTCAAAGCATCTCTCTCATAATATTTGAATTGAATATATTTGAATGATATTTGAATGAATTATATTTGAATGAATTGTTGTGGTGGTTTCGGCTTTTGTCCACAAATTCTCTGATACTTCTCTTTCTAGGAGGTAGAACTTGACTTTTGTCCTTTTAAGTATGGGCTGCATTTAATGATTTGTTTCTAAAGATGAGAATCTGTACAGGGGAAAACACTAACCTTATGGTGGAGAAACTGACAGACTGCCATTACAGCAAAGTGATCAAGCTTAACATGAGCAGATAAATCATGTGGATAATCATGTATTCCCTGATGTGATGTGATGAGAAGGCACATCACCTTTTTGATATTCTTTGGAAGAATCCCTGACTCTCTATAATTATGAGAAAACACTAGCCAGACCAAACTGAAAGATAGTCTACAGAATAACTGACCTGTGCCCTTCAAAAGACACGGTCCCGGGGCGCCTGAGTGGCTCAGTGGGTTAAGGCCTCTGCCTTTGGCTCAGGTCATGTTCCCACGGTCCTGGGATCGAGCCCCGCATTGGGCTCTCTGCTCAGCGGGGAGCCTGCTTCCTCCTCTCTCTCTCTCTGCCTGCCTCTCTGCCTACTTGTGATCTCTATCTGTCAAATAAATAAAATCTTAAAAAAAAAAAAGACACTGTCCCTGCTGTCAATGAACTAATAGCTTAATTAGTGAGATAACATTTATACTGATAAAACTTAAGAGTAACTCAGAGACAATATAGCAGGAAGTGCTAAGTGAAACATTTTGCCAGGTGTAACAGGAAAAGTAGAGATGGATATGGGCCAGATTTAGGTAGGAGTTAGGGTAGGTTGGGCCTTGTGAAAGAGGTAGACTTTGGAAAGGTAGTGACAAGAAGAGAGGACATTTAGCTTAAGGGAAAGATCATGAGGGCAAAGCCTAAATATGTGTTTAGATAGTAAGAAAACCATCCTGGTTACATAGAAGACACAGGTTAAGAATTATCTTAGTTCATGTTGGCAGAGCTATGGTATGTTTTTTAGAGGCCTATTTGTACATTTTTTTGTTAATTCAGAAATGTTTATAATTTAAAAACATAAAAAGTGCATGTTAGAAATAATTATTTAGAGAGAAGCAAGGGAGGGGCAATGGGTGAGGGAGAGAGAATCCCAAGCAGACTCCTTGTGCTCAATCTCATGACCCTGAGATCACGACCTGAGCAAAAATAAAAAATCGGACGTTCAACTGACTGAAACATCCAGGAATCCCATTAGAAATGATTCTAAGAAAAGCTCACAGTGCTAAAATTATGTCTAAATGGAGTTGTAAGAAGTTCTAATATGTTTTTGTTAGTTCCAAAATATGTAATTGAAGAAGTAAGTACATGTCTGAAGGAAAAGGTTGTTTGGGTAAATCTAGATTACATTATGAGAATCTTGAATTTTAGCCATAGTAAATTGGTATTGTTCTGTAGGAAACTAGAGGCTGTTTAAGTTCTCTTATTGGAGAAAGGAAGGACATGTTTTCAATATAGGCAGTGCCCCTTTCCCTCTCCCATTCTTCTTTTCAAAATTACTGCACACATTCACATATTCTAGCTAAAGTATTTGGTGCGGTTTGAGTTATGAAGCATGATTGAAAGATAATTTAAAATTTAATAATTAATTTGGTTCTTACATTATAGAGTATATAAAAGAAAGAAAGGTTTTAGAACTTGTTTGATAAGTTTCATGTTACCCTTCATACAGAATAAAAACAGTCAGTATTTTATAATGTACATTCACTCATGAATTTACTTATTGGGCAGGCATCTAGTTCCTGTTTGACACTGAGGCTGAGAATATGAATGAGGCCGAGGTATTGTCAAATTTCATACCACTGACTTCTTATCACTTCAGCAGCAACAGCCAAAAGCAGTTTCTGGAGATTTTCAGCCCGAGGATGAACTTTCAAATTCATCATTTGATATTTCACGATTTGTCTGCCTGCAACTTTAGAAGGATTTGATTTAATTTAATATTTTATTAAAGTGTGTCAGGAATCCCCTGAAGTTTTATGTATGTCTTATTCTGCCTTTTGAAAACAAAATGATGCATTTTCTGTAATGTTTAAAACTTGGTATCCAAGACTTGATGTTAGCTGCAGCTCACTGTACCTTGTGAATTTGAATAGGGTATCTCAAAAAGATATAGTTGTTCGGTCATTTAGTCATTGTGGCCATCTATAGAGTGCTGGAAGTGGTAGAGATCAGGAAACTCTGGGGTCTGTTATGAGTAGAGGTGGCTTAATTAATGAATCAGAAAATCCAGCAAATAAACCTTATGATAATGACCACATTTGTATAAATTTATCGCCTGGTCATTGGGGCCATAGACAGTTGTGTATTCCTATACAACACAATTGTTCTACTATCGCCAATACCAAATATCATTATTTCCCTTGTCAAATGAGTTTAAATTCTCTCACTTGTTCTACCAAGCCCTCCTGGTGGCATGGGTACCTCATAGAAGAAAAGAAACTTCTTTTGCGATTCCCTGGGCCTTATCAGGCCACCAGTCACATGGTCTGGGCTCCTAAAGTCAGGAGTCTCTTCTGAGAATCCTTCATCAAAATGGATTAGATGTTAAGAATCTTAGCTTCAGTGCTTCTTAGTCCCTTAATCAAGCTTTCAGTTGTCTCAGTCTGTGAGACAGTTGGATTGGGAACACTGAGGTAGGGGTGTGTGTGTGTAAGAGAGAATATATGAGCACAAGAGAATTTGGTGTGTTTTATATCTTGCATTTTTCTGTGGATGGTGATGTAGTCAGAGTAAATACATATTTCTAGATTAGTGCCTAGTATTGTACAAGGTATAGTTACCTTGTTGATCTCTGCTGTCCTTTGGTTTCATGATTTGATGGAGTGAAGTTCAGTTCTGTCAGTTTTCTTCCCTTCAGTATAGCAAAAAACAGTGTAATTTTGCCTAATTTAATAATAAACTTTTGATTATCAACTATATGCCAAGCTTAGTATTAACTATTGGGGCACCAAGAGGCATAAAGCATAAACTGCAGTATCAAACTACTCTGGTCTTTATATTTGTAGAATTTCACAATGATCTCCAGTATTATCTTTCTACTTCAGTCAGATTAATCTTTGCTTAGTCCTTCCATTTTATTTATATCATCCACCTTGAACATTCATCCTCTGAAGTAAAATTCAAAATTTTACTTGTCCTTCAAAGCTCTGCCTGTGTCCTCTCCTACTAAACCTTCTGCTAAGCCAATCCCCATCCATCCCTCCTCATTCCCTAATTTTTTCTGAGATTCTTCTCTGAATACTTGATCTAATTTAGTCCAAGTGCCCCAGATTTTACGCTTGATTGACTTAAGTGGACGTAATTTTTGTCTCTAGGAATTTACAATCAAAACAGACTGGCATTGACACATAAAAATCCTTACAGAGATCACACTGCTTGGAACAGACACTTTAAATCAAGCAAAATATTTATGTTATTTAGAAACCTTAATACATGTGTTTTGCTTTTTGTATGGCAAAGAAAGAGTAAAAAAATATAAGCTGCGTATAGAAGAGATGGTGTATATGTCTGTATCTCTATGTTTGTATTGAGGATGTTGTATTGTTAGGGGTAAACCACTTACCTTATTTCCACTTGCTCTGGAAAGGCAAAAATTCCTTGAAGGAAGGTGAGACTGGAAAGCTGGGAAAAGATAAATTGCTCAGATTTGGGGCATAATTTCTGAAATAAGAATGGATGTTTTTCTGTAGCTTAATAATAGTTATAATGTAATAATAATATTACTTAACATTATTGAGTGCTTTTTATGTGCCAAATACTATTTTAAGCAATTTACATGCACTGGTACATTTAATTCTCTTATCAATTCCATGAGAAAAGTTCTGTTTTCTTCACTTGACAAATGGGGAAACAAAGACACAGAGTGGTTAAGTAACTTGTCCAAGACCACCTAGCCAATGAGTTGTAGAGCAGACACTCAATGACATCAGTCATTAAGCCTGCAGACTTAAATATCTTTTCAGACACAGATGACATGCAAAAAATAATAAGAACAAGATAGGATATAATCAAATGTTAAACCATGTAGAACAAGCTGTAAGGGCTATTGGAGCTGAGAGAAGGAAATTAAATGAGAGTTTGAGTAGTCAGCACATGTGCCTACGAGGAGGGCTCTTGACCTGGCCTTAAGAGTATATAATAAGGGGCGCCTGGGTGGCTCAGTGGGTTAAGCCTCTGCCTTCAGCTCAGGTCATGATCCCGGAGTCTTGGGATCAAGCCCCGCATCAGGCTCTCTGCTTGGCAGGGAGCCTGCTTCCTCCTCTCTCGCTCTCTCTGCCTGCCTCTCTGCCTACTTGTGATCTCTGTCTGTCAAATAAATTAAAAAAAAAAAAAAAAGAGTATATGATAATAATAATGCTAATAATAGCTATTGTTTGTTGACCTCTTACTGTCTTTCCATATGTTATCTCATTTAATTCTTAATCTGATGAGAAATAATGTGTGTGTGTGTGAAGAACTGAGACTCAAAAAAGACAGGTGACTTGCTCAAGGTCATAAAGATGGGCAGTTGGTAGAACCAGGATTAGAACACAGTCCTGTTTTCTCTTTACCGTGCTTAGGTAGAAGGATCCCATCTTTGATTCATTCATCTTTCTGGAACCCAAAAGCCTTATATTAAACCTGTGGAACATTAAAATTATCTGTGCCATAGGCCTTCCTATGAGTTTAATGAAAGTCTTGTGGGACACTAAATAGTTGCTAAGTAAAACAACACAAGAATAATCACAGGGAGACACATGAACAACTCAAAGAGATGGTTGTCACATATTATGACACATTGAAGGAACAGAACAACAACTGATCTAATATGGAATAGAATTTACTAGTTTCTCTAGGAAGGAGGTATATTTGGAGTGGATACATTGAAGAGAATAGCAGAAATGTATCAACAGTATTATTGATACAGAGGAAATGGCAGGATATAAAGCAGAAAATTAAGTATATTTCAAAAAGTTGTTAGAAAGTTATAAACAACTTGTTGGGCAGTTTTAGAATTATCTTATTTTTTATTTGTAAATGAAACCATGCTCAGCCTTAAGTTGTAAGCCCAGTGAAACCCTGTGAAGAGTAAAAGTAACAGATAAGGGTGAGGTTTCAAGAGAACCCTTCCTTTCTAACCTCCTTCCCTGTCTTTCTCTTTGAATTGAGATTTTTAAATTCAAGTGAAGAACACTTTTACAACCACTTAAAATGAAGAAACTAAGGAACGTAGAGATTTATATATTCTGCACAAAGTCTCAGGGGTGGTTTAAGAAATTCTGTTGTTAAGTGGCAGAGCTGTGATTGGATCCAGGACACTCTCACTCTGAAGTTGGTCATTGTCACTGTCCTATAGCGTAACAGTACTATGTTCCTCATTCTTCTACTGAGACAGCTTCAAAGGCCTTTCAACTAGGGGTTTCTATTAGTTTGAGTCTGATTTGGAAGTTTGAAAATGGGGCTATGTGAAAAGTATTACTATTTCCTTTGTGGCTGTTTCCATCTAGTTTGGTCACTTACCTCCTCATTCTGCCACCTCTCTCTCAGGGATCTGGGTTCCATGTCTCTGTCCTCTCTCTGCCTGCTGCCTGACTAATCTTTCTGAAGCTCCACTATATGTCCAGGTAGAAACCTTCAGAGATCTCTCTTGTCTGCTTATTCAAGTTCTTACTCTCCTTTAGTTTTTCAAGGCCCTTGAGAGTCAGCTTCTCTTTGCCATCATTTCTAACCCTTGGGTCCCCCATTCTATCATCTGTTTGCCCACTTTTTATCCATTTCTGAATTCTTCCTACTTTGCAAAGCCCTGATTACATTTGTCTTCCTTCTCTCTGAATTCTTCACTATCTCAGCTCAAAGTGATTTAACTAATTAATTCCCTCATGAAATATTCATCCAGCCTGAATTTCTGAGGCATTTATTATCTAAAAGTCACTCTTTGACTCTTTTCATATTCTGCCTTATCTTCTCATGTATCTTTTTGTATGTGTTCATGTAAACTTGGCTCTACCCTTAGATTATAGGTCACTGTGAGAGTAGTGTTTATATCAATTCTGTAGTTTCTACAACATCTAGTAAAATATCTTTTGCATAGTAGCTCTTCAGCAAATACTTGTTGACTAATATTTGGCATTTTTTTTGGTAGTTTGATATACTAAAGAGAATAAGCTTTTTTCCATTCATTGTTTCTGCCTTTTTAAAGAAATATATAGGATATTTCTGGTGAACGCTTGACTTCCCTATTCCTATTTTTACTCTTAAAGATTTATACTTTTATTTATTTTATTAATTACCAATATAAGGCAGGCTCACTAGTATAAATTCAATAATATGTATATCAAATGATCCTCAATTCCACTCTGTAATCACTCTTAATAGCCCAGCATGTATCTTTTCAGACCTTTTTCTATGTATACAGATGTATATAAACTTTTAAATATATAGTTGGGATCATATTGTACAACTTGGTTATCAAGGTAATCTTTTAGTCAATAACTACAGTCTGTTTTTTAGTGAGTAAATAATCCATATATGGATGAGCTATAATTTTTTTTTTAAAGATTTTATTTATTTATTTGACAGACAGAGATCACAAGTAGGCAGAGAGGCAGGCAGAGAGAGAGGAGGAAGCAGGCTCCTTGCGGAGCAGAGAGCCCAGTGCGGGGCTCGATCCCAGGACCCTGGGATCATGACCTGAGCCAAAGGCAGAGGCTTTAACCCACTGAGCCACCCAGGCGCCCCGGATGAGCTATAATTTAACCATTCTCTTTAATTCTTTCATTGGTACTTTTCCCCAAGAACTTCTGTTTGCTATTTGTCCATAGTTTCTAACAAAGCAGTGCTGTGGTATTATATTTCCTTCTCCATACTGGAACTTGATCTAAATTATTCATTTTCCCCTAATGTCTTTTTAAACACCCTTATCCATTTTAATCCTTTTAGCTATAATACATTCTTTGAGTAAATGTCAGGAAAAAAAGTCACAGTAAAACTAATTCTGTGCATCAAAGTATGGTTTCCTTTAGTGAAATAAGTGCTTTGTGAAGTTTTGGATACAGATGAAAGTGACATTCAAAATATTTTGAGTTTTTGTTCAAATATTACATGACTGTGTGATTTAAAAGAAACCTTAGCTGAGGATTTCCTGATTTTCTTTGAATGTCACTCATCTCATTAAAGCTGCTCTGTGAATTTGAATATTAGTCAGCCAAAGAAGTAAGATTTATGAAGACCTTGCATAATGTCTTGTTGGAAACAGGTAGCCATTTTTGAAGAGCTCCCTAATCACTCATTTGCAGGAGAAAAGTCATTATACTTTTACATTCATAATGCCCTTTAAAGATGATAAAAACACCTCTGATCCTTATAGGGACTGTGTAGAGGAAGTTTATTTTAAGTTTTGTCATTTCCACTTTATAAGTAAGAAAACAGATTCAGGGCAGTTGTTCAAAGTAACATGGCTTTTAAGTGACAGAGCTGGTATTAGAATTCAGCACCTCTCCCTTCAAGCCTGACCCGCTTAAATAAGTTATCATAGCTAAAAATAGTCCTGTCACTCCACTCAGTGAGCCACGTGGGCACTTGTATTCTGTCGTGGTTGGGCACTCTGAAGCAAATTCTCTGGGGGACTAGAATGGATCTATGGCTTTCATGAGGGGGTGTGTTTGCGTGAAGGTATGTGGGGTTCCAGTTTAGTCCTGGATTCTTGTATCTTTTTGAACTGTTCTTCACTGACAAACTCTTGGACCGGCTACAGAATGTCATTTTTGGAGATATAGCACCTGAATTCTAGACTCCCTTGAGACCAGGTCCAAATCCAGGGTAAGTTTAAAACTAGCCCAGAGAATGGGGCTAGGGGACTTTGAGAGCACTCTGTAGAATGTCAGTATCTCCGAGGAGACGTCCCACAAAGAATTTAAAAGCCTTTTAAAGGTAGACATTAGCTATCACAGTGCACTCAAAAAGGGAGGAACACACTGTAGTTTCATTTACCCTGAGGAGCCCCATAGTGAGTAGGCAGAAGAGCTAGAAGTAGAACATGAGTTTTTTGGTGATAATAGTCACTGAGCCATGCACAATTAAAAAAAAAATCTTTGTAATCACCATTGAAATAAATCTTTACATATCTCTCAGTACCTTAATAGGTATGCTGTTTTCATCTGGGTGTTTATTTCCTTGCAATTGTTAAAAAGCAAGATTGTGAATTATTTGCCTGGCCATTATGAATCCCTATGGAAGAGTAGACTCAGGTTAAATCCAGTGAGATATAGATTCAAAAGGAACTACAGGCTAGACTTAGCCAAGTTAAAATCCATAGGTGAAACTACACACGTAACCTAAAACCATTACACAAATAAATGCTATTGTTTCATAGACCATTTGTAGAAGCAAACGAATGGCACCCCAGTCCAAAGGTCAGGATTTTCAACAACTTGCAGCAGAAAACTTACACTTATTAAATGTCTTCACTAGGGGTTTTTGTGTTACTAGACGACTGAGGTCTTTTGTTTCTTCTGTTTTCCTCATGGCAATAAAGTTGAAATTTAGCAAGCTTTCAAAATGAAATTTCTCGTAGAAGTTATAACCACAGGTTTATGTTTTCATCACCTAAATATGGAACAGGATGACTGAAACCTGGGATGGGGGAGGGGAAAAGAGAGTTGAGGACACATGTGGTGTGTATCAAGAATCAGTATAAATCAGGAAGGTGTGGTAAGGGGGATTTCCTGTGTTATAGAACTGTTGAAATAGTGCTCCCCACCCTCCAACGATACATTCCAAGTGAAGGTGCTGGCCTTTTCTGACACCTTGCAGAGACGGTGTGCCTGTTACCTGACACACTGTAGTTTCCTTGAAGCCTCAATCAACAGTCTGCTGCTAGGAAAAACTCATCCTGGAGATAATGCATTCTTTGGTAATGTCCTTTCTTTGGTGCCTCATGAGGTTTGTCAGGTACCTGCCTGTAGGGCGGGGCCAGACTAGAACATTTGAGCCTGTCCTTTTTTAATCCCTTCTCCAGGACAATTCATTTTTCGTTTCCAGGTATGATGATAATATCTACCAATTATTGAGTATTGACACATCCTAAGCACTGGGCCAAAAGCTTTTCAAAGATGATCAGTTTTTTTTCCTCACAGCCCCATGAAGCAGGTACTCTTAACTGTCCTATTTGATAGAAGCCTAGAGATGTTAGTCAGTGGTTCTCAATTCTGGCGGCAGATTAGAATTAGCTAGAGGAGCTTTAAAAAATACTGGGTCCTAGACTAATTAAATCAATCCCTGGGGTGGGACTGAGGCATTGATTTTTAAAAATCTCCTCAGGTGCTTGTAAAGTGTACACCATGGTAAGAACCTCTGGGTGAAGTGACTTGCCTAAGGTACCCCAGCTGGTCTGCTGTGGAGTTCAAATCTAGACAGTCTGACACTAGAGCCTGGACATAGCCAGCTCTACTGTAGTGATGCCTGAATTCTAACATGCATGCAAGTCATCTGGGGATCTAATTACAAATGAGATTCTGCACTTCTAACGAACTCCTAGGTCTTGCCCATGCTGCTGGTTTGGGGACCATACTTGGAGTAGCAAGGCTTTGCTGCTAGTTACTAATGTTAGTACCTATGGGAGCTAGAAGGGAAAAATATTCACTGAAAGGCAGCAGCAGAATGAGGAGCTGGGAAGGGCTTCTCATCCATTTTTACTTTAGTGGTGATGGCAGAGATCATGGACTGATTATATAAACTTTTCAGTGTTTTCCTAGGGTTAACTAAACTGTTTCAGAGTATTTCCCTGTTCTCAAGAGCCCTTGGATCTTCAAGTCTCTGACAAAACTGGTTGTTGAGGCATTTTAATTTGTTAGTAGGAATATGGGGTGTAATTGCAAAGTGGGTCAGTTTTTAAAACCCCTTTCTCCTCTTTAAGCAGACTGAAACAGGAGTTTAGATAGATAGATAGTTTACAAGAAATCCTTGAATTTTCAGTAAAATGTTCATTCAATAAACATTTACTAAGTACCTACTATATACCAGTATTGCAATATGCTCTCCCAAAGGATACAAAAATGAATGGGATATAGTTCTTCCTCTGATAGAACTTCTACTTAGTAGGAAAAATTGATAATGATATGTAGAAATACTGATGATAATGATGTGTAGAAAGATAATAAACAAATTACAGAGGAAGAAGCAGTAAACTTTACCTGAAGTACCTGGGGACAACTTCATAGGTGTTACTAGACAAATTATTGTTGTTATTTCTGATTGTTGTAAATGTTTAGAAGAGTTTAGGTTATTAGACCATTGCTGAGATTTCCTAAGTTTCTGTATTATAGAATGGTTTTATAATTTTGAGATAAAGGATCCAGGTAATTCTCATCAATAATACGCATAAAAATTGAGATTAAAAGAATTCTTTTTCTGGAAACAGTATCAGTAACATCATCAACCTATACTACGTATTGAGTTATTCCAAGGTACTATCAGCATTGTCTCATCTAATCTTTTTATTTTATTTTATTTTCATTTAATCTTTTTTAAAATCCACTTTCATCGATATATAATTTGCATTCGATATGATTCACATACCTTTTGGCTTTTAGTGTATTCACAGGGTTGTACAACCATCACCACAATCAATTTTAAAGAACATTTTTATCACTCCAAAAGGAAACCTCGCACTGCTTAGTTATCTCCCTCAGATACCTCCCTTGTCCATTTGAGGCAGTCACTAATATACCTTCTGTCTCTATGGGTTTTCCTCTTCTGGATATTTCATATGAATGGAATTATACAATATGCCATTCTTTGGGACTGATTTCTTTAACTTAGCATAGTGTTTTCAAGGTTTATCCTAATTGTAGCTATGTTAGTACTTCGTATCTTCGTATCACCAAATAATGTTCCACTGTATGGATATATCACATTTTGTTTGTTCCTAAAAGAATGTTTCTTTTAGGTCATGAGTAGAATGAAGCCTTTTTGATGGGATGCCAACTGTCTTTTTTTTTTTTTTTTTAATATTTCTCACTTTCCCTTTGGTCTTATTGTTCTAGACCTTCTTCTAAAATGGTAACCTCTTAATTAGTGTCAGTGCCCTAATTTGTTTGAAAGGAAGAGAATAAACAGTTCTTGATCACCTGCTTTCTGCAAGGAACTTTATGGTATATCTCATTTAATCCTCACAACAACCTTACTAGGCAGATTTTTCAGATAATCATCATTTAAAGATGAGGAAACTGAGTTCAGAGAGATAAAATATCTTGTCCAAGTTTACACCTAGGTCTTGATAGAGTCAGAAATGATGATTCTGAAATCTATGTTTTTTCAACAGTATACGGCTGGTCCCAATCCATTTTAGAATCTGGTAATATCTAGTTGATAGTCAAAATAGTAGATAGTAGTGATAGTAGATGGTCAAAAATGATTACTTACTTGTGTTGAATTCTTGTTTTTAACATACTCTTACAATATTTAAAAGCCAGAGAGGGACTAATGATCTTACTATAAACTAATGATGCCTAAGGACTTACTCCACAGTTCATCCTAGAGTAAACATCTGTCCCTTGTATCTCTGCCTTTGAATGTATGGTGGTGTTTTAAAAATCACTGTATTTTTTTTTAATATTTATTTTTATTTGTTTATTTACAGCATAACAGTGTTCATTGTTTTGGCATCACACCCAGTGCTCCATGCAGTACGTGCCCTCCCTATTACCCACCACCTGGTTCCTCAACCTCCCACCCCACCCCCACCCCCCTGCCGCCCCTTCATAACCCTCTGGTTGTTTTTCAGAGTCCATAGTCTCTCATGGTTCATCTCCCCTTCCAGTTTCCCTCAACTCCCTCTCCTCTCCATCCCCCCATGTCCTCCATGTTATTTGTTATGCTCCACAAATAAGTGAGACCATATGATACTTGACTCTCTCTGCTTGACTTATTTCGCTCAGCATAATTTCTTCCAGTCCCGTCCATGTTGCTACAAAAGTTGGGTATTCGTCCTTTCTGATGGAGGCATAATACTCCATTGAAAAATCACTGTATTTTAGTGGACCTGACCATAGTATGTGCTCAATAATATTTGTTGAAAGAATAATGAATTGGGGGGCGCCTGGGTGGCTCAGTGGGTTAAAGCCTCTGCCTTCGACTCAGGTCATGATCCCAGGGTCCTGGGATCGAGCCCCACATCAGGCTCTTTGCTCAGCAGGAGCCTGCTTCCCCCCCCCACCCCCGCCTGCCTCTCTGCCTACTTGTGATCTCTGTCTGTCAAATAAATAAATAAAATCTTAAAAAAAATATTTAGAATAATGAATTGGTTTGGTTGTGGTGGTCTGGAATCCATTAAAATGGAAAACAAGTCTTTACTTCATGTAACTTGAGGGTAGTTGTCTTTCCAAGGGTTGTTTCTAGATCTGCATTTGCAATCAGCATTAACCAAGAGAACCCTGGAGTCTATAGAGAATATACAAGTCTAATGTATTTAAATATTCACATGCAGAAAATAGAGGTCTGGAGGAGCTGCAGCTTGCATGTGAAGAAGGAGCTCTTACATCTTGAGAGTCTTGTTGTCTTAGAGCTAGCTTGTTTATTCAAAAGGAAAAAATATGGGGAAAAACAAAAACAGACAAAAGCTAAATGAACAACTTTTAGTAATTGGATATGAGAAGAGAATAGAATTCCTGGATTCTTTTCCCAGCCTGGCAGCTGATTTTCTCCACTACTTCCAGCCCCTGGCTTTCTCCCGCAGTGATCTAGCTGTACTAGTATAAGAGAGGGCTGTGGTGAGGGCCTGGAAGTGAGCATTATGAAACCTTGATGACACTGGTAGACTGATGCGTTACCACCATGGAGACCAGTGTCATGCTCATCTTATGACAGTTTTTGTTTATTGGAAGATGGAGGACTCTGGACATAACTGTGAGCATAGACTGAGAAGTAAATTTTTTTTTTCCATTTAATTGATTTTATTTTTTTCAGTGATCCATAATTCATTGTTTATGCACCACACCCAGCACTCCATGCAATACATGCCCTCCATAATACCCACCACCGGGCCCACCCAGCCCCCCAAACCCCCCCTCCAAAACCCCAGAAATTCTTGTTTCTCAGAGTCCACAGTCTCTCATGGTTTATCTCCCCCTCCGATTTCCCCCAGCTCACTTCTCCTCTTCATCTCCCAATGTCCCCCCGTGTTATTCCTTATGCTCCACAAGTAAGTGAAACCATATGATAATTGACTCTGCTTGACTTATTTCACTCAGCATAATCTCTTCCAGTCCCATCCATGTTGATAAAAAGTTGGATATTAAAAAAAAAAAAGTTGGATATTCATCCTTTCTGATGGAGGCATAATACTTCATAGTGTTATGGACCACATCTTCTTTATCCATTCGTTTGTTGAAGGGCATCTTGGTTCTTCGCACAGTTTGGTGACTGTGGCCATTGCTGCTATGAACATTGGGGTACAGATGGCCCTTCTTTTCACTACATCAGTATCTTTGGGGTAAATACCCAGTAGTGCAATTGCAGCATCATAGGGTAGCTCTATTTTTAATTTTTTAAGGAATCTCTACACTGTTTTCCAAAGTGGCTGCACCAACTTGCATTCCTACCAACAGTCTAAGAGGGATTCCTCTTTCTCCACATCCTCTCCAACACATGTTACTTACTGTCTTGTTGATTTTGGCCATTCTAACTGGTGGAAGGTTGTATTTCAATGCGGTTTTGATTTGAATCTCTCTGATGGCCAATGATGATGAACATTTTTCATGTGACTGTTAGCCATTTGTATGTCTTCTTTGGAGAAGTGTCTGTTCACATCTTCTGTGCATTTTTTGATGTGATTATCTGTTTTGTGTGTGTTCAGTTTGAGGAGTTCTTTATAGATCTTGGGTATCAGGCCTTTGTCTATAGCGTCATTTGTGAATAACTTCTCCCATTCCATGGGTTGCCTCTTTGTTTTTTTGACTGTTTCCTTTCGTGTGCAGAAACTTTTGATCTTGATGAAGTCCCAAAAGTTCATTTTTGCTTTTGTTTCCTTTGCCTTTGGAGACATGTTTTTTTTTTTTTTTTTAAAGATTTTATTTATTTACTTGACAGAGAGAAATCACAAGAGAGGCAGGCAGAGAGAGAGGAAGGGAAGCAGGCTCTCCGTTGAGCAGAGAGCCTGATGTGGGACTCGATCCCAGGACCCTGAGATCATGACCTGAGCCGAAGGCAGCAGCTTAACCCACTGAGCCACCCAGGCACCCTGGAGACGTGTTTTGAAAGAAGTTGCTATGGCCAGTATTAAAGAGTTTACTGCCTATGTTCTCCTATAGGATTTTGGTAGATTCCTGCCTCACATTGAGGTCTTTTATCCATTCGAGTTTATCTTTGTTTATGGTGTAAGAGAATGGTTGAGTTTCATTGTTCTATATATAGCTGTCCAATTTTTCCAGCACTGTTTATTGAAGAGACTGTCTTTTTTCCACTGTGTATTTTTTCTTGCTTTGTCAAAGATTATTTGACCATAGTGTTGAACGTGTATATCTGGGCACTCTACTCTGTTTCACTGGTCCATGTGTCTGCTATCAATGAGATTCAGTCTAATCTAAATACTCTAACAGCTAGAGTAACTGAGGCAGAAGATAGAATTAGTGATCTAGAGGACAAACTGATAGAGAAAAAGGATCAGGAGGAGGCAGGGAAGAAACAAATTAGAAGCCATGAAAACAGAATTAGGGAAATAAATGACACCATGAGACATTCTAACGTCAGAATTACTGGGATCCATGAGGGGGTGGAGAAAGAGAGAAGACTAGAAGATATAGTTGAACAGATTCTGGATGAAAATGTTCCCAATCTGGGAAATGGAACCAGTGTTTGTGTCCTAGAGGTAGAAAGAACACAACCCTGGGGCGCCTGGGTGGCTCAGTATGTTAAGCCTCTGCCTTCGGCTTGGGTCATGATCTCAGGGTCCTGGGATCGAGCCCCACAACGGGCTCTCTGCTCAGTGGGAAGCCTGCTTCCCCCTCTCTGTCTGCCTGCCTCTCTGCCTGCTTGTGTTCTCTCTGTCAGATAAATAAATAAAATAAAAAAAAAACACCCCCCAAGATTAAGGAATCTAGAAAGACCTCGAGGCACTTCATTGTGCAACTGATGAATCACAATTTTAGACAAGAACTTCTGAAGGCAGCTAGGGGGAAGAGATTCCTTACGTACAGAGGAAGGCCCATCAGAATAACGTCAGACCTGCCACAGAAACCTGGCAAGACAGAAAGGAATGCAAGACATATTCAGGGCACTAAATGAGAAGAGCATGCAGCCAAGAATACTTTATCCAGCAAGATTACATTCAAAATGGATGGAGAGATAAAGAGCTCAAGGTTTAAAAGAGTGTGTGACCACCAAGCTGGCACTAAAAGAAATATTAAGGGGGGGTCTATAAAAGAAGAAAGAACCCAAGAGTGACATAGAACAGAAATTCACAGAGACAATCTATAGAAACAAGGACTTCACAGGCAACACGATGTCAATAAAAACGTATCTTTCAATAATCACTCTTAGCATGAACAGCCTAAATGCTCCCATAAAACTGTACCGGGTTGGGCTCCTGGGTGGCTCAGTGGGTGAAGCCTCTGCCTTTGGCTCAGGTCATGATCTCAGGGTCTTGGGTTCGAATCCTGCATTGGTTTCTCTGCTCAGCGGGGAGCCTGCTTTCCCCTCTGTCTCTGCCTGCCTCTCTGTCTACTTGTGATCTCTCTGTCAAATAAATAAATAAATAAATAAATAAATAAATAAATCTTTTAAAAAATCCACAAAACTCTATCAAAAACAAACAAACAAAGCGGCACAGGGTTGCAGATTGGATAAAACAACAGGACCCAGCCATATGTTGTCCACAAGAGACCCATTTGGGGCCCAAAGATACATCCAGACTGAAAGTGAAGGGATGGAGAAGCATCTTCCATGCCAATGGGCCTCAAATGATGGTGTAGTGATTCTCATATCAGATAAATTAGATTTTAAACTAAAGAGTGTAGTCAGAGATAAAGGACACTACATCATTCTTAAAGGGTCTATCCACCAAGAAGGTCTAACAATTGTAAATAATTATGCCCCCAATATGGGAGCAACCAACTATAGAAAACAACTGTTAATTGAGATAAAGAGTCACATTGATATGAATACATTAATATTAGGGGATCTTAACATGCCACTCTCAGTAATAGACAGATCATCCAAGCAGAAAATCAATAAAGAAACAAGAGCATGAATGACACATTAGACCAGCTGAATCTCATAGGTATATGAGAAGTAAAATTTTTTTGGGAATGAAGAAACATAGGCTGGGTTTTGTTTTATGCATATATTGACCTTTGATTCCTTTTTTAGGGTTTTTAGTCTTAGTAGTATTTGGAAATGAAAGGATACTCTTCATCTTTTGTTTATTTGTTTCAAAAACTACTTACTGTTTGGGCATTGATAAATCAAATATGATCATGTGCCATTGGGCAAGTCCCATTTCCAATATACAAAGCCATTTGGGAATAGGTTGTAAAAGGATTTCCTTGAGAGGTGAAGTTGAATTGGAGTTTGGGATCAGATTGTGGAAGACTATCTTATAGTAAACTTGAGAGTTAAGTTAAAGGGTTTGGATTTTATCCTTTAGACAACAGAGAATCAACGAAGGATTGTAACTAGGAAAATTATGTGTGATGTTTTAGGGAGATTTATCTCATTTTTCCTCAGAGGACAGAACAGAAGCAGTGGTAAATGCCTAGCTGCAGAGGCAGCAATGAGAGGCTAGAGAAGATATCCAGGAGTGAGATGAGAACAGATTACATTAATGAAGCAGCAGTGGGAAAGAAAAAAATAGGGAGTCATTACAGAGGAAGAATTGACAGGACATGGTAATTGATTTGATATGGGTAGTATACTTTGCAATTAATTTGTGTTCCAGTTCAAACATGAAAGGGAGAGGGTTTTTCTTTCTTTTTTTCTTCTTCTTCTTCTTTTTTTTTTTTTTGAGATTCACTGGGATCAAAGAATGCTATAAACTGAGGGATTACTAGTATTGGCATGAGTCAAACTTAATTTTTAATTTTTTAAAGATTTTATTTAATTGACAGAGAAATAGCAAGAGAGGGGACACAAGCAGGAATGGGAGAGGAAGCAGGCTTCCCACTGAGCAGGGAGCTGGATGGGGGACCAGATGCCAGTACCTTGGGATCATGACCTGAGCTGAAGGCAGAGGCTTAACCCACTGAGCCACCCAGATGCCCCAATTTTTTAAAAATTGGTGAGTGCCAGGTTTTTGGCTCTGTGAGTTCAACTGGAAATAATCCCTCATTTATTTATTCATTCATTCACTCATCCATTCTTTCAGCCTGATTCCTCTCCCCAAAGGCAAATAAAGCCAAATTGAATAGTTGAGGATCGGGTTAAAAAAATGTTTTCCAAGTAGTAGTACATGGACAAAAAAACACTTATATTTCAGCCTTTCTCAGATATTTGTGAAATATCTGTGTGACAGATAAATATGAATCTAGTTAACATATAGGGGAAATTTTTTTTTCCTGTAGCTAATCTGTACTGTTAAACCTGCCCGGTTGTGCTATAGTTACATGTTTTTGCTTATAAATAGGTAGCAAGTGCGTGAGTGGGCAGCCTAGTTCTTTTTCTCCTCCTCCTACTGCTATTTCTCCTCCTCCTCCTCCTCCTACTTCTATGGCTGTTTATTACTAATGACTTTTATTAAACCCTTAATGAATCAGACATGATATCCACATGATACCTACTATTTTACTTAATTTTCATAACCATCTTATGAGGTATAGGTAACATTTTTATTATGGCACACTGAGGAAACTCAGGCTTAGAGATGTTTAACTTCACAAGATTTTACAGCTAATAAGTGGCAGAACTAGGACAGGGATTCAGATCACTGTGACCCCAAAGCTCTATCATATCTAGTAAAATAATTCCAAGTACATATCCAGCAGATATGTGGGGAGCATCAGTATCAAACCTAAAAATGACAATAACAATACTTTTGTAACTCTTAAAGAAAAATCTGATTATTTATAAAATTTTTGACACCAGTTTTAGGGGTAAGGAATTATTTATAAAATTTTTGACACCAGTTTTAGGTGTCACACTGAACATGTATTAATAAGTCAGTGATTAATAGTAATGAGTCAGTATTTGCTCAGGTAGGATTTTTTAAAATTGTGGTAAAAAACACATAGCATAAAATTGACCACTTTACAACTAAAAATGAAGTCGGTAAATTTGCAGGATACAAAATCAACAAAGCAGTTATATTTTTATATACTAACAACAAACTGTCCAAAAGGAAATCAAGAAAACCCATTTATAGTAGCATTAAAGAGAATGAAATACTTAGGAATTAGTTAACTAAAAAGGGGAAGGACTGAAAAATATAAAACATTGGTGAAAGAAATTAAAGAAGACACAAATAAGTGGGAAGACATCCTGTGTTCATGGACTGGAAGACTTACTACCCAAAGTGATCCAGAGATTGAATGTAATCCCTATCAAATCCCAATGGTACTTTGACATTTCTTTCTTTCTTTTTTTTTTAATATTTTATTTATTTGACAGAGAGAAATTACAACTAGGCAGAGAGGCAGGCAGAGAGAGAGGAGGAAGCAGGCTCCCTGTGGAGCGGAGAGCCCGATGTGGGGCTCGATCCCAGGACCCTGGGATCATGACCTGAGCCGAAGGCAGAGGCTTTAACCCACTGAGCCACCCAGGTGCCCCTTGACATTTATTTCTATACTGAAATAGATAAAACAGTCCTAAACTTCATTTGGAACCACAAGAGACCCCAAATAGCCAAAATCATCTTGAGAAAGAAAAACAAAACTGGAAGCATCACACATCCTGACTTCAAAACACATTATATTTCCTTTAGGTAGTCTAATTTGTTGACATACAGTTTTTCATTATATTCTCTTACATTTATTTGTGTTTCTATGCTGGTTGCTATTTTTCCCCTTTCATTTGAGATTTTGTTTATTTAAGCCCTTTATCTTTTTTCTTTTTCTTTCTCTCTCTCTCTTTTTTTTGATGAGTCCAGCTAGAGGTTTATCACTTTTGTTGACCTTTCCAAAGAACTAGCTTCTCATTTCATTGACTAGTTCTATTGTTTTTTTAGTGTCCATATCATTTACTTCTGCTCTAATTTTTACTATTTCCTTCCTTTTGCTGGTTTTGGGTTTTGTTTGTTCTTTTTTTTACTCCTTTAGGTATAAGGTTAGATCATTTGAGATTTTTTTCTTGCTTCTTGAGGTATACCTGTATTGCTATACAGTTTCCCTTTAGAACTGCTTTTGCTGCATCCCAAAGGTTTTCTACTATTGTGTTTTCATTTTTGTCTGTTTCCATGCACTTTTTGAGTTTTTTGACTTCTTAGTGGACTAAATAATGAGTGGTCATCATTTAGTAGCATGTTATTTAACCTCCCTGTATTTGTGGTCTTTTCAGATATTTTCTTGTGGTTGATTTCTAGTTTTTTAGTGTTGTGGTCAGAAAAGGTGCATGGTATGACTTCAGAGGAGGTGGGTGCAAGGATGTGTGAAATAGGAAATGGGTATTAAGGAGGGAACTTGTGATGAGCACGGGGTGATATATGGAGTTATTGAATCACACTATATTGTACACCTGAAACTAATATAACACTGTATGTTAACTATACTGGAAATAAAATAAAACATACATCACAAAGCTACAGTAAATAAAACAGTATGGTACTGGCGTAAAGATGGGCACATAGACCAGTGGAACAGAACAGAGATCACAGAAATAAATGCAAGCATATGTATAAACTAATCTTCAAAAGGGGTGCCAAGAATATACAATAGGGAAAGGCCAGTCTTTTTAACGAGTGGTACTGGGAAAACTGGGTATCCACTGGATATTCATATGCAAAGGAATAAAATTGGATCCTTATCTTACATTATGCACAAATCAACTCAAAATGGGTTAGAGACTTAAATATATGACCTGAAACTGTGAAACTCCTAGAAGAAAACATGGAGAATGCTCCATTACATTGGTCTTGACAATGATTTCTTGGAAATGACACCAAAAGCCTAGGCAACAAAAACAAAAAAAGACGAGAGGGACTACATGAAACTACAAGTTTTTGCAGAGCAAAGGAGACAACAGAGTAAAGAGGCATCTTATGGAATGGGAGGAAATAAACCAATTTACAGATACTATAAAACAAATATCTGCTAAGGGGTTAATATCCCAAATGTATAAGAAACTACCTCAACTCAAGAGCATAAACAAACAAAAACCAAAATCAAACAAAAGAACTGGATTAAAACCGGGCCAAAGACTTGAATAGATATTTTTCTACAGAAGACATACAAATGGCCAGAAGATATACAGATGGCTGTAATGGTATATGAAAAGATTTTTGATGTTACTAATAATCAGGGAAATGCAAATCATAAAACCATAATGAGATATCACCTGGTACACTTTAGAATAGCTGTTATCAAAGAAATAAAAGATAACAGATCTTAGTGAGGACGAAGAAAAATTGGAACTCTTGCACATAGTTGGTGGCAATGTAAAATGCTCTAGCTATCATGGAAAACAACATAGAGGTTCCTCAAAAAGTAAAAACAAATACCATATGATCCAAGAATACTACTTCTGGGTATATATAAAAAAAAATTGAGGGGCGCCTGGGTGGCTCAGTGGGTTAAAGCCTCTGCCTTCGGCTCAGGTCATGATCCCAGGGTCCTGGGATCGAGCACCGCGTCGGGCTCTCTGCTCTGTGGGGAGTTGTTTCCTCCTCTCTCTCTGCCTGCCTCTCTGCCTACTTGTGATCTCTGTCTGTCAGATAAATAAATAAAATCTTTAAAAAAAATTGAAATCAGGTCTCAAAGGTACTTGCATTCCTGTGTTCATTTGTAGCATCATTCACAGTAGCAAAGATAAAAAATGAAAATCCTGCTATCTGTTATAACATATATGAATCTTGAGGACCATATGCTGAGTGAAATAAACCAGTGACAGAATGGCAAACAGTGTTATGATCCCACTTATATGAGGTATCTAAAATAGTCAAATACATAGAGCAGAATGGTGATTACCAGGAACTAAGGGGAAGGGGGCTTAAGAAGTTGCTGTTCAGTGGGTATAAAGTTTGAGTTATGCAAGATGATTAAGTTCTAGAGACTTACTGTGCAACATTGTATAACATCTGCTGTAATAATACTGTATTGTACACTTAAAATTTTAAGAGGGTTGATCTCATATTGTGTTTTACCACAATAAAAAAGATTTCTATCATAACAGTAATATAAAACCCTGAAGTTAATTTTGTGAATATAGTAGGGTTTTAAAGGGCTCTTTGTGACTATTTTTGGCATGCTAACTTAACTGTAAACTCTTTGAAAATGGAATCCATGTCTTTTATTTCTTCCATACCTCGTGCTTTTAAAATAGTGAAGAACCACACAGTGTATAGTTAATACTTGATTAATGGATAGGTTTACTAATAACGAGGAGAGTAAGGATTTCAAACTGATGGAAACTGAGTTTTTATATGATTATCTTTTTTAAAAGATTTTATTTATTTTAGAGAGAGCATGTGTGTGTGTGCTCGTGAGTGGGGAGGAGCAGAAGGGGAGGGAGAGGAGAGGGAAAGAAGTCTAAGTAGACTCCATGCTGAGTGTGGAGCCCCTGGGGCTCAATCTCATGACCCTGAGATCCTGACCTGAGCTGAAACCAAGAGTCAGATGCTTAACCAACTGAGCCACCCAGGCATGCTTATAAGATTATCTTTTTAAGTTATATTTCAGTAATCTCTATACCCAATGTGGAGCTTGAACTCATGACCCTGAGATCAAGAGTCCCATGCTCTTCTGACTGAGCCAGCCAGGTGCTCTGGAAACTAATTTTTTTAAACATTAACTCTGTGCCTGACACTGTGCTAAATGTTTATTATAGTTTGTTTTATCTTTTTTATTTACCAAACCCTGAGAGAAAGTTATCACTACTCCCCTTTTAATGAAGAGGCATTTGAGATTCAAAAACAGTGAATTGTGTGAGATGGTATGGTTAGTAAAATTTGAAACCAGGTCTTTGTTACTGTTTTTGATTTTTTTTTTCTTACTCCAGGAACCTGTCTCTTTAGGTAGTAAAAATTGTGATCTTGGGAAAATATTACCATGTTAACCACTTCTCAATGTACAGTTCAGTAGTGTTCTGCCCAGGTAGTTCCGAGTTTATGAAAGGGATTCATCCTCTCTATCTACTTCACCTTAGGCGGATTCACATTTTACATTAGTAATTCTATATTACATTTACCGGGTATGTTATTGTTTAGTAAGCACGTGGCATATAGATGTCATTTAATCTTCAGACAACCATATCAGGGGGCACTCCTACTCTTTTTCAGGAAAGAAAAAATAAGACTTAGAAATTACTTGGCTTGCTCAAGTTCACACAGCTATTAGGTGGGTCAGAACTGGAACTTGAACTCAGTACTTTGAACTCCATGTTTGGTACTCTTCCTGCTGTAACCTATTAAAGTTAGTAAGACATTTCTCCCAAGAGCTGGAGCAAAGGTAGTTTGCTAGTGCTGGTGAGTCAGAGGTGAATAATATCATGCTTGCTTTTAAGGGGCTCTTGTATGAAAGACAGTTGAGCACGTAATGTATATGAAATAGAATGTTATTGTTAATCAGGAGAGTTGTATGAGTTCTGGTGTTAGCAAGGAAACATGAAAAACAAAGTCATTTGTAGCCAGAATGTAAATTTTCATCTTTTCTTATGTATCTATAGGATAGTATTTCTCTAACTGGAATCCAAAGGCTTTTGGAGGATTGCATGTGTGTCAGTGTCTTAGGTGTCCAGGAATTCTTTTCTAGAATTTAAAAATGTTATGTCCCATCCTTTTTTTTTTTTTATGTTCACTTAGCCTCCATATAGTACATCATTAGTTTTTGATGCAGTATTCAGTGATTCATTAGTTGCGTATAACACCAAGTGCTCATCACAACACTTTCCCCCTTTAATCTTAATGATAGTCCAATAGATATGTGGATCTGGATACATTCTAATTCATCTGGATGAATACTTCTGCCATAGGATTTTAGTATCTGTGTTCATTGGTCTTTAGGATTGTGTTGGTGTCAAGACATACAATTTTTTTTTTAAGATTTTATTTTATTTATTTGACAGAGAGAGAGATCACAAGTAGGCAGAGAGGCAGGCAGAGAGGCAGGCAGAGAGAGAGGAGGAAGCAGGCTCCCTGCGGAGCAGAGAGCCCGACGGGGGGCTCGATCCCAGGACCCTGAGATCATGACCTGAGCCAAAGGCAGCGGCTTAATCCACTGAGCCACCCAGGCGCCCCAAGACATACTATATTTATTTATTTATTTTTAAATTAATTAATTTATTTTTTCAGCGTAACAGTATTCATTGTTTTTGCACAACACCCAGTGCTCCATGCAACACATGCCCTCCCTATTACCCACCACCTGGTTCCCCCAACCTCCGACCCCCGCCCCTTCAAAACCCCCAGTTGTCTCTCAGAGTCCATAGTCTCTTATGGTTCACCTCCCCTTCCAATTTCCCCCACCTTCCTTCTCCTCTCCATCTCCCAATGTCCTCCAAGACATACTATTTTTAATTGTCTCAGATTTGGGGGGAAAGAGAAGGGGAAAACTTAATACATGAATAATGTAAAGAGCTCAAAATCATGTCAGGGAGCGCTCTAGGAACAAAAATTGAGTAATAGTTCCAGTAAGGAAAAGTCATGGGGGAAATGATCCATAGGAATCAAATGATGATAATGATGATGACAATGACAAGGATGAAAATACTGATTATGACAACAGTTAATATTTTGGGGGTACTTATTATGTACCAGGTATCATATACTTTTCAGGTGTTAGCTTATTAACTTATAACTCTGTGAGCTAAGCATTTTTATTTCTGTATTTTTGGTATGAGGAAACTGAGGCATATCTTGTGCCATAAATCTTAGCTATAATCAGGTCATGAATGCTGATTTGGTATTTCAATAAAATGACACCATCCATCATGTTAAATTGATGGTGATAATTTAAATTTTATGGATTTTTTGGGTTTGTTTCTATTTAATTAATAAATTTGTTTTTGGTAGTTGCTTAAGAACTATAGGTAAAAGCTAATTTTTATGTTATTAAATATTTATATAGCATGATGATGAAGTAACTTATTTTAATTTTGGGGTGGTTTGTGAGAATTTCTTTTCCCTCTCTTTGTCTTTAAAAGGAGAGCTATGGGATGCCTGGGTGGCTCAGTGGTTTAAGCCACTGCCTTTGGCTCAGGTCATGATCTCAGGGTCTTGAGACCGAGTCCCGCATTGGGCTCTCTGCTCAGCAGGGAGCCTGCTTCTCTCTCTCTCTGCCTGCCTCTGCCTACTTGTGATCTCTCTCTGTCAAATAAATAAATAAAATCTTTAAAAAAAATAAATAAAAGGAGAGCTATACTTGAGAGACACTGCCAGGGAACATTGTAGATGTTCTACTTTTTGTTGCTTTCTGTCAACAGCAGCATGTCATTCTCTGAGTGTAGAGATTGAAATAGTGGACTCCCAACTTTTTGACTCCCAACTAAAAACTTTTGAGCATACCCACAAATTTTGTTTGTGAGTGTATTTATTTATAAATTATTTATACTATTAATTATAATACTAATATTGTATATCCATAAAATAGGAGATCACTGGTGTGGAAGACAGTGTTAGATTCAGAAGAATAGGTTCTATTCGTGGCTCTGTTGCCCTGACAAATAATTTATTATCTCTGGGTGGGTCTCTCTTCTTAGAAGTTGAACTTTGTATGTTGTGTTTTCCTGTAAAAATTTCATAATTTGGGACACCTGGGTGGCTCAGTCAGTTAAGCGTCCACCTTTGGCTCAGGTCATGATCCCAGGATCCTGGGATCAAGCCCCACATCTGGCTCCCTCTCCCTCTGCCGGCCACTCCTCTGGCGTTTGTTCTGTCTCTCTGTCTCTGTCAAATAAATAAATAAATAAAGTCTTAAAAAAGAAAAGCAAGTCATAATTTTACTCTTTCTTACAATACAATTAGTCTACACTTGTAGGTAATAACTGGTGTACATGCTAATTGTAGAAATCAGGACATTTGAAATAGTTCTTGCCAACATTACCCACACTTTATTTGTGATGGGGTTAGCTCCTTAGGTTTTTAGCAAAGGATGGCCCAGCGATCCTGAATGTCTGTGAAATATATTTGTGAAACATTAGGTTAAAGCAAATTAATTTTTAAGAGCTTTTAATATACTAACATGCGGTGTGAATCTCTAAGAGATGGATAAAGTATGTATTTCATGAGATCAGTGTTCCACAGAACATGCTTTAAGAAACTGTGGGTCTGAGTTTTTTTGTTTTTTTCTTTTCTTTCTTCTTCTTCTTCTTTTTTTTAATGAAGTAAGGTTTTTTTTTTTAAACATTTTATTTATTTATTTGACAGAGAGAGATCACAAGTAGGCAGAGAGGCAGGCAGAGAGAGAGAGAGGAGGAAGCAGGCTCCCTGCCGAGCAGAGAGCCCAATATGGGACTTGAGCCAGGACCCTGAGATCATGACCTGAGCCAAAGGCAGAGGCTTAACCCCACTGAGCCAGCCAGGCACCCCTTCTTTTTTTTTTTTTTTAAATCAGTGTGATAGAGCAGTGAGGAACATTGACTTTAGAGTCAGGCAGACCTACATATGGACTCTAGCTGTATGATCTTGGACAAGTCATTTGGTCTTGCTAGGTCTTAGTTTTTTTTATCTGTTTGACAACAGAAATAATAAAGAGCTAACTTTTTTTGAGTAATTCGTTTAATCTTCACAGAAATTCTGTGAAATAGATGCTCTCATTCTCTCTACAGATGTGGCAGCCAAGGAATGAAGATGTTATGCAATTTCTCTAAGGTTATTCAGCTTAGAGGTGGTGAAATAAAAAAATCTAACTCAGGTGGTTTGATTCTAGAACCTGTAGTTTTAATTATTACTCCATACTGCCATGTTGTTTTATTGTGGAATGAAAGGTTATGTATATGTGTCATTACATGGTAGGTTAAATGACATGATATGTAAAGTGTTAACATAGTGCCAATGCTTAGTAGATACTTAACAAATGATACTCTCTTCATTTAGAAGAGTCATTATGTGATTGCCTTGTGAAGTTGATCTGTGGCAGGAAAAACTCTCTACTAAATGAAGTTAGAAAAACTACACAGGAAGTTTTCCTTCTGCTTCAATTTTTTTGGAACAGCTTCAGGAGAATTGGTGTTATTTCTTCTTTGAAAGTTTGGTAGAATTCCCCAGGGAATCCATCAGGTCCTGGGCTCTTGTTTTTTGGGAGGTTTTTGATCACTGCTTCAATCACATTACTAGATATTGGTCTATTCAGGTTGTCAATTTCTTCCTGGTTCAATTTTGGGAGTTTATAGTTTTCCAGGAATGCATCCATTTCCTCTAGGTTGCTTAGCTTATTGGCATATAACTGTTGCTAATAATTTCTGATGATTGTTTCTATTTCCTTGGTGTTAGTTGTGATCTCTCCCTTTTCATTCATAATTTTATTAATTTGGGCTTTCTCTCTTTTCTTTTGGATTAGTGTGGCCAATGGTTTATCGATCTTATTGATTCTTTCAAAAAACCAGCTTCTAGTTTCATTGATACGTTCTACTGTATCTCTGGTTTCTACCTCATTGATCTCTGCTCTAATCTTGATTATTTCCCTTCTTGCGTGTGGAGTTGGTTTGATTTGTTGTTGATTCTCCAGTTCTTTAAGGTGTAGAGACAGCTGGTGTATTCTGGATTTTTCAGTTTTTTTGAGGGAGGCTTGGATGGCTATGTATTTCCCCCTTAGAACTGCCTTTGCTGTATCCCATAGGTTTTGGACCGAAGTGTCTTCATTCTCATTGGTTTCCATGAATTGTTTAAGTTCATCTTTGATCTCCTGGTTGATCCAAGCATTCTTAAGCAAGGTGGTCTTTAGCTTCCAGGTGTTTGAGTTCCTTCTGAACTTTTCCTTGTGATTGAGTTCCAGTTTCAAAGCATTGTGATCTGAGAATATGCAGGAAATAATGTCAGTCTTTTGGTATCGGTTGAGTCCTGCTTTGTGACCCAGTATGTGGTCTATTCTGGAGAAGGTTCCATGTGCACTTGAGAAGAATGAGTATTCTGTTGATTTAGGGTGGAATGTTCTGTATATGTCTATGAGGTCCATCTGGTCCAATGTTTCATTCAATGCTCTTATTTCTTTATTAATTTTCTGCTTCGATGATCTGTCTATTTCTGAGAGAGGCGTATTAAGATCTCCCACTATTATTGTATTCATATCAATATGACTCTTTATCTTTTTTTTTTTTTAAAGATTTTATTTATTTATTTGACACAGAGATCACAAGTAGGCAGAGAAGCAGGTAGAAAGAGAAGAAGGGAAGCAGGCTCCCTGCTGAGCAGGGAGCCCGATGTGGGGCTCAGTCCCAGGATCCTGGGATCATGACCTGAGCTGAAAGCAGAGGCTTTAACCCACTGAGCCACCCAGGTGCCCCGACTCTTTATCTTTTTTTTTTTTTAATTTTATTTTATTTTTTATTTTTTTTTTTTAAAGATTTTATTTATATATTTGAAGGAGAGAGATCACAAGTAGGCAGAGAGAGAGAGAGAGAGGAGGAAGCAGGCTCCCCGCCAAGCAGAGAGCCCGATGCGGGACTCGATCCCAGCATTCTGGGATCATGACCTGAGCCGAAGGCAGAGGCTTAACCCACTGAGCCACCCAGGTGCCCCGACTCTTTATCTTGATTAATAGTTTTCTTATGTAATTGGGTGCTCCCATATTGGGGGCATAGATATTTACAATTGTTAGATCATTGTCGTGGATAGTCCCTTTAAGAATTATGTAGTGTCCTTCTGTATCTCTGACTACACTCTTTAGTTTAAAATCTAATTTATCTGATATGAGAATCGCTACCCCGGCCTTCTTTTAAGGCCCATTGGCATGAAAGATGCTTCTCCATCCCTTCACTTTCAGTCTGGAAACAGTCAACAAAACAAAGAGGCAACCCATGGAATGGGAGAAGATATTTGCAAATGACAGTACAGACAAAAGTTGATATCCAGGATCTATAAAGAACTCCTCAAACTCAACACACACAAAACAGATAATCATATCAAAAAATGGGCAGAAGATATGAACAAACACTTCTCCAATGAAGACATACAAATGGCTATCAGACACATGAAAAAATGTTCATCATCACTAGCCATCAGGGAGAGTCACATTAAAACTACATTGAGATACCACCTGACACCAGTTAGAATGGCCAAAATTAGCAAGACAGGAAACAACGCGTGTTGGAGAGGTTGTGGAGGAAGAGGAACCCTCTTACACTGTTGGTGGGAATGCAAGTTGGTGCAGCCACTTTGGAGAACAGTGTGGAGATTCCTGAAGAAATTAAGACTAGAGCTTCCCTATGACCCTGCAATTGCACTGCTGGGTATTTACCCCAAAGATACAGATGTAGTGAAAAGAAGAGCCATCTGTACCCCAATGTTTATTGCAGCAATGGCCACGGTCGCCAAACTGTGGAAAGAACCAAGATGCCCTTCAAGGGATGAATGGATAAGGAAGATGTGGTCCATATACACAATGGAGTATTATGCCTCCATCAGAAAGGATGAATACCCAACTTTTGTAGCAACATGGATGGGACTGGAAGAGCTTATGCTGAGTGAAATAAGTCAAGCAGAGAGAGTCAAGTATCATATGGTCTCACTTATTTGTGGAGCATAACAAAGAACACGGTGGACATGGGGAGATGGAGAGGAGAGGGAGTTGAGAGAGACTGGAAGGGGAGATGAACCATGAGAGACTATGGACTCTGAAAAACAACCAGAGGGTTTTGAAGGGGCAGGGGGGGGAGGTTGAGGAACCAGGTGGTGGGTAATAGGGAGGGTACGTACTACATGGAGCACTGGGTGTGGTGCAAAAACAATGAACACTGTTACGCTGAAAATAAACAAATTAAAAAAAAATGCAAAAAAAAAAAAAAAACTACACAGGGAGGTAGGCAGTAAGGAAGATTCTTGTACGGTAACACAAAGGCTAGTTAGGCTGTTCTTAGAAGGTTGAAAGGGCTCTGCTTCCTAAGCTGGACAGAATATGTCTTGGGTCCCCTGTGACTAAGAGAACAAGAAGAACTCCCCTTCAGGCAGTGTGGTGGATGAATTCAGAGGAGAGCAAGAGCACTCTAGGATATTTCAGGGGTCTCCTATCTCAAAAAGAACCCATATGAGATGCACTGTTCCCTTCAGAGCCACAGTCAGAGTTTATTGAGACGATAAGGCAAACATAAACAGGCAAACAAAACAACAGAGTAAAACTGTGCTGGATGTGGAATTGTACTGTGCAGTCAGGTTCTCAGGACACTAATTTTGGTACTTCCTAACTTAAGAGTTAAGCTGCAGTTTTCATGAGGTCTGATGTCATTTTGTGTGTAGCCTCCACTATGCAATCATCAGACTTTGCAGCAGAGATCACTTTATTAGAATTTCCACCCAGTGACAAAACCACTTAAGTGAGTTCATGCTGTTAAATGAGGCCGTCTCCTCTCCTGCCATTCATGGGGTCCTTTTCTCCCCAATTGTCTACTCTGACATGCAGAAAAGGAAAGATACGTGTCTGCCTTTTGGGGAAATGTGGGATCTTCCATTTAAACTTGCTTTCATGTGTGTTTTGCTTTTTTGGCCTGTTTATATAAATACAAGAAGCCAGAAGCCAGTGAAAATAAAAATCATGAAGCTATCCATGAGACATGGCAGAGGTAGCCTTGTTGAATGATAAACAAGCTCAGCTGCAGGAAGATCTGTGGTCTGATAGTCATTACTGAAAAACTCCAATTGGATGGACAGTTTGTCCAGATGACTTAATTAATTTTAAGAGCTCTCTGTCTTCTTAGATATATACCACTCCAGATTGGCTGAAAACATGTTTACTCTGAACATTCATCAGTTTCTGGGTCAGCCACCCCACAGCTTGGTTTGCTTTGGTGCCAGCTGCATGTGGCAGAAAAGTTAATTAAATGTCTCTTGTTGTGTTAAAAGGGGGAAAAGTCATGTGGGAGAACAGGACTTTTGCAGAGGGAACAAAGTGTTGAGTTTCCAATTTTCTTCAGGATTGGGAAGCAGTGAACACAGACTAGTCCATATAAATCCATAAGGAATTTAGGGTCTTTTCCCAAGAATAGCTTCTCATCTCTAGAAATGAATTTTCCATTTTGATATCCTAGGACTATTGAAACAAACTATTTCACTAGTCTCTTTTTTTTCTCTATCCTGGATTTATCCTCCCTTTCAAGTTCTGTTTGTGTGCTCTCTTCCCTTACTCCCAATCTTTCTTTTATTGCAGTGACTTTATTAAACCTTCTCTTATCTGAAGTTCTAAAGCACTAGGGAGGTAATAATCATGCTCTTTTCCAATATATTGTATAATTTGCTAGTATTTTAAGTGTGTTAGTAGTTCTCTCAATTAAGTTTAGGTAAGGAATTACCTTGTGAGTAGATGAACAAATGACAGCCTTTGCAAATGATTTTGTAAAGAAGTTTCCTCTTCAAAAAAAAAAAAAGTTTCCTCTTCTTCCACCTCCTCCCTAGTACCTCCCTTTTGGATCTGCATTATTTAGATAAAATTTTTCCAATTTTTAAGTGCATAATTTGATGATGAGTTTTGACAAATGTATTCATTTAACTACTTCCACAATGTCTTATACATTTCTATAACATGATGTAGAACATGTCTGAACAAGTTTCTTCTTGCTCCTTTAGAGTCAACACCCCACTCTTCTAGGAACCACTGATCTGCTTTTTGTCACTAGAGTTTTATACTTAGACTTTTATTTAAATGAAATCATGCAGGGACGCTTTGGTGGCTTGGTGTCCGACTCTTGGTTTTGGCTCAGGTCATGATCTCAGGGTTGTGAAATGTGCTGGGTGTGGAGCCTGCTTGGGATTCTCTCTCTCTCTCTCCTCCTCTACCTCTCCCTCACTCACTTGCATGCTCTGTCTCTAAAATAATTAAAAAATAAATAACTGATACCATGCAATAGATAGCCTTTATATTGGGCTTCTTTCACTTACTGTAACACTTATGAGATTCTTCAGTGTTGTTGCATGTATCAGTAGTTTGTTTCTTTGTATTGGTAAGTAGTTTCCATTGAACAAATATATACTATAATTTCCTTATCCATTTTACCACTTGATGGAAATTGGGTTCTTTCTAGTTTTTGGCTATTATGAATAAAACTGCTTTTAAAATTCCTATCTTTACATGAACATATGTTTTTATTTCTTTGAGATAAATGCCTGGGAATGGAATTGCTGGATTGCACATAAGTGTATGCTTAACCTCTTAAGAAATTGATAGTAACATATTGAGTGCTTACTACATGACAGGCAGTGTGCTGTGCATTAAAGAAAGTTTTTAATTTTGATGAAGTCCAACTCATCACGTTAAAAAACATTTTATGCTTTTGTGTTCTAGGGTTTTCAAAATACATTTTTTAAAAAAGATTTTATTTATTTATTTGACAGGCAGAGAGGCAGGCAGAGAGAGAGGGGGAAGCAGGCTCCCTGCTGAGCAGAGAGCCCGATGTGGGGCTCGATCCCAGGACCCTGAGACCATGACCTGAGCCGAAGGCAGAGGCTTAACCCACTGAGCCACCCAGGCGCCCCTCAAAATACATTTTTAAATGATCAGAATCTCAATTCCCATGACCTATTAAGAGGGCAGTTGTTGTGATGAGCACTGGGTGATACATGTAAGTGATGAATCTCTAGATTCTACTCTTGAAAAACAAATGTTACACTATATGTTAATTAATTGAAATTTAAAAACTTAAAACAAACAAAAAAATAAGTGAACAGAATCTGCTTTTAATTAATATTACACAGTTTTATCCATAGTGTAAGTACCATATTTCTCCTTCCCATTCCTCATGCCATTGATATCATTTAATTTTACCATATGCTATACACAAAATTCATTACTCCTGTACTTGCTGGAATCATTCAGTTATCTCTTAGAATAAATAAAAATAAGTAAAATATTTTGTTTTATCCTCATTTATTCCTTTTTTGACATTATGTTTTTAAATCCAAGTTTCTGACCTATATCATATTCCTTATGCCTAAAGACTTCAACATTTCTTAAGGAAAATGTATACCAACAATCAATTTGTTTGATTGAGAAAGTATTTCTCCTTTAGTTTTGAAGGATACTTTTCATAGTGTAGAATTTTGGGTTGACATTTTTTTTCTTTTAACACTTTAAAGGTGTCACTAGTTCCATGCTTTCTAATGAGAAGTTTGCTGTAATTCTTATCCTTGTTCCTTTGTAGGCAGTGTGTCATTTTTCTCTTTCCTTTCAAGATTTTATCTTTGGTTTTTAGCATTTTGACTTTGATATGCCTAGGTGTGTGTCGTGTGTGTGTGTGTGTGTGTGTGTGTGTGCATGCGCATGTGCATTTGTGTTTGGTTGTTGTTGTATTTATCCTATGATTTATCTGAATTTATTGCATCTGGCCATGGTTTTGGAAAATTCTTAGCCATTATTAATTTATCCCTGTTGTCCCTTTCTTCACCTTCCAGAATTCCAGTTATGTATATATCATTTGATATTTCTCCTCTGCTCTTGGGTTCTCTATTCTGTTTTTTGTTCTTTTTTTTACTCTTTCTTTTTCCCTTTTTCGTTTTCTTTAGGTGATCTCTATTTGGTCAGGTCTCTCTTGCTTGTTTGTGTTATTTCTCTTTTTTGAAAAAATTTTTAAGAATTACTTTTATTAACATATAATGTATTATTTGCCCCAGGGGTACAGGTCTTTGGATCTTCAGGCTTACACCCTTCACAGCACTCACCATATCACATACCCTCCCCAATGTCCATAACCCAACCACCCTCTCCATACTCCCCTCCCCTGACAACCCTCAGTTTGTTTAGTGTTATTAGGAGTCTCTTATGGTATGTCTCCCTCTCGATCCCATCTTGTTTCATTTATTCCTTCCATACCCCCCAGACTCCGCACTCGGTCTCTCAAATTCCTCATATCAGGGAGATCATATGATAATTGTCTTTCTCTGATGGACTTATTTCACTCAGCATAATATCCTTTAGTTCCATCCACGTCATTGCAAATGGCAAGATTTCATTCTTTTGATGGCTGCATAGTTTTCCATTGTGTATATATACCACATCTTCTTTATCCATTCATCTGTTGATGGACATCTAGGTTGTTTCCATAGTTTGGCTATTGTGGATATTGCTGCTGTAAACATTCAGGTGCATGTGCCCCTTCGGATCACTACATTTGTATCTTTAGGGTAAATACCCAGTAGTGTGATTGCTGGGTCATAGGGTAGCTCTATTTTTAACTTTTTGAGGAACCTCCATGCTCTTTTCAGAGTGTCTGCACCAGCTTGCATTCCCACCAGCAGTGTAGGAGGGTTTCCCTTTCTCCACATCCCTCTCCAACATCTGTTGTTTCCTGACTTGTTAATTTTAGCCATTCTGACTGGTGTGAGTTGGTATCTCATTGTGGTTTTGGTTTGTATTTCCCTAATGCCGAATGATGTGGAGCACTTTTTCATGTGTCTGTTGGCATCTGGATGTCTTCTTTGCAGAAATGTCTGTTCATGTCCTGTGTCCATTTCTTGATTGGATTATTTGTTCTTTGGGTGTTGATTTTGATAAGTTCTTTTTTTTTAAAGATTTTATTTATTTATTTGACTGACAGAGATAACAAGTAGGCAGAGAGGCAGGCAGAGAGGGAGGGAGGGGGAAGCAGGCTCCCCGCTGAGGAGAGAACTTGATAAGTTCTTCCTAGATTTTGGATACTAGTCCTTTATATGATATGTTGTTTGCGATTATCTTCTCCCATTCTGTCAATTGTCTTTTGGTTTTGCTCATTGTTTCCTTTGCTATGCAAAAGGCTTTTATTTTGAGGAAGTCCCAATAGTTCATTTTTACCCTTGCTTTCCTTGCCTTTGGTGATGTGTCTAGGAAGAAGTTTCTGTGACTGAGGTCAAAAGGTTGTTGCCTGTGTTCTCCTCAAGAATTTTGATGGATTCCTGTCTCACATTTAGATCCTTCATCCATTTTGATTCTATTTTTGTGTGTGGTGTAAGGAAATGGTCCAGTTTCATTCTTCTGCATGTGGCTGTCCAATATTCCCAACAGCATTTGTTGAAGACACGGTCTTTTTTCCATCTGACTTTGTTTCCTTTGTCACAGATTAGTTGATCATAGAGTTGAGCATCTATTTCTGGGCTCTCTATTCTGTTCCCCTGATCTATGTGTCTGTTTTTGTGCCAGTACCATGCTGTCTTGATGATGACAGCTTTGTAATAGAGCTTGAAGTCCAGAATTGTGATGCCACCCACTTTGGCTTTCTTTTTCAACATTCCTCTGGCTATTTGGGGTCTTTTCTAGCTCCATATAAATTTCAGGATTATTTGTTCTATTTCTTTGAAAAAGAATGGATGGTATTTTAATGGGGATTGCATTAAATGTGTAGATTGCTTTAGGTAGCATAGACATTTTCACAATATATGTTCTTCCAATTCATTTTCCATTTTTTTGTGTCTTCCTCAATTTCTTTCATGAGTACTTTATAGTTTCCTAAGTACAGATTCTTTGCCTCTTTGGTTAGGTTTATTCCTAGGTATCTTATGGTTTTGGGTGCAATTGTAAATGGGATTGACTCCTTAATTTCTCTTTCTTCTGTCTTGTTGTTGGTGTATAGAAATGCAACTGGTTTCTGTGCATTGATTTTATATCCTGACACTTTACTGAATTCCTGTATGAGTTCTAGCAGTTTTAGAGTGGAGTCTTTTGGGTTTTCCACATAAAGTATCATATCATCTGCAAAGAGTGATAGTTTGACTTCTTTGCTGATTTAGATGCATTTAATTTCTTTTTGTTGTCCGATTGCTGAGGCTAGGACTTCTAGTACTATGTTGAAGAGCAGTGGTGATAGTGGACATCCCTGCTGTGTTCCTGACCTTAGCGGAAAAGCTCTTGGTTTTTCTCCATTAAGAATGATATTCGTGGTGGGTTTTTCATAGATGGCTTTGATGATATTGAGGCATGTACTCTTTATCCCTAAACTTTGAAGAGTTTTGATCAAGAAAGGATGCTGTACTTTGTCAAATGCTTTTTCAGCATCTGCTGTGAGTATCATATGGTTTTTGTTCTTTCTTTTATTAATGTATTGTGTCACACTGATTGATTTGAGGATGTTGAACCAACCTTGCAGGCCTGGAATAAATCCCACTTGATCGTGGTGAATAATCTTTTTTTTTTTAATTTATGTATTTATTTTTTCAGCAAAACAGTATTCATTGTTTTTGCACAACACCCAGTGCTCCATGCAATACTTGCCCTCCCTACTACCCGTGGTGAATAATCTTTTTAATGTACTGTTGGATCCTATTGGCTAGTATTCTGGTGAGAATTTTCACATCTGTGTTCATAAAGGATATTGGTCTTGCTTTCCTTGCTCCCATTCCGTGGGTTGCCTTTTTGTTTTGTTGACTGTTTCCTTTGGTGTGCAGAAGCTTCTGATCTTGATGAAGTCCCAAAAGTTCATTTTCGCTTTTGTTTCCTTGGTCTTTGGAGACATATCTTGAAAGAAGTTGCTGTGGCTGATATTGAAGAGGTTACTGTCTATGTTCTCCTCTAGGATTCTGATGGATTCCTGTCTCACGTTGAGGTCTTTTATCCATTTCGGGTTTATCTTTGTGTACGGTATAAGAGAATGGTCGAGTTTCATTCTTCTACATATAGCTGTCTAGTTTTCTCAGCACCATTTATTGAAGAGACTGTCTTTTTTCCATTGTATGTTTTTTCTTGATTTGTCGAAGATTATTAGACCATGAGTTGAGGGTCCATATCTGGACTCTCCACTCTGTTACACTGGTCTATGTGTCTGTTTTTATGCCAGTACCAGGCTGTCTTGGTGATCAAAGTCAATGTACAGAAATCAGTGGCTTTCTTATACACTAACAATGAAAATACAGAAAGGCAAATTAGAGAATCGATTCCATTTACTATAGCACCAAGAACTATAAGATACCTGGGAATAAACCTAACCAAAGAGGTAAAGGATCTGTACTCGAGGAACTACAGAACACTCATGAAAGAAATTGAAGAAGACACAAAAAGATGGAAGACCGTTTCATACTCTTGGATCGGAAGAATAAACATTGTTAAAATGTCTATACTGCCTAGAGCAATCTATACTTTTAATGCCATTCCGATCAAAATTCCACCGGTATTTTTCAAAGAGCTTGAGCAAATAATCCTAAAATATGTATGGAATCAGAAGAGATCCCGAATTGCTAAGGAAATGTTGAAAAACAAAAACAAAACTGGCAGCATCACGTGTCCTGGAAGCTTTTTATCTCTCCTTCTATTTTCAATGATAGCCTAGCTGGATATAGTATTCTTGGCTGCATGTTTTTCTCGTTTAGTGCTTTCAATATATCATGCCAGTTCTTTCTGGCCTGCCAGGTCTCTGTAGATAATTCTGCTGCCAATCTAATATTTTTACCATTGTGTGTTACTGACTTCTTGTCCCAGCCTGCTTTCAGGATTTACTCTGTTGCTAAGACTTGTAAGTTTTACTATTAGATGACAGTGTGTGGACGTATTTTTATTGAATTTGAGGGGGTGTTCTCCGCCGCTCCTGGATTTTGATGCTTGTTCCCTGTGCCATATAAAGGAAATTCTCTACAATAATTTGCTCCAATATACTTTCTGCCCCTCTTTCTCTTTCTTCTTCAGGAATCCCAATTATTCTAGTATTGTTTAAATCTTATGGTATCACTTATCTCTCGAATTCTCCCCTCTGGTCCAGTAGTTGTTCATCTCTCTTTTGCTCAGCTTCTTTATTCTCTGTCATTTGGTCTTCTATATCACTAATTCTCTCTTCTGCCTCATTTATTCTAGCAGTAAGAGCCTCTATTTTTTAATTGCACCTCATTAATAGCTTTTTTGATTTCAGCTTGGTTAGATTTTAGTTCTTTTATTTCTCCAGAAAAGGCTTTTATTTCTGCAGACAGGTTTTCTCTAATATCTTCCATGCCTCTTTTGAGCCCGACTAGCACCTTGAGTATTGTCATTCTGAACCTGGATCTGACATATTACCAGTGTCCGTATTGATTAGGTCTTTAGCCTTCAGTACTGCCTCTTGTTATTTTTTTGGACATGAGTTTTTCTGCCTTGTCATTTTATCCAGATAAGAATTTATGAACGAGAGAATAAAATACTAAAAGGGTGGCAAAGACGCCAGAAAAATGTACACTAACCAAATCAGAAGAGACCCCAAACCAGGAGGAGAAGAAACTGGTAAAAAGAAATTTAACAAAATATATACATATGTATTATACTAGTGAATAGAACAGAGCCTCCCACTTGATTTTGGGTCTTAGAAGAATCTACCTCCCAAAATTTTAAAGAAAGAAAAATTTCAGTATATACAAAGATAAGAGTAAATATGATGGAGGGATGGAATATGATTGTAAAGTTGAAAATTAAAAAAAAATTCTAAAAAAGGAATTGATAAGTTTGTTTGAAAAAGAAAGAAGAAAAAAAGAGAGAGAATGTGTTCAGGCTGGAGACTAGAACAACGTCCTGTGCTAGATTTAGGGCATATTTTGATCTATTAGAAGAAATTGTATCCCAAATTTTTTTAGGAAAAAAAAAACCCTATTTGTATACAAAAATAAGGTTAAATACATTGAAGGGTAAAATGTGACTATAATAATGAGGGTTTAAAAAGATTGTTTTTAAGAAAGGTATTGGGGGGCGCCTGGGTGGCTCAGTGGGTTAAAGCCTCTGCCTTTGGCTCAGGTCATGATCTCAGGGTCCTAGGATCGAGCCCTGCATCGGGTTCTCTGCTCAGCGGGGAGCCTGCTTCCCTTCTTCTCTCTTTGCCTGCCTCTCTGCCTACTTGTAATCTCTGTCAAATAAATAAAATCTAAAAAAAAAAAAAAGAAAGGTATTGGGAAGATATACTATTTAAAAAATGTTTAAAGAGGAAAGAGGAAGAGTTTAAAAAATTAGAATGAGAAAAAATAAAATTAATAAAATTTAATTTAACTTTACAAGACTATAAAGGATCATGGGGAGAAAGCCATGAATTCCATGCATTGCTTTCCCCTAGCTCTGGAGTTCCACTATTTTCTTTGTTCGGTGAGCTTGGTCTTGGCTGGATGTTCTCTCTGATCTTCTGGGGGAGGGGCCTCTTGTAGTGATTCTCAAATGTCTTTATCAGAGGTGGAATTGCACTGCCCTTGCCAGGGGCCAGGCTAAGAAATCTTCTTGGGTTCGCTTGGGAGTTTTTGTTCCCGGAATGTTTTCTGTAGAGATCTGGAGGATGGGAATGAAAAACGTGGCCTTCCAATCTCCGGCCTGGAGGAGCTGAGAGCTCAGGGCCTCACTCCACAGTGAGCCCTCAGAGATAAGCAATCAATCACTCCTGTCTCCCTGGTCTCCGGCCCTACTCCAAGCTCACCTGGCCTATGACCGAGCGTTTCTATCTCTAGTGCACAGCCCCATTTGGAGTCTCCAAACCTAGCAGATTCCTGCCGTGCTGCTCTTCTAGAGGAAGAAGTTGAGTCTCCCTTGATCTGAAACTTATGGGGTCCCTGCTCAAAGAGTACTGACCCGACTGTGCCCTGGATCACGGTTTAAGGTAACCCCAAGCTGAGAGCTCACTCCTCAGCTTCGTCTGTGTAGTCGGCTTCCCCGCTCTGGTACCTGGGAGCTCTGCCACGCTCAGACATCCCCAATCTTTCTGTCGCTGTGGACCCTGAGACCACACTTTCCCTGTGAGGGCTCCACCCCTGCTTAGCCACTGGAGTGATGAACCTCAGTGGAGTAGACTTCTAAATGTTCTGATTTTGTGCTCTGTTGCTCTACTGCTTGCAGGGAGCTGGCCCCTTCCCCCAGTGGTCTATCTTCCTGTCACTTCAGATTCACTTCTCCACTCATCCTACCTTTCACAAAGTGGTCAATTTTCTGTTCCTAGAATTGATGCTCTTCTCCTGTTTGATCTCCTTTTGAGTTTGTAGGTGTTCGGAATGGTTTGATAACTATCTAGCTGAACTCCTGCGATCTGATATCATTTCAGTCTGCTTTTCCTCTGCCATCTTGCCTCTCTCTTGCTTGTGTTGTTTCTGACAAAAAGTTTGCTGTCATTATATATCTATATATAATGTACATGTTGCCCCCATACCAAAGCGTCTTTTGTTCTGTGTACTATCAGTGTGGAGAAAGGGGACCCCTCTTATGCTGTTGGTGAAAATGCAAGCTGGTATAGCCACTCTGGAAAACACTATGGAGGTTCCTCAAAAAGTTAAAAATAGAACTACTCTATGACCCAGCAGCTGCACTGCTAGGAATTTATCTAAAGAATGCAAAAATACTGATTCAAATCGGCATGTGCACCCCGATGTTTCTAGCAGCAATGTCCACAATAGCCAAAATATGGAAAGAGCCCAGATGTCCATTGACAGATGAATGGATAAAGAAAATGTGATCTATGTACACAGTGGAATATTGTTCAGCTGGCAAAAAGAATGAAATCTTGCCATTTTGTAACAGTGCGGATGGGACTAGAGGGTATTATGCTAATCGAAGTAAGTCAGTCAGAGAAAGACAAATACCATATGATTTCACTTATATGTGAATTTAAGAAAGAAAACAGATGAACATAGGAGAAGAGAAGGAAAAATAAGATAAAAACAGAGAGGGAGACAAACGATAAGAGACTCTTAACTATAAGGGAAAAAACAGGGTTGCTGGAGGGATGGAGGGATGGGTTACTGAGTGATGGGCATTAAGGAGGGCAATTGATGTAATGAGCACTGGGTGTTGTATGCAACTGATGTATCACTAAATTGTACCCCGGATACTAACACTACACTATATGTTAACTAACTTGACTTTAAATAAAGTTTTGCATGAGAAAATAAAGCAAATGTAAGCAAGGATGTGGAGCAATTGAAATACTTATACATAGAATATGGCAAGGTAAATTGGAACAATAAATTAAAAAAGTTTGGCAGTGTCTTACAAAATTGAATATGTACCTATTGTCTGATCTAAATAATTCCACTCCTAAGTATTTATCCAAGAGAAATGAAAATACATCTTTTTTAAAATATATTTTATTTATTTGACAGAGAGAAATCACAACTAGGCAGAGAGGCAGGCAGAGAGAGAGGAGGAAGCAGGCTCCCCACGGAGCAGAGAGCCTGATGCGGGGCTCGATCCCAGGACCCTGGGATCATGACCTGAGCCGAAGGCAGAGGCTTTAACCCACTGAGACACCCAGGCGCCCCTGAAAATACATCTTTACAGAAAGTTTTATCTGGGGTGCCTGGTGGCTCAGTTGTTAAGCGTCTGCTTTGGGATCAGGTTCTGATGGGATCAAGCCCTGCATGGGGCTCCCTGCCTAGTGGGAAGCCTGCTTCTCCCTCTCCCACTCCCCCTGCTTGTGTTCCTTTCTTGCGGTGTTTTTCTCTGTCAAATCAAATCAATCAATCCATCAGTCAACCTAAAAAATAAATTTTGCCCAAGAATAGTTGTATAAGCTTTGTTCAAAATAGCCAAAAAAAAGGAAATAATTCAGATGCCCACCAACAGGAAATATATATAAACAGAATTGTGGTATATTCAAGATAAAAATTCAGAAAAATAACTCAGCACCAGAGGAGAACAACTAGGAAGGAGCCTGAGAAAAATGTTCTGAACTTCATAGGGGCGGGGATTACATGAATGTCTGCTTTTGGGAAAATGAATTGAATGCTTAAGGTAAATACTGGAATGTAATATACACAGGATGACTAAAGCTAACACTGCTGTATAATATATAGGAAAGTTTTTAAGAGAGTAAATCCCAAGAGTTCTCATCACAAAGAGAAAATCCCCCCCCCCCTTTTCTTTCTTTTCTTATTGTATCCATATGAGAAGGTGGAATTTAGCTGAATCTGTTGCGGTCATCATTTCATAATATATGTACATCAAACCATAATTCTGTGTGCCTTTAACTTATACAGTGATGTATGTCAAGTCTTTCTTGATAAAACTTGAGAAAGGGTTTTTGTATTCTACAAAGAGAGAACAGTAAACAAATATGAATTCCTTTTTGTAGTAATAGGAGTTAGCAACTGTGAAACTATTTTCTGTCTGTTCTAGCCTCGATCAAATGAATAAACATTGATAATGAAAAAAGATTTTCTCTTTATCTGTAGCTTACAGCAGTTTGAATATCATGTGCTTTGGTGTAGTGCTTTTCCTATTTCCTCTTCTAGAGTCTTTCTAGTTTGTAGTTTCCATCTAATGGAAGTTTTGAACATTATTTTTTCAAGAATTTTTCCTGTTCTACTCCCACCCCTTTCTGGCAAAAATTATTCATGTGTTACACTGCTTAGTATTGTCTGGTGGCTCAGCGATGCTGTTTTTTTTTTTGAATCTTTTTTCCTTGCTGAATCTGTTTTTTTTTAATAGTTCCTACTGCTATGTATTCAATTCCATTAATCTTTTTTTCTGCAGTGTATAAGTGGCATTAATTTAATCAAGTTTAATTTTGTTTCACTTATTACATTTTTGTTTTCAGAAATTCACTTTTTTTTCTCATTTTCACTCTTGAGCTTTCTCTTCTTGAACGTAGAGCATATATTTTTAATAGTTTTTAATGAAATCTTTGGTTACTACTTCCATCATCTTTGTCATTTCTCTGTATGTTTATTGATTTTCTCTCATTTATGGGTAATATTTTCATGCTTCTTTGTTGCCTAGGAATTTTTAATTTGAAGTCTGACATTTTCAATTTTGCATTTTTGGATGCTGGATATTCTGATATTCCTTTAAATTTTTTTTTTTGTCTTTTTGTGTGGGAAATTTAAGTTCTATGGATCAGTTTGATTTTTCCAAGGATTTCTTTTAAGTTCAAAAAGAGTCTTTAGGTCAAGATGGCAGAGAAGTAGCAGGCTGAGACTACATCAGGTAGCAGGAGATCAGTTCGATAGCTTATCTAAACATTGCAAACACCTAAAAATCCAACAGGAGATTGAAGAGAAGAAGAACAGCAATTCGAGAAACAGAAAACCAACCACTTCCTGAAAGGTAGTACCGGGGGAGAAGTGAATCCAAAACCACGGGAAGATAGACCGTGGGGGGAGGGGCCGGCTCCAGGCAAGCGGCAGAGTAACGGAACACAAAATCAGGACTTTTAAAAGTCTGTTCCACTGAGGGACATTGCTCCAGAGGCTAAACCAGGGTGAAGCACATGCGGGGTCAGCGTGGCCCCAGGTCCCGCAGGGTCACAGAAGGATCGGGGGTGCCGGAGTGTCGCAGAGCTCGCAGGTATTAGAACAGGGAAGCCGGCTACAGAGACAGAGCCGAGGACTGAGCTCTCAGCTCGGGGTTACCTTGAACCGGTCGCAGGCTGGGTGAGCTTGGAGCACGGCTGGAGGCCGGAGATAAGGGAGTGATTGGGTGCTGATCTCTGGGGGTATACTGAGGAGTGGGGCCCCAGGCTCTCGGCTCCTCTGGGCTGGAGACTGGGAGGCTGCCATTTTCATTTCCATCTTCCGGAACTCTGCGGAAAGCATTCAGGGAACAAAAGCTCCCAAAAGCGAACCCAAGCAGATTACTTAGTCCGGCCCCCAGTAAGGGCGGTGCAATTCCGCCTCGGGCAAAGACACTTGAGAGTCACTACAACACTCCCCTCCCCCAGAAGATCAACAAAAAATCCAGCCAGGACAAAGTTCATTGACCAAGGAACGCTGGTTCAATACCAAGGACAGCAGCAGAATTCCAGAGGAGGAGAAAGCAAAGCACGGAACTCATGGCTTTCTCCCCATGATTCTTTAGTCTTGCAGTTAATTTAATTTTGTTTTCAATTTTTTTTCTTCTTCTTCTAAATTTTTTTAAACTTTTACCGTTTTCTTTTTTAACGTTTTTTAACTAGTTTATCTAATATATATATATTTTTCCTTCTTTTTTATATTTTTTCTTTAGTTTCTTTTAAAAAATTTTTGCTGAACCTCCTTTTAATCCCCTTTATCCCCCTCAACGATTTGGGGTCTCTTCTGATTTGGTTAAAGCGCATTTTTCTGGGGTCTTTGCCACCCTTTTAGAATTTTACTTGCTCCTTCATATACTCTTATCCAGACAAAATGACAGGGCAGAAAAATTCACCACAAAAAAAAGAACAAGAGGCAGTACCAAAGGCTAGGGACATAATCAATACAGACATTGGTAATATGTCAGATCTGGAGTTCAGAATGACGATTCTGAAGGTTCTAGCCGGGCTCGAAAAAGGCATGGGAAGATATTAGAGACACCCTCTCTGGAGATATAAAAGCCCTTTCTGGAGAAATAAAAGAATTAAAATCTAACCAAGTTGAAATCAAAAAAGCTATTAATGAGGTGCAATAAAAAATGGAGGCTCTCACTGCTAGAATAAATGAGGCAGAAGAAAGAATTAGTGATATAGAAGACCAAATGACAGAGAATAAAGAAGCCGTGCAAAAGAGGGACAAACAGCTACTGGACCACGAGGGGAGAATTTGAGAGATAAGTGACACCATAAGATGAAACAACATTAGAATAATTGGGGTTCCAGAAGAAGAAGAAAGAGAGAGAGGGAGCAGAAGGTCTATTGGAGAGAATTATTGGAGAGAATTTCCCTAATAAGGCAAAGGGAACAAGCATCAAAACCCAGGAGATGCAGAGAACCCCCTCAAAATCAACAAGAATAGGTCCACACCCCATCACCTAATAGTAAAATTTACAAGTCTTAGTGACAAAGAGAAAATCCTGAAAGCAGCCCGGGAAAAGAAGTCTGTAACATACAATGGTAAAAATATTAGAATGGCGGCAGAGACCAGGCAGGCCAGAAAGAGCTGGCATGATATATTCAGAGCACTAAACGAGAAAAACATGCAGCCAAGAATACTCTATCCAGCTAGGCTATCATTGAAAATAGAAGGAGAGATCAAAAGCTTCCAGGACAAACAAAAACTGAAAGAATTTGCAAGCACCAAACCAGCTCTACAGGAAATATTGAAAGGGGTCCTCTAAGCAAAGAGAGAGCCTAAAAGTAGTAGATCAGAAAGGTACAGAGACAATATACAGTAACAGTCACCTTACAGGCAATACAATGGCACTAAATTCATATCTCTCAATAGTTACCCTGAATGTTAATGGGCTAAATGCCCCAAACAAAAGACACAGGGTATCAGAATGGATAAAAAAACAAAACCCATCAGTATGTTGCCTACAAGAAACTCATTTTAGACGCGAAGACACCTCCAGATTTAAAGTGAGGGGGTGGAAAACAATTTACCATGCTAATGGGCATCAGAAGAAAGCTGGGGTGGCAATCCTTATATCAGATCAATTAGATTTTAAGCCAAAGACTATAATAAGAGATGAGGAAGGACACTATATCATACCCAAAGGGTCTGTCCAACAAGAAGATCTAACAAATTTAAATATCTATGCCCCTAACATGGGAGCCGCCAACTATGTAAACCACTTAATAACAAAATCAAGGAAACACATCAATAAGAATACAATAATAGTAGGGGACTTGAACACTCCCCTCACTGAAATGGACACTTCATCCAAGCAAAAGATCAACAAGGAAATAAAGGCCTTAAATGACACACTGGACCAGATGGACATCACAGATATATTCAGAACATTTCATCCCAAAGCAACAGAATACACATTCTTCTCTAGTGTACGTGGAACATTCTCCAGAATAGATCACATCCTGGGTCACAAATCAGGTCTCAACCGGTATCAAAAGATTGGGATCATTCCCTGCATGTTTTTAGACCACAATGCTCTGAGGCTAGAACTCAATCACAAGAGGAAATTTGGAAAGAACCCAAATACATGGAGACTAAACAGCATCCCTCTAAAGAATGAATGGGTCAACCAGGAAATTAAAGAAGAATTGAAAAAATTCATGGAAACAAATGATAATGAAAATCTGTGGGACACGGCAAAGGCAGTCCTGAGAGGAAAATATATAGCGGTACGAGCCTTTCTCAAGAAACAAGAAACAAGAAAGGTCTCAAGTACACAACCTAACCCTACACCTACAGGAGCTGGAGAAAGAACAAGAAAGAAAGCCTAAACCCAGCAGGAGAAGAGAAATCATAAAGATCAGAGCAGAAACCAATGAATTAGAAACCAAAAAAACAATAGAACAAATCAATGAAACTAGGAGCTGGTTCTTTGAAAGAATTAATAAGATTGATAAGCCCCTGGCCAGACTTATCAAAAAGAAAAGAGAAAGGACCCAAATAAATAAAATCATCAATGAAAGAGGAGAGATCACAACTAACACCAACGAAATACAGACAATTATAAGAACATACTATGAGGGATGCCTGGGTGGCTCAGTTGGTTGAGCGGCTGCCTTCAGCTCAGGTCATGATCCCAGCATCCTGGGATCGAGTCCCACATCGGGCTCCTTACTCAGCAGGGAGCCTGCTTCTCCCTCTGCCTCTGCCTGCCACTCTGTCTGCGAGTGCTCGCTCGCTCTCTCTCCCTCTCTCTCTCTGACAAATAAATAAATAAAATCTTAAAAAAAAAAAAAAGAACATACTACGAGCAACTCTACGCCAACAAATTTGACAATCTGGAAGAAATGGATGCATTCCTAGAGACATATAAACTACCACAACTGAATCAGGAAGAAATAGAAAACCTGAACAGGCCCATAACCAGTAAGGAGATTGAAACAGTCATCAAAAATCTCCAAACAGGGAGCACCTGCATGGCTCAGTGGGTTAAAGCCTCTGCCTTCAGCTCAGGTCATGATCCCAGAGTCCTGGGATCGAGCCCCGCATCAGGCTCTCTGCTCTGTGGAGAGCCTGCTTTCTCCTCTCTCTCTGACTGCCTCTCTGCCTACTTGTAATCTCTGTCTGTCAAATAAATAAATAAAATCTTAAAAAAAAAAATCTCCAAACAAACAAAAGCCCAGGGCCAGATGGCTTCCCAGGGGAATTCTACCAAACATTTAAAGAAGAACTAATTCCGATTCTTCTGAAACTGTTCCAAAAAATAGAAATGGAAGGAAAACTTCCAAACTCATTTTATGAGACAAGCATCACCTTGATCCCAAAACCAGACAGGGATCCCACCAAAAAAGAGAACTATAGACCAATATCCTTGATGAACACAGATGCAAAAATTCTCACCAAAATATTAGCCAATAGGATTCAACAGTTACATTAAAAGGATTATTCACCACGACCAACTAGGATTTATTCCAGGGCTGCAAGGTTGGTTCAACAACTGCAAATCAATGTGATACAACATATTAATAAAAGAAAGAACAAGAACCATATGATACTCTCAATAGATGCTGAAAAAAGCATTTGACAAAGTACAGCATCCCTTCTTGATCAAAACTCTTCAAAGTGTAGGGATAGAGGGCACATACCTCAATATTATCAAAGCCATCTATGAAAAACCCACCGCAAATATCATTCTCAATGGAGAAAAACTGAAAGCTTTTCCGTTAAGGTCAGGAGCACGGCAGGGATATCCATTATCACCACTGCTATTCAATGTAGTACTAGAAGTCCTAGCCTCAGCAATCAGACAACGAAAGGAAATTAAAGGCATCCAAATCAGCAAAGAAGAAGTCAAACTATCACTCTTAGCAGATGATATGATACTTTATGTGGAAAACCCAAAAGACTCCACTCCAAAACTGCTAGAACTTGTACAGGAATTCAGTAAAGTGTCAGGATATAAAATCAGTGCACAGAAATCAGTTGCATTTCTGTACACCAACAACAAGACAGAAGAAAGAGAAATTAAGGAGTCAATCCCATTTACAATTGCACCCAAAACTATAAGATACCTAGGAATAAACCTAACCAAAGAGGCTAAGAATCTAGATGCAGAAAACTATAAAGTACTCATGAAAGAAATTGAGGAGGACACAAAGAAATGGAAAAATGTTCCATGCTCCTGGATTGGAAGAATAAATATTGTGAAAATGTCTATGCTACCTAAAGCAATCTACACATTTAATGCAATCCCTATCAAAATACCATCCATTTTTTTCAAAGAAATGGAACAAATAATCCTCAAATTTATATGGAATCAGAAAAGACCTCGAATAGCCAAAGGAATATTGAAAAAGAAAGCCAAAGTGGGTGGCATCACAATTCTGGACTTCAAGCTCTATTACAAAGCTGTCATCATCAAGACAGCATGGTACTGGCACAAAAACAGACACATAGATCAATGGAACAGAATAGAGAGCCCAGAAATAGACCCTCAACTCTATGGTCAACTCATCTTCAACAAAGCAGGAAAGAATGTCCAACGGAAAAAAGACAGCCTCTTCAATAAATGGTGCTGGGAAAATTGGACAGCCACATGCAGAAAAATGAAATTGGACCACTTCCTTACACCACACACGAAAATAGACTCAAAATGGATGAAGGACCTCCATGTGAGAAAGGAATCCATCAAAATCCTTGAGGAGAACGCAGGCAGCAACCTCTTGGACCTCAGCCGCAGCAACATCTTCCTAGGAACATCACCAAAGGCAGGGGAAGCAAGGGCAAAAATGAACTATTGGAATTTCATCAAGATCAAAAGCTGTTGCACAGCAAAGGAAACAGTTAACCAAAAGACAACTGACAGAATGGGAGAAGATATTTGCAATGACATATCAGATAAAGGGCTAGTGTCCAAAATATAAGGAACTTAGCAAACTCAACACCCAAAGAGCAAATAATCCAGTCAAGAATGGGCAGAAGACATGAACAGTCATTTCTGCAAAGAAGACATCCAGATGGCCAACAGACACGTGAAAAAGGGCTCCACATCACTCGGCATCAGGGAAATACAAATCAAAACCACAATGAGATATCACCTCACACCGGTCAGAATGGCTAAAATTAACAAGTCAGGAAATGACAGAAGCTGGTGAGGATGCGGAGAAAGGGGAACCCTCCTACACTGTTGGTGGGAATGCAAGCTGGTGCAACCACTCTGGAAAACAGCATGGAGGTTCCTCAAAATGTTGAAAATAGAACTACCCTATGACCCAGCAATTGCACTACTGGGTATTTACCCAAAAGATACAAACGTAGTGATCCGAAGAGGTGCGTGCACCCTAATGTTTATAGCAGCATTGTCTACAATAGCCAAACTATGGAAAGAACCTAGATGTCCATCAACAGATGAATGGATAAAGAAGAAGTGGTATATATACACAATGGAATACTATGAAGCCATCAAAAGAAATGAAATCTTGCCATTTGCGACAATGTAGATGAAACTCGAGGGGTTCATGCTTAATGAAATAAGTCAATCGGAGCAAGACAACTATCATATGATCTCCCTGATCTGAGGACGTGGAGATGCAACATGGGGGTTTAGGGGGATAGGAGAAGAATAAATGAAACAAGGTGGGATTGGGATGGAGGCAAACCAGAAGAGACTCTTAATCTCACAAAACAAACTGAGGGTTGCTGGGGGGAGGGGGGTTGTGAGAGGGGAAGGGGCGTTATGGGCATTGGGGAGGGTATGTGCTATGGTGAGTGCTGTGAAGTGTGTAAACCTGGCGATTCACAGACCTGTACCCCTGGGAATAAAAATACATTATATGTTTATAAAAAAATAAGAAATAAATAAAAAATTTTAAAAAAAGAGTCTTTAGTCTTTAGCTAATTTGGTTTCTCTACTGAGGCAGAATCTTTCTTGAAGCAATACTTTATACATCCATACTCTTCTTACTTTATACCTTGTGTGTCATGAGGTCTTTTTAGTCCTGAACTAAAGGATTAAAGTCCTGAGTCCTTTTTAGTCCTTTTCAGTCCTTGCTGGCCTGAACATGAACTTTTCCTGATCCTGTGTGAACTGTTGTGATTGTTCCACTTACTGCTTCCTTGTGGTTCTTTTCCTGGCCTTGGTAGTTTTCTCATATATGATAGGTCATCAGGCAGCAGTGTCAGGCAATTCCACTGTAGTCTCTGAGCGATTTGTGTAGCTCTTTCCTCTCCTGTCCCTGTTCTGTAAACTCTAGCTGCCTTGGCCTCTCCTAACTCTGAACTTTGTCTCTTCAAGTCAGCAAGACTGCTGAGTTCTGTTTGGGTTTCTCCTTCTTGTACTACAGCCTGAAAGCTCTCTTTAGGTAGTAAGGTGGTATAGCATCATAGAGCTCACTTTTTTTCCCTTCCTCAGGGATCACTGTCCTGTATTTTCTGTTTTCCATTGTGTTGCATATCTTCATCCTTTTAAAAAGTTATTTAAGTAGGAGGGTTAACCCAGTTCCCATTTTTCCTTCATCGCTAGATGCTGAAATTTGTGATACCATTTTAAGTTTCCCAGAATTCTGACCCCAAATATCTTCTTACTGCCTTTCACGGAGCTTATAATTTTGTCACTAAATAATCACTAATTTGTATCTTTTGGTATTTGAATGTACTTTTAAGATGCAAAAGTGCCCCATAACACACAGTTATCTCACTGATACTTATGGGGTATCTAAAAGCATAGAAATGTATATGGATTTAGTCTGACATCTACCACAAGCTACATATGAACCCCTGGTTAAGTTATGTAACTTTTCTGGGCCTTGTTTTACCATTTGTAAAATATAAGGGGGATGGAATGCGTGATTAGTTAGAATAGGTGATTAGTTGGCCTCTGGCTGAGAGCAGAAGTAGGCCTATGCCTCACTTCTTAAGGGACTTACATGTAGTTGGAGAAACACAACAAAATTTAATATAGTAGAATATTATTTATAAATGCTATGAAAGTCCATAAATGTTAACCTAATTAATATATAAGGTCCTAAAGAATCAGATAAGGCTTTGTGGCCAAGATGAAACTCAAGGTATATCCTTGGAGGATGGGTATTTTTGGATAAGCCGAAGAGGACAAAAGTTAGAGGAATAAGATGTGCACCTTTGTTAAATTTTTTTGTTGTCTAATAGGAGGTTAGCCTTCTGAGATTGGATCAATCAACTTCAGGATGTTATTTATGAAAGTAGAAGTAATTGTTCCTTTTCATATACCACTAGTAGATAACAACATTTAATATTTTAATAATGGTTATAACTCTTGAGGTTGTTCTGAGATGGCTATAATATAATTTGTTCAGAGTTATGAGTTTTATAGGTACTTTCTAGTGTTTCTTAAACAAACCCCAGTTACAATTTGTTCGCCAAATAAAATTTACTAAAGTTCCCTGTTATTAATCATTCTCTTTTTTTTAATATTTTATTTATTTGACAGAGAGAAATCACACTAGGCAGAGAGGCAGGCAGAGAGAGAGGAGGAAGCGGGCTCCCTGCAGAGCAGAGAGCCTGATGTGGGGCTCGATCCCAGGACCCTGGGATCATGACCTGAGCCGAAGGCAGAGGCTTTAACCCACTGAGCCACCCAGGCACCCCTATTACTCATTCTCTTGACCTCTGTGTTCCCTACCTTGATTAATGACATCACTGTCTACCTTTTCTCTTGAGGAAAACTGAACTGTTTTTGATTCTTTTCTGAGCCTGATCTCCCATATTCACATGACTGTTAGGGATAGTTGTTCTTCACTCTAGAATTTTTTTTCTTGCTACTGCTGTGCTACTATCATTTCCTATCCCTCTCCTGAACTGTTAAGATAGATTAATAGGTCTCTCTGCTCCCCAGCTTTCCTAATAGAAATCTCATACTGCTATCAGAGTTATTTTCTGAATAATCTTCAGTAGTCACCTGTGTTAGACAATCTGACATCTCTTCAGAGCCTGGAAGATAAAGTTCAAATCATAAAGGCACTGATAAGTTTGCTCCTAGCCTGTTTTTTCAACTTTCTTCCCACCCTACTGTACTCTAGTCTTAGTATTCTAAGTATGATATGTGGAAGAGGGAATGTTTCAGACAGGAAGCAAAATTAGCAAAGGCATGAAAATATATAATCTACTTGGATTCTCCATCAGGTAGACTTATCCTTTAATAAGGACATAGCTAAGAAGTTAGCCTCCTTTAGTACTCACTTCTGACTTCATCCCCCTTCCTTGTTCATGCAGATTATAAGTGCTCATTGTATCATTTCAGAGTTATTTCTTTTCTTACTTGTTTGTATAAAAGGTTATGAGCTCCATGAGGGTAAGGACCAACATTTATTCATCTTTGCATTCCTAGTTTCCAATATAGTATATTGAACACATTGTGGGAGTTGATGAGTTTGTTTGAATTAATCAGCAGCATACCAACTAACTCTCTCTTGAAAACCTGGTCCTTTCCATAACTATTCATTCAGTAGGTCCCCTGAGGCTGCCACTAGGAGGCTCCAAAGCCATCCACATGAGGAAATTTGGTTTGCTTCCAAGTTAGGCAAGGAACTGATGATGCTTGACAAATTCTTTTTTTTTTTAAGATTTAATTTATTTATTTGATAGACAGAGATTACAAGTAGACAGAGAGGCAGGTAGAGACAGAGGGAGAAGCAGGTTCCCCGCTGAGCAGAGAGCCTGATATGGGGCTCGATCCCCGGACCCTGAGACCATGACCTGAGCTGAAGGCAGAGGCTTCAGCCTACTGAGCCACCCAGGCGCGCCGATGCTTGACAAATTCTTAACAAAATTTTGGATGTCTAAATCTTTGTTGTAATTTCTTTAGAATTCTGTTTAGTTTCTGTTTGACTTTGACATTTATCAACTTTGTGTTAAACATTGCCCTTTGAAGAACCTATAATACATCTAAATGATGAAAAGCCAAGGATATAAATGTTCTAATCTGATCCAGTCTACCCATACCATGGGAAGAAGTCAACTCCCCAAGAAGCTAAATTAGTTTTTTCAGGCACAGAATGAAGGTAAGTGCTACTGAACTCTAATCCAGTGCGTAAATATTTCTTCTCTTCTTCATTAAAAAGCATGTATTAAATATAATTGTTGCCTCCTGTCCTTGCCTGCTTCAAAAGATTTGAATAGATCAGATTCCAACTGACATTGCCATTTAGGATTATTGCTTCTCAGTGACCAAATATACGAGGCCTTTGGCTCTAATTGGCATTCATGACTGCTGCTTTTGGTGCAGTAAATTCTAAACCATTTTTTAGAAGGTTGTCTCTTTAGGGTTTTCTTGAGCTTCTGAGTGGTTTTTACTGTTTCAATGTGAGGAGGAAGAGAGTAGCCCATTGGTGCAAATCTACATTGATCTCTTAATGCACTTCTGTCTTCTCTTTCCACATCTAAATTCTGTCTGTTCTTCATGACCAGGATGAAATATTCATTTTTTTTCTTTTGAGTACAGGTTAACTAAATGTTAGAGTTGAAAGTACTTCAGTTCATGTAGTCCAGTCTGCTATCCAGTCTGTGAATCCCACCAAGTGTGAGTAAAAATGGCCCCAGGTATACTGAATAAACTAGCAAAAGTTTTGGTTTTGGCCAAGGCTGGTTGTGTAGCTATCCTTCTTCTTCTTCTGTGCTTTACTTCCAGTTGTGTGTATCACTGCTAACAACTATTTATGATTACCTAGTCCTTCCATGAGGCAATTTATTTAGCCCTTTTGTGAAGAATCAGTCAGCCAGAAACTAATGTAAACTGTATATTAACTAACTGGAATTAAAATAAAAACTTAAAAAAAAGTAATCAATGTGGCCAAATAAAAAATCTTTGTAGATGGGATCTCCGCAGTTGCAGATGACAGAAGATAAGTAGATGTGATACACTCTGAGACTTTGTATACATTAGTATTAGATCCAGTTCTGCAGGGACTCTCATTAGAAAATAGACTTCAGTTTGATTGGGTGTGAGTTCTCACGTACAGATGAATAATCAGGGCTGTGTTCAATACTGTGAGGATGGCCTTAGAAATATTCAACAGATGAATGATTTATGCTGAGTTGTTGTGGGATGTCGCTGCTTCTGAGTTCAGCATACAACCAAGTTGTAGTGTATGTTTTAATGAACATACTTGAGATGGAACAATGGTGTCTTCATCTGGAAGTGATGCAAACTAGAGAAATGATGCAGACCATAGAGGAGGGACCTGGAGCAGAGACTTGAATATTCATGAATATCTGCCAAATATCCATATATATTTGCATACATTTAGTAGAAATGGATAAAAATATTTACTGAGGCAGATTGTGCCAGGATGTCATTTATTCTGCTGGGTGATGTAGTGGGAAGAGCAATGATGGTTAGGAAGCCTGGGTTCTAATCTTTGCTCTGTGAAATTAAGATGCTGGCCAAATCTTTTTTTTTTAAATTTTATTTATTTATTTGACAGACAGAGATCACAAGTAGGCAATGAGGCAGGCAGAGAGAGAGGAGGAAGCAGACTCCCTGTGGAACAGAGAGCCCAATGTGCGGCTTGATCCCAAGACCATGGGATCATGACCTGAACGAAAGGCAGAGGCTTCAACCCATTTAGCCACCCAGCTGTCCCAAATCATTTCATCCCTGATCCCGGTTTCCTTATCTGTGAAAAAAATTTTTTTAAAAGATTTTATTTATTTATTTGACAGACAGAGATCACAAGTAGGCAGAGAGGCAGACAGAGAGATAGAGGAAGGGAAGCAGGCTCTCCACTGAGCAGAGAGCCCGATGCGGGGCTTGATCCCAGGACGCTGGGATCATGACCTGAGCCGAAGGCAGAGGCTTTAACCCACTGAGCCATCCAGGTGCCCCTCCTTATCTGTGAAATTTGAAGATCTTCTACTCTGTACCATCTCTCTAGTGCAGGAGTCAAGTATAGCCTACAGGCCAAGTATTGCCACCACGTGTTTTTGTAATTTTATTGGAACACAGATTTGTTCATTTATTTATGTATTCTGTATGGCTGCTTTTGCATTAAGACAGCAAAATTTAGTTGCAACAGGAGGCTGGAAGGCCCACAAAACCTTAAAATATTTACTGTTTGGCTTTTTATAGAAGAAAATCTGGCAACTCCTACTCTGGGAAATCATTTGAAAAAATTGAAGGGTTTTCAATCATTGAGACTAGGGATACTATTGGTATCTTCTTGGTTGGGGCCAAGAATGTCAAGGGTCCTTTAGGGCAGGACATAATGAAAAATTGTATTACCTGAAATTCTAATAGCTTCATCTTAGAAATCCCTTTCCTATTTTTAATTCTAAAGAGAGCCACTTTTGAAAGCTATGTCAACTCTTTTAGGCCATTTAGGCAACAGTTTTCCAAGTTAAGTGGTTTAGGAATTTTTTTAACAATTCCCCATAACCTGAAAAGGAGTTTACACTAAGAATCTAAATCCATTATTATGCTTAATGGTGAAATGTTAAAAGCATTCCCTTTAAAATCAGGATGAAGCTGCCCACAGGTCACCTTTGTACTTAAGGTTCTAGCTGACACATTAATGTCAAGAACTGTGAAGGTCTGTGGTTTTTAGCCTACTTGCAAGCTAAGAAGGTAGCCTTCTAGAGTTTCATGGCTTCTGGCAGGAGATGTGACATCAGAAACAAAGGAGTTTATTTTTTGTAGCAATAGCAATATAGCAAATTTTTTGCACTGTTTTCCTGAGTCTCAATTCCCAAAATACAACAAGAAGAATGCTAACTGATACTTAAACATGCAGTGGGTTATATAACAAGAGGGGAACCCAAAGATTAGAGAACCGGAATCTTTTGTGATGAGAAATAAATAGGCCTTCCCGTTCTTCTGGAAGGAGATGCTATCTTTATTATATTGGACACTATGCATGCCTGCCCTTTGCAGGCACTATCTTTGTCTTCTAAGACTGTTCATATACAAACATCTTTGAAAAGATAATCTGGGGGGCACCTGGGTGGCTCAGTGGGTTAAAGCCTCTGTCTTCGGCTCAGGTCATGATCCCGGGGTCCTGGGATCGAGCCCCACGTGGGGGTCCTGGGATTGAGCCCCACGTGGGGCTCTCTGCTCAGCAGGGAGTCTGCTTCCCTTCCTCTCTCTCTGCCTGCCTCTCTGCCTACTTGTGATCTCTGTCTGTCAAATAAATAAATAAAATCTTTAAAAAAAAAAAAAAAGAAAAGATAATCTGGAACAAAGGCAGGCAGTGTCTCTGATTGTAAGATAAGTATAAATGTAAGAAACCAGTTTCTTCCAATACAAAAGAAGAGTAAATTTAAAAAAGTTTTGGTAACTTTGTATGGTGACAGACAGTAACTAGACTTACCATGTTGATCACTTTGCAGTGTACACAAATGTTGAATCATAATGGTGTATATCTGAAACTAATATAATGTATGTCAATTATACTTCAACAAAATAGTAAATAATTAAAATATATAAGAATTAAGAAGGCAATTATTTACATAGTGAATTCATGAATATCCAGTCACAAATGGCTACAGAATGATAAGAGAGTTTGCCAAGATTGCTGGATTCAAAATCTGTGTAGCAAAACAAGTTACATTTTTATAAACTAGGGACAAAAATTTAGAACATATTGTAAAACTGATATCATTTAAAAAATTAGCAAAAACCACAGAACCTTTGAATAAATCAAGAAGCATTCGACCACATTTTAATAGAGGACATTGTAAAACTTTATTGAAAAACATAAAAGAAGACCTCATGGAGATGTATAATGTCATGGTTAAGAAGGCTAAATATCTTGAAATTGTCTCCAAATTAATTTATAAATTCAGCGTATTTCAAATTGTTATAGGTCGTGTGTGCATGTACGTGTGTGTCTAACTTACTTAACAGGTTGGTCATCTCCACAGATGCAGAAAAAGCATCTGAAAAAATTTAACATCTATTTATGATAAAAGCTCTTGGAAAAGTAGAAAGAGTAAGGAACTTCCCTAACCACATAAAAAGATTTTATAAAAATGCTATAGTAACATTATTCTAAATGACGAAAAACTGAATACTAGCTATCAAAGACTGAGAAGGCAGGATGCTCACTCTCACCACTCCTATTCCACATCATCCTTGAAGTCCTAGCCAGTGTAATAAAGCAAGAAAAAGAAATGAAAGGCATACAGTTTAGTAAAGTAAGCATAAAACTGTATCTATTTGCTAACATGATAATATACATTAGAAAATTCCAAAGGCTCTAGAAAAGTTTCTAGAACTAATTATGTTTACCAAGCTGCAGGATACCATGTTAATATACAAAAATGAATTGTATTTCTATATATGCACTTCCAATGAACATTGGAATTGGAGATTTACAAAAAGTAGCACCAAAATTATAAATTTTTAATAGCACAAATAATTATAAATATAACAAAATGGATGCACAATATTTATGCTGAAAATTACTGAACAATGGTAAAAGAAGTCAAATAAATGAAGAGAGAGATATGTAATATAAGTTTATGGACTAGAAGACTCAATATTGTTGATATCAGTTCTCCCTAATATGTTATCTATAGATTCAATTCAATCCTAATCAGAATCAGGAAACTTTTCTATAGATGTGTGTCTATTTTCTATAGATGTCCATGTTTATTGAAATATGTGAATATGTATACACACACACACACACACACACAGAGGAACTAGAATAGGCAAAACAATTCTGAAAAAGAGGAACAACTTTGGAAGACTCACATGGCCTGATTTCAATAATTACTATAAAGCTGCAGTAATCAAGAAAGTATGGTATTGGTGAAGGAGAAACATGTAGAACAGAGGAACAGAATAGGGAACTTAGAAATAGATGCACACAAATATTGTCAGCTGAGTTTTGACAAAGATGCAAGGGCAATTTAATGAATATGGAACTCTTTTCAAAAAATGGTGTTGGAGTGATTGGAAGTTCCTATGTGAAAAGATGAACATTGATACATATTTCACACTCTACAAAAATTAACTCAAAATTGATCATATTTACTTAAATATGAGCCATGGAACTTACAAAACTTCTACAAGAAATTCTGTATGGCCTTATAATTGGCAAAACATTTTTAGATATAATTTCAAAAGTATGGTCCATAAAAGAAAAAAATTGATAAATTTGAATTATCAAAATTGGTATCTTTTGCTTAGTGGGTGAAAGACCTATAAAGAGAAAAAGTGAAGCCATAGAACGGGAAATTTAAAATTTTTAAATATTAAAATTGTAAATCTGATAAAGGATTTGCATTTAGAACTTAAAAAAATCTTAAAAAACTTAGAAACTGCAATTTGAAAATGGGCAAAAGATATGAACAGACACTTTACCAAAGAAGAAATTTGGATGGAGAATAAGTATATGAAAATATATTCAATGTCATTGTCATGGGGGAATGAAAATTAAAACTACAGTGAGATGTAAATACAAATCAATTAGAATATCAAACAGACAGACAAAACTGACAATACCAAGTGCTGATGAATGTGTGGAGCAGCTAGAACTCTCACTCACTGCTGTTGAGAATTCAAATTTGTATAACACTCTGGGAAAGAGTTTGGCTATCTCTTATTAAGCCAAACATAAACTTATCATATGACCTAAAGTCTTGCTGCTGGAAGTTTACCCAAATCAATTGAAAATTTATGTTCACAGAAAAACCTGAATATGAATGTTCATAGAAGCCTTATTCAAAAAATTGGAATGACCCAGATTTCCTTCAGTGGATGAATGGGCAAACAAATTGTGGTGCATCAATCCAATAGAATAATATTCAGCAATAAGAAGGAATGAACTGTTGATGTACAACAACATGAATGAATTCTAAATGCATTTTGCTAAGTGGATGAAGCCATAATACAAAGGCTACATGTTGTTTGATTCCACTGATATGACATTCTGAAAAAGACAGAGTTAATAGGGACAGAAACCCAGAACCAAAAAATAACAGATCATTGTTTGCCAGGGTGAGAATGGAGTGAGACGTCGATAAGGAATGGGTAGCATGAGGGGATTTCTTGAGTGATCAAATTTTGTATGCAAATGTGCTAGTGGATATTCAATTCTGTGCAGTTATCAAAACTCCCATAACCTGTCATACCATAAAGTGAATTCTACTGTCTTCAAATTTAAAGAAATCAACCAGGATGTTGGGGGAAACAATGATGGAATTGAGATTTACAAAGAGTCTGTTATTACAATGAAAGAGGACCACACTGAAGGCTTAGAGAAGAAAAGAGATGACTAAGAAGCTTTATTTGGACTGGGTTCTGCAAGGCTAATGAAAAAGAACTCAAAAATAAAAACCACTGTACTTGATAAATTTGTTTCTCATAGGGGTATGGATTAGCAGTTCTGAAACTGCATGTATACTACTGTTGAACAAATAAGTAAATATATTGTAGTTTAGGAAAAGCAGGTGTCTTACTGTCAGAGAAAGAAATTACAAATAAGCAAACGGGAATGCTAGAATAAACCCTTTGGTACTGGATTGAAATTGGAGACATCAATATGAACTAATTCCCCCCCTTTTTTATTTTTAAAGATTTTATTTATTTATTTGGCAAAGATCACAAGTAGACAGAGAAGCAGGCGGGGGGAGGGCGTGGAAAGAAGACTCCCTGCTGAGTAGAGATCCCAATGTGGGATGTGATCCCAGGACCCTGAGATTATAACCTGAGCTGAAAGCAGAGGCTTAACCCATTGAGCCACCCAGGTGCCCTGAACTAGTGTGGTTTTTTTCCCTTTTAATAGGTAAACAGATACAATAAATATAGATTTATCCATATACACCAGTTAGTATATACATACACACTTCCTAGCCTTATCTACTAAGAGGGTCTAGAAGTAGTGACACCCCAGTAACAGTGAGCACATGTTGTGCCCAGATCTTGGTTTTTAAATATCATTCTCAAACAAAAGGAAACAGGGCTCCTTGGCAAACTATATGACCCTAAGTTTGGGGCAAGGAAAATATAAGATGTTCCTGGAACATTTGTGGTGTTAGAAAATAAGGAAGTTCTTTAAAAAAAATGATGTGAATATCTCAAAAGGACACAAAAGCTGACCTGGAAGACTTCCAAGTAGCTAAAGCTGGAATAATTTGTGCACAAAATACATAAATATGATGACTTAAAATAAGTACTTGTAAGTCCATACTAATATAAACAGTGGTTGAACAAATAAGTGGAAAAGGGCCACTTAATTTCTTAGAGAATTAATAAATATAGAAGGAATGAGGAAAATAGAAAATCACTACTGGAATACCAGAGGAATAATTGCTATAGGCAAGATACACTAATGAAAGCTGAAATTAGTGGGTAGAAGTGTACAGGAAAGCACAGTATTACATAGCTTCAAAAATTCTCCTACAAAATATTCATTAATTACAAAGACAAAATAGTAACTTATCGGTGAAGAAACCTATCAGACTACCTTAACCAAGCTATCTGGTATCCTTGTCCCAAGTCTATAACTTACTCCAGCTATGAAAAAATGTCATCCAGCGCAAACTGAAAGACAGTTTATTTGAACCTGATGAGTACTCTTGAAAAATGAAGGACAAGGAAAGACAGAACTGTTAGAGTTCAGAGGATATTAAGGAGATTTGGAAACTAATGCAATATGGGATTTTAAAAAATCACGTTCTGGAATCCAAAAGGATACCAATAAACTGGTGAAATATAATAAAGTCTGCAGTGTAATTGTATTTGTATCAGTGTTGGTTTCTAAGTTTTGATAATTGTCCCTTGGTTGTAAAAATGTAAACTAGTATTTTTTTATTTATGTAAGAAAAGCATACATACAAATACATACATACATACATACATACCTACATACATACATACATACATACATATGGCTATGTAAGTGTATTACTTGCAGGGTTTAGGATGGTGGTCCTCTTTGTGAAGGGGGAGAGAGGAAGGAGAATGTTATTGCAGACAAGCAAAGGGCTTCAAACATTCTGAACTATTTTCTTTAAACTTATCTGAAGCAAGTATGATAAAATATCATGCAAGGATAGAGCTGACTGAGTGAGGGTGCATGGGTATGGTGGGTATTCTTTGTACATTTCTCTTTTCCAAACATTTTATAATTTTATAATTAAAACAAAGTAGCAATGAAGGGTTTTTTTGGTTTTTTTGTTTGTTTGGTTTGTTTGTTTTTGAGGTGGGGAAGGGGCAGAGGCAGAGGGAGAAAAACAACTTTTTATCTCCACCTCACAGCCTTTGGAAACCACCAGTCTGCTTTTTGTGTATTAAAATTTGACTACCCAAGGTACCTCATACAAATGGAATTATTCAATATTTCTCTTTTTAGAAAATTTTTCTCTTTTTATGACTGGCTTCTTTCACTTATACTTAAGGTTCATCCATGTTATAGCATATGTCAGAATTTCCTTCCTTTTAAGGCTGAACAATATTGTTCTATATGTGTATACTACATTTCATTTATCTGTCTGTTGAAGGACTCTTGGGCTACTTTTACTTTTTGGTTATTATGAATAATGCTGCTATGAACATGGGTGTATTAGTTTTGTTACTTTTTAATGGCCTTTTCGAGCTATAATCTGCATGTGCTTAAGTTCATCCATTATAAGTATATTGTTATTGCTATGAAATGTATAGAATTGTGCAGCCATCATCACAATCCAATATTAGAACATTCCATGCCTGTTTGCAGTCAATCCTCGCTCCCATATCAGCCTTAGGAAACCAAAAATAGTTTTCTCTTTGAATTTGATTTGCCTTTTCTAGAAGTCTTACATAAATGAAATCATACAAAATGTAATCTTTTTGTGTCTGGGTTTTGTTTTTTTTTCCACTTACTTTATGTTGTTGAGGTTATGTTTGTTTTTATTGCTGATTAGTATTTGACTATATGGATCCACATTTTGTTTATCGGTTTACCAGTATATGGATGTTTGGGTTGTTTCTAGTTTTGACTGTTGTGGGGTATTCATGTACAAGTCTTTGTGTGAAGATATGCTTTTATTTGTTTTGGGTAGATTTCTAGGGGTGGATTTGTTGGGTCATATAGTAAGTTTATGTTTATCTTTTTTTTCTTTTCGCCTCCCCTTCCAATTTTTTTTTTATTAACATATAATGTATTTTTATCCCCAGGGGTACAGGTCTGTGAATTGCCAGGTTTACACACTTCACAGCACTCACGATAGCACATACCCTCCCCAATGTCCATAACCCCCTCCCCCTCTCCCAACCCCACCTCCCCCCAGCAACCCCCCAGTTTGTTTTGTGAGATTAAGAGTCATTTATGGTTTGTCTCCCTCCCAATCCCATCTTGTTTCATTTATTCTACGTGGATGGAACTAGAAGGTATCATGCTTAGTGAAATAAGTCAATCGGAGAAAGACAACTATCATATGATCTCCCTGATATGAGGACGTGGAGATGCAGCATGGGGGGTTAGGGGGATAGGAGAAGAATATATGTTTATCTTTTAAGAAAATGCTGAAGTGTTTTCTGAAGTGCTGTACCATTTTACATCCCCACTAGCAATGTATGAGGGCTCCTGTTTCTTTACATACTTGTTAGCACTTGGTATTTTTAATCTTTTGGATTATAGCCCTTCTAAGAGTAGCACCTCATTGTGATTTTGGTTTGCATTTCTTAATGACTAATGAATGAACATCTTTTCATGTTCTTATTGGTCATTTGTATATCTTCTTCGGTGAAATGTCTGTTCAGATATTTTCCCCATGTTTAAAATGGGGTTGTTAGTCTTTTTATTAAGTTGTATATATTTCCTATATCTATTTTATCATATAGGTGATTTTCAAATATTTTCTTTCAGTCTTTGTTTTAGCTTTTTATTTTCTTAATGGTATTTTTTTTTTCCACTGTGAATTGTACTATAGGTGTTATAAACTAAGAAATCTTTACCTAACTTAAGGAAACAAAGCCATTCTCCTATTATTCTAGAAAATTTATAGCTTTAGTTCTTCTATTTAGGTCTGTGATCCATTTTGAGTTAATTTTTGTGTGTATGTATGATGAGAGGTAAATGTCTAACTTCTTTTTAAACTGTATTTTGAAATAATTTTCGACTGCTAAAAACTTGCAAAAATAGAGGAAGTTAAACTATAGACTTCCTTTGTATTTTATCAGTTTTTAAATATAGTTATTTCTTCTCTATGTGCATAATTCTATGAAGTTTTTCTATGTATATGAATTTGTGTAACCAATATAAGAGTCAGGATACAGAATTGTACCATCCAAAAGCAACAACCTCATGCTACCTATTTGTAATCTGTTCCCTATCACTATAATTTCGTCTTTTTGAAATTGTTGTATAAATGGAATTATACACTATATAACCATTTGAGATTGCCTTTCCTCCCTGATTTTTGGTAATTTGTGTCCTCTTTGCCATTATCTCAAAACTTTTCAATTTTGTTGATCTTTTCAAAGGAACAATATTTTGTTTCACTGATTTTTCTCTGTTCTTCTGTTTTTTATTTCTGAATAGAAATCAAGAGAAGTGTCTTTTTTCTTTCTATTTGCTTTGTTTTGTTTTCTTATTTTTCTAGTTTCTAAGTGGAAACTTAGATTATTGATGTGAGATTTTTCTTCTTTTCTAGTATATATGTATAATGCTATAGTTTTCTAAGTACTATTTAGGCTCTGTGCCATAAATTTTGATATATGTTCCCATTTTCATTTAGTTCAAAATATTTTCTAATTTCCCTTGTGATTTCTTTGACCCCCTAGACTATTTAGAAGTGTGTTGTTTAACTAAATATTAATATTTGGGGATTTTCTAGAGGTCTTTCTGCTTTGGGTCCCTAATTTAATTCCAGTATTGTCAGGACACATGCCTTATATGACTTCAGTCCTTTTATTTTTATTTTTATTTTTTAAAATATTTTATTTATTTATTTGACAGAGAGAGATTACAAGTAGATAGAGAAGCAGGCAGAGAGAGAGAGAGAGAGGGAAGCAGGCTCCCTGCTGAGCAGAGAGCCCGATGCGGGACTTGATCCCAGGACCCCGAGATCATGACCTGAGCCAAAGTCAGCGGCTTAACCCACTGAGCCACCCAGGCGCCCTTCAGTCCTTTTAAATTTATGAGACTTACAGCCTAGCATAAGACTGTTATGGTTATGTTTCATGTGTGATTAGAAAAATACGTATATTCTGCTTTTATTTACTATGTCCTATAAATGTCAGTAAGGTATATTGTCCTTAAGTGATTTTCTATCTTGTTCCATCAACTATAGAGTAGGGTATTGAAATCTTGAACTATAATTGTTAAATTCTCCTTTCAGTTTAGTCTCAGATTTTGTTTCGTGTATTTTGGAACTCTTGTGCATAGATATTTAAGTTGTTGTATCTTAGATACAACATAGATATTTATAGTTGTTGTATCTTCCCGATACATTGACCCTTTTATCACCATGATCTGTCCCTGTTTGTCTCTAGTAATATTTACTATCTTCAAAACTATTTTATCTTGTACAGCAAAGAAAATCGTTAGTGAAATGAAAAAACAACCTACTGAATGAAAGAAAATATTTGCAAATGTATCTGATAAGGGTTAACATCCAAAATATAGAAAAAACTCTTATAATTCAGTAGCAAACAATCCAATTAAAAAGGAGCAGAAAGTCTAGATATTTTTTCCAAAGAAGGCATCCAGATGACTAATGGGTACATGAGAAGCTGCTCAGCACTAATCATCAGAGAAATGCAAATCAAAACTACAATAAAATATCTCATTCTTACACCTGTTTGAATGGCTATAATCAAAAAGATAAGAAATAACAAGTGCTGATGAGGATGTGGAGAAAAGAGAACCCGTATACACTGTGGGTGGGAATGTAAATTGGTGCAGCTACTATAGAAAGCTGATGGAGGTTCATCAACAAATTAAAAACAGAACTATATATGATCCAGCAACTCCACTTCTGGGTATTTATTTGAAGAAAATGAAAACCCTAACTCAAAAGAAAAAAATGTATGCAGCCCCATGTTCATTGCAGTGTTATTTGTAATAGCCAAGAGATATGGAAACAACCTAAGTATCCAATGGATGAATGGATAAAAAAATTGTGAAATGCTCACATGCATAAACATACGCACATACACAATGTCAAATAAAAAAAGAATGAAATTTTGCCATCTGTGATGACATGCATGGATCTTGAGGTCATCATGTTAAGTGAAATAACGTCAGACAGAGAAAGACAGATACATACAGTCTCACTTATATGTAGAATCTGAAACAAAATAAAACATGCAAACTCATAAAGAGCAGATTGGTGGTTGCCAGAGGCAGGAAGTGGGGGTGGGTTAAAATGGGTGAAAGGGATAAAAAGTTACACGTGTACAATTATAAAATGAATAATTCATGGAGATGTAATGTACAGCATGGTGTCTGTAGTTAAATATAATACTGTACTTGATATTTGAAAGTTGCTAAAAGAGTAAATCTTAAAAGTTCTCATTATAAGAAAAAAATGTGACTGTGTATGGTGATGGATGTTAACTAGACTTACTGTGGTGATCATTTCACAACATACACAAATACTGAATCATGTTTTATGCCTGAAACTAATATAATGTTATATGTCAATTATACTTAAAAAAGAAGCAATTACACAAAGCTTAAGAAAAAGAAATTTAAGTGGGCTGTCTTTCTTACCCTACTCTTAGGGAGTGTTGGCTAGAAGGACTTACATACTGTGTTAGGTAGTTTGAAGGAAGGGGAAAAGCTGAGTAGGGCAACCTATAGTCAAATTTAGCAGTCTGTGAATCTGAGCCATAGATATTTTTGCCTACAGGGAATGAGAGAAGAATCAAGTTTTCACCCTTTCAATACACAATGGAGAGCAATTATTGATAGAAGGAAAATCTTTTTCCTTCTTCCCCTCTCCAGAAAAAAACTTGATTAATAACAACATAATGGGTACCACTCCAAATCCCTGTAATTTTTTTTGTCATGAATTTAATCATTTCAGCACTCTTATGGTTATTGTTTGCATGATGTGTCTTTTCACATTCTTTTATTTTCAACCTATATTTGTCTTTAAATCTAAAATATATCTCTTCAACAGCATATATTTGGATCTTGCTTCTTTAAACACAATAAGATCATCTATAGCTTTTGATTGGTGTGTTTGGTCCATTTGCATTTAATGCAGCTTTTGGTATAGCTGAATTTATGTCTGCCATTTTGATATGTACCATATTTCGTATGTTTATTGTTTTATTTCTGTTAAACCAGCTTTCTAGATTTTAAAAAATTTTTTAAAAATAATTTAATTTCTTTTTTTTTTTTAAAGATTTTATTTATTTATTTATTTGACAGCGAGAGAGAGAGAGATCACAAGCAGGCAGAGAGGCAGCCAGAGAGAAAGAGGGAAGCAGGCTCCCCGCCGAGCAGAGAGCAGAGAGCCCAATGTGGGACTCGATCCCAGGACCCTGAGATCATGACCTGAGCCAAAGGCAGCAGCTTAACCCACTGAGCCACCCAGGCGCCCCAATAATTTAATTTCTTTGTTGGTTTTTATGCTGTATTATTTTTAGTTATTTTCTTAGTGGTTGCTTCAGGAATTACACTGTGCATCTTAGTTTATAACAGTCAAATTCAAGTTAATACCTAATTTCAATAAATTAAAGCATCTTCACATCAATTCACTTTATTTTCCTGTTCCCCCTATAATGTCAATTTTTTACATACTACATCTACATATGTTATAACTACAACATAATTATCTTCTGTTTATAATCTTATGTATTTTAAAGAAACTAAGAGTTTAAAAATTCTATTACATTTACCAACATAAATATCATTTCTAATGTAATGTTCATTTAGTTCTTTCTGTGTATTTGAGTTATCTGATATCATTTCCTTCCAACCTGAAAGACTTCCTTTAATATTTCTCGTATTACAGATTTGCTTGCAAATTCAGTGTTTTTTAATATGGAAGTGTCTATTTTGCTTTCATTTTTTCAGTGACAGTGTTGCTGGATACAGAATTCTTGGTTATGGGGCACCTGGGTGGCTCAGTGGATTAAGCCTCTGCCTTCAGCTCAGGTCATGATCTCGGGGTCCTGGGATCGAGCCCCGCATTGGGCTCTCTTCTCCGCAGGGAGCCTGCTTCCTCCTCTCTCTCTGCCTACTTGTGATCTCTCTCTCTGTCAAATAAATAAAATAAAAAAAAATCTTTAAAAAAAAAGAATTCTTGGTTATAAGAATTTTAAAAATATTTTATTTATTTATTAGAGAGAGAGAGAGGGACCATGTGCTTGCCCATGAGAGCACAAGCAGGGGAAGGGGCAGAGGGAGAGAAACTAACAGACTCTCCCCTCAGTCCTAGGCCCCTGGGATCATGACCTGAACCAAAAGCAGACACTTTACTGACTGTGAGCCACCCAGGTGTCCCAGAATTTTTTTCTTTCAGCACTTTGAATATGTTATTCCACGCTTTCTGGCTCCCATTGTTTCAGATTAGAAGTCAGTCAATAATTGTATTGTTGAGTCCCTTTTTGAGATAAGTTTTTTCCTTTCTGCTTTTAAGATTTTTTTATCTTGGGATTTGAAGAGTTGTGCTATGATGTTCTAGGTATAGATTTCTTTGTAATGGTTGTTTTTGTTGTACTTCTTGGAAATTTAAAATTATTTTTTGAAATAATTTTCTGTCCTTCTCTTTCCTCTTTGTTGGGTTGCTTCATTTTATTCTGTAATCTCTGAGGCTTTGCTCATTTTTCCTTGATTTTTTTCTGTTTTTCATGTTAGGTCATTTTAATTCATCTGTCTTCACATACTGATTCATTCTCTTGCCCTCTCAGTTCTGCTGTTAGGCTCACGTAGTGCATTTTTCATTTCAGCTATTGTACTTTTCAACTCTAGAATATCCATTTGTTACTCTTAAATTGTTTTAATTAAAAGATTTTTTTAAAAGATTGTATTTATTTATTTGTCAGAGAGGGAGACAGAGAGCATAAGCAGGGGGAGATGCAGGCAGAGGGAGAAGCAGGCTCCCCGCTGAGCAAGGAGCCCTATATGAGATTCCATCTCAGAATCCGGGGATCATAACCTGAGCAGAAGGCAGCTGCTTAACTGAGTGAGCCACCCAGGTGTCCCTGTTACTCTTTTTTTTAAGTAAAATTTCTATTTGTTTCATTCCCCAGTTCCTCGAGTCATTACTAGGTTTTTCTTTAACTATTTAAACAAGGCTTCTTTTAATTTTTAAAAATATTTTAAAAATATTTAAAAATATTTATAATCTATTCTTTTTTTAAAGATTATTTATTTATTGATTGATATGACATAGAGGAGGGAGCCCGACATTGGGCTCGATCCCAGGGTCTTGAGATCATGACCTGAGCTGAAGGCAGCCATCCAACTGGCTGAACCACCCAGGCAACCCTATTCTTTGAAGTCTTTGCATGCTGGGCCAATACAGAATTAGCTCTAATTGACTGCTTTTTTTTTTTTTTTTTGAGTTTGAGTTTGAGTCATACTTTCCTGTTATTTTCATGACTCAATTTTTTGTTGGAAACTGGACATTTTAGATATATCATAGCCAATCTGTAATTTTTCCCCCTGAGAATTGTTGTTTTGCCTTTTTTTAAAAAGATTTTATTTATTTATTTTTAATTAATTAATTAATTAATTAATTTTCAGCATAACAGTATTCATTGTTTTTGCACCACACGCAGTGCTCCATGCAATACATGCCCTCCCTATTACCCACCACCTGGTTCCCCAACATCCCACACCCTACCCCTTCAAAACCCTCTGGTTGTTTTTCAGAGTCCATCGTCTCTCATGGTTCATCTCCCCTTCCAGTTTCTCTCAACTCCCTTCTCCTCTCCATCTCCCCATATCCTCCATGTTCTTTGTTATGCTCCACAAATAAGTGAAACCATATGATACTTGACTCTTTCTTTATTTATTTGACAGAGATCACAAGTAGGCAGAGAGGCAGGCAGAGAGAGAGGAGGAAGCAGGCTCCCTGCAGAGCAGGGAGCCTGATGTGGGGCTCAATCCGAGGACCCTAGGATCATGACCTGAGCCGAAGGCAGAGGCCTCAACCCACTGAGCCACCCAGGTGCCCCTTGTTTTGCCTTTTAAAAAACAAATTATTTGGACTTAATTTTCTTATCCTGTGCTGCCACTGATGTTTTTTCTGTTCTTAAAATTACTATTATTATTTTTTTTCAGCTTGGCTTCCTAGGGTTCACCTCTGAGTCTTAACAGATTAATGATCACCCAGTGATTGTTCAGTAGCTGTGTTTCAAACACTTTGAATCACTAATACCTAAGGCTTTCTGCTGATGGATTTCTGTGGGGATTGGTCAAAATGTTCAGTTTTATGACAATTTTTAAGTCTGCCTAACCGTTTACTTTCCTCCCAACCTCTTGAGTTTGTGTATGGTTTCCCAGTTAACCAGTTTTGTGTGAAAAATCCTATGCTGAATATCCCCTGCAGGTGCGCCCATCCTCCCAGTCAGCCTGAGATGCATGGCAAAGTTATATAGCTCATTTTTATGTCTTTCAAAGTTCTAGGATCTCTCTATTAAAATTTTTGTCTGGTTCCATCCACGTCGTCGCAAATGGCAAGATTTCATTTCTTTTGATGGCTGCATAGTATTCCATTGTGTATATATACCACATCTCCTTTATCCATTCATAAAGAAGATGTGGTATATATACACATGGAATCATGCTTAGTGAAATAAGTCAATCGGAGAAAGACAACTATCATATGATCTCCCTGATATGAGGACATGGAGAAGCAACATGGGGGGGTAGGGGGATAGGAGAAGAATAAATGAAACAAGATGGGATTGGGAGGGAGACAAACCATAAATGACTCTTAATCTCACAAAACAAACTGGGGGTTGCTGGGGGGAGGTGGGATTGGGAGAGGGGGAGCGGGCTATGGACATTGGGGAGGGGAGGCGAACCATAAGAGACTATGGACTCTGAAAAACAACCTGAGGGTTTTGAAGGGTCAGGGGTGGGAGGTTGGGGGAACAGGTGGTGGGTAATGGGGAGGGCACGTTTTGCATGGAGCACTGGGTGTTGTGCAAAAAGAATGAATACTGTTACCCTGAAAAAATAAATAAAATGGGAAAAAAATAAGTAAAAGAAAAAAAAATTTTTGTCTGGTCTGCTAGTCTGTCACTCACACCAACCAAAACTACAACCTTATGCTAATACAGCTGTGGGTTACTAATTGATTAAAGAATGAAGAAGGATGTATCACAGAAAGAAGTAAGAACAAAAATATAAACATGATCATACTAACATGTCCACAAGTCCTCATGGGCAATAACTTGATGTTAGGGTATCAGTTTTGGTTCAGGATGCTTTCTCCCTTGTCGCCTCCCTCAGGGTATATGTTGGGTCTTTGGCATCCTTGAACAGTATCAGAATAAAGACCATGGGGCAGATGAGGAGATGACATATGGATAGCTTGTTCTTTGGAACTACTTTGATCACATAGCAATAAAAAATACCAGCAAGAAGGAGAGAGCTAGTAGGAGGAGGATAGAGGTTTCCATGTCATTTAGTCCATCAACTTTTCAGTTTGGTAGAGCAGGAAAAAGCCAAGGCACAAGGATATTAAGTTTTTGGTCTATAGTTTCATGGTTAATTGGTAAAGTAGTTGTAATTCATACCTAAATCTCCTGGCTATGAATCTTTATTTTTTCTATCATGTCTGACAAAAGCATAAGTTTTGGTAGAACCATAAAATTTTTGAGATAAAAATGAGCTAAAGGTATATAATACCCTCCAGTAACAACTTCCCAATATAAATATAATTGCTATTCACACCCATTAAAACAACCAGCACTTGTTGAATGTCCAATATGTCCCTGTAACTGTCTGTGTAAACTCATTACAGATAATGCTATTAATACTCTCATTTTGAAAAATTAGGAAAGGAGAGATTTAATGATTTGTCTAAGAGTCTCAGAAAGTAAGTGATAGGCTGTGATCTAAACTTGTATATGTTTGAATTCAAAGCATCTACCTTTAAGATCTGTTATATTGCCTCATATATTGTTGGTGAAAGTAATTTAACCCTGTAGTTGGCAGGCTAATGACTATACTGAAATCATTAATTGTGCCTGTGTCACCTAGTCTCTGCTTGAATATCTCCAGGGATGAGAAAATCAGCCCATCTTCAAGTAGCTCCTTTCCTTATATGACCACTTCTGTTAGAGTTCTCTCATGTGGAACTAAATAGTATTTCCTTTGGCTACTCCTGTAATGTTTGGCTTTCTGTATTTATACAGAATAAGTCAGTTTTCTCTTCTGTACGAAGCAAGTCATCTTTAATGTTTGTTTTTTTTTTTGCCAGGTTCAACACTTTTTTCAGCTATTTTTAAAAAAATAAAATTATTTCCCATGTCGGCACTTCTCTTTGTGTGGACTCTAGATAGTTATTATCCTGAGAAACTATTATAGGTAGAAAACATACAATACTAAAAATAGAGTATTATAATAATAAAAATAGTAATAGCTACCTTTAGTAGAATTTTTATTATGTGGCACATATAGTGTTAAATCTTTTATGACTCTTGACAATAACAGAATGAAGAAATAGGCTTACAGAAGCATTGTCTGTCACTTCTGCAGCTAGTAAGTAACCACCACGCTAGAATTTGAACCAAGGTCTGCTTTAACTCCAACTCTTTACTGTGCTGCTCTTTGCTGGCATGGAATTCAGTGTGACTATGTTACTTCCTATATTCTGGGTGTTCTCATTCTATTAATTTAGTTTAAGAATTATGTTAATCTTTTTGGCAGCCATATCATATTTGGCAGCATATTACTTACTTACATGAAGTTTGCATTCAACTAAAACCTATAAAACTTAATAAGATCTTAAATATTTGAGCTTCTGTCTGATCTGGCCTTGCCCTCTTATGTAATTAATTTTCAGTATAGATGCAAGACTTTGTGTTCATGTCTGTGTCTTGGAGAGTTCAGCTTCGATTTCTAGGTTGTCAAGATAATTTTGAATTTTTAAACTGCCATCTATAATATTAACTCTTCCTCCAGATATATATGACCACATACATCTTTGGTAAGTACATTTTTTTGTGTGTTTATCTAGTCTTTGATACAATTTCAAACAGATCAAGGTTGAATAAAGAATCTGTAAGGCATATCTATTTTTTCCCCAAACATTGTTGTTGTGTACATTTCTAAAGTCTCAGACATATGTTTGACCATGCCCATAGTTTTCTTTTCTTCTTATTATTAAGATAATATGGTCACTTTATTTTAAGGTTCTGGTTGGAATGATATTGAGGCTATCAGTTATAATATTTGCTTTCTCTGCCTTCTGAGCAAGACATTTATTACACAGGAAATAGAGAGTTTGGTAGGTGTTCTACTTTTGTATTAGACTCCTGTTAGAAGATATCTGAATAATTTAAACTCCTCTTCACTCTATATAGTATGTTTTGGTACAAGTTTTGTGATCTTTTCTGGGCAAGTATCATACATATTTCTTTTCTAGATAGGCCATCTGTGGTATGCTGCTGTAATAGTATAATTAGGTTTTTCTCTTTAGTTCCTCACTTTTATTATTTACCATACTATATTGTTACGTTCATGAGTTTCTATGTAGAAGTAACTTTTGGAAAGATCACTGGATTAGCTTTGAAAATTTCTGGATTTGGGGACTGACCATGCTCTGTGAACTTGAGCAAGTCACTTAAGCTTTGTGGACCTCAGTTTCCTCAGATATAAAATAGGGATAGTAATATTATTCTTTATCATTTAGGATTACAAAAACAGGTCAGGATTTTGAAAATAAGAAACTGATATCTCACATAACAAGATATCAACAGGTGGGCAATCTAGGACAAGTAGGGTAGCTATGGGAACTTCATAAAAACATTAGGGACTTAAGCTCTTCTAGTCTTTGATTTCATCATCCTTAGTGTGTAGTCCTTTGCCCTCTGGCTTCTTGAGTCATTGCCACAAAATGACTTCTTTAAGTCTGGGCTTCATGTCTATGTTTTAGACGTAAGGAATGGAGAAAGGCTAACTGGTTAAAGGAAAAATATCCTGGTTTTCTCTTAGTGCGGTTTTGTCACTAAGGTTAAGTACCCTCTAAGGATGTCTGCCTGTAGCTCATTGGCCAGAACCATGTTACATGGTCACCCCTTGCTTCAGGGAAAGCTGGGAAAGTGCTTATTTTCGTGTTTTCATCTCTGTAGCAGAGGAAAGCAAAGGAGAAGGGATTGTGTGTAGGGTTTGGGTCAGCTAGTCAACAATCTCTGCCACATTCATAGGATTATTGGAAGGATTCAGTTATACAGTGTAATAAGTTTTCCTCATGCTTTCTACTGATGGTCTTAAAAACTAGAGTGTATCCTGAATTAATTTATTCTACCTTTGTATTCGAGACTCAACATCTATGAGAGTAGTTACTTGAATGTTAAATTAGTTCACTTTATTGCTTATAGTCTAGAAATTGGCATTAATAGGTTTAGGAATAAATACTCCATTGTTTCCAACCAGCTCCTCTGTTTTCAACCAAGTTTAAGTAAGAACCATTCCCAGATCTGACTAACCTTCATGTGGCACACATCCTAACCCTCATTGCCCTGGGTTTGTATTTATAGCTGGGCTTTTCTGTTAGAGCTATGTTGATGGGTTTGAAGAGTACAACAATGTCCCATCTTTTATGTCACATATCTTATTTTCTCTTTGAGCATTGCCGAAAGAACGACATCTTTCTTATCAGTACAATCAACATGGGTATTACTTTATCCCTTCCAAAGCCATTGGTTTCATAATAATAATAATAATAATAATTATTATTATTATTATTTATCATTTTCTCCTAAAGTCCTTCAATTTGCTACACAAAACTTGAAAGTTTCTAGATTGTCATCCAGATTGCTGTTGATAAACATCAATTGTTTCAATGATAGTCAACTGAATTACATTTTAATTTATAAAAGTAAACAACTTTAGGGTATTAAAGCTCCCTGTTAATCAGGAAATATTTTAGGACAATGCTTGTTTTTGCAGAGACTGTTTTCTGGATGATACTTCTGCTTTGAGTGAAAATCATACTGAAGTGTAAAAAGCAGCCTGTTACTAATGGGAAAATAATTGGGAAAGAGGTAGAACTGTAAAGTGACTCTAGCCCTATTGCTTTCTTCAGTGCCTACAAATACTTACAGATTTAAAGAGTTATTTATGAGTCAGAATGCAGCCAGAGGCACATGAAAGATAGTAGGAGAAATCCTGAGCAGCTAGCTCACAGAATAACAGCCCTAATTTGGACTGAATGGGCTAGCTGGGAGGTAAATTTGAAAATAGGCCACGTATCCTGAACATACACACAGGAGCTACCACCTAGTCCTACAACATGAGATAGAGGAAATATCATAATCACTGGTGTTCAGACAAAGTTGTATTATTTTTTTTTTCCATGGAGAATGGTAAAAGTTCAGAAAAGGCCCTGGGAAGTGCCCAAGTCCTAGAGGTGAGCTGAGAGTAGAACGGAGGAGTGAGAATCTTAAATGAGGTCACAGGGAGGTAATAAAATGGAAACTGCCAAAGAATTTGGAAATGATCAGAGAAACTTGCAGAATGTATCATGAAGTTGGAGGCTCTTCAGGTTTCTTTACTTACAAATCTTTTCTTTCTGATGAGATACTGGTAGGTTATAAATTCTGTAATTTTGGGTGGAACAAGACTTTGATTTGTATATAGTTTTCCAGTTTTTTTGTTTTGTTTTTGCTGGCTGCATTTATTTCTTTTTATAGACATTGTTCGAAGTGATGTTGCCCTGGATAAACAGAAAGGCTGCAAGATTGCTCAGCACCCTGATGTTATGCTGGAGCTCCAACGAGAGAAGGCAGCTCAGATGCACCTTGTTCTTCTAAAGGAGCAATTCTCTAATACTTACAGTAATCTCATATTAACAGGTAAGGCTATTGGAGTTGTCTGGAATCTCAGAGCATTATAGATTGTTGGCTTCCATTAGTTAACAACTTGATGCCTGGGAGACATTAAAGTGGGCTGTGGATAAGCCCACATCTGTCTGTCTCCACCCACTATATCCCCTTTTAAATTGTGATGACTTTTGTCTTCCTATAAAAAATATTTATTGTAGTTTACAGATGTATTTGGCTTAAGGTTATAGGCAACTCAGCATGTGTGTTCTCCAAAGACAGAACCAATGAAAACCTAATGAAGCCTTGTAAAAATACGACTTTTTAGGTGTGTGCCAATAGATTTGAAAGAATTACTAAATTTGGTGTCAAGAAGCAGCGATTTTCCTCTTTCTGTGTATGCCCTTTTCATGAACCCAGGGAACATAAAGATGAAATGTAAAAGAGATAATGATCCACAGGCTGAGCTGAGAATGTTCTATTCCTGGTGGAGTTTGAAAATATCTGGAGAATTTGATTTTCTTTTTAAGAACAAAGAGGCTATGAGACAGCCATACTCCCTTACATCCTTGGTTCAAGGAAGGAAGTGAATTTGTGTGAGAGCTCAGAGGAGAAGCAACTTTTTGCAGGGCTGCCTGCAAACTTGGCTGGTAAAGAGCATGTGAGTTGCATGCTTTTGTCAAGTTTTGGGAAAGATTTTAACAGTGACTCTAAAGTGAGAATCATGGAGGACTTAAGATGGATTAAGAAGAGCTGTCTAAGTTACCTCCATTTTCTTGAGGGTATGTAAGACATACCTGCATATATTGATCTAAATAAAGTTTAACAAATCAAAAGTGTCTCTTTCCCCTTGTTTATGAATTTTTAAAAAATAAGGAGATGGAATGTCTGACAGGCTATGAACATCTCACACTTATTTTTGTAAACTCCAAGTTAGGAAAATTTTTAATTTTTTTATAGGCTTCCTGGCATCTCACCAGGAATTGCTGAGTGGCAACCAAATTGTTTTGCTTTAGAAAAAGCACAAGTCTCTTCCAGCTTTTCATCTTGTACCTGGTGGAAAATCCAACAGCATGAGACAAAAGCCAGATTTAAATGTGGCTTTGGTGAGCAGAGAAGAGGATTATGGATTTCATAAGTATAGGCCTTGGTTTTTTTTGCGTTTGATAGGTCATTAAGAGGGAAAACTCAAAAGTGATTTATGACCAGTGCATTATTTCCCCAAGTTGGTTAGTGTAACTGTTTAAGTTTAGATGCTTGGGAAGAACATAGATTTTTTAAATCCAAATTTCTTTATTCTATCTCAGGTGTACAAATGTACATGTATTTAGTATTTTCTAATTCATTTATTAGAAATGAAATATTTTTATTCTGTTCTTATTTTAATTTTAGGTCCTTACTAAAGAGGTCAGACCCCATGTTCTTTAATGTGGCATAGAAAGGGCTTAAGGTAATTCTAACCTTAAACTGTGGATCCAGAGTGTGGCTTGAAGGCGTATTATCTTTGAAAACACAAGTGTTCTATTGAGTTCAATGGAATCTTTTCTAATTCTCAGTAACATAATCCCTTTGGATGTTTATTCGCAGTTCAAACTGTTGGAATCAACATTGTCAACTTTTACCCTGACAACTTGCTTACTTTCCACTAAACAAACTTACCCCAGAGAAGAGCCTCTTTCCTGCTCTCACTTCTCCTAAGCTGCTTCAAAGAGTCCTCAGGCATTTTCCACATTTTTTACCCAAATGCATGTACAGAGGTGGTACCTGGCTACAGACAGGGCATTTGGTTTGCCCCAATTTGTTTACATGAAAGTTCAAAAGGTTTTGGTTCCAGGTGTTGGGAAGAGATGCAGTCACTTCAATTTAGCACCAATGGTAAAACTATTTTAATGTCCTTTAACTAAGTCTTTGATTTTACACAGTGTGGTTTCCTAATTGTTATGAAGTTTAATCCTTGATTTCTTGTATAAATTTTGAGAACATGGTCTCCAGACAGCTAAACATAATATTTAAACATAACTAAACTAACTTTTGTAAATATTTCCCTTTTCAGTGATGAATGTATATTGGTAAGGAGGGTGAGGTTGAAGGGGCAGAGACCTCTCAAGTGAAGTGACTTTCTTTACCAACATGTTCAGAACACCTACTCTAGGATTTCTGCTTGGTGATGTTCCACTTATTTTGTGTAACTCTGGCATAATATTTGAAATGTTTGCAGTGCAAGTATTTATGTGGGACAGGATGAAGAAACTGGGCCTCCCAAAGTCTCAGAAAGAGCTCATTTTCTTCATGCTTCTGCCCTCCTCTCAACCCTTCTCTTTAATTATTTACAGAATTTCATGTATATGGGTAGCAGGGTATCATTATTGTTTACTGGTCAGTTGTGGTATATTCTTTATTTTAAAATTGGATAACTAAGATCATAGTATGGGAAAAAACAAAGTCAGCATAGTAGAAAATTGATAAAGTGAAATGTCAGAGAGTTAAAAGCATATTAAAAATGAGGGTTGTTGCCCTCCACCTCGCTAGCAAGCTCTTGTTCTTAGATGTTCCATCTTTGGCTGATGTCACCATCAGTGTTGAGGTGAAAGGTATGCCTTCATACTCTGCATTCCAGCCCATGAGCTCTCTTAAACAGCTCAGACGCAAGCAAATGTTATTCTAGCTTTGAAGGTCTTCTGACTATTCAGTAAAGGAGAACAACTCTGCAGTCCTTGTGACAGCCCAGTTAACAGAAATTAATAACAGTTCTTTAATATGTATGTCTTATTCAAGTATTCCTCCTTATATCATAGTTTTGGAAAAGTGGATTGTATTTTTGCCTGGTATTAAGCATAATGTTTTCCATGTGAATGATTTACATAGCAATGGAAATAATATTAGCCTTACCTAATCTAGAAGGTTTTTGAAATAAACTCCAAGGTTTTGGGAAGGTGATGGAGTAATACCAATAGAACATCAGTGATTGCATTATTTTAAATGGTGACAACTATCATGCTGCACTTTTTATACTGACTTAAAAAACATGAATGTATGCTTGTCCTGTAGCTTCCAGTTTGTCCCAGAGCTTTTAAGAAAGAACAGGGATTGTTCTTTCATATCTTTGTGTTCTCATGATTCTTAATGTAATAATGTTCTATATATTTGTTCTATATATCTGCAGTGTATATGATGAATGAATTCACTTGGGATAATTTGACAGCTAATTAATAACTTTTATAGGTTCAGATTCAGTTACTCATTTCCCCTTATCCTTGCCCCACTCCTATACTTTTTGAGGTGTAAATACAGCTTTTGTGGTAGATTGCTATAATCAAACGAAAAAGTCAGTTTTAAAGGGCAATGTGTTTTCTAGGATTTTGTTTATAACAAGCTTCTGGAGGGCAAGGAATGTCATATTTGTACATTATTCTTCATAGTATAGGGAGCATAGTGAATGATCTTGAAATGAGGTCAAATTTAAACAAAATTTATTTAGGCTGTCAAGTCATAGTCAACACTCTATAACGAGGCAGCCTGAAAGGAAACCATTATAAATGGATGGCATTACTTAAGACGCTTTTCAGTGAGGACTCTTCTCATGTTAATGGTGCCACTTTTTGTTTTGTACCTCCTTTTTCAGTCTTATGTTCCAAAGTGGATTGGGATCCTAATGGTCAGCTTTACTGTGTTACTGTGCAAATGAATTGAGCAAAAGAAGCTCATTCTTCCCTGTTGTGGCCCATTCTTCTAACTTTAGTTGAGCAAAGGGTTCAAATAAATGGAACAAGAACTGTTCTTTCATTTCCCATAAATCATAATTCTCAGAGAACATTTCCAGGTCTTTTAAATTATTTGGATTACATTCTATGGATTAAATATAACTTTATTTAACTATTTCGCCATCAATGTACAATAATTAAATACATGTTGGCACACTTACTTCTGTAGAGTATATTTCTCAAAGTGGGATGTCCGGGCCAAAAGCTTTGTATTTTTAAATTTCATAAAATCAGGGTTTTTGTGGTATAATTTATAAGAAAAAATAAATTTTGACAAATGTTATATATCATAGAGTCAAATAGCCACCACACCATCAAGATACAGATTTCCCTCACCCTAGAAGTTCTCTCATCTCCCTTCATAATCTCCTTTCCCTCCCTCTAGTCCTTAGTTGTATCTGATCTGATATTTGTTTCTAAATGTCATATAAATAGAATGATGAAGTGATTGGGTGTCTCATTTCTTTCACTTAGCATAATTCTTTTTGAGATTCATTCACTTGTTGCATATATCAGTATTTCATTCCTTTTTATTGTTGAGTAATATTTCATGTTGTGAACATGCTACAATTTATCCATTCCTCTGTTGGTTTGTTTCTAGTTTTTGGTGATGATGAATAAAGCCATTCACTATAAACATTTGCTCTCAGCTCTTTGTGTTGACATTTTTTTCCTTTTTTGGGGTAGTACGGTACCTAGGAGTGGGGATGCTTGATTTCATGTTGTCTATTTAACTTAAATGAAGCTGCCAGATTGTTTTCCAAAGTGGCTGATACTATCTTGTATTCCACCAGTATGCGAGAGTTCTATTTCATCCACATTTTTGCCAGCAATTATTATTGTCTGTCATTTAAATAAGCCAGTGAATATATAGTAGTATCTTGTGGCTTTAATTTGCAACTTACCTGATGACTAATAGTTTTGACCATCTTTTATGTGGTTATTTGCTGTCTATATATCTTCTTTGGTAAAGTGTCTGTTTAAGCCTTTTCTCTATTAAAAAAATAATGAGTTTGTTTTCTTACTGTTGAGTTTTGAGAGTTCTGTATATATTTTGGGCTATGTGTCCTTTTTCAGATACATGATTTGCAAATTTTTTTTTTCTGTGACTGCCCTTTTCCTTTTTTTTTTTTTTAAGAGAGGGGGAGGAGCAAAGGGAGAGGGAGAAAGAGAATTTTTTGTGGGGGGAGTGGGGAAGAGGGGAGGAGAAGGGGAGGAAATGAGGGAGAGAGAGAATCTTAAGCAGGCTCCATGCCCAGTGCAGAGCCCACTGTCAGGCTCTATCTCACAACCTTGAGATCATGACCTGGGCCAAAATCAGAAGTTGGATGCGTAACCAACTGAGCCATCCAGACACTCGTGTTTTGTTTTTTTTTTTTTTTTAAGATTTTATTTATTTATTTGATAGAGAGAGAAAGAGACAGAGATAGCAAGAGAGAGCATGATCAGGGAGGACAGGGAGAAGAAGGCTCCCCATAGATCAGGGAGCCTGTTGTGGGACTCCATCCCAGAACCCTGGGATCATGACCTGAGTTGAAGGCAGATGCTTAATTAACTGAACCACCCAGGCACCCTCTCTTTTTATTTTCTTAACAGTTTCTTTCAGAAAGCAGAGTCTTAATTTTGATGAAGTACAATTTTTGAATTTTTTTTTTTTGGTTTGCATTTAAAATTGTAAAACACCTTGCCAGATAATTTTCAGAAAAAATTTTGGTAATTCCTATTCCTATTAATAGTGTATGGAGAGTAGTTATTTCCTAGCGTTCTCATTAGCAATGGGTATCCGTATTCTTTTGAATCTTTCTCAGCTGAAGAGGTGAGAAATATCTCATTTTTGGAATTTTCTGGTGATAGCCAGAGAAAGTATATTTTCACATACTTATTGTTGATTTTCATTTTGTTTTGTGAGTTACCTATATATATTCTTTGTCCCTTTTTTTTTAGATTGGTGTTTATCAGTTTGTAAGTACTCTTTGTGAATTAGGAATGTTAATCCTTTGTCATATGTATTGCAAACCATTTTTCCTGGCAATCATTAGTCTTTTTACTCTTTTTAATTTAGAGCTTTAATCTCTTATTATAACTGGAGTATATGTTTATATTAGTGTGATGGAAGTATATCACATTATTTTCTTCCAAGCTATGAACGCACTGTTTTTAAAATAAAACATTCTTTTAGCACTAATTGAAACATCATATATGTTATATATTATACTCCCACATACACATGTACCTCTTTCTGAACTGTATTTTCTGTAACTTTTCTATTCTTTATTTCTGTGCCAATGCTATACTGTTTTGATATCTGGTAAAGTTTATTAACCACTCTCATTTTTTTCTCCAAGGTTTTCAGAGCTATTCTCATATAATTACTTTTTAAAATGAATTTTGAAATTATTCCAGTTCAAGAATACTGATCACTGGATTCTGATTGGAATTATATTCAATTTATATCCTGATCTGGAGGGGATTGATATTTTTCTGATATTAAGTCTTCCACTTAAGAATTTGGTTACATTTCTTTACTTGTTCAGTTCTTGTTTTATGTCATTTGAAAATATTTCATAAATTTTTTTCCTGTACCTTTTTTGTGAATGTCTTTCTCTTCATTACTTATTTCCAGGGTAAGAAAGAAGCTGTTTATCAAAGACAGAGGTAGATTTGGTCTCTTTTCCAAATTTTTACCAAGTATTTTCCATTTAATTTCGTAAAACCTCACAAACAATATTGAAAAATCGTGGTAATAGTTGCTTTTTACTTTGGTGAAATGACTTCATTTCATATGCATGAACATCCGAATATTTATCCACTAAAACTAATACTTTATTTTTTTTATTTATTTTTTTCAGCGTAACAGTATTCATTGTTTTTGCACAACACCCAGTGCTCCATGCAATACGTGCCCTCCCTATTACCCACCACCTGTTCCCCCAACCTCCCACCCCCGCCCCTTCAAAACCCTCAGGTTGTTTTTCAGAGTCCACAGTCTCTTATGGTTTGCCTCCCTTTCCAATTTTTTTTTTTATAAACATATAATGTATTTTTATCCCCAGGGGTACAGGTCTGTGAATCGCCAGGTTTACACACGTCACAGCACTCTCCATAGCACATACCCTCCCCAGTGTCCATAACCCCATCCCCCTCTCTTGATCCCCCTTCCCCCAGCAACCCCCAGTTTGTTTTGTGAGATTAAGAGTCACTTATGGTTTGTCTCCCTCTTGATCCCATCTTGTTTCATTTATTCTTTTCCTGCCCCCCAAACTCCCCATGTTGCATCTCCACTTCCTCATATCAGGGAGATCATATGATAGTTGTCTTTCTCTGATTGACTTATTTCGCTAAGCATAATACCCTCTAGTTCCATCCACGTTGTCGCAAATGGCAAGATTTCATTTCTTGATGGCTGCATAGTATTCCACTCTGTGTGTGTGTGTGTGTGTGTGTGTGTGTGTGTGTGTGTGTGTATACACACCACATCTTCTTTGTCCATTCATCTGTTGATGGACATCTAGGTTCTTTCCATAGTTTGGCTATTGTAGACATTGCTGCTATAAACATTAGGGTGCACGTGCCCTTTTGGATCACTATGTTTGTATCTTTAGGGTAAATACCCAGTAGTGCAATTGCTTGGTCATAGGGTAGCTCTATTTTCAACTTTTTGAGGAAAAGTTTTCCAGAGTGGTTGCTGTTTTCCGAGTGCTTGCACCAGCTTGTATTCCCACCAACAGCGTAGGAGGGTTCCCCTCTCTCCACATTCTCGCCAGCATCTCATTTCCTGACTTGTTAATTTTAGCCATTCTTACTGGTGTGAGGTGGTATCTCATTGTGGTTTTGATTTGTATTTCCCTGATGCTGAGAGATGTGGAGCATTTTTTCATGTGTCTTTTGGCCATCTGGATGTCTTCTTTGCAGAAATGTCTGTTTGTGTCCTCTGCCTATTTCTTGATTGGATTATTTGTTCTTTGGGTGTTGAGTTGAAATCTGTTGTTTTTAAAACTTCAGTTGACACAGTATGGTAAGATAAAACTAGTTGGAAACTATTTTGAGCTCTGCTTTTAACTTGTGATAACTTCATGATAAGTCTCCCTACCACTCTGAACTTTGGATTTTTCAGTTATCTAGGATGTGTATAAGCATGGGTAAAATAAAGCACAGAGAGTCACTCAGTGTCCTAGAAAAGAAAGGTCTGAAAATATGTCATATGGGAAGCATTGTTCATAATTTTTTGGTCAAGTATTTTGAATTCCTTAAAGGCATGGCACGAACTAGATGAATATTACTTGGTATTAGACTTTTCCTGATTATCCTAACATGAAACTCTGATACTGTGCAGGACAGAAATTAGGTGGTATTCTACATACTAGAATGAGTCTATCACTGTTATCAACATAATGAAATGTCTCCGTAAAAGTCAGTGACCATATATAAGCCCACAGCCATGAAGTATAAGATTAGTTCCCCTTTCCTCTAGCTGCTTTATTATTATTATTATTATTATTATTATTATTATTAGATTTTATTTATTTATTTGACAGAGAGAGCACAAGCAAGGGGAGTGGTAGGCAGAGGGAGAGGGAGAAGCAGGTCCTCCCACCATGCAGCAGGGAGCCTGATGTGGGGCTCAATCCCAGGACCCCAGGATTGTGAACTGATCTGAAGGCAGATGCTTAAACAAGCATCTGAGCCACCTTAAACAACCTAACGCACCCAGGCACCCTATTTTATGGTTTTAAGTACAAAGATACAATCACTTGTTGGTGGGTCCTTTTATGAACCTTCACATAAATGAAAAAAATGTTTTTTTGCAAACTCAGTTTCTTATTCTTAGATTTAACAGACATAAAGTTACAGTTTAGTAAATATAAGAAAATATACAACATAAAAAAGGATATAATTATACAAACTGTACATTTTGTTGTATTGACAATTAGTATAATCACTAAAGGATGTCTTTAAAAAGTGTTCATGTTCAGACCCTTTGAGTAGGATATAGTGTCCTTCCTCATCTCTTATTATAGTCTTTGGCTTAAAATCTAATTGATCTGATATAAGGATTGCCACCCCAGCTTTCTTCTGATGCCCATTAGCATGGTAAATTGTTTTCCATCCCCTCACTTTAAATCTGGAGGTGTCTTCGCGTCTAAAATGAGTTTCTTATAGGCAACATACTGATGGGTTTTGATTTTTTATCCATTCTGATACCCTATGTCTTTTGAAACAATTTTAAATATCTATGACCCTAACGTGGGAGCAGCCAACTATATAAACCACTTAATAACAAAATCAAAGAAACACATCAATAAGAATACAATAATAGTAGGGGACTTGAACACTCCCCTCACTGAAATGGACAGATCATCCAAGCAAAAGATCAACAAGGAAATAAAGGCCTTAAATGACACACTGGACCAGATGGACATCACAGATATATTCAGAACATTTCATCCCAAAGCAACAGAATACACATTCTTCTCTAGTGCACATGGAACCTTCTCCAGAATAGATCACATCCTGGTCACAAATCAGGTCTCAACTGGTATCAAAAGATTAGGATCATTCCCTGCATATTTTCAGACCACAATGCTCTGAAGCTAGAACTCAATCACAAGAGGAAAGCTGGAAAGAACCCAAATACATGGAGACTAAACAGCATCCTTCTAAAGAATGAATGGGTCAACCAGGAAATTAAAGAAGAATTGAAAAAATTCATGGAAACAAATGATAATGAAAACACAACAGTTCAAAATCTGTGGGACACAGCAAAGGCAGTCCTGAGAGGAAAATATATCGCGATACAAGCCTTTCTCAAGAAACAAGAAAGGTCTCAAGTATACAAACTACACCTAAAGGAGCTGGAGAAAGAACAAGAAAGAAACCCTAAACCCAGCAGGAGAAGAGAAATCATAAAGATCAGAGCAGAAATCAATGAAATAGAAACCAAAAAAAACAATAGAAAAAATCAATGAAACTAGGAGCTGGTTCTTTGAAAGAATCAATAAGATTGATAAACCCCTGGCCAGACTCATCAAAAAGAAAAGAGAAAGGACCCAAATAAATAAAATCATGAATGAAAGAGGAGAGATCACAACTAACATCAAAGAAATACAGACAATTATAAGAACATACCATGAGCAACTCTACGCCAACAAATTTGACAATCTGTAAGAAATGGATGCATTCCTGGAGACATATAAACTACCACAACTGAACCAGGAAGAAATAGAAAACCTGAACAGGCCCATAACCAGTAAGGAGATTGAAACAGTCATCAAAAATCTCCAAACAAACAAAAGCCCAGGGCCAGACAGCTTCCCAGGGCAATTCTACCAAACATTTAAAGAAGAACTAATTCCAATTCTCCTGAAACTGTTCCAAAAAATGAAATGGAAGGAAAACTTCCAAACTCATTTTATGAGGCCAGTATCACCTTGATCCCAAAACCAGACAAGGATCCCACCAAAAAAGAGAACTACAGACCAATATCCTTGATGAACACAGATGCAAAAATTCTCGCCAAAATACTAGCCAATAGGATTCAACAGTACATTAAAAGGATTATTCACCACGACCAAGTAGGATTTATTCCAGGGCTGCAGGGTTGGTTCAACATCCGCAAATCAATCAATGTGATTGAACACATTAATAAAAGAAAGAACAAGAACCATATGATACTTTCAATAGATGCTAAAAAAGCATTTGACAAAGTACAGCATCCCTTCCTGATCAAAACTCTTCAAAGTGTAGGGATAGAGGGCACATACCTCAATATTATCAAAGCCATCTATGAAAAACACATCGCAAATATCATTCTCAATGGAGAAAAACTGAAAGCTTTTCCGCTAAGGTCAGGAGCACGGCAGGGATGTCCATTGTCACCACTGCTATTCAACATAGTACTAGAAGTCCTAGCCTCAGCAATCAGACAACAAAAAGAAATTAAAGGCATCCAAATCGGCAAAGAAGAAGTCAAACTATCACTCTTCGCAGATGATATGATACTATATGTGGAAAACCCAAAAGACTCCACTCCAAAACTGCTAGAACTTGTACAGGAATTCAGTAAAGTGTCAGGATATAAAATCAATGCACAGAAATCAGTTGTATTTCTGTACACCAACAACAAGACAGAAGAAAGAGAAATTAAGGAGTCAATCCCATTTACAATTGCACCCAAAACTATAAGATACCTAGGAATAAACCTAACCAAAGAGACTAAGAATCTATATGCAGAAAACTATAAAGTACTCATGAAAGAAACTGAGGAAGACACAAAGAAATGGAAAAATGTTCCATGCTCCTGGATTGGAAGAATAAATATTGTGAAAATGTCTATGCTACCTAAAGCAATCTACACATTTAATGCAATCCCTATCAAAATACCATCCATTTCTTTCAAAGAAATGGAACAAATAATCCTCAAATTTATATGGAACCAGAAAGACCTCGAATAGCCAAAGGAATATTGAAAAAGAAAGCCAAAGTGGGTGGCATCACAATTCCGGACTTTAAGCGCTATTACAAAGCTGTCATCATCAAAACAGCATGGTACTGGCACAAAAACAGACACATAGATCAATGGAACAGAATAGAGAGCCCAGAAATAGACCCTCAACTCTATGGTCAACTCATCTTCAACAAAGCAGGAAAGAATGTCCAGCGGAAAAAAGACAGCCTCTTCAATAAATGGTGCTGGGAAAATTGGACAGCCACATGCAGAAAAATGAAATTGGACCACTTCCTTACACCACACACGAAAATAGACTCCAAATGGATGAAGGACCTCCATGTGAGAAAGGAATCCATCAAAATCCTTGAGAAGAAAGCAGGCAGCAACCTCTTCGACCTCAGCCGCAGCAACATCTTCCTAGGAACATCGGCAAAAGCAAGGGAAGCAAGGGTAAAAATGAACTATTGGGATTTCATCAAGATCAAAAGCATTTGCACAGCAAAGGAAACAGTTAACGAAACCAAAAGACAACTGACAGAATGGGAAAAGATATTTGCAATGACATATCAGATAAAGGGCTAGTATCCAAAATTTATAAGGAACTTATCAAACTCAACACCCAAAGAACAAACAATCCAATCAAGAAATGAGCAGAGGACATGAACAGACATTTCTGCAAAGAAGACATCCAGATGGCCAACAGACACATGAAAAAGTGCTCCACGTCACTCGGCATCAGGGAAATACAAATCAAAACCACAATGAGATATTACCTCACACCAGTCAGAATGGCTAAAATTAACAAGTCAGGAAATGACAGGTACTGGCGAGGATGTTTAGAAAGGGGAACCCTCCTACACTGTTGGTGGGAATGCAAGCTGGTGCAAGCACTCTGGGAAACAGCATGGAGTTTCCTCCAAATGTTGAAAATAGAGCTACCCTATGACCCAGCAATTGCACTACTGGGTATTTACTCTAAAGATACAAACGCAGTGATCCGAAGGGGCATGTGTACCCGAATGTTTATAGCAGCAGTGTCTACAATAGCCAAACTATGGAAAGAACCTAGATGTCCATCAGCAGATGAATGGATCAAGAAGATGTGGTATATATACACAATGGAATACTATGCAGCCATCAAAAGAAATGAAATCTTGCCATTTGCGTCGACATGGATGGAACTAGAGGGTATCATGCTTAGTGAAATAAGTCAATCGGAGAAAGACAACTATCATATGATCTCCCTGATATGAGGACGTGGAGATGCAACATGGGGGGTTAGGGGGATAGGAGAAGAATAAATGAAACAAGATGGGATTGGGAGGGAGACAAACCATAAATGACTCTTAATCTCACAAAACAAACTGGGGGTTGCTGGGGGGAGGTGGCGTTGGGAGAGGGGGAGGGGGTTATGGACATTGGGGAGGGTATGTGCTATGGTGAGTGCTGTGACGTGTGTAAACCTGGTGATTCACAGACCTATACCCCTGGGGATAAAAATACATTATATGTTTATAAAAAAAAAATTGGAAGGGTAGGCGAACCATAAGAGTCTATGGACTCTGAAAAACAACCTGAGGGTTTTGAAGGGGCGGGGGTGGGAGGTTGGGGGAACAGGTGGTGGGTAATAGGGAGGGCACGTATTGCATGGAGCACTGGGTGTTGTGCAAAAACAATGAATACTGTTACGCTGAAAAAAAATAAATTAATTAAACAAACAAACAAACAAAAAAGTGTTCATGTTCTCGGGCATCTGGGTGGCTCAGTGGGTTAAGCCTCTGCCTTCGACTCAGGTCATGATCCCGGGGTTCTGGGATCAAGCCCCGCATTGGGCTCTCTGCTCAGCGGGAAGCCTGTTTCCTCCTTCTCTCTCTTTCTCTGCCTATTGTAATCTCTGTTTGTCAAATAAATGAATAAAATCTTTAAAAAAAAAGTGTTCATGTTCTGCTTCTCTCAAAATTAGATTTAGGAGCATCAATTGATTTTCTCTCCCAAGCTGATACAAACTTTGTATGAATCACAGAATGAATTTCCTTGTTTGCAGGAGTATTTGTGTTAAGAGATGTGCAGAAATGATTATTTCTTGATTTTCAGCCATAGTCTATAAAAGATGATGTAGGGAAGAGTACTTTGAATTAATTTTAACTTTAGTTTTCTTGTTCTCTAACTATGAAAACAGTTTCTATTACATTCCTTCAGTTAGGCTGATGGCATCACATCAAACGTAATTGAATAAAAGCAATTTTTTTGGACAATGAATTAAATGCTGATGGTTCTAGGCAGGTCTGATTGAAATCAGTGGCGTATTTTAGAGTATTTTGGTCAGTGATATCCAAGGACAAGAAAGTTGTGGGAGAGGGTGTATAAGCGCTCCAGAAGATGTGTAGATAAAACCCCGTCGAGTAGAAGAGTTTGCTAATAAATTACTGTCAGATAATTATTAGTTCTATAAATTTTTACTTATTCTGGGAATGGAGTGTGAATTTTCATAATTGGGAGGAATTGATAATGTATATCATCTGTTAGTTTATTTTCAGTGTATTTCAACATGTTGCAGTTCACATGTGCCCAGTTAAGTGGATTTAAAGAGATTTTTAAAAAACAAATTGGATTAAATATGGTTCTAGTAATGCCAGCACAAAGAACAAAAAGAAAATTGCAAAGCTGATGGTCTGTCTTTTTCTTAAAGTTTTTATTTATATTCCACTTAGTTAACATACCATGTAATATTAGTGTCAGGTGTACAGTTTAGTGATTCAATACTTACATACAATCTCTGTCAGCCACATAATTTGGTAAAAATAATCTGACAAGAAGTTATCCAAAAAATTTCTGAATTATCGAGACTAATAGAAAATTGTAATTAATTGAATTTATATATTATTTTCAATAATGTGTCTTATTAAGCATTTACTAATTCCCAGATATTATTAAATACTATTTTTTAAAAGATTTATTTTTTATTTATTTGACAGAGAGAGAGATCACAAGTAGATCACAAGCAGAGAAGCAGGCAGAGAAAAAGGCAGAAACAGGCTCCCTGCTGAGCAGAAACCCCGGTGCGGGGCTCAATCCTAGGACCGTGAGATCATGACCTGAGCGGAAGGCAGAGGCTTAACCCACTGAGCCACCCAGGCGCCCCAATAGGAGAAATAGGAGAAAAAAAGGTTTTGAACCATTATCAAAATAAAATAACTTTAATGTGTTGCTTATTTAATTTTTAGCTGATTAAAAGTTTCTATTTTGACCTATTTTTGTAATGTAACTAAAATATAACTGCAGTAAGAGCATGTGTAATATATAATGTATTACATATATATAATTACATATTTCATATATATTAATACTTGTATATGAATGATTTATTATAAAAATGTTTTACTCATATGTATTCAAAAAAATTTAAGAGACCACCAGCCTAAGAAGTTGTTTGTTCCTCAAAGCAGTATAAGAGGGTAGATGTGAGCAGAAACTTTAGGGTTAAACTGACCCAGGTTTTGATGCTGTGCTGACTATGTACTAGCTGTATGGAGCTTGGGGAAACTACTTCATCTCATTCCCATTAGTGAAATAGGGAAAGTAATAATTTATATGGTTTTTGAGGGTTAGATTAACTAATATTATGAAGTGGTTAATACAAAGCCATACACTCCATGAGTGTTAGCTGTGTTTTGTTATTACAATTATTATTTTATTATTAATAAAGAGATTGTCCTTCAGGGAACCCTCCATAAACAAGCTCATGTCTCAGGTACTGCCACAATGCAAAGTGAAAAAGAGCTAAACAGATTTCAAAAGATGCAAGTCCTTAAGTTTCATGATTGTTGTCAGGACCATAGTTTTTCATGCATCTCGTGTGTGTGTGTGTGTGTGTGTGTGTGTGTAAGGGCCGAGGTTTTGGAGGAAGTAGAATATTTATAGAGATTATAGGAGTATGGGCACATGAACATGCTTGTCACCCTTTTTCACTAGAGCAGCTCTGGTCTCTGCACAGGAGAAATGCAACCATCCTACAATTTTTTTAGTTTTTGACCTATTCCCTTTGAATGTATAGCTTCAGCTGTTAGTTTACTTATTCCTTTCCTTAGTATGAAGATAACTCACAGGTCTGTAGATAAAGCTTCACACATAATCTGGGTGAATGAAAGTATGGTGAGAGTAGGAAGTGATAAATTGTACTATGCAGCAGGAAAAATAACATTTTGTTCTTTTGGAATAGCCACCTGTTCCTCAGGTGATTCTTGTTTTAAAATATATTATTGTTACAGTGATTGATGGTTAATATATTAGGGAGATATTTTTAGAGCTGAGAGACCTGGATTTTAGCTTCACCATTTGCTTCACATACCCTGGGGCAAGCCTCAGCTTCTTCATATATAAATTTGGAATCATAGTGTCTGCCTTTTGTCAATATTCATTCAACCCATATCGGAGCACCTATCATGTGTTAGTACTGTGCTGTCCACTGGGGATATGTAGATAAGACTTGATTTGATACCTGCCCTCCCTGAAAGTATAGTACTTCTAATAGGGAAACAAATACAAATAATTGTAGCTTGCTGTGATTAGAGCTATATTAGAGGAGTAAGTCTGGATTGGCCTAGGGGAATCAGAGAGGTCTTCATGAAGGAAGTGATGCTAATGATCTTTGAGTTTTTGCTCTTACATACAAATTCTTGTTAGCACTTATTTCAGAAATTAAGGACTATTTGGTAAACTGAAACGGAAAAGCACAGGAACATTTTTCTTCAAAATTGTTGGCAGCTTCTGATGTCTTCAAATAAAAGAAAATTAGTTTACAAGTAAGAACCATATCTTTTTTTTTCTTGTACACTAGAATTAGAGATATTATATGTATGTACCTGCAGATGAGATTTGGAATTGTTGAGCAACTTGGAAGATCTCAATCTTTCTTCTTTTGGTTCTTTTTTCTCATCTCTCTTTTGCTTAGGTGAGGATATACATTAGGGCCTCACCTTCTGTTTTCTTCCTCCAGGTTTTAATCTACACCGTGGCTTGAATTGTCACATATAGGTAGGTTCTGGTTTTATGGGATCTGTAGTTTATAGAATTTTATTTGCCCTCTTTAAGACAAAGAATATAAAATTATGAACTGAAAAGAACACACCAGTATTTATATGGAAAGGCAAAAGACCTAGAATATCCAACACAGTGCTGAGGAGGAACAAAGTCAGAGGACTGACATTACCCAACTTCAAGACTTGCTGTAAAGTTGTGGTAATCAAGATAACATGGTATTGGTGAATGAATAGACAAATAGATCATGGGATGGAATAGAGAGCTTAGGAGTAGACCCACACAAATATCTGATCTAGTCTTTTTTTTTTTTTTAAAGATTTTATTTATTTGACAGAGACATAGCGACAGAGGGAACACAAGCAGCGGCATTGAGAGAGGGAGAGAAGCAGGCTTCCCACTGAGCAGGAGCCCGATGCAGGGCTCCATCTTAGGACCCTGGGAACATGACCTGAGCCAAAGGCAGAGGCTTAACCGACTGAGCCACCCAAGTGCCCCTGATCTAGTCTTTGGCAAACTGATCTTTGACAAGAGGAAAGGTAATTCAGTGGAAGAAGGTTAGTCTTTTCAACATATTCTGATGAAACATCTAGACATCCACATTAAAAAAAAATCTAGACAGACAATTTATGTTTCACAGAAATTAACTTAGAATGAGTCATAGATCCAAGAGAAACATTAAATGATAAAACTTCTAGAAGATAACATAGAAGAAAATCTAGGTGACTTTGTAGTCAGTAGCATGAGTTATGAAATGAAAAGTTAAGCTTCCTTGAAATGAAGAACTTTTACTCTTCAAGAGACACTGTAAGAGAATGATCAAGTAGGTCCAGAAATCCTCTGCATTCTTAAATTTTAATTTGGGATAATATAAAAAATATTTTATGTTTGATTCATCAAAAAATTATCTTCCTTCTTTCTATACATACATTGTGGTATATTTCACAAGTGAATTTGTTCATGCTCTACAAACTTGTTAGAAATTTCTGTTTTATGAAAGGAAAAATGATGAATAGGGAAGATTTGAATGATGCTTTTAGGAATCTTTTGGGTAATTTCAATAGAATTTTTGGGTTTCCTAATCCATTGATAAGGAACAGATGAATAAAGATATTTTTCTTCTATCATCAGGATTTAAATAAAATGTTTAATACAGTAAAAAGGCTTTTCAATTGCCAACTTCCATATTTCCTGAAAATATTTGTGAAAATGGGACTCTATCATCATATAGATGAGTCTTCTTGATAAATCTTACTCTTTCTTGTGCATTGACGTCATACTTCATTTTAGAATAGGGCAAATACTTATTATCCTGTGTTCCTAAGGCGCGGAGATATACCTGTCATGGTATAGCTGTAAATGGTGGAGCTTCTGCATACACCTTGAGGAGCGGTTCCCACATTTGTTCTGTGGCTGCTTTCCTTTCTCTTCAGAGTAAACTTCAGACTGAAGAGCCAACCAAGAACTGAAAACCAATCTCCTTTTCAAGTGGGCCTGTTCAAAAGAAGAGTATATGCTAAGCAGGAAACAGTACAGGAAACTAATGCTAAGGAGCATGCCTTTTTCCACTAAAGCAGTTTCACGATAATAGTTTCTTAAGAGAGAAACCCCCAAATTAATGTTCTTTTGTTTTTGAATTAGATAATTCTATTTATGTTGCTTAAGAGATGTTGGTTATGACACAAACTTATTTACTAATATGATTTTTGGAGAATAAATTGGCCTGTCTCCTTAAAGATTATTTATGCTCCTGTCTCCATCACATCACTTTCTCCCAGGCCTGTATTTCTTGATTCTCCATATGAGTAGATTTGCAGAATCTGATTTTCATGGGACCTCACAAAACCAGTCTCATATCCAACAATAATGTTTACTACTTTTCTTTATTTTTTTTCCCTTAAGATTTATTTATTTGAGAGAGAGCAAGGGAAAGCATGAGCAGGAGGGGGAAAGGGAGAAGGAGAGAGAATCTCAAGCCAACTCTAAGCTGAGGGCAGAGCCCAACATGGGGCCCAGTCTCATGATCCTGAGATCATGACCTGAGCAGAAACCAAGATTTGGAGACTTAACTAACTGTACCATTAACCTGAGCAGAAATCAAGATTTGGAGGCTTAACTGATGGAGCCTCTAGTTTTATTTCTTCCAACTTAGTTCTACCTTTAATGAGTCCCTTTTTTTTTTCCTCATGTGCTGGCAGTATTCAGTCCAGTGTATGGATATTTTTTTTTTCATGTCATTTTCAACCTCTTTGTAGAAGAGGCTAATGGAAGAGAAGAACAGGGCCCCCATTTGTTATGCAGCCAAAATACCTTCTATGATGTTTGGGGGCCATTCAGTGCTGCCACTATGTTCCATTTTTTTTTTTCCCTCATAAGAAGAGACAGTAAAGAGCTAGCCCCATATAACACAAGAGCTTCCTGCTTAGCATTATCATTCCATTCTTGGAATGACACATTCTGGAAATGGAACCCCATTTTTGTCTGGGAAATAATCCATTCCACCCTGTGCCAGTTGGGCATAACTCTTGTTTCCCTGGTTGAGGTCATTTCAGCATTTAGTACTCTAGGCAAGAATTCCAAGAAACTCATAAAACCTAACCAGATAAAACAATTTTCTAAATTGAATATAAATTTGTAGCTGAGAGTGTTATTAAAATCAAGTCCAACCCTGCCAAATTACAGGTAAATAAACTGAGGCTACTTGTTCAAGGACACATAGTTGCCTAGAAGGGACTAAAATCTAGGCTTTGTACTCTTGAATTCTTTGCTCCTACTGCCCTGCAAAATGCTATCTCTCCTGGAAATGAAATATCTTCTGTCCAATTGAAAAAGAATTATATAATTAAAGGATTAATTTATGTATGTACTCCAAAAATTTTATTGAGGAGACATTCTGTCTAATGCAGACGTAGGCCTTAACAACAATGTGGAGGTGAACACATCATTATTGTAGCCCCAGATAAGTTATGTGTCTGTGGGTGTGACTGACAGGCAGATCTACAACAATGCAAGGAGAGAAGTACTGTATTCTCAAATGTCAGGACCTGGAGTAACTTGGTTTGGGGAATAGGGCAGTACCTGAGTCTTGAAGGAAGAATATGAATTATAAAATTAATGAGAAGATAGTTTAATTTTATTGAAAATGTGATACATCATTTAACCCTTTAAGGTGTCCTGAGAGTTCTAAGTTTCTTAGGTGTCAGTTATGGGAGTATCCAATGTAAGAAACCACTTCATGTTAAGAGGATTAAGCCTACAGGACAAATATAAGAGGGATTTAAAATTCTCTTTAGGTCTTGTCTCTTAATTTTTGGCGGCTGGATGGTAGTTTCTAATATGGTTTCTCTTTAGGGTAATGATTAGATTTTAGGCATAGACAATGGAGAAAAACAATATTCCTTTACCATATGCTTATATTTTTAATAGAATTATAACTTTTTACCTAGGTGATAATATAAATTAGTCATGAAATGGTATGTAGAGAGAAAACAGAAGAAACATTTCTTTTTTTTTTCCATTTTATTTATTTTTTTCAGCATAACAGTATTCATTCTTTTTGCACAACACCCAGTGCTCCATGCAAAACGTGCCCTCCCCATTACCCACCACCTGTTCCCCCCACCTCCCACCCTTGACCCTTCAAAACCCTCAGGTTGCCCCAACCTCCCACCCCTGACCCTTCAAAACCCTCAGGTTGTTTTTCAGAGTCCATAGTCTCTTATGGTTCGCCTCCCCTCCCCAATGTCCATAGCCCGCTCCCCCTCTCCCAATCCCACCTCCCCCCAGCAACCCACAGTTTGTTTTGTGAGATTAAGAGTCATTTATGGTTTGTCTCCCTCCCAATCCCATCTTGTTTCATTTATTCTTCTCCTATCTCCCTACCCCCCCCTGTTGCTTCTCCATGTCCTCATATCAGGGAGATCATATGATAGTTGACTTTCTCCAATTGACTTATTTCACTAAGCATGATATGCTCTAGTTCCATCCACGTCGTCGCAAATGGCAAGATTTCATTTCTTTTGATGGCTGCATAGTATTCCATTGTGTATATATACCACTCTTCTTTATCCATTCATCTGTTGATGGACATCTAGGTTCTTTCCATAGTCTGGCTATTGTAGACATTGCTGCTATAAACATTTGGGTACATGTGCCCCTTCGGATCACTATGTTTGTATCTTTAGGGTAAATACCCAGTAGTGCAATTGCTGGGTCATAGGGTAGTTCTATTTTCAACATTTTGAGGAACCTCCATGCTGTTTTCCAGAGTGGTTGCACCAGCTTGCATTCCCACCAACAGTGGAGGAGGGTTCCCCTTTCTCCACATCCTCGCCAGCCTCTGTCATTTCCTGACTTGTTAATTTTAGCCATCCTGACTGGTGTGAGGTGATATCTCATTGTGGTTTTGATTTGTATTTCCCTGATGCCGAGTGACGTGGAGCACTTTTTCATGTGTCTGTTGGCCATTTGGATGTCTTCTTTACAGAAATGTCTGTTCATGTCCTCTGCCCATTTCTTGATTGGATTGTTTGTTCTTTGGGTGTTGAGTTTGCTAAGTTCCTTATAGATTTTGGATACTAGCCCTTTATCTGATATGTCGTTTGCAAATATCTTCTCCCATTCTGTCAGTTGTCTTTTGGTTTTGTTAACTGTTTCCTTTGCTGTGCAAAAGCTTTTGATCTTGATGAAATCCCAATAGTTCATTTTTGCCCTTGCTTCCCTTGCCTTTGCCATTGTTCCTAGGAAGATGTTGCTGCGGCTGAGGTCGAAGAGGTTGCTGCCTGCATTCTCCTCAAGGATTTTGATGGATTCCTTTCTCACATTGAGGTCCTTCATCCATTTGGAGTCTATTTTCGTGTGTGGTGTAAGGAAGTGGTCCAATTTCATTTTTCTGCATGTGGCTGTCCAATTTTCCCAGCACCATTTATTGAAGAGGCTGTCTTTTTTCCATTGGACATTCTTTCCTGCTTTGTCGAAGATTAGTTGACCATAGAGTTGAGGGTCAATTTCTGGGCTCTCTATTCTGTTCCACTGATCTATGTGTCTGTTTTTGTGCCAGTACCATGCTGTCTTGATGATGACAGCTTTGTAATAGAGCTTGAAGTCCGGAATTGTGATGCCACCAACTTTGGCTTTGTTCTTCAATATTCCTTTGGCTATTCGAGGTCTTTTCTGGTTCCATATAAATTTTAGGATTATTTGTTCCATTTCTTTGAAAAAAAATGGATGGTATTTCGATAGGGATTGCATTAAATGTGTAGATTGCTTTAGGTAGCATAGACATTTTCACAATATTTATTCTTCCAATCCAGGAGCATGGAACATTTTTCCATTTTTTTGTGTCTTCCTCAATTTCTTTCATGAGTACTTTATAATTTTCTGTGTATAGATTCTTAGTCTCTTTGGTTAGGTTTATTCCTAGGTATCTTATAGTTTTGGGTACAATTGTGAATGGGATTGACTCCTTAATTTCTCTTTCTTCAGTCTTGTTGTTGGTGTACAGAAATGCAACTGATTTCTGTGCATTGATTTTATATCCTGACACTTTACTGAATTCCTGTACAAGTTCTAGCAGTTTTGGAGTGGAGTCTTTTGGGTTTTCCACATATAGTATCATATCATCTGCGAAGAGTGATAGTTTGACTTCTTCTTTACCAATTTGGATGCCTTTAATTTCTTTTTGTTGTCTGATTGCTGAGGCTAGGACTTCTAGTACTATGTTGAATAGCAGTGGTGATAATGGACATCCCTGCCGTGTTCCTGACCTTAGCGGAAAAGCTTTCAGTTTTTCTCCATTGAGAATGATATTTGCGGTGGGTTTTTCATAGATGGCTTTGATAATATTGAGGTATGTGCCCTCTATCCCTACACTTTGAAGAGTTTTGTTCAGGAAGGGATGCTGTACTTTGTCAAATGCTTTTTCAGCATCTATTGAGAGTATCATATGGTTCTTGTTCTTTCTTTTATTAATGTGTTCTATCACATTGATTGATTTGCGGATGTTGAACCAACCCTGCAGCCCTGGAATAAATCCCACTTGATCGTGGTGAATAATCCTTTTAATGTACTGTTGAATCCTATTGGCTAGTATTTTGGCGAGAATTTTTGCGTCTGTATTCATCAAGGATATTGGTCTGTAGTTCTCTTTTTTGATGGGATCCTTGTCTGGTTTTGGGATCAAGGTGATGCTGGCCTCATAAAATGAGTTTGGAAGTTTTCCTTCCATTTCTATTTTTTGGAACAGTTTCAGGAGAATAGGAATTAGTTCTTCTTTAAATGTTTGGTAGAATTCCCCTGGGAAACCGTCTGGCCCTGGGCTTTTGTTTGTTTGGAGATTTTTTTTTTTTTTTTTAGATTTTTTTTCCCTTTTTATTAATTTTTTCAGCGTAACAGTATTCATTCTTTTTGCACAACACCCAGTGCTCCATGCAAAACGTGCCCTCCCCATCACCCACCACCTGTTCCCCCAACCTCCCACCCCTGACCCTTCAAAACCCTTAGGTTGTTTTTCAGAGTCCATAGTCTCTTATGGTTCGCCTCCCCTCCCCAATGTCCATAGCCCGCTCCCCCTCTCCCAATCCCACCTCCCCCCAGCAACCCCCAGTTTGTTTTGTGAGATTAAGAGTCATTTATGGTTTGTCTCCCTCCCAATCCCATCTTGTTTCATTTATTCTTCTCCTATCCACCTACCCCCCCATGTTGCTTCTCCATGTCCTCATATCAGGGAGATCATATGATAGTTGTCTTTCTCCGATTGACTTATTTCACTAAGCATGATACGCTCTAGTTCCATCCACGTCGTCGCAAATGGCAAGATTTCATTTCTTTTGATGGCTGCATAGTATTCCATTGTGTATATATACCACATCTTCTTGATCCATTCATCTGTTGATGGACATCTAGGTTCTTTCCATAGTCTGGCTATTGTAGACATTGCTGCTATAAACATTCGGGTACACGTGCCCCTTCGGATCACTATGTTTGTATCTTTAGGGTAAATACCCAGTAGTGCAATTGCTGGGTCATAGGGTAGTTCTATTTTCAACATTTTGAGGAACCTCCATGCTGTTTTCCAGAGTGGTTGGACCAGCTTGCATTCCCACCAACAGTGGAAGAGGGTTCCCCTTTCTCCACATCCTCGCCAGCATCTGTCATTTCCTGACTTGTTAATTTTAGCCATTCTGACTGGTGTGAGGTGATATCTCATTGTGGTTTTGATTTGTATTTCCCTGATGCCGAGTGACGTGGAGCACTTTTTCATGTGTCTGTTGGCCATCTGGATGTCTTCTTTGCAGAAATGTCTGTTCATGTCCTCTGCCCATTTCTTGATTGGATTGTTTGTTCTTTGGGTGTTGAGTTTGATAAGTTCCTTATAGATTTTGGATACTAGCCCTTTATCTGATATGTCGTTTGCAAATATCTTCTCCCATTCTGTCAGCTGTCTTTTGGTTTTGTTAACTGTTTCCTTTGCTGTGCAAAAGCTTTTGATCTTGATGAAATCCCAATAGTTCATTTTCGCCCTTGCTTCCCTTGCCTTTGCCGTTGTTCCTAGGAAGATGCTGCTGCGGCTGAGGTCGAAGAGGTTGCTGCCTGCGTTCTCCTCAAGGATTTTGATGGATTCCTTTCTCACATTGAGGTCCTTCATCCATTTTGATGACTGTTTCAATCTCCTTACTGGTTATGGGCCTGTTCAAGTTTTCTATTTCTTCCTGGTTCAGTTGTGGTAGTTTATATGTCTGTAGGAATGCATCCATTTCTTCCAGATTGTCCAATTTGTTGGCGTAGAGTTGCTCATGGTATGTTCTTATAATTGTCTGTATTTCTTTGGTGTTAGTTGTGATCTCTCCTCTTTCATTCATGATTTTATTGATTTGGGTCCTTTCTCTTTTCTTTTTGATGAGTCTGGCCAGGGGTTTATCAATCCTATTGATTCTTTCAAAGAACCAGCTCCTAGTTTCATTGATTTTTTCTATTGTTTTTTTGGTTTCTATTTCATTGATTTCTGCTCTGATCTTTATGATTTCTCTTCTCCTGCTGGGTTTAGGGTTTCTTTCTTGTTCTTTCTCCAGCTCCTTTACGCGTAAGGTTAGGTTGTGTACTTGAGACCTTTCTTGTTTCTTGAGAAAGGCTTGTACCGCTATATATTTTCCTCTCAGGACTGCCTTTGCTGTGTCCCACAGATTTTGAACTGTTGTGTTTTCATTATCATTTGTTTCCATGAATTTTTTCAATTCTTCTTTAATTTCCTGGTTAACCCATTCATTCTTTAGAAGGATGCTGTTTAGTCTCCATGTATTTGGGTTCCTTCCAGCTTTCCTCTTGTGATTGAGTTCTAGCTTCAGAGCATTGTGGTCTGAAAATATGCAGGGAATAATCCTAATCTTTTGATACCAGTTGAGACCTGATTTGTGACCCAGGATGTGATCTCTTCTGGAGAAGGTTCCATGTGCACTAGAGAAGAATGTGTATTCTGTTGCTTTGGGATGAAATGTTCTGAATATATCTGTGATGTCCATCTGGTCCAGTGTGTCATTTAAGGCCTTTATTTCCTTGTTGATCTTTTGCTTGGATGATCTGTCCATTTCAGTGAGGGGAGTGTTAAAGTCCCCTACTATTATTGTATTATTATTGATGTGTTTCTTTGATTTTGTTATTAATTGGTTGATATAGTTGGCTGCTTCCACGTTAGGGGCATAGATATTTAAAATTGTTAGATCTTCTTGTTGGACAGACGCTTTGAGTAGGATATACTGTTCTTCCTCATCTCTTATTATAGTCTTTGGCTTAAAATCTAATTGATCTGATATAAGGATTGCCACTCCAGCTTTCTTCTGATGCCCATTATCATGGTAAATTGTTTTCCACCCACTCACTTTAAATCTGGAGGTGTCTTCGCGTCTAAAATGAGTTTCTTGTAGGCAACATACTGATGGGTTTTGTTTTTTTATCCATTCTGATACCCTGTGTCTTTTGATTGGGGCATTTAGCCCATTAATATTCAGGGTAACTATTGAGAGATATGAATTTAGTGCCATTATAAGCCTAACCTATTAGTAAGGTGACTGTTACTGTATATTGTCTCTGTTCTTTTCTGATCTACTACTTTTAGGCTCTCTCTTTGCTTAGAGGACCCCTTTCAATATTTCCTGTAGAGCTGGTTTGGTGTTTGCAAATTCTTTCCGTTTTTGTTTGTCCTGGAAGCTTTTGATCTCTCCTTCTATTTTCAATGATAGCCTAGCTGGATAGAGTATTCTTGGCTGCATGTTTTTCTCGTTGAGTGCTCTGAATATATCATGCCAGCTCTTTCTGGCCTGCCAGGTCTCTGTGGATAAGTCTGCCGCCAATCTAATATTTTTACCATTGTATGTTACAGACTTCTTTTCTCGGGCTGCTTTCAGGATTTTCTCTTTGTCACTAAGACTTGTAAATTTTACTATTAGGTGACGGGGTGTGGACCTATTCTTGTTGACTTTGAGGGGGGTTCTCTGCATCTCCTGGATTTTGATGCTTGTTCCCTTTGCCATATTAGGGAAATTCTCTCCAATGATTCTCTCCAATAGACCTTCTGCTCCCCTCTCTGTTTCTTCTTCTTCTGGAATCCCAATTATTCTAATGTTGTTTCGTCTTATGGTGTCACTTATCTCTCGAATTCTCCCCTCATGGTCCAGTAGCTGTTTGTCCCTCTTTTGCTCGGCTTCCTTATTCTCTGTCATTTGGTCTTCTATATCACTAATTCTTTCTTCTGCCTCATTTATCCTAGCAGTGAGAGCCTCCATTTTTGATTGCACCTCATTAATAGCTTTTTTGATTTCAACTTGGTTAGATTTTAGTTCTTTAATTTCTCCAGAAAGGGCTTTTATATCTCCAGAGAGGGTTTCTCTAATATCTTCCATGCCTTTTTCGAGCCCGGCTAGAATGTTCAGAATCGTCATTCTGAACTCTTGATCTGACATATTACCCATGTCTGTGTTGATTAGGTCCCTAGCCTTTGGTACTGTCTCTTGTTCTTTTGTTTGTGGTGATTTTTTCCGCCTTGTCATTTTGTCCAGATAAGAGGATATGAAGGAGCAAATAAACTACTAAAAGGGTGGCAAAGACCCCGGAAAAATGCGCTGTAACCAAATCAGAAGAGACCCCAAATTGTGGGGGGGGGGAGAAAGGGGGTAAAAAACAGGTTCTGAAAAAAAAAGAAAAAAAAAAAAGAAAAAAATTTAAAAAATAAAACAAATAAAAAAATATAAAAAAGAAAGAAAAAATATATATATTTAGATGAACTAGTCAAAAAACGTTAAAAAAGAAAAGGTAAAAGTTTTAAAAAATTTAGCAGAAGAAGAAAAAAGAAGAAAGAAAAAAAAATTGAAAAAAGAAAAAAAAATTGAAAAAAGAAAAAAAAATTGAAGTAGCCGCAAGACTAAAGAATCATGGGGAGAAAGCCATGAGTTCCGTGCTTTGCTTTCTCCTCCTCTGGAATTGCTCTGCTGTCTTAGGAATTGAATCTGCTTTTTCCTTGATAGATGAACTTCGTCCTGGCTGGATATTTTGTTGATCTTCTGGGGGAGGGGCCTGTTGTAGTGACTCTCAAGTGTCTTTGCCCGAGGCGGGATTGCACCGCCTTACCGGCGGCCGGACTAAGTAATCGGCTCGGGTTCGCTTTTGGGAGCTTCTGTTCCCTGAACGCTTTCCGTAGAGTTCCAGAGGACGGGAATGAAAATGGCGGCCTCCTAGTCTCCGGCCCGGAGGAGCCGAGAGCCTGGGGCCCCACTCCTCAGTGCTCCCCCAGAGGACAGCACCCAATCACTCCCGTATCCCCAGCCTCTAGCCGCGCTCCGAGCTCACTCAGCCCGCGACCAGTTCAAGGTAATCCCGAGCTGAGAGTTCAGTCCTCGGCTCTGTCTCTGCAGCCGGCTTCTCCGTTCTAATACCTGCGAGCTCTCTGACACTCTGACACCCCCGATCCTTCTGTGACCCTGCGGGGCCTGGGGCCACGCTGGCCCCGCGTGGGCTTCACCCTGGTTTAGCCTCTGGAGCAATGTCCCTCAGTGGAACAGACTTTTAAAAGTCCTGATTTTGTGCTCCGTTGCTCCGCCGCTTGCCGGGAGCCGGCCCCTCCCCCCGCGGTCTATCTTCCCATCGTTTTAGATTCACTTCTCCGCCAGTCCTACCTTTCAGAAAGTGGTTGATTTTCTGTTTCTAGAGTTGCTGTTCTTCTTCTCTTCGCTCTCCCGTTGGATTTGTAGGTGTTTGGAATGTTTAGATAAGCTATCGAGCTGATCTCCTGTTACCTGATGTAGTCTCAGGCTGCTACTTCTCCGCCATCTTGACTCCTCCCAGAAGAAACATTTCTGAATAGGACGGGTATGCTGTGCTACTAAAGTAAACTGATCTTTTTTTCCCTCTAAACAGTGTCTCCTCTTTCTCTTCTTTGGGGTTGCTGCAGATCATTTTCAGTATGACCTCTTTTTAGTTTATGCTGGTTAGTTATGGTTATGGTTATGGTTAGTTATGGTTAGTTTATGCTGAAGTTATGAAATACCTGCTTAGTACTTTCCTCCTAATCTCTCTGAACACTAAAAGTTTTTAACAGCCTCTTAGGTCCTCTCACCCCAAGGCTGTTCTCCTACCGCCTAGTTTTGTGTTTCTCTATTTCTTTGTTCTTAGCTGTTTCCTGTCTTGTGGTTCATAATGACAGTATTTTCTTTTAACTCTTCGGGAGCTCTGAAGCATCTTTCAGAGAAGAAACATGCAATGTCATCTGCGTTGTTATTTATAATTTCTTCATTTAGGGAGGAATGTTATTTTATGGGAGTTAGATAAAAATTTTTATGCCCTCTTTGAAAAAGCAAAACAGATTTAAGCTACTAAGAAGGTTTCCTTACAATTAGTCCTATCTTGCTTCTTTGTGGAATATTAATGTTTGCAAAAAGCTAGTGGGATACCCTCTTAAAAAGATGAGTCCAGGAGATACTTAGTGTTCATGCACCCCAGTGTTCGTAGCAGAATGTCCACAATAGCCAAACTGGAAAGAACAGAGATCCCCTTCCACAGAAGAATGGATAAAGAAGATATGGTCCGTATATACAAAGGAGTATTACTCAGCCATCAGAAAGGATGAATACCCAGCTTTTGCATCAACATGGATGGGATTGGAGGAGAATAAGCTGAGTGAAATAAGTAGAGAAAGTCAATTAGCAGATGGTTTCACTTGTGGAACATAAGGAATAACATGGAAGACATTAGGAGAAGGAAAGGAAAAGTGGATTGGGAAAATTGGAGCAGGAGATGAAGCATGAGAGACTGTGGACTCTGGGAAACAAACTGAGGGTTTTGGAAGGGAGGGGGATGAGGGTGTGGGTGAGCCTGGTGGTGGGTATTAAGGAGGGCATGGATTGTATGGAGCACTGGGCGTGGTGCATAACCAGTGAATCATGGAACACTGAAAAAAAAATTAAGGTGTTAAAAAAAACTGGTCAAACATAAAAAAAATATGAGTGTGTATATTTATTTATTTATGTTCAGTTAGCCAGTATACAATACATCATTAGTTTTTGATGTAGTGTTCAATGATTCATTAGTTGCCTTTAACACCCAGTGCTCATCAGAATACCGGCCCTCCTTAATATCCATCACCAGGCTACCCCATCCCCCCACTCTCCTCCCTTATGTAACCCTCAGTTTTGTTTACCAGAGTCCAGAGTCTCTTGTGATCTGGGGCAGGATGGTAGAGAAGTAGGGGACCCTGTTTCAACTGGTTCCCTGAATTTAGCTGGATATCTACCAAACCGTTTTTGAACACCTAGGAAATCAGTTTGAGGTGTACTTTTTTTTAAATTTAAATTTTATTAGTTAACATACAGTGCAATATTGGATTTTGGAGTAGAATTCAGTGATTCATCACTTACATTTAACACCCAGTGTTCATCAAAAGTGCCCTCTTTAATACCTGTCACCCATCTAGCCCATCCCCCCCACCACCACCCTCCATCAACCCTCAGTTTGTTCTCTATCATTTATAGTCACTTAGAACTTGAGGTATGTATTTTTCACTCACTTATATCTTGCACTAGAATTTAATAAGGAAGGGATAAGAGGATCAGATTTGAAAATGGAAAAGATGGAAAGAAAGGCCCAGGGAGAGGAATAAGCCACAAACAATAAGTTAGAGCCAAAGATGCTTCCCACCCCTACTTCAGAGTTTTGGAAACTTCATGAGGAGACAGCGACTTTTCCTATCTGCATTTTTGAAAAGCAGGAGACCTGACTTTCATTTCTTGTTCCTCTACTTACTTGTGTTTTGATTTAGGACATTCCATGAACCCATTTTTTTATCTGTAAAATGGGGATAATTATTCCCAGTTGCAAATGCTTCACTGATCAACTCAAATCAGGATAAACTAAGAAGTATTTAAAACCTAGACTATACAGAAGGATGAATTAATAAGATAGAAGGGGAGCATATATTAAGGACATTCTTAGTTTCAGTGGGAAGTTTACTTAACAACTCTAGACGTCATTTTCTCATCTCTAAAATTGGCAACAAATCATTATCTACCCCACAGAACTGTTATGAGAACTAAGTAAGTAAAGCACTTAGAAATGTGCCTGACACTGGGGCACCTGGGTGACTCAGTGGGTTAAAGCCTCTGCCTTTGGCTCGGGTCATGATCCCAGCGTCCTGGGATCGAGCCCCGCATCGGGTTCTCTGCTCAGCGGGGAGCCTGCTTCCTCCTCTCTCTCTCTCTGCCTGCCTCTCTGCCTACTTGAGATCTCTGTCTGTCAAATAAATAAATAAAATCTTAAAAAAAAAAAAAAGAAATGTGCCTGACACTAAAATTAACAAGCCAGGAAATGACAGATGTTGGAGAGGATGTGGAGAAAGGGGAATCCTCCTACACTGTTGGTGGGAATGCAAGCTGGTGTGGCCACTCTGGAAAACAACATGGAGGTTCCTCAAAAAGTTGAGAATAGAGCTACCCTACCACCCAGCAATTGCACTACTGGGTATTTACCCTAAATATACAAATGTAGTGATCTGAAGGGGCACATGCACCCAAATGTTTATAGCAGCAATGTCCACAGTCACCAAACTATGGAAAGAACCTAGATATCCACCAACAGATGAATGGATAAAGAAGATGTGGGGTGTGTGTGTGTGTGTGTGTGTGTGTGTGTGTGTGTATACACACATACACATACATACCATGGAATACTGTGCAGCCATCAAACACATACACATACATACCATGGAATACTATGCAGCCATCAAAAGAAATGAAATCCTGTTAAAATCCTGTCATTTGCAATGACATGGTTGGAACTAGAGTGTATTATGCTGAGTGAAATAAGCAGTCAGAGAAAGACAATTATCATATGATTTCCCTGATATGGGGAATTTGAGAGGCAGAGTTGGGAATTCGGGGGGTAGGGAAGGAAAAAAATGAAACAAGATGGGATCAGGAGGGAGACAAAGCATAAGAGACTCTTAATCTTACAAAAAAACCTGAGGGTTGCTGGGGGCAGGGCGGTTATAGAGAGGGTGGTTGGGTTATGGGCATTGGGGAGGGTATGCGGTATGGTGAGTTCTGTGAAGTGCGTAAACCTGACGATTCACAGACCTGTACCCCTGGGGCAAATAATACATTATATATTAATAAAAATAATTAAAAAAAAGAAAAGTTCCTGACGTATGTTAAGATTCAATAAATTTTGGTTATAGAATAATTGTAGACAAAATAGAATGCTGGATAAAGGAACAAGTTTTTAAATTATATACTATTGTATGTTCAGTGGAATGTTATGCATCTATTAAATTGGATATTTTTATGAAAAGGAAAAAAGGCATGATATTAAAAAAAACCCTTTCATAGTAACAAAACTAACTGCTCAGTGATTTCAGTTTTGTTTTGAAAAGGGATATAGTTTTATGAAGACCTGAAGAAAATATGTAAAAAATATGGTTTATATCTGAGTGGTACATTGTGGGTGATTTTAATTTTCTTCTTTATTTTTTTTTGTATGGATCTTACTCATCTAGAAAAAAAAATCTTTTTTGCATGATTAAGGCAAAACCATACTATGTTGTATACGAGAAAAATACTTTAAAATGTGATTCAGAAAGACTGAAGATAAAAGCATGTGAAAGTGTATTAGGATGTCCACACAAAAACTAGTACACAAATATTCGTAAAAGCATTAGTTATAATAGCCAAAAAGTAGAAACAACCCAAATATTCAAAAATGATGAGTGAATAAAGTTAGGACCACGCTATAACATGGATCATTCTTGAAAATATTATGCTAAGCTAGTCACAAATGCCACATTCTTGTGTGATTCCATTTATTTGAAAAGTCCAGAATAGTCATATCAATAGAGACAGAAAGTAGATTAGTGGTCTTTTGGGGCTAGAGGCTTGGGAGGAAATGGGGAATGACTGATAATGAGTACAGAGTTTCTGTTTGAGGTGATGACAGTGTTCTATAATTGAATATGATGATGGTTGCACAATTCTGTGAATATTCTATAAACCATTGAATTGTACAGATTAAACGGGTGAATGGTATGGTATGTGGATTAAAACTTTAAAAAAGTATAGTAGGCAAATATCAAAAAGAGTAGGAGTCAAATAGAAATATCAGTGACTATTAAGCTAAAAAGCATTAAGTAAGGCAAAGCAAACTTTACCATGCTAATAAATACAAAGTGCAATAACAACTGTAAATATCTATGTGCCAAATAACTCCAAACAATTTTCCTAAAACGGAAATTTAATATAAGAGATTAAAGGACAAGAAATTCAAGAAAGAAAAGGAAAATAATTCACCTTTCAGTTCAACATAGATCAAGTAGATACCAAAAATATGTGTAAATACAGAAATGTATATGTATATAAATATACACATATGCTTTTGCTTTGAAATAAGGAATATACCATCTTTTTGAGTGCTCCATGGAACATTCTCTGAACTTGATTGTAAAAAGAAAATCTCAATATATTCCCTGAAGAATAAGTATGTAAGTATGTAGTATGTAATGCAATAAAACTAGAAATTAATACAAAAACAACTGCCATGGAACCCTGCCCCAACCTGAAAAGTGAAAAAACAAAAAACAAGAACAACCCAAGAAATAAAAACTCAAGAAAGCTCTCTTAATTCCTGAGTCAAACAGAAAATACAGTCTTAAGTAAATCATTTTTTAGAGAATAATGGTAATCAAAATACAAGATGTCAGAATCTATGGGATAAGGTAAAGCAGTACTCATAGGAAAACTTGGAGCCTTAAATAATTATCTCAGGAAAGATAAAACAAAAGATAAAAAAAATGAAAAAATACATCTATACACTTTGATAATAGGATGTATTTGCATAAAGAAATTCAAAAGGGAAACATAAAAGTGATGATCTAGGAATGGATGCAGGCAGGGGCCTAGGATGACTAAATGGTCAGAGAGGGAGACTATATGCCTACTTAGAATGTTTTGCTTCTTTTTTTTTTTTTAATTTCTTTTCAGTGTAACAGAATTCATTGTTTATGCACCACACCCAGTGCTCCATGCAATACGTGCCCTCCATAATACCCACCACCTGGCTCCCCTGACCTCCCACCCTTCAAAACCCTCAGATTGTTTTTCATAGTCCATGGTCTGTCATGGTTCATCTCCCCCTCCAATTTCAACTCCCTTCTCCTCTCCATCTCCCCATGTCCTCCATGTTATTTCTTATGCTCCACAAATAAGTGAAACCATATGATACTTGACTCTTTCTGCTTAATTTATTTCATTCAGCATAATCTCTTCCAGTCCTGTCCATGTTGATACAAAAGTTGGGTATTCATCTTTCTGATGGAGTCATAATACTCCATAATGTATATGGACCACATCTTCCTTATCCATTCATCTGTTGAAGGGCATCTTGGTTCTTCCACAGTTTGGCAACTGTGGCCATTGCTGCTATAAACATTGTGGTACAGATGGCCCTTCTTTTCACTACATCTGTATCTTTGGGGTAAATACCCAGTAGTGCAATTGCAGGGTCATAGGGAAGTTCTATTTTTAATTTCTTAAGGATTCTCCACACTGTTTTCCAAAGTGGCTGCACCAACTTGCATTCCCACCAACAGTGTAAGAGGGTTCCCCTTTCTCCACATCCTCTCCAACATGTGTTGTTTCCTGTCTTGCTAATTTTGGCCATTCTAACTGATGTAAGGTGGTATCTCAATGTGGTTTTAATTTGAATCTCCCTGATGGCTAGTGATGATGAACACTTTTTCATGTGTCTGATAGCCATTTGTATGTCTTCGTTGGAGAAGTGTCTGTTCATATCTTCTGCCCATTTTTTGATATGATTATCTGTTTTGTGTGTGTTGAGTTTAAGAAGTTCTTTATAGATCCTGGATATCAACCTTTTGTCTGTACTATCATTTGTGAATATCTTCTCCCATTCCATGGTTTGCCTCTTTGTTTTGTTGACTGTTTCCTTTGCTGTGTAGAAGCTTTTAATCTTGATGAAGTCCCAAAAGTTCATTTTCGCTTTTGTTTCCTTTGCCTTTGGAGACATATCTTGAAAGAAGTTCCTGTGGTTGATATTGAAGAGGTTATTACCTACGTTCTCCTCTAGGATTCTGATGGATTCCTGTCTCACGCTGAGGTCTTTTGCTTCTTAAACTATTAGAATATATATTGAAGACTTTATCATTACTCATTTTTTTCAGGAAAATATGTGGAAACCTTAACAATTATGATAGATAGCTGAGAGAGGAATTCTTGGGAGGAGGAATGGGCTATACTTTTCAAGAAATGTCCATTTTGGAGAATGAATTGTGTTCACATGGCCATATCTATATTATATAATTTAAGCTTCTCAGAAGTCAACAAGTCTGACTGGAACTACAAACATGGTGAATCTGTCTTTTTAATGCCTGCTATATCCTGGGTGTGTTATTCTTACAACACACATTAGAACACAATTAGAACATTAGGTGTTCTAATTCTTTTTTTTTAATATTTTATTTATTTGACAGAGAGAAATCATAACTAGGCAGAGAGGCAGACAGAGAGAGAGGAGGAAGCAGGCTCCCTGCGGAGCAGAGAGCCCGATGTGGGGCTCGATCCCAGGACTCTGGGATCATGACCTGAGCCGAAGGCAGAGGCTCTAACCCACTGAGCCACCCAGGCGCCCCTAGGTGTTCTAATTCTTACAACAACTTTGCAAAAATTCGCGGTGATATCCACAATTTACATCTTAAGAGGCTATGGTGTAGGAAAGCTAATGGACTAGGTTGGTTTTGAATGTGTGACTCCCAAACTTCATTGGTCTCCTTTCCTCACCCGACACTGTCCCCAGACTATCACTGATTATGCTTTGGATATATTGAAGTTGTAGCATTTTAGAACTGTTGATGCTCAGGTTCCTCAGAATTTTCTCAATAGTTTTCCTCTTTGAATTTTTCATTGAAAATAGTGAACTGACATTATTTCCAAGGGCCAGTGGAGGTGCTTTGGACTGAACATGTTTGACCACAGCTTGCCATCTTTAGAGTAATGGATTAGCTGAGTCATGACAGTTATTGACCTGCTTATTAATAATTACAATAAGAGCTACCACTTATTGAGAACTTATATAGTAGGCATTATATACACTTATTGGATTTTCTAATGTTTACCATATAGTAAGTTCTGTGGGATGTTATTAAGTGTTGGGGGGGTGTGGAGAAAGGTTGCATGGTTAAGCTGGTTTGGGACATACTGAGTAAAACCATTATTTCACTAAAGAATTTATGAGAGCTTTTAATATGCTGATATACATATTAATTTATATGAGGTGGATATAGAATGTGGTTTTATTTGACTACTAACACTTTATCTCTCCTCTTCCTCCCCACTTTCTCTATGTCTTGAGACTGGGATGATCTGAAGAATATACTTTCAAAACACTGTCTGAAAGGGTTTGTTTGGAAACCTCAGTATTCTTAGCATTGTAACATGTACATGCTACATGTAACAAAGATGAAAGCAACTTTTGAGTTAAAGAACCTTCAAAAGGAAAGCTCAGAGAATTAAAAACCCATAGTGAATTTTTTTTTAAGTTAATGAACAAAGTAACATATCCTTTATTGAAAGAGAATATGGTAAAGAGACCAGAAAAAAATGATACGGCAGAACAGCAACATCAAGACATTTGAATTAGGGACATAATAATGACATTCATGCCCCCATAAAAGGGTAAATTAAAAGCAGCTGGGACAGATGAATATGTTGGCAAAGCTATCAAGAAATATCACAGTTGAGAATGGAGCACAAAATACCAAAAGGAACATGTATGTGACTTTGTGTCCTTAAAAAAAAAAAAAATCAGAGCAGCAAAGGAAAGAGCAACTAAGGCCAGAAGAGCTCTAAAGCTCTAGCTTTAAAGTACTCATTTGTAGATTGATGAAGCTGTGAGTATTCTAGAAATAATTGTGGACCAAGAGTCTGGAGTTTCTTATTCAGTTTTTGTTCTGCAGATAGCAGTTAAGTGGCTCTGGACAAATAATGTTATTTACCCTTATTTCATAACGTTCAGGTTAAATGAGGTAGTGAATGTGATTTCCTATGCTACATAGTAGGAACTTAATAAGCTTAGTTGTAGCTCTGTGTCTCTTGGAGTATGTAAAAGAAGGTTGGGATACTTTAGAACTTCTAGTTCATTTTCTGATTTTATGGGATTCTATTACAAGAGGCTGCCAAGAACTAATAATATAAAAAGAATATTTTTATCACTGATAGCAATGTTGGTCTGTAAATAATGTCTCTCAAGGCTTTTTACTATCACAAGGAGAAAATATAGGTTTGGTTTTCTGTTTTTGTTTTTTTTTTTTTTTTAAATCCCTAGTTAAGGTAAAGTCCACGTGTTTGAATTGAAAGATTATCTGGACTCAGGGAGATTCCCATGGGAAAGAGGCTACAGTGGGTTTTGCAGATTGAGGGACTAAAGCAATAGTTCTCAAATATAAGTAACCATAAGGGTCCCCTGGGTAACGTGTTAGAAAAATGCAGATTTATAGGCCACAGCTCTAGAAGGGGAGGCAGGAAATTCCATTTTTACCAATAAGCACCTCAGATGTTTTCGATCTTTGATCACACTTTGAAAATATTGAGCTACAACCTATATAAAACTATCATCATACTAATAGAATAAGGTACAATAACGATATACAGATGAAAGAATGAGTTTTAGAAAATTTATTAATATTTTTGCATTTTTGATCACCAGATTAAATTCTTTGAAATATTTTTTCTTATTCTGGTCATCTTTTTATTGGTTTATGTATTTCTCATTTAAGAATGTATACTGAAACTTTAGTTAGCATTTATAGATACTTAAATTTATGTGAAAGGAGAATATTCTGATAATGATTTACTGCTTTGGGGAAGTCTTGTTGCAGTAGAGCTTCCCCAAATGCTCTAGATTCTTCCTGAGTGAGTTCTCTCATTCATCCAAAACATACTTTCTGGGATTCAGTATGTATCAGGCACTGTTTTAATTACTACAGAATATCACATTGACCATTTTAGGGAAGAAGAAAAAACTAAATAAATAAAACATATACTTGGTTAGGTGGTGATAACATGGTGTGGAGAAAAAAGCAGAAATGGGATGGAGGAGTGCTGGGGTAGGTGTTCATTTTAAGGAAGACTTTTGAGAGATGGACTCATTGGGAAAGTGACATTTGAGGAAGGTTTAAAGTTGTTGCAGAACAAGTCATACAGGTGATAGGGGAAGAGTGTTCCAGGGTGATGTAGTATCATGGGCAAAGACACTGAGCCATGACCTAGGCTGCTGTGTGGCCAGAGAGGTGTGAACAAGGGGAGTGTAGTAGGGAGATTTGATTCTCTGAACAAATCAGAGAATTAATGAGAAGGGAGGTCTGGGAAGGAAGGGGTAGGAGGGGACAAACGATTAAGGTCTTGTGAATTTTTCAAGTTAGAATAACCATTCTATGAATGAAACAAGATGGGATCGGGAGGGAGACAAACCGTGAGAGACTCTTAATCTCACAAAACAAACTGAGGGTTGCCGGGGGAGGGGGTTAAGGAGAAGGTGGTTGGGTTATGGACATTGGGGAGGGTATGTGCTATGGTGAGTGCTGTGAAGTGTGTAAACCTGGCGATTCACAGACCTCTACCCCTGGGGCTAATACATTAAATGTTAATTAAAAAAAAGAATAACCATTCTAAAATAATCAGAAGGCTTATAGCATTCTGAGGTTGGTTTTAATAATCTGCTTAAGAATTGTCACACAAGGGACACCTGGGTGGCTCAATTGTTAAGCATCTGCTTTTGGCTCAGGTCATGATCCCAGGGTCCTGCATCTGGATCCTGCTTTGGAGGAAGCCTGCTCTTCTCTCTCTCCCACTCTCCCTGCTTGTGTTCCCTCTCTGTTTGTCTCTCTGTCAAATAAATAAATAAAATCTTAAGGAAAAAAAAGAATTGCCATACAAGACCATGACTGTGATAAAATAATTTTGGAGAGCAGGGAAATTATCATATTCATCTTTGGAAACCTGTGCCTGCAAAGTAAGCATTTAATAAATATTTTGTTGAGCTGCAATTTTGAAATTAATTGTCAGAAATGGGGTTTGGGATTGAGATCTCCACATGAAGAATTTTTAGAAGAAATTATTTGCAAGTTGATTTTGGTGATAAATGACAAAGTTCTGTCAAATTTTGTTAATCAGTTCTTGATGAGTACTCTTGGTTCTTGGATATCTGAGTTAATTCAAGACCTACACAATCACAAAAAACATTCCTTTGAGATAAAAGTTATGTCTTTCCCTTAGTAACTTCTAAAACAAATACGGTGTGTATATTTGCAGTTTTTAAATTGTGCATTGCACCCATTCTACAAAATAATATGTTATCACTCAGGATTTTAAGCAAATTGTAAAGAATTCAGAGCTTAATTCCGAGTTTCTAAATCTTATTGAACTTGATGGATGGGTTGGTAGAGGCATCTAGGTAACTACTGAATTTGCAGTTTGGGCAGAGTTCAGATAATGGACTGCAGGTATTGCCTGAAGCTAATGGAAAGCCATTGGATTATATTAATGAGAGCATCATTCTTAGATTAGGGGTTTAAAAGGATCATTCTGCGCCTGTGTGGAAAATGGATAGTGTTCAAGATAGGGGAATGGGAGACTGTTGTTACTGGGGGAAAAAATGAACAGGGATGAAGATAGTGGCGCTGAAGAAGGGAGAGACTTAAGAGTTACTAAGGAGATAGAATTGAAAGGTCTTGGTGACTAACTGTATATGTGTGGTTTTGTGTGTGTATGGACTAGGTAGGGTGGAGATCAGGCAAGGAAGAGTAACAAATATGGGATGAGTCTCAGGTTTCCAGGTGGTTCCAGATTGCCACTTCACCAGTTTGTCTTTATTTGTATGCAAGTTTGTAAATGTCCTGGAATTATTAGGTTTATAGTTTTTCATACAACAAATAAAAAATACCAAATAACAAATAAATAAAAACAAATAAAAACAAAAAATTATTTAGTTACTAAAGACAGAGAAGTTGTTTTGGAATTGAGTGCAGCTTTCATTCTAATACTCTTAACAACGGTTTTAAAAATGATCAGCCTTGGGGTGCCTGGGTGGCTCGGAGGGTTAAGCCTCTGCCTTCAGTTTAGGTCGTGGTCCCAGGGTCCTGGGATCAAGCCCTGCATGGGGCTCTCTGCTCAGCAGGGAGCCTGCTTCCCCCACCTCTCTCTGCCTACTTGTGATCTCTCTGTGTCAAATAAATATAATCTTTAAAAAAAATAAAAATGATTAACCTTAATTGGAATCTCAGTTTTATTTTCTCTTTAAATAGGAAATGGATCTGGAAATGAAAAATCTTGCTCTGGGCTGGTCATCAGGGCAATAACAGACCATGGAAGAAAGAGGACTTAACAGGTAGTTCTTTCCTTAGGTCAGAAGGTCACAATTGATCCGTCCTGGCTGTGAAGTTCTTAGTTTGTTCACAGCGTTCATGCACCACTTCTGGTATTGTGTGCACATTTAAGAGAATGGGAGCAAAATCAAACTAATCTTAACAAAGAGAAATTTCAGCAGTCACATTTGGAATATGTAAAGGACCATGGTCTGCCCTCAGATGCACACCCAGAATTTCCATTGACATCAATACTTACTGCTCACATGTATCCAAGGGCAGGATCTGGCTCTTAGAAATTAAATTAAATAATTCCCTGTGTGGGATGCCAGAAAGTATCACAGTCTGCTGAGAGGGACAAAGTACTAACCATGAAAGTGAAGTTTTTCTTTGGTAATGTCAACACTAATGGATGAAGATGGCCCAGGGATACAAAATATGGGCCCTGCCCATTACTGTTTAAATTCACCAACATTTATGATGTGCAAATGTGTTTTCAAGAGTACACATGATTTTTCAAACAAGACATGGCTCTTGTTTTCATCCTTTGCTTGTTAATATGCTTTTAAATGCAGTGAAAATAAAATACAAAGCCCTAACATTCCAAAATCATTCTCATTCTATAATTTTAGACTTGGAATAATACAGAGAAAACCAGACATTCTCCAAACTAGTAGTACATTTCATCCATAGGTGGATACACTTTTCTCAATGAATATGTCTAGAGTTTGAGAATTCCTAGGAGTCTTTTGGACTCAACAAATGGAAAAATGATTATCTGCATGATCTTATCTGGGGGTTGGATGGAGTTGAACTCTTATCAATCCTGAGAAGGAGAGAAATGGTTCTTTTTTTGCATACTAGTAAATAGAAATGAGTCTTCATTTTGAGACTTTGTCACATTTGTTCTTTGAAAGATGAGATTAAGATAATTTGTTTCTATAAGAAATCCAACTCATATATATATACACCTATATATATATATGTCATCGATTAAAACTCTTCAGATGAAAATATTATTTCTTATGTATTATTGTATGTGGATTGTTTAATGCTAATTAGTAATGCTTCCTTTTTTTTAAACCTTCAATTCAGTTAAAGAAACACTGATTGTGTGGCTTCTTTAGGCTAGTCTGAGAGCTGACACTCTGGGCTGACAACTCAGTCCCAGCTATCCAGGTGTACTTAGCATCTATTGATAGGAGCAGGCATACCACACTGTGCACAGAAGACCAAGAGTGTGTAAGTTCTTGAAACAAACAGAAACAAGATTCAGGGAGAGAAGAAACTGGGAGGGGAAAAGTTCAAATTTGCCCAATGTTTTGGAAGGGCCTCAAGTTGCTCTGATTATTTCTGGTGTACTTTGAAAATGACGGTGGTTTTGCCTGGTGACAGAGGTGTGGAAGGGATAATGAGAATAGTATTCCAGATGGAGGGATAAACCTGAAAAGGAATTAGATGAGTGCTTGATAAGATATTGAGGAGCAGTGAGATGTCTGATGTGGTTAGAACATAGAATGCCTGAGCAGTAGTGGACATAAAAAAGCTGGGACCAAACTTTGGCCTTTGAATGCCAAACTAAGAAATTTGGATTTTGCTCTGAAAGCACTTCACAGTTTATACTGTTCTTGCCCAATCTCGGTTCATATCAGGATAAAATTCCACTCATTTCTCTTTATAAAAATAGTTTCACAGATACTATCTCTAAGCCTCTTAGACGCACATTGTTTTTATGTTTTCACTTTCTTTCAATGCTTTTAATAAATATCATTCTCTACCTTTCTCATTCAGGAAAGTTTTAATATTGAACAAAGAGATTTATGAACCAGGATGATGGATATCCTAGAAGGGATTCAAAGTGGAAAATGGTAATATGAAAATCTTTGGGTAGGAAAAAGAGACACATGAAGAAAAAACAATTTTCAGCTTTTATCTTTTCACTGTAGTTTTCTCTTGCTTAGAGATGAGGTAGGTTACTATGTGCAGGCATGCAACTAGCCCTAGCCTATCCCACTGTTCTGCTGGCAAGCTAACTGGGGTCTCTGTGTTAGCCCTAGAACACAGACTTGGACAAATTCCCTCATATCACTGGGCCTCGTGTTCCTTCTTTTGAAAATAGGAGTTGATCTAAATAAGCTCTAGGTTCCTTCCTCTTCTGTAATTCAATATTGGTCCATTGTGGCTGAACCTAGCAAGAGAAACCTCCTCTTGGATTTTTCTTTGCGGCTGCTGGGCAGCGCTGAGGTGTACTAGCATCTACTCTGGATACACTCATAGATTCTTGTAACTGGCTTGCTCTGCACGCCAAGTGAAGGGTAGTGGAGGGGATGAGAATAAAAGGTGGTAGAGGTAGAACAGTTGGTGTTCAAGGTATACTTTCAGCTCACAGTGTGAAGGATATAGACCAGGAGACATAGCATTACAAAATAAGAAAAACTGATCTTTTTCACTGCAGGGGCTCTTACTTTCTATATACCTTCTGTGTGTTAGGCAGTATTGACTGAGGGGCCAGTTGATTCACTGACTTGTTTTTGCAGGTTCTACTCTGTTAACTTCTTCAGGTACAATCACACTGTCTTGCTGGCAACTAAAGGCATGCATTTATAAGAGGTGCTATCTCTGCTCTTACCAGGTTTTCTTATTTTTGTTTTTGTTTCTGCTTTTTGAATATTATCCGTTAAGGGATACAATTCAAATCATTGGCTTTCTTCAAATCAATTTCTAACCAGTGGAGCCAACCTGCCCAGCAAAATGGTTCCCCAGGGAGGCTCAGTGCTGGCTTGTATGCAGAAATATCTAACTTTAAAAATAACTCTCTGAGTATAAGGGGAAACCCATGCCCTGAGAACATTTGGATCCTTCTGTGAGGACTTTTGACCTACCTGGAAGCTAATGCGTACCAAATGGTTTCTTAGTGAAATGGGCCAATATATATTTGCTAGAAAAAAGGCCATTTTACATCTTAATTTCCTCAGCATTTTCTTTAGGGGGAAAAAAGCCTGAAATTGTCATTGCCCTTAGTTCTCGGGAATTGAAAATATGGACTTCAGTGCCCTTAAATGCACTGGTTACCAAGAAAAGCAAATGTTTCTCTGTGGCATTCTGTTGACATTCTGGGAACATTATTCTGCCTAGCATTTATTTCAGGATGGGGAGGAATGGAGTTTTATGGTCCTCTCTGCAAAGGGCACAAGCCAAACAAATCTCGGACTTTCTGACCTGGCTGTGAACAGTAGACTTTTTCCAATAGCTGTGCCTCCTGTTTCTGATTGAAAATGGGGTAAGTAACTAGGCCTGAAATGACTCTTGGGAGAAAATCTTGAGCAGTTGCTAAAAAAAGGCTTTGTGCATTCCCATAGTTTGATAGGTCTTTAGTTCAAACTTGCAAAAGAACAATGCCTTCTCGCTCACAGGCATTTTCAGCCTTTTGCAAAATTATCATGTCTTTGCCATTTGTTCTTTTTCATTTAAGACATTTTCTTTTCCATTATTGACACCAAATCTTGTTTGTTGGAGGGAAGCCCCTCTCAACAAACATCTGTTTCTAAGAAAAAATAAGTAACAAGATAGTTGAGAAGGTTTTCACTGTTCTCTGGTGCACCAAGAAATAGTGATGTGTGGACGGAAGAAGAAAAGACAGTTGCTGCTGGTTAGTGTTCTCTGTGACCTGGGTCTATCTTTGCAGTCTTCCCCCCTTTGTCTTATACTGGGTGAAACTACATTGTCCGTTGTATATGAGGCCTTTGTAAGTTTCTCTTCTAGGTTTATTTAAAACCAAGACTTCTGATCTGTTCTCCTTGGCTCCTTTATCCTTCAAGCTTAAACAGGCAATCTGGGGTATCATGTCATAATAGAAATAAAGAGGTGAAAAACCCAAAGCCCACTGTAAATTGTGAAATGCTATTTAAATGTAACATCTTATAAAAAATGAAATGGAGGGTTAAAATTTTTTTCTAGACCTTTTATGTGATTTACTTTAGGTACTTGGAAATGCCCTATATGTCACAGTTGATTCTGATTGAAAAATCTGTAGAATAGTGACCTTGAAGTTTTCTAGTTCACACTTTCCTTTGGACAGAAATCCACTTAAATGATCTTAGAAGATGGATACTCTTTTCATCAATCTGTAGAGTTGAAGAATTGATATCTCTTTTGGCAGACTTTGTCAGTGTTTCACATCCCTTGAGATGTGAATTCTGATTTGCAATTTTATAGCAGGATCTCCTGCTATAATTGAAGGCTGTTCCTTTTGTTCCATTACAATGGAAACAGAAGGGCCATTCACCATTATTAATGTAATATTCCTTTAGATCCTTTAAATTCTTGAAGGCTCAGTTTCCCTGGAGGAAATTTGTCTGGTTTCCTTAGATTTTTCAATATATTGACTATTTCCAAAAACTTTATTTTTCCAAACATCTTCTCAATTTTTTAACTTTTGTTTTAGTTGTAGTGCCCCAAAGTAGAGATCTCTAATTAAAGGCATGTTCATTGCTGAAAGATAACTTTGTTGTTGTCTTCTTTTTATGTGTTTCTATAGATAGCACTCACATATTAATTTTGTTTTTTTTTTTTTTTTGCTACCAAATGATGTAGCATAGTTTTTGACATTCAGATATTTTTGTATTTTTTTGTTAAGGCCTTCTCTCAGGACCTGGGTAAATATGAACTTCGAGGTTCCTAGGAAATAGGGTGGAAGTAATGGCATGCCAATCATGTTTTTTCTCCCTGTGAATTTGTTTTTTCATTCATTCAACAAATAATATGTATCTAGCATGAGCCCAGTACTAGAAATTTAGCTGTAAACAAATAAGACAAAATCCTTGCCCTTATGGCACTAACATTCTGGTTGAGAATTTCTCACAAACCCTAACTTTTTCATTTGAAGTGTATGCCTGACCTGAGAATGTAGCTGAAACTGTATATAAGGTGGGTGATAGCAACTTACATGCTTAGATATAACACAGAGTATAGCACAGAAGAGCTATGAATTTCTGAGGAAGCAATATGAGCTGACTGCAATATTCAGGAGCTTACCTGGAATGTTCAACTTAGCAAAGACCTTGAACAAGCTGTGTAGAAACTCATTTAAGTTTGCAAAGTGACAGGGCCTGTCATTGTCTCTAGTCATCTGAAGGGCTGTGGAAGAAGGATTAATCATGGCTTGTAAGGTCAAGAGTTTCGTGAAATACGACTGGTATAGTTTGAAAAGAGAAACATGTTTTAGTTCACTGTATGGAAGGGCTCTGCAATAAAGCTGTCTCAAAATTCACTGGTAGCTTTAGGAAGTTGTGTCATTATCATCACCATCATTATTTTTCCTAGTAGAATAGTACTTTAGTAGCTACTTATTGAATAACTAGTCTGTCCAGATAGTGTACTCTGAGGGCTATAACAGCATTGTTTTTAACCTTCAAACCATCCTGTGAAGTCTCATTATTCCCGTTTCACAGATAAGGAACCTGAGACTTAGAGACTTTGTGGGTTCTCCATTTTGACAGATGGTGGTATAGAGAGATCAAAGCAGCACACGGGAGCAGGTAGACCATTATTCATCTTTCTGTTGCATAATGTGAGTTTTAAATGGGAATATAAGAGCATTTAACTTGTATGCAGAACCACAGAAATCACATGGTTTGTATTTTGTAATTCACATTTGCATATGTATTTTGATCTTAGCACAACAGTGGAAATGCTGTGCAGTCCATCTCAACAGTTTTTCTTCCCTCTTTGATAATGTACACATTCTACTGACATTCTGTATTTTTGGCTTACTGATGAATAAGGAAGAATCAAAAGGAAAAAGAACTATGGGTTGTTCTGTCTTTCTCTTAACTTTTCATGTAATCATTTGCATTGTAGGTAGTTGGTTAATACAAGGAAAGAACATGAGTAAGAGGATATGATAGACTTCCTTGATTGTTCTAGTTTCTTAGAACGCCACAGCCGTTTTCTTGCATTCAAAGCAAGTTCTAGTTTAAATGAAAAGTGTGATTCTGCAGGCTATTAGTGCCTCTGCTTACTCAAGCATAGGTGTAAAACATACTTATCCTGGACTCAATTTAAGTCTCCCTGAACTTACACATATTGTAGATCTGTGAAAAATCTGTGCTTGTAGAGCATGATGGAGGATATATGTGAAAGGGGTAGTGGGGTAGGTAGTGATATATGTGATATATATATATATATATATATAGGATATATGTGAAAGGGGTAGTGGGGTAGAAAAATCTGTGCTTGTAGAGCATGATGGAGGATATATGTGAAAGGGGTAGTGGGGTAGGTTGGGATGTGGTGGGGACATACATTTTGTGCCTATCACCTCTATTCATGCATGTATGCTGCATTGTCCCATGGACTTGACTTACAAAAGACAAGGTCAAAGATACAATCATTCTGAATTTAAGAGGGTGACTTTTAAACTAAGCTCAGACCTTTTATCAGCACAGGACTTTGAGTGTAAGGTAAGTATTCTATAGAGGCTGTGTAGTGAGCATCACAAAAGCTATATGCTAATGGGACAGCAAGGAACTGTGGCAGACATGCATATTGTGTGCATCTCCTCTGCTCACACTCGTGTTCCATTGGACTTCACTTATAAAACACAAATTCAAAGATAAAATTATTAAGAATTTTAAGTTGGCAACAGCAGAGATTCAACCAAGGCTAAGGCCCTTCTGAGTGTGGGTCCCTGTGTTACTGTATAGGTTGTATGCGTGTGAAGTTAGTCCTGGCTTCTTCCCTCACATTTTTGATGCCTGGGATAGGATGACTCAAAAGTTGGGCTAAATTGGGTCTCTTGACTAGAGCACCTACATGTGGCCTCTTTATATGAATTGGGTTTCTGCCATTGTGGTGGTTGGGTACCAAGCTGTGGAGTCCTTAGAGGGACCTTCCAGAGAACAAATATTCCACAAGAACCAGGTGGAAGTGGTTTGGCCTTTAATGACTTAATCTTGGATATCACATAGTATCACTTCTACTATATTCTGTTGGTAGAAGCAGTCAAAAGAATACTCTGATTTAAGGGGAGGGAACATAGAGCCCACTTACTGATGGAAAGAGTATCAAAAAATTTGAGACCATGTTTTAAGAACACTTTATTTTATTTTTATTTATTTTTATTTTTTATTTAAATTCAATTTAGTTAACATATAGTATGTTATTAGTTTCAGGGGAGGATTTAGTGATTTATCAGTTGCATATAACACCCAGTACTCATTACATCAAGTGCCCTCCTTAATGCCCACCACCCAACCCTATCCCCTCACCCAGCTCTCCTCCAGCAAAACAAGCTACTTTGGTGATAAAGGTACTCACCTGTTTTCATACTCTACTTTTTCTCTCCTCTCCATTTTCCTATCTAGTACTTTCTCATCTTCCTTTCTCCTTTCTTTTACTCCTCCTCTTCCTTCTTTTTTTTTTTTAAAGATTTTATTTATTTGACAGAGGGCAGAGAGAGAGAGATCACAAGTAGACAGAGAGGCAGAGAGAGGGGGAAGCAGGCTCCCTGCTGAGCAGAGAGCCCGATGTAGGGCTCAATCCCAGGACCCTGGGATCATGACCTGAGCTGAAGGCAGAGGCTTTAACCCACTGAGCCACCCAGGTACCCCTTCCTTCTTTTAAAATTCTCATTGCACCACACTTTTTTGTTGAGTAGGAAAAAAAAAATTTAGAGAGTTGGAGAAACATGAAAGTGAGTGAGAAACTAAGAGAAAGGGAGAGAGAATGTCTGATTAGCCTGTGTCTTTCTATTTAACTATGTGAATTTATGGAAATACTTCAAAATTCCAGACACCTAGATTATCTCTATTCACTCCACCTCAGCTCTACCTTAATTTCAAGAAAGATCTGTGATTATACATATTCCCATTTCTTTCTATTTATTTCTCATCTATTTGTCTTTGAATATGAGCACTTCTGCTGGTCCTGGTCGCATAGTCTCTGTACTTCATTTACCTGTCAATTCTGCTGCATTTCTTGACTCCTAGAATTCAAGCAACATGGTTTCAAATATTCCATAATCAGCATTATATAAAAGAGATAGAAACTTATTCCAAGTAAACTGAAGCAAGATGTGGCTGCAAGAGGAATTTTGGCCTATAAATGTGAAAAAAAACTCATTGTATATTCTAAGAGAATGTATTTGGCAAGAGCATAGACTTCAGTGGAAACTGATAGAGCTGGTTTGTATAAAGCATCTTTAACCCATCTGCCACTTGAATGATGGCTTCTGACTCAGTCTCCTTATTTCAAAGGATACCAGTTGAGTATTCCCTTAAATCTCAACAGCACTCATAAAACAGCACTTTGATTTGCTAAGTGGAACTAAATCAGAAACATGTAGGCTTGGAATCACTCAGATTTAAAAAATGATTGAGCAGTGTCAGGATAATGCCAAGTAAAACAGTGTGATAAATTCTGAACAATATTTTCTCATATATCTAAAAGTACTTGGTTCCAGGCTTTCCATCATCAATGTCAAAGATACCCTGACCCTGATGGAATCCATGGCTTTAAGAAGGAAATATGTCATGGTATTTGTCCTGAAAGCCATTACTTCCCAAATGCCATAGACCTGGTTTATATTGCTTACTAGAGAAGTAAAAAACAACAAAAGCATTTTATACATATTTTATAAGTATTTTTTTTTTTTTGGCCAAGATAGTACAAACTAGTGTATTTTAAAACCACATCCCACTAAAAACAATAGGCTAACAACTTAAAACCCAAATGAAATCATTTTGTGGTAAGAAATTATCTTCCTTTTCCTTTATTTAGATAATTACAATGTTGTGTCCATATCATTTTGTATTCTACTTTTCCCCTGGATTATAACAGAACATGGGCTTTGTAGCCAGTCAGATTTGGGTTTGAATCTAGGCTCTATCATGTATAGTCTCAATGGACTTGGTCAAGTTGTTTATCCACTTTGGTGTTCAGTTTGTTTATTCATGAAATGAGAATGACAACTGACACACCGATATAACTTGGTAGTCTCTTTGTAGTATCTTTTTTAAAAAAATTATTTTTATTAACATACAATGTATTGTTTGCACCAGGGGTATAGTTCTGTGAATCATCAGGCTTACACATTTCACAACACTCACCATAACCCATACCCTCCCTAATGTCCATAACCCAACCACCCTATCCCAACCTCCCAATTTGTAGTATCTTATTCAAAGCAATAGCATTTAGCAGAAAAATGTAACCGAATGTAATTAAGATATATAATCTTTAAAGTATGAGAAGTTTATAAAACAAAAAATTTAATGGTTTTGTTTAATTGACATACAATAAACTGCACATATTTAAAGCATAAAATGTAATCAATTTTAGCATTTATATACAACCAGGAAATCATCACCACAATCAAAATAATGAACACATCTATGTACCCCAAAAGTTTCTTCATGCCCTTTTATAATACGTTCTTTCTGTTTCACTCAGGCTTCCCCATCCCTAGGCTACCACTTACCTGTTTTCTGTTATTATATACCAGATTGCACTTTAAAAGTTTTTTATATAAATAGAATCATAAGTATGTGCTGTTTTTTGTTGGCTTCTTTCAGCATAATTATTTTGAGATTCATCCATGTTATTGCACTTATCAATAATTCATTCCATTTATTGTTGAATAATTGTTGTATCAATATACCACAATTTGGTTATACATTTTCTGTTGATGGACATCGTTTTTTTCTTTTGGTTTTTAACTATCATAAATGCAACCACTAATTATATTCTTGTGCAAGTCTTTCTATGGATATATGCATTTATTTCTCTGGAAAGGGTGTGTTTAACTTTTTAAGAAACTACCAAACCATTTTTTAAAAAAGATTTTATCTATTTATTTGACACAGAAAGAGAGAGATCAAAAGTAGGCAGAGAGGCAGAGAGAGAGGGGGAAGCAGGCTCCCTGCTGAGCAGAGAGCCCTATGCAGTGCTCCATCCCAGGACCCTGAGATCATGACCTGAGCCGAAGGCAGAGGCTTAACCCACTGAGCCACCCAGGCGCCCCCCCAAACCATTTTTAATAGGGCTTGTAATCATTTTACTTTCCACTACTATTGAATGGGAGTTTTAGTAGCTTCACATCCTTGGTATGATCAATCTTTGTATTTTAGCCATTCTGATCGAAAGAAAGCAGTATCTAATTGTGGTTTTAGTTTTATTTCCCTAATGAAAAATGATGTTAGCATCATGTCCTGTGGTTATTTGTCATCAATATATTACCTTTGGAGAAGTGTATTTTCAAAAATTTTGCCCATTTAAAAAATTGCATTGTTCATTTGTAATTGAGTTTTGAGAGTTCTTCATATATTCCCAATAAAAGTCTTTTATTAGATACGTGATTTACAGATCTTTTCTTCTGGTCTGTGGCTTGTCTTTGCATTCCCTGTATTTGTGCTTATATAGATATAACTGTGGTGTGCATACAATTTGGCACATAAGAAGAAAGAAGAGAGGGAAGAAAAAGGTGTGTGTTTTTTCTTTAAACTGGAAATCACTTGTTTTCCATAGATGTAGTAACTTCAAATATGAGATAACTCCTAAACCAATAAGGTTGTCTAAAAACTATAAAGTGATTTGAGAACTGAGAGGCCTGACCTTCATGACTTGATCCTAAAAGCCAAAATATACCAGTTACTAACTTGTTTGGGCAGAAATGGGGGAGGGAGGACTTCTTTTATAGTTTTTTTTTTTTTTTTAAGGTAGTTAGTCTAAGTTCTTCATGAGATCGTCTTTTTTTTTTTTTTAAAGATTTTATTTGTTTATTTGACAAACAGAGATCACAAGCAGGCAGAGAGAGAGAGGGGGAAGCAGCCTCCCTGCCAAGCAGAGAGCCTGATGCGGGACTTGATCCAGGACCCTGAGATCATGACCTGAGCCGAAGGCAGAGGCTTAACCCACTGAGCCACCCAGGCAGCCCTCATCTTACATTTTAAAGGACTTTTGAGATCCAGGTTGGTTCTAGAGCTTTATTAACATGTTCTTAGATAACATTTCCAGCTTCATAGCTCACCTTAAGAATCCATCTGGAACCCAAAGGTGTCAGAATTAACTGAGTTCTGTGATCCAAGGTTTTGTTCACACCCAGTTTAGAAAGTACGCGGGAGAATACTGACCTCATATTATAAGTTGGGAAGTATTCCTTCCTCCTCCATTTTCTGGAGGAGTCTATGAAGGATTGGTATTATTTCTTCCTAAATGCTTAATAGAGTTCACCATTAAAGCCATCTGGATCTTGTCTTTTCTTTGAGCAAAGATTTTAAATTATAAATTTAGTGTCTTTACTCATTATAGGTTTATTCAAATTTTCTCTTTCTTCCTGAGTCAGTTTTGGTTATTTGTGCCTTTCTAGGAGTTTGTTCATCTAAGGTGTCTGATACATTGACATAAAACTGTTCATAATACTACCGTATAATCTTTTACGTGTTCTTATACATTCCTAGTTTTTGTGATTTTCTTCTATTTTTTTTTGTGTTGGGTCTTGCTAAAATTTGAAAAAAATTGTTTTTATTTTTCCTTTTCTGAGAAGCATATTTTTTGTTTCATTTATTTTTTACTTTTGCCTTTTAAACTTCTACTTAATTGATTTACAACCTACTATTTATTATTTCCTTTCCTTTCTTTCCTGTGGGTTGAATTTACTCTTCATTTTCTACGTTCTTAAGGTGGAAGTTCGGATTATTGATTTGAGATATTTTTCTAGCAGAGGCATTTAAAGTTGTAAATTCCCCTCTAAATATTGCTTAGCTGAAAATGGATAAATTTATTGCTGGCTATTTTTTATTTCAGAAGTTTTTAATCTTGATTTGGCAGAGACTATCCAGATATTTGTTCTGTTTGGACATTGGGGTTGAATATTTACTGCCCTGCCAAAACTACAGTCTTTAGGAGCATATACACTGTTGCTGGGAATTTTGTTTTGTTCTAAACATTTGTCCTTTAGAGAAAGTCTTACAAAACCATTTCCCCAGTTGTCTGCTTGTATCTGTTCACTTTGTACTCTGCATTTGTGGTTTTCTGTGACTTATTTCCTTAGGTTTTGTTTTCCACACCCATTTGAAGCTGAAGAGAGGTGAGGATGCCAGGGATCTAGTGTTCCAAATGATGAAAAGAACTGGAAGTTAGAATGTTTGAATTTTGTTCCCCCTTCACTACTGATCAGAGTCAGACATATATTTTGGATAAGTGGGGTGATGTGATTTCAGAGGTGTCAGGAAGGCATTCTTCATGCCTTCATTCTCCTCACACACCTTTGTTTAATTGATGCTCATTTACTCTTCACTCCTTGGCTTGCTTATTTCTTCTAGAATTCTCTGGTCCTTTGCACTTGGTTAGACCTTCCCTCTTAAAACCTTGTGTCTTCTATCATAGTAAACCATACTTTAGTATAACTGCTTGTTTATTTATCTATTAGCTGTGTTTTCTGAGGATAGGGCCCATCAATCTGGCTCACATTGTATACAGTACCTGGAAATATTGGGTACTCATGTGGAATTTAAAAAATCAGTTTCTGAAATTTAACAGTTATAGCTTTATTCCTTTGTATGTTATTTAAAAGTAACATATAATTACTATTATTATTTGTTTCAGGGGTTACAGATCTGTGATTGGTCAGTCTTACACAATTCACAGCACTCACCATAGCACATACCCTCCCCAATGTCTATCACACAGCCACCCCATTCCTCCCACCCCCCTCCACTCCAGCAACCCTCAGTTTGTTTCCTGAGATTGGGAGTCTCTTATGGTTTGTCTCCCTTTGTATGTTTTTTACTCATCAATTTGCTTTTCAGATCCTTTTCTGAAACCAGGCTTTGTTAGGAGGGTCCTCGGGATAACTTGAGGCAGTACTGAAGGAGAACTGGGCATAGAAGGGGCACATTAAAGCTCCTCTTGCCTCTGAGCCTAATACGGTTTACTGGAATTCTTGTTTTTTTGATGAACTTGTAATATTTTTATGTTATTTTGCATAATAAAATGGAACGCATGTGTGTTTAATTTGCTTATATCTCACAAAATTAAGCTGGTTATCTTGTTGTACCTGGGAGAAATATGTTCAGATTTAAAATGATCTAATAAACTGAGAAAAAGGGAAGATACAAAAAGAAGGAAATTTTAGTTTGCAGTGATTACTTTAGAAAACAACTAGATCAGATATGGTGTCATGTTCTAAGAATGGTATAATGTCTGTAATATGCTTTAAGTGTGAGAATAGTAAAGAAGGGTAAGACTTGCTAAAGTTTACAAGGAACTTTTCTCTAATCATACTCTTTTTTTTTTGAAGATTTTATTTATTTATTTATTTGAAGGAAAGAGAGAGAGAGCGCGCCTGAGCAGGAGGAGGGGTAGACAGGGAGGGAGAAACAGACCCTCCACTGAGCAGGGATCCTGATCTCAGGACTTGATCTAGCAGGGCTTGAGTCCAGGACTTGATCCTAGAACTCGATCCCAGGACCCTGAGGTGAGATGCTTAAACTGAGCCACTCAGGTGTCCCTCTAATCATACTTTTTCTAAAGAGAGCTATAATTCTATATTTTAAACCTAAAATTACTACATTTTTATGTATGTGGAAGGTTTGACACAACTTTTTTTCTTGACTTAAAATAATTTTAAGTAAGAAATTCTGGTAATAAATAATAACACTTCACATTTGTATGTCACCTTAAATTTCTTTTGGTTGATAAGTTATAATTTAAGAAAAATAGTACCTGTACTTGCTTTATGATCTGCAGAACATTTTCTTTAAAAATTATGAAAAGTTCATTCAATTGGAGAAAATTATACAACATACTGTGTATATATTTAGTATGTCATAAATATAAAATATAAGGTCCCTTCTTCCCATGTTTTCCAATTCCGCTTTTCTGGAATTGATACCATGAATAGTTGTATAAAGTTCCAGACTTTTTTTTCTGCTCACATATAAATATATATATGTGTATATATATAACATTTATAGCAGCAGTATGTTAAAAAACAAAATTCAGCTGAATAAATTTGAAGATCTAATTGTTTTTTATTAAATGATTCAAGAATTGGGCAGCATCCCATCCAGCAAGTAGAGGGAATCTTTGAGGAGATGCGCAAAATGAAAGATTTTTATAGGAAGGAGGGTGGGGCAAGGAAATTATTAGCAAATGAAAAGGGTTGTTTCAGGCAAGGTCACTTTCCCTTAGCAGAGGAAATAGGAGGTCAGATAACCTTAGCACAGAAAATTCTGACTGACTAGTTAAGACTTAAATTTCTGGAGGATGTCAAAACTGCAGTTAGATTATGTATTAACCCCTGGTTTGATGACTTGGCCTAAGTGATGTCATTTTGAGAATATGATTTTCTTTTTAAAGGTATAGATACAGATATATAATATCTATATATAGGCACACACTTATATACAACTTAGGTATTTTAACGCATGTATGCATGTATTTTTATGAATTTATGATGATATTTCTGATTGATAGTTTATTAGCAGTAGAATAACTAGAGTAAAAGTTAGTCACATTTTAAATGTTAGAGGCAAATTGCCTACCTAAAAGTTTTCTATTTCCTCCAACTGTATATATGAATATTGTTTCCCAAATCCTTGCCAGCATGGGTATTATCAATCTCTTTAATTCTTGCCAAGCTGAAAAGTGGTACCTCCCTGTTTAGTTTGCAGTTTCCTGATCCCCAGTGTGGTTGAGCATCTTGTATTTTATGTGTGTGCGTGTGTGAGTGTGTATGTGTGTGTGAATTGCCTATTTAGGCCTTGCCATTTTTTTCCCTCTTTGTTATTTGTATTTTTATACTGATTTGTAGAAGTTTTTGAATTATTAGGGATATTGACATTTTAAATATTTGTTATAAATATTTTCCCTCATTTTAACATTTCTCTTTTAACTTTGTTAAGAGTGTATCTTACAAAAAATTCATTTGTATTTTGTCAAATCTTTAAGATTTTCACATGTATTTTCATACAATCTTTAAACCAAATCAATGAAGGTAAGAATTATTATCATCGTACAGATGAACTAGCATAGAGCTTAAATTACTGGCCCAAGAAGGAAGGCCTACATTGCTAGAAATAGCACACCAGGATAAGGGAAACTAGAAAATAGGAGAACTGGCTAAGGAGCCACCCAACAAAGGATGTTCCCTTCCAAACTGACTTTTCCTTATGGCTCAGCCATTGGCCAGTAGTCTTTAAGGAGACTGTGCCTAAAGCAGCAGTAACAGTTTGCAATGGCCTCTAGGCGGTTCTGGTAATATGAGGTGTTTGTAACTCCTTTGGCTTAGCTTTGACACCCATTTCCCTTCCCCGCCTCTCCTTGCCAACTTTGTTTTATGGCTCTCTTGGCTTAGGTCTTGGTTATTAATTTTACTTACTTCATGACTTTTGGCTCTGGCCACTGGCTATGCCTATGGACAGCTTACTGGCTGCAATCTCAGTAGATCTCCCAGTTCCAGATTTAGAATTTTGGCCCTGGTTGAAGGTCACGGTGATGATACTGGGCTCCTAGGCCTTTGTATCAGTGAACAACAGAGAGATGGAGAGTTAGGGAAAGTGCACCAGAAACAACTATCTAAAAACGCCCTAAAAATAAAATGCCCTCAAAATTTTAATGAGAAACTTCAGCTACAAAATAGCAAATATCTGTGAGGAATTAGGGGTAGGTTGGAAGAATGGTACATTTCATTCTTTCTGGCTGGAAAGAACTAGTTACAGGCAGTTTAGTTATGCACAGAAGACTTATTGATAGGGATTTTGGTGATAAATTGATAGAAATCTTGGAGAAGTTTCTGCCCATTTCCCCCTACCCCTCCCACTACCACCAGCAGCTTACTATAAGCATATACAATCACTATCTCATACCCAACCATGGGGAAAAGCCACATTTTCCTCTCATACTTCTTAGCAGATGGAAATTTCTGTAAGTTATTCTTTTTATTAACAAATGCTTCTATTTTTGAAAAAGATTTTATTTATTTGAGAGAGAGAGAGCATGCACTTGAGCGGGGGAGGGGGAGAGGAGGGAGGGGGAGGGAGGGGGAGGGCAGAGGGAGAGGGAGAAACAGACTCCCTGCTGCCTTCTCTGAGTTCCTGGATTATTTGTCATTTGTACTTATCACCAGATGCTTAGGTACCTTTAGTTCTTTCTTGTTACTCATGTTTGAATTATTTTTATTTATTTATCTATCTATTTATTACTTTCAGAAACGTCTTTATTGTCTGTTTCTTTAGACACTTATCTGCATGTATTTCAGTATAGTTTGCATATCTTTTTATTTTATTTTATTATTTTTTTTTGTGATAAGTGTACTCTTTAATTCCCATCACCTATTGCACCCATTACCCCTTCCACCCACCCACCTCCCCTTTGGTAACCATCAGTTTGTTCTCTATAGCTAAGAGTCTGTTTCTTGGTTTGTCTCTCTCTTTTCCCCCTTTGCTCATTTGTTTTGTTTCCTAAATTCCACATATGAGTGAAATCATGTGATATTTGTCTTTCTCTGACTGACTTATTTCACTTGGCATTAATATTGTCTAGCTCCATCCACATCATTGAAAAAGATTTCATTCATTTTGATGGCTGAATAATATCCCATCATATATATATATACCATACCCCATCTTCTTTATCTGTTCCTCTATTGTTGAACACTTGGGCTGCTTCCATAACTTGGCTATTATAATACTGCTCTAAACATAGGTGTGCATGTATCCCTTTGGATTAGTGTTTTTGTATATTTTTGGGTAAATATGCAGTAGTGAAATTATTGGATCATATGGTGGTTCTGTTTTTAACTTTTTGAGGAATCTCCATACTGTTTTTCCACAGTGGCTGTACCAGTTTGCATTCCCCAAATGTTTGCATCTTCTGTAGAGTTTTAAACACACTAGCTCAAACTTTTAAATTCACTGTTGACTTTAAACCTAAAAAATATAACTCCCAATATATGTCACAAGGACATTTATTTATGTCCATATTATCATTTTATTATATCTTTTATGCTTTATTTCTTATATTTTACTGTATTTGCAATTGTCTTTCTTTTGAGATGATCCTTCCTTTTTATCCATAGGTTTTTTGGGGGGAGTAGGTAGGGGATTTATACTTTATTATTGACTTTTTGGGTATTTTTCTAATTTTGTTTTTGTTAGGCAAAACTATCTTTTCAATATTTTTTTTAAAGATTTTATTTATTTGACAGGCAGAGATCACAAGTAGGCAGAGAGGCAGGCAGATAGAGAGGTGGAAGCAGGCTCCCCGTGAGCAGAGAGCCCGATGTGGGGCTCGATCCCAGGACCCTGGGATCATGACCTGAGCCGAAGGCAGAGGCTTTAACCCACTGAGCCACCCAGGTGCCCCTCTTTTCAATATATTTTTGACTTGGAATTTTTCTCATACAATTTCTCTAAGCTTTCATTTTTAGAATATCTGTGTGGGATTCTATCCTGTTGCATATTTTAATATATATTGAAATCTGTGAAGTGATCGTGGTTTATTCTATTACTCTTCTTTTTACCTCTTATGTATGTCTCCACAAGTAGACTAAGTTTTTTGAGGACAGGACCACATCTGTAGCACCAGCTCCTGCCTTAGTGCCTTTGGCTAAGAATGGTCCCTATAGTGAAAAGTCTTGTGAAAAGTGCTGTGCCCAGACTTAAAGGTTACAAACTACTCTTCTTGCTTATCTTTTCATATCCAGTTTATTTTACCCTTTCTTAAAATTGTAACTTAAAATTGTAAGTTCAGATACTGAAGAATGACATAGGAGATTTTTGTTCCCAGAAAATAGTCTGCCTACATAGAGATGCTAATTTGTTTGAGTGGACATGTTAGTGTTTTCATTTAAACAAAAGTGGGGTTGTGGGGGGGGAAGAAAGAGAAAAGAAATGTACTGCTCTCTGTATCAATCTTTATCATCACCATAGTAAAGCACTGGTAGATACTTGAAAATGTTTACGATCTTCAAGACACTGTCCTTTCTTGATGTCAACAAGAATGAAGAAGATCCATAAAAAGAATAGGTAAAGAAGATTTTAAGTTTAAAAGTGGGGAAGGAATTTATTTTAGATACACATTTATTTACACCTTTAGGCATCTGTGATCCTGAGAATGTAGAGTTTACCACAGCTCTTCATGGTATAATGGAAGGCTTCAATTTTGAAAAACTACTCTGAGTAAGGAATCATGTGAGACTCTTGCTGCAGACATTGTGTAGTTCTGCAGTTGAACCTTGAATAATGGCATTTATTAATATTAAACAGGGATTGGCAACCTGTGACCCATGGGCCAAATTCAGCCTGCTGACAGTTTTTTTTGCATGATTTGAGGGCAAAGAATGGTTTTTACATTTTTGAGTGGTTTTAAAAATCACAATATTATTTCACGACATGTGAGAAGTATTTGAAATCCAAATTTCATTATGCATAAGTTGGCACAAAGCCATGTTCATTCATTGCATATTGTCTCTGTTTGTCTTTATGCTACACTGGCAAAGTTGAGTACTTATGGCATAACCCTCATGGCCCACAATGCCTAAAATAGTTGCTAAGTTGCTATCTTGCCCTTTATAGAAAAAGTTGCTTTATACTTCTGGTATAAAATAAGATAGGAGACAAAAAAAAGTCATTTAGGAGAAGATATGAGGATATATGATAGAGGGAGAATTCCTTTCCTGCTGCTTTTTATTCCTTCCCTCACCTTCTTATTCCCCAGTAAGCTCTATCTCTTCTTTCCTTGCATGTACCCCTACTGCACTCCACCTTCATATTCACAGACACATATATATTGCGAAAAAAGAAAAACAAAGTCTTTCATTTTTATGAGAGTTTGGTTTATGATTGCTCTTAATTATTAAAATTATATTTTCCCTTATTGTTTTAAATCTGGAATTTGGACCATCTGGGAACAAAAACTGGGGACCTCAGTATGTAGGTTCTCCATTTGGCAACAGCTAAAATTAGTGCTAAGACCAGTCAAGAGGAGTGAGACTGAAAATGAAGCTTTGTTGGCCTGTCTTGGGAAATTCGAACCAGATCTGACAGTTGGAGCACCATTTTTGACCACTGTGCTGGGAATCATGTTTTGTTCCACTGTATAGAAAACATTTAGGGGTTAAACTCCTACCATTCAAATTTTTTTTGTGGGGGAACAACAACACAAAACTAGGGGCTCAGTTTGGAGGAAAAGCTGAAACTGATTCAAACAAGATTTCATTAACTAATTTGGGGAACATTTGGAGCTGTTCTGAGCTATACAATTACTTCTTTTCTCATCTCCACTGGCACTCTGAGAATCAGATCACCTGGGGAAAGCAGATTTAAAAAATTCCAGATGGTGTGTGCGATGCTCCAGCTGTGGAGAATCTCTCCCAGTCAGGCAATCTGCCTTTCTGCCGGAACCCTCTAAAACTGTGCTGCCCATTTGTCATGCTTCTCCAATTGCAGCCTTCTGGATAGCTTCTCTTTGCCTTGTCTGACTCTTCCTTTCCAGTTTCCTCCATGAGTTAATGTGGTAACCTCTCTTCATTGGCTATAAATCCATAGAAGAACCTGATATAAAATATGGTTTTCTGAAGGATAATTGGAAAACATCTGTTTTTTTACCCATAACTTTCAGTGTTCACTTGTCTCATATGACGACGTGACTGTTTGTGCATGTGTGAAAAAGAAAAGAAACAGGAAGAGGGGAGGGAAAGGCTAGCATGAGGGTGAGCAAAAAAGAATTCATGCATGTGTTTTTGTAGCCAGCTGGACAAAATAAGTTCATCTCCATGTCAGCTGGATTAGAACCCCAGGTTAATGTTGGGAAAATCAGTCTCACTGACTTGAATGACCTTGATGTGGCTACCAAAGAGGTGATTGCTTTTGGGTTGCTCCTGGTTATTGTTTTGAGGATAAGTTTATTTATTTATTTATTTATTTATTTATTTATTTATTTATTTGACAGACAGAGATCCCAAGTAGGCAGAGAGGCAGACAGAGAGAGAGGAGGAAGCAGGCTCCCTGCCGAGCAGAGAGCCTGATGTGGGGCTCGATCCCAGGTCCCTGGAATCATGACCTGAGCCGAAGGCAGAGGCTTAACCCACTGAGCCACCCAGGCACCCCCGCTGAGGATAAGTTTTGTCTGCAGTTATTCCTAGCTTATGGTGACAAGGCTTGAAAGCTTACGGACAGCTTTTGGTCTTCAGAGTGTTCAGATGGGTTTCCTTGGAAGTTGAACACTGTGGGGAGGTGAAGAGAAGAAGCAGATAACAGAAGACACTCCATACTTGTTCTTGTTGGGTCTTTTCATAGTGGGTATGCCTTTCCTATCTGTAGAATATTAAGTGAGTAAATTTTGGAACCTTTCATTTTAGCTGTTATAGTCTATAATTGGATTCATGTAAGGTGTATGGGTCATTGAGTTTTATTTTACTTGGTATTTGGTACCTTTTGAAATCCAGATGGAAAATTACATAATTCATCAGGAACTGAATTTTTTTTATATTGTCACTTGAAAAATTGAATAAAATTTATTTATTATAAAATGCAAAGATCTGAAGTGTACAATTTGATTGCTTTTGATAAAAGTATGCACCTATGTAATCATCACCTTAAACAGGATCTATAACATTTCTATCATCCAGAAAGTCCCCTACTGTCCCTTTCCAGTCCATCCACGACTCATAAGGCAAATACATATTGATTTTATAGATTATTTTGCTTGTTCTTGAACTTTGTGTATACTGTTTAGTGTCTAGATTTTTTTACTGTGTTATGTTAGTCACTATACAGTACATCATTAGTTTTTCATGTAGTGTTCCAAGATTCATCGTTTACATATAATAACCAGTGCTCCATGCAATACATGCCCTCCTTAATACCCATCACCAGGCTCGCCCATTCCCCTACCTCCTTCCCCCTCTAAAACCCTCAGTTTGTTTCTCAGAGTCCAGAGTCTCTCATGGTTTGTCACCCCATCCAATTTCCTCCCCTTCACTTTTCCTTTCCTTCTCCTAATGTCCTCCCTGTTATTCCTTATGTTCCACATATAGATAAAACCATATGATAATTAACTTGCTCTGCTTGGCTTATTTCACTTAGCATATTCTCCTCCAGTTCTGTCCATGTTGATGCAAAAATTGGGGATTCATCCTTTTTGATGGCTGAGTAATATTCCATTGTATATATGGACCACATCTACTTTATCCATTTGTCTGTTGAAGGGCATTTCTGTTCTTTCCACAATTTTGCTATTGTGGACATTGCTGCTCTGAACATTGGGGTACAGATGGCCCTTCTTTTCACTACATCTGTATCTTTGGGGTAAAGACCCAGTAGTACAATTGCAGGGTCATAGGGTAGCTCTATTTTTAATTTTTTAAGGAATCTCACTGTTTTCTAAAGTGGCTGCACCAACTTGAATTCCCACCAACAGTGTAAGAGGGTTCCCCTTTCTCCACATCCTTTCAAGCACATGTTGTTTCTTCCCTTGTTAATTTTTGCCATCCTAACTGGTGTAAGGTGGTATCTCAGTGTGGTTTTGATTTGAATTTCCCTGATGGCTAATGATGATGAACATTTTTTCATGTGTCTGCTAGCCATTTGTATGTCTTCATTGGAGAAGTGTCTGTTCATGTCTTCTGCCCATTTTTTGACTTGATTATCTGTTTTTTGGCATTGAGTTTGAGGAGTTCTTCATAGATCTTCGATATCAGCCTTTTGTCTGTAGTGTCATTTGTGAATATCTTCTCCCATTCCATGGGTTGCCTCTTTGTTTTGTTGAATGTTTCCTTTGCTGTGCAGAAATTTTTTATCTTGATGAATTCCCACAAGGTCATTTTCACTCTGGTATCCCTTCCCTTTGGAGACGTGTCTTGAAAGAAGTTGCTGTGGTCAATGTCAAAGAGTTTACTGCCTATGTTCTCCTCTAGGATTTTGATGGATTCCTGTTTCATATTGAGGTCTTTCATCCATTTTGAGTGTCTAAATTTTAAAGCTTAGTGTAATGTTTCCAATACTCATCTTTGTTTTTTTTTTCTTTTTAAGATTTTATTTATTTATTTATTTATATATTTATAGCATGGAGAGAGGTAGATAGACAGAGAATCACAGACTCCACACTGAGTGCAGAGCCCCACTTGGGGCTCAATCCTATGAACCTGAGATCAAGACCTGAGCCAAAACCTTACTGAGCTACCCAGGTATCCCCCCAAATAGTTCCCTTTGTTATATGTATCAGTAGTTCATTAAAAATTTTTTTGGCTCACAAGATAGTGAAATGGCAGATGAAAGCTGAGCAGCCAGATAGCAAGGAGAAGAAACCTGAATCCAAGAAGGCTGATGCTGGAGGCAAGGTTAAGAAGAGTAATCTCAAGGCTGAAACACCCTACAACTAATAGTCTGACTTAGTCAGAAGAATTGGTAGATATTCCCTATCAGCTATGTATTACAAAAAGACCATGTACAAGAGGAAGTATTCAGCAGCAAAATCCAGGGTTGAAAGGAAAAAAGAAGGTTCTTGATACTGTCATAAAACCAGTTGATGGTGACAGGAATGGTGATATCTGAGTGGTTAAGCTTCACAAATTTCCTAGGTATTATCTACTGAAGATGGTGGCTTGAAAGCTATTGAGGTATGGCAAAACTTTTCAGTCAGCATGTGAGAAAACCGCAAGCTAGCATCACTCCTGGGACCATTTTGATTATCTTCACTGGACACCAGAGAAGCAAGAGGGTGGTTTTCCTGAAGCAGCTGAGTAGTGGCTTACTACTTCTGACTGGATCGCTGGCCCTCAGTCGAGTTCCTCTGCATAGAATACACCAGAAATTTGTTATTGCCAATCCATCAAAATTGAGATCAGTGCAAAAATCCCAAAACATCTCACTTATACTTACTTCAGGAAGAAGCTGCATAAACCCAGACACCAGGAAGGTGAGATTTTTGACATAGAGAAGGAGAAACGTGAGATTACAGAACAGTGCAAGTTTGATCAGAAAGCTGTGGACTCACAAATTCTGCTAAAAATCAAAGCTGTTCTTCAGCTTCAGAGCTATTTCTGCTCTGTGTTTTCTCTCACAAATGGAGTTTATCTTTACAAATTGGTGTTCCAAATTTCTTTCAAAGAACCTAATTAGATAACTGATCCATTTCAAATAATAAATAAGTAAAATAAATTCTGAGTTGTTTTCCACTGTATGAGTATCCCATAATCTGTTTATGCTTTCTCCTATTAGTGAACTAACTTATTACACAGTTTTATAAAACTCAACTCTGCTCTCTAGAGCAGGAAGTTCTAATTATGGTAAGTCCAGTTTATCAAAATTTTCTTTTATACTTAATGCTCTTGGTGTTATATCTAACAAATCCTTGTCAGCTCAGAAGCCCACAAAAATTTTCTTTCATTTTTTCTTCTAGACATTTTATAGTTTTGCTTTTACACTGAGGCTTTCACAGTAGTTAATTGTGTCAGGGAGAGATTAATACTCATTTTTTTCATATGTTTATCCATTTATCCTAGGAGCATTTGGTGAAAATACCATCTTTTCCCATTAATACAGTTGAGGATTTGGGCTATTTGCCTGTAAGTTTCTTTTTTTGTAATGTCTTTTTCAGATTTTGGTATCAGGGTTAAGCTGACTTAAAAAGTGGAAACTTTCTTTTCTCTTTTATTTTCCGGAAGTGTTTATGTAACATTGATAATTAAGTCTCCTTAAAGATTGATAGAACTTTCCAGTGAACTCAGGTGGGCGTGGAGTTTTATTTATGTGAAATTTTTATTATAGTTTCTTTCACACATATAGGGTCTATTCAGATTTTGTATTTCTTCATAAGACTTTGTCTTATTTATTTAATTAATTAATTTGACAGACAAAGAGACAGCAAGAGAGGAAACACAAATGGCGGGGGGAGTGGGAGAGGGAGAAGTAGGTCTCCTGCTGAGCAGGAAGTCCAACACAGGGCTGGGGCTTGATCTCAGGACCTGGGATCATGACTTGAGCCAAAAGTAGACACTTAACCACTGAGCCATCTAGGTGCCCCAATTTTTGTCTTTTTAAAAAAAGAGTTGCCCATTTTTTTTAAGTTGTTGAATTTATTGCCATAGAGTTGTTCATAATATTACATTATTATCCTTTTAATGTCTGTGGGATCTGTAGTGATGCTTCTCTGTTATTCCTGATATTGTTTATTTGTGATTTTCTTGTTTTTTTTTCTTAATTTTTTTGCTAGGTGTTTGTTAATTTAATTAATACTTTAAAAGAAAAAGTGTTGGCTTCATTGATTTTCTCTGTTTGCTGATTTCTACTCTGATCTTTATTATTCCTTTCTTATAACTTACTTTGGATTTAATTTGTTCTTTAGCTTCTTAAGTTGGAAACTTAGGTAATTGATCTTACATCTTGCTATTTTCTCTAATGTGTGGATTTAAAACTAAATTCCTCCTTTAAACATTGTTTCATCTGTGTTCCATGAATTTTGTTAAGTTACTATTTTTTTAGTTTGAAGTATTTTCTAATTTCTCTTGTGATTTTTTCCTTGACCATGTGCTATTTAGAAAAGATTCAATTTCGAGATACTAGGAGATTTTCTAATTATCTCATTATTTTTGACTTGTAATTTAATTTAATTTCCACAGATCTGTGGAAAGTTCAGGATGTTTCTCAAGCTCATCTAACTTGTCAGGACTTAAATTTCAAACTCCATTTCTCTTCTGGATCTTATTAAAACTTGGTTTCATGCTTTGTTAGGATGCATCTAGAGTAGGTCTTACACTAAGGCTTGGTTGTTACTCCTATGGTGTGGCTTTCTACTGTTTCAACTGAATGCCAATGATGTTATCAAAGTATTAGCAGGATCTCTCCACTCTGAAGGGACCAGGAATTTGCTAGCAGTGCTTTGTTTTCTAATATCTCTATTTCCCTCTCAACTTTACATTAACCACTATCTGGTAAACTCTCATGGTCTCACTCTGAACATGTATAGCCTTGTCCTTATGGATTTATATAGGACCTCCCACAGGACTCCTGGGGCCTTCTCTACACAGCCACCTTTTTCTGTTACCTTGTGTCATAGATTACAGCTACTTCAACCAACCCAAACTCTGATTTCTGCCTTCTCACATCAGTGGGCTCACCTCGACCAGCTCAGGCTCTATCTTCTCTGTATTACAGTTGGAAAATTATATCCAGTTAGAGAGTTAGGTGATCCTGGGCTCATTCACCTCATGAGTTTCCTTTCTTTCAAGGGTTACAGTTATGTGCTATTTGTTGTTCTCTGATAAATTTGTCTTAATAAATTTGTCTTAAATGGTTTGTTCAGATTTATAGTTTATTTCAGGAGGGCTGATTTCGTACCAGTTACTTCAACATAGTTGGAAGTAGAATTCTAAGTCTACCATTTTCCTCTGTGCTTTCTGTTTCTCCTGCCTTTCCCCCCTCCTATTTTTCTCCTTTCTTGTTTACTTTTGAGTTATTCAATTTTTTAATGTTTTAGTTATTTTAATGACTTTTTAGCTCAACTTCTGTATTATTTGTAAGTAGTTGTATTAAAGATTACAGTATTGATCTTTAACTTATCATATTCTGCTTAGAATTAATGTAGTACTGGGACACCTGGGTGGCTCAGTCATTTAAGTATCTGCCTTTAGTTCAGGTCATGGTTCCAGGGTCCTGTGATGGAGTCCTGCATCAGGTTCCTTGCTCAGCAGGGAAACTTCTTCTCCCTCTGCCTGCTTCTCTCCCTGCTTGTGTTCCTGCTTGTTCTCTCCCTCTCTGACAAATAAATAAATAAAACCTTAAAAAAAAGAATATAATACTAACTGCAGTAAAACTTGCATAACACTGTAATTCCACTTAGACACCCAATCCTTTGTGATATTGTTTTATATATTTTATATCTATGAGTATTGTAATCCCCACAATACAATATTCTGCTTTATTCATTAAATAGTAAGTTTTTTTATTGTGGTAAAAAACATACAAAATTTATCATAATTATTTTTAAGTGTATAGTTCAGGAGTGTTAAGTATACACAGTCAGCTGTTTTTTCAAGGGATGAATAGAAATTGCAAAATATAATCTGTTGGTGTGCCTGGGTGGCTCAGTCGTTAAGCATCTGCCTTTGGCTCAGGTCATGGTCCCAGGCTCCTGGGATCAAGCCCTGTGTCAGGTCCCTGCTTGGCGGGAAGCCTGCTTCTCCCTCTTTGTCTCCCCTGCTTGTGTTCCCTTTCTCGCAGTCTCTCTCTCTCTGTCAAATAAATAAATAAATAAATAAAATCTTGAAAAAAAAAATCATCTGTTAAGATTATCCCCATATTTACCATATCCAACCCCCCCCCCATTTTTTAAAGAGGGAGGGAGTGATAGGAGGGGGCAGAGGGAAAGGTAGAGAGAGAGAACCTTAAGCAGAGTCCCCACCCAATGCAGAACCTGACATGAGGCTCCATCTCATAACTCTGAGATCATGACCTGAGACAAAATCAAGAGTCAGATACTTACTTGACTGAACCATCCATGTGCCCCTCCAGTCTGCTCTTTTTCTCCTTATATGTGTAGAGTCCCATCTGATGTCATTTCTCTTCAGCCAAAGAACTTTTCAAGTTTGTGACTTTTGGGAGGATGGTTCCAATCTTTTGTTAAGCCCATCTATTGAATTTTTTATTTCAGATTTTGCAGATTTCATTTCTAGGGTTTTCATTTGGTTCTTGTGCAAGGTTTCTATTTTTCTGCTTAAATGTTCCACCTTCACATCCATTATGATTATCTTTTCTTTTAGGCCTCGATTATATTTATAATAGCAGCTTTAAGATACTTGTCTGCAAATAGTATGGAGGCTGTTCAAAAATTAAAACTAGAATTACCATATTATCCAGTAATTCCACTACTGGGTACTTACCCAAAGAAGATGAAAACACTAATTTGAAAAGATATATGCACCCCATGTTTATTGCAGCATTATTTATAATACCCAAGGTATGGAAACTACCCAAATGTCCATCAGTAGATGAATGGATAAAGAAGAAGTGGTATGCACACACATACATTCACACACAATGGAATATTACTCAGCCGTAGATAAGAATGAAATCTTGTCATTTGCAATAACATGGATGGATCTAGAGGGTATAATGCTAAGTGAATTAAGTCTATAAGAATAAGACAAATACTGTATGATTTCACTAATGTAGAATTTAAGAAACAAACTAACCAAAGAAAAAGTGACAAGCAAAAAATGGATTCTTGGGGCACCTGGGTGGCTCAGCGGGTTAAAGCCTCTGCCTTCAGCTCAGGTCATGATCCCGGGCTGCTGGGATCGAGCCCCGCATCGGGCTCTCTGCTTGGCTGGGAGCCTGCTTCCTCCTCTCTCTCTGCCTGCCTCTCTGCCTACTTGTGGTCTCTATCTGTCAAATAAATAAATCTTTAAAAAAAAATGGATTCTTGGAGTGCCTGGGTGGCTCAGTTGTTTAAGCATCTGCCTTCGGCTCAGTTCATGATCTCAGGGTCCTGGCATCAAGCCCCACATCAGGCTCCCCACTCAGCAGGGAGTATGCTTCTTCTTCTCCCTATGCCCCTTCCCCCAGCTCATGTTCTCTCTCTTTCTAATAAATAAAATGTAAATAAAACGGACCCTTAAATATAAAGAACAAACTGGTGGTTGCCAGAAGGGAGGTGGGTGGGGAAATGGGTGAAATAGGTGAAGGGGATTAAGAGTATGCATATCCTAACGCACACTGAGTAATGTACAGAATTGTCGGATCACGATATTGTACACCTGAAACTGTACAACTAATATAACATTATATGTTAATTATACTGGAATTAAAAAATAAATAAAATTTAAAATATACTTATCTGCTAATTCCAACATCTGCATTATTTTGGGGTTTCTAGTGACTACTTTTTCTTTTGACTATGGGTCACATTTTCCTATTTCCATGTCTAGTATGTTTCTGATTGTGTCTGGGCATTACGTTTGATACAGACAGAGAATCTGGATTTTGTTCTCTTTCCCTGAAGAGTGCTTTTTTAAAAAAAATTCAAGTGGAAAGTTCAATTATTGGTTGGTCACCTTGAACTAATGTAGTCTTCATTTTACACTTTGATAGGACAGATCTGTTTTAGTTTCTCTTTTAGTCTTAGGGTGAGACATAGACTTTACTCCTTGGCATTACTTCTTTCTGCAGTGTAACTGGAGAGTCCAGATGTTTGTCAAGCCTCTTTAACTTGGCATAATTCAAACTCAAAACACTCTTTCCCTGCATTGGGCAGTAGCTGAAATCTTTGCTCAGCGTTTTCAGCTTTCCAGCTGTTGCTTTCCAACGGAGATTTTGGAGGGTCACAGTGCTGTGGTACGTTTATGTTCAGATTTTGAAGGTAGATTGTAATTTTCATCTTAGAAATTATTCAGAGTTTTGGGAGCTCCCCTCCTGTGGCTTTTTCCTCTCTTGGATATCCTATCTCAATTTCCAGACTCTTTCCCAGCCCTAACCTTGTGCCCTGAGAGTTTCTGCACTATTCTACACAGACTAGGGAATGCCCTAAATAGGTTATTGGGTAAATTATTGTATATGGCTCTTTCATTTTCTGTCTGTGGACTGAATCAATGTTGCATGAATAATTAGAAGAATGTCTCATTAAAAAAAAAGTTGTGCCACTAGGCACTTTGTCATGTTGGCAAGCCTATGTAGCTCTTCTGTGACTTGCCTGGGAAATGATTGGCAAGGCTAGAATGGCACGCTGTATTTCACTAGTGCCAAATTAGGATCATTTAATATAGATCACTGAGTAACATGCATCATCATGTTGTTGTTGTTGTTTTGATAGGATTCCCATGAAGAATATATACATTTACTCTTTCTGTTTGGTTGTAGTAGATGGGGAATGATAATTTTCCTGATGAGCTGTCCAGATATGTAGCTTTGTGAAACCTCATGTACTTGGGACTATACGTCTTCTTTCTGACTTGTACTATCCATGGGAAAGGGTTTCTTGTATTTAAGCCAACATATTCTGTTTTCTTCTTTCTGATTATAGCATTTCTTTTACCATCCCACTTCTTTGGAGAACCCTTATGTCATTTATATGAGACATGCAATCTTTGTATTCTTTGCCTGTCTTTCTGATCCATACCCCATCTTTCTCACCTCAGGGGTAGAAATGTGGTGCCAAATTACCACAGGGATTAGTTCAAGTATGGGCCAAGATATGAGTAAGACCAAATAAAATTTTCCTTAGAATATTCTCTTCAGCTTAGACCATGAGCTTCTAAAGCAAGATCCATGTTTTGCTTGCCATTGCACCCTCTGTACCAAGCACAGACCTGGAAAAATGTAAATGAATGTTTAATAGAATGAGTGGACCTTGGTAGATTCATGCAGTGATTGTGACTTTGGCTTTCCAAAATTAGATTCTTCTTTTTTAACCTGATATCATCTCTCTATGAAATATGAGTCAGAAGTTGGCAAAGCTATTCGTGAAATGGACCTCATCAATATATTGTTGGGGCATGACTAAGAGAGATGAAAATTCCAGAGAAATTGTGTTTGAGACTAGACCCTTATTTCCCCAGAGCAGTATAATTTTTATCTTTGAAACAGGGGTATTCACATGTTTCCTTCAAGACTTTGTTCCCCAGTTCTTTCACTAGAAATACCTATTTCAAGTGTATCAGTTCTCTGTCTTGAATTTGGAGAAGTAACATTAGCATCATTGAAATAACATATGTGAATTAGGAGGCCTGGAAGATGTCACAGACTGATTAGAGGGAGAAGGATTTAGAAAAGTGGGAACAATGGCACCTGGTTAAGATGCATTTGTTACTTTCACAACCATCTCCATTTTTCTGTTCTTTCTGCTATTCTCAGGTACTCTGTGATGGAGTTATAGCTCTTTTGGTAGGGATTTTTGGACAAATACCATTACTCTACTATAGGTTTCATCATGGAATTTTTATTAAGTTTAAAACATTCAGCCTGTATATGGATATTTATAAAACAACTATTTGTAAGTTGGAGTGGTTCATCATCAACAAATTTAGACCCAACAAATGGGTAAGTGCCTAAAGTAGCCACTATGTTAGGGGTTTTCAGTAAATTTTCTGGCATAATCCTAAAATCCTGTTTGCATGTGGGAGTTATTATTCATCCTTATTTTATAGAGAGGAATTTCATCAACAATTAGAATTAAAAATAAACATTGTGGCTTCTGGTCTAGCACATAAGGAGCTTGGACAGCTCCACTCCATTATAACAAGAAATAAAAAGCTGAAGAAATGGAAAAATAAGCTCTACTTATTATTACTTTTCATCAGAAAAGTGAAGTCACAAGGCAAACCATTGCCCTTATGCTTTATTCCCTATGAATCACCTAATTTGGAATACACACAAGTCTAACTTAAAGAAATCTGACATCCAAAAAATTAGTAACAGTGTGAAAACTGCTCTGCCAGAAGACACCTAAAGCAAACCTTTTAACAAGTACCAGAACACTAAATAGCCTAATTAGCTTATTCACCATCAAAATTTCAATGATTCTAGGAAAATATACCTCAAAATCCATTAATGTTCTTGTCCCTAAGACTTAGAGCCCTCTCTCTTAGAAACAGCTCTTCCCAATGTTCACTTAGCATGCTGCTGCACATCTTTGCTTAATTCCTCACAGAAACGTGTCATCAAATAACAAATTATAAAATTACCATTTAAAAATAAATAGGCAGTTCACATTTTCAGGAGAATCTTTCCATGAAATTCCAGATTTCATGCAATACTAAGCATTTTCAAACTAGTTGTTTCAAGGATTTGAAGAAAATTTATTACTATTAATTCTTGGCCAGACGAGCAGTGATAGAAGGTTAAATGTTTTGAAATTTTTGTTTTGGATCACCAGAGATTAAATACAATGGAATATGTTTTGGAAAATGAGAAGTAGAGCTAGGCCAAAGAATTCTCAAAGAGTTTGGTGTTCTGGAAGGCTCTCATGAGAAATGATAAGGAGAATATAGAATGCTACCACCAAGGATATCCACCAAGGATATCCACCAAGGATATGGGGGCACATAACCTCCAAATGCCAATGTAGATTCTACCTCATTCCGGACTATTTTAATTACCAAGTTATCTCTGGTCAACCAGCCTTTTGAGAATGAATGAAGATATTTAAAGGAAGAGCCAAGTATTCCGGGAATTAGAGTTCTCAGACTCTTCCTTATAGTTGTTTCAGAGTCTGATGGCTGAGGAGAGGCCCTGGCCTGTGGACTCTTGGAATTATGTGGAGATTGAGTTACACCTTTTACATTCCAATGTATGGAATTAGAGCAGCATGTTAAATTAGAAGTTTCTATTAAGGCATCAATATACAATAGGTGTTATTTACATACTAAAGCAGAGTACCAGTCCATGGTGCAGAAGGTTATACCTAGAAACTGGCCACACAGTCTTAAAGACTCCTCATCTAAAAGGAGGGTATTAAATTATATCTTGTTAGATATTTGAGGAATTTATTAAAAAGATTTTTTTATTTATTTGAGAGAGAGTGGGGTGTGCTGAGGGAGAGAATCTCAAGAGGCTCCTGCTAAATGAAGAGCCCAACACAGGGCCCATTCTCATGACTCACAAGATCATGACCTGAATTAAAATCATGAGTTCGATGCTTCACCGGCTGAGCCACCCAAGTGCCCCTTGAGGAGGATTTTTAAAGGAATAGTGGGTCAGATGTGGGGGGATATCTTATATCCAGTTCAATAGAAGTTCACAGACAGGCAAACAGGCCTCAGCAAGGTGGACCCTACTCTTTCCTGGGAGCCCAAGGAAAGAGCTGCCAGGGTAGAGTGCAGTCTCCCAAGTTGAGGGAAATGAATGCGACAGACTGCCAGCATTGAGTGTGTGTGCGGTGCTTTGAAATATCTGTAAAGGCACTCTCACCTTCAGAGAGCATGAAGCCGAATTATAGTAGTACTAATTAAATAAGAATGTTATTGCTTTCTTTACTTTTTCTTTACCCTTCTATGACCCTTTTAGCAGGGAGTAGATATAGTTTTGAATGAAGTATAAAAGTCTGATAACCTGAGATTAGACACTTGCTACCTGAGAGTGATAATTAAAAACCATGGAACTGCCCAAGTTTCCATTCAGGGGCATAAGAAAAGCCCCCTACAAATGTCCCCCACAAAATATTTTTTAAAGGGATGTTGGAAACAAAAATAATTCTGCTGATAACCTCCCATGAGTCTGCTTGTTCAGTGTGTTGGTTTTATAAAGGTTTTTTCCAAAGTTTGCAAATTATGGCACAAAATCAGTTTTGAAGACAGAAGAATGATGGTTAAGAACATGAGTCTAGAATCAGACTAGTCTCAAATCTTTGGTCTGCCATTTTTTAGTTATGTGACTTTGGATAACTTACTTAACTTCTTCAGAATCCGTTTCCCTATCTGTAAAATAAGGATAATAGTAGTAACTACTGCAAAATGTTGTTAAGATTAAATGGGATAATCCAACTAGAATGTACACTTTGGTGCCTAGCTCAAAATGTTAGCTATATAAAAAATTTAGACTATGAAGAAGTAAATGGTAGGAACTTATGCTAGGTATGTATCCTGGGGCAAGGGAAACAAAAGCAAAAATAAATTATTGTGACTTCATCAATTAAAAAGCTCTTCACAGTTAAAGAAACAAATCAACAAAACTAAAAGGCAAACTACAGAATGGGAGAAGATATTTGCAAAGGATATATCAATAAAACTCAACACCCCAAAACCAAATAATCCAATTAAAAATGGGCAAAAGACATGAATAGACAGTTCCCCAAAGAATAAATACAGATGGCTAACAAACACATGAAAGGATGCTCAACATCCTTCATCATCAGGGAAGTGCAAATCAAAGCTACTATGAGATACCACCTCACACCAGTCAGAAAGACTAAAATTAACAACACAGGAAATAGCAGGTGTTAGTGAGCATGTGGAGAAAGGGGAACCCTCTTAAACTGTTGGTGGACATGCAAACTGGTTCAACCACTCTGGAAAATGGTATGGAGTTTCCTCAAAAAGTTTAAAAAAGAACTACTATATGATCTAGGAATCACACTGCTAGGTGTTTATCCAAAGAATACAAATATACTAATTCAAAGGGATACATGCACCCTGATAGCAGCATTATCAATAATAACCAAATTATGGAATAGCCAAATTTCCATTATCAGCAGCATTATCAATAATAGCCAAATTATGGAATAGCCAAATTTCCATTAACTGGTGAATGGCTAAAGAAGATGTGGTATGTATGTGTGTATACACACACACACACACATACACACACACATACACATACACACGCGTGCACACAATGGAATGTTATTCAGCCATCAAGAGAATGAAATCTTGCCATTTGCAATGATGGGGATGGAGTTAGAAGTATTATACTAAAGAAATAAGTCAGTCAGAGAAAGACAAATACCATTTAATTTCATTCATGTGGAATTTAAGAAACAAAACAAATGATCATAGGGGGAGAAAAAGAGAGAGGCAAACCAAGAAATAGACTCTTAACTATAGAGTATAGAGAACAAACTGATGGTTACCAAAAGGGAGGTGGGTGCAGGAATGGGTTAAATAGGTGATAGGGATTAAGGTCAACACTTGCTGGTGATGAGCACTGGGTGTTATATGCAAGTGTTGAATCACTAAATTGTACACCTGAAACTAATATTACACTGTATGTTAACTAACTGGAATTTAAGCAAAACCTTTAAACAAAGAACAAATAGAACTGCAAAAAAAAAGAATAGCAAAAAAGATTTTATTTTGCAGTTAGGGAATTTATAATAGATTTTAAAGTAATAGCCAATTATGAGCTAGATTGGTTTTTAATGTTTTTGCTGCTGAAAATACTGTCAAAATATTTTTAATATAAATTATCAATAATCATTATTTGTATTATTTAAAAATTTGCCACTACAAACCATGCTAGAATAAAGATGCATTTATATCCTCATTTACTGAGAGTAGATTTATTTCTGTGGAATAAATTTCTCAAAGTGGGATGTCTAGGTCAAAAGTATATGGAGCACTGGGTGTTGTGCAAAAACAATGAATACTGTTATGCTGAAAAAATTAATTAATTAAAAAATAAAAAAATAAAAGAAAAGAAGGGAAAAACTACTGAAAATTAGTTTTCCCTTCAGAAAAAACTACTGAAGTTTAGTAGAGAAAGAAAATAACAAAAATGTGAAATAAATATAATAGAGCAGAATAAACAATAACAATACATTGAAAAAAAAGTATATGTATTTTAAAATTTCATAAAGTCAAGTGTATTAAGATATAATTTACATGCAATAAAAATGATTTTAACAAATAATTATAAGTTATAGTCATGGAGCCACTACCACCATCAAGATAGAGATTTCTGTCATCCAGAAATGTTCTCTTATGCTCCTTTTCAGTCAATCTCCCTATCCCAGTCTTTAGTTATCTCTCATGTGGTATCTGTTCCTCAAGTTTTCCCTTTCCAGAATATCGTGTGAATGGAAATAGGTTCTTTCACTTAGCATAATACTTTTTGAGATTCATCCATTTGTTGAATATATCACATTTCATTCCTTTTTATTGCTGAATAGTATTCTGTTACAATTTATCCATTCATCTATTGAGGCACATTTGGTTTGTTTATAGTTTTTTGTAGTTATGAGTAAAGTGACTATAAAAAAAGTTACTATAAATATTTGTTGTATAAGCATATGCTTTCATTTCTGTTGTGTGGATACTTAGGAGGAGTAGAACTGTTTGAGCATTTAAGTATATGTTTGACTTTTTAAGAAATTACTGAATTTTTCCAAAATGACTACCATTTCACATTTTCACCAGTGATGTCTGAGAGTTACAGTTTCTCCACATCTTTGTCAACACTTGGTACTGTCAGTCTAATTATTGACATTTTAGTGGGTATAGAGTAATACACACACACACACATACCACACACATCTTTATCTAGTGATGGACACTTGGGTTCTTCTATATCTAGACTATTGTAAATAATGCTACAATAAACATAGGGCTACATATGTCTTTTTGAATTAGTGTTTTTGTTTTCTTGGGGTAAATACCCAGTAGTGAAATTACTGGATCATATGGTATTTCTATTTTTAATTTTTTGAGGAACCTCTGTACTGTTTTTCCCAGTGACCACACCAATTTGCATTCCTACTAGCAGTACATGATTTTTTCCACATTCTTACCAAGAGTTGTTGTTTCTTGTGTTTTTGAATTTATCCATTCTGACAGGTATAAGGTCTTACTGTGTTTTGATTAGCATTTCCCTGATGATTAGAGATGTTGAACATCTTTTCATGTGTCAGTGGGTCATCTATATGTCTTCTTTGGACACATGTCTATTCAGTTCCTCTTCCCATTTTTAATGGGATGGTTTGGGGGTTTTTTATGTTTTGAATTGTGTAAGTTCTTGATGTATTTAGGATATTAATGCCTTATTGGATATATGATTTGCAAGTATCTTCTCCCATTTGGTAGGTTACCTTTTTGTTTTTCTAATGGCTTCCTTTGCTGTACAAAATCTTTTTATTTTGGTGTAGTTCTAATAATTAAATTTTTCTTTTGTCTCCCTTACCTAAGGAAGCGTGTCTAGAAAAATGTTGGGAAGGGCAATGTCAAAGAAATTATTGCCTAGGAGTTTTATGGTTTAAGGTCTCACAAATATGTATTTAATCCTTTTTGAGTTTGTTTTTGTGTATGAATACATAAGAAAGTGGTTTTGTTTTATTCTTTGCATGTAGGTGTCCAGTTTTCTCAACCATTTGTTGAAGAGACTGTTTTTTCCACATTGTATATTCTTGACTCCTTTATCACAGATTAATCGATCATCTAAGTGTGCATTTATTTTTGGGCTCCCTATTCTGTTCTGTTGATCTATGTAGCTGTTTTTGTGCCAGTACCATATAGTTTTGATTACTATAAAAGGTGGATATTTTATTTTTTAAATTTTTATTATTTTTTAAAGATTTTATTTATTTATTTGACAGAGACAGAGAGAGAGAGAGGGGTCACAAGTAGGCAGAGAGGCAGACAGAGAGAAGGGGAAGCAGGCTCCCTGCTGAGCAGAAAGCCTGATGCAGGGCTCGATCCCAGGACCCTGGGATCACAACCTGAGCCGAACGCAGAGGCTTAACCCACTGAGCCACCCAGGCGCCCCTAAAAGCTGGACATTTTAGATAATATATTGTAGCAACAATGACTGAATTTTTTCCCCATTAACAGTTTGTGAGTTTTATTTTTTTTGTTTGTTTTTAGTAATTTGCTTGTACTTACACAGAGGAATGTGTCTTCTCTGTGGTGTTCAGCTATTGATATTTGTTTAGTTTTTATTCTTATTTTTATTTTTAAAAATTTTCGCTTCCAAGGGGTTGCCTTGTACCTGTATAAGTTAGAGGTCATTAGTAGATTCAGAAGGTATTGTGCCTAAGTTCCCTCAACCCTGCTGCCTGTGCTCTCCTCAAGGATTTTGATGGATTCCTTTCTCACATGGAGGTCCTTCATCCATTTTGAGTCTATTTTCGTGTGTGGTGTAAGGAAGTGGTCCAATTTCATTTTTCTGCATGTGGCTGTCCAATTTTCCCAGCACCATTTATTGAAGAGGCTGTCTTTTTTCCATTGGACATTCTTTCCTGCTTTGTCGAAGATTAGTTGACCAAAGAGTTGAGGGTCTATTTCTGGGCTCTCTATTCTGTTCCATTGATCTATGTGTCTGTTTTTGAGCCAGTACCATGCTGTCTTGATGATGACAGCTTTGTAATAGAGCTTGAAGTCCGGAATTGTGATGCCACCAACTTTGGCTTTCTTTTTCAATATTCCTTTGGCTATTCGAGGTCTTTTCTGGTTCCATATAAATTTGAGGATTATTTGTTCCATTTCTTTGAAAAAAAATGGATCATATTTTGATAGGGATTGCATTAAACGTGTAGATTGCTTTAGGTAGCATAGACATTTTCACAATATTTATTCTTCCAATCCAGGAGCATGGAACATTTTTCCATTTCTTTGTGTCTTCCTCAATTTCTTTCATGAGTACTTTATAGTTTTCTGCATATAGATTCTTAGCCTCTTTGGTTAGGTTTATTCCTAGGTATCTTATAGTTTTGGGTGCAATTGTAAATGGGATTGACTCCTTAATTTCTCTTTCTTCAGTCTTGTTGTTGGTGTACAGAAATGCAACCGATTTCTGTGCATTGATTTTATATCCTGACACTTTACTGAATTCCTGTACAAGTTCTAGCAGTTTTGGAGTGGAGTCTTTTGGGTTTTCCACCTATAGTATCATATCATCTGTGAAGAGTGATAGTTTGACTTCTTCTCTGCCGATTTGGATGCCTTTAATTTCTTTTTGTTGTCTGATTGCTGAGGCTAGGACTTCTAGTACTATGTTGAATAGCAATGGTGATAATAGACATCCCTGCCGTGTTCCTGACCTTAACGGAAAAGCTTTCAGTTTTTCTCCATTGAGAATGATATTTGCGATGGGTTTTTCATAGATGGCTTTGATAATATTGAGGTATGTGCCCTCTATCCCTACACTTTTAAGAGTTTTGATCAGGAAGGGATGCTGTACTTTGTCAAATGCTTTTTTCAGCATCTATTGAGAGTATCATATGGTTCTTGTTCTTTCTTTTTTTAATGTGTTGTATCACTTTGATTTGCAGATGTTGAACCAACCTTGCAACCCTGGAATAAATCCTACTTGGTCGTGGTGAATAATCCTTTTAATGTACTGTTGAATCCTATTGGCTAGTATTTTGGTGAGAATTTTTGCATCGTGTTCATCAAGGATATTGGTCTGTAGTTCTCTTTTTTGGTGGGATCCTTGCCTGGTTTTGGGATCAAGGTGATGCTGGCCTCATAAAATGAGTTTGGAAGTTTTCCTTCCATTTCTATTTTTTGGAACAGTTTCAAAAGAATAGGAATTAGTTCTTCTTTAAATGTTTGGTAGAATTCCCCTGGGAAGCTGTCTGGCCCTGGGCTTTTGTTTGTTTGGAGATTTTTGATGACTGCTTCAATCTCCTTACTGGTTATGGGCCTGTTCAGGTTTTCTATTTCTTCCTGGTTCAGTTGTGGTAGTTTATATGTCTCTAGGAATGCATCCATTTCTTCCAGATTGTCCAATTTGTTGGCGTAGAGTTGCTCCTAGTATGTTCTTATAATTGTCTTTATTTCGTTGGTGTTAGTTGTGATCTCTCCTCTTTCATTGATGATTTTATTTATTTGGGTCCTTTCTCTTTTCTTTTTGATAAGTCTGGCCAGGGGCTTATCAATCTTATTAATTCTTTCAAAGAACCAGCTCTTAGTTTCATTGATTTGTTCTATTGTTTTTTTTGGTTTCTAATTCATTGGTTTCTGCTCTGATCTTTATGATTTCTCTTCTCCTGCTGGGTTTAGGCTTTCTTTCTTGTTCTTTCTCCAGCTCCTGTAAGTGTAGGGTTAGGTTGTGTACTTGAGACCTTTCTTGTTTCTTGAGGAAGGCTCGTACCACTATATATTTTCCTCTCAGGACTGCCTTTGCTGTGTCCCACAGATTTTGAACCGTTGTGTTTTCATTATCATTTGTTTCCATGAATTTTTTCAATTCTTCTTTAATTTCCTGGTTGACCCATTCATTCTTTAGAGGGATGCTGTTTAGTCTCCATGTATTTGGGTTCTTTCCAAATTTCCTCTTGTGATTGAGTTCTAGCCTCAGAGCATTGTGGTCTAAAAACATGCAGGGAATGATCCCAATCTTTTGATACCGGTTGAGACCTGATTTGTGACCCAGGATGTGATCTATTCTGGAGAATGTTCCACGTACACTAGAGAAGAATGTGTATTCTGTTGCTTTGGGATGAAATGTTCTGAATATATCTGTGATGTCCATCTGGTCCAGTGTGTCATTTAAGGCCTTTATTTCCTTGTTGATCTTTTGCTTGGGTGAACTGTCCATTTCAGTGAGGGGAGTGTTCAAGTCCCCTACTATTATTGTATTATTATTTATGTGTTTCCTTGATTTTGTTATTAATTGGTTTATATAGTTGGCTGCTCCCACGTTAGGGGCATAGATATTTAAATTTGTTAGATCTTCTTGTTGGACCGACCCTTTGAGTAGGATATAGTGTCCTTCCTCATCTCTTATTATAGTCTTTGGCTTAAAATCTAATTGATCTGATATAAGATTGCCACCCCAGCTTTCTTCTGATGCCCATTAGCATGGTAAATTGTTTTCCACCCCCTCATTTTAAATCTGGAGGTGTCTTCGCGTCTAAAATGAGTTTCTTGTAGGCAACATACTGATGGGTTTTGTTTTTTTATCCATTCTGATACCCTGTGTCTTTTGATTGGGGCATTTAGCCCATTAACATTCAGGGTAACTATTGAGAGATATGAATTTAGTGCCATTGTATTGCCTGTAAGGTGACTGTTACTGTATATTGTCTCTGTACCTTTCTGATCTACTACTTTTAGGCTCTCTCTTTGCTTAGAGGACCCCTTTCAATATTTCCTGTAGAGCTGGTTTGGTGTTTGCAAATTCTTTCCGTTTTTGTTTGTCCTGGAAGCTTTTTATCTCTCCTTCTATTTTCAATGATAGCCTAGCTGGATAGAGTATTCTTGGCTGCATGTTTTTCTCGTTTAGTGCTCTGAATATATCATGCCAGCTCTTTCTGGCCTGCCAGGTCTCTGTGGATAAGTCTGCTGCCAATCTAATATTTTTACCATTGTATGTTACAGACTTCTTTTCCTGGGCTGCTTTCAGTATTTTCTCTTTGTCACTAAGACTTGTAAATTTTACTATTAGGTGACGGGGTGTGGACCTATTCTTGTTGATTTTGAGGGGGGTTCTCTGCACCTCCTGGATTTTGATGCTTGTTCCCTTTACCATATTAGGGAAATTCTCTCCAATAATTCTCTCCAATAGACCTTCTGCTCCCCTCTCTCTTTCTTCTTCTTCTTGAACCCCAATTATTCTAATGTTGTTTCATCTTATGGTGTCACTTATCTCTCAAATTCTCCCCTCGTGGTCCAGTAGCTGTTTGTCCCTCTTTTGCTCAGCTCCTTTATTCTCTGTCATTTGGTCTTCTATATCACTAATTCTTTCTTTTGCCTCATTTATCCTAGCAGTGAGAGCCTCCATTTTGGATTGCACCTCATTAATAGCTTTTTTGATTTCAACTTGCTTAGATTTTAGTTCTTTAATTTCTCCAGAAAGGGCTTTTATATCTCCAGAGAGGGTCTCCCTAATATCTTCCATGCCTTTTTTGAGCCTGGCTAGAACCTTCAGAATCGTCATTCTGAACCCTAGATCTGACATATTACCAATGTCTGTATTGATCAGGTCCCTAGCCTTCGGTACTGCCTCTTGTTCTTTTTTTTGTGGTGAATTTTCCCGCCTTGTCATTTTGTCCAGGTAAGAGTATATGAAGGGGCAAGTAAAATACTAAAAGGGTGGCAAAGACCCCAGAAAAATGCACTTAACCAAATCAGAAGAGACCCCAAATCATGGTGGTGAGAACGGGCATAAAAAGAGGTTCAGAAAGAAAAAGAAAAAAAATTAAAAAAAGAAAACAAATAAAGAAAAAATACAAAAAAGAAAGAAAAAATATATATATTAGATAAACTAGTTAAAAAACATTAAAAGAGAAAAGGGTAAAAGTTTAAAAAAATTTAGCAGAAGAAGAAAAAAGAAAGAAAAAAAATTGAAAAAAAAATTAAATTAACCGCAAGACTAAAGAATCATGGGGAGAAAGCCATGAGTTCCGTGCTTTGCTTTCTCCTCCTCTGGAATTCCGCTGCTGTCCTAGGTATTGAACCTGCTTTTCTTGATAGATGAACTTCGTCCTGGCTGGATTTTTTGTTGATCTTCTCGGGGAGGGGCCTGTTGTAGTGACTCTCAAGTGTCTTTGCCCAAGGCAGAATTGCACTGCCCTTACTGGGGGCCGGAGTAAGTAATCCGCTCCAGTTCGCTTTCAGGAGCTTTTATTCCCTGAACACTTTCCGTAGAGTTCCGGAGGATGGGAATGAAAATGGTGGCCTCCCAGTCTCCGGCCTGGAGGAGCCGAGAGCCCCGGGCCCCACTCCTCAATGCACCCCCAGAGAACAGCGCCCAATCACTCCCGTATCCCCAGCCTCCGACCGTGCTCCAAGCTCACCCAGCCTGCGACCGGTTCAAGGTAACCCCGAGCTGAGAGCTCAGTCCTCGGCTCTGTCTCTGTAGCCTGCTTCCCCGTTCTAATACCTGCGAGCTCTGCGACACTCCGACACCCCCGATCCTTCTGTGACCCTGTGGGACCTGGGGCCACGCTGACCCCGCGTGGGCTTCACCCAGTTTAGCCTCTGGAGCAATGTCCTCAGTGGAACAGACTTAAAAGTCATGATTTTGTGCTCCGTTGCTCTGCCGCTTGCCTGGAGCTGGCCCCTCCCCCCACGGTCTATCTTCCCGTCGTTTTGGATTCACTTCTCCACCAGTCCTACCTTTCAGAAAGTGGTTGATTTTCTGTTTCTAGAATTGCTGTTCTTCTTCTCTTCGATCTCCCGTTGGATTTGTAAGTGTTTGCAATGTTTAGATAAGCTATCTAGCTGATCTCCTGCTACCTGATGTAGTCTCAGCCTGCTACTTCTCCGCCATCTGGACTCCTCCCATATTTTAAGATTCTTGATCCATGTTATGAATTTGTATCATTCTTCTGTCAGTCTGTAGGTATTCTGAGGGTAGATGATGGAGTGAATTATTGTATGAGCCCATGAATATCTGAGAATATCTTTCTGTTTTCTTCACACATAAATGATAACGGCTTATAAAAAGTTGTGGCACAATCATTTCCCCTTAATTAATTCTGTAATACATAGTTGTTTTGCATTTGGTATAGAATAGAAATATGACTTTTGTTCCTTCACATAAAACTTTTTTCTTACTTTTAAAGATTTATCCTTATTGTTTCAATTTCAAACTAGACTATATCTAGGTATAAGCATTTAAAAATAACTTGTTCTAAAATTAAAATAAATTTAATTAAGAAGACATAAAATCTAAATGTGAAAATTGGTAAAATTTTACTGAAGTTTGTAAAACTTGATCTGAATAAATAGAGATGCATGCCATATTCCTGGTGAGAACCAAATGTTATTTCTTCCCAAATGCTGTGTTATCTTTCATAATACCGGTGACACATAATACATGTTTGTCACAGCATTAGTAATACAATTATAATCTGAATCCAAAAGGGTTTTGAGGGAATGAAATTTGACAAGTTGAGATTTTAAAGTTCATTATAATAGTAAATATGTGAGAGTACACAAGAAATTTTGAGAAATGAATATATTATACTGCTAATGTTTTTAAGACATTGGGAATAGGTGAAAAAGATCACTGGCATAGAAGGATGAGTCTAGAAAAAAAAGTAAATATATATGGAAATTATTTATAAAAAAGTTGTGACATTTCAGATCATTGAGGAAAAGCAGATTTAATAAATCGTGCTGAATAGTTGACTTTACAACTTTAAGTAATTTAGATTTTTTTCCTGTGTTATGCCACATACAAAAATTAATTCTAAATGAATTAAAAGTTTAAATATAACTTCTTTCCCAACTATTGAAATGTTAAGGAAATGTGGAAGAATATTTTTATAAGTTTGGGTATAAAAACTATTTAAAACTTAATAAAATAAATGAATGGCAGATTTGAGTGCATCATTATATTTGTCTGTTTTACAAAATACTGTCAATTAAAAAGATTAACAATAGACTGAAGAAAATGGATGTGAAATATAGAAGACAAAATATTGGTGAAATATGTGAAAGTGGACATTACTGGTTGGAATATAGACTACTAAAAAAATTAAGAGGCCCATTCCTAACAATTTTAAATCTGGGACCATATCTTATAGAAATAATTCTATGAATATGTTAATATATATTTTCTTTGTAGCATAGTTACAAAAGCAAAATGCTAGAAATAAGTATATCTGCATTAGTAGAGAAATGATTAAATAATTTTGGTATATCTATTCAGTTGACGTGCATATAGCTATTAAATGTGTGCAGTAGCACTACATGTGCTGATACAGAAATATACCTGTAATATATTTTTAATGAAAATATAAATTTGAAGAACATCTGTATAGCATGATCTAATTTTTACCAAAAAAATGCATGTGAAGGTATATATGTGCATATATGCTTGTATATAATATATAATCTTCCTGTACAACCATAGAAAAAATTGTGGAAAGATACATATTTTACAGTTAACAGCAGTTAGATCTAGTATATGGGTTTTAACAGATGGAGTTATATATTTACACTTAATAATCATTTTTGTAGAATAATTAAGGATATGTAAATACACACAAGATATAATTAAAGCATAACAAGTATAGCACTAACTCTCAATTTTACTTTGTCTAGGTCAGAAATAAGACTACTGGATCAAAGAGTCATTCTCCTTCCTTTCCTTTTCTTCCTGCCACTCTTAGCATTAACTCTCTTCTATTGCTTAATTCTAAGACTCTCAGAGCTCATTCCACTGAACTTGCTCTTTTTTTCTAGCTTGGGCTTTCCATAGCCTATGGCACTGTGATGATTTTGTTAAAACTGTAATTGGAAAGACCAAACAGTATCACCGTGCAGAGTACCTACTGCTTCAGAAGGGAAATGGCAAATATATGTATATTTAATGGTGTCTTACTGGAGACAGGCAAGAAAGGAAGTAAAACATAGATTTAGATATTTATTCTGTTAGAACAAGAGCATAATCAAATCGAAGTGAAATGATTCTAAGAGAGGGTGAGTGTAGAGCACCAGTAGGAATCAGAAGCCTATGGCTTTGAACATTTGATATTGCTACTTTCGACCTCTGCTTCATGCTATTTTGAAAGTTTAGTCAGAGTGGCAAACTCACATGCCTTTAAGGATTAGAGAGGAATTTATTCATTTATGTACCTATTTATTTATCTTAAAGATTTCATTTATTCATTTGAGAGAGAGAGACCACAATCAGAGGAGAGGCAGAAGGAGAGGGGAAGCAGACTCCCTGTGAGCTGGGAGCCCGATGTGACCTCTATCCCAGGACCTGGAAATCATGACCTGAGCCAAAGACAGACACTTTTAACCAGCTGAGCCATCCAGGTGCCCCTAGACAGGCATTTAAATGAATGGAGCACAGAGTATAACATTATAAAGGAGTGGAAACTAATGAACTAGAGCTCATAGTCTCCCTCCAAGGACTTTGAAATTTAAAAAAAAAAATGATACTGTTAACACCAATTAAAGCAAGTCCGTTGTCTATATCCAGTGCATGGACTTCTAGTTTGTAACTTCTGGATTAGTTGATTTCTTTTCAAGTCTAACATCATCTTATGGTTTTTGTAACATAGAAAAGTAATTGAATGAACGAGGGAGGCAGTTGGTAGGGGATATTATATTGAATTTATAATATGATTTGATTTTAAAAACTTTTTAATTGAGAACATTTGAGTGATTAATGGGATACAGGTAGTTACAAAGATAGTACAGGGATGTCCTGGGTGTCCTTCATCTAGTTTCCCACATTAATTTATCTTGCATAACCGTAGTACAACATCAAAACCAGGAAATGAAGTGTGTATAGAGTTCAGTGTCATTTTGTCACATGGGTAGCTTTATTTAACTATCTCCACAAGCAAGTTACATAACCAATTTCATCACCACAAAGATCTTCTTGTGTTACCCCTTTATAGTTATACCCCCATCATTATGTACCACAGTTTGCTTAATTATTCATCTATTACAGCACATTCTGGTCATTTCCAGTTTGGGGCTATTACAATTAATGTATGAATAACTGTGTACAGATTTTTATGTGGATAGTTTTCATTCTGGGATAAATGCCCACAAATGTGATTGCTGAATGGTATGGTGAGTGTATATTTAATTTTTTAAGAAACTTCCAAACAACTTTTCAGAGTGATTATTCCATTTTATAGTCTTGATGTTTCTTTGCGTTCCTATCAGCATACAGTATTGTCACTATTTTCATTTTAGTTGTTCTGATAGGTATGTAGTGATATCATCATGGTCTTAATTTCCATTTTTTTAATGGCAAGTTAGGTGCTTATTTGATATCCATATATCTTTTATGTCCTTTGTTCATTTTATATTTGGATTGCTTGTATATTTTACTGCTGAGTTCCCTTGAACTGTGAATATGTCACCTTATATGGCAAAGGGGAATTTAGGTTGTAGATGGAATAAAAGTTGCTAATCAGGTAATTATTCTGAATTACCTGGGTGCAGTCGATGTAATTACAGGGACCTTTAAGAATGGAAGACCATGTCCTCATATCAGGGAGATCATATGATAGTTGTCTTTCTCCGATTGACTTATTTCAACATGGGGGGGTAGGAGATAGGAGAAGAATAAATGAAACAAGATGGGATTGGGAGGGAGACAAACCATAAATGACTCTTAATCTCACAAAACAAACTGGGGGTTGCTGCGGGGAGGTGGGATTGGGGGAGGGGGAGCGGGCTATGGACATTGGGGAGGGGAAGCGAACCATAAGAGACTATGGACTCTGAAAAACAACCTGAGGGTTTTGAAGGGTCAGGGGTGGGAGGTTGGGGGAACAGGTGGTGGGTAATGGGGAGGGCACGTTTTGCATGGAGCACTGGGTGTTGTGCAAAAAGAATGAATACTGTTACGCTGAAAAAATAAATAAAATGAGAAAAAAAAAAAAAAAAAAAAAGAATGGAAGACCAAAGCAGAAGACTAAGCTAGAGAGCTTAGATGTGATATGAGAAGGACTCAACCTGTTGTTTGCTTTAAAGGTGGAGGAGAAAGGGACGCCTGGGTGGCTCAGTGGGTTAAGCCGCTGCCTTCGGCTCAGGTCATGATCCTGGGGTCCTTGGATCGAGTCCCGCATCGGGCTCCTTGCGCAGTGGGGAACCTGCTTCCTCCTCTCTGCCTGCCTCTCTGCCTGCTTGTGTGTACTCTCTCTCTGACAAATAAAATCTTTAAAAAAAAAAAAAGTGGAGGAGAAGGGGGTCATGAGCCAAGGAATGTGAGAAGTCTCTAGACTGGAAAAGGCAAGGAAATTATTCTCTCTTCTAGAGCCTTCAGAAAGGATTGCAGCACTGTCAACATCTTAATTTTAGCTCAGTAAGACCCATTGCATACCTCTTAGTTCCAGTAATATAATAAATTTGTACTGTTTAGCCACTTAATTTGTGGTGATTTGTTACAGTAGCATTAGAAAAATTACATAATATAATTCTTCTACATCAAAAAGTATTTATCCACTATAGGACCTTTAAAAACTTTGAAAAGGTAGAGGAATAAAATAAATATTAAAATAGATAAACATGAATTTGAAAGAGATTGGGCGGGGTGTGTATGTTATCCTGAGGTACTTAGAGTCCGTAAGGTTCCATGATACTCACTTTGACTATTATTTATTTTCTTATTGAAGTGTAGTTTACAAACCATATTATGTTAGTTTCAGGTGTACAACATAGCAATTTAGCATTTATATATATGAAATGAATGTCATAAATTTAGCTACCAACTGTCATCATACAAAGTTGTTACATATTATTAACTATATTCCTGGTGCTGTATATTATATCCCCACATCTTATTTATTTTATAACTGGCAAGTTTGTATCTTTTAATACCTTTTAAATAGATTGTTGATTTTTAATGATTGAATAGTGGTATATATTTCTGCTTTTGTAGACCCACAGTTTCTTATGTGCTGATGTTTTTTTCTCTCTGCCTCTTTTCTCAAGCCGTGGGTGAACAGAAGGGAGACCTCATGATCTCAAAAGAGAACAGGTTGAAGACATTTTCTAAACATTGCCTTATGTGCAAATATGTGTCTGTTGAATCTAGATACAACAGCTGTTCCTCACTTTCTTATGATGTGCTTCAAACATTCAGCAGTATCTATAAAAAACACCTTTAAAATGTCTTATTTATGAAGTGGCAAGTGGAGATTAAGATTATTTTGCTTATACTTGAGCCAGATATATGTGGTGTGATTGATGCAGACATTCAAACTAAGGCTAAAAGCCTAGGTTGATTTGTGCATATTTTGCGAATGTTGTGATTGCTCTCATACTTAATAAGGTAGTGCAAATCCTGGGAACAAAAGTCAGAGACTAATAGCTTGCCATATTTGAACTTCTGGCATTCTCCATAAACCTAAAAAGTGCTGAGCCTATTTCCTTTTCATTGCTAATATGTCACATTTACCTTAGAGATGGACCTACTACCTTAATTATACATTGTTCATCTTTGTATTTGTGGACTTTCACAACCTTCCCTGTTTTGCCCCCCCAGGAGCACTCTATAAAAAAATCGAAGTATTATAAAAATCTCTTGTCTCTTGATTCCTACAACTAATTGAATCTTTTCCTTTCTATACCTCACTCTACTTAGAATTCTCTCTCATTCTTCCTTCCTTCTGGCCTACAGAAGTTTTAGGCATCTTTAAAATCCCAGCTAAATGTATCTCCTTCTATGACGTCTCCTCTTACTTCCTCTGAATTAGAAGGAATTTGTCTGTCAGAGAGAGGTTAATTCACTTTGCTGTGTAGTATAGATTTTTGAGTATTTATAAACTCCTTGAGGTAGAGACTTTCTGAATTATTTTTCTCATTTCTTTAGGACATAGTATAGAAATTTAGATTCTCAAGAGGTATTACATAAAGTTATATGAAATAACTGTTGGAGTAGAAAAACCAGGACAATTGACACGGGTCCACCCACACAGAAAATTCGTCACGTTTTAAAACCACTTGGTATTAATGTTCATATGTTTGCCTTTTATTATATATTAATCTATTTTTATTCCTAACATAATGGTTTCATGTATTTGATATGGAAATTTCAAAGAACTAAACTACTTAGGAGTAGTATAGTATAAAATAGTATACGAAATATACTAATATGCTAAATAGTATATTAGTTTCCTTGGTAATGTGACTTTAGAACAAAAAGGGAAAATTTGTGCTATTGCTGAGCTCATCTCAAAATTCAAGAACACCCAAGAAATTAAGCCTTGGGAGGCTAAGAAAGGTAAAGGATGAAGTCTTGTAAGGTTTTTTGTTTTATTACAGGCAAATTACTTCTTGTTAAACACAATCTTATTTCTCCTTTCAGCTGGTCACATTAAACAAAAACTAGCTTTCAAGTGAAACCAAGTAGGTCTTTTGCAAATAACTCTCATTCTTCCATTTTCATTTATTCAAGAAGAGAGAATGAAAGGTCAGACTCAACTGTATTAATTCAGCAAATGCTTATTCAATATAAATGTATGTCTTTATAGAGACCTAGAAGGGTGTCTAGCTTGTACATTAGTGACTAAGACAAAGTCCCTGCCCTCACAGAGCAATCATTTTAGTGAGGATGTTTTCCAGGTTATTAATCTACATTTTCTCATTGAAAGGCCATGCTTTCTTATCTTCTTTTTTTTTTTTTTCCAAATCTTTGCTGATCTCAGCTACCATAATGGACTTAACTCTGTCTTCCTTTGTGACTTCACCTTATTTTTGCTGTTATATAGTACTTGAAAACCATGTTACCTTAATGCCCAAAACTCTAGCTTTAATTCACTGTTATTTTTAATCTTCATCTACAAATCACTGTTTTCAAGGTCAGACCTGGAGCTTGCTCACAAAAGAGACTAGGGACCTCTGCTTCTGACTGAGAAGGAGAAATAGGGACTAGATTTAACTTCCCCCCTGAAACATCTTCAGTACTGTGCAAAATTAAATCTTTGAAGAGCACATCAGGCAACTTAGGACAGTGATCTCTCAGAAAGGGAAAGAAATGAGATACGTTCTGCAGTTATGCCATTTTACTATTTGCAGTTTTCAGACTGCAATTTTACTATTTGAAATTTGCTATTTGAAATTTTACTATTTGAAACAGACTGCATTTTACTATTTGAAACAGACTGCATTTTACTATTTGAAGTTTTCAGACTTCAGTGGAAGGAGCAGGAAACCAAAGCTAAGTCCACTGGTTTTCCTGAGATGAGGTTGAACTAGGAGTCCAGGAAGGCCAAGGTGGTTAGAGTTCATATCTATGCACAAAGAAATCTTCAGAGATATTTAGAGGGTCCCTAGTGAGTTCAGTTGACTACTGACCAGCATATGTATGAATCGAAATTGTCAAAGGAGGGAATGTGTACTAAAAAGAATCAGAAGGAGCAACGTGTGGAGTTACACAGGTCTGGTAATAGTTCATATTCTCACCAGCCATAGTGAAAAACCTCATAACTAATGGGAGATTGGATAAGTTACTCAGAAGGGCATTACCTCATTAATGAGGTAAAATCAGTGTTAGATTAAAGGTTATTTTGGTCCTGCTTAACAACACTAAAAAGCAGACATCAAAAGGATCAAAATGGTTCCAAAAGGGAGGAACCCAGAGGAGTGACTGAATTATTTATGTTGTATCAAGGCTTGTCCCTGAGCTGGGCATGCATGAATCTGATCCTACACACCGTATTAAAAACTTTGAGAACTGAACTAAGAGCTAGACCACGAATCCAGTTTGATACTGGTCACTGTGGGGCACAAATGCAGAATATATTGTAATAGCACTGTAAAGACTTTGAAAATAGAACTTTTATTGAAATCTTAACCAAAGGAGGACTGGTTTGAACTTGAGGCCTTGAACTCATTGGCTTGATTGCCTACTAAAACAAAAATACCAACATTCTCCATAGGACTGAATAAGACTCAGAGTCTTATATCATAAAATTCAAAATGCCCAGGATATATCCAAAATTACGTGGCATACAAATAACCAGGAAAATCTCAACTTGCATTGGAAAAAATAACAGATGCAGATGATAAGATGACATGGATGTTGGAATTACCTAACAAAGACTATTAGGTAGTATTATAATAATGTTACCACAAGTAAAGGTGGACACACAACACATGGAAACAAATGGAAATAGAGACTGTCACAGTAAAGAAATAGAAATATAAAGCAGAAGCAAATGGAAATTTTAGAACTGAAAGTATAATCAGTGAAATAAAAAATGCATTGCAGTGGCTTAATAGCAGGGTGAAGATGACAGGTGAAAGTGTCAGTGAATGTTAGGTCAAGAGATCAATATAGATCAAGAGAAACTAATGTGAATGAAAGAGAGACAAAGAATTGAAAAAATAATTAAAGAGATCTTCAGGGATCTAAGAGTCAATACCAAAATTCTAGGGTGCCTAGGTGGCTCACTTGGTTAGTGTCTGCCTTCCGCTCAAGTTATGAGCCCAGGGTCCTGGGATTAGTGCTCCCACCCTCAGCTCCCTGCTCCGCAGGGAGTCTGGTTCTCCCTATACTCTCCACTCTTCCTCTCTGTCACATTCTCTCTCTCTGTAAAATAAATAAATAAAATCTTAAAAAAAAACCCAACCAAATATTTAATATTTGCTTCATCTGAGTCTCAGAGGGAAAGGAAGAGAAATGCAGTACAGAAAAATATTTAAAGAAATAGTGTGTGAATGTGTCAAAATTGTTGAAAGACCTAATCCTGCAGATTCAAGAAGCTTAGGAATTCTAAATAGTATAAACTCAAGGAACATACACGGGACACATAATTACTGAAAACTAAAAGCAGAGAAAAAATATATTCAAAGCAGTCAGAGAAAAATGATGTATTCTTTATAGGAAATCAACAATTTAGATAATTGCAGATTTCTTACCAGAAACCATGGTGGCCAGAAAGAAGTTGAACAGCACTTTTCTTTTTTTTTTTTTTTTTAAGATTTTATTCATTTATTTGACAGAGAGATTACAAGTCTGCAGAGAGGCAGGCAGAGAGAGAGGGGGAAGCAGGCTCCCTGCCGAGCAGAGAGCCTAATGCGGGGCTTGATCTCAGCAGATTGTGATCTGAGCCGAAGGCAGAGGCTTAACCCACTGAGCCACCCAGGCATCCCAAGAACAGCACACTTTTTTTTTTTAAATTTATTTATTTATTTATTTTCAGTGTAACAGTACTCATTGTTTTTGCACCACACCCAGTGCTCCATGCAATACGTGCCCTCTCTATTACCCTCCACCTGGTTCCCCATCCTCCCACCCCCTGCCCCTTCAAAACCCTCAGGTTGTTTTTCAGAGTCCATAGTCTCTCATGGTTCACCTCCCCTTCCAATTTCCCACAACTCCCTTCTCCTCTCCATCTCCCCATGTCCTCCATGTTATTTCTTATGCTCCACAAATAAGTGAAACCATATGGTACTTGACCCTCTCTGCTTGACTTATTTCACTCAGCATAATCTCTTCCAGTCCCATCCATGTTGCTACAAAAGTTGGGTATTCATCCTTTCTGATGGAGGCATAATACTCCATTGTGTATATGGACCACATCTTCCTTATCCATTCGTCCGTTGAAGGACATCTTGGATCTTTCCACAGTTTGGTGACTGTGGCCATTGCTGCTATAAACATTGGGGTACAGATGGCTCTTTTTTTCACTACATCTGTATCTTTGGGGTAAATACCCAGCAGTGCAATTGCAGGGTCATAGGGAAGCTCTATTCTTAATTTCTTGAGGAATCTCCACACTGTTCTCCAAAGTGGCTACACCAACTTGCATTCCCACCAACAGTGTAAGAGGGGTCCCCTTTCTCCACAACCTCTCCAACACACGTTGTTTCCTGTCTTGCTAATTTTGGCCATCCTAACTGGTGTAAGGTGATATCTCAATGAGGTTTTAATTTGAATCTCCCTGATGGCTAGTGATGATGAGAATTTTTTCATGTGTCTGATAGCCATTTGTATGTCCTCATTGGAGAAGTGTCTGAAGAACAGCACTTTTTTATAAAGATTTTATTTTTAAGCAATCTCTGTAGCCAATGTGGGGCTCAAGCTCACAACCCTGAGATTAGGAGTCTTATGCTCTTCCAGCTGAGGCAGCCATGTGCCTTGAAACATTTTTAAAGTGTTGAAAGAAAGGAACTGCCAACTGCAAATTTTGTATCAGCTGATAATATCCTTCAGAACTAAGGTGAAATAAAGATGTTCTCAGACAAACTAAAATAATTCATTTCTGTTACGCTGAAAAAATAAATAAAATGGAAAAAAAAAGAAACCTCTTCTAAAGGAATTTCTAAAATCAGTTCATCAGACAAAAGGAACTTTGGAAGATCAGAAATGAAGAATAATAGAAATTATAAATTTTATGTTATCTGTATTTTATTTACCACAAAAAATTAAAAGGGTAGAGGTAGTTATATTGTGAAATACTAATAAAAAAGAAAGTTGGAGAAGTTACATTAGTATTAGACAAAACAGACTTCAGAGAAAAAAAAAATTACCAAGGGTAAAGAAAGATACTACATAATGATAAAAAGGATCAGTTCATCATGAAAACATTACAATCCTAGATTTGTATGCACCTAAAAACAGAGCTTCAAAATACATGGAACAAAAATTCATTAGATAAATTAATTATTTAGATAAGTTAAATATAAAATTTTTGTATTTTGTAAAATTGTGCAAAATGTAAATTAATTTATAACAACTACTGTTGTTATAAATCCATTCAGGTGAATGGATGGCTGAGTACAAGAAGGTAGGATCATCAAGGGGCACAAGGAAACTTTCAGGAGTGGTGGATATGCTCATTATCTTGATTGTATTGATAGTTCCCTGTGTATATACATATTTTAAAATTTATCAAATTGTGTTCTTCATATTTTTTTTCAAGATTTTATTTATTTGAGAGCAAGAGAGAACATGAGGTGGGGAAGGTCAGAGGAAGAAGCAGACTCCCCGTGAGCTGGGAGCCCGATGTGGGATTCAATTCCGGGACTCTGGGATCATGACCTGAGCCGAAGGCAGTTGCCCAACCAACTGAGTCACCCAGGCGCCCCTAAATTGTGTACTTTAATATATGTTGTTTATTGTATATTAGGCTTTAATAAAGTTATATAGAAACTTAAAAGGGAAAGACTATAACAGATTTAATCTTCCACAGTCTTCTTGGCTCCAAATTTCTCCCTATTCCTACTTTTCTTCCCTACCAAATCTGCTGTTTACCTTTTTTGGATTTCTGGCATCTTGCCAACTTTCTTTGCTTTTTGGATAGCCCCTTTCTGGCCATGCTTGAGGGAAAGTCACGGTCCTGAGGGAAGTTCTCAAATATCTGACCTTACCATTCCAGCTGAGAAATTACAAACAAATCTAAAGGGAGAGAGTACGAGAAGGACAGATATTTTAAAAATTTGTTTAAGATCTTGAATCTTGAAGTCACAAAACTACCAGTAATTTATAAGCTTGGTTTACAGGAAGTTAAGTGCTCTCCCCTGCCAAACAAACACATGAAAAGATGTTCAATGTCATTAGTCATTAGAAAATGCAAATTAAAAACCCCAAAGAAATGCAACTTTGTACTCAATAGGAGAGCCATAATAATAATTTTCAAAATGGAAAATAGCAAGTGTTGGCAAGGTTGTGAAGATGTTGGAATCATATAATATTAGAAAATTGTATGCTTATGGTCTGAATGTGATATCTTTGGGATGTTGTTTTGTTTGATGTCATGTGTACTTATATTTCTGTTCATTAAATGATTGTAGAAAGGTTTTGTAAGTAAGTGCTGCCTCTAAAACACTGTAAATTTGTGACTACTGTAAAACACAGAGCCAGGAAAGTGTTAGGATTCTAGAAGAATCCTAGAAAGGAAAAAGTCTTAAGATTATACAGTTGACTGTTGTACAACAAGGATTTGAATTGTGCAGGTCCACTTAAACATGGATTTTTCTTAGTAAATATAGTACTGTACTGTGAATATATTTTCTCTTCCTTTTGATTTTAATAGTATTTTCTTAAGCTTTATTGTAAGAATACAGCATATAATATATGTAAAATACAAAATATATGTTAATTGTGTATATTATTGGTAAGTCTTTTGGGTCAACAGCAAGTGATTGGCAGTTAAGTTTTGGGGGAGTTAGAAGTTATGCACGTATTTTTGACTGTGCAAGGGTGGGAGGAAGGGTTGGTTCTCTTAACCACCCACATGGTTCACAGGTCAACTGTAATTAATTGGAAGAGTAACTTGTGTTTTCTTGGAATATTAGTAACTAACACTTTATGAATATTCTGAATTTTGAAAAAGATTTTACTATATGCAGTCTCATTGATTCTTAAAATATTTCAGTGGTGTAAAATGTCATTATCTTTTTTTCATTAGGGAGAAAACTACTTACATTTCAGTGCACTTAAAGCTAACCTTCTGAATTTTTTGCTTGGTTAGAGATCACTTAATGTTACCAACATCAGCAAGAGATGATTCTTTCTCAACTGAATTTACTCCATTCTTGCTTGAAGGAAAAGGTCCCTCATATGTCTCACAGAGTTTTTGCAGTTCAAAGCAAACACTTGACTCTACCCCTAAAATGCTTCTGGGATTACAAAGCATTGGAAAGTCAATGTTAATTTGAAGACTGCTACTATTGCAGGAGAAAACAATACTGAAGCAGACACCTTGGGGCTCAGGGAGTGAGCCTTTCAGGATAGGATGTATAGAGGTTATGGGCAATCCATTGTGTGTCCTTTAGAATGTGTACTATGTCAGGTATAGTGATTTAGAAAAAGCCTGCTGTGAAATGTGAACTTACAGATATGGGTGGTTTGATAGTGATCTTTACTCTGTGTAAGCCTTGGATATGTATTCTAAGTTGATGTTTTCTCATCTATAAAAGAGATAATAATAGTGTCTTTCTCAAGATTCTCTTAAGGATGAAAAAAATCATGCCTTACAAACCACTTAATATCAGATCTGATGTGGAGTAAACAATTGATACATATTAGCAATTAAACCATCATGATGAAGACAAAGATTACATACCCTATTAGTAGCAAATCCATTAGAGAACGCTTGGAAGTAGGGGGAAGACAGTCACAGAGAAAACTTTTAGGTAGACAGAAAAGACTTGGAAGAGAAAAAGGTTCCCACAGGAAAATGTCTATGAGTGGACATTAGGACCACCAGCTGTGCAGCCTGATCTGAACTAAGGGATAGGTCTTAAAGAATAAGAGAGGAAAGATCTCTACTTCTAAGTAATCATGAAAGCAATGAGATATTTTCTGGACTTAGGGATGGGAGTGGAAGGAAAGCAAGGGTGGAGTTAGGAAAGGAGCGACAACCTATAAAAAGTCTTACCAGTGCACTCATCTCTATCAGTCTGTTTTAGATAGTGAGATTTTGGATTTGCAAATCATTTATTCTAGATCTTCAGATATTGTAATTAAATAGAATCAGAATTTAATTAAATAGGTATTTATCGAGCACTACAAATGTCTTATGTAACTTTGTTAAACTTAATATGTTCATATAAGACAAAGCCCATAATCTTCAGGAGCTTGCTTAAATGAGAATATGGATATGCAGTGCAGATAGCCAGTTTTGGATAAAAGGTACTAAAGGAATTGACAAGGAAAAAATACATTCTCCTAGAGTCATGGTCTAAAGAGGAAAAACACTGGAAATCATTCCTTAGTGTTGCTGGTAATAGAAAGCCATTTGGGGGATGCCTAAATGGTTTACTTGGTTGGGCATCTGCATTTGGCTCAGGTCGTTATCCCAGGGTCCTGGGGAGTCTGCTTCTTCCTCTGTCCCTCCCCGCACTTGTCCACACACTTGCTCACCTTCTGCTCTCTCTTGCTAAAATAAATAAATAAATTTTTAAAAAGTCAATCGGAGAAAGACAACTATCATATGATCTCCCTGATATGAGGACATGGAGAAGCAACATGGGGGGGGGTAGGGGGATAGGAGAAGAATAAATGAAACAAGATGGGATTGGGAGGGAGACAAACCATAAATGACTCTCAATCTCACAAAACAAACTGGGGGTTGCTGGGGGGAGGTGGGATTGGGAGAGGGGGAGGGGGCTATGGACATTGGGGAGGGTAAGTGCTATCGTGAGTGCTGTGAAGTGTGTAAACCTGGCGATTCACAGACCTGTACCCCTGGGGATAAAAATACATTATATGTTTATTAAAAAAAAAAATTTGGAAGGGGAGGCGAACCATAAGAGACTATGGACTCTGAAAAACAACCTGAGGGTTTTGAGGGGTCAGGGGTGGGAGGTTGGGGGAACAGGTGGTGGGTAATGGGGAGGGCACGTTTTGCATGGAGCACTGGGTGTTGTGCAAAAAGAATGAATACTGTTACGCTGAAAAAATAAATAAAATGGAAAAAAAACTGATTAGGATAAAATGTTAGGGGACCCTATTTTGGGAGACTTCCCAATTTGTTTATTCACATGTTTTCTCTGCTAGAGATGGTTACACTTTGAACACTGTATTGGTTTGCTATTGTTATGTATCAAATGACTCCAAAGTTTAGTGGCATTAAACACCAAATATTTATTATTGCTTATAAGTCTGAGGGTCAGCTTCCTGGAGGTTAGCCAATCTAGACTGCAGTTGGCCTAGACGGCTCTGCTCTTTGGTCGAGTGAACCAAGCTGAGTCTTAACGTGATGGTAGAATACAAGAAAGCAGGTGGAAACATGAAAGACCTTGTAAAGTATATGTTCAGAGATGGGTCATTGTCATTTTAGCCTCATTCAGTTGGCCCCAGAAAGTCACATGGCCAACCAAATCTAGGGCCAAGAGGTAGGGAAGTACACTTGACTTACAGAGGTGAAGGAGAGTGAGTGAAAATTTTTGAACACTTATCTATTAACCACAGGCTCTGAGAACACTGACAAAGGTTTGTCAAAAAGCCAGATAGTCTGGGGCCCATGACATTGATTTCCATCATGTAAGTCATGCCCCTGGCTAAAACTGGAACTTAGAGCAGACCTTTCTATTTACATAGCAAATTCAAATTCCCAAAAAACTTCCATATATGTTATTTCAGAACTGTTTATATAAGAAGAGATTATTATTCCTAAATTAAAGGTCAGAGACATGATATGGCAATTCCAGATTAACATTATCTAGGAATGAATAGACAGGAATGGTTACCACCTGATTTAATGCAGAAGAAATTCTGAAACATAGTATTCAGGAGCCATCTTGGGCTCGCGATGCATCATGTATTTCTTTGTCTTTTAGTCAAGGATAGGGAGATTGGAAGAATGGCTTCTACATCCTTCTCTTTTTCTAAAGTCTGACTCTACACTAGAAAAAAAAAACATAGTTTTCTTTCTTTGACATACGATGGATGGAAAACTGATTATTTTGGTTGCTTCTATAATTTCCACCATTCCAAAAGCCCAGAAGATTGGAATTGACTAGCACTTTTCCTTTGAACATAACTAGATTTGAAAGCATTTGTCAACTAGTATTTGGCAGTGGTTAGAAGATGCCTCAGTTGATACAGCTTCTAGTTTCACTTATGATTTGATTTGGAAATGTGGCAGTTACTGTTAGTTTTCCACCTAACAGCCATTCCTGCCCTTCTTCCTTTCTAAAAGGGCATCACTTTTGTTCAGGGACAGGTAGCTATAATGCCTCAGGGGACGCTGATTCCTTCCCAACTGTACCTGTAGGTGGATTTTAATTTAAGTAAATCATGTTAATTCTAATCTCTTTACCAGTGATTGGGTTGGCAATGGCCAAGGAAGTAAAAGTAGAAGTCTACTGGGGATTTCTGAGAAAGGTTTCTTCACTTTTAAAAGAAATGCGCTGAGAAAAATGGTCTGTTTTCTCCCTTTAGACACAATTGTGTGAAGAGGTGATGCTGGCAGCTGCTGCGGCCATTTTGCTACCATTAAAGGACAGGCATGAGCACTAAAGCCAATACTCTTTAAGATTAGCAGAGCAGAAACTGGAAAAGATTTGCATCAGTAAAGATATCACTGAGCCGCTGAATTAATCAACCCTAAAAACATCTTATTTCAAGACTTCTTTTCTTATATGAGTTAATACATTTGTGTAGTGTTCCACTACTTTTTTTCCTTTTGTTTGCTGCTGAAAGTATCCTAACTAATTGAAAGTAGGACCCTGTAGTGAGATGCCCTACATCTTGCCCTCCCTTGACCCTCAAGATGGCAGTAAATATGGTGATCAGGAGCATGGGCTTTGAAGTGTGCCAGACCTATGCTTAAATCCTAGCTCTTGCCTTTTATTAGCTGAGTAAACTTGGATAAGTTATTTAACCTCTTAAAGCTGCCTTTTCCCCCTTCATCTATGAAATGGGAATAATAATGACCCTTATAATAATAATATAATAATAATAACCCTTATAGGGTTATTAGGATTAAGTGATACAGATGCATTCCCAGCCTTAACACAGTATCTATCACAAACTTAAATACACACTAAGTTCTTATTATTTATTAATATTCGAAAATTCCCTGTATACCATTTGTGCATTCAGCAAATATTGATTAGACACAGTTTGTATATTGAATGTTGGGGACAGCTTGCTTTTCTTGTGGAGACAGAAATTTAAGCTGTGAGAGGAGTTATATTTATGGGAGAAAGTTTTACAGTTTACAAGAAATTGTAAAGCTCTTAATGGAGGGATCAGATAGCTGAGAGTTCTTTATTCTGCCCTTTTTCCTCCGCTAGTGGAGGAGGAATTGGAACTACCCAATCCAGCTACCTGACTTCTGGGATAATGCTTCAGAGGGCCCTGAGTGCACTCTCCTAGCCAAGCAGCACACTCCTATGCCATAGCTGGTTGTTCTGATTTGCCAAGTCATGTCCATGCTGTGTTTCCTGGCCTTTTAAGCTAAACGGAGTCACCATTTTCACCCAGTATTTAAGACAGAAGTTGGTGGTTACTCTAGAAAATCACTTAGAATGCCACCCTTCACCTACCTCTTTTTCTTTGGGGGCAGGTTATCCCCAAAGTAAAGCCATGTGGGCACTTCCGTCTTCTCCTTTTTACTAGAGTACTCATGTGTTCTTCACAAAAGCTTAAGACACCTTCATGATGGAGGTGTCCTTCAGCCATGCTTCCTAAAGCACAAACATACACTCACTCTGTGCTTCCCTCTGGGTATGCCTCAGCAAACACAAAACATTCTATAGTTGTGGTACGAGATAAAAAGTTTAGAAAATCCTGCTCTAGAGAAGCTGCTGTGAGATTGCCTTGGATATGGAATGTCAGATCATCTTTCAATCCAGGGGAAGCACCCTGTGAAATACATTGGGATGTAGAGTGAAACAGAACTGGACTGGGAACCAGGAGACTGGTATTTTAGAAAAGACTCACTTCAGGACCTTAGGAAGTCACTTTACCTTTCCATATCTGTTTATTTCTCCCCAGTTAATAACTGCATATTAACTGAATAATAATTTATTTAATAATCATTAATACTTAATTTATAAATTACACATTTATTTGGATAATTATTTAATGTTTTATTATATAATTAAGTGCTTCCAAGAGATCAGAGTCTATGTCTGGTTCTATTAGTTATTGTAAATTTAGTACAATTTCTGAATTACAGTGTGTGCTCAAAAACTAATTGTGACTGAAGAAATGAATCTATAATATGAGTAGGCTCTAAGAGAGGATCTCTAAAGTGACTTCCTGTCCTATAAATAAAGGAAAATTCTATTTCCTCATGCCCTCCTTAGGGTAAAACTAAAGAGTGGTTTCTTGAGGAATAGAAATGTCCTTATATTTCAGTTCCTGAAGCATCAAGATACTGGAGGGACTGGAAAGAACTTTTCAGCCCCAGAAAATGTGGCTATTCTAACTTAGAAGAGTGAATTTGGCAAAATTTGAAAGTATATGCATGTGTGCATGTAAAGATCAAGGTAGAATCGTGTAAGATTATTACTTTGGAGTATTTGGTCTCAATCAGGAATAAAAGAAAGTCCAATTCTTCATGTGTTGAAATAAATTTGGGAGTTTCCATAAAAGTAATTGGGAAACTGAAGAATTCTGTAGGAGAAATTGACTCCTACCTATATGTGAGATGCCTCTGATGCAGGGACATCTTGAAGTAATATGCAACTCTGATGACACCTCTTTAACACTTAGTAAATCTGACCTTTCCTTTCATATGTCATTATGCTAAATCACATGGCCCAGCAAGCTGCTAACACATCGCAACCAAACTTCACAATTGCTGACTGGGAACATGTGCTCTCTCAACTTGATTAGTGATATTACCAGTGTTTAAACCCATTTCCTGTCACCTTGGAGGATGGAGGTTACTTGACAGGAAGTCATTCTGCTGTCATCCAGCAGGGCTGCCAAGGCAACTCTTTAAACTTATTGGTGAGTAGAGGCAGCCAGCTTTCCTCTGGTCTAAAGCTTTTGCACATGTGGAGTAATGCAGGCATTTAGCATGTCATGGAATACCTAGTTTTGATACTAATGGAATGTGTATTTCCTTGAGATTTCTAAGTTCTCAAAGGTTTTGGCAAATGCTGACATGAAAACTGTTTTAGTTAAAAATGAGCTTATTTTGTGCTTAAAGGGTCATTTTGCATTAGCTGTGTCTTCAAGTCGATTTTGAAAAATCACCTCTTTGGGAGTGGGCAAAAAAGAAGTCCCAAGAGGTACCACATTTCCTCTAATAAATTCAAGCAACTTTTTCTTTGTATTGAAGATATTATTTGTCATACATTTTCCTTGTCATACTGAGCATTCCCAGACCATCATTTAAAACAGATTGGTAATTTGGCCTTTAATTTTGGCACCTGTACATCTTTTAAAGCTCTGGTCTGTGTTTGGAGACTTAACTACTCTGTAAGTTAATACCCTTTTAGGGCCTAAACACCACCATTAACAGCAAATTGGCCTCTCAGGATGTTGGATAGAACCATTTTTTATATTTATTTGTTTAATCTTTATTAGCCAGAGGTTGTCCAACAGCTCTAAGGGAGTGAATTGCCCATGAGGTTTGGAGGCATGTTAAATCTTCCCCTATAACTTCAGGGTTAGGACCACTGTAAGTACTTTGGGCTGCTTATGATTGCAACCTCTGTTTCTAGGCAGCCTGGAAAACCCAGTCTTCTATTCTCTGGCCTGTTGGTCTTGTAAGTCCTAAGTCTTTATAGTTGGAGGAGACCACAGAGATCATCTGGTCAAAACCACTTACTTCACAGGTAGGGAAACTGAAGTCCAAAGGAGGGAAGTGATTATGTAGGTGCCTATTCCATCTACTTTTCCTCCTCACTAGGAATGACTCATCCTTTGCTAGGGAGGAAGACTTTTAAAAATTAAAGAGGCTTCATTCCACATAATATCTGGGTATGTTTATTTTAGGACAACACCTAAGCACAGTGCCTGGCATGAAGCAGGTACTTAAAAATGTGTATGAAAACATGCATCAAAATGGCTTTAAAGTAACATTATATTGAAGGAAGAGCATTTTACATTAAGAGTCCAGATTCCCAATCCTAATAGTAGCTCATCCAGGCATGACTAATGATTGTCGAGTTGTCAATATTCTGAAATTGTGCAATTAGCATTCATCCTCATGAAGGTTGTGTGTTTATTTTGAAATATTTGACCAATTTTTTGCTGCTTCTTTGATGGTAGGGGTTGGGATGATTAAAGAATCCTAGATTCTTAGAGTTGGATAGCTTCTTAGAGGTCATCTATGCCAATCTCCTGTCCAAGCCTTGCTTGATTTTCCCTTTGCAATGACCTTGCCAAAAATGTTAACCAGGTTTTGCTCAATGTACTTATAAGATAGGGCATACCATGAGGTGGGCCAATCATCCTTGAACAGACTTAGAAAGCTATGCCTTTAAAAAAAAGTTCTCACCTTTAGCAATACCTGCATCTCTTAAAATTTCTGCCCATTGGTGGTAGTTCTGATCTCTAGAATCAAAGGAGTCAAATCTAATTCCTCTTCCATAAGACTGCAATTCATGAGTTGGCTTTTTCCCAAGCTTGGTGGGTATATTGTCAACAGTATTCCTGTTTCTAAGGGAAGATGAAGATTTCTAAACAGGTTGATTCCATAGTTATTTTCTTCAAGAGTGTGCTCTATGCACTTTTTCTAGTATTTTGTGCTTACAGATTTTGAAGGTAATAGCTAATAAGCACATTTAGTTTCCTTCCCAGTCTTTTGACTTTCCAAAATGATTGTTACTTTACGTTTTTGTTTGTTACTTTCAGTATTTACAAGTATCATTTGATGTCCTCTTTAAACAGAGTAAAGAATCTCATTTCCCCCAAAATCTCACTGAGTTTTTGATTTTTTTTCTCCAAGCTTCTATTCATTTCTCTATTCCATGCTGATTTACGAAGAGGTCTCTTTTTTAACTTTCTGTAAACATGTATTCAGGGATCATGAAATGTTTGTTGAGCAAATGAGATAATCTTCTATCAATGCAAAAGCAACATACTCAGAATTTAGACTTCTGGGTTCTAGTCTAAGCTCTGCCATCAGTTTATTTGATTTCTTTGAGCAGGTTTCTTCATCTCTCAGAAAGTCAGTGTTCTAATAAACAAAGTAAAAGTGTTGGGCTAGCTGGTTGTTTTCCAAACAATGGTCTATAGATGAATGCCAGTCTTCGACAAAGTTTTTAGCAATTTAGGATGAAATGACAGTATAAGAAAAATGTGGGGAGTTTTAATGAGGCTATTATTTATTTAATTTTTAAGTTCCAAGTTTATGCCCTCCCCACATTTTTATCATTTAAATGTGTATAACATTAGGAAATGTTGCTGATAATTGATATTTTATTTGATTTGATTTTAAAGGTTTTATTTATTCATTTGCGAGATAGAGCACAAATGGGGAGAGGAACAGAGGGAGATGGAGAAGCAGACTCCCTGCTGAGCAAAGGAGCCCAAAGTGGGGCTTAATCTCAGGACCCCAAGCTCATGACCTGAGCTGAAGGCAGATGCTTAACCAACTGAACTACCCAGTCGCCCTGGTAGTTGCTATTTTAAAGTGTCTTTATTTTTTTTTTCCATTTTATTTATTTTTTCAGCATAACAGTATTCATTCTTTTTGCACAACACCCAGTGCTCCATGCAAAACGTGCCCTCCCCATTACCCACCACCTGTTCCCCCAACCTCCCACCCCTGACCCTTCAAAACCCTCAGGTTGCCCCAACCTCCCACCCCTGACCCTTCAAAATCCTCAGGTTGTGGACTCTAAAATGTCTTTATTTTGCTAAAGCAAACGACTGTGAGATAATGAGCAACCCTGTATTGGTGTCCTCAATAATTATTTTTTTGAAATGTTACTGGTCTATGAAATCCATACACATGTGAATCTCTGGCTTAGATGTTCTGTTGATCTCCTCCCAGAGTCAACATTCTATAGTCTGTGAATTGTAGCTGGATCAGGTTTGGACACAAAACCCCTGTGGAGAAACCAGGTGTTACAGGAACTGAAGTTTGGAATTCTGCAGGAGACTGACTGCATTGTCCCTGTGGTCCACTGTTTATTCAATACTTCAGGATGGTAGCAAGGATATGTGGTGCCAGTAACCATGATCTGGGAGGATGTCAAAAGCTGGCATTGGTGCCTGCAACTATTTTAAGATCCTTCAGATTATCTCTAAGAGCGTTTACACTGAAAAACTACATCATTGAACCAAAATGGAGATTTTCACAATTCCCCCCAACCCTTGAGAAGTTTTTGGTTCACATTTGACAGGGCAACAGAACTTTCAGGTATAAGCTAAGGGAGTGGTGTCAGCAGCAATTCTTCTAAAATGATGCATGTTTTCAGATACAGGACTGAATTCTATGAGAGTAATAAAGGGACCATTTAAGAAAAGCTTATCAAACTGTCCTCAGGATTGCTTCATTCTATTTCCATTCCAGTCTCCAAGCACTCATTCTGGCTGTTTTAGTGTTCAAGTAGACTGACTCGGGAGGCTTTCTGTATCTAATTTTACAGTAGCATATCTCTCGATTATTAACACATTAAAGACAATATACTTCTAGCATAGAAATCTGATACTAATTGGCTTTGGGATGTTTTATTTAAAAAACATTTTCCAAATGGGGCTGTGAATTGTTAAGTTTCTTTATTCAGGACTAAAGAAAACACTAATTCTGCCAGGAAAATTTGGTCTAGCAGGGCAGAAATATTAGAGTCTTGTGGTTTACCTGTCAATCTTGTATTTTCTTGTCCTTTGCCTAGAAACAAGCCTACAAGCTAATTGACTTATGCTCCTTTCCTCTTGGCCTCTCATTTTTCTGAACATGGAGACTCAAATTAAAACAAAGATAAAATTCCAGGGGAAGCTGGCATTGATCAAGGTTTGGATTAAATTAAATTAAGTGCTTTTTATTGAACTCAGCAGTATTAGTTATTAAAACCAGAAGGCTTTACCCTGGCTAGTGTAAAAAAAAGAAAACAATGACTCATACTGCAGCACAGACTTTATTGGGAAGTTAAAGCACTCGTTTTCTCTGATTCCATTAAAACTTTTGCAGACAAACACATGTAAACAAGATCAGGAGATGGAAAGCAGTGAGGAGTCAGTCTTTCTGGGCCCTGGTGCTTCTTGGACTCTAGCTTTCAGTTGCAGGAATTTATGGAAAAAAAATATTACCTGGGAAGAAAACCGAAAGCATAGTAGGATTTTCTTCTTTGGAGGACATAAGTCAGATGAATTGCCGAAGAAGTGTTCCTTTGTTTCTGTAGTGACTTCCCTATATATGTATATAGGGAAGGGGGAGAGGGCAGCAGCATAGTGTACCTTAAAGAGCATTAGCTATGAAATTAGATCCCCCAAATCCCAGCTTCATTTGCATTGCATTACAGGCTAGTCAGCTCTGGGTAAGACACTTCACTTCTCTGCTCCTGTTTTCTCAGCTGTAAAAGAGGGGGCTAGATTGGGGAGTATCTAAAGGCCCTGCTGTCATTATCATCTATTTCTATGTTTTGATTTGTGGTGTGGGAGACCATCATGATCTACAGTGCATGCAACAACCCAGGCTAGTCAAGGCCATATCTGGTCTGCCAGTTCTTCTTCTTCTTATTTTAAATTAACTGAAAAAGTGCATACTTTTCTTTATTTCACATTTCTTTATTTTTTATTCACATTTCTTTAGTTTTTGCATGGGTTCTTTTTCTGTTCAAGATAGCATACAGGATACCATATTACATTTAGTCATCAAGCCTTTTTTAGGTTCTTCTTGGTTGTGACAATTTCTCAGAGTTCCCTTTGTTTTTTTATAACCTTGACAGTTTTGAGTAGTGCTAGTCAGGTATTTTTTAGAATGTCTTTTTTGGGGGGGTTGCCTGATATTCTTCTCGTGATTAGACAAGTTTTGGGAAGAAAACCACATCAGTAAAGTGCCATTCTCATTGTATTGTATCAACTGTATGTTGATATGACTTACTGTCATATGACTTACTGTATGATACATGACTTACTATTGATGTCAACTTGATCACCTGGCTGAGGTAGTGTTTGTCAGATTTCTCCACCATGATGTTACCCTTTCCTCCCCTTTCAATACTATACTTTGTGGAAGAAAGACTTATGCACACACAGTCCATAGTTAAGGAATTGGGCATTTATGAGAACATAGTATTCTTCTGCATGAGAGATTTGCCTCTTCTCTTCCATTTATTTATTTACTCATCATTTATTAATATCAGTATATATTTATGAATATTTATTTTATTCTTTTGGTATAATCCAGTACTACTTTATCTGTTTCAGTGTTCAAATCATTCTGGCTTTGGCCATTCGGAGCTCTTCCAGTTGGTTTCCATATCCCTCTGACATACTCCATCATTGAGTATTTGTTTTTGTCATCATCAAGCAGTTCCTTTTGCTACCTTTTTTTTTTTAGATTTTATTTATTTATTTGACAGACAGAGATCACAAGTAGGCAGAGAGGCAGGCAGAGAGAGTGGGGGGAAGTAGGCTCCCCGCTGAGCAGAGAGCCCGATCCCAAGACCCTGAGATCATGACCTGAGCCGAAGGCAGAGGCTTTAACCCATTGAGCCACCCAGGCACCCCAGCTTCCTGTTTTTTTAAATAAAGTTTTACTGAGACATAGCCACACTCATTCTTCTACATTTTCCCTGTGGGTAATTTGCACTACAAAGTCAGAATTAAGTCATTGCTACAAAGACCATATGGCCTGCAAAGCCTGAAATATTACTGAATCTTTATGGAAAAATATTTGCTAATTCTTGGTTTTGATCATTCTCTATGTTTTCTGGTAATGAATTATAGCTATAACTTGATGGGATATAATATCCAGGATTTTTAGATTTAACTTTGTCATTTTTTTCATGATTTAGACCCTAGATCATAATCTAGAACATGACTGAAGTATATAAACTACCAGCAGTACTATCAACAAGTCTTTGGTAAATACTCAGAGGATTGGATGGTTATGTTCCTTTGGCTACAGTTGTTTCCTTGCCAGGCACTTGACAAGTTGCAAAGTGCCTTTTCTTTTAGTTTTTTCAATGAGAGGGGAAATATAAAGGCCCGGTCTATTGAGTCTTTATTCCTTTTACTAACGTGGACTAAAAGAATTCATGTAATCAAGGTCTGAGTTTTAAGTGGCTGTGTATTGATAAATCCCTTATTGATAGCACTAGGTCTTCCCCTTGGAAGCAGATAGGTGGAGAACTTGATGTGAAATGAAGAATATTGACTAGAGTTTTGTATAAAGCCATCAAGCTTATTTCATTGGTAAATTTACTGGATTTAGAACCAAAGGTTCCAGTAGTGAAATATGAGTACATTAGCCCACTTCTCTTAAGTGTTCTTTAAGCCATATGCTCTGACCTATAGTGAGAGAAAATAAATCATCAGTCTCCATAGTGGTTTAATATGTCTAAACATCTGGATTTAAACATAAATCTTACTTCAATATGTTTTTCACAGTCCAACATCATCATCTCACCAAATTAGTAAAGTCGTCAATAGAGGATGATTAGAGAAATGGGGTGATTTATTTCAAATAGTAAGTATATTAAAGTCCCAATGAAGCAACATTAGTGTTATAAATTCAAATTACAGTTCAACCTTGTAATAACACAGATAGGAGTGGAATGGACAAGGATAATACTCATATGTTTCCCTGGTGTATTGAGACTGATATCCTACATAACGCCATGCACACAGGGGACATGATTTGACCCATGATATGGCCTGATTCAGATTATAGCATAGAGGTGCTTTATAATAGAATTTTACTATAAAAATAAAAATTAAAATAATGAACTGAGAAAGTTAAAGTTCTCTCAGGTACATTAAGTTTAGCACATATATGAAGTTCCGTTTCTTCTTTCACTTCCAGTCTTTTCAAATATGTTGTCTGTCCCACAGCCTTCACTTTTCTTTTCTTTTCTTTTTTTTTTAAGATTTTATTTATTTACTTGACAGACAGAGATCACAAATAGGCAGAGAGGCAGGCGGAGAGAGAGAGGGAGAAGCAGGCTCCCCGCTGAGCAGAGAGCCCGATGCAGGGCTCAATCCCAGGACCCTGAGATCATGACCTGAGCCGAAGGCAGAGGCTTTAACTCACTGAGCCACCCAGGCACCCCAGCCTTCACTTTCTTTCTTTCTTTTTTTTTTTTAATATTTTCTTTTTCTTTTTTTTTTTTTAAAGAATTTATTTATTTATTTGACAGACAGAGATCACAAGTAGGCAGAGAGGCAGGTAGAGAGAGACAGGGAAGCAGGCTCCCTGCTGAGCAGAGAGCCTGATGCGGGGCTCGATCCCAGGACCCTGAGATCATGACCTGAGCCGAAGGCAGCGGCTTAATCCACTGAGCCACCCAGGCGCCCCCAGCCTTCACTTTTCAATCCACACTCTGATTAGTTCTCTGAAATCTCCCCTTTTCTCTGATAATTTGCCTGAACCAGAACTGTTGAAGATCACCATGTGACCCCCTAATTGCCCAATCCAATTATCTTTTCCCAGCCTTAGTTTGCTTGATTTGCATGCAACGTTTGATACTGTTTTGCACCTGTGGGAGGGGTGTGTGTGTGTGTGTGTGTGTGTGTATGCGTGCGTGTGCACGCACATGCGTGTTTAAGTCTACTTCTTAGTCCTCAGCTTTTGTCACTATGAAATTTTCTTTGGTGACTTTGTTTCCTTCTTTAACACCACCTCTATGGAGATGATGGTCAAATCTAAATCTGAACCTGATCTCTCTCCTGGATAAACATTTTCCCATGGTGTCTTAAAGTCTCAGATTTGGTGTATTTTAATCTGTCATTTTTCTTTCTTAAATTTAGTTCATTTCTCCTAAATTACCTATTTCTACTAATAATATTTCTACTAGAAATGGAGTAACTTTTTATTTCTGCTAAAATTTCTAATTTCTACTGCTACTAATAGTACTACGATTGTTGAGGTCATCTGGGCCTTATCTTAGAGTGACATTTGATATACCTTTTCTCTTATTTTCAGTAGTAGTGAGTTAACAAGTTCTCATGACTTTCTTCTTACACTGCTTTTGTCCCCCCTGCTCTGTCTTTCTATAAATATTTACTGAGTACTGTCCACTATGTGCCAGAAGTTGTTTTCACATTTCTTTTTCTTTCCCTTCTATTTTAGTTTACCTCTCCTCATCTGCAATATTACAATGACTACCTTAGAATGACTTCTCTGCTTTATTCTTTCTCCACTAATCTATCATACCCCATGCCAGATTACATTTCTTTAAAGTGGATTCCATAATGTCATTCAAAGAACTACAGTGGCTTCCCACTATAAAGAGAATAAGGTAAAACTCTTTAAAGCTAATGGCAGAATTCTTCCATGATTTGGCCAAGGTTTGTCTTTGGTGAGTCAGCCCCCTTCTTTTCTTCTTTTCTTATTTTTTATGGCATTTTTGGGAAGATTTTATTTATTTATTTGACAGAGATCACAAGTAGGCAGAGAGGCAGGTAGAGAGAGAGGAGGAAGCAGGCTCCCCGCTGGGCAGAGAGCCCAACGGGAGTCCCCTTCTTTTCTATGTAATTCTCTTTTTTTGAAGCAAGTTTCCTCTTAACCCACTAAACTCACCTTTTGTGTACGCTTTTCATGGCAGTCAGAGTCTTCTTACCTAAAATGCCTTCCCCCTTCCATTCCTCAATGAAATCTGCGCATCCTTCAAATCCTGGCTTATTTTTCATATCCGATAAGATTACATTAGTACAGAGTGGCAGCATGAAAAGGCAGCATAATATATAGATGGAGAACTAAGAGATTTGAACATAGAGGATTTACCTTGGTAGTAACAATCTGGGTGACTTTGGACAAATCACTTTAAAATGGGCTAAATCTCTTTAGGCTCCATTTCTTTTCTTTTTTTAGGAATTTTATTTATTTATTTATTTGACAGAGAGAGATCACAAGTGGGCAGAGAGGTAGGCGGGGAGTGGGGGGGAAGCAGGCTCCCCACTGAGCAGAGAGCCCAATGTGGGGCTCGATCCCAGGACCCTGAGACCATGACCCGAGCCGAAGGCAGAGGCTTTAACTCACTGAGCCACCCAGGTGCCCCTGTTGTTGTTGTTTTAAGATTTTATTTATTTATTTGGCAGAGATCACAAGTAGGCAGAGAGGCAGGCAGAGAGAGAGAGGAGAAAGCAGGCTCCCTGCTGTGCTTAACCCACTGAACCACCCAGGCACCCTGACAAATCACTTTATATGCCCAACCTTCCTTTCCTTATCTGTAAAAGTTAAAGTATACTGTTACCTTTACAAGGATGTTGAGAGGTTTGAAGAAAGACATACGCTGACTCTCCAGGCATAGTATCTGGCATCTAATCATTGCCCACAGATGTTTGTTGCATCTGAGTCTCCAAAGACAAATCGCGATACCGTTGTTGCACAAGTCATTTTTCCTTCTGTGTATTTACTGCCCACTATGGTGGGTTATCTCTTTGTAATCCACTGCTCCCCCCACCCCCCCACCGCTATCTACAACCTAGCGGGGTTCTTTGGGCTTGAGAGCAGTGATTATTGACTTATATTTTATTTCACCTGATGGCACAGAATTTAACTGGAACCATCTCTCTCCTTTTCCATCAACCTCAGCAATCCCCAAACACTATCCCACCCCACCCCCAACATATACCCATAATGCTCAGATCCAAGAAGTAATAAATCTAATTCCAGCCTCAGTTAGAATTCTATCTTTGATCTGCTTTGCCCTTTGGGTAGAGTGGAAGAAGGAAAGAAGTTGTCCTTTGATAATGATGAATGAATTTACAAGATTGGAGTCTCTTGTATCCTTTGATATCCAGGAGGTGTCACTATGCCTTATATGCATTGTGAAAGGATAGAATGTACCTTTTGTGGGAGTGGAACTCTGGGCACTGGGTTATCTTCAACTGGCCTTTCAAATAATGAGTGTGTGATTATCAAGGGGGAGCATTGAATTCAAGGCACAAATCCTTATGTAATCCTGAGAAATGATGGGGAGTTGCTGGAAGGATGAGTGATTTGGTTTCGTTTTTGTATATGGAAAAAAATGATTTGAGGTCTAGCATCCAGAACAATTTGGAGTTAAATGAAGGAGGATCTATGTTTCCAGGGAGCTGGGGCCAAGATGTGACAATTGTTGGGGTCCGTTATCAAAGGAACGAGACTGAGACAAAGTGAAAGTTATGCAAAGCCTTATTCTATGCCAAGCATTAGAAGTTAGACTCACCGGCCAGGGGAAGGAGACTGTGACAAAGTGAAAGTAATGTGAAGCTTTATTCTATGCCAAGCATTAGAAGTCAGACTGACCGGCCAGGGCCGCCTCCGAAGAGAGCGCCCCCCCTCCCAATCTCACAGGCTGGTTTTATAGGGCATAACCACAGACCCAATGTACGTGACTTCTATTGTTAAGGCATTTACTCCCGGAATCGATACCCGGAACCATACCAGGAACTACTGGGGAGTTTATTCCCGGAATGAAGTCCATGGATGTAAACAACAATATGGCTACCTAGGCAATATGGAGTCGCTCTGGCTAAGCAGGCCCTAATAGTTAAACAAGTTTTAACATTAAATTGGCCCTAACAACGATTATTTACGGACACATTCATACCTTTCTTACAAGAAGATTTCATGGGCATAATAATGGCCGAAAGCACGTGAAGAGGTCTGTGATTCTTTATCTCTTCTGCATCTAGAATTCTTCTCCAGGCTCAACAAAAGCTAACTGAGCTTCCCATCAGGTAGATACTTGAAGGCTATCACGGGGGAAGAAAAACACTCAAAATTTTCTTCTTTAATTTGGCAAAACAAAAGTTTTCAAAAAATTCTAAAAGGAGAGTGAGTCTTTGGATGGCAATGTGTTTGTCTGTACTCCTGTCACCCACATCACTGTTTTCTCTGTTCTCTTTGCTTGTGATGAAATATATTGAACTAAGTGTTGGTTTGACCTTATGACATCAGGATAAAGACTTTGTTTTGTTTTTGTTTTTTTTAAGGATTTTTTATTTATTTATTTGACAGACAGAGATCACAAGTAGGCAGAGAGGCAGGCAGAGAGAGAGAGAGAGGAGGAAGCAGGCTCCCCACGGAGCAGAGAGCCCGATGTGGGGCTCAATCCCAGGACTCTGAGATCATGACCTGAGCCGAAGGCAGAGGCTTTAACCCACTGAGCCACCCAGGTGCCCCAGGATAAAGACTTTGTAAAATTTCTGCACAGCTAAGCGCATGTGTAGTATTGTACCTGGAAAGGGGACCTCAGCATGGAATGGTTGGGGCATGGCTAGAGGGAACTTTTTTTCCTGTTGTATTAGAAATAAACCAGTGCTCCTGATGGAAGGAAAAGGTACTGTGCTGTGGGACATGCCCTCTGAGAGATGAAGCTCGGACCACTAATGACACTTGTGCTTTTCATTATGATGGAGGTGTTAACCACATCGTGCTGGCGGTGCTCCAGCCCAAGCCATTGCAGCCTCCTGCTTCTGCAGCCTTCCTCGTCTTTGCCTCAGTTGGCTGTAGAATTCTTTGCTTCCTGTCCTAAACTTTTGTGAGGTGTCATGGCTGTTAAACAGCTGCCATATTGCAGGCCAGATGTCGCTGCACTTTAGTCTGCGTGAAATGTTCCTCCTATAAAATACTAGATAGTTTAAAAATCTGTTTTGAAGGTTTGTAAAACACTTAGAATTCCTTCAGATAAGAGAGCTATTTGTATATTCTTAAGTTGTGTGTGAAAAATGTGCCCAAGTATAAAATACAAAGGGTGGAAATACTGTAGTTCCCCAGTCTTCTGATGGTGAAGATAAGTTGCCAGCTATTCTGAGGGGGAACAAGTGGATATGATAAAATTAGATTTTCACAAATCTGTAACAGGATTTGTAATTAAAGGCCTTTAAACTGTAGTTGTTGCATTGATTTTGGAGTGGGAAGCGTCTGTTTGACTGAAGTGGGGACTTTATTTAGGAACAAGGAACATAAAGAAGGAATAATACATACTTATGTTATTTTTAAAAATTGTTTTATGAGGCATAACTTACATAGAATGAAGTATAGAGATTTTATGTGTAGAGTTTTACCAATTCTCACGAATGCATACCCATGTATAGCCCCATCCCTATCAGCATCCGGTATATTTCTGTCACCCCTAAAAAGCTTCCTTATGCCTTTCCAGTCTGTGCTTATCCTGCCCCACCTTCAAATAACCACGGGTCTGATTTCTATCACCACAGATTGAATTTGACTATTCTAGGATTTCATATCAATAAAATTATGCAGCATGTACTTTTTTGCATCTGGCTTCTTTCACTCAGTGCAATGTTTTTAAGTTTTACCCATGTTGTGTTTTGTATTGCTCATTTTTTGTTGCTGAGTACTATTCCATTATATGACTGTACCACCGCTTACTTATCCATTATCCTGTTGATGGACATCTGGATTATTTCCAGTCTTTGGCTATTATGAATAAAATTAATATAAACGTCCTTGTGCAAGGCTTTTTTTAAACATACATTTTTGTTTTTCTCATAAAAATTTCTAAGAGTGGAATTGCTGATTCATAGGGTAGATAGATGTACATTTAATGTTCTCAAACTGCCACACTATTTTTCAAAGTGGTTCTACCACTTTATACTCCAACCAGCAATATACAAACCATTGTCTTACCTCCTCTCCAACATTAATTCTTTTTCATTTTACCATTTCTAGTGAGTATGGAGCCATATCTCATTTTTTTCAACTTTTAATTTTCAAATAATTTTGGATTTGCAGAAGTTTTGAAATGTATATGTTTGGATTTGAAGTTTCTTATACACTCTTCACCTAGCTTCCCTTAATGTTAACATCTTACACACCCTGATACATTGATCAAAATAAGAGGATAGCATCGTAACAACACTATTAACTAATTTACAGTTTTTATTTGGATTTCCTTAGTTTTCCACTAATGTCCTTTTTTTTTTCTTCCAGGAGCCAATCTGGGATATAGCTTTGCAATTAATGTTTTTTTTTTAAAGATTTTTATTTATTTATTTGACAGAGAAAAAGATTACAAGTAGGCAGAGAGAGGGAGGAGGCAGGCTCCCCACTGAGCAGAGAGCCCAATGCAGGACTCAATCCTAGGACCCCAAGACCATGACCTGAGCCGAAGGCAGAGGCCCAACCCACTGAGCCACCCAGGCACCCCTGCAATTAGTCTTATTACAGCTTTAAAAAAATTTGTTTAAGATCTTATTTATTTATTTGACAGAGATCACAAGTAGGCAGAGAGGACGAGGGGAAGCAGGCTCCCCACTGAGCAGAGAGCCTGATGTGGGGCTCGATGCCAGGACCCTGAGATCATAACCCGAGCCGAAGGCAGAGGCTTAACCCACTGAGCCACCCAGGGGCCCCAATCTTATTACAGTTTTAATATGTACTTTTCTGGTGACCAGCGAGAATTTCATTAGTCAATTGTGGGCTTTATTTTCTAAATTGCCAAAGTGTCTTCCCTGTTTTTTTGGGGAGGGGGATTATTTGACTTTTTATCTCTTATTTTTAAGATTTTTTTTTTATTTGCTCTGGATATGGGTCCATTGTTAGATATATGTGTTGCGAATTTTTTTCCACAAAAAATGGCTTCTCTATTTTCTTTATGATATCTTTTGATGAGTAGAACTCAATACTTACCTTAAACGGAAGTTTAATGTTATAGAGTTTCCGTGGATCAGAAAGAGGACCCAGATTTAATCATTTTAAAATTAATCTGAAAAGAACATACAATGATTTCTTCAAAGAGGTAGGTTGAACTAAGTTTGTCCAGGCATTGAAATACAAACCTGAAGGAGGATATATCAGAAATGGACCTAATAATAATAAGCAATGGTAATTGCTAAAACTTGCCTGGGTGCATACCATGTAGCAGATCCTTTGTTTATACTTTGTAGGCACTATTTTATTATATTCTCAGAATAATAGTAAGAGGTAGGATTATTAATCTCCACATTTAACAGTGGGGAACCCAAGGTTTAACGAAGGTAAATAATTTGTTCATATTACAACTAGAAAATGATGAATTCCGGATTTTAATCCAAACAGTCTGACTCCAGAGCATGCAGACTTAATTTCTGTAGCATTCTGACAGAAAGAAAATCAGTTAACATCAGTGTATGTGGATATAAACATGGAAAATCAGAACTATGGAATATTGTTTCTTGATGTCATTGCTGTGACAAAAGGTGCATATTACTAATTTTCTGGAAAACACTATTTTATCCTTGGGTAAAACAGGTGCCCTTCTACCTACAGCACCATTCGTTCACCATACTTCAAAATGATGGAATCAGAAGGGTCAACTAAAATAATAGAGTAAGAGGAGGAAGTGGTGGTGATCAATGTATTCAGGGACAAATATACAGGGTGTATCTTTGGAAAGTGAATAAACCTTTCCCAGAATCCCCACAGTAGAATCCATTTTTATTTCAATGGCTATTCCCAAACCAATCACTAGTGAAAAAATTGGAATTACTATAATTAACTTAAAGTAATCAAGATCCACTTTACCTAATGTTGGGAAAAAAATCAATTTCTCCTCCTTGCCTATTCCTGAACAAACCTAAAACCCTTTCATAAAGGAAGAATTGATACATGAAGCTGAGAGAGAACATGATGAAAATGTCGAAGTACCCAGAGTATGGACAGAAGGAGCATGGTTCTTAGTCACTGGATCCCAGGACTGTAGCATTAGAAGACCATCATTAAAACTTCTTTCATTCATGGAAACATAAGCAAACTAAAAGGAAGAACTCTTTTATATAACTTATGGAACTTATTAACTGAAGAGGTAGTGAAAAATAAAAATAGAAACATATTCACAGGAAAGGTTGAAAGGTTTAATGAATGGCAGTTCTATGAGTTATTTAGGGAAGCTGGCCTGTGACAGGGAGGGGCCAGAGATATTCCTAAGCTTTGAAGTTGATGTCCGAAAGGACAATTATGTTCAATTTTAACAAATCTCGCTGTAAAACCTTAGGACATTGCATGTGTCCAAACAACTTGTATTTTCCAGAATATGACATTGTATTTTTATGTTATTATATATGCAGCTATCTCTGACTCTTCATCCATTAAGGCTCAGCTCAAAATGTACGTATTCTGTGAAGACTTACCCAACATTTCCAGGCTGTTGGTCTCAGTTCTGTGTTCCTTGTAATTTCTTCTATTTTTCTGTTTTAGCACACAATTTCAGTGTTTAGTTTTATAGCCTGAATTTTCACTGGTGAATAACTGTATGGCAAATCTTGAGTTCAGAGAGATCAAAGAGGGGACAAAAATGTACAGCCCTCCTGTGTACCCAGAACTAGAAAACTGGATATTGGTTAACTATAGTGATTCCTACTGTAACTATTATTCCTGTTGTGAACTAAAGTTCAGAGAAGTTAAGTAATTTGTCTGAAGGTCAAACAGCTGTAAAGAAGTATAGCCAGGATTTTAACCGGTACCATTTGAAGACATTTTGACTGTATCACATTTTTTTCCCCATTTTATTTATTTTTTTCAGCATAACAGTATTCATTGTTTTTGCACAACACCCAGTGCTCCATGCAAAACGTGCCCTCCCTATTACCCACCACCTGTTCCCCCAACCTCCCACCCCTGACCCTTCAAAACCCTCAGGTTGTTTTTCAGAGTCCATAGTCTCTTATGGTTCGCCTCCCCTCCCCAATGTCCATAGCCCCCTCCCCCTCTCCCAATCCCACCTCCCCCAGCAACCCCCAGTTTGTTTTGTGAGATTAAGAGTCATTTATGGTTTGTCTCCCTCCCAATCCCATCTTGTTTCATATATTCTTCTCCTATCCCCCTAAACCCCCATGTTGCTTCTCCATGTACTCATATCAGGGAGATCTTGCCATTTGCGACGACGTGGATGGAACTAGAGCGTATCATGCTTAGTGAAATAAGTCAGTCGGAGAAAGACTGTATCACATTTTAATTTACTTCACACTTGACTATCATAAGAAAGAGGGATGTTACTCTCCTTTAGTACTTTGGCCCTCATTTACAGGCATCATTCTACTCTTCTTTGTATGTTCTGTCTTGCATAATAGGTTTCTCAACTGCAAAGCTTTTCTTTTCATTTTTAAAAGATTTTGTTTATTTATTTGACAGAGATCACAAGTAGGCAGAGAGGCAAGTAGAGAGAGAGGGGGAAGCAGGCTCCCTGCTCAGCAGAGAGCCCGATGCGGGGCTCGATCCCAGGACCCTGATACTGTGACCCGAGCCAAAGGCAGAGGCTTCATCCACTGAGCCACCCTGGTGCCCTGCAAGGCTTTTCTTATTTTTCATCATTTCCTCCACAATCTAACACACTGTTTTGCCATATAAGGTGCTCACTGAAAATTGAATTAATTGAATTCTATCTTACTGTCTTCAGTGATTCAGCACAGAGCTGGGCTGTGGCCTGGAAATAAAACCTTCATTGCCTCAGCTTCCCCTTAGATCTCCCCAGTAAATGATTGGCAGCAACATAATCTCATCCCTGTGTTCTGGAATACATTAACATTTTCTATTTTAAAATATCTTATTTTGGCCCTTCTAGAGAGTTATTACTAAAGAAGTTGTATTTTTAAAAAAGAAACCTGTTACTATGAAAAAACAACTACTTAAATTACAGAATTGCTCTAAAGAAGACAGAAAACAAAAGGGGAAAAGGGACTATTCTAGTTCTCCAAAGCCCAAGAGAACAATTAAATATTTTACATAGTAAAATATATTTTTATCATCTTTCACATTTATTTTTAAAAAGGAACCTTGCTTTGCATATGAGTTTATCCTGTATTTAGGAATATTCACTAACATATTGTCTCTATTTCAAGGAAGTTAAAATCTGGTTGGAGAGATAAGATAAAGTTAAAAGAAGCGGTTGATAAAAGATGCAATTGGTTTAGCTATACATGAATGGAAAGGAGACAGTGCTATATGTCTTTAGAGAAATATTTGTGGAACTGATGAAATAAAGATGTGGTTGAAACCTGGAGTGGTCAGGGAGAGTTTTGGAGAGAGTGGATTTGTCTGGGTACAACGTGCTTCAGGACTGTTTTGAAGCAGTTTTATGTGGCTAGAGAAAAGCATACCATCTCACTAACTAAACATTTAATTTCTCACTAACTAAACTTTAATTTCATGACTTTCAATGACTTGAAGTAGGTCTTGGTGATTTTCAGCAATCTTACGTTTTTTCTTGTCTATTCAGTCTCCTACTCTCCTCACTTTCTCTTCTCTCCTCAAAACCTACAACACTACACCCCTCCCCCCACCCATCTTTTACTTTCATTGGCATACAAACATGGGTCCTTTAAGCCTAATTCAGACCATTCAACTCTTCTGCTCAAAAATTCCCATTGGCTTCCTATGTCTCTCAGATTAAAGCCATAGTTCTTACAGTGGCCTACAAGGTTCTGTGGTCTGCCATCCACCTTCCACTGCAACTCGCACTGGTTGCCCCCTCTCTGACCTTTCTTCTGCTCTCCCATTTGTAACCTTCGCTGGCCTCCTTGCTCTTCCTTGAAAATGTAGAGTATGTTCTTATGTAAAGGCTTTTGCATTAGCTCCTTTTGTCTTTTATATATATATATATTATTGTGTTATGTTAGTCACCATAAAATACATCATTAGTTTTTGATGCAGTGTTCCAAGTTTCTTTGTTTATGTACAACACTCAGTCGTCCATGCAATACCTGCCCTCCTTAATTCCCACCACCGGGCTCACCCATTCCCCTCCTCCCCTCCACTATAAAACCCTCAGATGGTTTCTCAGAGTCCGTAGTCTCTCATGGTTCATCTTCTGTTCCCATTTCCCCCAATTCACTTTTCCTTTCCTTCTCCTAATGTCCTCCATGTTATTCCTTATGTTCCACAAGTAAGTGAAACCATATGCTAATTGACTTTCTCTGCTTAACTTATTTCACTCAGCATATTATCCTCCAGTCCCATCCATGTTGATGCAAAAGTTGGGTATTCATACCCTTTTTGATGGCTGAGTAATATTCCATTACATATATGGACCATATCTTCTTTATCCATTTGTCTATTGAAGGGCATCTCTGCTCTTTCCAGTTTGGCTATTGTGGACATTGCTGCTACGAACATTGGGGTGCATTGTGGCCCTTCTTTTTACTACATCTGTATCTTTGTACTGAGTACTGTATACTCAGTAGTATAATTGCCGGGTCATAGGGTAACAGTGTGGAGATTCTTCAGAAAATTAAAAAGAGAGCATTAGCTCTTTTTCTGCTTGCAGACTTCTTTCGGCAGATGACTGTGGGCTTGTCTTTCACTTCCTTTCAGTCTTTGTTCAAATGTCAGAAAGACTTTTCCTAGTTACCTACATAGAATACAAGTCCCCACTCTGACCTCAACACTCTGTAGCTCCTTTCCTCTGCCTTATTTCTCTCTACATTTTGTATTTCTTTGTTTATGCCCTTAGTGCCTGCCATTTTGTACTTGAATGTAAGGGACTGTTTTGCTCTGTGTTGTATTCTCAGAGCCTCCATGGTGTAGACACTAAATTTTGAATGAATGAATGAGTGAACTAGATGTTTGAAATATGGGTACACATTTGATAAATAATGTTTAGGAAAGTCATTCCATGTTAGGGAAATGGTATAAGGAAAAAGGTTGAGATGGAAATATGGATGATCAGTAGAGATTCTAGAGATAGTTGTAGACCAGTATGACTGGGGCATTGGGTTTGTGTTGAAAATGTTAGGACAAAACGTAGAATGTTATGTGGGGGTATATTGTGAAAAGTTCTGAAGAACAAGCTCAGGTGTTTTATTTGTGTGTGTTGATTATGTGAAGTGATTGCGGGTTTTAGAAGAATGGAATATCTTTCCTGCCACCAGGGCAGAATCCATTAGACATATCCCATGGAAGCTTATGATCTCTCCAGTGTTCCTATTGCTAGACCCCCAGAAGCTTGCTTTATTTTAGAATATAGATGAACAGATTTTAATTATGTTTTGAGCTGAAAGACACATTCGATATGTTGTCTAAACTACTTAACTACCATGATTCTATAAGTGCTTTCATGGCAAGAACCATTGTTTAGCACATTATCTGGCATCTGTAGGAGCCAGTAAATATTGGTTGTAAGAATACCATTTGAGTGGAAACAAGTCTCAAAGAATTTGAGTGATTTACCTCAAGGGCAACAACAAAGTGGTTCCCAACAATTTGGCAACTGTCCTTCATGGTTTCTTTCTTTTTTTAAAAAGATTTTATTTAATCATTTGACAGAGATCACAAGTAGGCAGAGAGGCAGGCAGAGAGAGAGGAAGGGAAGCAGGCTCCTTTTGAGCAGAGAGCCCAACGTGGGGCTCAATCCCAGGACCCTGAGATCATGTCCTGAGCTGAAGGCAGAGGCTTTAACCCACTGAGCCAACCAGGCTCCCCTATCCTTCATGGTTTTTTTACAAGCAAGTAATTCAAGTGATCAGCCACATAATCCAAACTCTAGACTTAGATTCCCCCCCTCTTAAATGATTAACTATTAAAATATAACAGTATTTGGTGTATTAGAGGTAAATAAGTGAAATATATTTTGGATTAAAATGGAATAGGGTAGAACTGTAACTTCAAGTTACCTATTCCTAATTGATTTTTTATTAGGACTAGAATCTTATCTGGAATGTTTACCATAACATTATCATGGCCTTTGCTTGGTTGGTTTTTTGCAACTCTGACTTTAGAAAGCCGTATCTCTTTTTAGGTGCTTAAAAGCTCTTCCCCCGAATTCTTGACTTTCTTTTGTATCAGAGGTGACTTTTTATCTCTTTAATCTCTTATAACAGATGACCTTTTAGCTGTGAATTTCTGATGGGCGCTGAACATATTTCCTCTAAAAATATTTTGAAACATATTGATCAAGATGAAACAAAACCTAATTTTTGAGGGGAAAGAAAGGAAAGAAGAGGCATTTTCTTACTGTTTTAATTTGGAAGCAGTGATTTAAGATTAGTACCGAGTTAATGAGGCCAGTAAGAAGGGTGTTGTTTAATCTGGGAGTCAGATATTAGTTAAGGAGATATTAGGGAAAATGGGAAACGATGTATGAATTCAAGGATAGGATTGACTTTTTTTTTTTTAAAAGAATAGTAAGGGAGAAATAATAATAGTAACAGACATAAAACATTCAGGAGGGCAAACTGGTTTTAGACCTATTGGCGGGGGCGGGGAGAAGGGTGTAGGGGTAAGAAAGAGTCATCAGGCAGGTGACAAAATTGGACAAGAAGTAGGTGTCAGTATTGGAAATGGAGTTTTAAACTTTCAGTAGTCTGGAGTTCTTTTATCCAGACCATTTGGATCTCCTCATGGAACCAGAGTGAGAGGAAACAGGAAGAACGAACATTTCTTGTACCCATCAGTGAACTGAATTGAATGCTATAATAACCTTTCATAAATGTTATTCAAAGACTCTTACACTAACCCTGTGAAGGTATAAGCCTCATTTTTCAGATGAGAATATTAAGGGACTTGTTAGCATCTGGTTAAGCCAGAGTTAAATTGAGTATTTTATTTTCCAAGTTCATGTTCTTCCCATTTATGTTACACTGATTCAGACATCAGGGAGGAGGAAAACTGGAAAGGAACTTTGGAGAGAGGGATTAAGAACTATCTAAGGAAAATAATTTGGGGACGAAAGAGTAGATTGGAGAGCATGAAGAAGTTAAATTGCTGAAGAAAACAGGGAGTAGCTTAGGCAGTGTGAGAATCTGATTATTTGACTAGTAATATTTTATCTAAACCAGGTTATATAAATGTGGATTTGATTCTACATGAGATGTCTGGTGCCTGGTATGCTTGACTTTTTCTCTCAGTATTTCATATACTCAATATATTGGAATGTTGCCACCTAAAATAAACATATTGTCTTCTTTGGCTAATGATTTCTCAAGGGATAGCTACAGAAATTGCCAGAATTGGGAAAGGTTCTAACTATAAATATCCCATCATACTCCAAAATTAGCGTCAAACCATAGCAGAGATTGAGCCATAGAGGGAAAACATTTTGACTTGTCAGCCAAAATATGTAGTTACTAGACAAAAATATTGTCTTCACTATTTATTTAATACTAAACATTGGGCTGTACAAAATTAGGTTCAGCCATATGAAATTTCCATATTCCATCATTTTGACAATAGGAATAAAAAATAATAAAAGCAATAATTTATTGACATTACTAACTCTCTATGACGTGATAAATGCTTACCATCAATTATCTCACTTAATTCTTCAAGCAAACTGTGTGATACTATTTCCTCTTTTTAGAGATGAGGCTAAGAAATGTTGAGTTGTTCATAAGCATCTAGGTTGGAAGGTGGTAGGTATTTGTATGGAAGATCTCTCTGACCATAAATGTCCTGCTTTTCAGTATGGTGGGTTGATTTCTTATGGAGAAGCAGCAAAGTGAAGATGCTTGTAGTAATAATTACACAGAAGGTAACACATTCCATTTTAATTAAGCCATGAAAAATAGATATCTTGGCTCTTCAAGTTTGGAGTGACTTTCTTTATTCTGAGGTCAATCCAGTGTGGTTTCCCTTTTTTTCTTTGCATTTCTCCTTTTGTTGCTTAAACATTTTTTCAGAAAATAGGGTGTTTGAAAGATTATGCCAATTAGAAAGGATTTCTTTCTTTTCTATTTGTTGTTTCCTTTTTTTTTCTTTAAAGATTTTATTTATTTATTTGACAGAGAGAGAGAGAGAGATACCACAAGTAGGCAGAGAGGCAGGCAGAGAGGTGGGGGTCGGGGAAGCAGGCTCCCTGCTGAGCCTGATGTGGGGCTTGATCCCAGGACCCTGAGATCATGACCTGAGCCAAAGGCAGAGGTTTAACCCACTGAGCCACCCAGGTGCCCCTTGTTGTTTCCTTTTTAATGAACTACCATAGTAGTTATGTTCTAGTTGAGAAGAGTGTAATGTCTTCCTGACCCTAGATAATGTGATTGCAAATTTCTTTGACTTTGAGCTCACAACAGTGCTGTCTTTTTAATTTGGTCATCATATCATGAGTCCACAGAAGTAGCTGCTTTTCCATCTTTTTCATAGCTTTGCCACACATAGATGTTATTTTACCTTTATTTGGAGTGTCCCCCCTTTTCTGGAGGTATTCTGTTACTGATTCATTGTCACTGAATTCAAGGCCAGTAGCACGAGAACTCACACCTGAAGGAATATCATCTATTATCACATATTTCCCCTGAAAAGCACATCAAGCATTCCTGTGCTTGGGAATCCTAGAGAGCACATCAGCACTATGCTTGGGGGTTATTTTAAATGGTAAAACCACCAACAAAAGGCACAAAAATGTGAAAAAAAGTAGCATAAAATAGGCTAGGAAAAGCATACTTGTTTTATGGTTTAAAAACCAAAGCAAGAAGATATCACCTTGTTTGGCCTCAGTTGAGAACATGTAAGTTAGAGATCAGTTTTTGTTTTTTTTTTTGTCCTTTTACACATGTCTATGAATGACCAAGAGAGTAGCTCCATGAGTATCAACCTGAAGGTTACAAATACATTTTCAAGCAAGTGAGCAAATTTGCACATACAGAATCAGCAAAAAAAGGATCCGTTGTAATTGGATTTATTAAAAACCAGTTTTTTATGTATTGCAATTTTCAGGACTTTTAAAATGCCATGAATAAATTAGGAAGAACAAGGTAACATCTTAAAAGTTACCATGTACTTGATTACTGTGTATTTCTCAGAGTAGCCTTGTAAAGGAAAACTGAATTTATTGTCGGTTTCTGTTAGACAAACAGAAGCTAAAGTAAATAAAGTGATTATTTTCAAATCCCAGGGTAAGCCACTGGTGAGTCAAATGCAGCTGTGTTAAAACAGCACCAGATTGCCAGGTTATTTTTGCCACTTTCGTTGGTAAAACAGAACACCTCTTTTTTGAGGGCCTGCTGATGGAAGGTGACTTCTTTGAGAGTGTATAGCTTTTCCTTTATCTTTTATGCTGCTCAAAGATACATGTTTGTTTAGCAAATATTTATTGAAGGCTTTATCTAACAATATTTTCAATCTTTAACATTCAGCTAATAGATATGATATAGTGGTTAAAATCTCAGGCTTTGGAATTAAGCCTGGTTTACTAGCTGTATAGATTAGAACATGATACTTATCGTCCCTAAATCTGTTTCTCTGTTTGTAATACTGGTCAAGTAATAGTATATTACTTCTTATATCCTATAAATATATGAAACATGTGTTTATAAATATGAAATTTAAAAATATGTATTTCACATATAAATAATATATAATTTATGCAGATAAGTAGTTTGTATGTTGTGAGAATTAAATGAGGTAATTTATATAAAATCATAGCACAACAGCGTGAGGAATATGGTCAATAGTACTGTGGTAGTGATGTGTGGGGACAGATATTAGCTATACTTCTGATGAACATAGCATTATGTATAAATTTATTGATTCACTATGTTGTACACATGAAATTAATGTAACATTGTATGTCAACTATACTCAAAAAGGAATTTTTTTAAATGCCTAGTATAATGCTGGGTACTTATAAGCATTTTATAGAACAAATATAATATCATTACAAAGAACCTATTTTTAATGAAAACACAACAGTTCTCTAAGGCAGACAGTACTTATCTCACCTCTGCTATTTATTATAGGTTCTGTAATGAAATCTCAGAGAGGTTAAGTGACTTACTTCCCATACTCTACCACCTTTAAGTTAACTGTCTGTCCTATGAATTTACAATGAATCCTGTTCTTACACTCTTGAAGTCTTAATTAAAAAATAATACAGTAAATCATTCAGAATGACATGTGGGCAGAGATCATGTTTGTTGCCTACATAGTTGACTTCTGATTGCCTAGCTCATTGCCTACAATAGTAAGTCTCCAGTGTATGATTATTGAATAAATGGATTAAATGGCAAGATCACAATTTTTTTAAAGATTTTATTTATTTATTTGACAAATACAGATCACAAGTAGGCAGAGAGGCAGGCAGAGAGAGAGAGGAAGCAGGCTCTCTGCTCCGCAGGGACCCTGGGATCATGACCTGAGCCGAAGGCAGAGGCTTTAACCCACTGAGCCACCCAGGAGCCCCCCAAGATCACAATTTTTATGTAGTAAAGCATCCCTCCTGTTATCCATTTCAATTCTTTTTTTTAAATTAACATATAATGTATTATTAGCCCCAGGGATACAGGTCCGTGAATTGCCAGGATTACACACTTCACAGCACTCACCATAGCACATACCCTCCCCAATGTCCATAACCCAACCACACTATTCCTAACACCCTCCCCCCTAGCAACCCTCAGTTTGTTTTGTGAGATTAAAAGTCTCACAGTTTGTATCCCTCCCAATCCCATCTTGTTTCATTTTTTCCTTCCCTACTCCCCAAACCCCCGACATTGCCTCTCAAATTCCGCATATCAGGGAGATCATATGATAATTATCTTTCTCTGATTGACTTATTCCTCTCAGCATAATACTCTCTAATTCCATCCATGTCGTTGCAAATTGGCGAGATTTCATTTCTTTTGATGGCTGCATAGTATTCCATTGTATATATACACCATATCTTCTTTATCCATTCATCTGTTGATGGACATCTAGGTTCTTTCCATAGTTTGGCTCTTGTGGATATTGCTGCTATAAACATTCGAGTGCACGTGCCCCTTCGGATCACTACATTTGTTTCTTTAGGATAAATACCCAGAAGTGAAATTGCTGGGTCATAGGGTAGCTCTACTTTCAACTTTTTGAGGAACCTCTATGCTCTTTTCCAGAGTGGCTGCACCAGCTTGCATTCCCACCAGCAGTGTAGGAAGGTTTCCGTTTCTCCGCATCCTCACCAACATCTGTCGTTTCCTGACTTGTTAATTTTAGCCATTCTGACTGGCTTGAGGTGCTATCTCATTGTGGTTTTGATTTGTATTTTCCTGGTGCCGAATGACGTGGAGCATGTTTTCATGTGTCTGTTGGCCATCTGGATGTCTTCTTTGCAGAAATGTCTGTTCATGGCTTCTGCCCATTTCTTGATTGGATTATTTGTTCTTTGGGTGTTGAGTTTGATAAGTTCTTTATAGATTTTAGATACTAGCCCTTTATCTGATATGTCCTTTGTGAATATCTTCTCCCATTCTGTCAGTTGTCTTTTGGTTTTGCTGACTATTTCCTTTGCTGAGCAAAAGCTTTTGATCTTGATGAAGTCCTAGTAGTTCACTTTTGCCCTCGCTTCCCTTGCCTTTGGCAATGTTTCTAGGAAGAATTTGCTGCCTGTGTTCTGCTCAAGGATTTTGATGGATTCCTTTCTCACACTGAGGTCTTTCATCCATTTGGAGTCTATTTTTGTGTTGGGAGTAAGGAAGTGGTCCGGTTTCACTTTTCTGCATTGGCCATCCAATTTTCCCGACACCATTTGTTGAAGAGACTGTCTTTTTTCCGCTGGACATTCTTTCCTGCTTTGTCACAGATGAGTTGACCATAGAGTTGAGGGTCTATTTCTGGGCTCTCTATTCTGTTCCATTGATCTATATGTCTGTTTTTGTGCCAGTACCATACTGTCTTGATGATGACAGCTTTGTAATAGAGCTTGAGGAGTAGAATTGTGATGCCATCAACTTTGGCTTTCTTTTTCAACTTTCCTCTGGCTATTTGAGGTCTTTTCTGGTTCCATATAAATTTTAGGATTATTTGTTCCATTTCTTTGAAAAAAATGGATGGTATTTTGATAGAGATTGCATTAAACGTGTAGATTGCGTTAGGTAGCATAGACATTTTCATAATATTTGTTCTTCCAATCCATGAGCATGGAATGCTTTTCCATTTCTTTGTGTCTCCCTAAATTTCTTTCATGAGTACTTTATAGTTTTCTGAGTACAGATTCTGTGCCTCTTTGTTTAGGTTTATTCCAAGGTAGCTCATCGTTTTGGGTGCAATTGTAAATGGGATTGACTCCTTAATTTCTCTTTCTTCTGTCTTGTTGCTTGTATATAGAAATGCAACTGATTTCTGTGCATTGATTTTATATCCTGACACTTTACTGAATTCCTGTACACATTCTAGCAGATTTGGAGTGGAGTCTTTTGGGTTTTCCAAATAAAGTATCATATCATCTGCAAAGAGTGATGATTTGACTTCGTCTTTGCTGATTTGGATGCCTTTAATTTCCTTTTGTTGTCTGATTGCTGAGGCTAGGACTTCTAGTACTACGTTGAAGAGCAGTGGTAATAATGGACATCCCTGCCGTGTTCCTGACCTTAGCAGAAAAGCTCTTAGTTTTTCTCCAGGGAGAATGATATTCACAGTGGGATTTTCATAGATGGCTTTGATGATACTGAGGTATGTACTCTCTATCCCTACACTTTGAAGAGTTTTGATCAAGAATGGTAGCTGTACTTTGTCAAATGCTTTTTCAGCATCTACTGAGAGTACCATATGGTTCTTGTTCTTTCTTTTATTAATGTATTGTATCACACTGATTGATTTGTGGATGTTGAACCAACCTTGCAGGTCTGGAATAAATCCCACTGGTTCATGGTGAATAATCCTTTTAATGTCCTGTTGTTCTTTCTTTTATTAATGTATTGCATCACACTGATTGATTTGTGGATGTTGAACCAACCTTGCAGGTCTGGAATAAATCCCACTGGTTCATGGTAAATAATCCTTTTAATGTCCTGTTGGATCCTGTTGGCTAGTATTTTGGTGAGAATTTTCACATCTGTGTTCATGAAGGATATTGGTCTGTCATTCTCTTTTTTGATGGGATCCTTGTCTGGTTTTGGGATCAAGGTGATGCTGGCCTCATAAAATGAGTTTGGAAGTTTTCCTTCCATTTCTATATTTTGGAGTAGTTTCAAGAGAATAGGTATTAATTCTTCTTTAAATGTTTGGTAGAATTCTCCTGGGAAGCTCTCTGGCCCTAAATTCTTGTTTGTTGGGAGATTTTTGATGACTACTTCAATGTCCTTACTGGTTATGGGTCTGTTCAGGTTTTCTCTTTCTTCCTGGTTCAGTTGTGGTAGTTTATACATCTCTAAGAATGCATCCATTTCTTCCAGATTGTCAAATTTGGTGGTGTATAGTTGCTCATAATATGTTCTTATAATTGCTTGTATTTCTTTGGTGTTGGTTGTGATCTCTCCCCTTTCATTCATGATTTTATTTTTTTGGGTCCTTTCTCTTTTCTTTTGATAAGTCTGGCCAGGGGTTTATCAATCTTATTAATTCTTTCAAAAAACCAACTCCTAGTTTTGTTGACCTGTTCTACTGTTCTTTTCTTTTCTATTTTATTGATTTCTGCTCTGATCTTTATTATTTCTCTTTTTCTGCTGGGCTTACACTTTATTTGATGTTCTTTCTCCAGCTCCTCTAGGTGTAAGGGAAGGTTGTATATTTGCCACGTTTCTTATTTATTATTATACACTCTCCTGTTAGGACCCCCTTTGCTGCATCCCAAAGATTATGAATAGTTTTGTTTTCATTTTCATTTGTTTCCATGAATTTTTTCAATTCTTCTTTAATTTCCTGGTTGACCCATTCATTCCTTAGTAGGATGCTCTTTAGCCTCCATGTATTTGGGTTCTTTCCAACTTTTCTTTTGTGATTGAGTTCTAGCTTCAGATCACTGTGGTCTGAAAATATGCAGGGAATGATCTGAATCCTTTGTTACCGGTTGAGATGAGATGTGACCCAGGATGTGATCTATTCTGGAGAAGGTTCCATGTGCACTAGAGAAGAATGTGTATTCTGTTTCTTTGGGATGGAATGTTCTGAATATATCTGTGAAGTCCATCTGGTCCAGTGTGTCATTTAAGGCCTTTATTTCCTTCTTGATCTTTTGCTTGGATGATCTGTCCATTTCAGTCAGGGGAGTGTTAAAATCTCCTACTATTATTGTATTATTGTTGATGTGTTTCTTTGATTTTGTTATTAATTGGTTTATGTATTTGGCTGCTGCTCCCATGTTAGGGGCCTAGATATTTAAAATTGTTAGATCTTCTTGTTGGACAGACCCTTTGAGTATGATATAGTGTCCTTCCTCATCTCTTATTATAGTCTTTGGCTTAAAATCTAATTGATCTGATATAAGGATTACCACCACAGCTTTTTTTTTTTTGATGCCCATTAGCATGGTAAATTGTTTTCCACCCCCTCACTTTAAATCTGGAAGTGTCTTTGGGTCTAAAATGAGTTTCTTGTAGACAGCATATTGACACGTTTTGTTTTTTATCCATTCTAATACCCTATGTCTTTTGATTGGGGCATTTAGCCCATTTACATTCAGGGTAACTATTCAAAAGTATGAATTTAGTGCCATTGTATATTGTCTGTACAGTGACTGTTACTGTTTATTATCTCTGTTCCTTTCTGGTCTACTATTTTTAGCCTCTCTCTTTGTTTAGAGGACCCCTTTCAATATTTCCTGTAGAGCTGGTTTGGTGTTTACAAATTCTTTTAGTTTTTGTTTGTCCTGGAAGCTTTTGATCTCTCCTTCTATTTTCAATGATAGCCTAGCTGGATATAGTATTTTTGGCTGCATGTTTTTCTTATTTAATGTTCTGAATATATCATGCCAGTTCTTTCTGGCTTGCCAGGTCTCTGTGGATAAGTATGCTGCCAATCTAGTATTTTTACCATTGTACGTTACAGACTTCTTGTCCTGGACTTCTTTCAGGATTTTCTCTTTGTCACTAAGGCTTGTAAGTTTTACTATTAGATGATGGGGTGTGGACCTATTTTAATTGATTTTGAGGAGGTTCTCCGTGCCTCCTGGATTTTGATCCTTGTTCCCTTTGGCATGTTAGGGAAATTCTCTACAATAATTCCCTCCAGTATACCTTCTGCCCACCCCCGCCTTCTTCTTCTGGAATCCCAGTTAGTCTAATGTTGTCTTGTCTTATGGTATCACTTATCTCTGGAATTCTCCCCTTGTGGTTGAGTAGTTGTTTGTCTCTCTTTTGCTCAGCTTCTTTATTCTCTGTCATTTGGTCTTGTATATCACTAATGCTCTCTTCTGCCTCATTGCCTATCAGTAAGAGCCTCCATTTTTTAAAAAAGATTTTATTTATTTGACAGATATCATAATCAGGCTGAGAGGCATGCAGAGAGGCAGGCAGAGAGGGTAAGCAGGTTCCCTGCTGAGCAGAAAGCCTGATGTGGGGCTCAGTCCCAGGACCCTGAGATCATGACCTGAGCTGAAGGCAGAGGTTTTAACCCACTCAGCCACCCAGGTTCCCTGAACCTCCGTTTTTTATTGTACCTCATTAATAGTTTTTTTTTTTAAATTTCAGCTTGGTTAGATTTTAGTTCTTTTATTTCTCCAGGAAGGGCTTTTATTTCTGCAGACAGACTTTCTCTAATATCTTCCATGCCTTTTTCGAGCCCAGCTAGCACCTTGAGAATTGTCATTCTGAACTCTGGATCTGACATATTACCAATGTCTGTGTTGATTAGGTCACTAGGCTTTGGTATTGACTCTTATTCTTTTTTGTGGTGAGTTTTTCTGCCTTGTCATTTTATCCAGATAAGAATATATGAATGAGAGAATAAAATACTAGAAGGGTGGCAAAGACCCCAGAAAAATCTTCGTTAACCAAATCAGAAGAGACCTGATATCATGGTGAGAAGAAAGGGGGTAAAAAGAAGTTCAAAATAATTTTTTAACAAGTGTGTTGGAGAGGATGTGGAGAAAGGGGAACCCTCTTACACTGTTGGTGGGAATGCAAGTTAGTGCAGCCAGTTTGGAGAACAGTGTGGAGACTCCTGAAGAAATTAAGACTAGAGCTTCCCTATGACCCTGCAATTGCACTGCTGGGTATTTACCCCAAAGATACAGATGTAGTGAAAAGAAGGACCATCTGTACCCCAATGTTTATTGCAGCAATGGCTACGGTTGCCAAACTGTGGAAAGAACCAAGATGCCCTTCAACAGATGAATGGATAAGGAAGATGTGGTCCATATACACAATGGAGTATTATGCCTCCATCAGAAAGGATGAATACCCAACTTTTGTAGCAACATGGACGGGACTGGAAGAAATTATGCTGAGCGAAATAAGTCAAGCAGAGAGAGTCAAGTATCATATGGTCTCACTTATTTGTGGAGCATAACAAATAACATGGAGGGCATGGGGAGATGGAGAGGAGAGGGAGTTGAGGGAAAATGGAAAGGGAGATGAACCATGAGAGACTATGGACTCTGAAAAACAACCAAAGGGTTTTGAAGGGGCGGGGGTGTGTGTGGGAGGTTGAGGAACCAGGTGGTGGGTAATAGGGAGGGCACGTACTGCATGGAGCACTGGGTGTGATGCCAAAACAATGAACACTGTTATGCTGTAAATAAACGAATAAAAAAAATAAAAAAATATAAGTAGAATCAAAAAAATTAAATATTTTAATATTATTAAATAAATAAATTTAATTAATTATTAGTTAATAATTAATATTAAATATTTTAATAAATTAAAAAAATATATGTATTTATATTAGACTGGTGAATAGAATAGAGCCACCCACCTGATTTTGGTGAATAGAATAGAATCACCCCTGATTTTGGGTGTATTTTGGTCTCTTCGGAAAAACTACCTCCCAAAATTTTAAAGAAAGAAAAACTTACATAAATATTAAAAAATAAGGGTGAACATGATGAAGGGATTGAATATTATTGTAAAGATGTAAATTTAAAAAAAATTCTAAAGAAAGAGTTGATAAGTTGGTTGGGAAAAGAAAGAAAAAGAAAATGGAGAGAATTTGCTCTGGCTGGAGACTAGAACAAAGTCCTGTGCTAGATTTAGGGTATATTTTGATCTATTAGAAGAAGTTGTATCCCAAAATTTGTTAGAAGTAAAAACCATGCATGTATACAAAACATGAAGTTAGATACAATGAAGGAGAAAATATGACTATAATAATAAAGGTTCAAAAATATTTTTTTAGAAAGCTACTGTTAAGATAAACTAGTTAAAAAACGTTAAAAGAGGAAAGAGGAAAAAGTAAAAAAAATTAGAATAAGAAAAAAATAAAATAAAAAAAATTAATTAACTTTGCAAGTGTAATGAATCATGGGGAGAAAGCCATGAATTCCATGCTTTGCTCTCCTCTCCTTTGGAATTCTGCTGTTCTCCTTGATCAGTGAGTTTGGTCTTGGCTGGATGTTCTTGCTGATCTTCTGGGGGAGAGGCCTGTTGTGGTGATTCTCAAGTGTCTTTCCCAAAGGTGGAATTGCACCCTCCTTGCCAGGGGCCAGGCTAAATAATCTGCTCGGGTTTGCTCTTGGGAGCTTTTGTTCTCTGAACACTTTCCGTAGAGCTCTGGAGGACCGGAATGAAAATGGTGGCCTCCCAATGTCCGGCTTGGAGGAGGTGAGAGCTCGGGGCCCCACTCCTCAGTGCACCCTCGGAGAAAAGCACTCATTCACGCCTGTCTCCCTGGTCTCCGGCTGTGCTCCGAGCTTACCTGGCCTGTGACCAAGCATTTCTATCTCTTTCACACAGCCCCGTTTGGCGTCTCCAAACCCGGCAGATTGCTGCTGCTCTGATCTTCCAGGGGGGTCTCCCCAGATCTGCCACTTTTGGGGCCCTGCTTAAAAAGCAGTGGCCTGACTGTGCCACAGATCCCAGTTTAAGATAACCCCAATCTGAGACCTCACTCCTTGCCTCCGTCTCTGTAGCCGGCTTCCGTGCTCTAATACCTGCAAGCTCTGCTACACTCAGACAGCCCCCATCCTTCTCTGACCCCGTGGGATCTGAGACCATGCTGTCCCCATGAGGGCTCCACCCCTGCTTAGCCTCTGGAGAGACGTCCCTCAGTGGAGCTGACTTTTAAAAGTTTCTATTTTTGTGTTCCGTTGCTCTGCCACTTGCTGGGAGCTGGCCCCTCCCCCCGTGGTCTATCTTCCCGTTGCTTTGGATTCACTTCTCCATGGGTCCTACATTTCAGAAAGTGGTTGATTTTCTGTTTCTAGAATTTCTGCTCCTCTTCTCTTCAATCTCCTTTTGGTTTTATAAGTGTTCAGAATGCTTTGATAACTATCTAACTGAACTCCTGAGGTCTGATGTCACCTCAGCCTGCTACTCCTTCATGATCTTGACTGTGTTTTTGTTCCATTTCAATTCTTATTTTCAAATATTATTGCCATTATACTCATGCTTCTTAGGCACTACACTGAATTGAAAGAGTGAAGGCTCTAGAGATAACAAAAAACACTCTTCCTATTCCAGTCATGTGTATAGTTTATTACAGATAGCAGATGGATGATGTAGTTGTATCCTGTGGCTCCAATAACAAACTATCACAAACATGATAGCATAAAAAAATAGAAATTTATTCTCTCATAGTTCTAGAGGCCAGAAGTTAAAAATCAAGATGTTGTCAAGAGCCTGCTTCGTTTGAAAGCTCATTAGGAGCCTCTGTTCCTTGCCTCTTCAAACTTTTGGTGGTTCCAGGCATCCCTTGACTTATGAGTCCATCACTCCAATCCCAGCCTCCAGTCTCTCCCTTGACTTATGGGTCCATCACCCCAATCACATGAACTCCTCCTTTTTTATCTGTTCACTGTGTGTTTCTTATAAGGAAGTAGGACCCACACAGATCTCCAAGATGATCTCATCTCTATTCTTTAAGTTAATTCATACTGTAAAGACACCTTTTTAAAAAATAAGGTGACATTCATTAGTCCCATGGATTTGACAAGAGTATTTTGAGGGGGCCATTTTTTCTTTTCTTTTTTTTTTTTTTTTTTAGATTTTTTACTTATTTGACAGAGAGAGAGCACAAGTAGGCAGAGAGGCAGGCAGAGAGAGAGGGAAGCAGACTCCCTGCTGAGCAGAGAGCCCAGGACCCTGAGATCATGACCCGAGCCGAAGGCAGAGGTTTAACCCACTGAGCCACCCAGGTGCCCCTGAGGGGGCCATTTTTTAACCTACCATAGATAGCAACCACGATCAAGTCCATTTTTATGAGGGTACAAAAAGTTCCTTACTTCAGGTGTGAGGAATGATTATGTTGCCATCCCTAGAGAGATGGCAGCATGTATAAAACACAGCTCAGCCATGCTTAAGGACTATCTTTTTAAAATATATTAAGTTTTGAATATCTTTCCAGCCACCCACACTAAGTTCCTAGAGAAATTTAATATGCATTCAACCCTCCTCCCCCAACCCCCATCAGGAAAGATAGAGGAATACAGGCTCTATATTTTAAATCACTTGGCTACAAATCCCTCATTCTGTCCCATCATTTCTAGTCATGTGGCCTTGGGTGAGTCTTGTCTATAATATAGGAATTATAATAGTACTTACCTCATTGGGTTATTGTAAGGATTAAATGAATTAATACATGTAAAGCTTTTAGAACAGTGCCTGTTGAGTAATATTTAAATAGTTAATATATATTATTAGCTATTATTATACTTGCCTTTGTGGGGGATACAGGAGAAATATAAGACCTGGTCCCTTTCCTTGAGGGAAATACAGAACTTGGATTTAGGGAAAATCTGAAAAATAAAGGACTAACATAGTTGAGTTCTGGTTGAGGGATCAGAGACCAAAATCAAGAGATCTGTCTTGAGGTTGTTACGGTAAATCACAAGTGAGATAAGAGGACCTGAACTGGAGCTGTAGAGTAGAAGTGTTGGGTAAGTAAAGATTTTTAAAGAACTGTGGACCAGCATTTGGAAACTTTATTCTACCGTGTTATAGGGGAAAAACAATTTTTTCTTAGTTTCACTCTATTTCTAAAACTGGCATTGCTTAGACTTTTTCTCTAAGGTGAATTAAGATAAGATTCCTTCCAGAGCTAAGGTGTTCTGAATCTGAACTCTTCTGAGTTTGTTTTTTTAAAGATTTTATTTATTTATCTGACAGAGAGAGAGAGAGATCACAAGTAGGCAGAGAGGCAGACCGAAGGCAGAGGCTTAATGCACTGAGCCACCCAGGCGCCCCCTCTTCTGAGTTTTTAAAAAATCCCAGAGGTGAACAGTTTCTTCAGGTGAATTGAATGTTGGAAGCCTAACCTAGTTCCAGCCTCTACTGTTGCCTGAATTATTCTCTGCTGAATATTCTATCCTTATTCTCACTCACTCCTGCTCTTACAGTTCTTGAAACACACGGGCTGGGTGCCTCTATATGAGAGAAGACTTCCTGAATAAATTACATATATGCTTATATTTTTCTTTAAATACGTATTCTCCTTCCAGCCCCTTCCTCTGATAGAAATACAGAGAAAGAGCCAGGAAGAAAGAAGAGCAAGAGTCCTGTAAAAAGAGGTGGCTGTTGTTTCTTTTCTTTGAACAGTTAGTATAATCTCACAGGAGATTTTTACTTTTTAGTTATGCAGCTGAATACAACTGAGTCAGCCAGATATAGCAACTTTATAATCTCAACAACTGTTGCAGTTTCTCTATCAAATCTAATAAAATTTCATGATAAGCAGTCACCCAAACACATGTGAAAAAGGAATCTACTTAGGAAATAAAGTTGAAAATAAAATTAAAACCAAATTAGAAGAACATTCTTACTTTATTTTCATAATTCAGCATTCATGTAGTTGTTATTCATTCAAAGAAGATAAATCTAACATTTCATCTGCTCTGAGGAACACCAGAATAACAGAACTAATTACATTAAGTTTTCCCACTACTAAAGGTTTGATGTAATCTTTCTTCAGCATCAGTTCCCTGCTTCCAAAATAGTATATCTGCATGGGGCGCCTGGGTGGCTCAGTGGGTTAAAGCCTCTGCCTTTGGCTTGGGTCATGATCCCAGGGTCCTGGGATCAAGCCCCGCATCAGACTCTACTCTGTGGGGAGTCTGCTTCCTCCTCTCTCTCTGCCTGCCTCTCTGCCTCTCTGCCTACTTGCGATCTCTCTCTCTCTGTCAAATAAATAAATAAATAAAATCTTTAAAAAAATAGTATATCTGCAGTCATCTTCAGTTAGTGGTGGTAGCTGGAGAGAGTAAAAATTAACTAGACAATAAGGTTTTCTTTTACTTTATAATGAATGTGTTTTTGTAAACCTAAAGAAATCCAAATGGGATTTTCCCCTTACTTGCAATTTTGACTTACAAAATGTTTCATGGGAACACTGTACTTTCAGCTAACAGGGGAAACCTGTACTTTATTTGGCATTACAAATTATTCTCTTTGCTCATGCAAGTTCCCCTGTATTTTGAACTTCTTTTTTGTCATTGTATATGTGTGTGGTGGTGTTGGTAGTGGAGATATGGTGCATGATGAGTGTGAGTATAGTTTTTAATTAAAGGAATTATTTCACTTTTGCCCATTTTACTCATCATAGACAATTTGCAAAATACAGACAAGTAGAAAAAACAATTTGCAAAGTACAGACAAGTTAGAAATATTACCCAAACATACTTTCGGAAAATTCCAAAGACCAACATGAGCATATTAGCCAAGTGAAAAAAAAAATCCTTGTTCTTATAAGTTGTTCACATTTAGTAAAGAAAATTTGGGATTTACCCTTTGTTATAATTAAGATGTGATCATCAAGACCATCTAGTTCAGAGGTACTATTTACATAGCAGATGCTGTTTTAAGTTTTGTGGGCCTGGATATTTTACTTCGAGGACAGCATCTTCATTGTATGTGAGAAGTTACCTTCAGAGACAAAGGTGTTTGTGGGCAGGAAATTCTTGGAACATTCTTAAATAGAGATATAGTGGAGGAATACCCCAGAATCAGTGAATCAGCTTGGCGCTTTTACTTTGGTAGCAGCTTTTTCTGAAAGATGTTTCTTTCTTTGTGGTGAAGTTGTGACTTGTAGTTAATCAGACAGAAGATTGCTTATTTTTTTTAATGATTTTTATTTATTTATTTGACAGAGAGAGAGAAATCAGAAGTAGACAGAGAGACAGGCAGAGAGAGAGGGGAAGTAGGCTTCCTGCTGAGCAGAGAGCTCGATGTGGGACTCGATCCCAGGACCCTGAGATCATGACCTGAGCCGAAGGCAGAGGCTTAACCCACTGAGCCACCCAGGCGTCCCAAGATTGCTTTTTTTTTTTTAAATTAATTAATTTATTTTTTCAGTGTAACAGTATTCATTGTTTTTGCACCACACCCAGTGCTCCATGCAATATGTGCCCTCCCTATTACCCAACACCTGGTTCCCCCAACCTCCCACCCCCGCCCCTTCAAAACCCTCAAGTTGTTTTTCAGAGTCCATAGTCTCTTAGGGTTCGCCTCCCCTTCCAATTTCCCTCAACTTCCTTCTCCTCTCCATCTCCCAAAGGATTGCTTATTTTTTAAGGTAATTTTGACATACTGGTAATATGTTTATATACCTCAAAGAGAAAATGCAAACACTGTCATTTTTGTGTTACTACTTTGTTGAGGACTTTCTTGGTAAGGGTTACTACAACCTCTGATTGATGGAAGGTACAATTAATCTTAAATTTATTAGTTCATTAGTGTAATTTATTATTGTTGATTTATACAAATCATTGCAAAATTGTTCTGTAGTGTTTGTAGTGGAAGCCACTGCAGCCCTCATAAGAAAAACACATTCACAGATTTTTTTTTTTTTGGTTGCTTAGTAAAATCTAGAAAAACAAACACACAGTTCAGCATGATGATGGTATTATTGCATGACTCAGGCAGGAATCAATATATACAATTTGTCATCTTAAAAAAAAGATCATCTGTAGTGGTGCCTGGTTGGCTTAGTCAGGTAAGCATCTGCCTTCGGCTCAGGTCATGATCTGTGGTTCCTGGGATCAAGCTGGGCATCAGGCTCCCTGCTCAGCATAGAGTCTGCTTTCCCCTATCCCTCTGCCCCTTCCCCTGCTTGTGCTCTCTCTCTCTAATAAATAAAATCTTAAAAAAGTAAAAATTAAAAAATTAGAAAAGATCATTTGTATCAAAGTGTTTTTGATGTCTAAACAAGGAACATGCCCACATACAGTAGTCCCCCAAATATGTATCTTATAAATACATTGAGAGTTAACTGCATCAAATGAGGTGACATTTCTAAGAACTAAAATGATTTATGCTTTACTGATTCCCTAATCAGCAAGATAGGACTTGATATTAAAAAAATAACACTAGGATGATTGTCTTCCTTCTGCTGGCAGTCTTCATCTTTTTGGGATGGGAGTTGATAGGGTGCTTTGAGCTAAGTAAGAGAGGAGAGGCAGAAGGAAAAGGCAGTAGCAAAGTTGTTCTATTTATTACATAAATGATGATGTGATGTCAATTTTAGTATATGTGTTGCTGAAGTGAGCACAGATGATGTGATGTCAAATAAACATCCCAGTGGAGCAGAATAGAGGTCTCAAAGAACAATCCATATGTGTATGTTATTTATGTATGATAAAGACAATCAGTGGACCTCTATGTGAAAGATAAGTCCATAAATTTATTTTTTTATTAAAAAAATTTTTTTAAAATTTATTTGACACAGAGAGATCACAAGTAGGCAGAGAGGGAGGTAGAGAGAGAGAGGGAAGCAGACTCCCTATTGAGCAGAGAACCTGATGCAGGGCTCGATCCCAGGACCCTGAGATCATGACCTGAGCCGAAGGCAGAGGCTTAAGCCACTGAGCAACCTAGGCACCCCAAGTCCGTAAATTTAATAGAAGAAAATAATGAATACATGTGTGATCCAAGGGCTCAATAAATGACTTCTTGATAAAATCTTAAGGCACAAATTTAAAAAATTTCTTTTTAAAAATGTTTGCATTGAAGCCTCCAGGACCAAAGTTAAAGACAGATGACAGAAAAGGAGAATATATAGGCAATGTGTATAACCAACAAGAGAGTAATATCTTGGGTATATATGGAACTCCTAGAATCAACAAGAAAAGAAAAATAGGTGAAAGATAGGAATAGACAATTTACTTAGGAGAAAACCTTAAATGCTAGCAAGCATGTGCTCAAATTCATTAATAATTTTGAAGACACACATTGTAAAAGTAATAGGATACTACCTTCTACCTGTTAGACTGGCAAAGTTAGAAAGTTTGATAAAGCCAAGTGTTGACAAACTTGAGGGATATGGAAACCCTCATGCACGCTGGTGGGATTGTAGACTGGTGCAGCCACTCTGCAGAGCAAATAAAGAGTATCCTTACTCTCTGATTTTGAAATTCCACTCCTGTTTTTTTTACTTCCATGGAAATTCTCATGTGGACTTATAAAGGGACATGTACAAGGTATTCGTTGACTTTGTGCTGAGAGAGAGCAATTTGGGTGTTTATTACTGGGTGAATGCATAGTTAAAATGTGGTGATTACACAAGTATGCAATAGTTAAAAGCAACCAATTTCTTGTTATGTAGCAACATGGATGGACCATAAAAGCATTGCAAAAGAGACAGCAGTATTTAGTACAATATAATTTATATGAATTAAAAATACAAATGCTCACGGGACACCTGGGTGGCTCAGTTGGTTGAGCGGCTGCCTTCGGCTCAGGTCATGATCCCAGCATCCTGGGATCGAGTCCCACATCAGGGTCCTTGCTCAGCAAGGAGCCTGCTTCGCCCTCTGCCTCTGCCTGCAACTCTGTCTGCCTGTGCTCGCGCACGCTCTCTCTCTCTCTAATAAATAAATAAAAAATCTTAAAAAAAAAATACAAATGCTCACAAAATAACCCACATTTATAAAAGCATATGCAAAGAAAAATATATTACACACATTTAAGTGGTTGTCTGTCTTAAGGATGGGGGACTTGATTGGTAGGTATGGGTATAAAGAGATTAATAAATGCAACAAGAGCAGGACTTTGCGAAGATTCATCATGATGATGTGTCATGAACTGAGTATAATTAATTCTACCCTCTGCACTTGATATCACAAGTAAAACAACACAAAATAATGTTATAATAATTAACATAAATAATATAACAGAAATTAAAAATAAAAATTATAATTCCTCTATAGATTCATATTGTTGGAAAGAATGCACTTTGTTGTTATTGTTAGTCTTTGTAACTGGTGCCTGACTTGTAGATAAGTGCCAAGTAAATTTATATTAATTAAATGAGTAAAATAAATTAAGGAAAAAATAATATTAATTATTTTTTAGTAACACAGCATTCCTTACAGTTGTTATCTCCGTTTTAAACTGCTCTGAATGAGGGAAATAAATATAGCCTCCATTTTGATGGCTCTGCCTACCATATCACAGTGTGCTTTAATTAAATTAGAGACATTGGTATGAAATACAAATTTGATTACTTCCATGGTCAAATCCTTTTTTGACTCCATTTAAGCTTTTTTGGGGGAAAAATGACTTTTAAAAATGTAACATGCACATAATTTGGCTTCCGACTATATCTTTTTGCTTCATCTTTTTCTTTAAGCATCCTGAGCTCCTTGGCATAGGGAACCTCTTTTATTTCACAAATGTGTATGTTGTTTGATCCCCATTTGTCGATATAAATTCTGATCCTGGAATAATGCTCTTTCATTCAAGAAATTTACAAGGTGGTTTCAGATACTTGGGACAGTCAAAAAAGTCTCTTTTAGGGCAGTGTTAAGCACTGTCCTTGTTCAAGGGATGCAAAGAAGAGAAAAGGATGCATCTCTTAAGTTAATGTGCTTTTTAGTATCAACTCGCTTGATTGAATGGGTTTGCCAAATTGTTAATTTTCCACTAATTTAATTTTATTCTTGCCTTCATGGAGCTAGAGAAATTTCTGTAATTATAAAATATCAGAGTTGCAAGGGGCCTCTAAGGTCAGACTAGTGCAAATTCTTGGGTCACTGGTTGGGAACTGAAGACAGTAGGGAATGGCTTAGTGCCACAACAAGGAAACTTTCTAGAAACCTCATCATGCTGCTTTTTAGTTAACCTCAAATATGAGGACCCAACATGAACACTTACCTAGAAAGATAAAACCAGAAACATAAGAAGAGAAGGTTAAAGTACAGTCTTGTCCATTTGCCACCTTAAGGCTTGTGGCACTTTTCATTTCCTGTAGAATAGGGGAAGTCTGGGCAAAAACAGTTGGCATTGGGCTTCAGATCAGTGCAACTATTACCTATCTGAAGTAGGAATGAACAGTGGACATTTCCTTTCTAATGCTGAAGAGCAGATGGAAAAAGGGAAGGTTCATATAAAAAGCCTTGGTTTGCTAAGACTCGACTTATGTAAACTTGGCTTTACTTAGTTTTCCATCAGCCAAGATAAATTTTTCCTGGTGCATAAACATATATGTTATGCTCAGCCTTGAGTAGTTTGTTGTGTGAGGAATGAGAAGCCCCAACAGGAGTCTCATTGGGAAGTCATATTACCTCCCTTTTTATTAGAGATAAGCACTAAATTATCTAGTAAAGTAAAATGACTTTGATTTACATAACCAAGTACTTTTATAAGCATTTCTAAATAGATGGTCCCTGACTTAAGATGGTTTTACTTATAATTTTTTTTTACTTTACTGTGTTGTGAGAGTGATATATATTCAACTGAAACTATACTGTGAGTTTTAAATTTTGATGTCTTCCTAGGCTAGCAATACGTGATACGATACTCTTTCCTGATGCTGGGCAGAGGTAGCAATGAGCCACAGCTTCTGGTCAGAGGCATGGGATCATAGAATGGGATGGGGGCAGGGAGGCAGTGAACAACCCACACACTTACAACCATTCTGCACCCATACAAACATGCTGTTTTTTACTTTTTTACTTTTGAGTACATATTCAATAAGTTATTCAATAAGATATTCAAAGCTTTACTATAAAATAATTCTCATGTTAGATGATTTTGCCCAACTATAGGCTAACTTAAGTGTTCTGAACACATTTGAGGTTGGCTAGGCTAAGCTAGGATATTTGGCAGGTTAAGTGTACTATTTAACTAAATCAAAAAGTTTAAGTCAAAATTTTTGACTGGATATTTTCAACTTACGATGGGTTTACCCTAAGTCAAGGAAGATCTGTAGTAACTTTATATAAGTCAGGGAAGTTAATGATAAGAAACCTGAACAACATAGCTATGGGGATCCAGACAGTGCTGATAACCCAGAAGACAAACTAAGCATATGCTTAGGGTGCTAGCAAAAAAAAAGTCAATGAGAAAAATTATTAATATCTTTTTTTAAAAAAGACAAAAAGTGGCCATCATGGAGAAAATAAGAAATTTGTTGGGCTTCCTTATACTTTTTTTCCCTTTATAGGTTAATAATTGTTTTTATTTTGTTATTTTTAAAAAGATTTTACTTACGTATTTGAGAGAGAGAGACAGAGAGATAGAATGAGAGAGAACATGAGCAGAGGAGAAGGGGAAGGCAGAGGGAAAAGCATATTCCCTGCTGAGCAGGGAGCTCAATGTGGGGCTTGATCCCAGGACCCTGGGATATGACCTGAGCCAAAGGCAGATGCTTAACCGACTGAGCCACCCAGGCGCCCCAATTGTTTTTATTTTGAATGACATGGTGAGAGATATGTAGGACTAAGTTTTCAGTCCTATAAAGGTTTTAGCCAGTCCTTGATCTAAAATATTCATTATTTAAGCCAGGAGTAAATGAGTCATGTGTGCAATAGACTTGTTTCTGGTATTCCCTAAGGCCTGAGCATTTCAATCTTGAGTGGATCAGCTTCTCCCTCTGCTCTTGATTCTAGCCCCTGGTCAGTTTGGAAAGACACCCACCATAATTGGGTCATTTCTGAAGTCTCCCAAGTTAAAATCTTACGAGGCATCTATCCATAACAAGTGGCAGTTTGGGGTCACTAGTGGTTACTCAACTGAATCATCATCTAAATATTTTATTTTATTTGCTTTACCAGTTCATTATTTAAATTATTTTTTTCCAGACTTAGCTTAGAGTCTGTCTGAGACTTGACCACATGTGAAGTTTGACATTTTAAAGGTCAGCTGGTTTGAGTTATTTGTATGTAAGTCAACAGATTTGTTTTTTCTTTTAAACAGGAAAATGTCTATTGTTTTTTCCACTTGAAAAACTAAATAAAACATGCAAATATCTCATGAGCTTTCCTCAGATTTTCCCAGAAAGAGTCTGTATTTGTGCCGAGACAAAACAGAGGGAAGTTTCAAATTCAGATGGGTTGGAGACAGTTCATATTGCAGTTGCTCAAGGGTTAGATAAGGGAAAACCTGTGGAAGGAAGACTTCCACTGGCTTAAATGAAAAATGAAAAAATGAAAAGAAGAAAATAGGGGCGCCTGGGTGGCTCAGTGGGTTAAGCCGCTGCCTTCGGCTAGGGTCATGATCTCAGGGTCCTGGGATCCAGTCCCGCATCGGGCTCTCTGCTCCGCAGGAAGCCTGCTTCCTCCTCTCTCTCTGCCTACTTGTGATCTCTCTCTCTGTCAAATAAATAAATAAAATCTTTAAAAAAAAAAAAGAAAAGAAGAAAATATGCCTTCTTCATGTCTGTTATAGCACTCTACAGTATTATAAGCTCCACTGCAAAGCCACATTTGAGACATGACTGGGGTGGGACTAATATAGCAGGATTGTGCTAAGCCATTTCTGGGATATTCTATTGCTTCTTAGCTTAAACCAGCTCCAGTGTTCCTATCATCTTTTGAGCTTCAGCTTTCATGGAAACTGAAAGTAAAAGCTCAGAAGAAAACGTTCTGGAATATACCACCTTCTCCTATCTGTTCTCTCTTCTAAAGCATGGTTCATATGGCAGGGGATGATCTTGGAATACAAACCAGATCACATACTCCCTTTCATAATACCCTAACTTTTTTTCATAGCCTGAAAGATTCATGATCTGCATGATCTGAACTCCAGCCTAGAAGGAGGTCTACAACAGCACTCCAATAGAAAGTTTAAGGTAGAAGATGGTTTCAATTTGTAAAATGTTGATGGGTAACAAAAGGATGTCTAAGGGTGCCTGAGCAGCTCAGTCAGTTAAATGTCTGCCATCTGCTCAGGTCATGATCCCAAGGTCCTGGGATTGAGCCCCTTATAGGGCTCATCAGAGAGCCTCTTTCTTTCTCTCCTTCTGCTGCTGCTCCTCCTGCTTGTGTGCACGCTCTCTCTGTCCAATAAATCAACAAGATCTTTAAAAAAATTGTCAAGATTAGATTTACTGACTGCTCATAAAATAGGCACTGTCAGAAAGTAAAATATACCAACGAGACCAATGAGATAGAGGCAGGGGTGCCTGGCTGGCTTGGTTGAACATCCAACTCTTGATTTCAGCTCAGGTCTTGATCTCCTGAGTTCAAGCCCTTGTGTTGGGCTCCACACTGGGCATGGAGCCTACTTTAAAAAAAAAAAAAAAATCTGTCACTTATTTGCATGCAAACAAAAACCTGCCTCCCTGGTCTTCTAAGATTAGCCCCACATCATTAGCATGAAGATTAAAACATTGCTTTACTTTAAGGGATTAAAATCCCACCTGTATCATCAAGTTAAAAAAAAAAAGGTCATCTGACTTGAGGGGGGGAGTACTAGGGAGGGAATAGATGAGGGACCTTGGCCATTGGTCAGTAGAAAAGCTATAATTTAAAAAAGCATCACCAGGGGCGCCTGGGTGGCTCAGTGGGTTAAGCCGCTGCCTTCGGCTCAGGTCATGATCTCAGGGTCCTGGGATTGAGTCCCACATCGGGCTCTCTGCTCAGCAGGGAGCCTGCTTCCCTCTCTCTCTTTCTGCCTGCCTCTCTGCCTACTTGTGATCTCTCTCTCTCAAATAAATAAATAAAAAAATCTTAAAAAAAAAAAGCATCACCATTTAATAGCTTTCTTTTTTTTTTTAAACCACCCTAGCAGCTTTCATATTGCTACCTCCAAATCTTTTCATTATGGTATTAACAATTATAATTAACTATAATTCAGTGTATTACTGGTACCTTTAAAAAGTGTGGCACTTTGGTAGAATATGCTCAGGGGAAGGTAATACTTCCTTTTCTTGCCCACCTTATTTTAGTCTGGTTCCTTTTTGTTTCTCTACCTCATCTATTTTTTTCAGGTACTTTAATTTACCAAGCTGTTACCAGAAACCAAGCTGTTTCTGGCCCCAAGACCTTCACAGTAGCTATTCCTTTCACCTGGAAGGTATTCCTCCCTCTATTTGGCTGACCAACTTTTATTAATCCTTTAGAACTCAGTGTAATTCAGTGCTCATCAACAAGGACTTTCCATGAATGATTGAATGAATGAAACACACAAAGAAGAACAATGCAGAATGGTAACCCTCAAAGAACATGTAATACTGTGAGGGTGATATGTTCTGAATACATGAATACTTCGTGGTACAAGACAGCCAGTAAGTTAAGAGAGTTGAGTGCTTAGAAGAGGCAGTGACTTTTTTTTTTTTTGAAGGTTTTTATTTATTTATTTGACAGAGAGAGATCACAAGTAGATAGAGAGGCAGGCAGAGAGAGAGAGAGAGAGAGAGAGAGAGGGAAGCAGGATCCCTGCTGAGCAGAGAGCCCGATGCAGGACTCGATCCCAGGACCCTGAGATCATGACCCGAGCCGAAGGCAGTGGCTTAACCCACTGAGCCACCCAGGCGCCCCTGGCAGTGACTGTTTTTAAATAAGGTTTTATTACAGACGTTACAAAGTAGGGCAAGTTTTGAAGAGAAGTTGAAGGATGATAATATTTGTGTAGGTGTGGAGGAGGGGCACAAAAAATGGAAGAGTTTTTGTGTTTGGCAGAAGTGACTATAGGAGTAGAGAGACTGATTGGGGAAGAGTAATCTTCAATTTTAGAGGCAGAAGAGACCTTATATTCAGATTCAGCTGACTTCCAAGTGAATGTCTACCATGCATCAAGCATGTTAATTATGCTTTTACTGAATTTATATTGACTCCAACTATATGAAAACCTTATTACTTATCTTTGTATTATAGATAAGGAAACAGATTCATATAGGTTAAGTAACTTGCCCAAGATCACATAATTAACAAGCAGCAAACTGGTATTTTAACACCCTGTCACCTTACTCAGAGTCCAATATTCTTTCTACTTTCCTGTGCCATTTCTTACAATCCCAAAATAAGAATCTTTGGTGGAAATAGATTGTAGAGGACCTGAATGTGAAATCTGAGCTTTGTTTTTTAGCCCATAGTACCTAGTAAAGATAGTTTGATCGAAGGAATTACATGATGAAAATAGTGTTTTCAGAAGATTATTCTGGTGGTCATGTGCAGAATAGGTGAGAAGTGGTTGACAGACTAGTAAGAGAGATATTGCAGTAGTCTGCCCCTGTCTGGAAATGAAAACATGGAAAGCAAGTTATGAATATTAGGAAGAAGATCAAGGAAGAAAGAATTAAAGTACTTGGTGAAGATTAAATGTAATGGGCAGGAAAGATAAACCAAGAGTGATTCCCAGGTTTTGAGTCATCTAGGAAAATGGTTTACCTCTATTAAGAAAGAAAGGGAAACTAGGGATTAACAGTTGATTCTGAGGCAAGTGTAGAGAAAGTGGGTTATTCAAATGATGCTAGCAGGACTATAACTGGAGATGTTCTGCAGGCATCTTAAGAAGATGTGACTGGAACTTGAGAGAGAAGTCAGGGCTTGAAAGGTTTAATTAACAGTTGACTAATAAATGGGATAACAAATGTCATGTAGGCAGATACAATCTCTAGGAGTAAAGGGTTTTAATACAGACAAGAACAGAGGCCTAGAGACAAATCCTTGGGGAATACCAACATCTAGAGGGTAGGGAGGGGGACGTGGTACTCAAAATTAGACAGTATAGTGATTAGAGGGTGGGAGAACCAGACTAGAGGAATACTGAGGAGGGGAAGGAAGGTGCTTTAAGAAATAAAGTGTAATTAGTAATATGTCAGTGTCAGATGCTTGATACTTGGAGATAATATGGTGTTCATATTATTATTTAAATAAACTATTAGTTGAGAAAAGGGCCAAAATGAAAGTAATGCCAAAGAATACTAATCTAATTATAATTTCAATAAACTCAATCATATATAATATCTGACAGCTATTTTCCCCCCAAAGAGCTTACATCTCTGTAGAGAAAACTTTAAATAGGAATTGTTTATATTACACATTCATGGGAAGGAAAATAGAAAATAAAACACACAATTGGATGGGGTAGGTAGTTCAGAGAAGAGTAAAATAAAAATTCAGGAAGGTGATGGGGACAAGTCTCTGGACGGGCACTGGGGTGGGGAAAAACTTTAGTATTTTGTGGATTTATTGAGCCTTGTCAGTGTTCCTCATTTAGTAATAGATATGCTCTTATTAGCTTGTGTGAATATTCACCTGTGTTTCCCATTGACTTACATTAGAATGTGAAATATTTCATTTCCATCTGGTGTTGTATCTAGATAATAAAGTCTGCTGTTACTAATGAGTGTTCTTTACTAGGTCATGAACTATCTTGACCTTTGGTTCCTTGTCTATAAAGGCATTTCTGAAACCTTTTCCCAGCCTACAGTCTATGGTTCTGTGACTGATCCTTAATTGAAAACTGCCATCATTACTGTTCTCCATCTAAAGAAACATGTTGACACATCTTTTAGTATATGTGCTGCCGAAGCGAGCACTTGACACATCTTTTAAAAAAACTCCTGATGTTTCCTTTTAAGTCATGGAATGCCTCTACTGGGCAAAAAGGCTACCAGGCTCATTTATATCCATACTTCTGTATTTCTGATGTTCCTACATTTCTAGTCATTCATGTTGCTGGTACATAGAAACCAAGTACAAAACAAGGTGGCCCAAGAGTGAATGTGAAGATGAGTAAGATGAAAGACAGGGACACCGTTTGAAACATAAATGCATTCTCAGTGCTGAAAACAAACCAGCAAAGAAAAGAGTAGACTGGAAAGAAAAAACTGGAAGAAAGAAAAGACTGGAAGAAAACACTCTACAATGTTAGTAGTTGTTCTCTGCAGATGTGGAAATTGTGGGTTTTTTCCTATTTTTTTGAACCTCTTTGCCTTTTCCTTTTGTATCATCTAAATCGTCTACAATTAGCTTATTTAACTTTTATAATCATCAAAAATTATAGAAGTGTCTTGCTAGTTTTTTATGCATATCCCAAAGGATTTTAGCATGATGGAAGTTTAGTAAGTCTTTCTTGATTGTTTATTGATTCATCTTTAATGAAAGTAATGAAAGTCGTGTGCTGTAGACAAATCTTATGCTTTGTTGGCCCTGAGGATACTTAAAGTGACTACCAGTATTCTACAGCTGGAACTAATGTGAATTAGGTTCCCAATTCAACAAACATTCGCACAGAATATAATATATATTGTAATATATATAATATATATGTATATAATATATAATATATATATGTATATAATATATATGTCTGTATAATATAGAGGGGAATCTATAAAAATGGGCAGGATTTCCAGGAGCAAACTCCATTTAGGGAAAATGAGAAATTTATATAGCTAATTATAATCCAAAGAAGATGAATTCATGCTTTTTTTTTTTTTTTAATTCATGCTTTATAACAGGTACAAACAGAGCTGTGGGACTACAGATTGGGGGAGTAAAGGATACATTTTTAAACATCCTCTTTTGCAATTACATGGTAACTAGTATCTCCCAAATTTAATGGTTTTCAATCCACCTTCATAATTTTCCCCTTATCAGCCTATCAGTTTTATAGTTGATTGATCTTTTTAACTTTAATAATTCAAATAATTGAATTAAGAAAGTAAATTTTATCTTACTACTATAAATGGAAAACTAGTTCCCTTGCCATAAAAAGAGTAACTAAAAATAGAGATAGTATAAACAAAATAATGTTAATAAATTCTGTGTAGGTACTGTTGCGTGTTCCTTGGCGCTGAGACTGAGTCCTTATAAAAAGAAAGCTTAGCAAGTGTTGGAGACATGCTAATGACATTATAGCAGGGCTCTGGGACTTGCTTCTTAATAAATCAGAAAATCAGAAAAAAAAAGGAAAATGGAATGACTTTCTCACCATGTGATCCAATGCTATTTAGTGACTTCTCTTACCACTCATGGTGTTGGTCTCACTTCTTTGGAAGTACTTTGGTGAATCAAGTCCAGATTTTAAGTCTGACGGATATGATATTAGCAGAAAAGAAGCAGATTTCATGGAGGAAGTGGTGTCTGAGACTTCTGATTGGTAGAATCTGAAGCCAGGGTATTCCTACGGAAAAATAGTATACAGAAGCATACTGGTTTCTAATGGTGGAAGTAGAAAGAAGAGAAACACTTCTACTTTACAGCCCTGTTCTTCTGTCCCCAGAACTCTTTTAGGATTTAGTAGTAAGGATGAGCTGAATGGCAGTTTTCCCGTGTTTCTAAGGTGTACTTAGTTGTCTCCATCTACATGAGGGCCTCCACCCCTCAATCCTCTGTGAGTTGGCTTTAGAGTATAAATGCCCCTGCAGATGTGAATAATAGATGCTTTTTTTGAATGCAGATGGCATTTATATACTGAAAATGGACTACCCTATAAGGTTTGCTTGAGTTTATCAGCTTCGGGAATACACCCTTTCAAATGTAGATCATCGAACACATTAGAATCATTTCACGAACATCTTGGGCACCGACAGTATTTTGATGCTTTGAAATCCAAGATAAATGCTGTCAGTCAAGCCAGAAAGAGATAATTCTCTATGGGCTAAACCTTTGAAGAGATTCTGGTGTTGGACTTGGCAGCACATCAGCAGCCACTGGGACTCCTTTCCCACTGGCTGTTTTTTTCAGAGATAATTTTGACAAGAGATTGGAGAGAATCCCTCTCAGTTCTCTGGGGAATGTGAAATTACTAGATTTATAAGATTTATCTTGTTTGCCTTAGAAGAGCCCAACTTTAAGCCTGGTATGAATTGTAATTTGTAGTGGAATGCAAAGCAATAATGAAAGGACTCCCTTGGAAAGTGTGAATTCACATCTTGGGCTAATATTCAGAAAGCATGATCAATATTCTAGTTATCTTTCTCCCAGGATAATAATGGTAATAAATGTATTGGCTGCCATGTTTTTAGTGCCTTTTCTTCTTGCTATATGCTAGACACTGTGATTTTCACTTCACATACATTATCTTCAATCTTCACATCAAAAGTAAACATTTGTCTCACTTTCCCATGGAGAAATTGAGGTTCTTATGGAGCTAGCCAAGATCACATAGCCAGGAATGGTGCGAGCCAGTATCTCCTAACTCTGCAAGTCTGTGTTTTTAAATTTTGTTCTTAAGTATGATGTTATACTCCAGGTGAGCTGTGATAAGAATATAATCCATAGAAATATTGTAAACGTTCAATACTAACATAGCTTCATTTTTTATTTTTCCCCTCTCCTTTTTCCTAAGTCCTGTAGCATATGAGCATCACAAAAGCTTAAGAAGACGGTAGAGCATGGGTTTAGAGTCAGAGAGATCTGGTTTGAATCCGGTCCCATCACATACTAGTTCTCAGACTTGGCAAAATATTTAATCTCTCTGTGCTGTTTCTTCAACTATAAATAGGTATAATAAGAGCACCTGTCTCTTGACATTATTATTTTAAATGAAATAAAGTAATTTAAGTGTATAGCACATTGCCTAGAATGTAGTAAATGCTCAAAAGTAGAGAGCACGAATAATAATTGTAATTTTTCATGGATTTATTTATTTATTTGGTAATTTTTTTTCAGTGTTCCAGGATTCATGTTACATGCATTTAATTGAAGTTTAACTTTTCCTATTGCATCAGCTTCTCTTTTGTTCTACAGTTTTTTGTGTGATCTCATTTTCCTTGTATTTTTGTTGTTGTTGTTAACTCTGTTATTGGTTTGACTAATCCTTGACTTTAACCTGTTCCCTACAATTCCCATCTAGGTTCTACAAATTAATTAAAAATATGTCACATATAAATTAATTAGCCTGGTTTAGTTTTTGTATATATGTGTGCGTGTGTGTTTGTGTGGTATGAGTGTGTGTGTGTGTATGTGTGTGTGTGTGTGAGTGACATTTATGGAGACAATGAAAAACCTCTAAGATACTAGCCTTATAGGGTATTATTTTATTAACAGCCCTACTGATCTCCTCTAGGGAATCTAGATTCGTCTTTAAACAGCTAAACTTTCTGGGAGATCTGTGACTCAGACTGTCAAAGCTTACAGAGAGCAAATGCTGGAAGATGAAACAGCCTCTCCAGCTGCTGCCTTTCTTCTCTCTGCAGATGTGAATACTTCCCACAAACCCCTGTATGAAATGTGGGGGAAACAGAAGGGGAACTGTTGAGCTGTTTATTTTATTGCAAACAAAGGTTAAGAGAGTCTTTTCTGAATATTTTTCTTGGATGCTGAGAATGAAATCTTATATTATTGGCCAATTGTTTATTTTGAGGGAATTTAAGATTTAACTACCTTGAATTGTATTTCTGCTCAGGACATGCCTCCGCGATCTTCTTAAAACCCAAGCAGTCCAATGCAACCATTGAGAAAAGTTGTTAAGGAAGTTAGGGGAAGGAGGAGTGAGACTCAAAAATCAGAAGCCACTTTATTGATGGAGCTTGTAAATAAGACTGCTGAGTGGGTATGTACCACAAGGTACTTAGATACCACCACAAGGGACTTAGATAAATCAGATGTTTGATGGTCTCCAGCTAAGATGACCTTATACATCCTTATCACACTGAGGACAGTCCTTCTAAGAGGACTGAAAATGTTCACAATCTAAATTTATCACTGTGATCTATCATAAGGTCTAACATGCCAATCTCCTGATTTCATGCTGTAGCACACTTTCCCTCATTTAATTTTTTCAGTGCCCTAGCTTTCTTTTGATTCCAGAGATATGTAGAGTTCATTCCCACTTTGGGGATTTTGCTCTTGTCCTTTACTCTGATTGAAATGTTCTATGTCCACTTCTTTTCATGGCTGTGTCCTTCTCATCATCAAGGCTTCAGGCCATATGAGGCCTTTCTAGAACATCTTCAACAAGAATACTATATGTTTCCCAATATCTTTTCTCCCTTTCTTCCCTTGTTAGGTGCCACACAGCCATATTACCCAGTCTCTCTTTACAGCTGAATATTGTCTTATAACTGACCAAGGAAATATAAGACAAAGTGCAATGTGGTGCTTTGAAAACAGTACCCGAAAGGAAAAAGATATGTCATTCTCTCTCCCTCTTTCCATCTTGTTCCCTGGAATATCAAATGTTGTGACTGGGCTCCAGCAGCCATCTTGAATCATGGGAGAAAGGGCATTTACTAGGGATTGTGGAGCAGAGATCTGGAAAACCCGAGTTTCTGATGAATTTGAGAGTCTGTCAAGTAGCCCAGGATTGTTTATTTCTAGGCTTCTTTTAAATGACAGAAAAATAAACTTTATCCCACTTAAGTCACTGCCTTTAAAAAATTCTTTTGTATCCAAACCTGTACAAACTAATTTTTTAAAAAAGATTTTATTTAATTATTTGACAAAGAGAGTACACAAGCAGGTGAAGCAGCAGAGATAAGGGGAGAAACAGACTCACTGCTAAGCAGGGAGCCTGATGCAGGGCTCAATCCCAAAACCCCGAGATCATGACCTGAGCCAAAGGCAGATGTTTAACTGACTGTGCCACCCAGGTGCCCCCACCAACCAATATAAATATTCCTTCCCTGCCTACACACACTATGCTTTATCGTACCATTATTCTCTGGTTTGTCTTCTTCATGGAACTTTCTAACAATTAGAATGTTTCATTTCTTTCTTTCTTTCTTGTTTATCCCTTCCATCTAGAATGTAAGGTCTTTGGGAGCAGGACCTTATCTTCGTTGTTCACTATGGTGTCCTCGGATCCAAACAATGTTTAGTAAAAGTACTGATATTGTTGAAATTCTGTAGGCTAAAATTCCTCCTACTCACATCAGTATTTTTCTCTGTGATTCTGCTCCTGTAGTTAACAAGTCTTCTGATTATACTTCCTTTCTTTGGATATGGTAATGTATTTAAATAGATCTTGCTAGCCTTAGAGTTTTATACATCATTGATACTTTGATCCATTGAAATTTAATACTCAATTTAACCTTCATTTCTAATTTTGTTTTGAGGGGGACATACATTATCATCTCCAAGTACTTAAAACAATCAAATTTGAGTTATTTTCAGTTTCACTGCAATGTAACCTAAAGTATACATACATTAGAAAGACATAAGGTAGAAAACACTTATATTTATGTAGTACTCGCCTCATACTTCTACTGTTGCCTCAAGTAGAATAAAAGATATTAATTTCATATATTTCTCACTAATGTGCTAAATGGGACAAGGTTAGTGCTTTGTAGAGCTGTGCTCCCAGGATTCCAGTGGCTACATTTTGCTAACTCATGTTCAACTTGTCATCTCTTTGGACTCCATGCAGAGAAACATATGAGATTCCCCTAAGGGTGATTCAAAGGCAACCACTGGTAATATGAGAAAATATTTAGATTACTTTGCAAGTAGTGGAAAACCAAGGAATATTTGTTAACTCTGAAATATTTCTAATGTTTTAAGGGAGGAAAATGAGGAGCAATCTAGAACCAAATGGTATTAATGCTTATAGGGAATCTGTGAGAAGGGCAAGAAAGTATGCTGTCTTGTGCTCATAGACCTCTGGATCCATAAGAGTCAGGGTAGATTGCGAGGGACAAGAGGTTTCAGGGTTGTTTTGTATTGTTTTTTTTTTTTTTTTTGGAAAGAAGAATGGAGGAGGATTATGAGAATAGAAGGAAATGTAGAGGGAATGCAAGAGGATATTATGCCAGTGCAGACTTGGAGAGTACAGTTATCCCCAAAAGGACTCCTTTAATTCAGTGTCCTTAGCTTTTCACACAGGGTTGGCACTTAGGGATGCTCAGCAAATGGTAAATTGAGTAGAAGTATATAGCCTGTCACCTCGGTGGGTACCATCAACCATCAATGCTATACCTTATCTCCTATTTCAAAATGAAGGAAGCAGTCTCTTTCATTATATTCCTTCGGAGGTATCAGTAGGCTTTCTATACCAAAGTTACAAAAGGCGTAGAAAAATATCTATTCTGAAATCAATCTGAAGATTTCCTTTCTATTATAGAAAAGTGAAAGCATAGGGAATAAAGAACCTTTGGGAATGTCAGAAAGTAATTTCAACCAGTTGGTGACTTTTAAAACTTGAAGCTCACTGTGTTCTACCTAATGCTGTTAGTGTTGTCATTTTTAAAAAGAATTTATTTATTTATTTATTTGACAGAAAGAGAGTACACAAGCAGGCTGATGGCAGGCAGAGGGTGAGTTAGAAGCAGGCTTCTCACTGGGCAGAGAGCCTGATGCAGGGCTTGATCCCAGGATCCTGGGATAATGACCTGAACCAAAGCAGACACTTAATTGACTGAACCACCCAGGAGGCCTGATGCTGTCATTTTTGAAGAAACTTTGGTATCTTGTAATCATGAGCATTTATTTATTTTTTTAAAAGATTTTATTTTTTTATTTTATTTTTTTTTTTTATTTGAGAGAGAGCGTGCACAGAGAGAAAGAGAGAGAGACTATAAGCTATGGGAATGGCAGAGGGAATGGCCGGATCCCTGCTGAGCGGGGAGCCCTATGTGGGACTTGATCCCAGGACCCTGGGATCATGACTTGAGCTGAAGGTAGATGCTTAACTGACCGAGCCACCCAGGTGCCCCTGCTATCATGAGTGTTTAATCAAGAAGAGTTTTAGTGATATATTTTGTGCCATTAGAGCTCCCAGTGAAGATTCTTAAGCTTTCCCACTTTCCTGCACATATCCCTCCTCAAACTCTTCATGCTGTTTTCCTCCATCTTCATGATTCTTCTTAATAATACTGACTGTTGTTTGTAGAGTGCTTATTATAGATTTGACATTATAGTCAGAAGTTTGCTAGTATTACATTTTTAATCCTGGCAAAAACTGTGTGAATAAGTATCATCCAAGTAAGTCTCCCCCAATTCCTCAAGCTTCAAAATAGTCTATCCTTTCCACTCCATCAGGGTGGAGTTGTGTTCTTTTGCTCTTAACCAACTGGACCCACAAGTCTTAAGTAGAGCTGGGTGGGTAATATGGAATATCATAGTGCACAGACCTGGGTTGGGGGACAGAAGGGACCAGGCTCAGACAGTGTGAAGCCAGTTTGGTGCAGTATGATGGCTGGGTTTGCCCAGATCCCTGCTGTGGATAGAAGCATGGTGAGTTAAACCGACATTAATAAGGCCAAAGGCTTGCGATCACAATGGCAGAACTAGATTGCACATATCCATGAGGCCATAAGGCCAAGTTGGCAAGGTTCCAGTCACATAGAAAGACAACTATTCCAAGGCCCCTATACCAAGGAGAGCATCAGTGAATTCTAATTCCCACTGGTATCTTACAAGTGAAGCCTTTTTTTGAGTGTCTCAGAACTGCCAACTCAATCCTGCTACATGCTATCAGCTCTCTTCTGTTAAGAGCAACCCCCCTGTGCACCAGGCATCTTTTTGGCAATTTAGTAACAATACCTTTTTGGGCATCTTTTTTCAACTGTGTAATAGTCCTTGACTTACTTGGAGCTCTGGCAGAAGTAGGGAGAAGAGAAAGTGTGCGTTGGGTGTTGTAAGTCCATCTTCTTTCTCAGAACTTAATACCACTACTGCTATGGACAGAATATTGTCTCCCCCAAATTGGTACTGAAGCTCTAACTCCCAATATGGTTGTATTTGGAGATAGGACTTTTAGGATGTAATTAAGGTTAAATGAGATTATAAGGATGGGGTCCTAATCCCATAGAATTTGTGACCTTATATGAAGATGAAGAGTCAAGAGGTCTTGCTCTCCACATACCAGCACAGAGGAAAGGCCATGTGAGGATACAGCAAAAAGAAGACTATCTGCAGGCCAAGAAGAGAGCTCTCCCCAGAACCTGACCATGCTGGCACCCTGGTCTTGGACTTCCAGCCTCCAGCACTGTGAGAAAATAAATTTCTGTTGTGTAAGGCACCCAGACTATGATATTTTGTTATAGCTGTCTGAGTTGATGAATACAACTACTTTATCACCAGAGCCTTTGTCCTCAGGTGCAAATCATTTTCTTTGGCCAGAATAGCAGGAAGTCTTTCAGTCCTAAAACAAACTGATCAGAGTAATGCAGAGTTGTGAATGAGTGATAAATTTAACCTGAGGGAGGAAGGCTTTACTATTTAAAGTGAGGTTTGTTGCGACCCATCTCTCTCTCCTGCCCCACTACTCCACCCCCAGTCTTGTTTCATTTTGCCAAACTAAACACGTACAGATAAACACACACACACACACACACGCACACGCACATGCACACGTGTGCGCGCGCACACACACACACACACACAGGCGCACTAATCCTTTTAGACAAGGATTACTTCTCAGTGGCCCTCTGTTTTCTTTTTTTTTTTTTTAACCTTTTTTTTTTTCCCCTTTTTATTTATTTATTTTTTTTTTCAGCGTAACAGTATTCATTCTTTTTGCACAACACCCAGTGCTCCATGCAAAACGTGCCCTCCCCATCACCCACCACCTGTTCCCCCAACCTCCCACCCCTGACCCTTCAAAACCCTCAGGTTGTTTTTCAGAGTCCATAGTCCCTTATGGTTCGCCTCCCCTCCCCAATGTCCATAGCCCGCTCCCCCTCTCCCAATCCCACCTCCCCCCAGCAACCCCCAGTTTGTTTTGTGAGATTAAGAGTCATTTATGGTTTGTCTCCCTCCCAATCCCATCTTGGCCCTCTGTTTTCTTAATCACCCTCTTCATCCGTATGGTGGGTGGTGGGAATGGGAACAAGAAGTGATCTCCTTAGTACCTCTTTTGTAAAAGGAAGCCCACCACTGTCAGTAAATTGTTCTTTTTTGTCTGTGACATGTGAGAAACAAAATCTTATAAAATAGAATCCAGAAGTCACCCATCATTCCCCTCTATAACTAAGAACAGCAATTCAGGTTTGCAGATATCCAGTGTAGGTAAGAGTTTAGGTTAAGGCTTTGAAATCAGCTACCTGGGCTTGAGTCTTGGCTCCACGGATTATAGCTTTATGAACCTAGGAAAGTCACTTTACCTCTCCAAGCCTTCAATGCCTCATCTATAACATGGAGTTATGACAATAGCTATTTAAAGTGGTGTGGAGATTTAGTTGGGTAATCTATGTTAAACTTGTAACAGAGAATCTGGTTATCTAAGTAGTCAATAAATGTTAGCTTTATTATTATTTATTTGCCAATCACCTCCTGTATAGGATTCCATACTTGGATATACACAGAAAAATAATGTTCTGTTCCTGCCCTCGGGGAACTTACAAGTATGAAAAACAGCATGCAACATTCCTATGAAATTATGAGACCCACATAGACACCAAGTCTTTTAAAATATCTACAAAATTCCTGTTCTCTGGTAAAGCTACTGTCATGTTTTTCTGCACACTCAGTTTATCTGTCTTTTTAAGCCTTTTGAAGTCAGCTACACTAGACTTTTTTTGCATCTTTCCTTCTAGCCCTATGCACAATATGGCCAAATATTATACCTCATGTATTATTTTTTTTGTCACTTCCCTGGTGCTTCTCCAAAGCAGACCCTTTTCTTGCATGCAAAGGAAGGAGACTTTCTTGGAAGAACATCTAGTTCAGAGGCTCCACGTATCACACTTGCTGACTTTGTCATTTCTTTACAAAGACAGTATATTTTCTTGGGGGGGAAAAACAGCTCTGTAAGAATGATAAGCATATTTTAGTGGTACCAGTTTAGATAAAAACTCTCTGCTTCTTTGCTCTGTTAGACTCGGGGCTGCAGTGGTTCTGTAGTCACACTCTTGTCCAGTTAGAGTTCTTGGCAGAAGTCAGTGCATGTGTAAACAGTGATGCCAATAGTTAGAACAAGTAAAGGGGAAAAAAGTCTTACCACTTCTTAATGGGGTAAAAATTGCCGTGTGGTTTTAGCATACTATTAGCTCTTTTAAAGATTTTTATTTATTTGACAGACAGAGATCACAAGTAGGCAGAGAGGCAGGCAGAGAGAGAGGAAGGGAAGAAGGCTCCCTGCTGAGCAGAGGGCCCAATGTGGGACTTGATCCTAGGACCCTGGGATCATGACCAGAGCTGAAGACAGAGGCTTTAACCCACTGAGACACCCATGCGCCCCTATTATTAGTTCTTGATGTATCTTTTGAATTGCTAATCTTCTTGAATGAGTTCTTTGAGATGGAAATGTTGATTTGTTTATTGAGTGAGCACAGCTCAGTACTGCACTGAAGAAAAACAAACAGTGCTGGTTATTCTGCCATTATATCACATCATAATGAAACACCAGGCTGATTATATTGTTTCTGTGATTTGTGCTTTTAGAATATCAATTTTTGGGAAGTTTGTATAATCACAGAGATGGTCAGAAACATTTGGAAATACTGAGAATATAGGAAAATTATAACTGATTCTGTGAAAAAGGACAGTAACATTTTATCGTTTTCATTCATTTTAATCATTCAACAAATATTTACTGAGTACCTCCTACTGTATTTCAGTGAACCTAAGACTTTATCCATTATAAGAACCGTCATCATTTGAGGTAACAATAGAATGGCAGGCAGGTTCTGATATGACTTACCACTTCCTAATAATCATGCCCTTGGGTAATCATTGACTGTGGGCAGGACCTAGTGACCTTTAAAGAACAGAATATGGGAAAACATGGTATGTCCCTTATAGCTAGGTTACAAAAGACCATGACTTTAATCTTGCTAAAACTCTCTCTTTTCTAGCACTCTCCTTTGTCTTCTTGCTTGCTTGTTCTGATGCAAGCTGCTATATTTGATATCCTCTATGGAGAGGCCCATGTGAAAGACCCTGAGCCAGCAAGATGTGTTAAGTTTTTCCCGGATCAAGGAAGCACTAAGATGGAATCACTTGTTCTCAAAAGTTTATTTCCTAACTTCATACAGAAACACTTGGTCTTTTCTTGGTTTCAGCCAGACATAAATGATGTTGTTATATATACATATTTTTAAATATTTAAATATATGTTTATAATTATTTTTTTTTATTTTTACTGGTATTTTTACAACATTTCTTTCCATTTGCTATACTTCTGCTTATGTTTTATTTTTTCCCCCTTTTATGCCTTTTATTAATTTAGCTGCCTTTTTTTTCTTTCCTGTGATGCAACTTGTTTTTACAGAAAAGATTTGTGCTTCAGGGCCAAAGCTTACTGACTTTGTAATCTTACTTAATTTTTCTGAAACTTAGGTTTCCTATGTATAAATTGGGAATAATAATATCTGCTGTATTAGACATGACCTTTTTATTTCAAGTGACAGGATGCTAACTCTAACTTAGGCAACCAATAAAAGTAGAAATTCCTTAATTCAGTGAACTTCAGAAATGAGTGCAGTTGAAGCTTAGGGATTACTGACACCAGAGACTGTAATGTCAAGCGAACTGTCCCTTTCCATCTGTAAAATTCTATTATATTCTAGGCAGCTTCATTTTCTTAGACTGGCTGGTTTGACATGGCTGGAAACTTGCTTACCACCAGCTCCTATTTCTTACATCTCTGAGACACATTTGCCACCAGAAAGGGACTGGATTTCTTTCTCAAGCTCCAATTTAATAAATGCTGAGGAAAGACTGATTGGCCCATCTTGGTTTACGTTGGTTGTGGGAAAAAACCTGTATCTGGCAACCCTCAAGAAAATTACCTGGTTAGAATGTGCATGGGAGTATTACACAGTTTTTGAAGGATGATCATGAGTGTTAGAAACAAAAATCCTTCTAAAATACTTGGTTTATGTTATTGTTCTTGTAATTTTTCCTGTGAGCATGAAGAGCATAGTCTCATCTGTGTTTTTATAAAATAGAGACTGTAGTCTGTGCTCTAGCTTCAGTATCAACCGATTTGTAGGATTGGGCAAAATGAAATATTACAATATAGACTGTAAGTGCAAAACAAGAGATTATTATTATCTAATTATCTCTCATTAGATACTCTTAAATTTCTTCTAAAAAAGGTCTGACATTAAAAAAATCTATATAAGTTTAAAGAGAAGCTTTGAAGATGGAAAATAATTACCCACAATCTTATTACTTAACACATTTTTATATATTCTCTTCCTGGCCTCTTCCACATCCCCCAAACATCTATAGGATTATAATTGTATTTACCTATGCTTTCTGGCTTGCTCTTAATATTATGTAATAAATATTCTCCATCTTTCTAGGTAGCATTCGGAATGATAACATAATGGCTCTATACTATTCCATTATGTTGATGGATCATAATTTATGCTGTACTTCCTATTTATAAGTTGGATTTCATAGTTTAATATAACACATTTTTGGCTGTTACAGATTTTGACATTGTAGATTCTTAGTGGTGTACTGGATGAAATTAGGTCATACTAATAAAATTGTTCACAAATAGGCAACTGCAATGCTGTTTGGTAAGTGTTCAGTAAATACCTACTGCGTGGAGTGAGTGTGTCCAAGAATGGGTTTCATGGAATAAGTACACTTTAATGTGGAAAGAGCATTTAGCTGAGGATAAAATGAGAAGGGAAAGATGTGCACTTGAAAATTATGAGAGGTCTTATTTTGCAATGGAGGATGCCCTTGGCGTCAAGAACTTGACTTTTCTATCTGCCCAGCTCTATGACGTTGAATAAAACCCTTTACTTTCCTGAGTCTCAGTTTCTGAAGGGTTCCTAAAATTTTCAAATGAAAATTATTTGGTTGTCTGATGACTACAGATGTTGGATTGAAGAGAGGATATGGATAATGATTTCCTAATACAGATTACAAAACTGAATAGAGCAAATTATAGTAATTGTGAGAATTTACCTATATTTATTTATTTATTATTATTTTTTTATAGAACTTAACTATCTTGATGACTGTTGGAAGCTAGTGTGTGCCAAAGGCAATAAAGAACTTATTCGACAGTTTTAGAGGGTAAAGAGGGTAAAGAAAGAATATAAAGAAAGAAAGCAGTGAGAGAATCTTTTTGTGTCATCTACAAATGTGATAAGTAGGAAAAGCTATGAGAAGATCAAAGGTGAGCAAAAGGTCATTTTTTTTCTTAAAGAGAAAAGTAGTGAATTCTGAAAACAATTGAGTGATTTATATGTTCCCAAATCTGTGAAAACAATGTAGAGAATTACTAAGCTTGTGCTTTGTAAACATTCAGAAGAAAGAGTGATTAAGTAAGAGCCACTAAGAAGAAACCCTGCCAAAATAAATTTGCCTCCTTTTTGGGTGGGATTAGTGCACTTCATGTATGGGAGAATTCCATACACAAAGAGTATATTGATTTCAGCAAGTCAATTTGCAAAGGCTTCCATGTCATACATCTTGTAGCTAAAATGATGAATTTGCACCTAAGTGAATTTGCAGTTGATTGAGCAACCATTGTGGTGTGACAGCAAAACAATCTAAGCAATCTTAGACTCCATTAATAGATGTGTAATGTCCATAAAAAGGGAAATAGTGGTCTCCCTGGTTATTAAAATTAATAGTGCACAGGAAGGTCCTTGGCTTTCCAGGTGCCCTTTCCTTTCCAAAGTCAGCACTGTGGAGAAGACAAAAGAATAGATATGCGAGCTTAAAAAGGTCAGAGATGAAGAAATTTGAAGCTAACTAGAGATTTCAGGGATAGATGAAGGAAAGAGGAAACTTTCTATTTAAGCCCAAAGGCAGATATTGTGATAATGTCAGACCAGGCAGAATGAGTGTATTGTGGGTTTCCTGAGGAATGGTATTATGTCTCATTGAACTTTTTAATCCATTCTTACCCTTAAAGCCTAGTGCATTATGCCTGGAACAGAAAAAATACTCAGTAAACAATTACTGAATAAGTGATAAATACAAATGCATGATTGGGTTGCCGTCCAAGTGGAGAAGAAGCCCTGCCCATAATTCTGTCCCTCAAGACCACTGAAACAGAATAGATTTATACTTCACCCAGGGCAGTGCTACTTGCCTCTAGCATTGTGCAAAGAGAATATTCCAGTGATAGAGTTTATAAACATACTATCCAAATCTTTTTTTATCAGATAAGGAAACTGAATCCCGAGAGAGACCAAGAGGTTTGTCTAGGATTCTGCAGTTAATTAGAAACACAATCAGTTTAGGAAATACTGGTCACTTGGATCCTAGTCCAGCAAAACTTTCTCCCTGCCTTTTTTCTCCTCTTCTCTCCGCTTCAGCTCTTTCATAGGCAGTGCCTTAATATGTTTCCCACCTGTGTGCTTGATATAAATGGACTTGTGTCAGTCACTCCTGAGCTCATTACCTGCCTCCACGCTTTACCTTCCAAACTGATCTACACACTTGTTTTTGTACCTGTTTGGCCTCAGTATCTTCTTTGTATCCCTTACTTCTTCCAATCTGGTATTTTGGCCTCAACACTAACCTAGTTGTTTCTTTCTCTCTCAAAAAGTCAAAGGTAAGGGACGCCTGGGTGGCTCAGTTGGTTAAGCATCTGTTTATAGCTTAGGTCATGATCACAGCGTTCTGGGATCAAGTCCCACATTGGGCTCCTTGTTCAGTGAGGAAGGCTGCTTCTCCTTCTCCTTCTCCCCCTGCTTGCGCTCTCTCTTTCACTTGTTCATTCTCTGTCAAATAAATAGAATCTTAAAAAAAAAATGTCAAAGATAATGGTTTTATAAGTTAGCTAATGCTGTGTAACAGATTACCCCAAAACTAAGTGCCTTAAACTACAAACATTTATCATCCCAGTTTATATGGGTAGAGAATTTGGGAGTTTCTGAGCTGGGTGGTTCTGATTTGAGGTCTCTCATTAGGTTTCAGTCAAGATACTTTTGGGACTGCAGTTTCATCTGAAGTCTCAACATGGGGAGGATCCATTTACAAACTCATTCACATGATTATTAGGAGGTTTCAGTGGCTCTTCTTTCACAGGCTCTTGGTCAGAGACATCAATTCCTTACCACATGGACCTCTCCACAAGTTGCCTAAGTGTCCTCACCACATAGCTGCTGATTTCACCTAGAACTAGTGAGCCAAGAGACCAGGAGAGAAAGAAAAAGAGGGAGAAGGAGAAAAAAGTCATTGCCTTTTATAACCCAGTTTTGGAAATGATGTTCCATCTACCACATGTTATTTGTCACACAGATCTTCTTGGCACAATAGGGAGGGGACTACACAAGGGTGTGAATACCAAGAAGTAAGGATTACTGGGGTTCATCTTGGAGGCTGGCTGTACAAGAGTGTGGAGTGCTTTTTGGCAAGGAGATCAAGAAACAATTAAAATTTATTTAAAAGCTATTTTAATGAGGGAATATAGTCATAGAGTAAAAAATAAAGTATAAAAAGATATTTCTCTCATCTTTCCCTCTTCATAGGTAACCATTTAAAAAAGTTTCTTGTATATTAATTTAGATCAGAGGTCAGAAAAACAATTTTTTTATAAAAGCTCATATATAAATATTTTAGGCTTTATAGTTCATAGTCTTAGTTGTAACTACTCAACTCTGTTATAGCATGAAAGTGCTCATAGACAATAGTAAACAAGAGAGGATGGCTTTATGTCATTAAAACTTCATGGACACTGAAATTTGAATTAAAAAATTATGTCATGAAATATTATTCTTTTGATTTTTTTTCAGCCATTAAAAAAATTGTAAAAAGCGTCCTTACTTAGCTTGTGGGTTGTATTAAAATAGGCTGATTTTGCTCAGTGGCAGTCTCTTGCCACAATCTGTTCTAGACTTTCTTTATGCAAAAACAGGCAAATACGAATATATAGTCTTACTTTTTTCCCATTAGGAACATTAAACAATTCTGGGTCACTTCAGAGCAGGCCTCTTTTATCTGTAGTCTATCAACTTTTGGTTTTTGGAATTTCTGCTGGCAACTACTCTACATCTTCAGGAGCCATTTAACATCATACTTCTTCACAAAGCTGAGATTTTCCTCCCTTTTTCCAGAAAGAAGAAACTTTTAGTTTGTAGTATCTTGATCAATATTGCCAAAGGAGGGGTGCCTGGGTGGCTCAGTGGGTTAAAGCCTCTGTGTTTAGCTCAGGTCATGATCTCAGGGTCCTGGGATCGAGCCCCACATGGGGCTCACTGCTTAGCAGGGAGCCTGCTTCCCTTCCTCTCTCTCTGCCTGCCTCTCTGCCTACTTGTGATCTCTGTCTGTCAAATAAGTAAATATATATATATATATGTATGTATATATATGTGTGTGTATATATATGTATATATATATATATATGTGTGTGTGTGTGTGTGTGTGTGTGTGTGTGTGTGTATATATATATATATATATATATATATATATATATATCCAAAGGAGATTTGGGTATCATTTTGTTAACTTCCTTACTCCTTTTTCCATTTTTATAGACAAATCCGGAAGTCTAGAATTTTTTAAATTTTATTTTCGCAAGGATAGAGCTAGTACAGCAACCCTGGTCAAAGGAAAGCCTTACTTTGCTATAGATCATAAATAGCAGGAAAATGGAAGATTATAGGATCTGCAGTGTCCTCTGTCATTGAAGCTTCCAAATTCTCTGTTCCTTGATCTGGAAAGATGTCAGTGGTATATGTTTCTGGAACTTTGTGTCTTGTATTTATTTTCAAGGGCACATTCAATGTACCAAGGGTATTAATAGGAATGTGTCCGGATGTTGATGGGTGCTAGGGAGCATTAGGGTCCAGAGAGACCTAAAAAAAGAGAATGGGTTTGTGGCCGAAATGTAGGATTTAGTGGTAACTGGATAAATAAAAGCTTATTTGTCTGGTTGGCTTTTGTTTTGTGGTTTTTTTTTTGTTTGTTTGTTTGTTTTTGTTTTTAGAATTTGGGGGCAGGGTTTCGTTGTCCTGGAAAGAATAAGGATGAGTGAGGGAGAAGTTGTATTGTAACTTTCATTTAATGTATTTTTTTTAAGATTTTTATTTATTTATTTGATAGAGAGAGATCACAAGTAGGCAGAGAGGCAGGCAGAGAGAGTGAGAGGGAAGCAGGCTCCCCGCTGAGCAGAGAGCCCGATGTGGGACTTGATCCCAGGACCCTGAGATCATGACCTGAGCCGAAGGCAGCGGCTTAAACCACTGAGCCACCCAGGTGCCCTCATTTAATGTATCTTAATAACTGCTTTTTAAAAAATATTTTCCTTCACTTTGTGGGTTTGGTGGAAAAAGCATGTCTCAGATTTAGTGGTCCGCTAAAGACATGTGAATGTTTTGTTGTCATAGCCATTGTTGTCAGTGCTGGAAAGAGGATGATTAGGAGGGCAGGCATTAAGATGGGAGGTGGGATTGGGAGAGGGGGAGGGGGCTATGGACATTGGGGAGGGTAAGTGCTATCGTGAGTGCTGTGAAGTGTGTAAACCTGGCGATTCACAGACCTGTACCCCTGGGGATAAAAATACATTATATGTTTATTAAAAAAAAAAATTTGGAAGGGGAGGCGAACCGTAAGAGACTATGGACTCTGAAAAACAACCTGAGGGTTTTGAAGGGTCAGGGGTGGGAGGTTGGGGGAACAGGTGGTGGGTAATGGGGAGGGCACATTTTGCATGGAGCACTGGGTGTTGTGCAAAAAGAATGAATACTGTTACGCTGAAAAAATAAATAAAATGGGGAAAAAAATAAAATAAAAGACTTCTCTCAGAACAACAACAAAAAAAAGATTAGAAGGTATTTAGGGAAATAGGTTGACAATAATTTAACTACTTAAAAAGCTGGTATGAAGCATGCCTCCTTTTTCTTATGCTTGATGCAGTGTTTGCTGATCACAGAGTACACTAAATTAGAAGCTATCTCCATAAGTGGGTAATCTTAGCTGTATTACACCATATTTTCCTGTCAGTTCAGCTGTATGTACTCTGTTTCATTACTCTTTGGTCATATTTTAATTTTGTTTTCTACTTATTTAGACTTTTTTTCATTCTCCCTGTTCACCTTCAAAATTCCTCCCACTGGCACAGAACTAATTTTAAAAATCAGAGTTCTTTTATTATTTCTTTTCTGAGAGCACTCATTTTGTGGCTTCATGAATTCATTCAGCACGTTACTACTGTCAGATAAGACCCTGATGTTTTGAGGCTTGCTTTCTAGCAGAGGAAGATATACAACAAATCATAAACATTATCCTTGAATAAATGTAGTATTTTAAAAGTTAATGTAGCCTAAATCCACCTTCAGAAAGATAGAGTAGATGTACTTTCCCCTATTCTTCTGCTAAATACAATTAAAACCCTTTATATATCCATAACCCATCTATATATCCATATATCCACATATATATCAAATATAATAAGAAAGGTATGAGGAAGAGAAGGCAGACCAGGACTCAAGGAATGACATAGTGATGAGTTTCTGAGGTTTTCATTTGTTTCATACGTCCCAGACTTGAACTGAAGAAGCCAGCAACCTAAAAAAAATGCTAAAAGATGCAGACCAAAAAAAAAAAAAAGCCCAAACAGAACCAGTTCTCTCTAGCCAAAGGACCAGTAAAGGAGCAACCTAGTAAGACAGAAAACTTTGAGATAACTACTCTACTAAGCCAAACAGCACCAAAAAAAAAAAAAAAAATGTGCCTCTTCCTACCATGTTAGCAAAGGCTAAGTGGGGATTCTGTACTTTTCTATACTTCATCTCTTGTGAAGTTCTATTGCTATTCCCCAGCACCCTTGTCAAAGTGATGTCAGATAAATTCAGGTAGGTAGGGATCCTAGACTTTCATTCCTTGTGACTGGTGATGAAGGGCCCCTTTCCTCTTCCACTGTGATGTCACTGGAGACTGGAGAACTGGAACTCACACCCTCACCCAACAGTGACAAAGAGCTCCCTGAAGGTGCCAATGGAAGCTGAGTGGGTAACCTGGACTTTTACTACCACCTGGTAGTAATAAAGCACTACCCTCACTTCTACCAGAATGGTATACAAAAAAGCCAGTTAATTAGAAGGTTTAAAGAAGACTCAGAGTCTCATCAAAATGTCCAAGTTTCATTTGAAAATTACTTATTATAACAAGAGCCATATCTCAAATTGAATGAAAAAAGATAATAGGTGCTATCTTAGTTAATTTTTTATAAGGTCAATAATCCCATTCATGAGCTCTCTGCCCTCATAACCCAATTATCTTCTAAAATCCTTACCTCCTAATACCATCATACTGTGGTTTAGGATTTCATCATATGAATTTTGGGGGACAGAAACATTCAGTCCATTGCAGATGCCAACACTGAGATAAAGGAGATGTTAGAATTATCTGACAAAGGTTTTAAAGTAACCATGAGAGAGACTTCAATGAGGAATTAAGAATATAGTTGAAACAAATGGAAAATAGAAAATCTTTGCAAAGACGTAGAGCTTATAAAAAATAATCAGATAGGAATTTTAGAACTGAAAAATATAGTAACCAGAATAAAAGAGCTCATTGGGTAGGGAATAATGGAAAGAGCATAGGAAAGAATCAGTGAGATGGAAAATAGAACAATAGAAAATATTCAATCTGGGAAAAAGGGAAAAAAATAAACTTAAAAAAAAAAAGAGCAGAGCCTTAGGGATCTGTGGGATTATAACAGATGAGCTAAATAGTTCTGTCATTAGAGTTGTGGAAGGAAAAGAAAGGGACTGATAAAGTACTCGAAGATAAAATGGCTGAAAACTTGGCAAGAGATGTAAACCTACAGATTCAAGAATCTAAGTGAACCCTACATAGAACTAGCCCAAAGAAATCCACACCAAGACACATCATAATTAACTTCTAAAAAAAAATTTTGAAAGCAACCAGAGAAAAGAGATCCCTAACCCATAGAGAAAAGCATTTCTAATGATAGCAAATTTCTCATCAGAAAACATGGAGACCAGTAGAAAGTGGCACAATATTTTTTAAGTACTAAAAGAAAATAACTGTCAACCCAGAATCCTGTATCCAGTGAAAATATACTTCAGGATTGAGGGAGAAAACAAGGCATTCACAGATTAAGGAAAATAAAGAGAATTTGTTACCAGCAAACCTATTTGAAAAGAATGGCTAGAGAAAATTGTCTAAATAGAAAGGAAACAACAAAAGAAGGAACTTGATTAGGAAATAAAAATACCATAAACAAAAAGACATATAATTACAATAGGCTTTTCTTCTCTTGAGTTTTGAAATTATCAAATAATCACGTGCACTTTAAAATTTTATTTGTCAATTTTAACTCAGTAAAGCTGAAAAAAATCAGATAAAATAGATTTCTAAGAAAGAAAATTACCAGAAGCAGAAAGAGATATTACATAGTGACTAAAGGGTCAGTACACCAGGAAAACAACAATCTTCAATGTGTATGGACCAGATAATATGGTTGCAAATATATGAAGCAAAAAACTGGTGAGATTGAAAAGAGAAATAGGTAAATACACAGTTACAGTTGGAGACTTCAACATCTTTCTCTCAATAACTGATATAATGACTATACAAGAAATTAGCAGGATACAGAAGAACTCAAAAGTACCATCAACCAAGAGGACCTAATCAGCATTGATAGAACATTCCACCCAACAACAGCAGAATACACATAATTTTCAAGTGCCCACAGAACATATGCCAAGAAAGACCGTATCCTGGGCCTTAAAACAAACTTAACAAATGTAGAAGAATCAACACCCTACAGAGGTATTATCCAACCATAAAAGAAACAAGATAGAAATCAGTAACAGAAAGACAACAGGAAAATCTCTAAACACTTGAAAATTAAACAATAAACCAAACACTAAACAATTCGTGGACCAAAGAGGAAGTCTCAAGAGAAACTTAAAAAATACATTGAACTGAATGAAAATGAAAATAGCACATATCAAAATGTGTGGGGCACAGTTAAAGCAGTGCTGAGAGGGAACCTATAGCAATAAATGCATACATTAGAAAAGAAGGAAAGTCTTCAATCAATAATCTAAGCTCCCATTTTAAGAAGATTAAAAAAAAGCAAAATAAACCAAAAGCAGGGAGAAGAAAGTAAATAATAAAAAGCAGAAATAAATGACATTGAAAACAGAAAGACAATAGAAAAATTAATGAAACAAAAATCTGATTCTCTGAAAAGAGCAATAAAATTGATAAGCTAGCAAAACTGAAAAGGAGAGAGAAACAAATCGCGAATATCAGGGGTGAAATAGGCCATAACTAGAGCCCATACAGACATCAAAGGTACAATAAGGGATTACTACAAACAACTCTATACACATTAATTTGACAGTTTAAACTGAATTGACTATTTCCTCAAAAAACACAAGATACCACAACTTACCCAATATGAAATAGCTAATTTGAATAGCTGTGTACTTTGATAATTGAGTTTTTAATTTTAGAACTCCCAAGAAAGAAATTTCCAGGATCAGATGGTTTCGTTGTAGAATTCTAGTGAATTAACAACAATTCTTTGTAATTCCTTCAGAAAATAAGAGACCTTTTTCCAATTCATTTTATGAAGCCAGTATTGCCCTGATATTGAAACTAGGAAAAGCAGGGCACCTGGGTGGCTCAGTGGGTTGAATCCTCTGCCTTTGGCTCAGGTCCTGATCCTGGGGTCCTGGGATTGAGCCCCAAGTCGGGCTCTCTGCTCAGCGGGGAGCCTGCTTCCCCCTCTCTCTGCCTGCCTCTTTGCCTGCTTGTGATCTCTGTCTGTCAAATAAATAAATAAAATCTTAAAAAAAAAAGAATCTAGGAAAACAGTACATATAAAGGAAACTGTGGAACAGCGTTCCTCCTTAATGTAAATGCAAAATTCCTTAACAAAATGACAAATTTAGCAAATAGAATTTAGCAATATTTAAGAAGAAATACACACCATGACCAAGTGGGGCTTATTCCAGGGATATAAGGCTGGTTCAATATGCAAAAAGCAAGCAATGTAATTCACCATATTAACAGACTAAAGAAATATGATATATATCAACTGATGTAGAAATAACATTTGACAAAATTCAGCATCCATTTATGATAAAAACTCAGACTAACAGAAATAGAGGGGAACTTCCGGAAATTGAGAAACCACATAGAAGTTAAAATTTTTCTCTGTGAAAGGCCCTGTTAAGAAGATAAAAAGACAGGGCACCTGGGTGGCTCAGTCAGTTAAGCATCTACCTTCAGCTCAGGTCATGATCCCAGGGTCCTGGGATCGAGCCCCAGATCAAGCTTCCTGCTCAGTGGGGAGCATGCTTCTCCCTCTCTCTCTGCCTGCCATTCCCCCTGCTTGGGCGCTCACTCTCTCTCTTTCTCTCTCTGTCAAATAAATAAATAAAATCTTAAAAAAAAAAGATAAAAAGTCAAGCTACAGACTGGGGAAAATATTTGCAAATTACATCTCTTACTAAGGACTAGTATCTAGATATATGAAGAACTATCAATACTCAACAATTAAAAACCAAATGGTCCAGTTAGGAAACTAACAAAAGACATGAATGGATGCTTCATTGAAGAAGGAATATAGATGGCAAATAAGCACATGAAAAACTATTCAATACCATTAGTTAGTAAGGAAATACAAATTAAAACCATGAGATGTCACTCTAGGCCTCTCAGATTGGCTAAAAATAAAAATAGTTACAGCCCTGGTGGCAAAGCTGATGAGGAAGCAAAGAAACATACATTACTGATGACAGTATTAAAATGGCACAGTCATTCTGGAAAACACTCTGGCAGTTTCTTTAAAAAACTAAGCAGGCTACCACTATTTGACCCAGCAGTTGTACTACTGGTATTATTCCAGGAAAATGAAAACATGTTCACTCAAAAACCCGTACATGATGGTTCATAGTAGCTTATTTGTAATAGCCCAAAACTTGAAGCAACCTAGATGTCCTTCAGTGAATTGAGCAAACAGTGGTATATCCAAACCAAAGAATACTCCTCAGCAATGGAAATGAACAGACTATTAATATAAACATATTGGATGACTATCCAGGGAATTATTTTGAATGAAAAAAAGGTAATGCCTCCCAAGATATATATAAATTTTATTTATGTAACCTCTTGAAGTTACAGAATTGTAGAAATGGAGAACAGATTAGTGCTTGCCAGGTGTTGAGAAATGGGGGTTTGGCCGAGAAAGGAAGTGGGTGTGGCTGTAAAAGGAGTAAATGAGGGATCTTTGTGATAATGGAAAAGGTCTGTATCTTGATTATATCAATGGCAATATTCTAGTAGTGATAATGTTCTGTAGTTTTGAAAGATGTTACTATCGGAGGAAATGGGGTATAGGGTACATGGGATCTCTATATTATTTCTTACAACTGTGTGTGAATCAACAATTAGCTCAATAAAAAGCTTAATTAAAATTAATTAATGCTATAGGAAAACAAAGTAGAACAGGGTAATGGGAAATGGGAATTCTAGATTTGTGTGGAGGAGGTATGATTTTTAGAGTGGTCAAAGTATGTCTAATTGACATTTGAACAGGTTTGGAAGTTAACTGCATGCCTGTCTAGGAGAAAAACCATTCGGCTAGAAAGACCAGCCATTATAATCAGTAGCTTGATTTAAGGATTTATAATTAACTGCTTGTATGTTGTCTTCCCCTAGGATCTAAGACTCTTAAAGACTAGTTTATGTCTTACTTGCATCTACATATCTAATAGTTAGCTGGGCCCATAAATATGGAGTAAATTCCTTAATTGTGTTCTAAAACACAACCTTGTTTTTTATTATATAGATCAAACTCTTCCAATTTTTTTCTTAGAATTTTATTTATAATATAACAAGTAGGATTACCCATATAACTTTGTTGTTGTTCCGGCATATTCCATCACAGAAACAAATATTCTTGCTCTTGGTCAATCATAGATACATGTACTAAGAGCAGAGGGGGCAAACCACTTCTTTTCCCTTTATTTTTCCTTTAATTTCACAGAATATGATTTAGATAGATGCTGAGAAATATTTTATTTGTTCTCTCTCCTTTCCTTTTTTTTCCCTTGTCCCCTTCTCAGTATGCCAGTTTCATATTGCTGCCATGTTTGGCAATATTGTGAGAATCTTCTCCCTTTGTTGTCATTTATCCCATATTTCAGAGTGGAACACCTCCAAGGGAAAGGCAAACACACCTCTTTTAAAAATTTATTTATTTTGTATTAACATATAGTGTATTATTTGTTTCAGAGGTACAGGTCTGTGATTCATCAGTCTTGATTCATCAGTCTTACATAATTCACAGTGCTCACCATAACACACACCCTCCCAGGTGTCTATACTCCAGCTACCCATCCCTCCCATTCCCCTCCAGTCCAGCAAACCTCAGTTTGTTTCCTAAGATTATGAGTCTCTTATGGTTTGTCTTCTTCTCTGCTTTCTTTTTGTTTCATTTTTTTTCTCTTCCTATGATCTGCTGCCTTTTTCTCAAATTCCATATATCAGTAAGATCATATGATAACTGTCTTACTCTGATTGACTTATTTCACTTAGCATAACACCCTCTATTGCATCAGTGTTGTTGCAGATGACAAAATTTCATTTTTTGATGGCTGCGTAATATTCCATTGTAGATATATATCTATATATCTATATCTATATCTATATCTATATCTATATCTATATCTATATCTATATCTATATACACCACATCTTCTTTATCCATTCATCTGTCAAAGGACATAAAGTTCTTTCCATAATTTGGCTATTGTGGACATTGCTGCTATTAACATTGGGGCGCACATGCCCCTTTGGACTACTACATTTGCATCTTTGGGGTAAATACCCAGTAGTGGAATTGTTGGGTCATAGGGTAGCTCTATTTTCAACTTTTTGAGGAATCTCGATACTGTTTTCCAGAGTGCCTACACTAGTTTGCATTCCCATCAACACCCTTTATCCACATCCTTGCCAACATCTTTCATTTCCTGACTTGTTAATTTTAGTTATTCTGACTGGTGTGAGTTGGTATCTCATTGTGTTCAACATCACTCGGCATCAGGGAAATACAAACACACCTCTTTTCTTTAAACTGATGGCTGTTTGTAGCCTAACTTCAATATGTTAGGCTTTTAGACACCCTACCCTTCACTAAGGAGTGAGGATGTGTTACAAAGGAATAGAATACCTTATCTTGTCATTCTTGATAATCATACTAGTTGAGCACTTCATGTCAGCATGTACTATGTACCAACTGCTGTGATAAGAACATGACATTCATCATCTCTGTTAATCCTCAAGTACCCTTATAAAGAAGAATACTATTATTGTTCCCACATATACAAATGAGGAAATGGAGATCCAGAGAGGCTGGGTGGCTTATTCAGAGTAATAGGGCCAGTAAATGGCAGAACTTGGACTTGAAAATCTGTATAATATAATAATCTGGATAGGACATTATCTAGACTACTTTATCAGTTTGGATTCCTCCGTGAAAGTATAAAACCCAGTCTAGCTAGTTTAAGCATAACAGGAATTTATGAAAGGATATTAGTTAACTCATAGAATCTCTGAACATGCCAGAGAGGTCCTAGATTTAGCTCTTTCCTTACAGCTGATCACTTGCATCCAGCACACAAGTCTTTCCCCCTAACTTGTCACCTACTAATTAATAGTTACCAACCCTTTCAAAGAAGAGCATGAGGATAGGTAAGAGAACATCATGGAAAATATTGCCTTAATAAGGTTCTCATGCATAGATGGGACGTCTGTGACTATACTCATTTCACGAAATTTCCTCACAGGACACTGGATCCAACTGCTGGGGAATGGACTTTGAAAAGTGAAAGTCTGTGCTGATAAGTGATGTCACAGTTGGGCAAAGGAGTATGTGCAAATGAACCATGCAAAGCCCCAGTCACTAAAGTTGGGGTTTTACAGATGTGTTTTTATGGATCCTTATTTACCATGAATGTTTATATGGTAATTGGAGCACAAATTGTCTGTTAAAATAGTTATTTCAGCTTTCCCTTGACCATCATAATCTTCTGGTAATCCCTCTTTTGGCCCTCTCCAGCTGTCTGCCCCTTATTCAGAGAAAGGCCAGCTTCCCCTTTGCTGCTGTAAGTGAGGGCTGAGCCTTAATGTGTGGCCACTTACATAGCTTCTCAGCTTTCTAGTCAAAAAAGAGGCCAGATCACTTTATATGGTCACTGACTTCTCCATTGTGGAGATCAACTCTGTCCACTCCCAGAGCAGATGTTCCCAGTAACAATGACACAAATAATAGTAATTTCCGGATACTGAGTACTTGGTATGTGCCAGGAACTGTACTAAATGCTTTATCTGCCTTGGTCCATTTACCTCTCACAGGAAGTGTATAACATATAGGTGCTATTATTATGATCAGCTTACAAATGAGGGATTAGAAGAGGGGAAAAAATTGCCTAAGGTCACCTAGTTTGAGCACCTAGTGGTGCCAGGATTTAGACTCAAGTGTGTAGGAGTACAGAGCCTGTGCACTTAACTATCATGCCAGACTGCCTCCCTTGACCAGAATTCTTGTGTGTTGACTTTGAGACAATGTCATCCAAATATTCTCCTGGCAGCTGGATGTAGCTGCTTGCAGTGGGAAAGGCAAATTCTTCTGAGAAGTGGATGAACATTGTACTCCAGAGAAGACTCTTGTCTGCCTGAATTGCTTGTGCCCCTGGGGCTCAAAGAAGAAGCTATGATTATTTAGGTTGAGAATTCACTTGGTTCAAAACAAAATTTTTATGGATAGAGTTTTCACTATTTTTAGTTCAATCTGGTTTTTATGGGAAGTTTAATTTAATTCAATTATATGAAATGTTAGCAAAAGATGTTCTGGAAGTTAGAATGGAACATGTAACCCAAGGGAGGTGGGTATGTCATTAGGAATAAAATGTCTGACTATGAGGGCTGTTAAACACTGGGCCATTATGTAATTTCTGGAAAATCCTGAGGACCAGCTATATTTCTGTCTCCCAGAGGTGACTGAGGTGTGAGATTCTCTGAGGAGGGCCTGTATCTCTTTTTTTTTAAATTTATTTATTTGACAGACAGAGATGACAAGCAGGCAGAGAGGCAGGCAGAGAGAGAGGGGGAAGCAGGCTCCCTGCCGAGCATGGAGCCCGATGTGGGGCTCGATCCCAAGACCCTGGAATCATGACCTGAGCTGAAGGCAGAGGCTTTAACCCACTGAGCCACCCAGGCGCCCCTGTATCTCTTATTTTTAACAAATCTATAGTATTGTGTCAGTTCAGGCCCCCTGAGATGCAGACACCAAGAAAGGACTTAGGCCTGCACAACTTTTATCTAATCCCATGAAGAGTAAAGGGGAAAGGAACAGGAGTGGGCAGGGAGAGCTTGCAGATGGAGATGCAGAGCTGACAGTTGGGAAGGTTGCAGGAGAGGAGAAGAAAATTGGGCAGGAAGAGCTTCAGACCACAGTGCAGTTCTGAGAAAGTCTTGGCCAGGCTGATGGGGAGCATTTATGCACAAGTTCCCCATTAGAGAAATCCTGTGTTGGGGGAATGGCCTGGCTCTGCTGCACCTTCTGTGCTCAATCATTGCCTGGGAGCAGCACAGGAGTCAGAGGATGGGGGTGGGGTGGGTAGCATGGCCTCAGAATGAATGCTGCTGTAGATCTAAAGGTATGGCAGCTGAAGGCTGTCAGACATCTATGCTTCTAACAGTGGGTTCTCTTGAAGGGAGAGCTGAACAGGGTATCTCTGTGTCTGCCACAGTTATATACTGCCTTGCCAAACTGGAGTACTTTCCTAAAATTTACTGCCAGTGTCAAGTGAACCAAGAAGGCTTTCCATTTCAGTGGTATTTTCTCCTAAAAGTAAATCCCCTGGCAGGAAACTGCATTGTGTATAAAAATCTCCTCATCCCTTCTTTTCTGGAAACCATACCCAGCTATACTGGCCTTTTATTTTTATTTTTTTCTGGAATCTCTTAAAGCTTTGCCATTTTGGTATCTAATAATTTCTCTAAATGGTTTAAATATCATTCTGATGTGAATAGAAAGAACACTTTCATATATATATTCTTCACTTTCATTTTCTGTAAATATTGACTAACCTAAAAGATTAATATTTTTTTCTCTTGAATATATTTAAAATTTGTTTGCTGTTGTTAGTTCAGTTCACTCATTCTCACTTCCTTGGATAATTTTCATAACTTTCTATCTGTTCTCTCTGCCTCTCTCTTGTTGACATTCAGGTCACCTTCTATACAGGTACAAAAACAAATCTAACCTTTTTAGAAAGCTTTAATGACTTTCGAGCACTTAGAGAGGAAAAGAAAATCCAAGCTCTGTACCATGGCAAGTGAAGCAATTCATAACTTACTCCTGCCTATCTTGCTAGCCCATCTCCTTCTGTTCTCCTCCCCCATGTGCTTTCTTTTCAAGTGCTATGGAACCAATTATTGTTCTGCACACTGCCTGTCTCCTTTGTCTAGACTGTACTCTTTCGTGTCTACTTGACACACTGGTACCTAAAAATCTCATCAGGTATCACATTCTCTTTGAAGGTTTTCCTGATTTCTGTTCAGAATTGATCACGTCATCTTTTGTATTTCTGCTGAGTCTCCTACCAGTCTGTAACTGCAAACTCCATGTTTTGTATTATAATTATTTGTACCTTTCCCTCAAGGGTCCAGGTTGTATCTTATTTTGCTTTATATCCCTTGCACCTAGCATAGGGCTTGGCCCATGAAAGGTGCTCAATAAATGTTGGTGAACTGAACAAAAATTGAGGTACATTTTTTTGTATTGGCCACAGTGTTTTCCACAGAGTCTCCCTGAACAAATATTTATGAAATGGGATGTAAATGAATAAAATAAAAATGCATTTAGGGAATGGGAAACATCAGGTTCAGTATTCATTTAGTGGACCTGATGACATTGCATCTTACCGTTTTTGTTAGTTGAGAGCCTTGCATGCCTCACTGTGGGGTCAGCACCATTCATATGTGTATCACCTATGTGTCCATAACTGTGATAATGCATTAGGGCAAGAACTGAGGGCCTGAATTATCTGACAAGTATGGCCCTGATATGATATCATGTTATTTTCATATAATCTGTACCTGGACAATGGACATTGCCATCAGAAAGACTAACAAAGAAGGAAATGAAACTTCCTTGCTAGGTGCCTACCAGAGTCCCTCCTTTACAAGTATTGCTAGATATTTATGTTCCTTCATTTTTTCCTTTCTTCATTCATTCACTCACTCATCTTTCAGTTTACAGTGATAAGTAAAAATAATCCCAGAGACAAGAAGTTGTATATGCCAGTTACTGATGCTCATTCAGACACCAAACTAGGTGACTAATCCTCAAAACAGCTCTATGAGGTAGAAACTATTATTTTCATTTTAATGATGAAGAATTGGGTGCTCAGAGAAGTTAAGTGGAGGTAGGATCTGGAAGCAGGATATAGTGCTTTGCAATAGCCCTATTCCAGGATTGATTGCAGAATCATCTGTTTCATTATCACATCCACCTAATCACCTGAAGATTGCTCATGTAATATTTAGTGCTGAATTTTTTTTCCCACTCAATCCAGGAATATGATGATACCAACTTCTAAATAGATGGTGATACATAAAATAAATTTCTGAATCACTGTCGTGTTTATTGAACAGCTCATGTATATAGTTAGAGCATTTGTAGTTTAGTCCTTATTTTGCCTACAAGAATTATTTCTTTTTTTTTTACAAGAAATTTTTTTTACAAGTTTTATTAAAAATGCTGTTGATTCTTCAGATTCCTCAGTTTTCAACAAGCTAATGGTGAATTGGTGGTGGGGAGGGTGTCTGCTTTTAAACTGACAATGATAAAATAGTCTTGGGTGGATCTGTATTTATCTAACATTTATAAATGACTTCCTCCTTCCCTATAACCCCCCCCCGCCCCCCCACCAAAAAAGCAAGAATTGAAAAAGCTGGCACAGTCTGGAATAGTTGCCAAGTCCCTATGTGAGGCTTTTATTTTGCTTTCAATAAAGACAGACCACAATATAGCCCAAGGGGAACTCCAGTCAGACTTATAGCGAGCCTCATTTCCTTCCAGTAGGAGGCATGACAAGGAACCTTTCTGAGGACAGATGCTCTAGAGCTCCTCCTAGCAGTGCTGATGTGGAAAGAGCTGATGAAGGAGAGGACCAGGGCTGAGCTTTGTGTAGAGGCAGAGCCCAGGCCTATGTGTTAAGGCTAATCAAAATAGATAATCTGATTATCTCCTAGAATGTAAACATCCCAAAACTTAATGGTTCTATTTATGTTGAAAGATATCAAGAAACAAACTTTGTTATGTTATTTGGAATAAATCTGTGCAGATGGTAAGCAGAACCAGAAACTGTTTGAAGTTCCATGACAAGCCAGGGGCATACATGAATATGATAACTTTTCCTTTTTTGAAAACATTTGATTTTATCAGCTTGTTTACCTATCTGTCACAATAGAGCATAAAACCAAGAAGTGCTTGCATAGACTGATATCTGAGCAATGTGTTCCTGGTAGCTGAGATGCAACAAGAGAGTCACATATCAGTTTTCTGCTCTTTGTAAATGCAGTAATAAACTAGTTCTTCAAAAATCACCTAACTGGTTGTCAAATAGAGTGTGACAGTGGGCAGATTTATAGCAAGGGGTAGACATTGTCTGTGTAACAAATTACACTCTTGCACCAGTATTTCATGCCCTGTGCAGATAAATCAAAAGCAATTTGTCACATTTGTAAAAATTCCCTCCCATTAAGTTGTTAAACAAAGCAAATAATTGTGGTACTGAGTTTTCTATTCTTTAATCCTCAACCAAAGCACATCATTTAGGCCTCTGACAAACCTGGGTGGTTATCACAGCCAGAGCAGAACTGGTTAAATCTTATTCTGCCTTCCAACAGGGAGCTAAAAGTAATTGCAAAATATTTCATCCCCCTTGGCTCTGTGTGTAGATTTAAAATTAAATTGGTTCTGGTTAGCAAGCTAGAACAGGGCAACTAAATTGAATTTTCTGAGGAATGTTGTGAATCCTTTGTGGAAAAAAAAAAAAACACAAAACCACACATACAAAGTTTGTATGTTTCCCTCTATCCTTTCTTTTGTGCTCTGCTCTCTCTTGTCCATTGTCATCTTTCCATACTCTCCTCCCCATTGGTAAGGCTAGCTTCAGTGGTATCTCATTTGGGGCTTTAAATGGTTTTGGACCCATGCATGTTTATCTGAAAGTTTCAGTCACTCCTTCTCATCATCCTTTCCAAATACTCTTCTCCCCAAGTGCAAATTGCTCCCTTTTTTTCTCTTCTCATATACTTTTCATGGAATGAGATTATTGTCAGCATTTTGTCAAGTTTGCACAGAGGAAAAGCAAACACAGAAGCACCAGAGCTGGACATGTGAAGTCTTAGGCTGTTAATTATGTTTTGAAAGCACAATTACAGACTTTCGATTATGCTAACTTCCAGAGTAATTGATGACATTCTAAAGAAGAATCTAGAATTATCTTAGAAGTAAGTTTCTCTCCCTCTCATTTTTCTTTTTTTATCTTAACATCTATTTTCTTACTGTAAAACTATTGCTTCCTCATTGTTGAAGATATGGAAAACTCAGGAAATTATATAGAAAATATAAAAATTATATGAAAGTTTATGAAGGTAAATAGAAATATATGAAAAATGGTCTTACCTTTAAAGACAAAAACAAGGAATAATTTAACATGTTTTATGTGCATATTACTTTGTATATTGTTGAGATTATACAGTATATGTGTATATATATACACTTTTGGATATTGTATATTTTATATATATATGTATATACACACAGACAGATACACTGTGTGTGTGTATATATATATATATGTATACACATACATATATATATATACACACACTTTTTGCATCTTGCTTTCCCCTTGGAAAATTTTGCTTTTTTCTTAAATTGATCTTTGGTGTAGGGGCCTGGCCTTGGTGTAAAGTCTACCTTATACCTCTTTTCCAATGTTCAGCTAGCAGGGTATCTGGAATGTGGTAAAATCGGCTTCAGTTTGGCAACAGATGGATGTCCATCTATCTTCCCAGCACTTCTCCCTTCATTCTTAAGTGTAGAGGGCAGGTATCTTAGTGCTGCCATATTTCAGATTTCTTGGCTTCCATCAGAGTGCTTTTTCTTTCATGGGACCTGAGGTACTTATTAAACATTATTCTGTATGTAAGGAGATACTATGTCAAAAACACATCTGACATTGCAGCATGTTACTAAGTGCGGCTGCCCTGGATTAAAACTGTTTGCTATTTGGCCTTTAGGCAACGTATTGGAGCAATCTTGACTTTTATTTTATAGTTCCTTACAGGAAAATAAATGCTCCAACTGATACTAAGTTGTTTGGATTTGAGAAATTCATAGTGGTTTTTGTTTTGTTTTGCATCTTGTTTCTTATTAAAAGATTTATTTGTTTATTTGAGTGAGAAAGAGAGCTTGCATGAGAGCTGGGTGAGAAGCAGAGGGAGAGGGAAAGAAGCAGATGCCCTGCTGAGACTGGAGCCCGCCCTCGACCCTGAGATTAGGACCTGAGCCAAAACCAAGAGTTGGACACTCAACTGACTGGGCTACCCAGGTGCCGTTTTTTTTTGCGTCTTATTTTTGTTGTAGCAATAGCAGTAGATATCACAGTGCTTAAATCCTCCATTTTCAGCAACTAAAATTTCATTACCCTCATTGATCTTATGAGAAAGAGAAAAAAATGATCTATTTGCTTTATTCCCCCCTATTATTTGTGGATTGGATGCTCTGCATGTCATTCAGTAAGGTATTTGCTTGCTTTTATTAAGGAACCATCCTATTCTTTCTAAGTTCTTAAATACTTTCCTTTCAAGAAATCTGTTAACATTTTTTGAAGATCCATCTCAGATGCTTCCAGTGAGAGCTTTAATTGCATTTTAGTTGCTGTGATCCAGGTATTTCCAAGCCATGGTGAGTGGGCCACATCCCTGGGCACTTTCAGTGGTGTTTGGATTTCTCATTTGGGAAAATTTTAGATCAGTTTTTCTCATTTTTAGGGTGGTGTTTTCTAATATTTCAGAAGAAAAACAAAAACTGGGCATATTTCATTCTTGTCTGAGGCCAGTTCTTTTTCCAAGGATTGTTGGTTCCTGCTTCACCTCCACACTGTACAAACTAAAGATGCCAGAAGAGGTTATAGAGATTTATATGTAGTTTGCTTCATTACATGAAGATAGATTACAAATGATTTTGTCCTGAAGTCCATCTCAACAGTTCTCCCATTAAAGCAGATAAATAATTTAAGATGGTGATTGATTTCCCATATGTACAGTACTCCAGCTGCCAGGATAGGGACTTTGGTCATTTCGGTTTGGTTGTAGGACTTCTCAAGGTTTCACTATACAGAGATAGGGTCCTTTTAGCATTTTACAGCTGGTGTTGTTGCTAATTAGATTATAACTCTGCCTTGGATATATATTACTTAATACAATTCTCTAATATATTTCTTTCAAATATTTCAAATCTTTGAATAGATAATATTAACCAATGAAGTAGAGGGCAATATAAGAAAGAAGAGATGCCTAAACCCACACCAATGGCATTGCTAGAGGATTCTGTTGTACTAGACATGGTGTCTAACTGAAGAAGATGTTAGCAGTTCAGTGGATTGGTATTAGACATGTTTATTACAGAGAACAAAATAGTTGCTAAATATAGTACTTTTCTCTCTCCTTGCATCTTCCTTACTCCACAGCCAATCAGTGCCCTAATACTGTTGGTGGTGATCTGTCTCCATAACCTCAATACCACTGTACTATTAATGTATTTGTCACTATCATTTACTACCTTATATGTATCTGGATTACTTTTCACAATAACAATTCTGCGAAGGTAGGTATTATCTGTATTTTACAGAAGAGGAAACAGAGTTTTGGAGAGATTATGCAATTTCTCCAGGTTAAACAACTTGTACGTGATAAAGCCGGTGTTAAGCCCATATCTATCTGACTTCAAAACTACTTCATCCATTACCTTCTCTATTTACAACAGCCTCTTAATTTTCCTGCCTCTACCTCCATTTCATTTTCAGCTCCCACCAGTCCTTTTTTGCAGTACTGTGATATTAATATTAAAGTATAGAAACATCAGTGTGTCCCCAACTGCCTAAACAATGAAATCTAATCCTCTAGGCTAAACCTCTTCAAACCTCTGATATCTGGATCCCTACTTCATCTCTGGCTATTCTTCCACTCACTCCCTGCCTGCTTACCTCCCAGTTCCTTATGTTTCAGCTGCTTATGCTTCGTGCTAGTTGGCATTATCTGAATGTTCCCTACTTTTTTCTTTTTTTAAGATTTTATTTATTTATTTGAAAGAGAGACAGTGAGAGAGAGCATGAGAGGGGAGAAGGTCACAGGGAGAATCAGACTCCCTGTGGCACTGGGAGCCCTATTCGGGACTCGATCCCAGGACTCCAGGATCATGACCGGAGCCAAAGGCAGTCGCTCAACCAGCTGAGCCACCCAGGAGCCCTGAATGTTTCCTACTTTTTAACATTCCTGTGCTATTTCAGTTGCCCAGAACACACTCTGCCTCCCCCCTCTTAGTCTGTGAATTTCTATTCATCTTCTTAGACTGGACCCCAGTGTTACTTCCTTTGTGAGTTCTCCCAACTTTTTCAGGCAGAATTAGTTACTCTGACCTCTGTACTTCTGCTGTACATTCAAAGAATCTTAATTGTTTATGTGCCTATTTCGCCCTCCCAAGACAGTGAACTCCTTAAGAGCAGAAACCAAGTCTTATTCTTTGTACTGTCTCCTGTAGCTCCTAGCAAACAGTCTGACAATGGGCACTAATTAACATGCTTCTCCTAGAAAACTAGGAACCACGTCATTTCTTAGTCAAAGAGACAGAGTTCAAAGACTAAAGCAACAGTTGTTAAAGTCCTCTTTCCCCTCCAAACCACTTCTATTATCAACAGAATTTGTTTTAGTGGAAAAAAATCACTGGGTATGATCAATGGATCTGGGTTCAAGGTCTCTGTTGGGTGTCATCCTGATTCTTAAACATTGTATGCTATGTAGAAGCACTTTGCAAGCTCCAAAGCAGTACACTGGCATTGAGTGATGAATTGTTCCTTTGGGCCTGTTCTTAGGTTTATATTAACATTGTCCCTTCCTATATTTGCAAACGACATATCAGATAAAGGGCTAGTATCCAAAATCTATAAGGAACTTAGCAAACTCAACACCCAAAGAACAAACAATCCAATCAAGAAATGGGCAGAGGACATGAACAGACATTTCTGCAAAGAAGACATCCAGATGGCCAACAGACACATGAAAAAGTGCTCCACGTCACTCGGCATCAGGGAAATACAAATCAAAACCACAATGAGATATCACCTCACACCAGTCAGAATGGCTAAAATTAACAAGTCAGGAAATGACAGATGCTGGCGAGGATGCGGAGAAAGGGGAACCCTCCTCCACTGTTGGTGGGAATGCAAGCTGGTGCAACCACTCTGGAAAACAGCATGGAGGTTCCTCAAAATGTTGAAAATAGAACTACCCTATGACCCAGCAATTGCACTACTGGGTATTTACCCTAAAGATACAGACGTATTGATCCGAAGGGGCACGTGTACCCGAATGTTTATAGCAGCAATGTCTACAATAGCCAAACTATGGAAAGAACCTAGATGTCCATCAACAGATGAATGGATAAAGAAGAAGTGGTATATATACACAATGGAATACTATGCAGCCATCAAAAGAAATGAAATCTTGCCATTTGCGACGACGTGGATGGAACTAGAGCGTATCATGCTTAGTGAAATAAGTCAATCGGAGAAAGACAACTATCATATGATCTCCCTGATATGAGGACATGGAGAAGCAACATGGGGGGTTAGGGGGATAGGAGAAGAATAAATGAAACAAGATGGGATTGGGCGGGAGACAAACCATAAATGACTCTTAATCTCACAAAACAAACTGGGGGTTGCTGGGGGAGGTGGGATTGGGAGAGGGGGAGGGGGCTATGGACATTGGGGAGGGGAGGCGAACCATAAGAGACTATGGACTCTGAAAAACAACCTGAGGGTTTTGAAGGGTCAGGGGTGGGAGGTTGGGGGAACAGGTGGTGGGTAATAGGGAGGGCACGTTTTGCATGGAGCACTGGGTGTTGTGCAAAAACAATGAATACTGTTATGCTGAAAAAAAATAAATAAAATGGGGGAAAAAAAAAACAAAACATTGTCCCTTCCTGCCTCTGAAGTCCTCTGTCTCTAGGAAGATACTGCTGCTGGATTTTTTAACAATATGTATTTTGTTGTTAAATATATCATACAAACTAAAAAGTGATGAAAACATATATGTACAGTTTAAAAATAATTATACATAAAACATCAATCATATAGCTAGCAAGAAACAGAACATTGCTGGCACTCCCCGAAGTCCTCCCCATGCCATCCTCCATGTGTTATTTTGTTGATTTTTCACTTTTAGCACTGGTCTCTTTATTCCTCTTAGTTGAAACTTCTTTTTTCTCGTAACTAAAAACTTTTTTTTTCTCATGACTAAGAACCCTTCTTGGATCTGATGCTGTACTAAAGACACTGTATCTGGCAATGGAAATCTTTATCTAATAGAGCAGCCCCATCTCATTGTCTCAGCTCATCTTTGGTTACCATGACTGCTAGCTAGTTCCCTCCCACAACTGTCAGCCCCTTTCCTTGATCCCTGAGAAGGTGATGGTCCCTAAATGCCCTTTCTTGTAGTTGCATTACATCAATATAGATGTTTGTCCATGTTATTAAAATTCTTCATCAAGGGGCGCTTGCGTGGCTCAGTGGGTTAAAGCCTCTGCCTTCAGCTCAGGTCATGATCCCAGGGTCCTGGGATCGAGCCCCACATTGGGCTCTCTGCTCAGCGGGGAGCCTGCTTCCTCCTCTCTCTCTCTCTGCCTGCCTCTCTGCTTAATTGTGATCTCTGTCTGTCAAATAAATAGATAAATCTTTAAAAAAAATTCTTCATCAAAATCATCTTAATGGATGCCTAATATTCTGTCACATGGATATAATTTGCTAGATGATTCCTTTATGAATGGCATTTGTTTTTTGTTGTTGTTTTTTAATTTTACAAGCAGTATAAATCAGTAAACATCTTTGTATGCAAGTTTTTGTCTATATTTCAATTCATTGTCTATATTTCACTTAGACTTAGACTAAATTCCCCAAAATGAAATTATTGAATTAAAAGACATGCATTTCAAAATACAACTTTTTTTTTCTGATTATGGAGCTATAATATACTCCTTACTGGTATTTTTAAAATATAGAAAAGAATAAAGAATATTACAAAAGTTACCTGTATCAGTTACTGATTAACAAATTAACTGTGAAATGTGAATTGTTTAACACATTACTAGTTAATTTCAGTCTCAGAGAAGAATGAATTAGGCCTCTCTTATATGACTCTCCTCAAAGCATCAGGGACCCTAAAAGTTCTTTGTGGCTCCATCATTTTGTGCTTTCCAAGTCAGCTTGGAGTCACAGCTGATTGACAAGATGGAAAGGTAAGTGTGTAAGATCACACATAAATTTAGGGCTGGAATTGACACATATCTCTCCAGCCTACATTCCATTGCCTGAACTCAGTTACATGGCCAAGAGAGCCACATGAGTACAAGGAAGAGGGTATTTAGGGCAGAAAATTTGTCTTTTTGTGCCATGAGGAAAATGAAATGGCTTAGAGGATATACAGCTTGGATGATATATGTTTATATATGGGAGATAAATCTCTCCCATAGTCCTCTATCTTCCAGGAGTAACCCCTGGTAGTGTGTGATATGGTCTGTATGTGTCCTCCCCCAGATTAATATGTTGAAAACCTAATGTCCAAATGGTAGAATTAGGAAATAGGGCATTTGGGAAGTGATTGGGTCATGAAACCTTTGCCCTAGATTATTGCTCTTATAAAAGAGACCCTGGAGGAATCCCTTGCCTCTTCCACCATGTGAGGATACAAAGAGAAGTTGGTAGTCTGCTGTACAGAAGAGAGGGCTTCATAGAACCTTGACCATGCTGACACTGTGATCTTGGGGTTCCACCTTCCAGAACGGTAAATTGCTATTGTTTATAAACCATCTAGTTTATATTATTTTGTCATAGTAGCAGCCTAAATTGACTAAGATTGTAGGATTAGATATATTTTCTTTTAATTCTTTATAGAAATATACTGAATATTAAATAAAGTAGCAATTGTTTTGAATATATATGTACCTTATATCTGTTTCCTAACACCTTACGAGCATTTTAATGCCATTAAATGTTGTAGCTTTGAATATCTTTGAAGCTCTTGATGTATGATGACACACTGTTTTTACAAAATATGGCACCAGCATGGTTTAAGAGTGAACTGCATGGTTCTTTATTGACTCATATCTTGCTCAATCTCTGTGGGCCTTGTTTCCTCATTTACCTACCTTATGTGGTTGTTGTGAATGTTTAACAGCTTAATGCAGATAAAGATCTTAAAAATAGTGCCTAGCACAGAGTAACTTTTCAGTAGATATTATCTATAATTATTATTGTATGAGGAGATTTGAACTCCCCAAGTCAACTATCAATCTTATGCTTTAACTTTGGTATCTTGGATATGTTTTTCTTTCTTTGTATTGGGTTTTCTAAGCACTTCAGAAAAAAAAAAAGATTTATGTATTTGAGAGAGAGAGAGAGTGTGTGAGTTGGGGGGAAGGAGTAGAAGGGGAAGAAGAGGGAGAGAATCTCAGGCAGGCTCGCGGCTGAATGTGGAGCCGATGTGGGGCTCGATTTCACCACCCTGAGATCATGACCTCAGCTGAAACCAAGAGTCAGACACTTTAACCAAGTGAGCCACCCAGGCACCCCATATTTTTAGGCACTTTTTAGTAATTTTTTAATTTACAAAAAAGGGTGATCTCTGTCAAATAAGCTTAACTACAGTGGTGAGATTTTCAATAAATACTGAATGGCTGTTAAGCATACAGGAAGGGAAAGGAACTTGTTGTTTGTTGAACACCTACCGTATGTCAGACATGATTTTTTACTTTTATACTGGATTTCATGTAATTCTCCCAGCAACCCTTTAAAGCAGGTATTATAATCTAGGTTGATTAGATAAGGAAGGTGACATTCATACAACTAATCCACGATCACAAATGCTAGTGTAGTAGGGTCAGAATTTAAACCTAGGTCTGTCTCCCATCAAAGTCTCTCTACTATTCTGTGGTGCCTTCTATTTATACTGTTACCCTTGTTGCACTTGTGGTATGTTAACATGGAATAATGTGCAGTCGTTAGGCCAAGCGGTATCAGAGCAAGTATAGTGACGATTTTCAAGCACCCAGAAAAGAAATTTGAAGCACATTTGAGAATCCTTTAAGGTTGAGAGCTTGCTTCTTTACTCTTACATCCTTTTTGTTTCTTTTACATTTTTCAATTAAGAATCAGAAGAACTCTTCAGCTTAATTTATAAACATTCAAACAATATGTGATCATTAAAAACAAGGGAGAACATTATACCTTCTTATTCTGAGTATATTGGCTACATTGCCCTGAGACATCAGCTGTGAATGTATATCAAAACACAAATCCAACTTCCCATCAAAATTTCATATATTAATGACGTGCCTTGCTGGCCATTTAAAACTCAGTCTGGACTGATGGAGAAACTTGGGAAAGTTTGAACACAATTGAACATATTTAACTCCTTTTTCACTGTCAATGTCATTGGCTGTGCTCTCAGTTTTACTCCTGCCACCCTGGTTGGGGTCTCTATAAGCTGACTCGTGACTGCAATGATAGCTGTCTGATAGGTCTCCTTGCTCTGATCTTTTTTCCTTCTATTCCATCTCCACCAGTTTGTGGACCAAATCTGGCCTCTGGCCTGTTTCATTGTCCTGAGAGTTAAGAATAGTTTTTACGGGGGCGCCTGGGTGGCTCAGTTGGTTAAGCCTCTGCCTTTGGCTCAGGTCATGATCTCAGGGATCTCAGGGTTCTGGGATTGAGCCCCACATCGGGCTCTCTGCTCAGCGGAAAGCCTGCTTCCCCCACCCCCCTCTGCCTGCCTCTCTGCCTACTTGTGATCTCTGTCAAATAAATAAAATCTTAAAAAAAAAGAATAGTTTTTACATTTTTAAAGGATTGGGAATAAGAATAAGAAGATGATGATGATGTGACAATCCTGATGGTCAAAAATATTGACTATCTGGCCTTTCACAGAAAGAAAGTTTGTTGACACTTAATCTAGATTATTTCTTGCAGGTGAATCCAAGGGAAAAATCCCTCACAGAGACAGCAGAGTATATGACACAATGTGATGAATACTAGCTCTTGATTGTGGAGTCTTGGGTTCTAGTCCCAGACCAAACTTCCTCTATTTGTATCCTCCCTTAGAAAGGGAAGTGAAATTATATGATCTTTAAATTCTTGTTTTGACATTTTAACATTTGGTTTAAAATTTTTTTAATTATATAAGTATTTCATGTATATGAAAATATATAAAGCACTATAGAATATATGTGTGCATGTGCATGTATCTTAAAAAGGTCTAGGGGAAACTTTTGAAGCCTTTTAACACACATATACATATACATATAAATATGTATCTACAGTTTTCTTCTGACTCAACAGTACGTTGTGGATATCCTTACTTGTCAGTGCATAAAATATTTCATTTTTAAAAACAGCAATGCTGTGGTCTGTTAACCTTCCAGGTGTGTGCCATGGCAAAGGGAAAATCTGCACTTGTGCCTTGAAACGAAAAACTTTGCAGAGCACTGATCGGGGTTATTCCCCAGCCTTCATAAAAAGATGGTGTTAAGTTATTCCATATGTATGAAAGTTATTCTTTCATTTTCAAAGACTTATCTTTCTCAAATATGTCATGCTTATTTTTGATCTTAATCATCTTTTTCTGTCTTGCTTGAATGACCTGCCTGCCATATTACCTCACATCTATCCTGATTCTACCAGCTTTTCAATGTTCATCTTTATCTCCAGGTCCCTTTCTTCCTGGGGACTTTCAAATCCCATTGCCTAAGCCTAATTTACTCTGTTTTCAGAATTCCTACTCTCTTGATCTCTATTTTCTAGTAGTATGACTTGGCTTTTAACAGGACTACATGTAAGAACATTATTTCTGTCCTCAGCTTTTTCCAAATCACTTACTCAGAGCAGCTCCTAGAAATGAATAATACTGTTTAGTTTCTCAAAAGCTTGTAACATTCTGAAAAATTTTTATTCTATTCAGCAAAAGTACAGAATCCTAGATTTTATTGATAAGAGTGTTCTCAGACAATCATTTGTTTTTCTGAATGCCTCTAGGCAAAAAAGAAATCATTACGTCTGTTTGACACAGGTAGCTACAGAGGTCCCAAAAGATTTTATGATTTGTCAAAGTCGAAATCAAATAGTCATTCTTCCTTCCGGATTAGTGAAAATTAAGCATCTTCTCAGATTCTAACACAGAACACAGTTATATATACAAAGAGGCAGTAATTTGGAGCATGAGTTTTAGAGTCAGAAAGACCTTGATTTGAGTCCCTCCTTCATCCTTCTTAGCTATATAACTCTAGACAAGTTACTTGTTTTTCCTGATTTTTTCTTTATTAACATATAATGTATTATTAGCCCCTGGGGACCAGGTATGTGAATCATCAGGCTTACACATTTCACAGCACTCACCATATCACATACCCTCCCAAATGTCCATAACTCAACCACCCTCTCCATACCTCCAACCCCCTGGCCAACCCTCAGTTTGTTTTGTGAGATTAAGAGTCTCTTATAGCTTGCCTCCCTCCCAATTCCATATTGCTTCATTTTTTCCTTCCTTCCCCACCAAAACCCCTATGTTGCCTCTCAAATTCCTCATATCAGGGAGAGCATATGATAATTTTTTTATTCTCATTATTTTGCTCAGCATAATACCCTCTATTTCCAGCTACTTCATTGCAAATGGCAAGATTTCATTTTTTTGATGGCTGCATAGTATTCCATTGTATATATATATATATATATATATACCACATCTTCTTTATCCATTCATCTGTTGATGGACATCTAGGTTCTTTCCATAGTTTGGCTATTGTGGACATTGCTGCTATAAACATTCGGGTGCACGTGCCCCTTTGGATCACTATGTTTGTATCTTTAGGGTAAATACCCAGTAGTGCAATTGCTGGGTCGTAGGATAGCTCTATTTTCAACTTTTTGAGGAACTTCCATGCTCTTTTCCAGAATGGCTTCACCAGCTTGCATTCCCACCAACAATGTAGGAAGGTTCCCCTTTCTCCACATCCCCGCCAACATCTGTCATTTCTTGACTTGTTAATTTTAGCCATTCTGACTGGTGAGGTGGTATCTCATTGTGGTTTTGATTTGTATTTTCCTGATGCCGAATGACATGGAGCATGTTATCATGGGTCTGTTGACCATCTAGATGTCTTCTTTGCAGAAATGTCTGTTCATGTCCTCTGCCCATTTCTTGATTGGATTATTTGTTCTTTGGGTGTTGAGTTTGATAAGTTCTTTATAGATTTTAGATACTAGCCCTTTATTTGATATGTCCTTTGTGAATATCTTCTCCCATTCTGTCAATTGTCTTTTGGTTTTGCTGACTGTTTCCTTTGCTGAACAAAAGCTTTTGATCTTGATGAAATCCCAATAGTTCATTTTTGCCCTTGCTTCCCTTGCCTTTGCAATGTTTCTAGGAAGAAGTTGCTGCCTGTGTTCTCCTCAAGGATTTTGATGGATTCCTTTCTCACACTGAGGTCTTTCACCCATTTGGAGTCTATTTTTGTGTTGGGAGTAAGGAAGTGGTCCGGTTTCATTTTTCCGCATTGGCCGTCCAGTTTTCCCAACACCATTTGTTGAAGAGACTGTCTTTTTTCCATTGGACATTCTTTCCTGCTTTGTCACAGATGAGTTGACCATAGAGTTGAGGGTCTATTTCTGGGCTCTCTATTCTGTTCCATTGATCTATGTGTCTGTTTTTGTGCCAGTACCATACTGTCTTGATGATGACAGCTTTGTAATAGAGCTTGAGGAGTAGAATTGTGATGTCATCAACTTTGGATTTCTTTTTCAACTTTCCTCTGGCTATTTGAGGTCTTTTCTGGTTCCATATAAATTTTAGGATTATTTGTTCCATTTCTTTGAAAAAATGGATGGTATTTTGACAGAGATTGCATTAAACGTGTAGATTGCTTTAGGTAGCATAGACATTTTCATAATATTTGTTCTTCCAATCCATGAGCATGGAATGCTTTTCCATTTCTTTGTGTCTCCCTAAATTTCTTTCATGAGTACTTTATAGTTTTCTGAGTACAGATTCTGTCTCTTTGATTAGGTTTATTCCGAGGTAGCTCATCATTTTGGGTGCAATTGTAAATGGGATTGACTCCTTAATTTCTCTTTCTTCTGTCTTGTTGTTTGTATATAGAAATGCAACTGATTTCTGTGCATTGATTTTATATCCTGACACTTTACTGAATTCCTGTACACATTCTAGCAGATTCGGAGTGGAGTCTTGGGTTTTCCAAATAAAGTATCATGTCATCTGCAAAGAGTGATGGTTTGACTCCTTCTTTGCTGATTTGAATGCCTTTAATTTCCTTTTGTTGTCTGATTGCTGAGGCTAGGACTTCTAGTACTACGTTGAAGAGCAGTGGTGATAATGGACATCCCTGCTGTATTCCTGACCTTAGCAGAAAAGCTCTTAGTTTTTCTCCAGGCAGAATGATATTCGCGGTGGGATTTTCATAGATGGCTTTGATGATACTGAGGTATGTACTCTCTATCCCTATACTTTGAAGAGTTTTGATCAAGAATGGTTGCTGTACTTTGTCAAATGCTTTTTCAGCATCTACCGAGAGTACCATATGGTTCTTGTTCTTTCTTTTATTAATGTATTGTATCACATTGATTGATTTGTGGATGTTGAACCAACCTTGCAGGCCTGGAATAAATCCCACTGGTTCATGGTAAATAATCCTTTTAATGTCCTGTTGGATCCTGTTGGCTAGTATTTTGGTGAGAATTTTCACATCTGTGTTCATGAAGGATATTGGTCTGTCATTCTCTTTTTTGATGGGATCCTTGTCTGGTTTTGGGATCAAGGTGATGCTGGCCTCATAAAATGAGTTTGGAAGTTTTCCTTCCATTTCTATATTTTGGAGTAGTTTCAAGAGAATAGGTATTAATTCTTCTTTAAATGTTTGGTAGAATTCTCCTGGGAAGCCCTATGGCCCTAAATTCTTGTTTGTTGGGAGATTTTTGATGACTGCTTCAATGTCCTTACTGGTTATGGGTCTGTTCAGGTTTTCTCCTTCTTTCTAGTTCAGTTGTGGTAGTTTATACATCTCTAAGAATGCATCCATTTCTTCCAGATTGTCAAATTTGGTGGTGTATACTTGCTCATAATATATTCTTATAATTGTTTTTATTTCTTTGGTGTTGGTTGTGATCTCTCCTCTTTCATTCATGATTTTATTTATTTGGGTCCTTTCTTTTTTCTTTTTGATAAGTCTGGCCAGGGCCTTATCAATCTTATTAATTCTTTCAAAGAACAAGCTCCTAGTTTTGTTGATTTGTTCTATTGTATTTTGGTTTCTATTTCATTGATTTCTGCTCTGATTTTTATGATTTTTCTTCTCCTGCTGGGTTTAGGCTTTCTTTGTTTTTCTTTCTCCAGCTCCTTTAAGTGTAAAGTTAGGTCATGTATTTGAGACCTTTCTTGTTTCTTGAGAAAGGCTTGTATCGCTTTATATTTTTCCTCTCAGGACCACCTTTGTTGTGTCCCACAGATTTTGAACCGTTGTGTTTTCATTATCATTTGTTTCCATGAATTTTTTCAATTCTTCTTTAATTTCCTGGTTGACCCATTCATTCCTTAGTAGGATGCTCTTTAGCCTCCATATATTTGAGTTGTTTCCAACTTTTCTCTTGTGGTTGATTCTAGCTTCAGAGCATTGTGGTCTGAAAATATGCAGGGAATGAACCCAGTCTTTTGGTACTGGTTGAGACCTGATTTGTGACCCAAGATGTGATCTATTCTGGAGAATGTTCCATGTGCACTAGAGAAGAATGTGTATTCTGTTGCTTTGGGATGGAATGTTCTGAATATATCTGTGAAGTCCATCTGGTCCAGTGTGTCATTTAAGGCCTTTATTTCCTTGTTGATCTTTTGCTTGGGTAATCTGTCCATTTCAGTGAGGGGGGTGTTAAACTCCCCTACTATTATTGTATTATTGTTGATGTGTTTCTTTGATTTTGTTATTAATTGGATTATGTATTTGGCTGCTGCTCCCATGTTAGGGGCCTAGATATTTAAATTTGTTAGATCTTCTTGTTGGACAGACCCTTTGAGTATGATATAGTGTCCTTCCTCATCTCTTATTATAGTCTTGGGCTTAAAATCTAATTGATCTGATAGAAGGATTGCCATCCCAGCTTTTTTTTTTTTTTGATGTCCATTAGCATGGTAAATTGTTTTCCACCCCCTCACTTTAAATCTGGAGGTATCTTTGGGTCTAAAATGAGTTTCTTGTAGACAGAATGTTGATGTGTTTTGTTTTTTATCCATTCTAATACCCTGTGTCTTTTGATTGGGGCATTTAGCCCATTTACATTCAGGGTAACTATTGAAAGGTATGAATTTAGTGCCATCGTATTGCCTGTAAGGTGACTATTACTGTTTATTTTCTCTGTTCCTTTCTGGTCTACTATTATTAGCCTCTCTCTTTGTTTAGAGGACCCCTTTCAATATTTCCTGTAGAGCTGGTTTGGTGTTTACAAATTCTTTTAGTTTTTGTTTGTCCTGGAAGCTTTTTATCCCTCCTTCTATTTTCAATGATAGCCTAGCTAGATATAGTATTATTGCCTGCATGTTTTTCTCATTTAGTGCTCTGAATATATCATGCCAGTTCTTTCTGGTCTGTCAGGTCTCTGTGGATAAGTCTGCTGCCAATCTAATTTTAAAGAAAGAAAAACTTATGTATATACAAAAATAAGGGTAAACACGATGAAGGGATGGAATATGACTGTAAAGGTATAAATTTAAAAAATTTCTAAAGAAGGAGTTGATAAGTTCGTTGGAAAAAGAAAGAAAAAGAAAGTGGAGAGAATTTGTTCTGGCTAGATATTAGAACAAAGCCCTGTGCTATATTTTGGGTATATTTCGATTTATTAGAAGAAATTGCATCCCAAAAATTCTTTGGAAGAAAAAAGCCTCTATGTATATAAAAAGCAAAGTTAGATACAATGAAGGATAAAATATGACTATAATAATGTAGGTTTAAAAGATTTTTTTAATAGTGGTATTGTTAAGATAAACTAGTTAAAAAACGTTAAAAGAGGAAAGAGGAAAAGGTAAAAAAAATTAGAGTAAGAAAAAAAATTTTAAATTTAACTTTGCAAGGCTACAGAATCATTGGGAGAAAACCTTGAATTCCATGCTTTGCTTTCTCCTCCTCTGGAATTCTGCTGTTCTCCTCGATCAGTGAGTTTGGTCGTGGCTTGACATTCTTGCTGATCTTCCGGGGGAGGGGCCTGTTGCAGTGTTTCTCAAACACCTTTGCCTGAGTCGTAATTGTGCCACCCTTGCCAGGGGCTGGGCTAAGTAATCTGCTTGGGTTCGCTCTCTGGAGCTTTTGTTCCCTGAATGCTTTCCATAGAGCCCTGGAGGATGGGAATGAAAATGGCGGCCTTCCAATTTCCAGCCAGGCGGAGGTGAGAGCTCAGGGCCCCACTCTTCAGTGCGCCCTCGGAGAAAAATGCTCATTCACTCCTGTCTCCCTGGTCTCCGGCCGCTCTTGAGCTCACCTGGCCTGTGACAGAGCATTTCTGTCTCTGGCACATGCCCTATTTGGAGTCTCTAAACCCCGGAGATTTCTGCTGCTCTGTTCTTTGGGGGATGAAGGTGGGTCTCCCTGGATCTGCCACTTGTGGGGTCTTTGATTGAAGAGCAGTGGTCTGACTGAGCTAACTCCTTGACTCCGTGTATGATACCTGCGAGCTCTGCTACACTCAGACATCCCTGATCCTTCTCTGACCCTGCGGGACCTATGAGGGCTTCTCTGACCACACTGTCCCTATGAGGGCTCCACCCTCGCTTAGCCTCTGGAGCGATGTCCCTCAGTGGAGCAGACTTTTAAAAGTTCATATTTTGTGCTCCATTCCTCCACTGCTTGCTGGGAGCCTGCCCCTCTCCAAGGTCTATCTTCCCTTGGCTTTGGATTCACTTCTCTGCAGGTCCTACCTTTCAGAAAGTGGTCCATTTTCTGTTTCTAGAATTGCTTCTCTTCTTCTCTTCGATCTCCTGTTTGCAGGTGTTTCGAATGGTTTGATAACTATCTAGCTGAACTCCTGTGACCAGATTTCATCTCAGTCTGCTACTCTTCTGCCAACTTGACTCAAGTTACTTTATTTTTTTATTATTTCTTTTCAGCGTAACAGTTTTCATTGTTTTTGCACCACACCCAGTACTCCATGCAATATGTGCCCTCCTTAATACCCACCACCTGGCTCCACCAACCTCCCAACCTCCGCCCCTTCAAAACCCTCAGGTTGTTTTTCAGAGTCCATAGTCTCTCATGGTTCACCTCCCCTTCCAATTTCCCTCAACTCCCTTCTCCTCTCCATCTCTCCATGTCCTCCATGTTATTTCTTATGCTCTGCAACTAAGTGAAACCATATGATAATTGACTCTCTCTGCTTGACTTATTTCGCTCAGCATAATCTCTTCCAGTCCATGTTTCCAGTCCATGTTGCTACAAAAGTTGGGTATTCATCCTTTCTGATGGAGGCATAATACTCCATTGTGTATATGTACCACATCTTCCTTATCCATTCATCTGTTGAAGGGCATCTTGGTTCTTTCCATAGTTTGGCGACCGTGGCCATTGCTGTTATAAACATTGGGGTACAGATGGCCCTTCTTTTCACTACATCTGTATCTTTGGGGTAAATACCCAGTAGTGCAATTGCAGGGTCATAGGGAAGCTCTATTTTTAATTTTTTAAGGAATCTTCACACTGTTCTCCAAAGTGGCTGCACCAACTTGCATTCCCACCAACAGTGTAAGAGGGTTCCCCTTTCTCCATATCCTCTCTAACACACGTTGTTTCCTGTCTTGCTAATTTTGGCCATTCCAACTGGTGTAAGGTGGTATCTCAATGTGGTTTTAACTTGAATATCCCTGATGGCTAGTGACGATGAACACTTTTAATAAGCCTTGATTTCTTTATCTGTAAGAAGGGCATAATAGTAGTACTTCCTTATAGCATTGTTGTGAGAATTAAATACTTAAATATCCTATCTGACATACTGGTATAGCTCCTAATTCAAATTATTATAAATGATATTAAGTGAATAAATTACTTCCATTAGCAAGTTGTTCTAATAGTCTAACACTTTTAATTATTGACAAATATCTTCATATCTAACCTATATCCTTTATACTCCAAGTTTACTTTCCATTTTGATACTATTGGCTTTCTCTTTTTCCCCTGTCTGTGAAAGAAATAATTTCAAAGAAAGGCCACTAAATGCAATGGGTAATAGTTGCTACCTTCATACATGTAGGCTGCTGGATAGGAATCATTGGGGCCTGAATGCTTAAATGTTTCTCTAGGTTATTTAAATAAAATGATTCCTTTTCCTAAGTTTTAGTCTAGTGTTTTTTGTTTTTGTTTTGTTTTTTCTTTCTTACCCCTCAGTTGCTGGGATCCAATCAGAAGTACTTGTGGTAACCATGATAATAGTATATTTTATGCTATTAGTGGTCTCTGTTTTCTTCTTGTCTCTTTACATGTCCAGAGAAGTAAGAATTGGCAATACTGTATTAAATCTTAAAAAAATTTTGAAAACATTTTATATTTATATATGATTAAAATTGAAATATAAGCATTTAAAAGAGTTGGGACATTGAAATATTAAATGTGAAATAATACTATTAACTCTTTTAATGACAGAGTACTCTGAGGTTATAATTTAAATCATTTGCCTAATATAGATAATCTGGAGAGCCATCTTCCTCTTACATTTTAAAGATTTCTTTATTTATTTTTTTTACTTTATATACATTTGTTGGTTAACTTCTTTAGCTTAGGGAGGGATAGAAAATGTGCAGAGAATCCACCGTTTTTGCCAGAAGCCACCATTGTAAAGATAAGCAAATACTAAATCATGGAGAAAACACATTGTTCTTATGTCTGTGCGTGTAGCTGCTTTGGTGTTCATTTGTGGGAGATTTGAACTGCAATAGAACTTTGTGTTTAAATTATCCTAAGGGTGCCTGGGTGGCTCAGTGGGTTAAAGCCTCTGCCTTTGGCTCAGGTCATGATCCCAGAGTCCTGGGATCGAGCCCCACATCAGGCTCTCTGCTCAGTGGGAAGCCTGCTTTCCCCACCTCTCTCTGCCTTCCTTTCTGCGTACTTGTGATCTTTGTCTGTCAAATAAATAAAATCTTTTAAATTATCCTAAGAGAGGGTATTATGCTCACTGAGTAACTTCATTTTCACTTTTTATAAGAAAATGCATGTTATTAATAATATTGTGTATGCTCATAGCTCTCACTAGAATTCCTCTTTACTTTCCAAGCCCTGCCTTCAAGGCTGTGTTTTCTATTACACACCTATGCTTTGTTCAAGCTTACTGTTCAGTTGGTTTTTGTTTTTTCCAACCATGCTCTAACACTTCTTCCATGTTATTCTCCATCTCCTCAGTCAGTCTTGAAATCATTATGTTTCAAGCTATTTCCTTTCTTCCAGAAACTATTAAAATTCCATCTGTTCTTCTCAGTTTATAGGGAAATATTGTATTTATTATTTTTCTCAGACCCTAGAGCATATTACTAACTTTATCCTCACTAATTTACAAAGAAAGTTAGATAAAGCAATAATTATTTCTAAAATATTGACATGACACAGTGTACCATAATATATAGTTTACAAAATACTTTCATATCATGTTTGCATTTAATTATCATGATAACCCTGTGAGGTAGGTGGCATTTCCTTCATTTTACAATTAAAAAACTGCGACACAGGATAATTAAATGTCTTACTTAAGATCGTAAAGCTATTAAACCTACTTCACGTAACTGAAGGTGTCTGACTCTAATTTTTTTTATTCTTAAAATTTTTAAAAATATTTCATTCATTTCTTTTTTTTTATTTGTTTATTTTCAGCATAACAGTGTTCATTGTTTTTGCACCACACCCAGGGCTGACTCTAATTTTATGGCAAAGTCTGTTCTCCCTGAGCACTTTTACGTGCTTCAAATTATGGCACATGTTGATTTATATCCTAATTATATGTTTACATATCTATCTCCTTTAGTGGACTGTAAACTTTTTGAGGGCAGGAACCACATATTTTTTTTTAACTTTTTATCTTGGGTACTTAACAGAATGTCTGACAAAATAGAACTACTCTGTAAATTTGTCAGGTGAGTGAATGAAATCTGGAAAGCCTCAGAAAATTATTGTAGTTCAAGAACAAAGGTGAATAAAACCCCAAAAGAAAATCTGAGGAGTTTCCCAGAAATACATAAGAAAATTTAAATGCCTCTAATGCAAGAGACAAGAGTCAGTGAGACCACTTCCTGATCACAGTGCTAAAGGGGCACAGGGTAGAGAGAGACTAGATAAATTCTTTTATTTTTAATTTTTTCAATAGCTTTATGAGATATAATTCCCAAACCATATAATTCACCCATTTATACTATTCAGTGACTTCTGGTATATTTACAAATGTGTGCATCTGTCATCACAATCAATTTTAGAACATTGTCACTACTCCAAAAAGAAAACCAGCATTTACTAGCTGTCATCTCCCAAACCCTCATCTTCCCCAGCCCTGGGGAACCACTAACCTTCTTTCTGTCCCTTATAGATTTACCTATTCTGGACATTTCATATAAATGGAATCATATAATATATGGTCTTTGTGACTGTTTTTCTTCATTTAGCACAATGTATTCAAGTTTTATCCGTATTGTAGCATGTATCAAAACTTCATTCCTTATGATGGCTGAATAATATTTTGTTATATGGATTTACCACATCTGTTTATCCATTCATCAGTTGATGAATATTTAGGTTGTTTCCACCTTTTACTATTATGAATAATGCTATTATGCACATTGCGTTCAAGATTTTTAGGGCATATGTTTTTATTTCTCTTGAGTATATATCTAGAACTGTCAGACATGTGGTTACTCTGTATTTAAACATTTGAGGAACTATGAGACTGTTTTCCAAAGAGGCTTCACTGTTTTACATTTCCACCAGCAGTGTGTAAGAGTTTCAATTTCTTCATATCCTTGCCAACATGCGTTATTATCTTTTATTAGCCTTGTTTTCTGTACAAGGGACTAAGAAACTATTTGAAAATGATTAAGGAAGAGAATCTTGCCATGTGTGAGGAGTTTATAGGGTAAAAACATGTAAGAAGAATCAAGACTATGGAGTGTTTTTTTCTGATATTTAAACAATTACTTAACTGTTGTTTATTTTCAATATTTTTAAAGGAAAATTTTATACAAAGAGCCAGGTTGACAGGATTTTACTGCGGACACACATATACTCACCATGTAGATTCTGTCATTAACATTTTTGTATATTTGCTTTATTTTCTCTCTTTCTCTCTCCTCCTGTCCCTCTATCCCTTCCTCCATTCATCTTTTTTTGGTGCATTTAACACAAGTTGCAGAAATCTGTATACTTTATTTAAATGTTTTAGCATACATATCATTAAAGCTTATTATTTGTATAGAGGATTTTTTTCATTTCACACAAAATTTGCTTACAATGAAATGTACAAAGTAAGTATATATTCGTTGAGTTTTAACAAATGCATACACATGTGTAAGCCAAGTTACAGGTTTTAAGTTAGAAAGGACCTTTGGAGGTCATTAGACTACCCCTTTCCAGCTTACAGATAGGAAAACTGATGTCTAGAGAGCAGATGTAAGTTATTCCAAATGTAAGGAGGAGTAGAACATCAGCTTAGCAAGCTTTGACTCACATTGTTATCCAGACCTTAGGTATTGAGGTTGCTATGATCCCCAGGCAGCCCCTAACATGGCAGTCATCTTAGGCTGCAATGTCATGCTTGTTGTATGTAGGTTTAAATGAGGCAGGACTTGCCATGTGAAGTAATAAAGTTCTTTTTTAGAGCACTTCAAACAAAATAAATTAAGACCCTGCAAAGTCTAGCCAAGATCACAAGTTAATTTCTCACTTCAGTCAAACACACTTATATTCATATACTCTCTAGTTTGCAAAATCATATTCAAGTCCTGCTTCACCCCAAATCTCTCTCTTTTCTAATCCTCTCACCCTGTTGTTTGTCTCACATAATTAATACCTCTTCAGCAGCATTTTGCGATGGTGGTTCAGATTCTGAGGCATCTTTAATGCTGAAAGAAATAACTAATGACTGCTTGGGTTGTGATTACATTAACAAATCAGAGCATTTTCAGGCAACCTAGATGTGGAATGCCCTGGAATTAGTCTTAGAGATTGAGGTACATACTGTTGATTAGCCTGGGTAAGAAAGATAAGGAAAATTGGTAATAAGCAAGAATGTACCACACCGCCAGGTATTTTATGAAGTGCTTTCCATGCATTATCTCCTTAATCCCCATAATCCGAATTGTGCTGCTATTATGAATATTTAACAGCTGAGGAAACTTGAGGCCTGGAGAGGTTAAGTAATTTGCTCAAGATCACTGGTATATAATATACATGGCCAAATTTAAATTCCAGGCCTATTGGATCCAGAGCCCATATTACAACAATTCTACTATACTGTCTCCAAGGTAGGTATTTTTTGAATATTCAAGGGCTGTCAAAAAAGATTATATTAGGGCAACTACAGAGGGCAGAATTTGGACCAAATATGGTCATTAGAGGGAAATATATTTAGACTCAGCATGGGAAGTTTTTCTGACAAAGCTGTCAAGAAGTGGACAAGGCAGCCTTATGTAACTCTTTAACTTCAGATGTGGGAAATACTCAGACAGGAGTAGGTGACTGCTGTAGAGAAGATATTTGCATACAGTGAACATGAGCTTTGCTCAGAAAGTTCCCCAATACTGGAATCACTTGGAGGAAATTTTTTTTCCCACCAAATTAACTGTATTGAGGTAAAATAAACATACAGTCAAATTTTCTCATTGTAATTGTACATTTTGACAAATTTATACAACCATGTAACCACCACCAAAATGAAGATATAAAACATTTCAATAAGCCTCCAAAGTGCCCTTGTGCTCTTCCCCAGTATACCCTCTATATCCCCATCTTCAAGCAAATGCTAGTATGATTATCTCACCATAGATTAGATTGGTCTTCTTTAGAGTTTCATATAAATAGAATCATATTGTAGGTTGGGTTTGATTTTTTCTACTCAGTGTGGTGCTTCTGAGAGTCATTCATATTGTTGCATGTATCAGTAACTCATTCCTTTGATTGCTAGGTAGTATTGTACTATATGAATATAGCACAATTTATTTATTCACTAGTTGATGGACTTTATGGTTGTTTCACATTATGAATAAAACTGCTGTGAATATTTATGTATACCCTTTTGCATGGACTTTATTATTTAATTTTTTGTTGAGGCATAATTGACACATAACATTTTTTTGACTATGTTTTTCTTTCTCTTCAGTAAGTACCTCAGAGTGGGAATGCATGGGTTGTATGGTAAATATAAGAAACTGCCAAACTTTTCAGCATTTTACATTCCCATAAGCAGTGTATGAGAGTTCTGGTTGTTCTGCATCTTCACCAGCATTTAGTATTGTAAATTTTAAAATTTTATCCATTTTGATGAATATTTAGTAGTATCTCATTTTATGTGTTTTTATAATAGGTTCGTTGGGGGTAAATTGACATATAATAACGTACCTATTTAAAATATTCAACTTGGCAAGTTTGGATATGCTTTGATGCCTTTGAAACCATAACCACAACCAAAATAAAGAACATGTATATTTACTATCCCCAAAAATTTTCTTGTGCCTTTTCACAACTTTTCCTTCTTTCCCTCCTGGCCTATGCTTTGTGTGCAGGTAACATTGATTGCTTTTAATCACTCTAGATTCGTTTGCATCTTCTAGAATTGCATATAAATGGAATATTATAGTTTGTACTCTGTTTTTATTTGGCATCTTTCATTTAGCATAATTATTTTCATATACATTCATGTGGTAATATACATTTTTACTGCTAACGGTATTCCATTGTCTCACTATACCACACCTTACTTACCCATTCATCTGTTGATGGACATTTGTTATTTTTCTAGTTTTTTACAATTATAAGTAAAACTACTATGGACATTTTTATACAAGTCTTTGTTTGTATGCTTTTATTTCTTTTGGATAAATATATAGGCTGAATCACATGGTTAATATACGCTAAAGTTTTTAAGAAATTGCTAAATGTTTTCTAAATGATTGTACATTTTACATTCCCACCAGCTGTATATTTACATCTTCACCAAAACTTGGTAAAAGCAGTCTTTTATTTTTAGCCATTGTATTGGTATGTAGTGGTACTTCTTATGGTTTTAACTTTATTTTCCTAATGACTGATGATGTTGAACACTTTTTCCTGTGCTTATTTTCCATCCTATGTATCTTCTTTGGTTAAGTGTTTATTCAAATGTTTTAAAGTTTGAAGTTTAAAGTTTGGTTGGTTGTTTTCTTATTACTGAATCTTGAAAATTCTTTTTGTATTGAAGATACAAGTCCTCTATTAGTTAAATGGTTTGCAAATATTTTTCTCCCTGTATGTCACTTGTCTTTTATTATCTTGATGATGTCTTTCAATAAGCAAAATTTTTAAAGTTTGATAAAGTCTAACTTCTCAATTTGTTCTTTTATAGACTGTGCTTTTGGTGTTCTCTCTAGGGCTCATGGGCCAAATCTGGTCTGTTGCCTGCTCCTGGCTTTAACGTTTTTTTTGGAGCACAACTATGACTACTTGTTTATATATTAGCTATGACTGATTTGAGCTACAACAGCAGGGTTGAATAATTAGAACAAAAACCACATGGTCCACAAAGTTTGTTTAATCCAAGACACAGAGGTTTTTCTCCGTGCTTTCTTGTACAAATTTTATGGTTTTAGATTTTACATTTAAGTGTATGATCCATGTGGAGTTGATGTTTTTTTAGTGGTAGAAAATATGGATTATGGATCAAAACTTGTTTTGCACATGGACCTATATTTCAGCAAAATTTGTTGAGAAGATTATCTTTTCTCCACTGAATTGCCTTTACATTTTTCTTTTTCTTTTTTTTTCCCAAAGATTTTATTTATTTATTTGACAGGGAGATCATGAGTAGGCAGAGAGGCAGTCAGAAAGAGAGGGGGAAGCAAGCTCCCTGATTAGCAGAGAGCCCAATATGGGGCTTGATCCCAGGACCCTGAGATCATGACCTGAGCTGAAGGCAGAGGCTTAACCCACTGAGCCACCCAGGCACCCCTACACTTTTCTTGAAATCAGCTTTCTTTATATGTTTTATTTCTGGGATCTCTATTATGTTCCATTTATCCATTTTTTAATCTTTATATCAATGGCATACAGTCTTGATTACATTTAGCTTTATAGTAAGTCAGGAGATATTAATCCTCTATTTTGTTCTTTTCTTTTTTCTCTTTGTCAAATTTATTTTAATTTTAATTCCTGTACAGTTAACATACAGTGTTATATTAGTTTTGGGTGTATAATATAGTGATTCAACAATTCCATATAGCATCCAGAGCTCGTCATGACAAGTGTACTCCTTAATTCTCATCACCTATTTCACCCATCCTCCCCATCTACCTCCCCTCTGACAACCATCTGTATGTTCTTTTAAAAATTATTTAAGTATTATAGGTCCTTTGTATTTCCTCATTTCTATTATTTTTTTCTTCATTTCTATTTTAAAAAGAGAAGCCTATTGGTATTTTGATTGGAACTGCACTGAACTTATTGATAAATTTTTGAGAATTTGTATCAGAACAGTATTAAGTCTTCCAACCCATAAACATGGTATATTCTCCAGTTATTTAGGTATTTCATAATTCACGGTAATGTTTTATAATTTTCAGAGTATCAAAGCATGATATTAGCAGGAGATTGCTTATCAATGATTTTTATCAAACTGAAAATTTTCCTTCTATTCCTATTTTGCTGAGAGTGTTTATCATAAATGGGGGTTGAGTTTTGCCAATTTTTTTGCATATATTGAGATTATTTTATAGTTTTTCTTCTGGGTCTGTTGGTATGGTTAATTGCATTGATTCTTTCTTCAAATGTTCAAATAACCTTGTACCTGGGATAAACCTCATGAGAGCATGATGTATGAAGTATGCAAGTAAAACATACATATGATGTATGTTTTATATGCTGCTGGAATTTTCCTTATGGGAAATTTTTAAGTTACAAATCAGTATTTAATAGATATAGAGCTATGCAGATTTTCAGTTTCTTTTTGAGTCAGTTTTTTTTTAATTAATTTATTTATTTTTATTTGCTTATTTACAGCATAACAGTGTTCATTGTTCTGGCATCACACCCAGTGCTCCATGCAGTATGTGCCCTCCCTATTACCCACCACCTGGTTCCTCAACCTCCCACCACACCCCACCCCCTCCCGCCGCCCCTTCATAACCCTCTGGTTGTTTTTCAGAGTCCATAGTCTCTCATGGTTCATCTCCCCTTCCAGTTTCCCTCAACTCCCTCTCCTCTCCATCTCCCCATGTCCTCCATGTTATTTGTTATGCTCCACAAATAAGTGAGACCATATGATACTTGACTCTCTCTGCTTGACTTATTTCGCTCAGCATAATTTCTTCCAGTCCCGTCCATGTTGCTACAAAAGTTGGGTATTCGTCCTTTCTGATGGAGGCATAATACTCCATTGTGTATATGGACCACATCTTCCTTATCCATTCATCCGTTGAAGGGCATCTTGGTTCTTTCCACAGTTTGGCGACTATAGCCATTGCTGCAATAAACATTGGGGTACAAATGGCCCTTCTTTTCACTACATCTGTATCTTTGGGGTAAATACCCAGCAGTGCAATTGCAGGGTCATAGGGAAGCTCTATTTTTAATTTCTTCAGGAATCTCCACACTGTTCTCCAAAGTGGCTGCACTAACTTGCATTCCCACCAACAGTGTAAGAGGGTTCCCCTTTCTCCACATCCTCTCCAGCACACGTTGTTTCCTGTCTTGCTAATTTTGGCCATTCTAACTGGTGTCAGGTGGTATCTCAATGTTGTTTTAATTTGAATCTCCCTGATGGCTAGTGATGATGAACATTTTTTCATGTGTCTGATAGCCATTTGTATGTCTTCGTTGGAGAAGTGTCTATTCATATCTTCTGCCCATTTTTTGATATGATTATCTGTTTTGTGTGTGTTGAGTTTGAGAAGTTCTTTGTAGATCCTGGATATCAACCTTTTGTCTGTACTGTCATTTGCAAATATCTTCTCCCATTCCGTGGGTTGCCTCTTTGTTTTGTTGACTGTTTCCTTTGCTGTGCAGAAGCTTTTGATCTTGATGAAGTCCCAAAAGTTCATTTTTGCTTTTGTTTCCTTGGCCTTTGGAGACTTATCTTGAAAGAAGTTGCTGTGGCTGATATCGAAGAGGTTACTGCCTATGTTCTCCTCTAGGATTCTGATAGATTCCTGTCTCACGTTGAGGTCTTTTATCCATTTCGAGTTTATCTTTGTGTACGGTGTAAGAGAATGGTCGAGTTTCATTCTTCTACATATCGCTGTCCAGTTTTCCCAGCACCATTTATTGAAGAGACTGTCTTTTTTTCCATTGAATATTTTTTCCTGTTTTGTCGAAGATTATTTGACCATAGAGTTGAGGGTCCATATCTGGGCTCTCCACTCTGTTCCACTGGTCTATGTGTCTGTTTTTATGCCAGTACCACGCTGTCTTGGTGATCAGAGCTTTGTAGTAAAGCTTGAAATCGGGGTAACGTGATGCCGCCAGTTTTGTTTTTGTTTTTCAACATTTCCTTGGCAATTCGGGGTCTCTTCTGGCTCCATACAAATTTTAGGATTATTTGCTCCAGCTCCTTGAAAAATATTGGTGGAATTTTGATCAGAATGGCATTAAAAGTATAGATTGCTCTAGGCAGTATAGACATTTTAACAATGTTTATTCTTCCAATCCAAGAGCATGGAACAGTCTTCCATCTTTTTGTGTCTTCAATTTCTTTCATGAGTGTTCTGTAGTTCCTCGAGTACAGGTCCTTTACTTCTTTGGTTAGGTTTATGCCCAGGTATCTTATGGTTCTTGGTGCTATAGTAAATGGAATCGATTCTCTAATTTCCCTTTCTGTATTTTCATTGTTGGTGTATAAGAAAGCCACTGATTTCTGTACATTGACTTTGTATCCTGCCACGTTACTGAATTGCTGTATGAGTTCTAGTAGTTTGGGGGTGGAGTCTTTGGGGTTTTCCATATAAAGAATCATGTCATCTGCGAAGAGAGAGAGTTTGACTTCTTCCTTGCCAATTTGGATACCTTTTATTTCTCTTTGTTGTCTGATTGCCGTTGCTAGAACTTCTAATACTATGTTCTATTTTTTTTTTTTTGTTTGTTTTTTTTTTCTCATTTTATTTATTTTTTCAGCGTAACAGTATTCATTCTTTTTGCACAACACCCAGTGCTCCATGCAAAACGTGCCCTCCCCATTACCCACCACCTGTTCCCCCAACCTCCCACCCCTGACCCTTCAAAACCCTCAGGTTGCCCCAACCTCCCACCCCTGACCCTTCAAAACCCTCAGGTTGTTTTTCAGAGTCCATAGTCTCTTATGGTTCGCTTCCCCTCCCCAATGTCCATAGCCCGCTCCCCCTCCCCCAATCCCACCTCCCCGCAGCAACCCCCAGTTTGTTTTGTGAGATTAAGAGTCATTTATGGTTTGTCTCCCTCCCAATCCCATCTTGTTTCATTTATTCTTCTCCTATCTCCTACCCCCCCCATGTTGCTTCTCCATGTCCTCATATCAGGGAGATCATATGATAGTTGTCTTTCTCCGATTGACTTATTTCACTAAGCATGATACGCTCTAGTTCCATCCACGTCGTCGCAAATGGCAAGATTTCATTTCTTTTGATGGCTGCATAGTATTCCATTGTGTATATATACCACATCTTCTTTATCCATTCATCTGCTGATGGACATCTAGGTTCTTTCCATAGTCTGGCTATTGTAGACATTGCTGCTATAAACATTCGGGTACACGTGCCCCTTCGGATCACTATGTTTGTATCTTTAGGGTAAATACCCAGTAGTGCAATTGCTGGGTCATAGGGTAGTTCTATTTTCAACATTTTGAGGAACCTCCATGCTGTTTTCCAGAGTGGTTGCACCAGCTTGCATTCCCACCAACAGTGGAGGAGGGTTCCCCTTTCTCCGCATCCTCGCCAGCATCTGTCATTTCCTGACTTGTTCATTTTAGCCATTCTGACTGGTGTGAGGTGATATCTCATTGTGGTTTTGATTTGTATTTCCCTGATGGCGAGTGACGTGGAGCATTTTTTCATGTGTCTGTTGGCCATCTGGATGTCTTCTTTGCAGAAATGTCTGTTCATGTCCTCTGCCCATTTCTTGATTGGATTGTTTGTTCTTTGGGTGTTGAGTTTGCTAAGTTCCTTATAGATTTTGGATACTAGCCCTTTATCTGATATGTCATTTGCAAATATCTTCTCCCATTCTGTCAGTTGTCTTTTGGTTTTGTTAACTGTTTCCTTTGCTGTGCAAAAGCTTTTGATCTTGATGAAATCCCAACAGTTCATTTTTGCCCTTGCTTCCCTTGCCTTTGCCGTTGTTCCTAGGAAGATGTTGCTACGGCTGAGGTCAAAGAGGTTGCTGCCTGCATTCTCCTCAAGGATTTTGATGGATTCCTTTCTCACATTGAGGTCCTTCATCCATTTGGAGTCTATTTTTGTGTGTGGTGTAAGGAAGTGGTCCAATTTCATTTTTCTGCATGTGGCTGTCCAATTTTCCCAGCACCATTTATTGAAGAGGCTGTCTTTTTTCCATTGGACATTCTTTCCTGCTTTGTCGAAGATTAGTTGACCATAGAGTTGAGGGTCGATTTCTGAGCTCTCTATTCTGTTCCACTGATCTATGTGTCTGTTTTTGTGCCAGTACCATGCTGTCTTGATGATGACAGCTTTGTAATAGAGCTTGAAGTCCGGAATTGTAATGCCACCAACTTTGGCTTTGTTCTTCAATATTCCTTTGGCTATTCGAGGTCTTTTCTGGTTCCATATAAATTTGAGGATTATTTGTTCCATTTCTTTGAAAAAAATGGATGGTATTTTGATAGGGATTGCATTAAATGTGTAGATTGCTTTAGGTAGCATAGACATTTTCACAATATTTATTCTTCCAATCCAGGAGCATGGAACATTTTTCCATTTTTTTGTGTCTTCCTCAATTTCTTTCATGAGTACTTTATAATTTTCTGTGTATAGATTCTTAGTCTCTTTGGTTAGGTTTATTCCTAGGTATCTTATAGTTTTGGGTACAATTGTAAATGGGATTGACTCCTTAATTTCTCTTTCTTCAGTCTTGTTGTTGGTGTACAGAAATGCAACTGATTTCTGTGCATTGATTTTATATCCTGACACTTTACTGAATTCCTGAACAAGTTCTAGCAGTTTTGGAGTGGAGTCTTTTGGGTTTTCCACATATAGTATCATATCATCTGCGAAGAGTGATAGTTTGACTTCTTCTTTACCAATTTGGATGCCTTTAATTTCTTTTTGTTGTCTGATTGCTGAGGCTAGGACTTCTAGTACTATGTTGAATAGCAGTGGTGATAATGGACATCCCTGCCGTGTTCCTGACCTTAACGGAAAAGCTTTCAGATTTTCTCCATTGAGAATGATATTTGCGGTGGGTTTTTCATAGATGGCTTTGATAATATTGAGGTATGTGCCCTCTATCCCCACACTTTGAAGAGTTTTGATCAGGAAGGGATGCTGTACTTTGTCAAATGCTTTTTCAGCATCTATTGAGAGTATCATATGGTTCTTGTTCTTTCTTTTATTAATGTGTTCTATCACATTGATTGATTTGCGGATGTTGAACCAACCCTGCAGCCCTGGAATAAATCCCACTTGGTCGTGGTGAATAATCCTTTTAATGTACTGTTGAATCCTATTGGCTAGTATTTTGGCGAGAATTTTTGCGTCTGTGTTCATCAAGGATATTGGTCTGTAGTTCTCTTTTTTGGTGGGATCCTTGTCTGGTTTTGGGATCAAGGTGATGCTGGCCTCATAAAATGAGTTTGGAAGTTTTCCTTCCATTTCTATTTTTTGGAACAGTTTCAGGAGAATAGGAATGAGTTCTTCTTTAAATGTTTGGTAGAATTCCCCTGGGAAGCCGTCTGGCCCTGGGCTTTTGTTTGTTTGGAGATTTTTGATGACTGTTTCAATCTCCTTACTGGTTATGGGCCTGTTCAGGTTTTCTATTTCTTCCTGGTTCAGTTGTGGTAGTTTATATGTCTCTAGGAATGCATCCATTTCTTCCAGATTGTCCAATTTGTTGGCGTAAAGTTGCTCATAGTATGTTCTTATAATTGTCTGTATTTCTTTGGTGTTAGTTGTGATCTCTCCTCTTTCATTCATGATTTTATTGATTTGGGTCCTTTCTCTTTTCTTTTGGATGAGTCTGGCCAGGGGTTTATCAATCTTATTGATTCTTTCAAAGAACCAGCTCCTAGTTTCATTGATTTTTTCTATTGTTTTTTTGGTTTCTATTTCATTGATTTCTGCTCTGATCTTTATGATTTCTCTTCTCCTGCTGGGTTTAGGGTTTCTTTCTTGTTCTTTCTCCAGCTCCTTTACGTGTAGGGTTAGGTTGTGCACTTGAGACCTTTCTTGTTTCTTGAGAAAGGCTTGTACCGCTATATATTTTCCTCTCAGGACTGCCTTTGCTGTGTCCCACAGATTTTGAACTGTTGTGTTTTCATTATCATTTGTTTCCATGAATTTTTTCAATTCTTCTTTAATTTCCTGGTTAACCCATTCATTCTTTAGAAGGATGCTGTTTAGTCTCCATGTATTTGGGTTCTTTCCAGCTTTCCTCTTGTGATTGAGTTCTAGCTTCAGAGCATTGTGGTCTGAAAATATGCAGGGAATGATCCCAATCTTTTGATACCAGTTGAGACCTGATTTGTGACCCAGGATGTGATCTATTCTGGAGAAGGTTCCATGTGCACTAGAGAAGAATGTGTATTCTGTTGCTTTGGGATGGAATGTTCTGAATATATCTGTGATGTCCATCTGGTCCAGTGTGTCATTTAAGGCCTTTATTTCCTTGTTGATCTTTTGCTTGGATGATCTGTCCATTTCAGTGAGGGGAGTGTTCAAGTCCCCTACTATTATTGTATTATTATTGATGTGTTTCTTTGATTTTGTTATTAATTGGTTGATATAGTTGGCTGCTCCCACGTTAGGGGCATAGATATTTAAAATGGTTAGATCTTCTTGTTGGACAGACCCTTTGAGTAGGATATAGTGTCCTTCCTCATCTCTTATTATAGTCTTTGGCTTAAAATCTAATTGATCTGATATAAGGATTGCCACTCCAGCTTTCTTCTGATGCCCATTAGCATGGTAAATTGTTTTCCACCCCCTCACTTTAAATCTGGAGGTGTCTTCGCGTCTAAAATGAGTTTCTTGTAGGCAACATACTGATGGGTTTTGTTTTTTTATCCATTCTGATACCCTGTGTCTTTTGATTGGGGCATTTAGCCCATTAACATTCAGGGTAACTATTGAGAGATATGAATTTAGTGCCATTATTAGCCTGTAAGGTGACTGTTACTGTATATTGTCTCTGTACCTTTCTGATCTACTACTTTTAGGCTCTCTCTTTGCTTAGAGGACCCCTTTCAATATTTCCTGTAGAGCTGGTTTGGTGTTTGCAAATTCTTTCAGTTTTTGTTTGTCCTGGAAGCTTTTTATCTCTCCTTCTATTTTCAATGATAGCCTAGCTGGATAGAGTATTCTTGGCTGCATGTTTTTCTCGTTGAGTGCTCTGAATATATCATGCCAGCTCTTTCTGGCCTGCCAGGTCTCTGTGGATAAGTCTGCCGCCAATCTAATATTTTTACCATTGTATGTTACAGACTTCTTTTCTCGGGCTGCTTTCAGGATTTTCTCTTTGTCACTAAGACTTGTAAATTTTACTATTAGGTGACGGGGTGTGGATCTATTCTTGTTGACTTTGAGGGGGGTTCTCTGCATCTCCTGGATTTTGATGCTTGTTCCCTTTGCCATATTAGGGAAATTCTCTCCAATGATTCTCTCCAATAGACCTTCTGCTCCCCTCTCTGTTTCTTCTTCTTCTGGAATCCCAATTATTCTAATGTTGTTTCGTCTTATGGTGTCACTTATCTCTCGAATTCTCCCCTCATGGTCCAGTAGCTGTTTGTCCCTCTTTTGCTCGGCTTCCTTATTCTCTGTCATTTGGTCTTCTATATCACTAATTCTTTCTTCTGCCTCATTGATCCTAGCAGTGAGAGCCTCCATTTTTGATTGCACCTCATTAATAGCTTTTTTGATTTCAACTTGGTTAGATTTTAGTTCTTTAATTTCTCCAGAAAGGGCTTTAATATCTCCAGAGAGGGTTTCTCTAATATCTTCCATGCCTTTTTCGAGCCCGGCTAGAATGTTCAGAATCGTCATTCTGAACTCTTGATCTGACATATTACCCATGTCTGTGTTGATTAGGTCCCTAGCCTTCGGTACTGTCTCTTGTTCTTTTGTTTGTGGTGATTTTTTCCGCCTTGTCATTTTGTCCAGATAAGAGGATATGAAGGAGCAAATAAACTACTAAAAGGGTGGCAAAGACCCCGGAAAAATGCGCTGTAACCAAATGAGAAGAGACCCCAAATTGTGGGGGGGAGAAAGGGGATAAAACAGCTTCTGAAAAAAAAAGAAAAAAAAAAAAAAGAAAAGAATTTAAAAAATAAAACAAATAAAAAAATACAAAAAAGAAAGAAAAAGTATATATATTTAGATGAACTAGTCAAAAAATGTTAAAAAAGAAAAGGGTAAAAGTTTTAAAAAATTTAGCAGAAGAAGAAAAAAGAAAAAAGAAAAAAAAATTGAAAAAAGAAAAAAAAATTGAAAAAAGAAAAAAAAATTGAAGTAGCCGCAAGACTAAAGAATCATGGGGAGAAAGCCATGAGTTCCGTGCTTTGCTTTCTCCTCCTCTGGAATTGCTCTGCTGTCTTAGGAATTGAATCTGCTTTCTTCTTGATAGATGAACTTCGTCCTGGCTGGATATTTTGTTGATCTTCTGGGGGAGGGGCCTGTTGTAGTGACTCTCAAGTGTCTTTGCCCGAGGCGGGATTGCACCGCCCTTACCGGCGGCCAGACTAAGTAATCGGCTCGGGTTCGCTTTCGGGAGCTTCTGTTCCCTGAACGCTTTCCGTAGAGTTCCGGAGGACGGGAATGAAAATGGCGGCCTCCCAGTCTCCGGCCCGGAGGAGCCGAGAGCCTGGGGCCCCACTCCTCAGTGCGCCCCCAGAGGACAGCACCCAATCACTCCCGTATCCCCAGCCTCTAGCCGCGCTCGGAGCTCACCCAGCCCGCGACCAGTTCAAGGTAACCCCGAGCTGAGAGTTCAGTCCTCGGCTCTGTCTTGGCAGCCGGCTTCTCCGTTCTAATAGCTGCGAGCTCTCCAACACTCCGACACCCCCGATCCTTCTGTGACCCTGCGGGGCCTGGGGCCACGCTGGCCCCGCGTGGGCTTCACCCCGGTTTAGCCCCTGGAGCAATGTCCCTCAGTGGAACAGACTTTTAAAAGTCCTGATTTTGTGCTCCGTTCCTCCGCCGCTTGCCGGGAGCCGGCCCCTCCCCCCGCGGTCTATCTTCCCGTCGTTTTAGATTCACTTCTCCGCCAGTCCTACCTTTCAGAAAGTGGTTGATTTTCTGTTTCTAGAGTTGCTGTTCTTCTTCTCTTCGCTCTCCCGTTGGATTTGTAGGTGTTTGCAATGTTTAGATAAGCTATCGAGCTGATCTCCTGCTACCTGATGTAGTCTCAGGCTGCTACTTCTCCGCCATCTTGACTCCTCCCCCTCTAATACTATGTTGAACAAGAGTGGTGAGAGTGGGCATCCTTGTCGTGTTCCTGATCTCAACGGGAAGGCTGCAAGCTTTTTCCCATTGAGGATGATATTTGCTGTGGGTCTTTCATAGATAGATTTTATGAAGTTCAGGAATGTTCCCTCTATCCCTATACTTTGAAGCGTTTTCATCAGGAACGGATGCTGGATTTTGTCAAATGCTTTTTCTGCATCAATTGAGAGGACCATGTGGTTCTTCTCTCGTCTCTTATTGATGTGTTCTATCACACTGATTGATTTGCGAATGTTGAACCAACCTTGCAACCCAGGGATGAATCCCACCTGGTCATGGTGGATAATCTTTTTAATGTGCTGCTGGATCCTGTTTGCTAGGATCTTGTTGAGAATCTTTGCATCCATATTTTTTGAGTCAGTTTTGACAGTTTGTGCTTTTCAAGGAATCTTTCATTTAATCTAAATTGTCAAATCATCAAATTAATTGGCATGTAGTTGTTCATAATATTCCCTTATTATCTTTTTAATATATCTAAGGTCTCTAGTGATGACTCTTTTTTGTTCCTGATGTTGGTAACATGTGTTTTCATTCTTTTTCATGATCAGCCTAATTTAAAGTTTATTTATTTATATTTTCAATGAACCAGATTTGATTTATTTAATGTTTTCTATTTTAAAAATCTTTTTTAAAAATTTCATTTACTTCTGTTCTTATTTTGATTTATATCTTCCTATCTACTTATAGTTTAACTTACATTTTCTTTTTATCACCTTAAGATGGAACTTGTATCATTGAAATCTTTCTTTTTTTTTTCTGATAGAAGCCTTTAAAGCTATAAATTTTCCCTTTAAGAATTACTTTATATGCCTTCCACAGATTTTGAGATGTTTTGTTTTCTTTTTCATTCAGTAAAAAAAGTGTTTTATAATTTTCCTTGTCTTTTTTTGTTTTACCCATGGATTATTTAGAAGCATGTTGTTTAATTTTCATTTATTTTTGGGAACTTCCCAGATATTATATTATTGCGTATATAAAAGCTTAATATGAATTACAATCAGAATCTCAGCAAGATTTTTTGTAGATATAGACAAGATTATTTTCTAAAATTTCCATGGAAAGGCAAAGGATCTAGGATTGTTTAAACCTTTCTGCAAAGAAGAATAAAATGAGGGGAACAGTTTACATAATTTTAGGGTTTATTATATCACTATTAGTCCTCAAGAATGTGTATTATTGACAAAAGGATAGACACATTGATCAATGTGATATAATAATTTGCCCAGAAATAGACTCACATAAATATACCCAACTGATTTTCCTTTTCTTTTGAACAAAGTTTAGACTTATAAATAAAGCTGCAAAAATAATACAGAGAATTTTGAATAGCCCTCACCTTACCAGCAACTTACCCTAATGTTAGCATTTTATATTACCATGGTACAATGATCAAAACCAGGGGAGATGAACCATGAGAGACTATGGACTCTGAAAAACAACCAGAGGATTTTGATGGGGCGGAGGGTGGGAGGTTGAGGAACCATGTGGTGGGTAATAGGGTACGTACTGCATGGAGCACTGGGTGTGGTGCAAAAACAATGAATACTGTTTCGCTGAAAATAAATTAAAAAAAAAAGGAAATCAACATTTGTACAATTCATATTTCACCAATATTTCCATTAACTTTATTTTTCTGTTTCAGGATCTTATTCTGGACCCAATATTACATGTAATTATTAATTTATATTCATGTCCCCTACTATGTAAAATCTAAATCTGACTTTCATGGCCTGAACACTTTAAATTTCCTTAAAACTTTCCTAACAGTTTTAGAATTACAGAAAAATTGACAGTTCCCATATCCACCTACTTTCCCTTATTAGTAGTATGATGATGATCATCATCATTCACATGGATCATTCTAGCCGCCTGGCCTTGTTCATTCCTTACATTAGAATGGTACCTTTGTTACAGTTAATGAACCAATACTAATAAACTACTTTTATATAAAGTCCATGTGTTATTCAGATTTCCACTTAGTGTTTTTGTTTGTTTGGTTTTTTGTTTGTTTGTTTGTTTTATTTTGTTTTTTTTTTTTGGCAGACAGAGATCACAAATAGGCAGAGAGGCAGGCAGAGAGAGAGGAGGGGGGAAGCAGGCTCCCTGCTGAGCAGAGAGCCTGATGTGAGGCTGGATCCCACGACCCTTCGATCATGACCTGAGCTGAAGGCAGAGGCCTTAACCCACTGAGCCACCAAGGCACTCCCAGATTTCCTTAGTTTTTACCTAATGTCCTGTTTCTGTTCCAGAATCTTATCCAGGATACCATATTACATTTGGTTGTCATGTTTGCTTTAGCTCTTGACTATAAGTTTCTCAGATTTACTTTGTTTTGATAACCTCAACAGTGGTCAGGTATTTTGTAAAATGTCCCTCATTTGTATCTGTTTGGTTTTGTTTTCATGATTTGATTGGGGTTATGTGTTTTTGGACCACAAAAGTAAAGTGCCACTTTCTTCACAAAATATCAAAGGTATAAGTTATTAACATGACCTCTCACTGTTGTTGACCTTGATCACCTGGCCAAAGTGGTATTTGTCCAGTTTCTCCACTACAGACATACTACATCCCATGGCGCCCTCCCCTTTCTTCCTATGAAAGGAAGTCATTATTCACAACCCACGTTTAAGGAATAAGGAGTTATGCTCTACCTCCTAGAGGGTGGAATATCTATAAAAATTATTTGGAATTCTGAATGAGAGATCAGTCTCTTTTCCCCATTTATTTATTCAATCATTTACTTATATTAGTATGAGATGTTGGATATTTATTTTATACTTTGAGTTATAATCCACTACTACTGTATTTCATTGCTGAAATTTATCAGCTTTGGCCAGTGGGAAAGACTGAAAGCTCTTTCAGTTGGCTTTTGTATCCTTTGACATATCATTATCGGGTGTGTGTGTGTGTGTGTGTGTGTGTGTGTGTTTGGCACTTCCTTGCATTCTGGCACTATGAGTTACTCCAGGCTTATCTTGTGTATTTCCTGCTCCAGCCTAGAATCAGTCATTTCTCCAAGAAGCTGTCATTCCTTTTATTGAAGAATGGTATTAGAAACCATGATCTGGGTGCCTGGTGCACTCCTTGCTACTGGAGTGTTTTGCTTCTAGGACTTACCAACAACAGAATAAGGAAATATACATGGATATATGCATATACACATATCTATAGATATGTTCACATAATACACTGTATTTATATTAAGATAAACATAATAAAGATGTCCCCAATCTAATCCATAACCACATGATTTGTTGTAGCCTTCTCTCCTTGTTTATCTGTAACCTTTCATTCTGACAGAAATCTGCCTCACACCATCATCCATCCATTTAGGTACTGTTCAGTTCCGTTGTTTATCTATCATGGTGTCAGAATTATTAGCCCATATCCCCATGAGAACAACTTTATCAACTATGTTACAGTGTGTATGTATGGTTTCTTTTACCTTCAGTCTTACAGAGTCCACTCATTATTGAAGTTATGTAAAAGAGCACCCTTTCTCCTACTCCCTTCAGTGAGGTTGTTTCAGACATTTGTAATACAGTTAAATTATAGTCTCACATTCTGCATTTCATTCCTGGATTTTCTGACCTCCAAAATAGTTTCCTAAAATTTACATGAAATTTTCTAACATTTGTGCTAAGTTCTATGGGTTTTGTTAAATGGATAGACCTGTACCTACCATTACAGTATCATACAGAGTTTCATCATCTTAAAAGAGTCACCTGTGCTGTTCCTATTCAACCCACCCTCTCTTTCCCTGAGCAACCACAGATTTTTTTTACAATCTTGTTAGCTTTGCCTTTTCCAGAATGTCATATATTTGGAATCATATAGTACACAGCCTTTTCAGACTGACTTCTTTCACTTAGCGATATACATCTAAGCTGCATGCATGTTTTTTGCAACTTGATAATTTAATTCTTTTTATCACTGAATAATACCCCCCTGTATGAATGTACCATATTTGTTTGTACATTCACTTCTTGAAAGACATCTTGGTTGCTTCCAGTTTTGGGCAGTTATGCCAATTATTAATTAAGCTGCTATAAATATTCATATATTTTAGCCTGTTGACCTGGTGGAGTACATTGATTTTCAAGTGTTGAACTAGCCCACTTACTTGGGATAAATCTTACTTGGTCATGGTGTATATTTCTTTTTATGCAATGCTGCATCCATTTGCTAGGATGTTTTTGAGAAGTATTGCATCTATTTTTATGAGAGATAACGGTCTGTAGTTTTTCTTTTTGGTAATATCTTTATCTGGTTTTGATATTAAAGTACTGTAGCCACACAGAATGAGTTAGGAAGACTTTTCTGCTGTTTTCTGGGAGAGATTGGAGAATTGGTATCATTTCTTTCTAGACGTTTGGTAAAATTACCAGTGAAACCATTTGAGTCTGATGCTTTCTTTTTTTATTTTTATTTTAATTTAATTTTATTTATTTGACAGAGATCACAAGTAGACAAAGAGGCAGGCAGAGAGAGAGAGGAAGGGAAGCAGGCTCCCCGCTGAGCAGAGAGCCCGATGCGGGGCTCAATCCCAGGACCCTGACATCATGACCTGAGCTGAAGGCAGAGGCCTCAATCCACTGAGCCACTCAGGCACCCCTAATGCTTTCTTTTTTTAAAAGGTCATTAATACTCAGTTCCATTTATTTAACATATACTGGACTATTCAGATTATCTATCTTTCTTTGTGTAGGTTTGAGCAGTTTGTGTCCTCCAAGTAATTGGTCTATTTCACTTACATTATCAAATTTGTGGGCATAGAGTTTTACCTGGTGTTATTTTTCTATTACCTTTTTGATGTTCATTGGATTACTAGCAATTCCCCCTCTTTTCATTTTGCTATTAGTATTTTACATCTCATCTTTTTTTTTCTTAGTTAACTTGGCTAAAGTTTTATTAATTTATTGATCTTTTCAAAGAACATGCCTTTAGTTTCATTGTTTTTCCCTTTTGCTTTCCGAATTTCAATTTCATTGATTTTTTGTTCTGATTTTTTATTAATTATTTTCTTATGCCTGCTTTGGGCTTAAATTCTTCTTCCTATAATTTTTTAAAAAAGATTTATTAGAAAGAGAGAGAGCAAGGGAGAGCACAAGATAGAGGAGAGGAGCAGGCTCCTCACTGAGCTGGGAGCCCGAGGCAGGCTCAGTCTCAGGGTCCTAGGATCATGCAATTGAGCTGAAGGCATTTACTTAACCAACTGAGCCCATCAGGTGTCCTTCCTCTAATTGCTTAAGGTAGAAGCTTAGGTTATTGATTATAGCTAACCCTAACCTTTTTCTCTCCCCCCTCCTTTTTTTTTTTTTTTTTAAATATTTTATTAATTTGACAGAGAGAAATCACAAGTAGGCAGAGAGGCAGGCAGAGAGAGAGGAGGAAACAGGCTCCCCGCGGAGCAGAGAGCCCGATGTGGGGCTCGATCCCAGGATCCCGGGATCATGACCTGAGCCGAAGGCAGAGGCTTTAACCCACTGAGCCACCCAGGCGCCCCCCCCCCCTCCTTTTTTTAAGAATTTTACCCATTCAAGAGAGGGGTGGGGAGTGGGAAGAACAGAGGGAGAGGGACAAGCAGATTCTCAACTGACTGAGCCACACACGCTCCCCTTTTTTCTCTTTTCTAATACAGATAATTTAATGCTATAAATTTAATCTAAACAGTGCCTTTCTTCTATCATCATTTTCCCAGGTTTTAGACAACCAACCAAACTTATGATTAGAACTAGTCTCAGCTGCACAGTCTATTACATTGAATACAGAATGTCTGATAAATTCACCTATAGCTACAAATTAGCTATTTTTAAAAGTATCATTCTTTCTCCCTCAGAATATTAGCACCCTTAGCACCCTCAGAATATTTCTGCTTTATGTAATTTTCACACACATATAATTAGCAATTATTTTTGGTGTGCAAGCTTTCTTTTCCTTTGTTTGATGTTGCAGTTTGCTACCTGGAAATATGCTGGAATCTATAGTGGGCAATGAGAGATATTTAGATGGAACATGAGAAGAAGGAAATTACTTTGAAGAGACACAATATGTGAGTCTAAGCAGGTTAGGACTAGCCTTCTCTACATAGAGGTGGAGCTTTTGTTGACAGTGTAGGCAGAGTGGGGTTTAGGATACCTGGTTGCTTAGAATTATCTGAATTTTCCTAAACTGTTTCAGTGTGCTTAACTTTACACAGAGACCAATGAGGTAAGTTAATTAAAAGCACACAGGAGGGGCGCCTGGGTGGCTCAGTGGGTTAAAGCCTCTGCCTTCGGCTCAGGTCATGATCCCAGGGTCCTGGGATGGAGCCCCGCATCGGGCTCTCTGCTCTGCAGGGAGCCTGCTTCCTCCTCTCTCTCTGCCTGCTTCTCTGCCTAGTTGTGATTTCTCTCTGTCAAATAAATAAAATATTTAAAAAAAAAAAAAGCACACAAGATTAGATTCTGTATCCAATTTTCAACTATGTGGACTATGTGGCTACTAGAGAGTTTCTTACAGTGTGATCATAGAAACTAGTTAATAGTGATCTCAGGAAATACATTTAAAACAATGTGCCTGTTTTGATAAGCAGTATTTTTAAAATTATTGTTCACTTCCTTTTATTTTCCTGTTCATCTTTATCGAAGTATAATTGACAAAATTTTAACATTTTTTTAAAGTGTGCATTATGGTGGATTTTATATATATATACATTGTGAAAGTATCCCCCCGTCTAGTTAATTGCCACCACATCCATCACCTCACCTATTTATCTAATTTTCTGTATCTTCTGTATGTTATTATAATTTCTTGACTCTGAGCTATTAGAAGTCTGGTCTGTTTTTAATTTCTGTATGTGTGGTGCTTTTCTAATTAATTTTTTAAAAATTTTTTTGTTCTTAATATAAGTGTTTTACTGTCAGAAACTATGCCTGTCTATGGATGGTAAACTTAATTCTTTATTAACTTTAGATGTCTTTATTTCATCCTCATTTTTGAAGAAAAAGGGCTTTGTTTTATAGATAATTCTGGATTGATAGCTACTTGTTTTTTCATTACTTTAAGGTGTTATTTCACTATCTTTTGGCTTCAGTTGTTGTTTTCAAGAAGTCAAACATTAATCTAATTTGTTGTTCCAATGTATACCGTCTTTATTTTCTCTCTGGCTGCTTTTAAGATCATCTCTTTGTCTTTGATGTTTTGTAGTTTTACTAGGATGTGTCTTAGTGTAGATTTTTGTTTATGTTTATTTGGTACTGTTGCTATTTCTCAATCTGCAAATTCAAGTTTTCATCAATTCTGAGAATTTTCCAGTTTTTTAAATATTGCTTCTTACTCTATGTCCATTATTTCCTATGGAGTTTTTTAATACTTATGGTAGCCTTCTAATTCAAAGCTCATTGTCTCTCTCTCTCTTTTTTTCCCCCCAAGGTTTTACTTACTTATTGGACAGAGAGAGAGAAGTCACAAGTAGGCAGAGCAGCAGGCAGAGAGAGAGGGGGAAGCAGGCTGTCCACTGAGCAGAGAGCCTGATGTGGGGCTAGATCCCTGATATCATGACCTGAGCCAAAGGCAGAGGCTTAACTCACTGAGCTACCCAGGCGTCCCAAAGCTGATTGTCTCTTAACTTCTCTTTTATATTTTTTTTAATCCCTTTGACTTCCTGTGCATCTTTCTGGGTAATTTCTTCAGCTTCGTATTTTATTTCATTATTTTTTTACCTTATTATTCTGTATAAGTTTTCTATTAAGTTTTAATTTAAATGGTAACATTTTTAATTTCTTTTCTTTTTTTTTAAGATTTTATTTATTTATTTATTTGACAGCAAGAGAGAGAGATCACAAGTAGGCAGAGAGGCAGGCAGAGAGAGAGAGAGAGAGAGAGGGAAGCAGGCTCCCTCAGAGAGCCCGATGTGGGACTCGATCCCAGGACCCTGAGATCATGACCTGAGCCGAAGGCAGCGGCTTAACCCACTGAGCCACCCAGGCGCCCTAAATGGTAACATTTTTAATTTGTTGAAGTTCTTCCTGGTTCTTTTTCAGATTTGCCTCATTCTTTCAGTTTTAAAAATATCCTGTGTTACATCTTTAAAAATAGAAAACATGGTTTTGTCGTATTCTGTACCTGATAATTATAACGTCTGAAATCTTTTTGGGTCTGATTCTAATGTCTGTTGTTCTTGCTTCTTTTTGCTCATGGTGCCTTGTTTTCTATTGTTACTTATTAGGAGAGATTCTTTCAGTCCTGAATTGAAGGAAAAGTCTGCAATTCAGGAATGTGGTTTTACCAGGTAACTTTGGATACCAGCAACCATGACCACTTTAAAATAAATTGTAAGACTGAGGGGTTCCTTTTCTCAGCCATACCACTAACGTGAATTTAGGTTACATACTTACGTGAAAGTCAATTTGTGGCATGTGTTTTCAGAAAATACTGTTTTCCCTTTATCTGTGTCTCTTGTCAAGATTAAGAAATGCAGTTTTCTCTGCTGTCAACTTTTATGAGAATTTTTTTTGATGTTTTTGATTGATGTTTTAATTTTTTTTTTCTAGTTTATCATTTTATGGTGGTGGAGGCCTTAGAGATCTTTAGCTTTATGTTGGGCTCTTCTGTCTGACTCCCTGCACTGAGGAACTCTGAACTTTTTCTTTTGTCCTTCTATTCAGCAGTATCATAAAACCTGTGCTCAAAGTTTCTAGGCATTGATGGATTTTCCTAGGACTTCTAGCTTCAGTGCTCATTTTTCTCTCTGGATTCTCTATTTTCCCCTTTGATTTATTTTCTTACCAATTCACAGCATTTTTCAAATGTTTTTATATTTTGTTCAGAATTTAATTTTTTTATGCAGGCCAAGTAATGTTTAGGGTATCTAATTTGCTATCTGAACTAGAAATGAAGTTCAGGCATTTGGTGTCTTAGCTCATGTCTTTTATTTTGACTTTTATCAATGCACATGTTTACATGGAATGCATAATCTTTCATCTTTAGGAGAAAGGACTATCTTTACTAGCTTTGTGACTATGTACCAATCACTTATGCTTTTAAACCTCATTCTAAAAATGATGATGATAATGATACCTACTTCATAATATTGTTTCAAGAGTCAAATGAGATAATGTACATGTACATAAAGCACTCAGACTATGGCATGTCATTTGTTAAGTACCCAAACTAGCTATCCCCTTCCTCCCTGTTGCAGGAAAGAGAACAGCTCTACAAAGGTTTAACACCAAAAACAAGTTAATGACTTTTTCAACAATGTACTTCTCACTTCTGTCACAGAAGTTAGTCACAATTCTTGGCTACAGGGATAATTAAAATCATTCAGGGGAAACAAGAGATTTGTCATAAAGCAATTTATTTTAGTTGTCAGAGTTAACTGGTTGATGAATGAGTTTGTGGTTTTTGGAAGTTGGGACTGAAACTCAACTCAGCAGAAAAGGCAGTGGCCCAGTTGTGAATATCTTATTTGTTCCAAAAGAGATCTATGAAGGATAGTAGAAGGTTCTTCTGCTCAAGAAATGTCTGGGAGTTCATAAATTGGGAGCTCAGGAGAGAAAGGCTCATATTTGTTCATTTCTGGTTGATTTCCTATAACTGTTTTCATGCTTTGCACATTATAAGCACTTAATAAATGTTTGCCGAATTAAAAAGAAGGACTTGGTGGTGTCAGGGTAATATTAAAGAATTTTTATTCCAAATTTATTCCAAAGCCCAGTTTGGGATTGTGATGGGGCCTTATAACTAGGCCTTGGCCTTTGACAGGTGAAGATTTGTGTAATGCAACAGATATATTGAACCTAATCCCATGGCCTCTCTTATTTTCTGATAACACTTATTTTACTTAGGTTTTTCTTTTTCTTTTTCTTTACTTAAGTTTTCCTTTCACTTAATTTTGACAAGAGTATTTTTCAATTTTTTGCTCATCTTTTTTTTATGTTCCCCATGTCTAGTTTTGTGTTTGGAAGATTCATGACCACATGCTGGAAGTATAAATAATTCCTTCACGCTTTTTTTTAAAAGACTTTTTCATTTATTTATTTGAGAGACAGAGAGAAAGCAGGAGCAAGGGTGGGAAGGGGCAGAGGAAGAAGCAGACTCTCTGTTGAGCTGGGAGGCTCACCTGGAACTCAATCCCAGGACCCTGAGATCATGCCTTGAGATCATGATCTTAGCCAAAGGCAGATGCTTAATGGACTGAGTCTCCCAGGTGCCCCGCCTTAAGACTCTTGATTTAAGAGTCTAACAACTGTTAATTCCATTACTTACATTTCATGACTCCATTATAAATAAATGTTTCACATCTACGGGCTTTCAGCTGTGCTGCTTCTGTGTGGTTTGAGTTATTGAGTTACTTAGTTTTTTCTTAATCCTTCTATGCTTATGAGATCATTTTGAAATGGTGCTGACCTTCTATTTAAATGGTTTTTGTTGACTGTAGCTCTTAATTTGGATATTTGTTTTTGTTGTTGTTTTCTGAGTTCAACTGATATTTGCAGTAAATATCTTGATGGAGTTACCAGAAGAATTTAAAATTTAATGCAGCCAGTAAATTAAATAGCCATGTCAAAAGCATACCCTCTAATCACCCTGTGCACACAGCTTGGAGATGTCTAAGATTCTCCCTAACTATTAGGATACCCTGGGTTTAGTACTCTTTTTAATATCCCAATAAACCAGAAGTGTCATTTATTAATGTTATTCTTTACTTAGAAGATTTTTCTTTAGTTTTGTTTTATGTGTTTGTTTTTGTCTACAAGTTAATTTTAGAAATGCAGTTTATAACAATACCCCACTAATGTTGAAAAAAGTTTTTAATCAGTAATAGCCATACCGTGGAAAGAGCCCAAATGTCCATCAACTAATGAATGGATAAAGAAGAGTGGTATGTATATATATACATACACACACACATATATGTGTATATGTATATGATATGTGTATATATGTATATATATGGTACATGTATACACGTATATATATGGTATGTGTGTACACATATATATGTGTATATATATGGTATATATATATATATACAGATACCACTCTTCTTTATCCGTTCCATTATAAATACATATAATGGAATATTACTTAGCCGTCAAAAAGATTGAAATCTTGCCATTTGCAACAACATGGGTGGAGCTAGAGTGTATTATGCTAAGTGAAATAAGTCAGAAAAGACAAATACCATATGATCTCACTTATTTGTGAAATTTAAGAAACAAAACATGCACATATGAGAAGAAAATAAAAGAGAGGGGAGCAAACTGTAAGAGACTCTTAATGATAGAGAACAAATGAAGGGTTGATAGAAGGAGGTGGATGGAGGGTGGGCTAAATGAGTGATGGGTATTAAGGAGGACACTTGTATGGTGAGCACTGAGTGTTATATGAAAGTGATGTAGGACTAAATTCTACTCCTGAAACCAATATTACATTGTATGTTAGCTAACTACAATTTAAATAAAAATTTAAAATAAAATAAAAATATGGTTTATTTAAGGAAAATCTTTATAATGTCTAAAAGAAACTATGGACTGTCACATGATTACCTAAAAAATCCATTCTTGAATGCAAGAGAATGGTAATTTTTGCAAGGTTTATATTATTATTTTTTTATACATGTTACAACTTTGCTGACTTCAATTTTAATAATATTGGATTGTGGTGAAAGAATAAGAAGATGAAAGTCCATTAGCAGTATAATTCACCAGCATTTGAAAAGCAGTAATAAGTTACATTATTTATTTTCTGAAAGTCGATAATCTTAATTTAAACTATCCATACCAAAGGAAGAATAACATGGTAACTCAATTTATTGAAATATACCAACTCATTTCATTTTTCTGTATTCTTTTCTAGCTTCTATATACACATACCCATTTTTATGTAGTTGAAATCATAACATATAAACAATTTGAATCATGCTTTCTTAATATCATGCCATACATATTTTCCCATCATATTACCTACCCCTTATAGTAATAATTTCAACAGCTTCTTATTCTGTTTTTTACTACTTTTAAGTACTTTTTCCACTTTTCAATTGTTGAACATTCAGATTTTTTTTTGCAGTTTTTTCCCCTGCTGTTTTCAGTGATATCACAAATTATCACATCAAATGCCTTGTTTCTTCTTTACAATTATTTAAGGATAAATACCCAGGAATGAGTTTATTGGATCAAAACATAACAAAAAATAATAACTCATACGTCTTTGGTACTTGCCATGTGCCAGATTGTCAGGGGGGCAGGCCTATAACCTGAATTCAATTTAATCTTCACAATAACTCCTTCCATAGCTACATTAGCTTCTTTATTTTACAGACACAAGAACTTTAGTAAAACAACTAAACTAAATGGGCATTAGAACCCTGCCACTCTGAAAACTAGAGACTGCAACTGGAACCACTGTGTGAGTTTCACTTTCTGGAGTCTCATATTGTGGATGTATTTTACTAAATTGTTTTTCTAAAGAGTTACATTAATTTGTAGTAGTTCTCCACCCTGTCTTGTCCATAGCTATTAATGAGAGTACAGAATCTTAGAAGGTTATGCACTCCCCTCTCCCCTGTACCACCCTCTGCTCAGCTTTGTTAATTTAATAAAAGCAAAAGGTTACCCTGTGGTTAGAATAGAATTTTGGAGCTGGAAGGGGACTCCTGGAATATCATCTTATTGATTAATAAATTGAGGTTCAGAGGAGTGATGTCACGTCCAAGACCAACCTGAGATCACTTGATTCCCTGGACCAGTGCCTTTGTAGTGTACTTTGCTGCCATCCAGCTGTTTGTGTCTTTCTTCTTTTTCTTGTTCTCACGTGGTCCTCACTTTCAGATACCAAATATAAATTTTGCAGAGTAAGCCCCAGAATAAAAATTTAAAACTAAAATAAATCTAGTCTATAAGACTGAACCAACTTTATTTCCAGTTAATTTTTATTGTGAAAAGGGCAAGAGAAACAAAATCTAAAACAAAAATCCATGTTGTTTTAGCAGGGAAAGTGATTGATCTGACACTGGTATCACTGATGAAATTACTAGTTTTTACATGTCTTTTAAGCAATTCCAGATTGAGAGAAGTGTCAAATTTAACTGGTTTCCCACAATTCCTTGTGTTTTGGGTTTTTTTTTTTTTTTGAGAAATGCCTTGTTCACAGTTAACAAGAGATTTACTAAGGCCATGGACTGTAGAGAAATATTTTTTTATGTACATAAGTGAATTTTATGTGTCTTAGTGTTTATGCCAGCCAGTATGAGAAGGAGGAGAAAAGGAAAGGGTAATGGAGCACTTAATGTGTGCCAGAATTGTGTTTAACATACCTCTTCTTCCCCAAACCAAGGGTATTATCATTCCCATTTTACAGACGAGAAAACTGAAGCTCAGAGAAGTTACTTACTCAAGTTCACAATAGATAATTATGAAGTGAGATAGTATCTATGTGATTCCACTATGGTTTGTTTCTCATTGATGCTCATTGGTATTTTCCCTTAATTTCCTGGTACCAAAATTGGGATAGTCAATTAAAAGTATCATTTTTAATTTATTTTTTTAATTTATTTTTTCAGCATAACAGTATTCATTGTTACTGCACAACACCCAGTGCTCCATGCAAAACGTGCCCTCCCCATTACCCACCATCTGTTCCCCCAACCTCCCACCCTTGACCCTTCAAAACCCTCAGGTTGCCCCAACCTCCCACCCCTGACCCTTCAAAACCCTCAGGTTGTTTTTCAGAGTCCATAGTCTCTTATGGTTCGCCTCCCCTCCCCAATGTCCATAGCCCACTCCCCCTCTCCCAATCCCACCTCCCCCCAGCAACCCCCAGTTTGTTTGTGAGATTAAGAGTCATTTATGGTTTGTCTCCCTCCCAATCCCATCTTGTTTCATTTATTCTCCTTTCCCCCTACCCCCCCATGTTGCTTCTCCATGTCCTCATATCAGGGAGATCATATGATAGTTGTCTTTCTCCGATTGACTTATTTCACTAAGCATGATACGCTCTAGTTCCATCCACGTCGTCGCAAATGGCAAGATTTCATTTATTTTGATGGCTGCATAGTATTCCATTGTGTATATATACCACTTCTTCTTTATCCATTCATCTGTTGATGGACATCTAGCTTCTTTCCATAGTCTGGCTATTGTAGACATTGCTGCTATAAACATTCGGGTGCACGTGCCCCTTCGGATCACTATGTTTGTATCTTTAGGGTAAATACCCAGTAGTGCAATTGCTGGGTCATAGGGTAGTTCTATTTTCAACATTTTGAGGAACCTCCATGCTGTTTTCCAGAGTGGATGTAGTCTCAGGCTGCTACTTCTCCGCCATCTTAGAACTTGTCCAAAAGTATCATTTTTAATAGGTAGAAAAAATATTTATCCTTTTCTGACTGTAGAAAAGGTGATTTCTGAATAGTTACTGAGTTATTCTGAGACAATTTCCTTAATTATGAGGTTGTAAGTGATCAGACTCGACCAACAGATTTCAATGGAAAATAAAAGTAGAGATAACAGGAAGAAGACTCTATTTACTAAATTATCTTCAGTCTTGATTACAATATACTGTTGGGCTTTCTTCAGAACTTATCCTGATGTGTGTGTATATGTGTGTGTGGGTGCACGTGCACACGCACTTAGGTGTGTGTATGATTAAAGGTTTGTCTCTATTTATTTATTAATTTTTGCATCAGGTCTTTTTGTGTGTTTTCATTTCAAAATTGCCTCAATTAGATTTTCTTGTGTCATGTTGCTTTCACCAAGGTTTATGTTTCCTGTTTTCCAAAGGATACTTTTGCACCAAACTTGGCAAATACTTCGTCTCTCCTCCATACAATTTCTCTTATTTTTTTCTTGATAGGTTCTGCCTTTATGTCTTCAAGACAGCATAATTTCTGCCCCTCCTCTCTTTATGCTCTTTCTGTTAGTTTCTGTTCTGCCGAATTGTTTTTTTTCAAAGCTCATCCTCATGAATATTTCTTGGATTAATTGTATTTTACTTTTCTTTTTTCTTTTTTATATTTATTTATTTTTTTATTAAATTTATTTATTTTTTCAGCGTAACAGTATTCATTGTTATTGCACAACACCCAGTGCTCCATGCAATACGTGCCCTCCCTATTACCCACCACCCATTCCCCCAACCTCCCACCCCCGACCTTCAAAACCCTCAGGTTGTTTTTCAGAGTCCATAGTCTCTTATGGTTCGCCTCCCCTTCCCAATTTTTTTTTTTATAAACATATAATGTATTTTTATCCCCAGGGGTACAGGTCTGTGAATTGCCAGGTTTACACACTTCACAGCACTCATGATAGCACATACCCTCCCCAATGTCCATAACCCCCTCCCCCTCTCCCAACCCCACCTCCCTCCAGCAACCCCCAGTTTGTTTTGTGAGATTAAGAGTCATTTATGGTTTGTCTCCCTCCCAATCCCATCTTGTTTCATTTATTCTTTTCCTACCCCTCAAGCCCCCCACATTATATCTCCACTTCCTCATATCAGGGAGATCATATGATAGTTGTCTTTCTCCAATTGACTTATTTCACTAAGCATGATACCCTCTAGTTCCATCCACGTCGTCGCAAATGGCAAGATTTCATTTCTTTTGATGGCTGCATAGTATTCCATTGTGTATATATACCACATCTTCTTTATCCATTCATCTGTTGATGGACATCTAGGTTCTTTCCATAGTTTGGCTATTGTAGACATTGCTGCTATAAACATTCGGGTACACGTGCCCCTTCGAATCACTGCATTTGTATCTTTAGGGTAAATACCCAGTAGTGCAATTGCTGGGTCATAGGGTAGTTCTATTTTCAATAGAACTGTTTTCCAGAGTGGTTGCACCAGCTTGCATTCCCACCAACAGTGTAGGAGGGTTCCTCTTTTTCCACATCCTCGCCAGCATCTGTCATTTCCTGACTTGTTAATTTTAACCATTCTGACTGGTGTGAGGTGATATCTCATTGTGGTTTTGATTTGTATTTCCCTGATGCCGAGTGACGTGGAGCACCTTTTCATGTGTCTGTTGGCCATCTGGATGTCTTCTTTGCAGAAATGTCTGTTCATCTCCTCTGCCCATTTCTTGATTGGATTATTTGTTCCTTGGGTGTTGATTTGCTAAGTTCCTTATAGATTTTGGACACCAGCCCTTTATCTGATATGTCATTTGCAAATATCTTCTCCCATTCTGTCAGTTGTCTTTTGGTTTTGTTAACTGTTTCCTTTGCTGTGCAAAAGCTTTTGATCTTGATGAAATCCCAATAGTTCATTTTTGCCCTTGCTTCCCTTGCCTTTGGCGATGTTCCTAGGAAGATGTTGCTGTGGCTGAGGTCAAAGAGGTTGCTGCCTGTGTTCTCCTCAAGGATTTTGATGGATTCCTTTCTCACATTGAGGTCCTTCATCCATTTGGAGTCTATTTTCGTGTGTGGTGTAAGGAAGTGGTCCAATTTCATTTTTCTGCATGTGGCTGTCCAATTTTCCCAGCACCATTTATTGAAGAGGCTGTCTTTTTTCCATTGGACATTCTTTCCTGCTTTGTCGAAGATGAGTTGACCATAGAGTTGAGGGTCTATTTCTGGGCTCTGTATTCTGTTCCATTGATCTATGTGTCTGTTTTTGTGCCAGTACCATGCTGTCTTGATGATGACAGCTTTGTAATAGAGCTTGAAGTCCGGAATTGTGATGCCACCCACTTTGGCTTTCTTTTTCAATATTCCTTTGGCTATTCGAGGTCTTTCTGGTTCCATATAAATTTTAGGATTATTTGTTCCATTTCTTTGAAAAAAAATGGATGGTATTTTGATAGGGACTGCATTAAATGTGTAGATTGCTTTAAGTAGCATAGACATTTTCACAATATTTATTCTTCCAATCCAGGAGCATGGAACATTTTTCCATTTCTTTGTGTCTTCCTCAATTTCTTTCATGAGTACTTTATTGTTTTCTGCATATAGATTCTTAGCCTCTTTGGTTAGGTTTATTCCTAGGTATCTTATAGTTTTGGGTGCAATTGTAAATGGGATTGACTCCTTAATTTCTCTTTCTTCTGTCTTGTTGTTGGTGTATAGAAATGCAACTGATTTCTGTGCATTGATTTTATATCCTGACACTTTACTGAATTCCTGTACAAGTTCTAGCAGTTTTGGAGTGGAGTCTTTTGGGTTTTCCACATAAAGTATCATATCATCTGCGAAGAGTGATAGTTTGACTTCTTCTTTACCAATTTGGATGCCTTTAATTTCTTTTTGTTGTCTGATTTTTGAGGCTAGGACTTCTAGTACTATGTTGAATAAGAGTGGTGATAATGGACATCCCTGCCATGTTCCTGACCTTAGTGGAAAAGCTTTCAGTTTTTCTCCATTGAGAATGATATTTGCGGTGGGTTTTTCATAGATGGCTTTGATAATATTGAGGTATGTGCCCTCTATCCCTACACTTTGAAGAGTTTTGATCAGGAAGGGATGCTGTACTTTGTCAAATGCTTTTTCAGCATCTATTGAAAGTATCATATGGTTCTTGTTCTTTCTTTTATTAATGTGTTCTATCACATTGATTGATTTGCAGATGTTGAACCAACCCTGCAGCCCTGGAATAAATCCCACTTGATCGTGGTGAATAATCCTTTTAATGTACTGTTGAATCCTATTGGCTAGTATTTTGGTGAGAATTTTTGCATCTGTGTTCATCAAGGATATTGGTCTGTAGTTCTCTTTTTTGGTGGGATCCTTGTCTGGTTTTGGGATCAAGGTGATGCTGGCCTCATAAAATGAGTTTGGAAGTTTTCCTTCCATTTCTATTTTTTGGAACAGTTTCAGGAGAATAGGAATGAGTTCTTCTTTAAATGTTTGGTAGAATTCCCCTGGGAAGCCGTCTGGCCCTGGGCTTTTGTTTGTTTGGAGATTTTTGATGACTGTTTCAATCTCCTTACTGGTTATGGGCCTGTTCAGGTTTTCTATTTCTTCCTGGTTCAGTTGTGGTAGTTTATATGTCTCTAGGAATGCATCCATTTCTTCCAGATTGTCAAATTTGTTGGCGTAGAGTTGCTCATGGTATGTTCTTATAATTGTCTGTATTTCTTTGATGTTAGTTGTGATCTCTCCTCTTTCATTCATGATTTTATTTATTTGGGTCCTTTCTCTTTTCTTTTTGATGAGTCTGGCCAGGGGTTTATCAATCTTATTGATTCTTTCAAAGAACCAGCTCCTAGTTTCATTGATTTTTTCTATTGTTTTTTTGGTTTCTATTTCATTGATTTCTGCTCTGATCTTTATGATTTCTCTTCTCCTGCTGGGTTTAGGGTTTCTTTCTTGTTCTTTCTCCAGCTCCTTTAGGTGAAGGTTGTGTACTTGAGACCTTTCTTGTTTCTTGAGAAAGGCTTGTACCGAGATATATTTTCCTCTCAGGACTGCCTTTGCTGTGTCCCACAGATTTTGAACCGTTGTGTTTTCATTATCATTTGTTTCCATGAATTTTTTCAATTCTTCTTTAATTTCCTGGTTGACCCATTCATTCTTTAGAAGGATGCTGTTTAGTCTCCATGTATTTGGGTTCCTTCCAGCTTTCCTCTTGTGATTGAGTTCTAGCTTCAGAGCATTGTGGTCTGAAAATATGCAGGGAATGATCCCAATCTTTTGATACCGGTTGAGACATGACTTGTGACCCAGGATGTGATCTATTCTGGAGAAGGTTCCATGTGCACTAGAGAAGAATGTGTATTCTGTTGCTTTGGGATGAAATGTTCTGAATATATCTGTGATGTCCATCTGGTCCAGTGTGTCATTTAAGGCCTTTATTTCCTTGTTGATCTTTTGCTTCGATGAACTGTCCATTTCAGTGAGGAGAGTGTTAAAATCCCCTACTATTATTGTATTATTATTGATGTGTTTCTTTGATTTTGTTATTAATTGGTTGATATAGTTGGCTGCTCCCACGTTAGGGGCATAGATATTTAAAATTGTTAGATCTTGTTGGACCGACTCTTTGAGTAGGATATACTGTCCTTCCTCATCTCTTATTATAGTCTTTGGCTTGAAATCTAATTGATCTGATATAAGGATTGCCACTCCAGCTTTCTTCTGATGCCCATTAGCATGGTAAATTGTTTTCCACCCCCTCACTTTAAATCTGGAGGTGTCTTCGCGTCTAAAATGAGTTTCTTGTAGGCAACATATAGATGGGTTTTGTTTTTTTATCCATTCTGATATCCTGTGTCTTTTGTTTGGGGCATTTAGCCCATTAACATTCAGGGTAACTATTGAGAGATATGAATTTAGTGCCATTATTAGTCTGTAAGGTGACTGTTACTGTATATTGTCTCTGTACCTTTCTGATCTACTACTTTTAGGCTCTCTCTTTGCTTAGAGGACCCCTTTCAATATTTCCTGTAGAGCTGGTTTGGTGCTTGCAAATTCTTTCAGTTTTTGTTTGTCCTGGAAGCTTTTGATCTCTCCTTCTATTTTCAATGATAGCCTAGCTGGATAGAGTATTCTTGGCTGCATGTTTTTCTCATTTAGTGCTCTGAATATATCATGCCAGCTCTTTCTGGCCTGCCAGGTCTCTGTGGATAAGTCTGCTGCCAATCTAATATTTTTACCATTGTATGTTACAGACTTCTTTTCCTGGGCTGCTTTCAGTATTTTCTCTTTGTCACTAAGACTTGTAAATTTTACTATTAGGTGACGGGGTGTGGACCTATTCTTGTTGATTTTGAGGGGGGTTCTCTGCACCTCCTGGATTTTGATGCTTGTTCCCTTTACCATATTAGGGAAATTCTCTCCAATGATTCTCTCCAATAGACCTTCTGCTCCCCTCTCTCTTTCTTCTTCTTCTGGTACCCCAATTATTCTAATGTTGTTTCATCTTATGGTGTCACTTATCTCTCAAATTCTCCCCTCGTGGTCCAGTAGCTGTTTGTCCCTCTTTTGCTCGGCTTCTTTATTCTCTGTCATTTGGTCTTCTATATCACTAATTCTTTCTTCTGCCTCATTGATCCTAGCAGTGAGAGCCACCATTTTTGATTGCACCTCATTAATTGCTTTTTTGATTTCAACTTGGTTAGATTTTAGTTCTTTAATTTCTCCAGAAAGGGCTTTTATATCTCCAGAGAGGGTTTCTCTAATATCTTCCATGCCTTTTTCGAGCCCAGCTAGAATGTTCAGAATCATCATTCTGAACTCTTGATCTGACATATTACCAATGTCTGTGTTGATTAGGTCCCTAGCCTTCGGTACTGCCTCTTGTTCTTTTGTTTGTGGTGATTTTTTCCGCCTTGTCATTTTGTCCAGATAAGAGGATATGAAGGACCAAATAAACTACTAAACGGGTGGCAATGACCCCAGAAAAATGCGCTGTAACCAAATCAGAATAGACCCCAAATTGTCGGGGGGAGAAAGGGGATAAAAAGAGGTTCAGAATGAAAAAAAAAGAAAAAAATTAAAAAAATAAAACAAATAAAGAAAAAATATAAAAAAGAAAGAAAAAATATATATTTAGCTAAACTAGTCAAAAAACGTTAAAAAAGAAAAGGGTAAAAGTTTTTAGAAAATTTTAGCAGAAGAAGAAAAAAGAAAGAAAAAAAAATTGAAAAAAGAAAAAAAATTGAGTTAACCGCAAGACTATAGAATCCTGGGGAGAAAGCCATGAGTTCCGTGCTTTGCTTTCTCCTCCTCTGGAATTCCGCTGCTGTCTTAGGTATTGAACCTGCTTTCCTTGTTAGATGAACTTCATCCTGGCTGGATATTTTGTTGATCTTCTGAGGGAGGGGCCTGTTGTAGTGACTCTCAAGTGTCTTGCCTGAGGCGGGATTGCACCGCCCTTACTGTTGGCCGGACTAAGTAATCCACTTGGGTTCGCTTTTGGGAGCTTCTGTTCCCTGAACGCTTTCCGTAGAGTTCTGGAGGACGGGAATGAAAATGGCAGCCTCCTAGTCTCCGGCCTGGTGGAGCCGAGAGCCCGCGGCCCCACTCCTCAGTACACCCCCGAAGGACAGCACCCAATCACTCTCGTATCCCCAGCCTCTAGCCGCGCTCCGAGCTCACCCAGCCTGCGACCGGTTCAAGGTAACCCCAAGCTGAGAGTTCAGTCCTCGGCTCTGTCTCTGTAGCCAGCTTCCCCGTTCTAATACCTGCGAGCTCTGCGACACTCCGACACCCCCAATCCTTCTGTGTCCCTTCGGGACCTGGGTCCACACTGAACCCAGGTGGGCTTCAACCCGGTTTAGCCTCTGGAGCAATGTCCCTCAGTGGAACAGACTTTTAAAAGTCCTGATTTTGTGCTCCGTTGCTCCGCCGCTTGCCGGGAGCCGGCCCCTCCCCCCGTGGTCTATCTTCCCGCCATTTTAGATTCACTTCTCCGCCAGTCCTACCTTTCAGAAAGTGGTTGATTTTCTGTTTCTAGAATTGCTGTTCTTCTTCTCTTTGATCTCCCGTTGGATTTGTAGGTGTTTGCAATGTTTAGATAAGCTATCGAGCTGATCTCCTGCTAACTGATGTAGTCTCAGCCTGCTACTTCTCCGCCATCTTGCTATTGTCACTTTTCTTTTTTAAAAATATTTTATTTATTTATATAATAGAAATCACAAGTAGGCACAGAGGCAGGCAGGTGGGGGGGGGGCATGTAGAGCAGCCTCCCCACTGGCAGAGAGCCCAATGCAAGGCTCAATCCCAGGACCCTGGGATCATGACCTGATCTGAAGGCAGAGGCTTTAACCCACTGAGCCACCCAGGCGCCCCTGTATTTTACTTTTTAAACTCCTTCTGCACCTTGGATATTTTCTTTTCCGACCCCTGGGCTTTCATAATGCTTCTCTGTCTATTCTTCTTGCGTTTCATTTACTAGATTTGTGGATCCTGTGTTGTCCACATGGTTCACGTTTTTCAAACAAGAAACATCTGCAAGGGGAGATGCTAATAATAAATAATTAAACAGCCTCTTTAGACCTCTTTACCAATGTCTTAGACCTCTTTACCAATGTTATTTAGTCATGTCACACAGTAACAGAGCTAGTAGGTAGTATCAATTTTTTTCCCCACTGAAGAAACAAAGGAGGCTAATGACTTAAAGAAATTAATGTCAATTGAGATGCAACCCTGGAACTTATGCAGTAATTAGCTAATATGATTCCCAGCTTTGATCTGAAGAAATTAACTTTTACTGTATGCTTATATTCTATAGGACATTAAAAGAGGTGATTATGTAGATGCAGGTTTTGTGATACAGGAAAATTGATTGATATCTTAATCACTTCAAATTTGTGACTGTTTTGACTGTCAGCACTGAAGCACTCCTTTGTATCTGTATAAATTTACAGAGGAACCAAAACCATAAGTCTTTGCTTTGCCATCTTCAGAAAGCAAAGAATGAAAAGGATCTGACCATATTGTCTTTATATGGATATGAGTAATTGCAAATGCGACCCATGATTTGAAAACTGTTTTTAAGCAGTTGGTTTTATTATTGTATCTTCCAAATTCATGATTCATCCTGGTCCTCCCCTGCTTAAAAAAACAACAACATTCTGGCTTATCCCCATTCCCTGCAGAATTAAGGAAGTACTCCAGGAACCATACCTGGCTGCTTCTGCGTCAAGTATTAAACCCCTTTCTCCTCCCTTATCCCACTTTCTTATCCACTGAGAAGTTTACTCTTCACACCATTTCAGATTCTAGCACTAAGCCTGTAACAGGTTAGGAACTCGGGTTTTTAGCTCCGTTGAATAGATTAACTGTGCTTTTCCTTCTAGTCTCCTTTGAATCTTCCTAGTTCTGCAGGAGCTTCCCTGCAGTGCAATTTTCTTAGTAGGCTTTGTATTAGAGTCATTAGTATGCATCTCTTCTGTAGACCTTTAACTTCCTCTGCCAAAAATTGTGTTGCCATAGTGTTAAGGCATTATACATAATAGATGTTATATAAATTAATGTGGGGTCTGGCATATGCAAAAATAATAAATCTTTATTTAAATATATTCTACTAGATTAAATTGGCATGACTTTTATTTAACCCAAGCAAATGTGGTTTTACCTTATGTGTTTTGGATGTATCTATGTATATAATTCATATATAGCCTTTATATAGAATATATGAATATTTACAGTATCTCTTCTCCAGCCTTATTTTTGAAAAACCTTGTGGTGGAAGACTTATGAATGGGAAATATAGGAACTCATGCAAAAATCGTCTCCAGAGGATTAAGAACTCTTTTATAAACATCTTTATAAAATTCTTTACTTTGTATATGTTAATATTGATGCGTGCCTCACAAGACACTTTTCAAATTCTTTTCATCCTAAAGTTTTAACAAGATACTTATAAACTGCTTGTGCTTTTTTTTTTTTTTTCAAATAATATGGGTATGAAGAGGATGTTTATTTTTCTATAGTTAGTCTTTCATCTAAACTTTCACTACCTTTCAGGTTGTATGCTCTGTCTCCAGGTTTCACCATGGTCCCAGAGGTTAAAATAATTTGGATACTTTAAGTGGAAACATAAAAACAATAATTTAAAAAGCTACAGATAGATTAAATTTAATATACACTGCAGAAATGAGCAGACATTTTCCAATTCTCCTGGCCTTAGTTCTGTCCATGCCAAAGCATATTTTTTTAGCCCCTGTCTTACATATTTTAGCTTAATTTTTCCTAACAAATTAAGCATACAGTTCTAAATACTGGTTTTCCTTTTATAGTTTCCTTTATGTACTTCAAGACAGCATGGCAAACATTTCTGCTCCTGCTCTGCAAACATTTTTACTTTTTTAAACTTCCCAACACTGTCTTCCGCCCCCCTCCAATACCCCCAAATCACCTATTCATCATTCAGTCTCTTTGAAGTTATGGATGTATGCACCTATGAGAACCTCCTCATCACCTCCTCTAAATTCACATGCTCCAAAGCACCAGTAAACAATGTAGATTTTGATGAAGATTTCCTGAAGGAGCAGAAGAGACAGCGTATATCACTTGTCCCACAATGAGTACCTTCAGAATCTCTGTTAAGGTTATCTCTTTCCTTTAAAATTTCTCCTTAGGCTTGCTACTATCAAAGATTTTCTTTTTTTATTTTTTATCCATATAACTCAGCTTCCTTGGCTACTTTCTTTACCAGATTTTCCATGAGAATCCTTAGTTCCTTATCACTTTATTATGCAAAGATATTGAGATCATTCTCTCTCCTATCTGCAAATTTATATGTCTACATATATCACAGAGCTCAAAAAAAAGAAAAAGAAAAAGAGCCTTAGTAGTAGGGTCAGTATTGCTTAGGAGGCGTGATCTTTTATTATTTGAGCATTTTCGCCCCAAACTCTAAACATATAAAATATTTATTTCAATTAGGTTCTGTGCTTTCGCCCAAAGAAGTAGTCTTATCATTAGATTAGGGAATGAACATCTATATTTTTTTATATGTCTATATTTTTCTTTCATCTGATTCTCTATAAGAGTGGCTTAAAATTAACACATTTTGGAATAAATTCATTGGAAGAGGAAAGATACACAGAAATATGTTATGCCAGAACTTTGTCAAAATACTAGCTGCTGTGGAGGAATTCCTGTTGGAAGTAAAATAAGGTAACATATATTAAGTGCAGTGTCTGATTATTTTTTTTTTTAGGAACTTTTTTTTTTTTTTTAACAGCATAACAGTGTTCATTGTTTTGGCATCACACCCAGTGCTCCATGCAGTACGTGCCCTCCCTATTAACCACCACCTGGTTCCTCAACCTCCCACCCCCCCCCCCCGCCCCTTCAAAACCCTCTGGTTGTTTTTCAGAGTCCATAGTCTCTCATGGTTCATCTCCCCTTCCAGTTTCCCTCAACTCCCTCTCCTCTCCATCTCCCCATGTCCTCCATGTTCTTTGTTATGCTCCACAAATAAATGAGACCATATGATACTTGACTCTCTCTGCTTGACTTATTTCGCTCAGCATAATCTCTTCCAGTCCCGTCCATGTTGCTACAAAAGTTGGGTATTCATCCTTTCTGATGAAGGCATAATACTCCATTGTGTATATGGACCACATCTTCCTTATCCATTCGTCCGTTGAAGGACATCTTGGTTCTTTCCACAGTTCGGCGACCGTGGCCATTGCTGCAATAAACATTGGGGTACAGATGGCCCTTCTTTTCACTACATCTGTAGTAGTGCAATTGCAGGATCATAGGGAAGCTCTATTCTTAATTTCTTCAGGAATCTCCACACTGTTCTCCAAAGTGGCTGCACTAACTTGCATTCCCACCAACAGTGTAAGAGGGTTCCTCTTTCTCCACAACCTCTCCAACACACGTTGTTTCCTGTCTTGCTAATTTTGGCCATTCTAACTGGTGTCAGGTGGTATCTCAATGAGGTTTTAATTTGAATCTCCCTGATGGCTAGTGATGATGAACATTTTTTCATGTGTCTGATAGCCATTTGTATGTCTTCATTGGAGAAGTGTCTGTTCATATCTTCTGCCCATTTTTTGATATGATTATCTGTTTTGTGTGTGTTGAGTTTGAGAAGTTCTTTATAGATCCTGGATATCAACTTTTGTCTGTACTGTCATTTGCAAATATCTTCTCCCATTCCGTGGGTTGCCTTTTTGTTTTGTTGACGGTTTCCTTTGCTGTGCAGAAGCTTTTGATCTTGATGAAGTCCCAAAAGTTCATTTCTGCTTTTGTTTCCTTGGCCTTTGGAAACATATCTTGAAAGAAGTTGCTGTGGCTGATATCGAAGAGGTTACTGCCTATGTTCTCCTCTAGGATTCTGATGGATTCCTGTCTCACGTTGAGGTCTTTTATCCATTTCAAGTATGGTGTAAGAGAATGGTCGAGTTTCATTCTTCTACATATAGCTGTCCAGTTTTCCCACACCATTTATTGAAGACACTGTCTTTGAAACTCATGGAAATATACTTGAATCTCTATGCCCCCACTCGTGGTCAAGGGCAGGTAAAACATAATCCTTTTGGCTGCATCCCAGCATAGTTACATGGAAAGAAGTTAGGAAGTACACCCAAATAGGTTTTTACCCTCCCACAGTGGGGCTATATGGAACCAGATACTTTCCCCCCCTACATTCACAGAAGTGTTGATATTACTAGATCTTGATCATAAGAAAAAAAAAAATCTTAGCCACGCAGGCACTCTTCAATTTTTTTGAATAGTTTAAGAAGAATAAGCATTAACTTTTCTTTCAACATTTGGTGGACTACACCTGTGAGCCATTTGATCCTGTACTTTTGTTTATTTGGAGTTTTTAAATTACTGATTCAATTTCCTTGCTGGTAATGGCTCTGTTCAAATTTTCTATTTCTTCCTGTTTCAGTTTTGGGAGGTTATATGTTTCTATGAATTTATCCATTTCTTCTAGGTTGTCCAATTTGTTGGCATAATTTTTCATAGTATTCTCTTCAATTGTTTGTATTTCTGTGATGCTTGTTATTTCTTCTCTCTAATTTGTGATTTTATTTGCCTGGGTCCTTTCTCTCTTTTTCTTGAGAAGTCTAGCTAGGAGTGTATTGATTTCATTGATTTTTTTCAAAGAAACATCTCTTGTTTCATTGATGTGTTCCATTGGTTTTTTTGTTTCTTTATCATTTATTTCTGCTTTAACTTTTATTATTTCCTTCCTGCTGCTGGATTTAGGCTTTGTTTATTTTTCTTTTACTAGCTTCTTTAGGTAAAGGCTGGGTTGCTTAGTTGAGATTTTTCTTCCTTCTTTTAGTTAGGCCTCTATTGCTCTAAACTTCCTTCTTAGAACCACTTTTGCTGCAGCCCAAAGGCTTTGGACGATTGTGTTTTCATTTTCATTTTTTTCCGTGTACTTTTTAATTCTTCTTTGATTTCCTGCTTCACCTATTAACCCATCTAACCTCCATGTATTTGTGTTTTTCTTTTTTCCAGATTTTTTCTTATAGTTGACTTCTAGTATTGTGGTCAGAAAAGATGCATGGTCTGACTTTGGTCTTGAATTTGTTGAGGCCTCTTTTGTGGGCTAATATGTGATCTGTCCTGGAGAATGCTCTGTGGGTGTTTGAGAAGAATATGCATTCTGCTGTTTTAGGATAGAATGTTCTGAATGTATCTGCTAAACCCATCTGTCATTACAGTCACAGTTTCCTTGTTGATTTTATGTTAGTATGATCTATCTATTGATGTAAGTGGGATGTAAAAGTGCTCTACTATTACTGTATTACCATTGATTACTTACTTTATGTTTGTTATTAACCATTTTATGTATTTGGGTGCTCCCCATCCATTTTGGATCCATAAATATTTATAATTATTATATCTTCTTGTTGGATTGTCCCCTTAATGATCATAAAGTGTCCTTCTTTGTCTCTTATTAGAGTCTTTGTTTTACAATCTAGTTTGTCCAATATAAATATTGTTGGTCTGGCTTTCTTTTGACATCCATTTGCATGATAAATGTTCTGCATCCCCTCACTTTCAATCTGCAGGTGTCTTTGGCTTTAAAGTAGTCTTTTGTAGTCAACATCTATGAATCTTATTTTTTTTAAGATTTTATTTATTTGACAGAGAGAGATCACAAGTAGTCAGAGAGGCAGACAGAGGGGAAGGGGAAAGCAGGCCCCCTGCTGAGCAGAGAGCCTGATGCAGGGCTCGATCCCAGGACCCTGAGATCATTACCTGAGCTGAAGGCAGAGGCTTAACCCACTGAGCCACCCAGGCACCCTGAATCTTATTTTTTTAATCCATTCTGACAACCTATGTCTTTTGATTGGAGCATTTAGTCCATTTTACATGCCAAGCAATTATTGATAGATATGTATTCATTGGTACTGTATTACTTGTTTTGTTGTTATTTCTGGAATTTTTCTCAGATTGTTGTCTCTTATTTGCTGGTTTTCTTCAGTGATATTTTGGATTTCCTTTTTTTTTTTATTCCTTGCATGTTTATTAGTGGTTTTTGATTTGTGGTTACCATTCAGTTTGTATAATACATCTTCTGGATATAGCAGTCTATATTAAGTTGATGGCTAATTAAGTTTGGAACCATTCTTTTCTCTTCTCCTCATATTTATGTATATGTTATTATATTTTATATCCTTTTTTTGTGAGTTCCTTGACTGATTTTTTACAGAAATATTCATTTTTACTGCTTTTGTGTTTCCTGCCTTTATACCATCACTGTTGGTCTCTCCTTTCCACTCCAAAAGCCCCCTTCAATATTTCTTGCAGAGTTGGTTTAGGAGTCAAAACTCCTTTCATTTTTGCTTCTCTGGGAGACTCTATCTTTCCTTCTATTCTGAATGACAGCCTTGCTCGATAAAGTATTCTTGGCTGTAGATTTATCCCTTTCAGCACTTTTGAATATATCATGCCACTCCTATCTGTCTTGCAAAGTTTCTGTTGAAAAATATCTTGCCAGCCTTATGGGTTTTCCTTTGTAAGTTAGTGATTTTCTTTTTTTAATTATGTTCAATTAGCCAACATACAGTACATCATTAGTTTTTGATGTAGTGTTCAGTGATTCATTAATTATGTATAACACTTTGCTCATCACAGCACGTGACCTCCTTAATGCCCATTGCCTGGTTACCCCATCTCCCCACCCCCTCTCTTCTGTGAAATTTAGTTTGTTTCCCATAGTTAAGAGTCTTTCATGGTTTGTCTCCCTCTCTGATTTCTTCCCATTCAGTTTTCCCTCCCTTCCCCATCATCCTCTGCACTACTCCTTATGTTCCACATATGAAAGTAACTATATGATAATTATCTTTCTCTGATTAACTTATTTCACGTAGCATAATCCCCTCCAGTTCCATCCATGTTGATGCAAATAGTACATATTCATCCTTTCTGATGGCTGTGTAATATTCTATTGTATATATGAACCACAACTTCTTAACCCATTCATCTGTTGACGGACATCTAAACTCTTTCCATGGTTTGGCTATTGTGGACTTTGCTGCTATGAACATTGGGGGTACACGTGCCCTTTCTTTTCACTACATCTGTATCTTTGGGGTAAATACCTAGTAATCCAATTGCTGGGTCATAGGGTAGCTCTATTTTTTAACATCGTGAGGAAACTCCATATTGTTTTCCAGAGTGGCTGCACCAGCTTGCATTCCCACCAATAGAGTAAGAGGATTCCCCTCTCTCCACATCTTTGCCAACATTTGTTGTTTCCTGTCTTGTTAATTTTTATCATTCTAACTGGTGAAAGGTGGTATCTCATTGGTGTTTTGATTTGTATTTCATTGACTTCTTTTGTCTTACTGCTATTAACAAATTTTTCTTTATGACTATATATTGCAAATTTAATTACAACATGTCTTGGTGAGGGCTTGCTTTTGTTGATTTTGATGGGAGTTCTCTGTGTCTTCCTCATCTGGATGTCCATTTCCTACCCCAGATTAGCAAAGTTTTCAGCTATTATTTCTTTAAATAAATTTTCTGCCTGCTTTTCTCTCTCCTCTTCTGGGACTCCTATAATATGAATGTTATTACATTTGATGGAGTCATTGAGTTCCCTAAGTCTATTCTCATTTTGCATAATTCTTTCTTTCTTTTGGTCTGCTTCATTGCTTTCCATTACTTTGTCTTTTAGGTCATTAATTCCTTCCTCTGCTTCTTCCAGTGTGCTGTTCATTGCATCAAGTTTCTTTCTGATCTTGTTTGTTGCACTTACCTCTGACTGATTCATTTTTTAACTCTTTTGTCTCTCTGGTAAGGGTCTCATTGATATCTTTCATGCTTTTCTCAAGACCAATGAGTATCCTTATGATTGTTTTTTAAATTGTCCATCAGGCATATTACTCATTATTATTATTATTATTTTTTACTTTTACTTAGATCTCTGGCTATGGCCTTATCTTCTTTCATTTGGGATAAATTACTCTGTCTTCTCATTCTGTCTAAGTCTCTGCCTGCTTCTCTGTGTTAGAAAAGTGAGTTATGTCTGCTACTCTTGAAAGTAAAGGCCTTAGATGAAGAGGTCAGTGCCCAGGGCCTTGCACTTAAGGGAGTGCCTTTGGTGTGTGCACCATGCATTCTGGTGGTGTGTTCTGGAGTCTATCCTTCAGGTCAGTCGTCTGCAGAAGCTCTCCTTGCCTGCTTTGAACAGTGTTTGGTCCCTGGCCTAATTATGGTGAGTTTTAACTAGGTGAGTCCTGGTCTGCTTCTGAAATGAGACCTATTACTACCTGCATCAGAACTGAGGCCCTGTAAAACTCTATGTTTGGGAGACCTGGTGTGCATAGGAGTTTGTGCTTGCCTTCTGGTGGAAGGGCCTGCTATCCTGGGAGTGAAGTAGGCATGACTGTAAACGGCCATTCTAGCAGAGTGCAGGGGGTGGGGTTTAGTGTAAACAAGTTAGGTAGCCAGTGTCTGTCCTGTGCTGCTTCCTGCTTGTATTTACGCTGAGGAGTATGGGAGCAAGTGGTGCCATCCAGCTCCTTTGTTCCTGGAGATGCCTGTCCCTAAATGCTTACTCTCAGGGGCATGCACCGGGAAGAGCAAATTATCTCCCCACTTTGTGCTTTAGGGGCTCTTCAGATCACTCTTTCATCACTGGATGTCCCACAGACTGTTTTCCTGCCTTGTCTCCAAAAGCAGCACAGTGCCCTCCAGGCTCTAACCCAGCCAAGCTTCCTGACCTTTAAAACTCCAGGCTATAAGCCATGCTGGTTGCAAGGACTCATGAAATTCACCTTCGTTCATTTTCCAAGCCAGTGGCTATGGGTAAATTTCTTGTGTGTCCCCTTGTGCTTGTCTCTCTCTCTCACCTTTCTCTCTCTCACTTCTCTTTCTTTTCTCTCCTCTCACACTGGCTACCTAACTTGTTTACACTAAATCCCCACCCCTGCACTCTTGTAGAATGGCCCTTTACAGTCATGCCTACTTCACTCCCAGGATAGCATGACTCCCTCCCCTCCTCAGCAGCCAGGATCAGTTTCTCCCCTCAACCACATCTCTGCACTGTCCCTTCTTTGGTGTGGTCTCTTCTCTCCCTTAGTTGCAGAGTTCTGTCAGTCTTCAGATTGATTTCTGGGGTATTTAGAATGATTCAATAGTTATCTAGTTGTGTTTGTGGGATGAGGCAAGCCTAGGGTCCTCCTACTCAACTGCTATCTTCCTGTCTCTGTTATTTTTTCTTCAAACAAAATTTCTGCCCCATTTTCTCTCTCTTCTTGTGGGATTCCTATAATATGAATGTTATAATATGTAAATATTATTGATTGAGTTGCTGAGTTCCCTAAGTCTGTTCTCAGTTTGCATAATTTTTTTCTATTACCTGCTCATCTTAATTACTTTCCATTACTCTGTCCTCCATACCACCAGTTTGTTCTTTTGAATCCTCTAGTTTGCCATTTATTCCATTTAGTGTGGTTTTAGTTTTGTTTATTGTATTCTTCCTCTCTGATTGGTTCTTTTTTATCCTTTGTTAAGGGTCTCATTCATGTCTTTATCTCTTTTCTCAAGTTCAATGAATATCTTTATAAATCATTATTTGTATTGCCTATCAGGCAATATTACCTATTGGTCTCTTGCTGTGATTTTGTCCTGTTCTTTCATTTGTGATGTATTCCTGTTTCCTCATTTTGTCTATCTCTCTGTTTCTCTGTCTTAGGAAAGTCAGCTGTGTCTCTTGCCCTTGAAAGTAGTGACCTTGTGAAAAGAAGAAGTTTTAATGTCCCCTGTTTGCTGGAAACTGGCACTTCAGGGATGTCTCATATGCGTATTGCATGCAAACTGTTGTGGCTAAACCACTTTTGCCTTCAGTCTAGTCATCTACTGTGGCTATCTTTCCTGTTTGTTGGCAGTGTTTGGTCCTTTTATGGTTAGTGGTCCAGTTAGTGGACCAGTATGGGGCTGGTCCTTTTGTGGTTAGTGGTTCAGTTAATGGACCAGTCTGGGGCTGCTTTGGGCTTTAGTTGAGTCGAGTCAGAGCATGTGTTGTCCAGAAATGCAGTAGTACCAAACTGCCAGCTGCTTTCTGTGTTGTCTCCTGAGTAGCTTTTGTTGGTAGGAGAGGCCTGCAATTAGACCAGCTGTCTGCCCCCAACCAACTCCAGGGCTGCAATCTAACTGATGTATGTGGTTATCTTTCCCTCTCCCCAGGGCAGGACTCACTTTGGTGAGGTCCTGGCTCCTGTTGGGGCTGCTTGCACACTCTCAGGCTTATGGTCCAGATTTGAATGGGTTCTAACCAAGAGAGTATTGGAATGTGCATAGGGTAGGTGAGGTGGTGTGTGGTGTTACCAAGGTTTGTGTGCCTCAGGTCCTCTGCGGGAGGGGTTCTGTAGCACCAGAATTGAGGCAGGCCTGTCTGGAAGGGGCAGATCCACAGAAGCCAGCGTGAGGGAATAGCAGTGGGGTAGGCTGTGAGGGGGTAGGGCACAGCATAAGCAAGCTAGGTAGTGAATGTTGGTACTACACTGTTTCCTGCAGATGGCCTTGTGTTTATGTTGGTGGAGGGGGAGGGAAATTGTGTCCCTGAGCTCCTTTTTTCCTAGAGGAGTCTCCCAACGACCCCTGTCCTTCTGGGATACAGTCTTTGATTCGTAATTAACTTTCTTTCCTATGCCCCAAGCATTTTTCCAACTGCTTCTTTTATATTGTTATCTCCACAGGCTGTTCGTTGTGCTGTCTCTTTAAGGGTAGGAACTCTTACCCTCCCATCTCTCCCAGGGTCAAACCTGCTGAGTTTTAAAATTCTAGGCTTTCATTCCTGTTGGTTGTAAGAAATCACAAAATTTCACCACCACCACCCCCCACCTCGCCTGCTTTCAAAGCCAAATGTTATGGAGATTTTTCTTCCCCACGTGGGCTTCCCAGTATGATAATCTGTTTCTCTCCCTTGTCTCCACTGGTGGATCCTTCCTTCCCCCAGACAGTCCATGTTCCATTTAGCTCCTCACTGTATCTCTGCCCTTTCTACACATTTTTTTTTTTTTTTTTTGGTGGCCTCTCTTCTACATATAGTTGTAGAGTTTGTTTTGAGAGTCTTTGGGTCATTTTCTGGGGTATTTAGGATGATTTGATAGTTATCTAGTTATATCATGGGAAGGGGTGAGCTTGGGGTCTTCCTACTCTGCCATCTTCCCAGAAATCACATAATTAGATTTTAATAGCATTATTTTGTTTTCTGTTTTGTAAATGTGTTTACAGAGCAGTACATTATAGTGATTAGGCAGACAAGCTTTGTAGTTACTTAGCCTGGATTAAAAATACCAGGTCTGCTATCTACTGGCTGTGAGGTCCTGGGTAGGCTACTTAACTTCTCTGTGTCTCTTTGCTCTCAAATTAAATGGATCTAACGAAGGTGCTTTCTTAAAATAATACAAAGCACTAACAAGTACCCAATAAATGTTAGCTATTATACTTATTTTTGGCAAGTGATAATACTTTTCCATTGCAGTAGGAAATTAATTTTATGTTAAAATTTGAGAATTAAAAAAGTGGTCAATATAGAGAAAATGTTAAGTAAATACTAACATAAGTAGTTGGAGATTATAACTAAAATCTTGAAGGTGAATGAATCAACTTTGGAAAGTAGTGTGCTAGGGTATTAGTTATAAGTGAGTTAACCAGTTCTGGTTGAGCCACCAAGAGGCAGTGACTCCCAAATCAAATGCTCTGTGAAACTTCCAAAGTTTGTGACCAGCAGACTTAATATCTAGCCTGGCACTTAATAAGTACTCTATAAATATTTATTGAGTAATGAATGATTGCAGATAACTGGTACATAGACTAATAGAATTTTCTTGGCTGAAATTCAACTTTTCTATTTTACTTTCTGAAGGAAATGTTGAGCCTATTTTCAGCCACCTTGTAACCCATCTCTAAGCAGACTAAGGGTAGATTTTTCTGTTTTTTTTTTTTTTTTTTAATAATAAAATGGCAAATTTGCCAGCTGTACATTAATATTTAAAGCATATGGATTTTTTTGCAAACAATAGCCATAGACTATTACTGCAGGCTCTCACTAGAGAGCTTTGTCCTGAAATTGCTGGCATAATTTTAGCTGAAATCATTAAGGTTTGAAGAAGATGGGCCAAAGGACATGCTTTCTGCCTTTCTATGAATTCCAGGTTCTAGTCTCAGACCAGATAAAACCAACAGATGAATATTTATCTGAACCTCATTCCTTATTATCCTGAATGTATGCTTCATTGAGGTTTTGTTGTTGTTGTTGTTATACCTCTGGAGTTAATTGGACATGATTTTATTATAGGGAATGCTATTGACTATTTTATAAAACCATTCCCCAAGACACCATTTCACTGTGAAATATCTATTACATAAGAATTTATTATATAAATTCCCTTTAGAAGATGAATTAGATCCTTCCTTTTATTATAAAATAAAATTCATTTGAAGACTCATTGAGTCTCTCTTTACCTTTTTAAGTGATGGGAATCTTGGAACTAAAATTAATATTCTTTTACAGAAACATAGATTTTTAAGGAATTACATGCTTCCTATCACTATGACTTCTATTTAGAAATTTTATTTTAATAAAATATTTCATAGGTGTCTTATTATAAGCCATCTATATTCCTATTTGGAAGCAGAAAGTACAAGGAGGCAGTTTAGATGGTCATAAAAAGTATACATGGTCAAGTTGTCTGTGCTCAGATAGTGGCTCCATTGTGTTCCAGCTGTGTTATTTTATCAGTCACTTAATCTTTCTGTGCCTCATTTTCTCATCAGTTGAGTGGGAATAATAACAGACAACATCTCATAAGTTTGTTGAGATGATTAAATGAATTAGTATAGTGCCTGGCAAATCATAACTGAAAACAAATGCTAGCTGTTTTTCATAAGCAAGAAGTGTAATAAATTAAATAAACAGTATTTAACCATTATGAAAAGTAAACTGATAAAGAATTGAAATAGTCAAAAATTAAATGTGCAATTTTTTTTTCACTTCCAAAACCAGAGTAGCAATTATTTATAGGATTGTGATTTGCCAAAGCAGATATGCAGTAAGTGAGGGTATTTTGGGAATAATTTTCACTCAACTTTTAATTTATTCAATGTTCCAAAATGTTCATGTTCCACATGTTGCTCTGGGCCCTGGTGATTCAGAAATAGAGTCCTAACCCAATGGAAATTAACATCTAGGTTTAAGAAGGTATTAAGGGAAGAAGGCCAATTTCAAGGGTAAAAGAGAATCTATACCACAGAGGATGATAACATGTAATAATTACAAAGGAAAGTATTTGAGTTCTAATTTTTAAAATTAGAACATCTGGCGCTCCTGGATGGCTCAGTTGGTTAAGCAACTGCCTTCGGCTCAGGTCACGATCCTGGAGTCTCGGGATGGAGTCCTGCATCAGGCTCCCTGCTTGGCAATGAGACTGCTTCTCCCTCTGACCCTCCCCCTTCTCATGCTCTCTCTCTCTCGCTCTCATTTTCTCTCTCAAATAAATAAATAAAATCTTAAAAGAAAATAATTTGAAATTAGAACATCCACTTTCAGCCAAGAGAAATAATAAGGAACCAGAATTATGCTCTTGACTTTAACAACTAAAATTCTAGACAAAATATAGATAGGTTTATGATCTTAGACAACAGGCAGCAGAGGACTGTGATCACTGAAAAAAGGGAAACAAATATCTTCAACTTATTGCCTGGAAGTAGTTTTGAGGTCACAGCCCATGTACAGGATACTACAGGAGTGTATAGTAAAGGGATCTATTTTTTCCCCCTGGGAATAATAAAAGGTCTTCTTGAGGAAGTGATATTTATTTCAAGACCTAAGAGATTAATTTATTCATTCAACAAATATTTACTAAGCATCTATCATGTGCATAGTTCTGGGTGTTAGGTGGCAGGCTGAACAAAACACAAGGTAGGTAGCTTGTTCTCATGGACTTTTTTCCTGGTGGATGAATAAGAGATAAGTAGGTCAGGTTGGTTAGGGATGATGAAATGTTCCAAACTGAAGGAGAAGGTTCAATGATCCAGAAGTGAGAAAGATCCTAGTATGTCTAAGCAAATAAGCATTTAGTTTGATTATAATGGAAAAGGAGGTAGTTGACAGATGAGAAGCTAGGATGATGCTAGAGAGTGATGCAGAGATCAGAGAATGCAGAGGATTGTGGGTCATGTTAAGAATGATGCTTTATCCCAGCAATAATGCGAGACCACTGCTGTTTTTTTAAGCAAAGAAGAGATTGAATCAATTTTATATTATTGAAAGATAATCCTGCTCTAAGCCAAGAATGAATTGGAATGAGTAAGTGGCAGGGAGATCAGTTAGGAGATTAATGCAGATGCCCCATGAATAAATGGATTCTCATTACATTATGACAGTGGGAGGGAAAGAAGTAGATGAGTGAGATAGATGTCTGGAGAGCGAGGAAAGGAGAGAGCGAGAAAGGGATGATTTCCCTGTTTCTGTCTTCAGCAACTGGAAGAATGCTTTAGTCCTTTACTGAAGAGACAATTCTGAGGAAGAAATATATTTGAGGGATGGCAAGATAAGTTCAACTTTTGACGTATTGCATTTGAGCTGCCAATGGAATATCCACGTGGAGTTGTCAAAGTAATGAATACACATTTCTGGAGCTCAAGTGCTAGCAAGATATGGGAGGTTTCTGCATGTAAATAGTAATAGAAGTCATGGATGTTGGTAAAAGTAGCCCTTTCTCCCACAATGTGCCTGAGCATTTTCTGTTTATTTTTGTTCTTGTTTACTTCTCTCTGTGTTTAGTAGTTGTTTTAAGGTGTTCTACACACATCTGTTTCCTTAGTCTTTGATTTCCTCTAGAGTACTTCTTCCTTGCTTCTGTTATAAACTTCTATAAATAATGCATGTACTGTGAACATTTTAAATAGACAAATCAGGAAGAATTATTCCTGTTCCAACCAGTGACTGTTAAGGACGCACATTTCTCTCTAACAGGTATATCATTCCACATTTGAGGCAGTGGGTTTCTTAGGAATTACAGAAATTTTGAAGGATTTTTTCCTTCTACTATGATGTGTATCCTGGCAAAATAAATACACATTCCCTTATTGATTCAGGCAGCCAGGAATGTAGAGCTCTGGGAAATCCCTGAAGTAATGAGCTCTGCAGTGTAAAGACCCATGTGAATCATTTTCAGGCACAAGTTGATTGAGCTTGTCCCCAAATTGGCAATGGCTTTATGGAGTAAACATCTGTGGCCTGGTGTAGAGCTGACAATTGTTGAGTTAATAGTGAAGAACAGTTGTAGCTCCATATGTGTGCATGCCTGTGTGTGTGTGCACACAGAGGCCCACGTATGCATCTGTATGTGTGTATAAGATGCATTTCTGCAGAATTCTATTATTCTATTCCAACAGGGAACATGAGTTTTACATTATGGTTGTTTGCCTTCCTGTACACGATTTTGCCTTCAGTCTTTCTCTTGCTGAAGCTGTAGTGCTGGTCTACTCTGATGTTTCTTCAGTGCAGCTGGAGGCATGTCTTTTGGCAAGATTCTGTGTTTATTATAATCTCTGTGATGTGCAAAAGTAAATTTCTTCTTTAACTTTCTCTTTAAATACTTAGAATTATGAATGTGGTTTTAATTAAGAATTTCAAATAGAAACATTTCCTTTTTCTTAGGATGGTTTTCAGTTAGAATATTTTAGGGGTTTGAGAAATACCAGATCCCCAATTCACAAAGTGAAAAAAAAAATCCATACCAAAAAAAAAAAAAAATCATCGGTTGCTTCAAGCTGCTATGGTGTGGCTAAGGTTATAGGGCATGGATTTGGGTCACAGTCACAACTAAGTAACGTTTTTGCCCCTGTAAATGTCTACAACTTATTGACAGATTTGGGAAATCTTCCCTACATAAATATGGTGACTGTTTTTCCTTTATATAAACTCATGTCTGTTAGGCCCAAGTCTTATGCCAGGCATGACTTTTCAGATCAGGTATTGTGTTTTCTTCTTACAAGCTCATGACCTTGGTAAGTCAATTAGCCTTTGTGAACCTCAGGAGTTTCATATGCATAAATCACATGTTCCGCTCTTACCAGATACAAAATGAATATTCAAAATTAAATAACTCTATATACCGTGCTTCCTTTTGATTATTAAATCTATTTATCTATCTACCTGTCTATCTATAAACGTGCATGTAATTCCAAGGAAATAAGATACAGAGCTATTATAGAACCTGAATAACAGTTGTTACCTCTAGGGTTTGGGTAGAGGTAAGAGGGAGACTTTATATTTTTACTATATATCCTTTGTACCATTGATTTTTCCCCCATGTTCAAGTATCACTTTTTATAAAAACACCAAGGCAAAATCAGTATGAATACAAGCTCCTGTCCTGTGAATTGTGAGAAAAATGTTCTATTCTTAGAGTTTGCCTTTTCAGATATTCCCAAGTTTGCCTTGCCAGTCCTAAGTGGTCAATCCTCTTTACTGTCATCAGAAAGTCTACCATGCTAGGTAAGGATTTGTACCCTGCTATTGTTGCTACTCTCATTATCCCATAGTTTTCTCCTTTATTCAAGGGTAGCTTATAGGACCCACTGTTCCTGCCCAGAAACATAACTTTGTTTGCTTCCAGATTTGGGCCTCCACCCTTCTCTCCCCACAGTCTCATGGCTTCAGCACAGGCTGTGAGCAGCTGCTCAGGAAGAACACAGTAAGAATGATGAAGTCATAGAATTGCTAGTATTTTCAGAAGGTCTACTCATGCAGGAAGCTGTCAGCTCTGTTTTTATGGGTAGGGATTCCACAGCTTCCCTGGGTAGATTCAGTCCAGTTGGGTCCTTCTCTCTTATGTTCTCAGTATAAAATTTCCCTCAATGACTTGGATGAAGATAGAAAGTGTATGTGTGCCATTAAGGTGATAAAATCAGGATCTAAAAATATCTGAATAGGCTGCAACTAAATATAACAAGATGGACTTAAGTATACATATAGCCAAATTATTTATCAGTTAATGGGAAGAGATGTTTGAGAATCAGTCTGTATGAAAAATGGGATTTTAGGTGAAAGTGATGGGGTACCAAAAATGCTAATGCCTCGGCTGTCTTAAAGTAGGAAAAGTACCTACGATGAGAACTGATAATCTCTTCTATCAGATCAGATGCTTTCTGCATCAGCATCTTATTATTGAAAGGAACAGTAACAAATTGCATTTGTAGCAGAGTGACAAAAATGGAGAAGAACTTGAATCATTGATAATGCTTAATTGTAACTAGCATTTGTCTACCAGTTTCTATGTATCCAAAATTCTGTTAAGAGCTTGCATTAGCTTTTGCTGCATTAACTGTAGTAGATTAGATTATTGTTTCATAAATACTCATTCCTCCCTCTCCCAAATCCATTAGGAGAATAAATTTGCTTCCCCTCCTCTTGACTTTGGATTTGGGCACATGATTTTCTTTGACCAATGGTCAGCTAGTAGATGTGACAGGCAAAAGCCCAGGTTTTTGCATGTATTTTCTTAGTTGGGTTTGCCCTCTTAGACTCCTACTTGTTACCATGAGATGAACATGCCTTGGGTAGTTGCTGGTCTAAGGAGGATAGGACTTATTTGGAGCAGGCTCATACCCAATATTCAGTTTTTGGAACAAATCACAGCCAGGACCAGCATAGACCAGCTGAACTCCAGTCAACCTATAGACAAAAGAGCTAGAAATAAATGCTTATTGTTGTATGCTATTGAGTTTTGATGTGATTTGTTATGCAACATTATTGTGACAATAGGTGATCAGTACTGTAACAGACAAGCTCAAAGTCTCAATGACTTATACCAAAAAAAATTTTTTCCCTGTTCAAAGGCTATGAAACAGTTGTGGTTCTACTAGACTTGGCTGAGATAGGTGAGGCTTGGCTTCTGACTGCAGGTTGGGTTCAAGTTTGTTGTGTGTGTTTTCTTAGTTTTCTTGGACAAGTGACTCCCTGGAGGGCATATTCTTCATATAGAATATCATCACAGCACAATAAAGCAAGCAGACCATGCAAGCATGTTTAAAGTTCTGATGATGTCACTTCTGCTAACATTACATTGGCTAAAGCAAATCATTTGGCTAAACCCATTATCAATGGGACAAGGAAGTATGCTTCACCATAATGGTAGTCCCTGCACACATGGAAAAGAGCATGAATATATACTTTGAACACAGGGATGGAAGGTATGAAATTTGGGAACAATGATTGTCCAATCTACCCTAGTGCTTGATACATAATTTATTTCAATCTTTATGACGGTATGGTGGAATCAATACCATTCCCATTTATCTTTCACAAATGGGGAAACTGAGGTACAAAAATGGTATTAAGTATTCAAATATCACACAGTCAGTTGGTTGTGGTTATGGGATTTGAACCTTTGGAGTATGATGCCAAAGACTGTATTCTTTACTACTATAATTTACCTCCTCCCAAACATGTCATATAAGCAACATCTAAAAAATTAAAGCTGCGTTGCTTGGAGAGGAGAAGCCATGTGTTCACCATCTTCCTAACTCTGAAGGGTTATCATATGGAAGGGGGAGATAAGAAACATGTTTTGTTAAAATGTAGTACCCTTGGTAGGGATAGTGGGCAGAGAGATCAAAAGGACGTAAAGTTTGACACAATTAAAGAAATTCTTTTTAACAGTCAAAAGTTCTCAAAGAGGGAATGTATCCAAGTGAATACCTAGGTTACCACAATGCAAGGATGTTATACAGAAGATTCCAGTATGATATGGAGAATCAGTTTAGCTTGAGTTGAGCCAAAAAATTCTATAATCCTATAAAATATAAATTGTTCTAAAAATAGATACTTATTCTCAGTTAGTAAAACTGTAACCAGTAAAATAAAGCAGAGATTTCTGATGTTTAAAATGACTAGACATTTTTTAGAGATAGCTAATAATTAAGAATTTTATGTCATTCATAGCTGAGTCAGCTATTCCCCATTCTATAATATTCCATATGTGGGCAAGGGAGAACTTAGACATGGGTTATTTATGACCATGAGGTGTAAAGATAATCATTAAACTTCAGTTTATCAAAGTCACTAACTTACCTCCTTCTCCCACTCTGGAGCTAAGTTTCTTCTTACACTATGTCAAATGGGTGATGTTAGACTACATATGCTCTAAAAATTTTTAACAGGTCTCTGATAGTTAGTGATTCTACATATTAAGTATGAAGAATTTAAGGATTATTATTTGCTTATTTTATTTATTTTTTATTTTTTATTTGCTTATTTTAAAAATAAAAGTAATCTGATACATACAAAATTTATATTGTTGTTCTTTTTTTTTTTTTAATAACCCTATTTATACCCAGGCATCTAGGAGAACATAAAGTATGCAAACAAACGGTGATTTTTTGTCTTTCTAGATGATACACAGCAATCTATCTTTTCTCCTTTTCTTCTCTTTTCTGTTCATCTCTCTTCTCATTGGATTTTGTGACAAACTTTTAATTTTAAAGTTGATAATTAAAATTTAAAACTCACAATAAAAATAGCTTTTAAAGTTTCCACTATCGGGGCACCTGGGTGGCTCAGTGAGTTAAGCCTCTGCCTTCGGCTCAGGTCATGATCCCAGAGTCCTGGGATGGGATTGAGCCCCGCATCGGGCTCTCTGTTCAGCAGGGAGCCTGCTTCCTTCTCTCTCTCTGCCTGCCTCTCTGCCTACTTGTGATCTCTGTCTGACAAATAAATAAATAAAATCTTTAAAAAATAAATAAAATAAAGTTTCTACTATCAGCTTCAACTTTAAGAGAATATTTTTTAACAATGAAATATGATAAGACGTGTCTGATAGAAAGTTACAAATTCTTATGGAATTCTTTCCCAGAAGGATGTTCTGTGATTTGATGAACTATAATTTGTTGACCAGGTTGCATGCTAATGTCCTCCTGGGTTGATGCCATATGAAATTTCCACTATTGCAGTCTTTTACATATGCATGTAACAGAGGTTGTCAGCTGAAAGTCAAAGACAAAAAACAAAAACAAAAATACTTGGTGGCAACAAAAGCACCACCTCATATTTTATATGTTCCAGGAGAGAGGTCAAGGGACCAGCCAGCATGATGACATTTGAACCTTCTGTTTCTGCTGAATGTGTTGGTTAGATTAGAATAGAAATATCCATCTCTTTCAGCAGATGTGTCTTGGTATGCTTAAGTGACATGTTCTATCACAAAAATGTTCTTGCTACAACAAATTACGAGAGGGATAGTTTCCTGAAGTCCTTATATATTTAAAAATATGTAATTTAGCTATAACTTCCCATAGAAATAAATGTGAAGCTTTGTAACCATTACAGAAAATTTTGGACTTTAATGATGCTTTCTGATCTCCTAGTCTTATCTCAACATAGTGGAAGTAACTTGGGAGAAACTGCACTTTCCTAAATTAGCAGCATGACATACTGTGGTGGTTCTCAGGCATTCTTCATGGCATTTTATCAGATCTAATTTTCTTGATTATACTGTTAAGCCTAAGTTCCACTACTGAGTACCTGACAGGATAGGATTGTTATAAATAAAGATTATTTTAAATTGAAGAGATTGTCACTGTGAAAATAACTGCACAATAGTTACCAAAGCATCTTGCCCAAATTTAATGCACATAAGCAATATAGTTCTTACCTTATTGATATCAGTGACTGGTCTGTTTATCAGTTTGAATGACACCAGTATGGGGCAAATTTTAGAATTCACTTGGCCTGCTACCTTTGAAATTTCTTAACTTTTTTTTCCAAATTTTGCACATAAACAGGTTTATTTCTATGTTTTTCCCTTTTCTTTTTTCTTTTCAAGTAGGCTCCATGCCCATTGTGGAGCCCAATACAGGGCTTGAATTCATGGCCCTGAAATCAAGACCTGAGCTGAGATTAAGAGTCAGACACAGGACACCTGGGTGGCTCAGTCAGTTAAGTGTCTGCCTTCGGATCAAGTCATGATCCCAGGGTCCTGGGATCAAGTCCCACATTGGGTTTCTTGTTCAGTGGGGAGCCTGTTTCTCCCTCTGCCTGTTGCTCCTGCCTGCTTATGTTCTCTCTGTCTCTGACAAATAAATAAACTCTTAAAAAAATCAGATGCTTAACCAACTGAGCCACCAGGCACCCCTCTATTTTTATATCAAAATTTTTTCAGATTTTAATAATTCAGAATACAATGGCACTGTGCCTACATGCTGCTCATAAATGTATGTTTCCAGTAGTCAGACTGGGATTCTTTGCTGGATGATCTTTTTAAGAGGTAGAAAAGGGACTTGAGGTTTGCTACCCTGTGTTTCACATGATATGCTCTAATCTCAGAGAGAAGGTGAGTACATTTATACTTGCAGAGAGAACAACACAAAAAACTGTATTGTAACAGACAAATGGATTCAGTTGATCATCCAGCCCATACAAATGCACATACTGGTTCCTTCTTGCTGAAATGAAATACTGATGAACACTATCTTTCAAATGAAGGTGTGGAGGCAGTGATGTGGCATCTTTCACCTAATGTAAAAAACTAGAAGGAGGGTCACTCCTACTCTAACAACAACAACAAAAAACCCAGATAATATAAAATGTCATAACTTTTATTGAAACTATCAGTGAGCTGAGGTTGTAAGGAAACCATCTAGCCTGAAATCCAAGTAAAGGCAAGTACCTCCAAGAGAGCACTGGGTTACATGTAGCAGAGCACAGAAAGAATATGGGGCCATCATCAAATGGGTAAGATGAATTCAGGTGAGATTTTTAATAAATTGTTAAGTACTGAATATAGGCTAGTATGAAAGTATAGAACCTATGGGAGCTTCAGACTTAAGGAGAGTTCAGACCCACTTGCCAGCTCTTCTCCATAGATCTCTCCTGCATTCTCACAAGAAAGACTAGAAGTGTAATGAAAAAGAGGCTGAAGGAGTAGACTGACTGCCACTACAGGAAAGACAAAAATTTCCAGCTGGACCTTTTCCTCCTAAGGAACAGAAACTATAAGTCACTGAGAGAAGGGCAGCAACAGGCATAGGACAATTGTAGCTGGCAAAAGGGAAAAGGAAAAATATTTCCATTCCCATGTGTAGAGAAAAAAACTATCTTGGGCCCAGACCAACTAGGGAAAGTCAGGATTACTGAAAAATCCCTGCCTCCAAGACGCCTAACACAGGGCTTGCCTAAGAATGAAGACAATAGAGAATCCTACTCCCAGCCTCCTATCATCAGGGTTGCTGCACTGATTATTGAGTAATAATCAATAGCAATTTGTTAATGGGGTGGGGTGGGGTAAGGGGAAGTTTACTTAAGAGGTTTAACAGAGACTCTCTCTGAAGCATTAGAGCACAAGGAAAGCTTAAAGACATGGGTGGAGCAAGAACTTCAGGAAAAATTCTCCAGCATATAAACCCAATCCAAACATAAGGTCAGGCTGGAGTGGTTTGAAGCTGGTGTCACCTGGAGAGTAACCACCACCACAGCAAAAACTGTAATTCAACTCAGTTCCTTACTAAATTGATTCACCCCAACCAATAACCTAGCAAAGAAATACATGCCAATTTCCAAGCATAAATACTGTATACTTTAGTGTCTATAATTCTATACACATTGCCTGGAATTCAGTCAAATTTTATGATATACACACATAAGCAAGGACCAAACAATTTTCTGTCAAGAAACAAAAGAGTTAGCAGAACAAGATTCGGAGATGACCCAGATATTTGAACCATGAGGCAGGGGATTTAAAGTAACTAAAATTAAAATGTTTAAGACTTGACTGGAAATTGTAAGCAGTATTAAACAGGGGAATTTCAGCAGAGATAGAAACTGAATAGTTAAATGGAAATATTAGAAATTTAAAAAGAAAAATATGGTAACAGAGATGAAAAAATGCCTTTGATGGATTTTTCTCACAGGCAATAAAAGAACTAGTGAACTTGAAGATATATCATTAGTAATTACCCAAACTGAAACATAAAGAGAGTTGTTTTTTAAATGAAAATAAAGCAGAGCAGGGGCGCCTGGGTATCTCAGTTGGTTAAACATCTAAATCTTGATTTCAGCTCAGGTCATGATCTCAGTCAGGGTCATAGGATCAAGCACTGTGTTGGGATCCACACTGGGTGTGGAACTGGCTTGGGATTCTTTCTCTCCCTCTCTCTTCAGCCTCTCCCTGCCTCATGCACACACACTCTCTAAAAAAATTAAAGCACAGCAGGAAGGTGGAAGAGTAGAAGGACACTAAACTTGCTTCAAACCATGAGTACAACTAGATAACAGTCATATCAGTGTAAATAATCCAGAAAATACCTGAGGACTGGTAGAAAAAAACTCACTAGAGCTAAACATAAAGAAGAGGCCACATCAAAGAAGGTAGAAAGGGTAAAGACAGGATCAAGAGTTAAATGGATTTGTGTACTGTTCACAGTAAAAAAGGATGCCATGGGCATGGAGAGGGCAGAGAAACAGAAAGTAGAGACTTTCACACAAGGGAGCCTGCATGGGGAAGACAAATCCCTATAACATTTGGCTCTGAAAACCAGAGGGGCCTAGTTCATGAGTTCTTAACGATGAGCAATACTTAAGGCCTGGAACTTTAAAAACCAGCAAACTAATGTGAGAGGCTGAGAGGAAACAGAGTCCCCTTCTTTAAAGAGACAGCACAGCCAACAGTCGTATGGAGATATAGCATAGAAAGCAGCAGTTCGAAAAATGCTAGGGGTATACAGGAGAGATTTGTTTACTATTCTCAGAACATGTACTGGAGGGACAGGGGCCCTTGGGAGACTTCTCTGGGAACAAAGGACATGGTGGGCACCATTTCCTTCCCCCACACCAAAGCATAAGCACACAGATACCAGAGGGAATCAGTGCTATTCCAATACTTGACACCAAACATGCAAACAGTGCCTCTCACCCATTTGTTCTCCTGAAGACACTCCCCCTCCAGCAGGCCACAGCTCCAAGTCCCTTCCCACAGCAGACCCATGCAAACCTTGCTAATACCACAACATATTTCTGCCAATCTGCCCCCTTCAACCCAGCAACAGCAAATCCTCTTCTAATCGCACTACAAATTTGGCTCCTATGTTCTCCCACAGTTCATTGCTGCTGCATCTCTGGCAACACCTCATCTGACGCAAGCTTGAAACAGCCCCAGACTGACTGCTAACAACACAGGAACTTAACCCTGCCCACAGACAAAGAGAGCCATTGCAAATGACTTAACTGAAGGCAGAAGGGGTTCAGCTACAATAGCAGGGTACATGAAGTACACATAGAAGACACCACTGAATCACCAGGTTCCAGTGAATAGGGGATACTGCACTGCAGGGCACTACAGGACCTCTTCTTCATAAGGCCACTACTTGCAAGAGCAGGAGATGTAGCTGACTTTCCTGACACATCGAGATGCAGAGAGTTAGACAAAAATGAGGAGACAGGAATATGTCCCAAATAAAAGAAGAATGCAAATATCACAGCAAGAAACCTAAACAAAATGGAGATGATAATATGCATGGTAGAGAATTTAAAGTAAATGTCATAAACATACTCAGTGGACTTCTCAAGAGTGGAGGATCTCAGTGAGACCTTAGCAAAGAGATGGAAAACATAAAAAAAGAACAAACCAGTGATGGAGAACTCAATAAATGAAATTAAAAATACACTAGGTGGAATTAGTAGTAGACCAGAGGAAGCAGTAAATGGATGGGGACTTGGAGGGCAGAGTGATGAAAAGTAATCAAGGTGAATAGGAGAAAGAAAAATGAAAATATACTTAGGAAAGTGAGCAGCACAATCAAGCATAATAAGATTCTCACATTATAGAGATCCGAGAAGGAGGGGAGAAAAGGGGGCAGAGAATTCATGTGAAGAAATAATAGCTGAAAACGTCCCAAATCTGGAGCAGAAAGCAGGAATCTAGGTCTAGGAGACACAGAGAGCCCCCAACAAAGTCAACCCTAGGAGGTTCTCACTAAGACACATATAATTAAAATGGCAAAAAGTAGTGATAAAGAGAATTTTTAAAGCAGCAAGAGGAAAGGAAACGGTTACAAGGGAAACCACCTAAGGGTGTCAGATGATTTTTTAGCAGAAACTTTGAAGGCCAGAAAGGAGTAGCATGATACATTCAAAGCATGGGCAGTAAAAGAAACCTGCCACCAACAATGCTCTATCCAGCTAGGCTATCATTCAGAAAAGAAGGAAAAAGTGACCAGTTTTCCAGACAAACAAAAGTTAAAGGAATTCATGACACTAAACCAGCCTTGCACAAAATGTTAAAGGGATCTTTGAGTGGAAAGAAAAGACCATACGTAGGAGTAAGAAAGGAAACACAAACACAAAACACAAAAAGGAAAGCAGTAAAAATAAGTGTATCCACAGTGCCAATCAGCAGGCGCCCAACATTTTTCTTCCTTGCATGAATGCTAAGTGAAAATGATTTTACAACTCAAGTATGGATCCATTTCAGGGATGAACACCCATTACCAAGCTCAGAATGTACACAAAGTAATGTATAAACCTAGAAATCTGGCCCATTTTGTATGTGACCCCAGCAAGTTCCACAGAAGGCAGAGTCTGTTCCCTGCTGTATCACTAGTGCTGGTTCAGTGCGCAGGAAGTTAGGGGCTTAGCAAGTATTTGAATACATGACTTATTCCCTGTCCGTTCTCTCTCTGTAAATATAATACCACCTACCTCGTTGATTGTTTTGAAAATTTTGAGAATGTTCTAAGCACTTACCATGGTATTTGCCACAAAGTGAGCATTCAGTAAATTTCTTATTTTTGATAAGAAATTTGATTTCATCTCAGATTAGATATCTGCTTTTATTTTATTTTTATTTCACCTTTGTGAAATGAAACAACAATGATAGTTGTAACAATTATTTGTTTTACCCCTCCTCCATTTGGGGGGGATTAGTTTGAAATACAAAAATGTAACAATGCTCAATGTGTGAAGTGCTTGTGCCATATGACACAATGAAGGAGGTAGACTTACAGAATGACTGTGTAACACAAGGCTGCTTATGGAGCTATCAGAGAAGGCATAGCGTAGGGCTGAGAGCATCCTAAAAAGGGGGAAGTTCAGCTGGCCAGAGAGTAAAATGACTGTTTGCTAACAAACTGATGCTTGTGATGAGCAGGAACGCAGTAGGAAGTATTCCTGAATCATAAAAGTTATGGTTTAAAAAGTGGTAGAATTTCTTAAAAGTTACGTATAAATTGTGTTTTCATTACCTCATATTCTAATTCTTTGAAAATGTATAATCTGTTTAAAGTGTCACATGACAACTCAGAATTAAATCAGAATGTTTAATTAGAATATTCTGTTCTTTAAACTATTGTAGATAAACACATTTTATCTGTGTTTATCATTTATCACTTTTATTTATTATTTTTTATTTCATTTTATCAGTGTGTTACCAAGAATAGTACAGTTCTGCCAAATGACAGCCTTTTACTGTATAAAAATTAAAACTAAAAATTAACTACTGTTTATTTTTTAATGCATTTTATGAGATGTAAAAAAGATCTTGAAAATTAATAGAAAAGTAAAGCACTGACAGACACTTTTTGTCTTTTATAAGGAAATAAACTTTTCTCTCCTAGTATAGTCTTTAGTTGGTACTTATTTAAAAATACAGGTAAGAACAGAGCACAGCTAATTCCTTACTGTACCGGGTTTGTACGCCTTCATTGTTGTGTCGAACCAACTGTCCATCCAGCCTCACTGTGGAAATGGTTAAGTTACGGTTTATCCACATGATGGAAGATTTTGAAGCCATAAAAATGTTTACAATTGGGGAGGGTAAGTGCTATCGTGAGTGCTGTGAAGTGTGGAAACCTGGCGATTCACAGACCTGTACCCCTGGGGATAAAAATACATTATATGTTTATTAAAAAAAAAAATTTGGAAGGGGAGGCGAACCATAAGAGACTATGGACTCTGAAAAACAACCTGAGGGTTTGAAGGGTCAGGGGTGGGAGGTTGGGGGAACAGGTGGTGGGTAATGGGGAGGGCACGTTTTGCATGGAGCACTGGGTGTTGTGCAAAAAGAATGAATACTGTTACGCTGAAAAAGTAAATAAAATGGGAAAAAAATGTTTACAATAGGAAATGCTTATTATAAATGAAAAGAACAAACTAAAGTATTTATAACATAATCAAACTACATGTTTAAAAAATGAATAATAAAGGCCCAAGAGGAAAAAAAATAAGCGTATCTATAAAAAAAAACTCTCAAGTCAAAATAAAAAGATATAAAGTATGACACCATATACCTAAAATATTGGTGGAGAGAAATAAAGAATGGGTTCAAACTTAAGCAACCATCAACTTAATATAGACTGATATATGCATAAGGTGTTATATACAAACCTAATGGTAACCACATATCAAAACCCTGTAATAGATATGCAAAAGTAAAAGAAAATGGAATCCAAGGTTATCATTAAAGAAAGCCAACTTATCCTGAGAGAAGAGAGCAAGGGAAATATGGAACAGAGCAGAACTACAAAAACAACCATAAAACAAGTAACAAAGTAGCAATAAATACATATCAATAATTACTTTGAATGTAAATGGAATAAATGTTCCAATTAAAAGATATAGGATGATGGAGTAGATAAAAAAAAAAAGACCTATATATATGCTGCATACAAGAGACTCAGTTAAGAGATTCACACAAAGGCAAATGCAGATTGAAAGTGGGGGGATGTTGTATGAAAGTGTTAAATCACTATATTCTACACCTGAAACTAATATTATACTGTATGTTAACTAGCTGGAATATAAATAAAACCTAAACAAAGAAAAAAGAGAAAGTAAAGGGATGGAGAAACATTTTTCATGCAGATGAAAGTGAAAGGCAAACTGGGGTAGCAATCTTACATCAGACAAAACAGACTTTAAAACAGTAATTGCCAGCATACACTATATAATCATTAAGGGGATCCAACAAGAAGATAAAACCATGGTAAATATTTATGCACCCAATATGGGAGCATACAATACATAAAATAATTAATAACAAATATAAAGGGGGTAACCTACAACAATAGTAGAGGACTTTAATATCTCACTTACATCAATGGTTAGATCATAGAACCAGAAATTCAATAAGGAAACAGTAGCTTTGAATGACACATAGGCCCAGATGGATTTAACAGATATATTCAGAACACTTCCTCCTAGAACAGTAGAATATACATTTTTCTCAAGGACTCATTGAACATTCTCCAGAATAGGTCACATATTAGGACACAAAACAAGTTAACAAATTCCAGAAGATCAAAGTCATACCATACATCTTTTCCAGCTACAGTACTATGAAACTAGAAATTGACCACGAGAATAAATCTGGAAAAAACACAAATACATTAAGATTAAATAAAATGCTACTGACAATCAGTGAGCAAACCTGGAAGTCAAAGAGGAAGTAAAAAAATACATGGAGACAAATTTGTGAAGCATAACAAAGAACATGGAGGACATGGGGAGATGGAGAGGAGAGGGAGTTGTGGGAAATTGGGAGGGGAGATGAACCATGAGAGACTATGGACTCTGAAAAACAACCTGAGGGTTTTGAAGGGGTGGGTGGTGGGAGGTTGGGGAACCAGGTGGAGGGTAATAGAGAGGGCACATACTGCATGGAGCACTGGGTGTGGTGCAAAAACAATGAGTACTGTTATGCTGAAAATAAATAAATAAATTTAAAAAAAAAACCCCACAGTGGTCTAAAACTTTTGGGATGCAGCTAAAGTGGTTCTAAGAGGGAAGTTTATAGTGATACAGATCTACCTCAAGAAGGAAGATAGATCTCAAGTAAGCAATCTAACTTTACACCTAAGGGAGAGAGAGAAAGAACAACAAAGAAAGCCTAAAGCCAATGGAAGGAAGGAAATAATAAAGATTAAAGCAGAAAAAATAAATGATTTAGAAACAAACAAACAAAAAAACAATAGAACTGATCAATAAAACTGGTAGCCAGTTCTTTGAAAAGATCAACAAAATTGAGAAATCTATAGTCAGACTCATCAAACAAAACAAGAGAGAGAGGCCTCACATAAAATCAGAAGTGAAAAAAGAGGAAGAACAACTGACACTACAGAAATACAAATGATTGTAATAGAATATTATGAAAAATTATATGTCAACACACTGGGCAACCTAGAAGAAATAGATAAATTCCGAGAAACATAAAACCTTGCAAAACTGAAGTAGGAAGAAAGAGAAAATTTGAACAGACCAATTACCAGCAAGGGAACTGAATCAATAATAAAAAATCTCCCAAGAAACAAAAGTTCAGGACTAGATGACTCACAGAGTTAACATATTCTTCTCAATCTATCCCAAAAACTAGAAGAGGGAAAACAAAACAAGACAAAAAACCCAAAACTTCCAAGTTCATTCTATGAGGCCAGGATTACTCTAGTACAAAAACCAGATAAAGAGCCTATAAAAAAGAACTACAGACCAGTATGTCTGATGAACATAGATACAAAAATCCTCAAAAAAATATTAGCAAACCAGATCCAACAATACATTAAAAAAAAAAAACAAAAACCATTCACCATGATCAAGTTCGGTTTATTCCTAGGGTGCAGGGTGATCCAGTGTTTGCAAATCAATAAATGTGATATATCACTTCAATAAGAGGGAGGGTAAAAACCATGCTATCATATCAAAAGATGCAGAAAAAAAAATTTGACAAAGTACAGCATACGTTCATGATAAAATCCCTCAACAAGAAGGTTTAGAGGGAGCATACCTCAACATAATGAAAACCATATATGAAAAACCCACAACTAACACCATATTTAGTGTGGAAAAACTGAGAGCTTTTCCCCTAATGTCAAGAGCAAGACAAGGATGTTCACTCTTACCACTTTATTTCAACATAGTACTGGAAGCCCTAGCCATGGCAATCAGACATAAGTAAATAAGTAAATAAATAAATAAATGACATCCAAATTGAAAAGGAAGAACTAAAACTTTCACTATTTGCAGATGAGATGATACTATATATAGAAACCCTAAGGTCGCCATCAAAATTGCTAGAAATAACACATGAATTCAGTAAGTTTGCAGAATGCAAAAGTACTGTACAGATATCCCTTGCATTTCTATACACTAATAAGTAGTAGAAAGAAATTAGGAAACAATCCCATGTACAAATGCACCAAAAAGAATAAAACAGAAATAAATTTAATCATGGAGGCAAAAGAACTGCATTCTGAAAATTATGAAACATTGATTAAATAAATTGAAGATGACATAAAGAAATGGAAAGATATGTTCACAGATAGAAGAACAAATATTATTAAAATGGCCATGCTATCCCAAGCAACCTATAGATTTAATGCAATCCCTTTCAAAATACCAAAAGTATTTTTCACAGAACTAGAACAAATGATGCTGAAGTTTTCATGGAACCACAAAAGACCCTGAACAGCTAAAGCAATCTTGAAAAACAAAACTGGACATATCATAATCCCAGATCTCAAGACACAGTACAAAGCTATAGTGATCAAAACAGTATAGTACTGGCACAAAAATAGACACACAGATCAATGGAACAGAATAGAGAGCTCAGAAATAAATCCATGATTGTGTGGTCAATTAGTCTTCAACAAAGGAGGCAAGAATTTGCAATGGGAAAAAAAGTCTCTTCAACAAATGGTGTTGAGAAAACTGGACCAGTGTCTTACACCATACACAAAAAATAAACTCAAAATGTATGAAATACCTAAAAGTGAGTCATGAAACTCACTAGTTTCTAGTGAGTTTCTAGTGAGAAACTCACTAGAATAAAAATTCTAGAAGAAAGCAGGCAGTAACATCTCTGACATTGGCCTAAAAACATTTTCCTAGATATGTCTCCTGAGGCAAAGGAAATAAAAACAAAAATAAACTACAAGGAATATATCAAAATTAAAGCTTCTATACAGCAAAAGAAACCATCAACAAAAATAAAAGACAACCTATTGAATGAAATAAGATATTTGCCTATCACATATCTGATAAAAGGATAGAATCCAGAATGTGCAAAAGAACTTGCACAACTCAACACCAAAAACCAAATCGATTAAAAAATGGGCAGAAGACATGATTAGATATTTTCCCAAAGAGGACATACAGATGGTCAAGAGACACCTGAAAAGACGCTGAACATCACTAATCATCTGGGAAATGCAAGTCAAAAACCACAAAGAGATATCACCTCACACTTGTCAGAATGGCTAAAATTAGGAACACAATAAACAGCAAGTGTTGGAGAGGATATGGAGAAAAAGGAACCCTCATGCAATGTTAGTGGGAATGCAAGCTGGTGCAGTCATTGTACAAAACAGTATGGAGGTTCCTCAAAAAATTAAAAATAGAACTACCATATGATCCAGAAATTTCACTATCAAGTATTTACCGCAAAAGGTACAAAACCACTAATTTGAAAAGATACATGCACCTTTATGTTTATTGCAACATTATTTACAGTAACTAAAGTTGTAAATGTATGGAAGCAGCCCAAGTGTCCATTGACTGATGAATGGGTAAAGAAGAAGTAGTATAGATAAACAATGGAATATTGCTGAGCCATTAAAAAAAATAATCTTGACATTTACAGCAAAATGAATAGATCTAAAAAGTATAATACTAAGTGAAATAAATCGGCCAGAGAAATACAAATACCATATGATGTCACTCATATATAGAATTTAAGAAACAAAATAAACAAATGAAGTAAAAAAGAAACAAACCAAAAACTTGACTTTCAACTATATAGAACAAACTGATGGTTACCAGAGGGGAGGTGGGTAGAAGGGTGGGTTTAATAGATAAAAGGGATTTAGAGTTTTGTTACCACCATGAGCACTGAGAAACATAGAATTGAATTACTGTATTCTACTCCTGAAACTAATATAACACTGTATGTTAACTATATTGGGATTAAAATAAAAGAAAAATGGGAAAAAAATAAAATAAGAAAAACCCAAAAGTAAAAAGATATAGAGAAGAGCATCTGAGAGCTGTGATATATATTAAACAATCTAGTATACCTATAATTAGAGTGTGGACTGAGAAAAGAAGGAAAATGGGGCAGAAGAAATATTTGTAATGGTGGAGAATTTTCTGTACTTTCAAAGGAAACAAATTCCATTTCAAGGAGAACATTGCATTGAGAGATAAAGGGCACTAGAACTATCAATTGCTGTAGCTGTCTCACCGTCTTCTCTTTTGGATATTTGTAGGGGATGTTTGCTAGAATATTTGTAGCTATGCAAGGGTGATAAAGAGAAATAGGTTGTGGGGAGGAGTTACTGCTTTGTCTAAGATGATTGTCTAAGATAAACTTAGGAAAACCCAAGTTTAGGTTCCAAGCAGTTCTTCAGTTGTCCTGTTACATATTAATTTACTTCTTGGAGTTAGGGCACTTTTTTTTTTCAGATATTAAAAAAATGGAATTATTTAACTCAATAACTAAAGAAAATGGAGCCCTTATTGCATACATTGGACTATACTATGACTGAAGGTGATTAAAAAATGAATGGGCCCCACTTATACCCATAAGGCATATGTAGTCTATTAGAAGAGAAAAAGTATATGGACTACATCCTTATCCATTCGTCTGTTGAAGGGCATCTTGGTTCTTTCCACAGCTTGGCGACCGTGGCCATTGCTGCTATAAACATTGGGATACAGATGGCCCTTCTTTTCACTACATCTGTATCTTTGGGATAAATACCCAGTAGTGCAATTGCAGGGTCAAAGAGAAGCTCAATTTTTAATTTCTTGAGGAATCTCCACACTGTTCTCCAGAGTGGCTGCACCAACTTGCATTCCCACCAACAGTGTAAGAGGGTTCCCCTTTCTCCACATCCTCTCCAACACACGTTGTTTCTTGCCTTGCTAATTTTGGCGATTCCAACTGATGTAAGGTGGTATCTCAATGTGGTTTTAATTTGAATCTCTCTGGGAAAGAACCAAGATGCCCTTCAACGGACGAATGGATAAGGAAAATGTGGTCCATATACACTATGGAGTATTATGCCTCCATCAGAAAGGATGAATACCCAACTTTTGTACAACATGGGTGGGACTGGAAGAGATTATGCTGAGTGAAATAAGTCAATCAGAGAGAGTCAATTATCATATGGTTTCAGTTATCTGTGGAGCATAACAACATGGAGGACATGGGGAGATGGAGAGGAGAAGGGAGTTGAGGGAAATTGGAAGGGGAGGTGAACCATGAGAGACTATGGACTCTGAAAACAACCTGAGGGTCTTGAAGGGGCAGGGGGTGGCAGGTTGGGAGAACAAGGTGGTGGGTATTAGGGAGGGCACGTATTGCATAGAGCAATACATGTGGTGCAAAAACAATGAATACTGTTAGGCTGAAAAGAAATTTAAAAAACAAAAGAAGGGAAAAAGTATACTAGGTATTTTTTTTATCTCTTTTCTCTTTGAGTGCTATAAGAGAAACAATAATCTACAGAATGCACAATATATACCAGGACACAGAGAAGCTCTTATATTAGATTATCTTTTTCAATTGTTACAAAATTCCTTGAGGCAGATATTCCCATTTTACAGGGGAGAAAGTAACAAAGAGAAGTTTAGGTGATTTGTCCAGATTATACAGCTAGTGTAGAGCCCCAGATTTGTATCTAGACAATTGAATTTCAGAACTTCATCTTTCACTCATGTCATACTTCCCGTCTTGCATAAGATGTTATGCAGGATTTGAGGAAGATGCCATAGGATTAGTAGATGTGCAAAAGTCACACAAGGGACATAATATTTGAGATGGAATCATTTTAGAATGTGATATTTGAAGGAGGTGATATTTGGGATGGTTTTTCATAAGTATGCTGTAAGATTAGGACAGGTGGGGGATTGGTTTAGAGGGAACCCCATGAATAAAAGATGGCAGTGGGAAAGTACAGATCTTGTTCAGTTACCAGATGGTTGGAAAGGACTTGCAATATATTTTCCTAAAGGAAAATATCATTTAGAACATTATATAATTATTGGGGCCTAGATTGTGGTCAATCCATCCTGTCATTTCCTAGATGAGGAAGCTGATATCCGAAAAGAAGAAATTATTGGCTTGATATCTTCCACACGTAACTCTGATTCATTCAAAAAATATTTTCATTAATTGTGCTTAAGGTCTTTTTAAAATTTAATTTAATTTTTTGTATGTGTGTTCCAAAATTCATTGTTTATGCACCACACCCAGTGCTCCATGCAATGCATGTCCTCCTTAATATCCACCACCAGGTGTGCTTAAGGTTTTAATTAAATTTGGGTGTTCTCTTCTTAGAACATTTAGAGGATGTAATTGCACATGCGGTTGATCACCCACCATAGGACATGATTAACAATACAACCTTCCCTTTTCCCCCCAAGAAATTTTGCGAACCCCCCCTTTCTCTTCAGCTTTGTTAAATATTCCATATTAAGAAATCTTAAGGCAACCTATAGAAAAAACAAAAAAGAAAAAGCCACAAAAGCTTATCCCTCTTCCGGTAAATAAAATAACAGCAGCAAACAGAAATAATGAAATAAAGAAATAAATGAAGTATTGCCTTGTGTAGCATTTTAAAAATGAAAATTAAATGGGAGTGGGGCACCTGGGTGGCTCAGTTAGTTAAGTATCTGCCTTCGGCTCAGTTCCTGATCCCAGGGTCTGGGATTGAGCCCTATGTCTGCTTCTTCTTCTTCCTCTGCCACCGCCCACCCCCGCCACACCCCATGCTTGTTCTCTTTCTCTCTCTGTCTCTCTCTCAAACCAATAAAATCTTTTAAAAAAATGTAAGAAAAAAAAAGATTTTCTGAATACCTTTTATATACTGGGGAAATAGACATGGACAAAATAGATAAAGTCCCTTCCCTCATAGAACTTAAACTCAGATGGAATTTAGCTTAAGTAATGTTTGTAAAGCACCCAGCAGAGTTCCTGACACATAGATATTAGCTTATTATATAGCTCTTGTATATTTTTGTATGTATGACCTTATTTTGTCATCTTCCTTCTCTAACCCCAGAAAGGCAAACATTTTTATTGATCTTAGAGGATGTAGCAGAATTTCGAACTGACTCAATCCTAATTTCCCTTAATAAATAAATAAATTCACTTGTGATGACATTTTCCTTTTAATATCATGTACTAAGAACAATATAACATAAAGTACTTCTTATCAGTTCTGTGCTATTTTTCAGAGTATGTTTGAGTTTACCTGCAAAGTATTTTTCATCTTATCTATAATTTGTTGATAGCCCTTTTACATTTTTAAATATTTTTCTTTCCCATGCTTCCGTATTTCTCTTTCTTAGAATACTATGCAGAAGGACTAAGTGTTAAAACAGTGACTCAATCCTCTCACATATAATATTCTTCTTACAGTCAATGTCTACTTTATATCCACTCTGGTGTTATCTTACCAGCCTAACATATTGTAATTGTTGCTTATCAACCCTTAATATTCAACATATTGTAATCGTTGCTCATGAACCCTTAATATTCATCACCTCTTCCTAGATTTAATCCATTTCCTTTGTCAAGTGCATTCATTTGGTACCTGTTTTCTCTTACTAGTTGTTGATTTTACTCATATACTTCTTTAATCTTGTTTCTAGGGACACTGTAGACTTTCACAGAAATAAAGTAATTTAGGTGTTATCAGCTGTGAGTTCTTAAATTTGCAAAGAGTTTTTCACTTTGCAAAGCTTACTTCTCCTACATCGCTTCATTCGAGTTTCTCAAACTCTTGTGAAGTGAATAGTACAGACATTATTTTTCCCTGTAGGCAGACAAGAAAACAGTGGTTCGTCTGGGTTTCCAGGAATGCATCTAGTTAGAACAGACTTTTTATTATTTTTTTTTATTTTTTTTTATTTGCTTATTTACAGCATAACAGTGTTCATTGTTTTGGCATCACACCCAGTGCTCCATGCAGTACGTGCCCTCCCTGTTACCCACCACCTGGTTCCAGACTTTTGCCTCAAATTCAGGTTTTCTGCTTTCAAATCTAATGTTCTTTTCACTATATTTTCCAGCTGTACTCTATGCAAAGAAATGAGCTTCCCTGAGTTTTGTTTTACCATCCTGTTTCTGCTGATGTAAAAAATTAGTATCTTTTACTTTCATTTTAGTGACAAATTTAAATATGCAAATTAGTTCAGTAAACTTTCCCATCTCTGAATCTGGCCTTTAAGTCCTAAGTTAGGACTGAGCTTATTTTACAGGAGTGAGAGCTTTGGAGATAACACTTAATAGAAGACTATATACCCTCTGAGAGATTTTTCAGTTTTCCGAAAAATGGTCCACTTTTGGTGACCCATGGCTCCAGGTTTACCAGAGGCAGTTAGGTGGGTGGTAGGCTCCCTGTCTGGGATAATGAAATCACAGGAAATTATAGCTGTAAGTGAGTTTACTGACTTACCCTTCCATCTTATAGATGTATAAATTTGGGCCCAAAGAGATGACTTGCCTGTAAGTATGTATTGATTAGTAGTAGGATCAAGACCAGCATACAACCTTTACTTATTATTAAATCATCCTCATTAGTAAGTATGGACTCCTGAAGATTTTAAGGTAACATATTGAAGACAGAGATCAGTATGGTTTACAGGATCTTAGAAACACTATTTGAATTGAGATCTTAATAGTACTGAAGGTGACATCTCAAGCCTAGATTATTAAAGGAATTGTACAATTCCTTTAATATAAAATATAAAACCTTCACAAAAGTTTATATGAATTTAAAAATTATATAAAATTAAAAATACCCTTTTAATTAAAAAATACTCATTTAATAGTACCTCCCAAGATCAGCCCTATTCTACCATCATATCAAACCACGCCCTGTAAGTGGTAACAGCATTATTAGAAGAAATGGGAGGAGAAAGCTCACTATCATTATCTACCCTATTAGTATATAATTCTTTGACTTTGTAGGAGCTACCTAGTTAATTTTATCTTGTTGTTGTGAGGTCTTAGGACCTTATAATATGTAGACCCACTTGTAAGAATCTAATTAGGTCTGACATTTTTTGGCATAGAGGATGTCACATATATAAATAAAAATATAGCAAAATTACATAAATCCTACATATCACTTAAGTCACAGTCTCCAAAAATGTGTGCAGTGGAACAGTAACCTTATGAGATTCTCCACAAAAAGGGGTTCTTTGGCTAACTAAACTTGAAACTGGTCACAAATTATATTCTCCTTTTGGAAGTTTTCAGTGCTTATTAAAGGCTCTGGGAAGTCCTGTAGCAAGAAACTAACATTTTCTTTGCTATGCTTCTTTCAATAACTATTGACTAACACAATACCTTTAACACAATACCTTTAACATTCTGCAGAACCAGTATGTTGAGGAATACATTTTGGGAACCAGGCAACTAAGAAAAAGGTAAGGCGAAGCATTCTGAAATACAAAGGAAATGTATGGAATAACCATGTGGTCCTATATCCACTGATGTGTTTGTTGGTTAATGACTACCAAAGATATCCCATCCTACTCCCCAGAACCTGATAATTTATATGGTAAAAGGGAGTTTGCAGATGTGATTAAAATACCTTGAAATGGGGAGAGTATCCTCGATTATTCAGGTAGGTCCTAAATGTAATCACAGGTGCCCTTAAAAAGAGAGAGACAGAGGGAGATTTAACACAGAAGAGGAAGTAGGAGATGTGACCATGGAAGCAAGAGGTTGGACTGCAAGGGAAGGGGTCATGAACAAAGGTAAGCAAGCAAACTCCACAAGCTAGAAGAGGCAAGAGAACAGATTTTCCTCAGAGCCTCCAGAAGGAACCATTCTGCTGACACCTTGACTATAGCCCAGTAAAACTGACCTCCAGAACTACAGAAGAATACTTTTGTGTTAATCCACTACATTTGTGATAATTTGTTTTCACGACAATAGGAAACGAAGACAACTATTAGGAAAAGCTGGATATTAGAGAGCTAGAACTAGTCCTAGCCCAGAGAAGGACAGGCAGGGAAATATAGACCAACCTTTGAGTCCAAATGTAATGGTTTCAAATGGTTTCTGGTTATACCTCACCCCAATTCCATTTTAATTCACCCTTTTATAGATGCTCTCATAAAAAATGCCTTACTTTTAGTCTAGTGATCTTTCCTTCGCATTGGATGGTAAATGGAAAGCATTTTGCACAATTATCAATATTAATGTGAGCAAAACAAATAATTTCATAAGAATGTTTATAGATTCACCTGAGAGAGACCTTAGTCACGCTATTGCAAGGAATCTTTAAATCTGTATGGCCATTGAGTATTGTCTATGCATTAATTTAATCTCTCTATATAAATAATAGGAACAAATTATTGATCATGGAACCTAGTTTACAGCAAATCCTCAAACATGTCAAATGTTATTAACCACATAGATAATTTTTAATAAACATCCACTGGTACCCTTGGCTCTGTTAGCATTCAACTTATAGTACTGGTTTCCTATTAGGAACTTATAAAAAAAACTATTAGAAACCATGGACCTTTACAGTGACCCTGTGGCTGTTAACTAAGAATGATCTGCAGTGTCAATTTAGTGGCTTAGAAAGGCAAATTTATCCTTTATGTAATTATTTTATAAAACTTTGACCTTGTGCTTTTTAACAAAAATTACAATGTGGCATAAATAACAAATGTAATGAACAATGTGTTCCATATTTATGCCTCTTGTGTTTTTCAAATTAAAATTCCAGTTGGTTAAACTTTAGTATATAAAATTCAATTTATAGAATTCCCATTAAAACAGGGTAAAGTCTGCCAGATCCTTTAGCCTTCTGAAAAACATCCTAGAAACAACTCCTTTGGGGGCCCCTTTTCTAGAATAGAGGCCAATTAAAAAACTAAAAGCAAGCAAACAAAAACTTTCTTGTTAATGACGGTTCATTAAGTGAAATTGAATTTTTTAGACAAAAGTTATTCTGAAGGATCAGTGGTCTTCAATATCAATAAATTTATAGAACAGAAATCTATTGGATGCCACACTTTTTATTCTAAAGATTTAAGTCAATTTCCCACTTAAACATTATTAAACTTTTTCTGTTTCATTTCTCAAATTTCCTGTGATTGCTTTCATTAGAAAAACACATATAAAACAAATAATTGCTACTTAACAAATTTCTGTAAATATTTGCAAACTGAGCAAACCTGTATAAATACTAAACTATGTTACCACTCCTATTAGCAAATGGCTTATCTGTTTCTAAATTACTTATGTATTCTCCTTACCCAGATTAAGTTCTTACATTTTTCTTTTTTTAAAAATAGGTTTATTGAGATATAATTGACATAAACTGTATATGTTTAAAGTGTTTGTTTTGATAAATTTTGACATATGCATACACCCATAAAACTATCACCACAATCAAGATAGTGAATATATCTATCACCCCCCAAAACTTTATTGTGCCCCTTGGTAATCCCATTTGTTGAACAGACCATTCATTTTTCACTACTTGGCTAGTACTCTTTTGTCAAAAATCAGTTTTTCATAGACATGTAGGTTTATTTCTTGATTTCATTCAGTTCCACTTATATGTTTGTCTTTATGCCAATACCACACTGTCCTGATTACTGTAGCTTCAAAATAATTCTTGAAATCAGATGGTGTTAGCCTTCCAACTTTGTTCTTCTCTTTAAGAGATGTTTGGCTAATTTAGGACCTTCACATTTCCATTAATTTTAAATTCAGCTTATGTATTTCTGCAAGTAAATAAATAAATTCTTTAAAAAAAGTCTGTATGCAGAAAAAGAGAAATTACAAAGTATTTTCAGCTGAATGAAAATAAAAACAGAACATCAGAAACTATGGGATGACACAAAAGCAGTGTTAGGAGAAAATGTATAGCATTAAGTGCCTATATTAGTTCTCATCTTCTACCTTAAGAAACTAGAAATAGCAGAGAAAATTAAAGAAAAAGTAACTAGAAGGAAGATAATAATAAAATCAAAGCAGAATCAATAAAACAAAAAAATCAATAAAACAAATTTTGAGAAGATCAATAAAACTGATAAACCTCAAGCCACTAATCAGACAAAAAAGAGAGATGACACAATATATTTAATATTTCTTGTATTTTAGGTCTGCTGATAATGAGTTATTTGACCTTTTACATATCTGAAAATGTCTTTATTTCACTTTCATTTTTTTTTAAGATTTTATTTATTTATTTATTTGACAGACAGAGATCACAAGTAGGCAGAGAGGCAGGCAGAGAGAGTGAGAGAGAAGCAGGCTCCGTGCCGAGCAGAGAGCCCGATGCGGGACTCGATCCCAGGACCCCGAGATCATGACCTGAGCCGAAGGCAGCGGCTTAAACCACTGAGCCACCCAGGCGCCCTCACTTTCATTTTTAAAGCTGTTTTTGCCAGGTATAAAATTCTGTATTCACAGGGTTGTTGGTTTTTAATAGTTATTTTTTAAAATACTTTAAAGATATTACTCCCATCTTCTCACTTGCATTGTTTCCAATGAGAAATCTGAAATCTTACTTATCTTTGCTCCTCTGTATGTAACATGTATTTTTTTCTTCTGGCTGCTTTTAACATTTTCTCTTAAAAATATTTTTTTTAAGGGCACCTGGGTGGCTCAGTGGGTTAAAGCCTCTGCCTTCAGCTCAGGTCATGATCCCAGGGTCCTGGGATCAAGTCCAGTGTCGGGCTCTCTGCTCATCGGGAAGCCTGCTTCTCAGTCTCTCTCTGCCTGCCTCTCTGCCTGCTTGTGATCTCTGTCTGTCAAATAAATAAATAAAATGCTTAAAAAAATTTTTTTTAAGTTCTTATTTAAATTCCAGGTAGTTGGTGTGCCTTGTTGGCTCAGTCAGTAGAACATGTGACTCTTGATCTCAGATTGTAAGTTCAGACTCCATGCTGGGTTTAGAGATTACTTAAAAATAAAATCTTTTATTCTTCTCCTATCCCCCTAACCCCCCATGTTGCTTCTGTGAGTGCTGTGAAGTGTGTAAACCTGGCGATTCACAGACCTGTACCCCTGGGGATAAAAATACATTATATGTTTATAAAAAAAAAAAAAATTTGGAAGGGGGGCGAACCATAAGAGACTATGGACTCTGAAAAACAACCTGAGGGTCTTGAAGGGTCAGGGGTGGGAGGTTGGGGGAACAGGTGGTGGGTAATAGGGAGGGCACGTTTTGCATGGAGCACTGGGTGTTGTGCAAAAAGAATGAATACTGTTACGCTGAAAAAATAAATAAAATGGTAAAAAAAAATAAAATAAAATCTTTAAAAAATTTTTAAAAATAGGCAATATATCCAGTTATTTAACATACAGTATTATATTAGTTTCAGATGTACAATACAGTGATTTAACACTCCGATGCATAACCAGGCACTCCTCACAAGTGCACTCCTTAATCCCCATCATCTATTTAACCTACTTCCTACCAACTTCCTCTCTGGTAACATCAGTTTATTGATGTTAATAAATAAACTTAATGTAAGTTAAGTTAATGTAAGTAAGTTAACTTAATGTAAGTAAAGATTTATTTGCTGTAGTTAAGAGTCTGCTTCTTAGTTTGACCTCCCCCCCTTTTTTACCTTTGCTCTTTTGCTTTGTTTCTTAAATTCCATATGTGAGTGAAATCACATTGTATTTGTGTTACCGTTAGTTTTGAGCAATTTGATTATGATGTGCTTTGATGTAATTTTCTTTATGATTCTTATGCTTGGGGTTCTTTGAGATTCTTGGATCTGTGCTACTACAGTTTTCATCAAATTTAGAAAGTTCTCATCCATAATTTACTTAAATAACTTTATACCCTCTCTTTGTTAGGAGATTTGAATTATCTGTATATTAGGTTTCTTTAAATTGTGCTGCATCTCACTGATTACCTTTCATTTTTGGATCCTCCATTTCTCCATGTGTTTTATTTTGGATAATTTTCAGTATCACTCCTACAAGTTCATTAATATTTTTTCCTGAATTGTCTAATCAACTGTTAATCCCATCCAGTAGACTTGTTAACCTCATACTTGTAGGTTTTATCTCTAGAACTTGATTTGTTCATCTGTTTTTTGTATCTTCCATGTCCCTATTAGCTTTCTAAATATATAGAATTGCAGTAATTGTTTTAAATTTATTTTTTGCCAATTCTAATATACCTGTCAGATTTTGTTTGGTTTTGATTAACGATTATTTTCCTTGTATTGGTCGTGTTTTCTTGCCTCTTTGCATATAAGGTAATCTTTTTTTTATTGTTAACATATAATGTATTATTTGCTTCAGGAGTACAGGTCTTTGAATCATCAGTCTGACACAATTCACAGCACTCACCATAGCACATACCCTCCCCAGTGTCCATCAGCAGCCACCCTACCCCTCCCAACCCACCCCCCAGCAACCCTCAGTTTGTTTCCAGTGATTAAGAGTCTCTTGTGATTTGTCTCCCTCTCCAGTACCGTCTTGTTTCATTTTTTCCTTTCCTATCCCCCATGACCCTCCATCCTGCCTTTCAAATTCCTCATATCAGAGAGGTCATATTATAATTGTTTTTCTCTGATTGACTTATTTCGCTCAGCATAATACCCTCTAGATCCATCCATGTCATTGCAAATGATAAGATTTCAGGTTTTTTTGATGGTTTCATGGTATTCCATTTTCTATATATTTTATATCACTTCTTCTTTATCCATTCATCTGTTGATGGGCATCTAGTTTCTTTCCATAGTTTGGCTATTATGGACATTGCTGATATAAACATTTGGGTGCATGTGCCCCTTCGGATCACTATATTTGTATCTTTAGGGTAAATACCCAGTACTGCAATTGCTGGGTCACAGGGTAGCTCTATTTTAAACTTTTTGGGGAACCTCCATGCTGTTTTCCAGAGTGGCTGTGCCAGCTTGCATTCCCACCAACAGTGTAGAAGTTTCCTCATTCTCCACATCCTCGCCAACATCTGTAGTTTCCTGACTTGTTAATTTTAGCCATTCTGAGATGCTGTGCTGTGAGATAGTATCTCACTGTGGTTTTGATTTCTATTTTCCTGATGTTGAATGATGTTGAGCACTTTTTCATGAGTCTGTTGGCCATTTGCATGTATTTTTTGCAGATATGTCTGTTCATGTCCTCTGCCCATTTCTTGATTGGATTATTTGTTCTTTGGGTGTTGAGTTTGATAAGTTCTTTATAAATTTTGGAGACTAGCCCTTTACCTGAATACATCATTTGAAAATATCTTCTCCCATTCTGTCAGTTGTCTCTTGGTTTTGCTATTTCCTTTGCTGTGCAAAAGCCTTTTATCTTGATGAAGTCCCTATAGTTCATTTTTGCCCTTGCTTTCCTTGCCTTTGGTGATGTGTCTAGGAAGAAGTTGCTGTGGCTGAAGTCAAAAGGTTGTTGCCTGTGTTCTCCTCAAGGATTTTGATGGATTCCTGTCTCACATTTATATACTTTATCCGTTTTGATTCTATTTTTGTGTGTGGTGTAAGAAAGTGCTCCAGTTTCATTCTTCCGCATGTGGCTGTCCCAATTTTCCCAACACCATTTGTTGAAGAGACAGTCTTTTTTTCCATCTGACATTATTTCCTTTGTCACAGATTAGTTGACCATAGAGTTGAGGGTCCATTTCTGGGCTCTCTGTTCTGTTCCATTGATCTATGTGTCTGTTTTTGTGCCACTTACCATACTGTCTTGATGATTACAGCTCTGTAATATACCTTGAAATCCAGAATTGTGCTGCCACCAGCTTTGCTTTTCTTTTTCAATTCCTCCTGCTATTTGGGGTCTTTTTTGGTTCCATACAAATTTTAGGATAATTTTTTTCCATTTCTGTGAGAAAAGTTGATGGTATTTTGATAGGGATTGCAGTAAATGTGTAGGTTACTCAATCTAGCATAGACATTTTCTCAGTATTTCTTCCTCCAATCCATCAGCATGGAACGTTTTTCCGTTTCTTTGTGTCTTCCTCAATTTCTTTCATGAGTATTTTATAGTTTTCTGAGTACAGATTCTTTGGCCCTTTGGTTAGATTTCTTCCTAGGTCTCTTATGGTTTTGGGTGCAATAATAAGTGGAATTGACTCCTTAATTTTTCCTTCTTCTGTCTTGTTTTTGATAGAAATACAGTTGATTTCTGAGCACTGATTTTATATTTTGCCAATTTAGTGAATTCCTGTATGAGTTCTAGCAGTTTTGGGGTGGAGTTTTTTTGGTTTCCCACATGAAGTATCTTATCATCTGCAAAGAATGAGAGTTTGATGACTTCTTTGCCAATTCAGATGCATTTTATTTTTCTTGCTGTCTGATCGCTGAGGCTAGGACTTCTAATACTATGTTGAATAGCAGTGGAGTTAGTGGACATCCCTGTTATGTTCCTAATCTTAGGGGGAAAGCTCTCAGGTTTTTCCCCATTGAGAATGATATTCTCTGTGGGTTTTTCAAGATGGCTTTGATGATATTAAGGTATGTACCTGCTATCCTTACACCATGAAAAGTTTTAATCAAGAAAGGTTGTTTTACTTTGTCAAATGCTTTTTCAGCATCTATTGAAAGTATCATATGGTTTTTGTCCTTTCTTTTATTAATGTAGTGTATCACATTGATTGATTTGTGGATGCTGAATCAATCTTGCAGCCCAGGAATGAATCCCACTTGGTCATGGTGAATAATACTTAATGTACTGTTAGATCCTATTAGCTAGTATTTAGGTGAGAATTATTGCATCCATGTTCATCAGGGATATTGGTCTGTAATTCTTTTTGTTGGGGTTTTTGTCTAGTTTGGGGATCAAAGTAATGCTGGCCTCATAAAATGAGTTTGGAAGTTTTCCTTCCATTTCTAATTCTTGGAACAGTTTCAGGAGAATATGTGTTAATTCTTCTTTAAAAGTTTGGTAGAATTCCCCAGGTAAGCCGTCTGTCCCTGGGCTGTTGTTTATTGGGAAATTTTTGATGACTTCTTCAATCTCCTTACTGGTTATGGGTCTTTTCAGGTTTTCTGTTTCTTCCTGGTTTGGTTTTGGTAGTTTTATATGTCTCTAGGAATGCATCCATTTCTTCCAGATTGTCAAATTTGTTGGTGTATAGTTGCTCATAATATGTTCTTATAATTGTTTGTATTTCTTTGGTGTTGGTTGTGATCTCTCCTCTTTCATCCATAATTTTATTTATTTGGATCCTTTCTCTTTTCTTTTTGATAAGTCTGGCCAGGGATTTATCAATCTTATTAATTCTTTAAAAAAACCAGCTCCTAGTTTCGTTGATTTGCTCTACTGTTTTTTTGGTTTCCATTTAATTGATTTCTTTTTTTTTTCTCTTTCTTTCTTTCTTTCTTTCTTTCTTTCTTTCTTTCTTTCTTCCTTTCTTCCTTTCTTTCTCTTTTCAGTGTTCTAAGATTCATTGTTTATGTATCACAGCCAGTCCCCATGCAATACCACAGAATGGGAAAAGATATTTGCAAATGACATTACAGACAAAGAGCTTATATCCAAGATCTATAAAGAACTCCTCAAACTCAACACCCAAAAAATGAATAATCATGTAGAAAATGGGCAGAAGAAACGATCAGACACTTCTCCAATGAAGATATGCCAATGACTAGCAGACACATGAAAAAATGTACATCATCATTAGCCATCAGGGAAATTCCAATCAAAACCACATTGAGATACCACCTTACACCAGTTAGAATGGCAAAGATTAACAAGTCAGGAAACAACAAATACTTCATTGATTTCTGCTCTGATCTTTGTTATTTCTCTTCTCTTGCTGGGTTTAGGTTTTCTTTGCTGTTCTTTCTCCAGCTCCTTTAGGTGTAGGGTTAGGTTATATACTTAAGACCTTTCTTATTTCTTGAGAAAGGCTTGTATCACTATATACTTTCCTCTCAGGCCCACCTTTGCTGTGTCCCACAGATTTTGAAGAGTTGTGTTTTCATTATCATTTGTTTCCATGAATTATTTAAATTCTTCTTTAATTTCCTGGTTGACCCATTCATTCTTTAGTAGGATGCTCTTTAGCCTCCATGTATTTGGGTTCTTTCCAACTTTCCTCTTTTGATTGAGTTCTAGCTTCAGAGCATTGTGGTCTGAAAATATGTAAGGAATGAGCCCAATCTTTTGGTACTGGTTGAGACGTGATTTGTGAGCCAGGATGTAATCTGTTCTGGAGAATGTTCCATATGCACTAGAGAAGAATGTGTATTCTGTTGCTTTGGGATGGAATGTTCTGAATATATCTGTGATGTCCATCTGGTCCATTGTGTCATTTAAGGCCTTTATTTCCTTGTTGATCTTTTGCTCACATGATCTGTCCATTTCAATGAGGTGGATGTTAATGTCCTCTACTATTATTTTATTATTGTCAATATGTTTCTTTGATTTTGTTATCAATTGGTTTATATAATTGCTCCCATGTTAGGGGCCTAGATATTTAAAATTATTAGATCTTCTTGTTGGACAGACCCTTTGAGTATGATATAGTGTCCTTCCTCATCTCTTATTATAGTCTTTGTCTTAAAATCTAATTTATCTGATATAAGGATTACTACCCCAGCTTTCTTTTTATTTCCATTCGCATGGTAACCCTCTCATTTTAAATCTGGAGGTGTCTTTGGGTCTAAAAAGTTTCTTTTAGACAGCATATTGATGGTCTTGTTTTTTTTCTCCATTCGGAAACCCTGTGTCTTTTGATTGGGGGCATTTAGCCCATTTACATTCGGGCTAACTATTGAAAGGTATGAATTTGGTGTCATTGTATTGCCTGTAAGGTGACTGTTACTGTATATTGTCTCTGTTCCTTTCTGGTCTGTTACTTTTAGGCTCTCTATTTATAGAGGACCCCTTTCAATATTTCCTGTAGGACTGTTTGGTGTTTGCAAATTCTTTTAGTTTTTATTTGTCCTGGAAGCTTTTTATCTTTCCTTCTATTTTCAATGATAGCCTAGTTGGATATAGTATTCTTGGCTGCATATTTTTCCTGTTTAGTGCTATGAATATATCATGCCAGTTCTTTCTGGCTTGCCAGGTCTCTTTGGATAAGTCTGCTGGCAATCTAATATTTCTAATATTTTATGTTACAGACCTCTTGTCCTGAGCTGCTTTCAGGATTTACTCTTTGTTTCTGAGACTTCTAAGTTTTACTATTAGATGATGGAGTGTGGACCTATTTTTATTGATTTTGAGGGGGGTTTCTCTGTGCCTCCTGGATTTTGATGCTTGTGTCCTTCACCAAATTAGGGAAATTCTCTGCTATAATTTGCTCCAGTATACCTTCTGCCCCACTCTCTCTTTTTTCTTCTTCTGGGATCCCAATTATTCTAATATTGTTTCGTCTTATGGTATCACTTATCTCTCAAATTCTCCCCTTGTGATTCAGTAATTGTTCATCTGTCTTTTGCTCAGCTTCTCTATTCTCCATCATCTGGTCTTCTGTATCACTATTTCTCTGTTCTGCCTCATTTATCCTAGCTGTAAGAGCCTCCATTTTTTTATTGCACCTCATTTATAGCTTTTTTGATTTCAGCTTGGTTAGATTTTAGTTCTTTTATTTCTCCAGGTAGGGATTTTATTGCTCCAGAAAGAGATTCTCTGGTATCTTCAATGCTTTTTCAAACCCAGCTAGCACCTTGATAATCATTATTCTGAACTCTAGTCCATATTGATTAGGTTCCTAGCTGTCAGTAATGCCTTTTGTTCTTTTTTTTGAAGTGAGTTTTTCTGCCTTGTCATTTTATCCAGATAAGAATAGATGAATTAGACAACTAAATACTAAAAAGGTAGCAACGACCCCAGAAAATTATGCACTAATGAAATCAGAAGAGACTCTAAAACCAAAGGGAGAAGAATGGAGGAAAAAAATACATATATATGCATATACATAACATATAAATAAATACATATATTTTATGTATAAATATATATAATATATGTTTATATAGTATATAATTTTATAATATAATATATATATTAGACTGGTGAATAGAACAGAGCCACACACTTGATTTTGGGTGTATTTTGGCCTCTTAGAAGAAACTGCCTCCCCAAATTTTAGATTTTAAAATTTTAAAGAAAGAAAAACTTATATATATATACAAAAATAAAGGTAAACACAATGAAGGGATGGAATATGAGTGTAAAGATGAAAGTTTAAAAAGATTTTTTAAAAGGAATCGATAAGAAGTTGTTAGAAAAAAATTTTAAAAAAAGAAGAAAGAATGTGATCAGGCTGGAGACTAGAGCAAAGCCATGTGCTAGATTTATGGTATAATTTTGATCTGTTAGAAGAAACTGTATCCCAAAATTATAAAGAAAGAGAAGTCTATATGTATACAAAAAATAAGGTTAAATACAGTGAAAGGATAGAATATGATTATAACAATGAAAATTTTAAAAGATTTTTAAAAAGGTATTGATAAGATAAAACAGTTTAAAAATGTTTAAATAGGAAAGAGAAAAAAATAGAACAAGAAAAAATAAAATTTAACAAATTTAATTTTGAAAGACTAAACAATCATGGTAAAAAAAAAAAAAAAGCGCCATGAATTCTATGTGCTATATTCCTGTAGCTCTGAAGTTTTAGTTTTGATCATGGCTGGATGTTCTGGATGTGTTGATTTTCTGGAGGAGGGGCCTGTTGCTGTGATTCTCAAATGTTTTTGCCCAAAGTGGAATTACACTGCCCTTGCCAGGGGCTGGGCTAAGTTTTCTGCTCAGTTTTGGTCTCAGTAGCTTTTGTTACTTGAGTGCTTTCTGTACAGCTTTGGAGGCTGGGAATGAAAATGGCAGCCTCCCAATTTCCTGCCGCAGAGGAGCTGAGAGCCCAAGGCCCCACTCCTCAATGTACCATCAGTGAAAAGCAGTCAATCCCTCCCACCTCCCTGGTCTCTGGTCACACTGTGAGCTCACCCAGCCTGTGACGAAGCATTTCTATCTCTGGCACACGGCCCTGTTTGGAAAACCCAGCAGATTATTGGAACACGCTCCCACACTGGTCTTCCTGGAGGAGGAAGAAGGGGGTCTCTTCAGATCTGCCACTTGTGGGGTCCCGGCTCAAAAGGCAGTGGTCTGACTGTGCCTTGGATCACGGTTTAAGGTAACTTAGAGCTGACAGCCCATTCCTTGGCTCTGTCTCTATAGCTGGCTTCCCCGCTCCAATACCTGGGAGCTCTGCCACACTTAGGCACCCCGGTCTTTCTTTGACCCCACGGGTCCTGAGACCACATTATCCTCATGAGGGCTCCACCCCCTACTTAACCTCTGGAGTGACGTCCCTCAATGGAGCAGACTTCTAAAACTTCCTATTTTGTGCTACACTGGTCTGTTTGCTGGGTGCCAGCCCTTCCCCCGTAGTCTCTCTTTCCATATATGACCTTGGATTTACTTCTTTGCATGTCCTACCTTCCAGAAAGTGGTCAATTTTCTCTTCCTAGAATAGCTGCTCTTCTTCTGTTCGATCTCCTATTGAGTTTTTAGGTGTTCAGAATGGTTTGATAACTATCTAGCTGAACTCCTGGGACGCGACGATATTTAGGTCTCCTATTCCTCCACTATCTTGCTGCCATAATCTCTATATCAGATAATCTTTAATTGAACGCCATATACTGTGAATCTTACCTTGTCAGGATTTATATATTTTTACATTCTTTTTTTTTCAAAGATTTTATTTATTTATTTGACAGACAGAGATCACAAGTAGGCAGAGAGGCAGGCAGAGAGTGGGGGGTGGGAAGCAGGCTCCCTGCTGAGCACAGAGCCCGATGTGGGGCTTGATCCCAGGACCCTGGGATCATGACCTGAGCTGAAGGCAGGGGCTTTAACCCATTGAGCCACCCAGGTACCCCATATTTTTACATTCTTATACATTGTTTTGAGCTTTGTTTAGGGATAGCATTAAATTACATGGAAACTAACTCTTTCATGTCTTGTTTTTATGTTTTGGTAGGAGTGCTGTTCAGTCTAGGGCTAACAGTCTGTATAACTGAGGCATCAGGCTCATCTGTATACTCTATCCAATGTCCTGTGAATTATGAATCTTTCCAGTCTGGCTAGTGGAAATTAGCAATATTCTCAATCTTGGTGTTCACCAGGCACTGTTTCCTATAATTTTTTGTATGGTTCTTTCCATGGACTTGGGTAATTTCTTTATACATATATATGCTGATCTATACTCTGTTGAATGCTTGAGGAGGACTTTCCCCGGATATCCAGACTTAGGTCTCTCTGCATCTCTCTATTCTCTGTTCCGCTGAACCAAAGTGCCAGATGCCTTGGTCTCCCCAGATTCTCATCTTCATATCTTCAAATCAAAAAGTTTTCCTTCCTGTGTCATAGCCTATAAACCCTCTTAAGGCAGATAGATGAGAAATTATAATGCCCAGCTTGTTTTTTATCTCTCAAGTTTCATTATTCTTTGTTGTCTGATATCCAGTGTCTTAAAAATGATTTCATGTGTTGTCTGGTTTTTATACTTCATGTTGGCTGGAAGAAGAAGTCTTTCACATCTTTCTTTACACTACATTTATGACTTACTAATTTGGAAATATCTTAGAAATCAGTCAACATAATTTCTGGTTTTTAAATCTTTAATTTTATTTTCTTTTTGTGGCCACTTCAGTTAAGTTAGTTACTCCAGTTGAGAAGAGAAAGTTCTCAACTATAATTCAAGTCTTAATTCTCCTAAGTAAGGGTACAATTGTTGGGCTTTGGTTGAGATTATCTTCTATGAATCTTTTTAACACCAACATTTTATACATCTGTTCTCCTACAACAATAGTCACAAACTGTTTTGGTAATGGTTTGTGAAGATAATAGTAAAAAAATTAATTTGACCTAGTTAAATATCATTAATGCTTACTAAAATTACCTAATGCTGAAACTTGCTCTCACATATCCTCTAAGTTGTTGAAGAAAGAAATTGTCTGAGAACCATAATTTTTAAAATTTCTTGGATTATTAGGGAATGAAAATTTCAAAACATTTGTAAGTATTTTTAAACAATGTATATTTGATCAGTAATGTTCTAAAATTACTCTAATATCAAGACCACTTTTTCCAGGCTTAGTCAAATAATGAATGTCAGAGAAAGAAAACCTGGCTATTTCTATAGCAGCTTTTCTTGATGCAGAATGCATGGCTTTGACATGATCGTTCTTTAGGAATAACTTGTATTTGTGGGTATCTTGTTGGCTGGCTTGGGGAACATACCATATATAGTGTTTTCACACAGTCCTCATATAGTCTTAGTGAGTCTGACAAACTGGGTAAGTTTATTTAGCATTTTGTAGGCTCACTGTCTTTAACTATAAAAATGGGAATAATAATAATAATACCCATCTTCATGTAAGGATTAAATAAGACAATTCCTTAGTCCATGCATTTGCAATAGGGACAATAGAGCCCCCAAGAAAAATTAGTTTTTAGAACGTGTGTGAAAACCTTTAGATATTACAACGGTTTGTGCCCCTCCAAAGGGGTATAGCAATAAAACAGATATACAGTATATATATGGTATTAAAATTTCATGGAGGAGGGAGGCTGATTAAAAAAAATGTCCTAAAGGGATCTTAGGGGAAATGATAAGGAAGAGAAAGTTGAAAATTACTGCCTCAGTCTAATGTTTAACCATTATCATTAGTTGGGCATGATTGATCGATTAGAACCCAGAATGCATTTTCTGAGTGAGATTAGTGTTATAAATGGCTCCTAATGTGGACTACAGAATTAGAAGTTTTTTAATCCATTTACATACTAATTATTACCTGTAGGCTAAATAAGTGTTATGTTTTGCATTGTGTATATAACTTCTCAATTATATATATGTATTTACTATATAATATATAAATATATAATAATTATAATATATATTATAATATATAACATAATTATATATTATATATAATATATAAATATATATTTATATTTTATATAATCTTATATTACTACTTATTATTAATTATTATATTATAATAATTAATATTATATTATTATCTCTTTATATTATCTTATATATTATTACTTATATTATTATCTCCTGTTACTCACTCTGCCCATTGCCACTAAAGGATCGTCAGTAGAGGAAACTTACAGCCAGTGTAATAATACTTATATTATATAAATTATATATTATTATATAAATATCACATATTTATATAATATAATATTATATAAATATTATAAAATTATTATAAAATTTATTAATAATTATATAAATTATTATATACTTATGTTATATAAAATATAAATATATATTATGGTGATAAATAAAAACTGAAATTCATTTAGAAGTTTTGAGTTCATAGCATCTTTATTATGTATTTCTCAACTAACAGTTTCTTAAAAATCCAACTACCATTATTTGAGAGCTCAGAAGATGTTTCCTATTGGAAAAAGTTCCTTATAAGGTTAGTAAACACATAAAGGAGATTTAAGGTTTTTAGGCCAGCACTGAAGACCTATTTAACCTATAACGTAGCTGAGCTATCTTACTGAGTGTAGGCTTGAGTACCTCTAAGATTTGTCCCTTCTAAACTTGAAGCAGGAGGGTATTGAAGAAGTGGACACTGGCTGTAAGTTTCCTCTACTGACAATCCTTTAGTGGCAATGGGCAGAGTGAGTAAGAGGAGAGAAACAGCAGCAACTATATATATATATATATATATAGCCAATTTTTATGTCATTATATATATATATCATATATATGTCAACTATATATATATATAGTTGCCAAGACAAATGCTCCTAAATTGGGAAATAAATTTAAAAATTATATACACACATATATATACACACACGCTTATAGATCATACATATAGACACACATAGGAGTGTGTGTGTGTGTGTGTGTGTGTGTGTGTGTGTGTGTGTCTTTAACCAGACTTATTCCTGTTTCCTAGCCATTGAAATTACTGACAAGATGTCCCAGAAGTAATGTCAGTGATTTGGGCATTGGAATTTCCTAGATCCTAACTGCCTTGTTATTTCCTTTCCCATATTTTTTTCCCAAGGTTTGGGTCTCATTGACTGTGACTTTTTGTGGGAACCAGTAGTCAAAAAAGATTCTCTTTTCCTTCTCTTCAACTGCTGTCACATGTTTCATTCCTGGGGGAATCAAGGATTTTCCTTTCCACTTATAAACAACATTGTTTCTACCTCTTGTCCCAAGAATCCTAGTGAGGCCTCCTTGATATTGTCTCTTGCTTGCTGTACTCTTTTGGGACTTTGTGCACAATGCAAGTATTTGTTTCAAAATTTTCTCTAGGGATTCTGCTCTATGTTTTAAACACTAGTGTATCATTCTACAGTCATTCTCCCATAGGCATAAGCAAGTAAAACTATAGATTTTTAAACTGATGATCTGATAATAGCATTAAGTAGCATTAAGTTGAATATTTTGCAATTTTTCATCCACGTTTTAATACTAGGTTAAGCAACACCAGGAAATGGAACAAATATTATTAGCGCCACTGGACAGATCAGAGAGGTTAAATAACAAGCCATAGGTCTAGTAAGTGGAAGTAACAGGACTTCAAAGCAGACTTTGTGAATCCCAGACTGGAGATTTTTTTTTTTAATTTCTGAGAATTGACATTTGGAATTATGAGACCTTCAGATCTTACCAATTTGAAGATCATCAGTAAAGCCCCTTAAATCCCTTCCTCTCTATTTTTTTTCCTCTTTGGAGGCCAGCTTGCTGCCTCTTCTCTTGGGCTCTCATGGTGTCAGCCTGGTTTCAAGTACCCTTGGGACTCTGGTTGCACAGTGCTAAAGATGTCACATTCCTCCACACAGTGTTACAGGTTTTTAAGACCTGGGTCCAACCCAGCCAGTACCCTGTTAAGGATTCAATGGAAAACTTTCTTTATATGTCTGCTAACCAATATTTAATTAGGAGTAATTAATTTTTAGTTAATTTTAAAATTAACTTTAATTTTTTCAGTTTAAGCATGGTTTTCCACTTTGATATCATACTGGACAACTCATTATCCTTGTGAACACTAGAGAGCTTATCTTTCAAAGATTTACCCCTTCTAGGTGACGTTTAAGTCATGAGACATCTTGCAGTGATAAGTGAAAGTAACCACATTCTTTACCAGTAGTGGCTCTAGGGTCAACCTACAGTGTTGAGATGTGGCCCTTTGAGTCCTTTTTTCCACATCCCCCTCTTGATAGTGCCAGGGTAATTATCTTTGTTATCTGGTGATTCTCTGATATGATTGCCCTCTTGTACCTGTCCTCTCCTGGATTCCTCAAGATTTTTTTCTTGACCTTGTATTTATCAAAATTTATCTTCACATTATGTCAACAGGCAGATATTGAATGCTGATTGCTTCCAGGGCCTATTTTGTTCTAGGTATAATTGATGAGTTAATAAGAATACAGTACAGTGTATTAAAATGCATGGATGAGGGGCGCCTGGGTGGCTCAGTGTGTTAAAGCCTCTGCCTTCAGCTCAGGTCGTGATCCCGGGGTCCTGGGATGGAGCCCCGCATCGGGCTCTCTTCTCAGCAGGGAGCCTGCTTCCCTTCCTCTCTCTCTGGCTGCCTCTCTGCCTACCTGTGATCTCTGTCTGTCAAATAAATAGATTAAATCTTTAAAAAAAAAGTATGGATGAGTTAACATCTATTTCAATATGGTTTCCCAAACCAAGTTGTGCTCTGTGTCCTAAATGTTTTGAGGTGGTGCTTCAGGGGTCCCTTCAAGATAGAAGAATCCTAGATCCTTCTGTTCCTCACCTCTCCAACTGCCATGACTTCTGTCACTAGTTTTGGGTTTATCTGTTTTATAATTGGGAGCTCTGTATAGGATTTAATAAAATAAAATATTGAGTAGATTAAAAATATTGAAAAAGCACTCTCTTAATCCCACAGGGAGATGAATATTGGGGCTTCTGTTTTTCTGGCTAGATTTTATATGTGAAAAGAGCTTCTTCAAGCTCCCTCACACCATCCCCCCATGCTGCATTTGGCTATATTTAAGGCTTGCTTGAGATGGTTATGTAAGTCAGAGAATTTCTTAATTATGACTCACTTTGAACAGCAAATGAAACTAAGCTTCCTACCTTTCATAAGGAGAATATTTTAATGTCTTTACCAGCTGAGAAATTTTCTTCATTACAATATTTCGTTTAATATCAGAAACTAGCTGCTTCTACTTTAATCCACTCAGTCAAAATGCATTTATCAAGCAACTACTATGTATGATACAGTGAACTGTAGTTCCCTGCCCTCAGTGAGCCTAAAACCCACATTTTGTTTGTGTTTTTGCCTACGGGGGGTGAGGAGTGGGGATGTATAAGTTAGAATACAGAGTAAAGAATACTTTCATAGATGTGCAGAGGGCTGATAAAACAATTAATGTAGTTATTCTGAACTTGTAGGCATAGGGAATCTGGGAGAAAGTCTTCATGAAGAAACTGGCATATTTAAGTAAGTCTAAAAATGTTGAGAGACTTTCAAAAGTTGAAAAAGGGATATAGTCTGTGGTTTGTGGATAATAGCATAATATTCTAGATTGCCAGTTTGTATCCTGACTCTAATATTTACTAGAAGTAATACTTGGGCCCACTATTTAACTTCTTATGGTCTCAATTTCCCCATTTGTAAATGGGCATATTAATAGTAACTATTTCACTGAGTTGTTGTGAAGAATAAATAAAGCAGTGCATGTGCATTACTTTACTAGAAAATGCTCAATTTGTTAACTCATAAATGCTAGCTATTTTTATTTATTTATTTTGTTGGGGAAGAATATTCAGAGTTGCCTGAACAGCATTAACAAAAGTAGGCAAGTTGACTTTGAAAAGATTGCTCTGATATCCAGCGCCTACACAGCTGGAATGCCACCAGGCATCATAGACTTAGGAATGTTATTAACACCATAGCACAATCACATTTTAAATATCACTTTTTGCCAGCCAACTTGGGAATGTAATATTCATTTATAATAAGGACCAACAATTTTTTCTGTAAAGGGCCAGATAACATGTGAGTGTATGTGCTTTAGGTTTTGTTAGAGATAGAGTGTCTGTTGTAACTCTGCTCTTATATATGAAAGCAGCCTTAGACAATACATAAACACATGACTGGGGCTATAGTCCAATAAAACTTTTATCTATGGGCACTGAAATTTGAGTTGCATGTAATTTTTATGTGTCATGAGATATTAGTCATCTTTCGATTTTTTCAACCATATAAGAATGTGAAAGCCATTTTTAGCTTGTAGGCCATACATAACCAGATTGTGGGATATATTTGACTTGCAGGCTATAGTGCTGATTCCAGATTTAGAATATCGTTTCCTTGGTGAAATTAATTCTGCATTCTTCAACAATTAAGTTTGAAACGAAATTTTGTAATACAGCCTGTTGGTAAGGCAGGGACTATGTAACTTCTGTATTCTTTTGGCAGCCCCCTCTGCTGGTTTATTTTATTCACAGCAACATTCTGAACAGATTTCCCAGGAATTCATTTTTCTTACAAATAATTTGTAATACCAACTCACATATATTAGTAATATTGAGTTTGACATCCTTCCACAGTTCCAAAGAAATTTCCATTTCCAGCTTTCAGTCTCTGATATGGACCACTGTTTCTTCTCCAGACTTACTCTTTCTAACTTCTTAATGACGTATTAATGAATCTTGTGGCTTTAAGACCATCAAGTACAGAAATGAAATTCCTGTAATAAAATTTGGTTTTCTACTAGGTGACCTAAAAATATCACAGATATTTAAAGTTGCCAAGAAATCAAAACTTAATAATCACGATTCAAGAGTTTTGTTCTTGTTGTTTTATAGGTTGCTAATTGCCAGCATGTAACCCTATTCTAGACAATTAAGGTCAAGAGTGGTAGGATTTATAATTTCTGGGTCAGTTTTTGTCTTGATATATGAAAAACCAGATTTCAGTCTCCAGATACTGGTGTTCAGGATTAAGACAAATTCATTCATGTAGGCATTCAGCAACCTTTGTTTTAGTGTTGGGCAAACTACTTAAACTTTCTGAACCTCAACTTGTCTGTAAATAGGAGTAATAGCTATTTTGAACAATTATTAAGGATTGGATGAGAAAATGTATGATACTTGATAACTATTGATATTTATGATTATTTTCTGATAGTTACTATTATTTGCCTCTAAGACTCATGTTTTTCCTTTATAAAACTGTCTAAAAAGTTCAGTTCAGTCTCCACATTTTTTTTTGTTTCATAATGTTTTTGTGAGATCAAATTAGATTTTCTTTGACATCTTACAATCTAGAAAATTTTCTGTACTCTGCATATGTAAGGTTTTCACTCTGCACCCACTATTTCAGATAATGCTTAAAACTGTAAATAAAACTGTGTTAGATTGGCTCTTGCAGTAATTTTATTATTAATAATTCTTTATTAGGATGTAAAGAATGACATCATATACATAAAAGATGGCAGGGGGAGTAAAAATTTAAGACTTTTAGAATTGGTTCAAATTAAGTGACCGTCAACTTAATATACACTGTTGTATGCATAGGACGTTATATGTAAAACTAATAGTAACCACAAATCAAAAACTTATAACAGATATGCAAAAAATAAAAAGAAAGAAATCCAAGCATATCACTAAAGAAAGCCACGAAACCATAAGGGAACAGAGTAAGAGAAGAAGGGAACAAAGAAGAATTATAAACATAACCATAAAGAAGTGACAAAATGGCAATAAGTACATACCTTATCAAGAAATACTTTGAATGTAAATGAACAAAATACTCCAATCAAAAGACATAGGATGACTGAATGGATAAAAAAACAAGACCCATCTATATGCTGTCTACAAGAGACTCACTTCTGGCCTAAAGATACATACAGATAGAGGAGGAGTCAAGATGGTGGAGAAGTAGCAGCCTGAGACTACATCAGGTAACAGGAGATCAGCTCGATAGCTTATCTAAACATTGCAAACACCTACAAATCCAACGGGAGAGCGAAGAGAAGAAGAACAGCAACTCTAGAAACAGAAAATCAACCACTTTCTGAAAGGTAGGACTGGCAGAGAAGTGAATCTAAAACGACGGGAAGATAGACCGCGGGGGGAGGGGCCGGCTCCCGGCAAGCGGTGGAGCAACGGAGCACAAAATTAGGACTTTTAAAAGTCTGTTCCACTGAGGGACATTGCTCCAGTGGCTAAACCAGGGTGAAGCCACGCGGGGTCAGCGTGGCCCCAGGCCCCGCAGGGTCACAGAAGGATCGGGGGTGTCAGAGTGTCGGAGAGCTCACAGGTATTAGAACGGAGAAGCCGGCTGCAGAGACAGAGCCGAGGACTGAACTCTCAGCTCGGGGTTTCCTTGAACCGGTCGCGGGCTGGGTGAGCTCGGAGCGCGGCTAGAGGCTGGGGATACGGGAGTGATTGGGTGCTGTCCTCTGGGGGCGCACTGAGGAGTGGGGCCCCAGGCTCTCGGCTCCTCCGGGCCAGAGACTAGGAGGCCGCCATTTTCATTCCCGTCCTCCGGAACTCTACGGAAAGCGTTCAGGGAACAGAAGCTCCCAAAAGCGAACCCGAGCCGATTACTTAGTCCCGCCGCCAGTAAGGGCGGTGCAATCCCGCCTCGGGCAAAGACACTTGAGAGTCACTACAACAGGCCCCTCCCCCAGAAGATCAACAAAATATCCAGCCAGGACGAAGTTCATCTATCAAGGAGAAAGCAGGTTCAATTCCTAAGACAGCAGAGCAATTCCAGAGGAGGAGAAAGCAAAGCACGGAACTCATGGCTTTCTCCCCATGATTCTTTAGTCTTGCAGCTACTTCAATTTTTTTTTTCTTTTTTCAATTTTTTTTCTTTTTTCTTTTTTCTTCTTCTGCTAAATTTTTTAAAAACTTTTACCCTTTTCTTTTTTAACGTCTTTTGACTAGTTCATCTAAATATATATATTTTTTCTTTCTTTTTTATATTTTTTATTTGTTTTATTTCTTAAATTTTTTTCTTTTTTTTTTCCTTTTTTTTTCTTTTTTTTTTTCAGAACCTGTTTTTATCCCCTTTCTCCCCCCCACAATTAGGGGTCTCTTCTGATTTGGTTACAGCGCATTTTTCTGGGGTCATTGCCACCCGTTTAGTAGTTTATTTGGTCCTTCATATCCTCTTATCTGGACAAAATGACAAGGCGGAAAAAATCACCACAAACAAAAGAACAAGAGACAGTACCGAAGGCTAGGGACCTAATCAACACAGACATTGGTAATATGTCAGTTCAAGAGTTCAGAATGATGATTCCGAACATTCTAGCCGGGCTCGAAAAAGGCATGGAAGATATTAGAGAAACCCTCTCTGGAGATATTAAAGCCCTTTCTGGAGAAATTAAAGAACTAAAATCTAACCAAGTTGAAATCAAAAAAGCTATTAATGAGGTGCAATCCAAAATGGAGGCTCTCACTGCTAGGATAAATGAGGCAGAAGAAAGAATTAGTGATATAGAAGACCAAATGACAGAGAATAAGGAAGCCGAGCAAAAGAGGGACAAACAGCTACTGGACCATGAGGGGAGAATTCGAGAGATAAGTGACACCATAAGACGAAACAACATTAGAATAATTGGGATTCCAGAAGAAGAAGAAACAGAGAGGGGAGCAGAAGGTCTATTGGAGAGAATCATTGGAGAGAATTTCCCTAATATGGCAAAGGGAACAAGCATCAAAATCCAGGAGGTGCAGAGAACCCCCCTCAAAGTCAACAAGAATAGGTCCACACCCCGTCACCTAATAGTAAAATTTACAAGTCTTAGTGACAAAGAGAAAATCCTGAAAGCAGCCCAAGAAAAGAAGTCTGTAACATACAATGGTAAAAATATTAGATTGGCAGCAGACTTATCCACAGAGACCTGGCAGGCCAGAAAGAGCTGGCATGATATATTCAGAGCACTCAACGAGAAAAACATGCAGCCAAGAATACTCTATCCAGCTAGGCTATCATTGAAAATAGAAGGAGAGATCAAAAGCTTCCAGGACAAACAAAAACGGAAAGAATTTGCAAACACCAAACCAGCTCTACAGGAAATATTGAAAGGGGTCCTCTAAGCAAAGAGAGAGCCTAAAAGTAGTAGATCAGAAAGGTACAGAGACAATATACAGTAACAGTCACCTTACAGACTAATAATGGCACTAAATTCATATCTCTCAATAGTTACCCTGAATATTAATGGGCTAAATGCCCCAATCAAAAGACACAGGGTATCAGAATGGATAAAAAAACAAAACCCATCAGTATGTTGCCTATAAGAAACTCATTTTAGACGCAAAGACACCTCCAGATTTAAAGTGAGGGGGTGGAAAACAATTTACCATGCTAATGGGCATCAGAAGAAAGCTGGGGTGGCAATCCTTATATCAGATCAATTAGATTTCAAGCCAAAGACTATAATAAGAGATGAGGAAGGACACTATATCCTACTCAAAGAGTCGGTCCAACAAGAAGATCTAACAATTTTAAATATCTATGCCCCTAACGTGGGAGCAGCCAACTATATCAACCAATTAATAACAAAATCAAAGAAACACATCAATAAGAATACAATAATAGTAGGGGACTTGAACACTCCCCTCATTGAAATGGACAGATCATCCAAGCAAAAGATCAACAAGGAAATAAAGGCCTTAAATGACACAATGGACCAGATGGACATCACAGATATATTCAGAACATTCCATCCCAAAGCAACAGAATACACATTATCTCTAGTGCACATGGAACCTTCTCCAGAATAGATCACATCCTGGGTCACAAATCAGGTCTCAACCGGTATCAAAAGATTGGGATTATTCCTTGCATATTTTCAGACCACAATGCTCTGAAGCTAGAACTCAATCACAAGAGGAAATTTGGAAAGAACCCAAATACATGGAGACTAAACAGCATCCTTCTAAAGAATGAATGGGTTAACCGGGAAATTAAAGAAGAATTGAAAAAATTCATGGAAACAAATGATAATGAAAACACAACAGTTCAAAATCTGTGGGACACAGCAAAGGCAGTCCTGAGAGGAAAATATATAGCGGTACAAGCCTTTCTCAAGAAACAAGAAAGGTCTCAAGTACACAACCTAACCCTACACGTAAAGGAGCTGGAGAAAGAACAAGAAAGAAACCCTAAACCCAGCAGGAGAAGAGAAATCGTAAAGATCAGAGCAGAAATCAATGAAATAGAAACCAAAAAAACAATAGAAAAAATCAATGAAACTAGGAGCTGGTTCTTTGAAAGAATCAATAAGATTGATAAACCCCTGGCCAGACTCATCAAAAAGAAAAGAGAAAGGACCCAAATAAATAAAATCATGAATGAAAGAGGAGAGATCACAACTAACATCAAAGAAATACAGACAGTTATAAGAACATACCATGAGCAACTCTACGCCAACAAATTTGACAATCTGGAAGAAATGGATGCATTCCTAGAGACATATAAACTACCACAACTGAACCAGGAAGAAATAGAAAACCTGAACAGGCCCATAACCAGTAAGGAGATTGAAACAGTCATCAAAAATCTCCAAACAAACAAAAGCCCAGGGCCAGATGGCTTCCCAGGGGAATTCTACCAAACATTTAAAGAAGAACTCATTCCTATTCTCCTGAAACTGTTCCAAAAAATAGAAATGGAAGGAAAACTTCCAAACTCATTTTATGAGGCCAGCATCACCTTGATCCCAAAACCAGACAAGGATCCCACCAAAAAAGAGAACTACAGACCAATATCCTTGATGAACACAGATGCAAAAATTCTCACTAAAATACTAGCCAATAGGATTCAACAGTACATTAAAAGGATTATTCACCACGATCAAGTGGGATTTATTCCAGGGCTGCAGGGTTGGTTCAACATCCGCAAATCAATCAATGTGATTGAACACATTAATAAAAGAAAGAACAAGAACCATATGATACTCTCAATAGATGCTGAAAAAGCATTTGACAAAGTACAGCATCCCTTCCTGATCAAAACGCTTCAAAGTGTGGGGATAGAGGGCACATACCTCAATATTATCAAAGCCATCTATGAAAAACCCACCGCAAATATCATTCTCAATGGAGAAAAACTGAAAGCTTTTCCGTTAAGGTCAGGAACACGGCAGGGATATCCATTATCACCACTGCTATTCAACATAGTACTAGAAGTCCTAGCCTCAGCAATCAGACAACAAAAAGAAATTAAAGGCATCCAAATTGGTAAAGAAGAAGTCAAACTATCACTCTTCGCAGTTGACATGATACTATATGTGGAAAACCCAAAAGACTCCACTCCAAAACTGCTAGAACTTGTACAGGAATTCAGTAAAGTGTCAGGATATAAAATCAATGCATAGAAATCAGTTGCATTTCTGTACACCAACAACAAGACAGAAGAAAGAGAAATTAAGGAGTCAATCCCATTTACAATTGCACCCAAAACTATAAGATACCTAGGAATAAACCTAACCAAAGAGACTAAGAATCTATACACAGAAAATTATAAAGTACTCATGAAAGAAATTGAGGAAGACACAAAAAAATGGAAAAATGTTCCATGCTCCTGGATTGGAAGAATAAATATTGTGAAAATGTCCATGCTACCTAAAGCAATCTACACATTTAATGCAATCCCTATCAAAATACCATCCATTTTTTTCAAAGAAATGGAACAAATAATCCTAAAATTTATATGGAACCAGAAAAGACCTCGAATAGCCAAAGGAATATTGAAAAAGAAAGCCAAAGTGGGTGGCATCACAATTCCGGACTTCAAGCTCTATTACAAAGCTGTCATCATCAAGACAGCATGGTACTGGCACAAAAACAGACACATAGATCAGTGGAACAGAATAGAGAGCCCAGAAATCGACCCTCAACTCTATGGTCAACTAATCTTCGACAAAGCAGGAAAGAATGTCCAATGGAAAAAAGACAGCCTCTTCAATAAATGGTGCTGGGAAAATTGGACAGCTACATGCAGAAAAATGAAATTGGACCACTTCCTTACACCACACACGAAAATAGACTCCAAATGGATGAAGGACCTCAATGTGAGAAAGGAATCCATCAAAATCCTTGATGAGAATGCAGGCAGCAACCTCTTCGACCTCAGCCATAACAACATCTTCCTAGGAACAACGGCAAAGGCAAGGGAAGCAAGGGCAAAAATGAACTATTGGGATTTCATCAAGATCAAAAGCTTTTGCACAGCAAAGGAAACAGTTAACAAAACCAAAAGACAACTGACAGAATGGGAGAAGATATTTGCAAACGACATATCAGATAAAGGGCTAGTATCCAAAATCTATAAGGAACTTAGCAAACTCAACACCCAAAGAACAAACAATCCAATCAAGAAATGGGCAGAGGACATGAACAGACATTTCTGCAAAGAAGACATCCAGATGGCCAACAGACACATGAAAAAGTGCTCCACGTCACTCGGCATCAGGGAAATACAAATCAAAACCACAATGAGATATCACCTCACACCAGTCAGAATGGCTAAAATTAACAAGTCAGGAAATGACAGATGCTGGAGAGGATGTGGAGAAAGGGGAACCCTCCTCCACTGTTGGTGGGAATGCAAGCTGGTGCAACCACTCTGGAAAACAGCATGGAGGTTCCTCAAAATGTTGAAAATAGAACTACCCTATGACCCAGCAATTGCACTACTGGGTATTTACCCTAAAGATACAAACATAGTGATCCGAAGGGGCACGTGTACCTGAATGTTTATAGCAGCAATGTCTACAATAGCCAAACTATGGAAAGAACCTAGATGTCTATCAACAGATGAATGGATAAAGAAGAAGTGGTATATATACACAATGGAATACTATGCAGCCATCAAAAGAAATGAAATCTTGCCATTTGGGACGACGTGGATGGAACTAGAGCGTATCATGCTTAGTGAAATAAGTCAATTGGAGAAAGACAACTATCATATGATCTCCCTGATATGAGGACATGGAGAAGCAACATGGGGGGGTAGGTGGATAGGAGAAGAATAAATGAAACAAGATGGGATTGGGAGGGAGACAAACTCTTAATCTCACAAAACAAACTGGGGGCTGCTGGGGGGAGGTGGGATTGGGAGAAGGGGAGGGGGCTATGGACATTGGGGAGGGTAAGTGCTATCGTGAGTGCTGTGAAGTGTGTAAACCTGGCGATTCACAGACCTGTACCCCTGGGGATAAAAATACATTATATGTTTATTAAAAAAAAAAATTGGGGGGCGCCTGGGTGGCTCGGTGGTTTAAGCTGCTGCCTTCAGCTCAGGTCATGATCTCAGAGTCCTGGGATCGAGTCCCACATCGGGCTCTCTGCTCGGCGGGGAGCCTGCTTCCCTCTCACTCTCTCTGTCTGCCTCTCTGCCTACTTATGATCTCTCTCTGTCAAATAAATAAATAAAATCTTTTAAAAAAAATTTTGGAAGGGGAGGCGAACCATAAGAGACTATGGACTTTGAAAAACAACCTGAGGGTTTTGAAGGGTCAGGGGTGGGAGGTTGGGGGAACAGGTGGTGGGTAATGGGGATGGCACGTTTTGCATGGAGCACTGGGTGTTGTGCAAAAAGAATGAATACTGTTACGCTGAAAGAATAAATAAAATGGAAAAAAAAAAAAAAGAAATATACCATAGAGGAAAAAAAAAGATACATACAGATAGAAAGTGAAGTGATGGTAAAACGTTTGTCATGCAAATGGAAGTAAAAAAGAAAACTGGGGGAGCAATTCTTAATCAGACAAAATAGACTTTAAAGCAAAGATTGCAAGAGACAAAGAATAATACTACAAATGATAATGGGAATAATCCAACAAGAAGATATTACAATTATAAGTATTTATGCATCCAGCATGGGAACACTGAAATATATAAAGCAACTGTTAATAGACCTAAAGGAAGAAATTGATACAAGTACAGTAATAGGAGGGAACTTTAACACCATAATACATCAATGGATAGATCATCCAGACAGAAAATCAACAAGGAAACTGGCTTTGAGTGACACATTGCACCAGCTGGATCTAAAAGATATATTCAGAACATTCCATCCTAAAACAGCCAAATACATATTCTTTGCAAGTACATGTAGAACATTCTCCAGAATAGAGCACATATTAGGCCACAAAAACAAGTCTCAGCTCAAACAGACTGAAATCATATCATGCATCTTTTCTGACCAGAACAGAATGAAGCTAGAAATCAATCACAAGAAAATATCTGGAAAGAACAGAAATACATGGAAGTTAAATAACATGGTACTAAGCAATGCATGAGTCAACCAGAAATCAAAGAGGAATTAAAAAATACATGGAGATAAATGAAAATGAAAACACAATGATCCAAAATCTTTGGGATGCAGCATAAACTGTTTTAAGAGGAAAGATAATAACAATAGAGGTCTACCTAAATAAACAAGAAAAATCTCAAATAAACAAACTAACACAGCTAGATAAAGAACAAACAAAGCCCGAATCTAGTGGAAAGAAGAAAATAAAAAAGATTAGAGCAGAAATAAGTGAAATAGAGACTAAAAAAACCCATAAAAAAGTTAATACCTATTTTTCTCAAAGTCTTCCAAAAAATAGAAAAGATAGATCCCAAATGTATTCTATGAAGTTAGCATTACCCTGATGCCAAAATCAGATAAAGATACTACAACAAAAGAGTACTATAGGCCAATATCTCTGATGAAAACAGATGCAAAAATCCTCGACAAAATATTAACAAACCAAATTCAACAATACATTTTTAAAAATCATTCACCACAAAGAGTGGGATTTATTCCTGGACTGCAGGGGTGGTTCACTATTCACAAATCAATCAATGTGAAGTATCACATCACTAAAAGGAAGGATAAAAACCATGCTATCATACCAACAGATGCAAAAAAAGTACTTGACAAAGGACAACATCCATTCATGACAAAAACCCTCAAGAAAGTAGGATTAGAGAGAACATACCTCAATATAATAAAGACCATCTATAAAAAGCCCACAGGTAATATCATTACTCATGTAAAAAAAAACAAAAACAAAAACAAAAACAAACCCCAAACTGAAAGCTTTTCCCCTAGTTTCAGGAATAAGACAAGAATGTATACTCTCACTACTGTTATCCAATATAGTGCTGGAAGCCCTAGCCACAGCAGTTACACAAGAAAAAGGAACAAAGGCATCCAAATTGATAAGGAAGAGGTCATCGTTCACTGTTTGTAGATGACATGATACTGTATAGAGAAAACCCTGAAGACTCTGCCAAAAAACTACTAGAACTGATAAATGAATTCAGTAAGGTCTCAGGGTACATAATCAGTGTACAGAAATTCGTTGCATTTCTATACACTACTCATGAAGTAGCAGCTAGAGAAATTAATTAAACAATCCCATTTACAATTGTACCAAAAAATAAAATACCTAGAAATAGACTTAATCAAGGAAACCTGTGCTCTGAGAACTATAAAACATTGATGAAAGAAATTAAAGACAGCACAAATAAGTGGAAAGATACTCCTTGCTCATGGATTGGAACAACAAATATTGTTAACTGGCCATACCACTCAAAGCAACCTACAGATTTAATGCAATTCTTATTAAAATACCAGCATCATTTTATCACAGAATAATCCTAAAATTTGTATGGAACCACATAGGACCCTGAATAGTCAAAGCAATCTTGAAAAGGAACAAAACTGGAGGTGTAACAACCCCAGATTTCAAGCTACAGTACAAAGCTGTAGTAATCAAAACACTGTAGTACTGGTGCAAAAATAAACACATAGATCAATGAAACAGAAGAGAGTCCAGTAATAACCCCAGGCTTTTAGGGCCAGTTAATCTGCAACAAAGGAGGCAACAATGGAAAAAAGACAATCTCTTCAACAAATGGTATTGGGAAAATTGGATGACTACATGCAAAAGAGTGAAAATGAACCACTTTTTTATGCCATACACAAAAATAGACTCAAAATGGGTGGAAGACCTAAATGTGAAACCTGAAACCATAAGATTCCTAGAAGAAAACATAGACAGTAATCTCCCTTGACATCAGCTGTAGAAATATTTTTCTAGATATGTCTCCAGAGTCAAGGGAAGCAAATGTGAATAAAACTATCAGGACTACACCAAAATAAAAAAACTTTGGCACAGTGAAAGAAACCATGAGCAAATAAAAAGACAAAAAGAATGGAAGAAGATATCTGCAAATGTATTCAATAAGGAGATAATATTTAAAATATATAAAACACTTATATAATTCAACAGCAAAAAATACACAATTTAAAAATGGGCAGATGACATTTTTCCAAAGAAGACATCAATGGCCAACAGCCACAAGAAGGTACGCAACATTACTAATCATCAGGGAAATGCAAATCAACACAACAATGAGATTTCACCAAACAACTGTCCTAAAGGCTAAAATAAAAAACACAAGGTGAGAATGTGGCATTAAAGGAACACTTATACACTGTTGGTAAGGGTGCAAGTTGGTGCAATGACTGTGGAAAACAGTTTGGAGTTTCCTTAAAAATTTAAAAATAGAAGTACTGTATAACTCACTACTTCCACTAGTGAGTACCCAAAGAAAACAAAAACACTAATCCTAAAAGACATGACCACTTCAATGTTTATTGCAGCATTATTTACAATAGGCAAGATATGGCAGCAACCCAAATATCCATCAGTAAATGAACAGATAAAGAAGATGTAGCATATATGTATATTTGTATATTATATATTTAAATTTTAAAGATTTTACAAATTTTATAATATATATACAATGGAATATTATTTAACCATAAGAATGAACAAAATCTGGCCATTTGCAACAACATGGTTGGATCTAGAGAAACAAGTCAGTCAGAGAAAGACAAATACTGTATTATTTCGTGCATGTGTAGAATTTTTTCTTTTTTTAAAATTTAATATTTTTCAGTCACCCAAAATTCATTGTTTATGCACCACACTCAGTGCTCCATGTAGTATGTGCCCTCCTTAATACCCACCACCAGGCTCACCCATTCCCCCCCCCAAACCCTCAGTTTGTTTCTCAGAGTCCATAGTCTCTCATGGTTTGTCTCGCCCTCCGATTTCCCCCAACTCACTTCTCTCTATCTCCCAGTGTGGAACTTAAGAAACAAATGAACAAACAAAAAAAGAGACAAATAAAAAAAATACTCCTAAATATAGAGAACAAACTGGTGTTTGCCAGAAGAGAGGTAGGTAGGTGAAATAGATGGAGATTAAGAGAACGCTTACCATGATGAGCACTGAGTTGTGTATAAAATTACTGAATTATGATATTGTAAACCTGAAACTAATATAATGCTGTATGTTAATTATACTTGAAATAAAAAATGATTTTTAAATAAAATTCATATACATTTAACTCCTCATATTTGCTTCTGATCATTAATCTAATTCTCTGGTGAAAGACACAACTCCATTAATGTTGACTGCTATAGGTTTTTCACGTCTTTGGAACTTGATTTAGGGATGTGTTTGTGTGTTTCTTATTCTGTATTTCAAAACTTCATTTTTATGTTGTTAATGTATACTTTGTGGAATGATTTAAAAATTTATGGTGTTTAGTGTTTCAACCAATAAAGAGATTTTTTAAATTAATTAATTAATTTATTTTTTCAGCGTAACAGTCAGTATTCATTGTTTTTGCACAACACCCAGTGCTCCATGCAATACGTGCCCTCCCTATTACCCACCATCTGGTTCCCCCAACCTCCCACCCCCGCCCCTTCAAAACCCTCGGGTGGTTTTTTTTTTGTTTTTTTGTTTTTTTTTTTTAAGATTTATTTATTTGACAGATAGAGATCACAAGTAGGCAGAGAGGCAGGCAGAGAGAGAGAGAGGGGAGGAAGCAGGCTCCCAGCCAAGCAGAGAGCCCGATGCGGGGCTCGATCCCAGGACCCTAGGATCATGACCTGAGCTGAAGGCAGAGGCTTTAACCCACTGAGCCACCCAGGCGCCCCCCCTCGGGTGGTTTTTCAGAGTCCATAGTCTAAAGAGATATTTTTGCTCCAAAAAATAATACTGTTCCTATTCCAGCTAGCATTTGGAGGGCTGAATTGCCTTCACGTGTTACTGAGTTATTGTCTAACTTATACAGATATATAAATGTGTTTTATTTCTTCTATTATGAATTTTCTGGCTACAAAGTATACATATGAAGTCTTCTCTATGCAAGAACTCAAAGGGGACTCTAAGTGAAATAGGCAATTTGGGGATAAATAAGAAGGCCTGACCAACATATTTAGATGAATAGAAGGTCCAAGAGGAAGAGGATGAATTAATTCTAAGTCCCAGAAAGGGAGCTGACTACATATTTGGTCTGATATCTCCTGAGAGACGATAGCTCTGAGTGACTCTACTAATTTATGATCAAGACTTGATGGACATGGGCCTGGAGATAAGAGTCAAATGAGGAGAAGATGAGTGTGAGAAAGTGATGGAAGGGGAGGAGATATCTGTATTATGGAAAAGCTAGACCACCCACTGGGTCACTAAGTCTTGGTTAGACTGCGGCTGATCACAAACTTCCCTGAGTAGGGAGAGTTCTTTTGGGGAATAATACTAAAATAGTACCTATTACAATGTTTCTGATTAATTTGAAGACAATGGATATGTACATGTGAGGTAACTATGGGCTTGCTAGCTTAGTTGGGAAAGGCAAAATGCAGGAAAGTTATTCTGTGTTGTTCTGGTTCAGCCTTAGTCTTAGTCACTGTGTACCTGGGTCTTAGAAGTTGGGCTTTCTTATAAGAGATTCTGCCTCACTCTGGCTGATAGACAAACTCTAATGGTCTGGGCCCAGGATTGTTGCCTGCCCCACTCACAGTGGTAGTGGGTTTTTTCCATTTCTGTTTCTCTCCCTCAATTACAATGTATTTTCAGTTCTGCCCTGATAATGATAGTGTGCTTCCAGTTCCCTAGCAGCTTAGAGCTTTTGTACCTTAGAGAAGACAGGAAAAGAACCAGTATAGGCTTTGTGTCTTTTCTGGAATGACTGTTATTCTCCTCTCTTACCCTTACCCCATCTCTTCCAGGCTTGATCCACCAAATACAGCTCTCCCTCTCCCCCCTGCCCGACCCTCCTCCCTGCCCCACCCTAATCATTTTAATGTATAGCCAATGAGATTCAGAGAGAAGAGGCTGCAAATGGATGCAAAACTCCCTTTGTTTTTTGTTTTGTTTTCTTTCTTATTATATTAGTCACCATACAGTACATCTTTAGTTTTTGATGTAGTGTTCCATGATTCATTATTTGCATAAAACACCTGGTGCTCATTACAACATGTGCCTTCCTTAATATGTATCACCAGACTAACCCATCCCTCCACACCCCTCCCCTCTGAAACCCTCTTTCATGCAAAACTCCCTTTGCATCTCAGATGCAATCCCTGGGAAGGGGTTCTGTAGTCTCGTGCCAGTCCACATTCTGCCTTTTTCAAGCTGTTGAACTTTTTAGTTGTGTTCTTACAAGCTTGTATGATGTCTGGCATCTCCTACTCCCATGCTGTGCCCAAGGTAAGCAAGTACAGGTATCCCATCTCTGCTTGGAGGTGCATGTCTTTGAGATTAGTTGGTTGTTCTGAGATTTCTGATGAGTTTGAGAAAAAAGTTGGTTGAGTACCTGGCTTTTTCTTGTCACAAGGATGGGAGTGAAGCTTTCTGTATTCTAAGACGACATCAATAGTCCAGTGGGTTGACACCAGAACTTTTAAAGATGTTGAATAGATTAATTCATTTTTTAGTTTTATTGGTTACTGTAAGTGAATATTGCATATAAGGACCTCAGTGATTTTGAATAACTTCCTATAAAACAAATATAAAAAGCTTGTTTGTCTTTCTCTTCATTAGTAGTGAATGGTCCCTCCTTCTTTAGTGCCCAGGGATTCTGGTTTTCATGTTTCTCGGTATACCCTATACATGTCGTATGTCATTCTCTTTTCTGCCTTCTAGAATTTTACTTCCTTGAGGGCAGCAGTTATATCTATAATTCATTTTTGTCCTTACTTACTTCCCCCTATCATACTGCCTGTGTGTAGCAGTAGGTTCATAAATGTTTGCTAAATTCCAGTTAAAGAAATTTACCCTCAATTATAGATCACTAGGCTACTAGGTCTTTGGAGTCATTTCATTCCCTGAATGAAGTAGAAATATCATAAGTTGGCCTTGACAAACAAAGAAATGTTGACATTTATGACTAATAATACATTTTAAAAATCAAAAAACCAAAAAAAACCCAGATTTCAATCTTCTCTATGTGAGTAGTACATTTAGCAATTCATAATTGTATTTCTTATAAGTGAACCTTGAGACAATTCTCTCTCTGCTTGATTACACAGTAAACCATTTCTCATAAAAGAATCATCAACTCATAAAATAGTCATTATGATGTAAAGTGTGCATGAAATGTGCAATATAAAGAAAGCAGTCAAGAGAAAATTTAAGAGAAAGAACAGAGAACATTCAGGAGAACTTTACTTTTAAAGTCTCATTCTTGTTGTTATGATCTTTAATTCTCAAGGTAAAGGAAAGGGGGAAACATTTTCTTGTTATGTTATTCCAGATTGTTTTTCTTAATATACTTTTAAAAAATTATTAAGATACATAAGTCATGATTATTGCCTGGCTTTTCCTGATTAACCCACTTAGAATCAGAGAAAAGGCCAGAAGGAAAATGAAGAAGATAAAACTATTCCCTTTCACTTGTCTGGCACTTCACAATTTACAGAACAATTGCACATATCTCATGTGTGAGACAGTTAGGAACTTTAGTCCCATTTTACAGATCAAGTAACTGAAGCTCAGAGCAAATACATGAGTGGCTCAAAGTTGTGCAGTTAGAAATAGAGTTAGACCATCTCTTCTGGTGTACTATCATAAACTGCCTCTTTCTAACTGCTCTGGATTCTGCTCTGGATTTTGTTTGAGCTCTCTTATATATACTTTCAAGTTCCAAATGTATGGAATAGTTTGTGCTCAGGAAGATATTATTATGTGTATGGAGGGCTCATGAGGGAGAGAGCAATTTAACTGCTTCTTGGCCATTTTACTCTAAACCAAGTCATCTCACTATGCCAAAACATTTTTCCTAATGATACATGTGGAAAGGAGAGGATATGAAAAGAAAGAAGAGGTAATAGGGAGAGTTGACCCCCAAGAAAAGAGAAAGAAAAAAAAAAGAGAGAAAGAAAAAGATAAAGATGGGAAGCTCTATTTTTGTCTACTGTCACTGTCTACTGTCAGTGTTACTGACTGGGAGAACTTGAGTTAGAACTCAAATCTCAGGGAGTTTTGTTTATTGAAGCACCTTGCTTCTCTGGAGAGGAATGGAACAACTTGCTTCAATGTCTTACTTGGCTTTATGACAGGCAGTATGGAAAGCATCTCCCCTTTGTCTTTGTTTTCTTTAGAAGCCCAATTGCTGAGAACTTTTAGGGAAGTTTTGCTGTTCTTCTCATTTAGCTATGAGAATAAAATGGCTCAGTCTTCCATAGTCTATTGCATAAGACTTTTTTTCAGAGAAGATTAATGACAAAGATATTTATGAAAATGTCTCTGTGACTTCCATTTGTAATTATTCAAATATGTGTGGATTTTGCCATTTGTATTTAATTTATATTTTAAACCCTCTTTTTTTTTTTTTTTTTTAGTTCAGCCAGACAACATATAGCCCAGCAGAGGGCTTTGAAGCTGTTAAGTAAATAAGTGATCCAATGAATGTTATATGCATATAAAAAACTCAGCTTTTGTACAAGGAAGTTAGCAGCTCTCTAGTGGCAGGTGGGTAGAAAACTTCATCTTACTTTTCTCAATTTCTTTCTTGGTTTCTTCCTTCAGTTTGTAGGTTATTAGAAAAGATGCAAGGTTATAAGGTTTACGAAGTCTTCATTTAAAGAGGATTAGTTCTTTCAGTGTAAATGAAAATGGGGGCTACTATAGCTGGACATCAGTCTTGTTAACATCATAAACTATAAATTTTCAGAGTTATTTGTCATCTCTATTTCCTGGTTTACTTCCTAATCACAGCATCTATTTCTCACAGTACTCTTAGAAGACAAATGTAGGAGAAACCTTACCAAAATGGCTTTGACTAGGTCATTCTGATTATTTAGGATTTAGTGGTGTAGAGGAGAGGACTCCAGAAATAATTGGTCTGATCCCCTGTAGAAACTCTCGTGGAAGTGGAACTAAGTACAATTAAAATAAAAACTAGTTTAGTCTTTGTCTAAATGACCTCAAGGAGCTGGCATTCTAGCTAGGCTTTAAAGGAGATGAATGTAGAAGTACAGAAGTTTTAAAGAAAGAACCCTTCAAAATGTGAAGAAATCTAGGAACAAAGACCCAAGTGGTGAAAAGCCAGAGAGAAACTACAGAGAAAGTGTTATTCTGTGTGAGAGATACTTGCTTTTTTCAGAAAGGAGAAGAGTGGAAGGATCTGGGAGGATGCTACAAGAGAGGCTTGAGTTGCTTATGGGACATATTTTTCTGAGGAACAACACTTTTCTGGCTTTGTGTTGAAAGAAAAAAAGTAAAAACCTTTCCACTTTGTAGAAATCTGTGCAGCAGGAGTTTAAGGACAAGTGGAAAGTGAGGGAGTGGGCATTTAGGCATTCCAGAGAGAAACAGCAGCAACCATAGCATCACTAAAATTCAAGACTTCCTCTTTTCAGTGAAGCTAAGTCTCAGGCAAGTCTCTGCCTCTGTCATCAAGACCTTTTCAGGTTTCATGTCCTAAGATTATATAAGGTCTGGATCACATGGATATCTCTCCTGAGGTACCTTTTCCCTTCCAAATTTACCTCAACTCAATACGTATGGTTGACTGTTGAATTCTTGTTATCATTATGTAAGTCAATCTCAAAACGCAGACTATACGAGCTTCAGATATTTAGTTTTAGTCACACTGCCACCTCAGTTTGATATATATTTATAAACCCTAAATTTTAGAGTCATTTCTAGTCTACCTTTCTGGTTCACCTGCTGAATCAGTGTCTGTTTCTTTCAGATCTCCTGGAAGACAAGACAAGGGAAAAGCAAAATCTATATAGTTTTATCCAGGAAAGTTATTCAACTTCTCTGAGATTTCTTACTAATAAAATGACAATGATAATAGCCATTTTACAGGCTTATTGGGAGAATTAAAATAATAATTTTAACTCATTTGGTATAATACCTACCTCCTAGTAAGCAATGGAGTCTACCAATTTGTTACAGATAATTGCTTCTTCTAAAATTGCCAGAACTCCTTTTACTAATTCTTTCCTCATCACTTCTAAGCTGTATTCGTCACTTAGGTAAGGGCTTGGGGCAACTGTTGAACAATGTCATATAGACATGGAATGTGCAATCCACTCCATATGGGATGATTTGTGTAGAGAGGCCTTTTCTATCAGGAAACTTCTCTATCATTAGCTTCTATCAAACTAGCCCTTCTTAGAAAAGGGAATGTCATGGTATATTTGAATTCACTTCTTCATACATCAAAGACGAACACATATTTTTGAATTCAATTTTCTTATTATTTTTTAAGGTCAACTAATAATGAATTATCAAATAATTACACTTATCCATATATTGAGAAAGAAGAATAAGTTTGCCCACTTTCTAGTTCTCGTTTTTTTTCCACTTTAGAAGATCCTATGGTTGTATTAAAGTCTTGACTTTCATTTCCAAAGCCTTTGGTGAATCTGTTCCTTAACTTTCTGGTGATAAATCCAGTATTTTCCTACCTTAGAAGACTTCATTCGTTCATTCATTCATTCATTCATTCATTATTTTTAGAACTCATCAGCCCAGCTAGGTTTCCCAAACCTGGAAATGTATTATTTTTTGGAAGCAGAAGAATGGTTGCAAGATATTTCAAATCTTAGCTTACTCTTTTGCTTATTATTTACTCTGATTCTGTATAGTAGTGGTGCCAATTTATACTTGCTTATTAGTCTTTTGCAGGGTGCAGAGTACTTTCAAATATACCTAGTGTTATCATTTACATACATGTGTTTATATGTGTGTTTGTGTACACTTATGTCAAAGTATATGCATACTAATTATGTAGCCTGTGGTGGAATTTACTTATCTGGGAGGGAAAGAGAGTATCCTTCACTTTTTTTTCATTCATTTGTTCCTTTTCTACCTCTTGTTTATTACCCATATACTATAATAAAAGTATTAATATTGGAAAATTCACTTAACCTCTTTGGACTTCACTTGCTTCATTTGTAAAAGGAGGATAATAATTCCTGCCCTGTCTAAGAAAGTGCTTTGTAAAGTGCTGTGAAATTATACTAGGTTATTTTTCTTCTCCCCCACTAGACTGTGAGCCTTGGAATGGCAGAGAGTGAATCTGATTCACTTGTGTAAACCCAAGGTTCTTGGAGCATAGTAGGTCCTCAACAATGTCTTGTAAGAGAAAAGAGAGAGCAAAGAGGGGAAGGAAGGGCAGCAAAGGGAAGGAAGGACAGAAGGGAACACAGCATGAAGAGGAAGAGGAGAGGGTACAGGAAAAATCTTCAGTGCATTTAGTACTTTCTCATCTCAGTAAGCAGGTAAGACTGTGTTGCACCTAAAGGCATGTGTTGGAACAAAAGGAATGCTAATGACCTGACTGCCCTGCCCCTGTCTCAGGACTTGGGCACTCTCAGTCATTTCCATGGCCTGTGAAGTGTATGTTCTATTCCTTGCATCTGCAAAATCCATCTGTTGTGGTACAGTGATAAAAATTGCCAGAATATAAGTGGTGAATAAATAATCTTTTCTTTAGAGTAAAACATGACTTTTAGGAGTTTCCAGCTTTGATCTGATTCTCTTTCTTTAACCTTACTGCCCTTTTTACCCTTTCTTAGTTTTTAATCCCTTTGCTTACTTTGGCTCAGTCTATTTTCATTTTTAGTTTCAAATCATGAATTAATTCCTTCACTGTGGACAAGTCAGCTTCACCTTAGTGATCCGAAGGGGCACGTGTACCCGAATGTTTATAGCAGCAATGTCTACAATAGCCAAACTATGGAAAGAACCTAGATGTCCATCAACAGATGAATGGATAAAGAAGATGTGGTATATATACACAATGGAATACTATGCAGCCATCAAAAGATATGAAATCTTGCCATTTGCGACGACGTGGATGGAACTAGAGGGTATCATGCTTAGTGAAATAAGTCAATCAGAGAAAGACAACTATCATATGATCTCCCTGATATGAGGACATGGAGAAGCAACATGGGGGGTTAGGGGGATAGGAGAAGAATAAATGAAACAAGATGGGATTGGGAGGGAGAAAAAGCATAAATGACTCTTAATCTCACAAAACAAACTGGGGGTTGCTGAGGGGAGGTGGGGTTGGGAGAGGGGGAGGGGGTTATGGACATTGGGGAGGGTATGTGCTATCGTGAGTGCTGGTGAAGTGTGTAAACCTGGCGATTCATCTTAGTCTTAATCTTTTTAAGACTATTTTTCACCGTAATCATTTTATAAATGATATGCATAGAAAACATCTAGCTAGTGCATAAAGGCTTATTAACATTTATAAAATTGCTATGCTGATTCCTCTTGTTTTCCTACCGCAGTTGAGCTATCACATTTTTATAGAGAAATCAAGGCTGGTCCTTGTTTCCCTTAAATAATACAGTAATTGTACAGGTTGGCTATCCTAATAAAGTACTCATTAAGGAAATTCTGTTAAGTTGACAAACCAAGTATTCTGATAATCACCTGGCAAAATATGGTCATGTAGACATGACATAAGTTGGTATACAGAGTAGATCACATACCATATGTAGAGAGAGTAATACTTCATAGAGGAAGAATTAGCTGGGTAGTATTGGCACATACCTGATGTGTATTTCACTGCTATCACTTATCGCCCCTTACAGCACACATCAATAAATGATCACAATTCTTTTTCTAGTTGAGGTCACACTTTGCCTAAGAATCCAAGAATGTATTCCCAGTCCAATTCCCAGTACCATTTTCTGTGCCAAGAAAATGGCACAGAAAGTGAAATCCAGTAGCAATACCTGGAGTAGTAGTTAAAATCACAGGCTTTAGTGTTTAGAGAAATTGGGTTTAACCTCAGCTCAGCCATTTATTAGCATTTCTTAGCTTTAATTCCCTTCGCTATAAAATGGGGATAACAATAAATACATCCTACGTTATTGTAAGTATTGTATGCAATAATATGAAGTACTTAGCAAGTGCCTGACATATGGCAGGTGTTCAATAAATAGGCTGTTATTTGTGACTAGAAGTAAAGGAGTTATCTAGTGCATTTTGGGAAGCAGTATGACCCTTGTCTGACTGAAAGGCAAGGGGTCATAGATTCCATTCTTAATTCCACATCCACATACCTCTTAATAACCTGGAGTTTGTATTTCTTATCAAATGTTATTGAATCCAAAGGTGGATGGCGAATTGAAGAGGCAACTGTGCCAGACCGCTAAGGATATGCTTGGGCTAACTTCAGCCATATTCCTCCTCTGTATTTTATGCTTGCTTGAAACTTCTCTAGGTTGTTTTGCATCTGCAGATACACACTCTCTGACTTGCACAGGACATTACAGAATTCATCTCTTGCACTCATTGGTGTGAACACTGTCATTGAAAACAATGTGTCATTACAGCAGTTTGGCAGCTACCTTTGGGAAGCTCATTTTTAAAAAGCATTTCTTTATTTGTTTTAAAAAATCTGATTGTTTGTTGGCTTGAGTTTCAGTAACTTTGGAATTTTCAGGTTTTACTGGAAGTTTTTTCCTTAATGATGGAGACGTTTGAATTGTAGATTGGTCATTCCAGTGATACCTCTAACAGTTGTTACCCCTTTCCTGGGTTTTCTAGACAAGGCAACAAAATGTGTGCAGGACATCTACATAGCAAGGGAGATGTCCATGCTGAGCATACTCACATACAGCCTGATGCTGGGTTTCCAGATTCTTTTTCATCTGAACTTCAAAACCCAGGCTGTGATGAAAAAGAAATCTATAACCAAGTGCAGAAAGTAGCATAGCAGAACTAAAAGATATAGTAACCTTGAATCCTAATCCCAGATTTAGTACATACTAGTTGTTTGACCTTTCTTGTTTAAATCGCATAATCATACTGGGCCCTAATAATTTTGTCTCCTATATTGAAAATATTCATCCAGAGTACTTATTGTTGGTGACTTGGGGAAGCCTCTGGGACACTTTAGAATGTGTTGGTAGAATGTCATATGAGTAGTCTGGAAAGGTATATTCAATATTGTAATGTTATATTTGAAAAGCAAAAAAACATTATTTCTATAAGTAAAACAACAGAAACTAAAACTCTAAAACTCTGCTTGGCTAGTAGAACATGTATTCAAAAAGATTAAGAAATAAAACTTTGGGAACACCTGGGTGACTCAGAGGGTTAAAGCCTCTGCCTTCGGTTCAGGTCATGATCCCAGGGTCCTGGGATCGAGCCCTGCATCGGGCTCTCTCCTTGGTGGGGAGCCTGCTTCCTCCTCTCTCTCTCTGCCTGCCTCTCTGCCTACTTGTGATCTCTCTCTGTCGAATAAATAGATAAAATCTTTAAAAAAAAAAAGAAATAAAACTTTGCAGGTATTTCAGACTTCTACATTGATTTACCATGTAAGGAATGTAGGAGTCTATTAGAATTGGCATGTTCAAATGTGGGTATAACACAATTTCTGGCCTGTAGTAGCTGGTTAATTGGACAGTAATACCCTTGTACCTTTACTTTCCAGTCTCTGTTCCTTGAACTCATAAAGTTAAAAATTATTTCCTGTTAATTTTAAGCTATCATTTCTGGATAATATAACAACTGCTATATCACCTGCTTTATGTTTTCTGTTCCAAAAATCCAAAACATGAAATCTGAAAATAAAATAGTTGTCATGCTTTTTAAAGTTCTAACTAATGCTAAAGAGTGTTCTATTTGAAAGAGGTGGAAGTTTTAATTGATTATTTCTCTCTCTCTTCTTTAAAGATTTATTCATTTATTTTGAGGGAGAAAGTGAACTTGCCCGAGTGGAGAGAGGGGCAGAGGGAGAGAAAGAAGTAGAGAAGCAAACTTCCCACTGAGATCCCATGAGATCATGACCTAAGCTGAAATCAAGTCAGAAGCCCAACTGACTGAGCCACCCAGGCACCCCTCAATATTTCTTAATGTAATTATCAAAAGAGAACTTAAAATAATTCATATATGAACATGGTCAATAAAGTCATTAGGTTTAATTTTCTTCCTAGTCAAGAAATAATACGTTAGATCTAAACAGAACATTTTGCTTATCAAAGCATTTTTTAGATAAATACATCTCTATAGTGATCCCAGGAAGTAGGCAAGCAAGGTATTACATAGCTATCAAAAATTTCAACTTTGATTTGTTCTTTTTTTAAATTCTCAAAAGTTGGTATTGGCTTTTTACCCAGGTATTTTCTTCTTAAGCTGTATATAGACAAAATAAACATTTTCTATCTGTAAGTTTATAATAATATATTTCTCTGCAGAAGCAGCCATGACAAAAACACATCTGATGGTGAATAAATTCTAGCCTGCAGAGAATCTGTAAAGTTATCTTGCTTGATAGGAAACAGAAATCCCACACCACATGCCAGGCCCAAGGCTCCTTTTTCTGCATCTGTTCAAGGGGGAAATACACGGAATGGAAAAGAATTCCTCTTGGTTGGGAAACACAACTACTGGTAATTACAAACTCTGATTCCTTTACTGAGCAGTCCCAAGACAATCAATAGGAGCCTGTGCTCTAAAGACTCCAGCTGCCTTCAGCCTGCAAATGACCCAGTTCCCAAACGTATGTTAGTCCATGACACACCTGTGCACTGGCCAAGACACACTGGAGAGTAGACGGGAAGTCCCTTGTTCAGCCTACTCACAGCCACATCAGAGACACACACCAGGTGTGACTGGAATATAATGAGTCTCACTCAGAAAGAAAACAAGACAACTGGACCAAGAACAGGATTTATGCATCCAAGTGAGGATTGTTCCTCAAAGTGGTCACCGTGGAAAACATAAAATGCTGCCATTGCTCATAACACTTTTAGAATATCTCCTTGAGAGTGGCCTTTAGAGATTATTATTTTCTCAAGAAAATCTGTCCATTTCTTTATCCTCACATGTTGGTCTTTTAACCCAAAACTTTGTGATTTGCTAAATAAATGTGGTAGTTCTCTGAGGAGAGAGATTTACACAGGAGATAGGTACCATCAAAGATGGCATCATTGCTACCACCTACTTATTAGAAACAGTAAAAGGAGATGAGAAACTGATGTTGAAAGTCATCTTAAGGCTATTCACCCAGTCTCTAGCACTGCAGCATTGACTTGAGTGGGCTGAGAGGAGTAAAAGTAATGAGCTCTCCTGCCTTGATCCCGTGCTCCTAGCTTAGTTTGGCAGATTGTTTTCTGTTTCCCTTTCTCCATGTCTTCCTCATCCCCACCTAGTTCTGTGGCTGCTCCCTGGTTTCTAGCCATCCCTTATCACCTATCCCTACCCAGGTGCAACTTTAAGGGTTACCTCCATTTCATTTCTGTCACACTTGGCAATGTCTTCAGCCAGGAAGTTAGAATCTTACTGGCATTAACATTTGCCTTATTTTGCATATAATAGAAATAAATATTCTTGATTTGATGTAATTTGCTAATGGAGAAATGCACTGGAAGGAAGTTGGGGTTTTCAGTCAAAAGACTTCAATAAGAATCTTGGGGTTCTCAGGTAATGTCAGCAATCTAAGTTTCAGATTTCTCATCTGTACCATGGGAATAGTAATACCTACTTTTCAGGATTTGTGGTAAAGATTAAATATTAGAAGTATATATGTAATGTGAACCTATCTAATACCCAGTACATAGTGTATATTTAATATGAAGTAGCTATTATTGAAAGTAAATGCTGGGGTGCCTGGGTGGCTCAGTCAGTTAAGCATCCGACTCTTGATTTTGGCTCAGGTCATGACCTCAGTGTTGTGAGATCGAGTCTTGTGTACGGCTCCACACTCAGTGTGGAGTCAGCTTGAGATTCTTTCTCTCCCTCCTCTGCCTTCCCTGCATGAGCTGGGGTGTGGGAAAGGGAGGAAGAGGGAGAAGAAGATTCCCCCACTGAGCAGGGTGCCCAGTGTGGGGCTCAATCCCAGGACCCTGATATCACAGTCTAAGCCAAAGACAGATGCTTAACTGACTGAGCTACTCAGGTGCCCCCCAAAATATCAGGTGCCCCCCAAAATAAAATCACTTAAAAAAAGTCAGTAAATGCTGAAGTTCTCAGAGGCTAAGTAATCTTCCCAAGATCACTTGGCTAATTGATACTCTCGTATGAACTAGGTTCAAGTGCATTGAATCTGTGATTACTGCTATTCCATGGTGTTGACTTTTTCATTTCATCAATATTTCTCTCTGTCTCTGAAATTTCTGCATACACGTCAAAACTTGATAGATTCTTAAACTTAAAAAATTCTTCAATCACCTATCTAGGCCTAAGGAAATTATTGTTGAATATACTACTATAATTTAAATAATTATCAAAAACAATTAAGAAAATGAATAGCTTAATATCATAAACTCAAGCATAGCCCAAAACCCTAAAACATAAACAGTTGTTTTTTTTTTTTTTAAGATTTTATTTATTTATTTCACAGAGATAGGCAGAGAGGCAGGCAGAGAGAGAGAGGGACGAAGTCTCCCTGCTGAGCAAAGAGCCCGATTCGGGATCATGACCTGAGCCAAAGGCAGAGGCTTTAACCCACTGAGCCACCCAGGTGGCCCAACATAAACAGTTCTAAATGAAGATTCTCACACTCTAGAGACCAACTACTCCATGATTCTCAGTTGTTTTTAAGGGAGGCTTTAATCCTACAGAAGACTTCTGAGGAAGCTTTTCTCCCCTTCTTTTATACTTATGAATCCAGAGAATATCAGAGTTGGAAAACATCTCAGAAATCATGTAGTCTACTTTCAGTTTACAGATGAAGAACCTTAGGCCCAGAGAGGTAAAGTGACTTGCCTAAGGTCACATAACTTGGAAATAGAATCGGGTCAATTAATGCCTTATTTAAATGAGCCCCTGCCTCTTGGCTCCTCCGGGCCAGAGACTAGGAGGCCGCCATTTTCATTCCCGTCCTCCGGAACTCTGCGGAAAGTGTTCAGGGAACAGAAGCTTCCAAAAGTGAACCCGAGCCGATTACTTAGTCCGGCCACTGGTAAGGGCAGTGCAATCCCGCCTCGGGCAAAGACACTTGAGAGTCACTACAACAGGCCCCTCCCCCAGAAGATCAATGAAATATCCAGCCAGGACGAAGTTCATCTATCAAGGAAAGTAGGTTCAACTCCTAAGAAAGCCTTGCAATTCCAGAGGAGGAGAAAGCAAAGCATGGAACTCATGGCTTTCTCCCCATGATTCTTTAGTCTTGCGGCCACTTCAATTTTTTTTTCTTTTTTCTTCTTCTGCTAAATTTTTAAAAACTTTTACCCTTTTCTTTTTTAACGTTTTTTGACTAGTTTAGCTAAATATATATTTTTTCTTTCTTTTTTATATTTTTTCTTTATTTGTTTTATTTTTTTTAATTTTTTTTCTTTTTTTTTTTTCTGAACCTCTTTTTATCCCCTTTCTCCCCCCCCCACGATTTGGGGTCTCTTCTCATTTGGTTACAGCGCATTTTTCTGGGGTCTTTGCCACCCTTTTAGTATTTTATTTGCTCCTTCATATCCTCTTATCTGGACAAAATGACTAGGCGGAAAAAATCACCACAAACAAAAGAACAAGAGACAGTACCGAAGGCTAGGGACCTAATCAACACAGACATTGGTAATATGTCAGATCAAGAGTTCAGAATGACGATTCTGAACATTCTAGCCGGGCTCGAAAAAGGCATGGAAGATATTAGAGAAACCCTCTCTGGAGATATTAAAGCCCTTTCTGGAGAAATTAAAGAACTAAAATCTAACCAAGTTGAAATCAAAAAAGCTATTAATGAGGTGCAATCCAAAATGGAGGCTCTCACTGCTAGGATAAATGAGGCAGAAGAAAGAATTAGTGATATAGAAGACCAAATGACAGAGAATAAAGAAGCCAAACAAAAGAGGGACAAACAGCTACTGGACCATGAGGGGAGAATTCGAGAGATAAGTGACACCATAAGACGAAACAACATTAGAATAATTGGGATTCCAGAAGAAGAAGAAACAGAGAGGGGAGCAGAAGGTCTATTGGAGAGAATCATTGGAGAGAATTTCCCTAATATGGCAAAGGGAACAAGCATCAAAATCCAGGAGGTGCAGAGAACCCCCCTCAAAGTCAACAAGAATAGGTCCACACCCCGTCACCTAATAGTAAAATTTACAAGTTTTAGTGACAAAGAGAAAATCCTGAAAGCAGCCTGAGAAAAGAAGTCTGTAACATACAATGGTAAAAATATTAGATTGGCAGCAGACTTAACCACAGAGACCTGGCAGGCCAGAAAGAACTGGCATGATATATTCAGAGCACTCAACGAGAAAAACATGCAGCCAAGAATACTCTATCCAGCTAGGCTATCATTGAAAATAGAAGGAGAGATCAAAAGCTTCCAGGACAAACAAAAACTGAAAGAATTTGCAAGCACCAAACCAGCTCTACAGGAAATATTGAAAGGGGTACTCTAAGCAAAGAGAGAGCCTAAAAGTAGTAGATCAGAAAGGTACAGAGACAATATACAGTAACAGTCACCTTACAGACTAATAATGGCACTAAATTCATATCTCTCAATACTTACCCTGAATGTTAATGGGCTAAATGCCCCAATCAAAAGACACAGGGTATCAGAATGGATAAAAAAAACAAAACCCATCAGTATGTTGCCTACAAGAAACTCATTTTAGACGCGAAGACACCTCCAGATTTAAAGTGAGGGGGTGGAAAACAATTTACCATGCTAATGGGCATCAGAAGAAAGCTGGGGTGGCAATCCTTATATCAGATCAATTAGATTTCAAGCCAAAGACTATAATAAGAGATGAGGAAGGACCCTATATCCTACTCAAAGGGTCTGTCCAACAAGAAGATCTAACAATTTTAAATATCTATGCCCCTAACGTGGGAGCAGCCAACTATATCAACCAATTAATAACAAAATCAAAGAAACATCAATAATAATACAATAATAGTGAGGACTTTAACACTCCTCTAACTGAAATGGATAGATCATCCAAGCAAAAGATCAACAAGGAAATAAAGGCCTTAAATGACACAATGGACCAGATGGACATCACAGATATATTCAGAACATTCCATCCCAAAGCAACAGAATACACATTCTTCTCTAGTGCACATGGAACCTTCTCCAGAATAGATCACATCCTGGGTCACAAATCAGGTCTCAACTGGTATCAAAAGATTGGGATCATTCCCTGCATATTTTCAGACCACAATGCTCTGAAGCTAGAACTCAATCACAAGAGGAAAGCTGGAAGGAACCCAAATACATGGAGACTAAACAGCATCCTTCTAAAGAATGAATGGGTCAACCAGGAAATTAAAGAAGAACTGAAAAAATTCATGGAAACAAATGATAATGAAAACACAACAGTTCAAAATCTGTGGGACACAGCAAAGGCAGTCCTGAGAGGAAAATATATAGCGGTACAAGCCTTTCTCAAGAAACAAGAAAGGTCTCAAGTACACAACCTAACTCTACACCTAAAGGAGCTGGAGAAAGAACAAGAAAGAAACCCTAAACCCAGCAGGAGAAGAGAAATCATAAAGATCAGAGCAGAAATCAATGAAATAGAAACCAAAAAAACAATAGAAAAAATCAATGAAACTAGGAGCTGGTTCTTTGAAAGAATCAATAAGATTGATAAACCCCTGGCCAGACTCATCAAAAAGAAAAGAGAAAGGACCCAAATAAATAAAATCATGAATGAAAGAGGAGAGATCACAACTAACACTAAAGAAATACAGACAATTATAAGAACATACTATGAGCAACTCTACGCCAACAAATTTGACAATCTGGAAGAAATGGATGCATTCCTAGAGACATATAAACTACCACAACTGAACCAGGAAGAAATAGAAAACTTGAACAAGTCCATAACCAGTAAGGAGATTGAAACAGTCATCAAAAATCTCCAAACAAACAAAAGCCCAGGGCCAGACGGCTTCCCAGGGGAATTCTACCAAACATTTAAAGAAGAACTCATTCCTATTCTCCTGAAACTGTTCCAAAAAATAGAAATGGAAGAAAAACTTCCAAACTCATTCTATGAGGCCAGCATCACCTTGATCCCAAAACCAGACAAGGATTCCACCAAAAAAGAGAACTACAGACCAATATCCTTGATGAACACAGACGCAAAAATTCTCGCCAAAATACTAGCCAATAGGATTCAACAGTACATTAAAAGGATTATTCACCACGATCAAGTGGGATTTATTCCAGGGCTGCAGGGTTGGTTCAACATCTGCAAATCAATCAATGTGATACAACACATTAATAAAAGAAAGAACAAGAACCATATGATACTCTCCATAGATGCTGAAAAAGCATTTGACAAAGTACAGCATCCCTTCCTGATCAAAACTCTTCAAAGTGTAGGGATAGAGGGCACATACCTCAATATTATCAAAGCCATCTATGAAAAACCCACCGCGAATATCATTCTCAATGGAGGAAAACTGAAAGCTTTTCCGCTAAGGTCAGGAACACGGCAGGGATGTCCATTATCACCACTGCTATTCAACATAGTACTAGAAGTCCTAGCCTCAGCAATCAGACAACAAAAAGAAATTAAAGGCATCCAAATTGGTAAAGAAGAAGTCAAACTATCACTCTTCGCAGATGATATGATACTATAGGTGGAAAACCCAAAAGACTCCACTCCAAAACTGCTAGAACTTGTCCAGGAATTCAGTAAAGTGTCAAGATATAAAATCAATGCACAGAAATCAGTTGCATTTCTGTACACCAACAACAAGACAGAAGAAAGAGAAATTAAGGAGTCAATCCCATTTATAATTGCACCCAAAACTATAAGATACCTAGGAATAAACCTAACCAAAGAGGCTAAGAATCTATACACAGAAAATTATAAAGTACTCATGAAAGAAATTGAGGAAGACACAAAGAAATGGAAAAATGTTCCATGCTCCTGGATTGGAAGAATAAATATTGTGAAAATGTCCATGCTACCTAAAGCAATCTACACATTTAATGCAATCCCTATCAAAATACCATCCATTTTTTTCAAAGAAATGGAACAAATAATCCTAAAATTTATATGGAACCAGAAAAGACCTCGAATAGCCAAAGGAATATTGAAAAAGAAAGCCAAAGTTGGTGGCATCACAATTCCGGACTTCAAGCTCTATTACAAAGCTGTCATCATCAAGACAACATGGTATTGGCACAAAAACAGACACATAGATCAGTGGAACAGAATAGAGAGCCCAGAAATCGACCCTCAACTCTATGGTCAACTAATCTTCGACAAAGCAGGAAAGAATGTCCAATGGAAAAAAGACAGCCTCTTCAATAAATGGTGCTGGGAAAATTGGACAGCCACATGCAGAAAAATGAAATTGGACCACTTCCTTACACCACACACGAAAATAGACTCAAAATGGATGAAGGACCTCAATGTGAGAAAGGAATCCATCAAAATCCTTGATGAGAATGCAGGCAGCAACCTCTTCGACCTCAGCCGTAACAACATCTTCCTAGGAACAACGGCAAAGGCAAGGGAAGCAAGGGCAAAAATGAACTATTGGGATTTCATCAAGATCAAAAGCTTTTGCACAGCAAAGGAAACAGTTAACAAAACCAAAAGACAACTGACAGAATGGGAGAAGATATTTGCAAACGACATATCAGATAAAGGGCTAGTATCCAAAATCTATAAGGAACTTAGCAAACTCAACACCCAAAGAACAAACAATCCAACCAAGAAATGGGCAGAGGACATGAGCAGACATTTCTGCAAAAAAGACATCCAGATGGCCAACAGACACATGAAAAAGTGCTCCACGTCACTCGGCATCAGGGCAATACAAATCAAAACCACAATGAGATATCACCTCACACCAGTCAGGATGGCTAAAATTAACAAGTCAGGAAATGACAGATGCTGGCGAGGATGCGGAGAAAGGGGAACCCTCCTCCACTGTTGGTGGGAATGCAAGCTGGTGCAACCACTCTGGAAAACAGCATGGAGGTTCCTCAAAATGTTGAAAATAGAACTACCCTATGACCCAGCAATTGCACTACTGGGTATTTACCCTAAAGATACAAACATAGTGATCCGAAGGGGCACGTGTACCCGAATGTTTATAGCAGCAATGTCTACAATAGCCAAACTATGGAAAGAACCTAGATGTCTATCAACAGATGAATGGATAAAGAAGAAGTGGTATATATACACAATGGAATACTATGCAGCCATCAAAAGAAATGAAATCTTGCCATTTGCGACGACGTGGATGGAACTAAAGGGTACCATGCTTAGTGAAATAAGTCAATCAGAGAAAGACAACTATCATATGATCTCCCTGATATGAGGACATGGAGAAGCAACATGGGGGGTTAGGGGGATAGGAGAAGAATAAATGAAACAAGATGGGATTGGGAGGGAGACAAACCATAAATGACTCTTAATCTCACAAAACAAACTGGGGGTTGCTGGGGGGAGGTGGGATTGGGAGAGGGGGAGGGGGCTATGGACATTGGGGAGGGGAGGTGAACCATAAGAGACTATGGACTCTGAAAAACAACCTGAGGGTTTTGAAGGGTCAGGGGTGGGAGGTTGGGGGAACAGGTGGTGGGTAATAGGGAGGGCACGTTTTGCATGGAGCACTGGGTGTTGTGCAAAAACAATGAATACTGTTATGCTGAAAAAAATAAATAAAATGGGAAAAAAAAATGAGCCCCTGCTATTGGTTACTCCTTACAAGAACCAAGGAATTTCTGTTTTCCAATATAACTGCCATCCTAGGAATGAAAGAGCATTCATCTTTAGCTAGAATTCGAATTGAGGTAATAACATTTTCTAAAAATAGAAGAAATGTATGTATCTAAAACTGAGTGAGAAGACTCAATATTTTATTTACCTTTCCTCACCAGGCAGTAAAATCATTATGAGGAGGCTTTAGAACCAAGACATTTGAATTCCCTTTCCCCAGGTTGGGAACCGTTCAAACACAAGTGCCCAAATCCTAAAGACAAATGCCTATAACTTTTGAATTAGCTGTATCATTGTTTCACTTCAGTTTGGTCATAACTAAGAATGTATTGTGTTCTATATCATATTCTCCTTTCTAGTATCAACCATTTCCTTTACATTCTAATATAAAATTTTATGTTAGAAGAGATAGTAAATCTCAATGACTCCAACTTCATGTCATTGATAGGACTATAAAATAATGAAGCAAATAGTTTGGCAGACTCAACCAGAACCAGCTCATCCAACAGGATACTGTCCCTTATAAGAGAAAACTTGTGGAGGCAGAGACCATAACTATGGTGAACTTGGAGTATGCACTGTGTTGTAGCTCCTACGTAAGCACATAAAAATCTTCTGATGACCTACTCTATCCTATATCACTGATGTTTCTGTGTACTAGTTCACATTGCTTCAGTGTACATGAGTAAATATTTCTTGAGTATCTATTATAAGCCAAGCAAGGAAATTCTACAGTGAATAAGGAAGACTAAGCTCTGCCAAAAATCATGAATTTTCATTCTATTGGAGAAGACAGTATACTTTTGTCATCTCCTTAACAACTCTCACATTAGCCTAGTACATGAGAATTACTGAAAAAGGAATCCTTATGGAGGATGTGCTCAGGAGGAGCAATTGTGGTCCCTTTTTTACTCACATATGCAATTCTGGGGGAAAGACTGAGTATGATTTCACAGATACATTGTAGCTACACAGAAGTAAGGATCAACCTTAGCAATACTATTGAGTGAAAAAAGTGAGTTCCAGAAGATTACCTGAAGCATGAGTATAAAAGTCATGATATATTTTATATAAAGCTAAATATAGCTAAAACTAAGAAATATACTTTTTAGAATATATGTCTGATCAAGCCTGGTGGTGGGTATTATGGAGGGCGCGTATTGCATGGAGCACTGGGTGTGGTGCATAAACGATGATTTAGGAACACTGAAAAAAATAAAATTATATAATTAAAAAAAAAGAAAAGCCAAGGGAATCATAAACAAAAAAAACTTAGAATAACTACTATCAGAGAGGTGTAGAGAAGGATAGAGAAGGAGCTATACAGGCAAATGTGTGTTATTACCAGTATTAATGTTTCTTGTGTTGGGTTTGAGTTATAAGTGTTAATTAGTTAACTAAATAATAATTACAGTGTGCCATAAATTAATAATTATGATGAATCCAGTGCTATGTACTGTAGGTTATAAAAATTTTTCCTCTAAACATGACAGACCTTCAAGTAAACATGGCTATCAAGACTTCCTTTCATTTTTTTTAGTTCTGGGCCACCATGCTAATTTCTTTAACCATTCTTATATATGGTCTCAGTATGACTAAACATTGACTTATCATCTTCTTTCCAAACATTTTTTTCTTCTGCATTTCATGTTTTAATTGATGACACTGTCTTCCTCTGAGCCACTCAGGCTTGAAAATTTGGAGTCATCTGTAAATGTTACTTTTTCTTTTTTCTTCTCCCAAATCCAGTTGGTTTTCAAACCCTGCAGAGTCTCTGTACCCCTCTTCTCTGTTCCCACTGTCATCACCCTAGCCCAAGCCCTAATTATCTCTCTCCTATGTATTGAAATAGCCCCCAACTTCTGTCCCTGCTTCTAGCCTATCACCTCTCCCATCCATTTTCACTGTACTGTCATGTTTATTCTCCCTTCCTATTTTCATACTTCATGGCACACTCTGCTCAGAACTTTTTAACATCTCATAATATAGTCCAGGCACGATACCTTGTTCTTCTAGACCTACCATCTGCCCCTGCCTATTTTCAACCACATTTTCTTCCCTTCTCCTTTACTGACTAGAAAATCCATCCTAGCTGATCTATTAATTCACTTTTCCTTGTAAATAACTTCCTACTCTATCCTGATAGGAGGTTTTCTTAATCAGAGGATAATCTGTTTACTGGAGTGAACAGTGGACATGAAATAAAACAACTTGACTTTAAGTTCACCAGCTGTAGGATCTTGAACAAGTCACTGAGTATTTCAAGCTCCAATATCTTAATTTGCAAAAAAACGAAATGGAAGTGAAGATTGTCCTAAATTTTAAAAGACAGTCTCTTCAACAAATAGTTTTGGGAAACATGGACAGCAACATGCAGAAGAATGAAACTGAACCACTTTCTTACACTGTACAAAAAACTGAATTCAAAATGGATAAAAGACATAAATGTAAGACAGGAATCCATCAAAATCTTAGAGGAGAACACAGGAAGAAACCTCTTTGACTTCAGCTGTAGTAACTTCTTATTAGACACGTTGCTAGCGGCAAGGAAAACAAAAGCAAAAATGAACTGTTGGGGCTTCATCAAGATAAAAATCTTCTGGACAGCAAAGGAAACAATCAACAAGACTAAAAGGTAGCCTATGGAATGTGAGAAGATATTTACAAACAACATATCCAATAAAGGGTTAGTATCCAAAATCAATAAAGAACTTACCAAACAAAATACCCCCCAAAACAATCTGGTTAAGAAATGGACAGAAGACATGAAGAGACATTTTTCCAAAGAAGACAGCCAGATGGCTAACAGACTCATGAAATATACTCAACATCACTCATCATCAGGGAAATACAAATCAAAACCACAATGAAATACCACCTCATATCTGTCAGAATGGCTAAAATTAATAACACAAGAAATAACAGGTGTTGACGAGGATTTTTGGTGGAAATGCAAACTGGTGCAATCACTCTGGAGAACAGTTTGGAAGTTCCTCAAAAAGTTAAAAATAGAACTACCATATGATCCAGCACTTACACTAGTAGGTATTTACCCAAAGGATACAAAAATACAAATTTGAAGGGGTACGTGCACTCTGATGTTTATAGCAGCATTATCAACAATAGCCAAAGTATGAAGAGAACCCACATGTCCGTTGACTGATGAATGGATAAAGAAGATGTGGTGTATATGTATATGGTGGAATATTACTCAGCCATCAAAAAGAATGAAATCTTGCCATTTTAATGCCATGAATGGAGCTAGGGTGTATTATGCTAAGTGAAATAAGTCAGTCAGAGAAGGACAAATACTTTAGGATCTCACTCATATGTGGAATTTAAGAAGAAAACAGATGAACATATGGGAAGTGTGAAAGGAAAAAAAAGACATGGAAACCAGCCATAAGTGACTCTTAATGATAGAGAACAAACTGAGGGTTGATGGTGGGAGGTGGATAGGGGATGGGCTAGATAGGTGATGGACATTAAAAGGGCACTTGTGATCAGTACTGAGTGTTGTATGTTAAGCGATGAATTACTAAATTCTACTCCAGAAACCAATATTGCACTGTATGTTAACTAACAAAATTCAAATTAAATGAATAAAGGCAAAAAAAAAAAGAATGTATATCTTTAAATGCAGATGTATATTTTTTCAGTGATCACTTTTTTATTAAAGTATAGTTAATATACAATGTTATATTAATTTCAGGTTCACTACATATTGATTTAACAATTCTATACATTACATGGTGTTGGCCACAATAAGTGTAGTCACCATTTGTCACCATACAATGCATTGCAGTATTATTGACCATATTCCGTATTTTGTACTTTTAATCTCCATGGTTTATTTATTTGATAAGTGCAAGTTTGTGCACTCTTATAACAGCACTATTTACAATAGCGAAGATATGGAAGCAACTCAAGTGTCCATTGATAGATGAATGGATAAAGAAGATGTGGAGTTTGTGTATGTGTGTAATGGAATACTACTTAGCCATAAAAAGAATGAGATCTTGCCATTTGCAACAACATGAATGGACCTAGAGGGTATAAGCTAAGTTAAATTAGTCAGAGAAAGACAAATACCATATGATTTCATTTATATGTGGAATCTAAAAAACAAAACAAATGAACAAAGAAATAAGGAGACAAACAAACCAAGAAAGAGACTCTCAAATAGAACAGACTGGTTGGTGGTTGTCAGAGGGAAGGTGGGTGGAGGGATAGGTGAAATAGATAAAAAGGGATTAAGAGGCTTGTTAAATATTTTAAAATGTAATTAGTTACTTTAATTCCTGCTTCTGAAAGATGATCTTAAGTGTCACTCTTGAAATTTTTAGTTCATTATCACCTCTTCCTCCGATAGAAAGTGAATTCCCCCTTTTTAAAGCCCAGATGACACTTTGATTATTCTTTGCATGGGTCACTTATTTGTGTGTATGTCCTAGATCTCTTACTTAATTGTAAGAATCTGATAGATTGGGTTCCAGATCACTTTATCTTTGAATTTATCCTAGAAATTAGGATGGTGTCTTAAATATCATAATATTCTATTATACTCAAGGGATGAATGATGAATTTGACTACAAAAGTTTTATCTTTTTATAATTCATTATTTTTTTAATCTCCATTTTATCTTTCAAGAACACACTACTGGTGAGGTTTTGTGAAGGGGTTGGATCTGTAAGAGTTTAGAGCTTCAAAACTAATATTAAATGCAGTAGCAGAGCTATGTGGGTTGAGTAATTAGACATCAGTAACATGAGAAAATTACCTCTCCTAACTTCTGCATTCAAATTTTCAGTCTTAATGTTGCATGGCTTTGGTTTTGGCCTTTAATTTATAAAGTTTCTGTATTTTAATTATGTCTAGATGAATGAAGTGAATGTTCTTTATATGGCTCATTACCTACATTAGTAAAGACATACTGTAGTAAAATATGAATCACATATTTTTAACTGGCCTATTTCTAGAACTGATGTATTATGGTTTTATATTAACTCTCTAGATGGTTTATGAATTTTAAATATAAAGGAAATCATAAATTTCTAAAGTCCTCTAGCCAGGTGAAGACTATATAGGGGACCCACAGATGTGCCCCTATGTGAGTTGTCAGGAGAGCTCTGCTCATAGATGAGCTGAGGGTTTAGGAAGCCAGTAGAATGGGTAAAATAGAGAAATGGGCATCTTCCCACATTCTTTTATAATCATTTGAACATGTAGCACTGTGCTAGGTGCTATGAGGAGTATAAAGATGAATTAGGCCTGGATCCTTCTCTAAAAGGAAAAAAATGTAAAAAGATAATTATGTCACAAGGTAGGCAGAAACAATACAATGCATTTGGCTCTTCTGTGTCACACTATATGTACATTATTGTTAAATTTTAATGTAGTTAATCTGTGTATTGAAAAGGTGAGATACACACCATTATCTCTACAGATTAGGAAAGTGAGGCTCAAAGGAATAAAGTAATTTGTCTATGGTCATTGAACTAGTAACTTATGGATCTGGGATTTAAATCCAGGTGTGACTTGAAAGTCAATTACAGCAGGATTTGAAACATGGGTGAGAGATACAAACTGTTATGGGAGATTAAAGAGAAAAAATACTTCCAACTTGAAGTTTTAAGGACAATTTCAACTATTTTTGAGAGGAAATTGTCTGAAATATGTAATATATTTTCCTGATGCCTTTTAATATATTATTAAATAGTTTAAGCATACAGAATAATGTAGAGAATAATACAATTAATATCCATGTATCTACTACCCAGATTTGTCAAATATTAGTATTTTTTCAAACATGTTTCAGATTTTTTTTTAACAAAACTTTACTTATAATTTAAGCTTTCTTTGTACCCCTCCCAGATCCAATTTCTTCTCTCTCATGAGGTAATGACTATCCTGATTTTGGTGTTTGCTCTGAATTTTATCTTTTTATTCCTATGGATAGAAAAAAGAAATTAATAGTAGTGCCAAAGAAATAGTAGTAGTGTCAAGTAGGTAACACTGAATAGCAGCCTTAGGACCTCCCACTGTTTTCTGGTACTTGTCCCTTCATTGAAATAAATAGACAGTTGTCATTTCTCTACCTTATGGACAGTGCAAATTCTCTTGAAGCTCCCATTCTAACAAGCTTACTGCCTCCAAGCCTCTCCAACACAAAAATTCCTGAGTCACCACTGACTGAAAATAATGCATACATTTCCTAATGTTGCTGAGTCAACCTATGAGTATTAGTGATAATGCTGTCATATACTGTGAAGACATTTTGGTGTATTTGGCAAAGCTAAAGTCCCCAGCTATTCAAACTAATGCTATGTAGGTGCTGCTTTAAGGTATTTTATCAATATGATTGAAGTTTGTGGTCAGTTGACTTTATTTAAGGGAAATTATCCTAGGTAATCTGGGTAGGGGTTTGATGTAATCAGTTGAAAAGCTTTAAAAAGTAGGTTTGGTACTTCTGAGGGAAGAAGAAATTCTGCGTATGGACAGCAACTTGTCTGTGCCATTACTGATTGATTGTCTGTCTTATGCATTTCAGACTTGTTGGTCAGACCCCATAATAGCATAACCTTGTAATAAACCTAGCTTCTACTTTCAAGAACTTCTACTGGTCTGCTTCTTCTGGTTGAACTCTGACTGATGCATATACTATATTGAAAAAAAAAATTTTGGTAGAGTGTCTGTTTTTTGTTTCTTTGCCCCTCTCTTCATCACCCCCTCCCTCCCTCCCTCCCTTCCTTCCTTCCTTTCATTACCCCTCCCTTCTTCCTGTTCTCCTTCGCTCCCTCCCTCTATAAATATTAGGTATGTTTTGGAGCACCTGGGTGACTCAGTGGGTTAAGCCTCTGCCTTCAGCTCAGGTCATGATCCCAGGGTCCTGGGATGGAGCCCCGCATGGGGCTCTCTGCTCGGCGGGGAGCCTGCTTCCTCCTCTCTCTCAGCCTTCCTCTCTGCCTCCTTGTGATCTCTATCTGTCAAATAAATAAACTCTTTAAAAAAATATATTAGGTATGTTTTTATTATCTAATATTCAAAAATTATGATTTGAGTTGTTTATCTCTTCTCTCATGTATTTTTATCTTCCATTATTTAACCGTGTATTGCACATAATATACAATATACCCTTGCTGAATTAACAGTCTATAGTCATCCCTCTCCGTTTCTAATTTGTCACTTCTAACATTCTATAAGCATATAAATCTGACAGGCAAGTATTTAAGAAAAGTGTATGAAATAAGAATAGGTAGGCTCTAAGTAAGTGTTGGAGGAACAGAATAAATGACATGGATTTCTATGCATCTGGCTCAGAAATCTGTGACTTTTTATTAGAAACCACTTTAAAGTTTGTCAGATCATTATGTAACTGGTTTCCTGAGAGTCTGCCCTGTGTGCTAGTCTACTGCAAGGAAGAGGGTAGATTTTAAGTGGCTAAAGACAGCAAAGAACTCCAGGTTCTGTGCTAGAGATTTGCATGGAATCTTGAAGAGCCTGAAGGAGGCAGGAGATTGCTTTATAACTCAGACAGTTGACTAAATAAGTGAAACATTACTTAATTTTTAAAAGTGGTTTTATATTCCAAAGAAAAGGTGTGAGAACCCATGATTAGAGTTACAGACATAAGAACTTGAGAGGCATGTAGTTAGTATTTCATTTTCTTTTAAATATGGAGTTCAAAGGCGGTCTTTTCAAGTTGCAACTCATCCATCAGTGTAGCATAATTGTTAAGCAGACAGGCTCTGCACTCATTCCTGTCCTGGAAAGGATTGAATGGCTCAGGAGCTTTCCCTACCTTATAGATTCTAAGATGAACTCTTCAGGGCTTGATGAATTATAAAGTGGACACCTTTGTAACAATACTAACATCAAGAAGTAAAACATTTTTAGTCACCCTGAATTCCTTCAGTATGCCCCACCCCATTGACTCCTTCCCTCCCTCCCCAGTAATTACTCTAGCAATCACTTCCTTATACTTCTTTATACTTTTATCATTCAAGTCTATATTCCCTAAACATTATAGTTTTGCCCATAAAAAAAAAATATTGTTTTGACGTCTCTTTTAGTAAGTTCTCCCTGTATCCTTTTCTGTTCCTTATAGTTTGTCTGTGGAAGAATCCAGGGCATTTGACCTGTAGAGTTTCCCACAGCCTGACTTGTGCTGATTGCATACTGTGTTGCAGTTCAACATGTTTCTCTGTCCTCTGTATTTTCTGAAAATTGACAGCTGGATCTAGAGGCTTTCAGACTCAGGTTTGATATCTGGCAAAATCAGCAGTTCTCAAGCATTTTAATTTCAGGATTCTTTCATTAAAAATTTTTGAAGACCTCTCTAAAAACTTGTTGACTTGAGTCATATTTATCAATATTTTCCATATTCAAAATTAAAACTGAGAAATTTAAATATGTATATAATAATTCATTTTTAAAAATAACAATAATAAACCCATTTCAAGTTAACATAAATAACATTTTAAAATCATAAATAACTGTATTTTACAGAAAGAAAAAATGGTGAGAAGAATGACATTGTTTTACTTTTTTTGCAAATCTCTTTAATATCTGGCTTAATAGAAGACAGCTGGATTATCATATCTGCTTTTGCATGCAATCTGTTGCAGTATATTGTTTTATTTGAAGTGTGTGTATAAAACCTGGTCTCACACAGATATGTAGTTGGAAATGTAAGGACCTCACAAATCCCTTGAAATGGTTCCAATGTCTTTAGACTACACTCTGGACAATCTATAGGTTGTTTTTAGTTTTCATTAAGAAGGCATGGTGTCTGGTTGCCCCTCTTCTTTGTGATGATAGCAGCTATTGATGCTCAGTGTCCAAATGAACTAAATCATTGGAGGTTGCAAAAATGGTGATATTCTATCATTTATTTTTAATTTATCAGTTGGAATGTTTTTATAAAAAATTGTTTCCCACATCTACTGGTTAATCAATGGTAGGTGGGATAAGTAGGATTTCCATGTAGGAAAGAGGGGATGGGATAAGTGATTCTTTTCCCTTATTTATCATTTTTCAAGATAATTAATTGGACTCTATCATCCTCCAAAGGTGACAGTGTGGTTTTTATTTTTAAATTTTTTAAAAAGATTTTGGTTTTTTTAAGAGAGAGAAAGCACACCAGAATGAGCAGGGGAAGGGGAGGGAGACGGAGAAAGAGACTGCCCACTGAGCAGGGAGCCAGCTATCCCAGGACCCTGAGATCATGACCTCACCTAAAGGCAGACGCTTAACTGACTGAGCCAACCAGGAACCCTAACCAATTGGTTTTTATGTATAGACTAATGGACTTAATATATTTTTATTAAATAAATTATATATTTATATTATATATATAAATTATATGTTTATATTAATATATATTAATGATTTAAATATATTTTGTGAGTTCCAATCAATTGCAATGTATATCCTTTTTTTTTCCCATTTTATTTATTTTTTCAGCGTAACAGTATTCATTGTTTTTGCACAACACCCAGTGCTCCATGCAAAACGTGCCCTCCCTATTACCCACCACCTGTTCCCCCAACCTCCCACCCCTGACCCTTCAAAACCCTCAGGTTGTTTTTCAGAGTCCATAGTCTCTTATGGTTCGCCTCCCCTCCCCAATGTCCATAGCCCGCTCCCCCTCTCCCAATCCCACCTCCCCCCAGCAGCCCCCAGTTTGTTTTGTGAGATTAAGAGTCATTTATGGTTTGTCTCCCTCCCAATCCCATCTTGTTTCATTTATTCTTCTCCTATCCCCCTAACCCCCCATGTTGCTTCTCCATGTCCTCATATCAGGGAGATCATATGATAGTTGTCTTTCTCTGATTGACTTATTTCACTAAGCATGATACGCTCTAGTTCCATCCACGTCGTTGCAAATGGCATGATTTCATTTCTTTTGATGGCTGCATAGTATTCCATTGTGTATGTATACCACTTCTTCTTTATCCATTCATCTGTTGATGGACATCTAGGTTCTTTCCATAGTTTGGCTATTATAGACATTGCTGCTATAAACATTCGGGTACACGTGCCCCTTCGGATCACTATGTTTGTATCTTTAGGGTAAATACCCAGTAGTGCAATTGCTGGGTCATAGGGTAGTTCTATTTTCAACATTTTGAGGAACCTCCATGCTGTTTTCCAGAGTGGTTGCACCAGCTTGCATTCCCACCAACAGTGGAGGAGGGTTCCCCTTTCTCCACATCCTCGCCAGCATCTGTCATTTCCTGACTTGTTAATTTTAGCCATCCTGACTGGTGTGAGGTGATATCTCATTGTGGTTTTGATTTGTATTGCCCTGATGCCGAGTGACGTGGAGCACTTTTTCATGTGTCTGTTGGCCATCTGGATGTCTTCTTTGCAGAAATGTCTGTTCATGTCCTCTGCCCATTTCTTGGTTGGATTGTTTGTTCTTTGGGTGTTGAGTTTGCTAAGTTCCTTATAGATTTTGGATACTAGCCCTTTATCTGATATGTCGTTTGCAAATATCTTCTCCCATTCTGTCAGTTGTCTTTTGGTTTTGTGAACTGTTTCCTTTGCTGTGCAAAAGCTTTTGATCTTGATGAAATCCCAATAGTTCATTTTTGCCCTCGCTTCCCTTGCCTTTGCCGTTGTTCCTAGGAAGATGTTGCTACGGCTGAGGTCGAAGAGGTTGCTGCCTGCATTCTCCTCAAGGATTTTGATGGATTCCTTTCTCACATTGAGGTCCTTCATCCATTTTGAGTCTATTTTCGTGTGTGGTGTAAGGAAGTGGTCCAATTTCTGCAATGTATATCCTTTTTGAAGCTTATGTTGCTCCCTCTTTAAATAGTTAGAACCTCTTGAAATTGCTGCCTGAGTCCCCGTAGTGAAGAAGCTACGTCCTGTCTTTTTTTTCCACAATCAACATCTGTGAAATAAGGGGGAAAGGGGAAGTGTGTGTTTTATAATTTGACAACATTGTTTATTTGTTGACTTTTTTTTTAACATCGTGGTACTAAAATAATCAGTAAGATCTTAAATTTGTGGAAGTACTTCCACACAATTGACACTTATTTCTTGCTTAAAGTCTGATTGAAACATGTTAACAATCCTTGTTCATCTTATTATGTCATCTGAACCACTGACATCTAAGCTTACTGTGGCAGGGTTATAAAAAATCTGGTGATTGCACCAGATGTTTTAAAAGTCTAGGCCCAAAAGTGGTATGTATCACTTTTACTCACATTTCTCATTGGCTGAATTTGATCATGTGATTACAACTGAATTGCAAAGGATGCTGGGAAATGTAGCCTTAAGCAGTAATATTAGGTAACTTGCTTAACATCTGTGTCTTAGTTTCCTTATCTATAACATGAGGATAATAACAAGACCTCCTTTATAGGGTTATGTTAAGTATTAAATAAGCTAGTAGATATAAAATATTTCATACAGTACCTAACATATAATAAGTGCTCAATAAATCTTATCTATTAATAACAATATTATTTCAATAACAGTGTCTGAAAACAAATGCCTAATATGTTCCAGAATTCTGAAGCATTGTTATTCCATAAAAAGTATTCTTCAGAACATGCTCAGATTCAAGAAGTATGGAAGGTTTTGGCAGATATATCCATACTTTAAACCAGTTCCCTAATGAAGCCATCTTTTTAAAAATCACCTTGAATTGTCAGGTCAAAGAATAAATATCTCCAGGAAGAAAACTAGTTGGTTATCATGCCTTGATTTTTGCTTCTTCTCTATGGATCATTTCCATTTTTGTCTCTCAAAGAGCCTCATGGATTATTAGAGGTGTTTGGAGAGCTGCCTGCCTCTTGACTATTTGAATATGCTTTTAAAAGTTTCCAGAAACTGCTGTTTGTTGATAAATCAGAATAATCAGAAAGAAAAGTATTAGTGAAACTGTAAAAGTAGGAACAAGATTTTATGCAGTGGTGCCAGCTGTCATCCCACTTAGGAACGCACATCGTAGATTTCAGTGCTTTTCAGACGTCTGCTCTTGTAGCCATATAAAACAGTCGTTCTGTCAGCAAATGTCCTGGCAAAAGAGTTCCATTATTTCAAGAATCACATTCCCAGCCCTGGTGCCTATATCTCCATAGTTATGGATATGGAGAAATCCCATAATATTCTTTTGCAAAATTAGTCCATGACCTAGTACTTGTATACATATTTTCTTACTCCATGGCTGGAATTCAAGCTTCTTGCTTCATTAGCTAAATGTGTAGCCCTGGATCAATGGTATCTGGGCACCCTCTCTATCTCATAATTTGAAAAGAGTAGCCACTGTCTAAATCCTTTCCCACATGGATCATGACCACAAGTTGCCTCTAATCATCTGGTGCAGATTCTTAGCTACCTCACCTAGACTTTAGAATCCTCCAAGCTGAACTCATTCCTCATGACAATTATCTAAACCCTTAACATTTTGAGATTGAACCCAGATCTTGCAGTTTATTTCAGGCTGTTTGTCAGCTTTCACTTGAACCTAGAAACCATTGTTGTCATTTGAACTCTTTACCATCTGACGATTGAAACCAGACCCAAAGCTGGTCTTCCAAGCTTTTTAATGACAAGAGATTGAACCCAGACCTCATTCCTGACATCCAAAACTCTTACTATTTGAGGATTAAATTCATTCCCAAATATTGTCCAAGATCCATGCCATTTGGGGACCAAAATTTAGGTCTTAGAACTTTTATCTAAGTACTTTACAGTTTCTGGATTTAACCTGTGCTGCTCATACGTTATCAAAGCATTATATCAATTGGAGATTGACTGCACACTATAAGGCGGACAGCCAAGCTCTTTAGCAGCTAGATATTGAACCCAGACCTCACTGAGGATTGTCTTCCAAGTTTTGTGCCAGCTGGATTTCCAGCCCAGTCTGTGGCTGCCATCCAATCCCCTTATTGGTGGGAGAGAAATAGAGGTCCCCAAACCACTTTAAGCATTCTATCCCTAGTGATCAAACCTATCTCTGGTCATTATCCAGCCCCTTTACCAGCTGTGGATTGGACTCGGCTATCAAAAACCAACTGGAAAGATTGGTTGAAAGCCTATTTATCTTTTTCAGCTGCTAAAGATCTTGAATGATGATATTAGTAGCTCTGAGAAACAGTATTTCTCAAAATATGGTTTCCCACCACCTGCATCAGAATCACCTGAGGCTGCTTATTAAAAAGGCAGATCTCTGGGTTATATCCAAGTTCTTCTGGCTCAGGATTCTTAGGCTTGTGACCATGGAATCTGCATTTTTAGCAAGCACTCTAGTGATTTCCATGCACACTAAAATTTGAGAACCATTTCCCTTGAGCAAGGTCTCCCTTATCTGTTGAAGAACAATCCCAGATCTCAGCTGCCATCCAGCTGTTCACCAGCTGGGTCTAAAATGCAGGTTCTTATTAATATACTCTATCAGTACACTACTTTATTAGCTTGGATGTATAAGCCAAGCTTTTCCTGTTACTCAGTTGTGCTGGTTTATAGGAGGGGACTCATTCCCCTAGTTCCCCTCCTTTAAAAGGAAAGGAGTAAGTTGTGTTGTGGTCAGCATAGCCAACTCTGCCACAGGGATTTTATCTCCCATTCAAAGAGGACCACCAGTATGGAACTTGCCTTAGGGGAGCACACCAGCAGCCCTGAATGCATGTTCCTTAGGACCACACCATCTTGCAAATATAGGCCAGTATGACTTCTGTGGAGGTAAAACTGGTCCTTCTGCAGCTTCTCTCCAGCAGACAAACTGGCCAAATTGGCATAGCAGCTGAGATCTTAAACTTCCTGCCCACCCTACTTCTTCCTGATTTCTTGCACACACACACACACACACACACACACACACACACACTATGAAAAATCAGAACAGTTAAAAATGTACTGTTTTGTAAGGAAATGCAGAGTGGTAGAAAATGAAAAACAAACAATCTAGATGTTAACATCTGGAGCAGACCAAATTAAGACATAAGAACTCATTACTGCCGCAATTACTTACCAAGTCTGGGAAACTTAAACTAAATCTGGATTGAAATTTTTCAAGCATGCCTTAATATAAAAATAACTTGGGAAAAATCTGCATGGAATATTGTGAATCAAATTGAATTTCATGTCCACTATTGAAAATGCATGGCCCTGCTTTCCCATTGATTCTGAGGGGAAAATCATGCTCTCTAGGGCTGAAATGTGTGTTTGCTTTTAACCAAGGGATGTTAAGTTAAAGAATGTTTTAAAACATCAAGTCTTTTCCCCACACATATGATGGCTGTTTATTTTTTTAACTTCTTGGTTAAAGTGAAGCAAAAATTCTCATTATGTTAGAAATTTTCTTTATCAAGTTTGCTTGTGTTTTTTTTTTTTTACTCTAAGATCAGATTCAGGAAGTGGCAAGCAATAATTCATGTAAATTCTCCTTGCCAGGAGGTGTAACTCCTGAAGCTCAGTTTCTGTCATTGAACAGAGTATTTTCAGACTGAAGCCTTTTGTTTCTGAATCGTAGGTGTCTTTTGCCCATTAAGTAAGAAAGGCATGATGCTGAATAAAAAGGAGGGAATTCCTACACTTAAGAAGTATACAGTATACAGATATCTTCTAAAGAAGATAGAGAAATAAGCGAACAATTTCAACGCATACTGCTAAGAGCTGTAGTAGAAGTAAGGTATTAAAAGGGTTTTAAGAGTGAAAACAGCAACAATTAATGCTGCCTGAAGGGTTTTCTTAAAAACAAAGCCCATTCAAGAAGTGGTTTTGATGTTCAGGACAAGTTTCATCACTTAATTTAGTTTTCAGATGGCCTAATTGAATAGCTTAAGGGAATAAAATAATAGTATGAGAATCAGAATGTAACTAAATCTTTCTCCCAGTTTATAGACTAATATAAGATTAGAAGTCAATGGACACCTGAAGTCATCTAAAGATTAACTTTTATTTTAAAGATAAGGTAAATGAAGTGACACTGTTAACCTAGTTAGCTCTCTGATGATAAGAGATGTTAGTACACATGCAAAATCTTCCAAGTACCACATGCAGGAAAAATGAAGGAATATATTGAGTTATTATTAACAAAATTTTATTGCATAAGAACATACATGCAGAAAAGTACATATGGCATTAGTGAATAGCAAGATGAATTTTTATAGTGAGTAAAACTGTGTAACAGCCATCCAGTTCAGGAAGTAGATCATTACTAAGTTTTTTTTTCTTTTAATATTTTATTTATTTATTTTTATTTGAGAGAGAGAGTGGAAGGAGGAATAGAGGGAGAGGGACAGAGAGAATCTCAAGCAGACTCCATGCTGAGTGCAGAGCCCGACTCGGGGCTCCATCTCATGACCGTGAGATCATGAGCTAAAATCAAGAGTTGGACATTCAACTGACTGACCCACGCAGGCAACCCAGATCATTACCAGTTTTGACAAGGTCTTGGCATGACCACATTCTCTTACCAACCTTTATCTTCTTTTAAAGATAACCAGTTGTTCTGACTTCAAACACTATAAATTAGTTTTGTCTTGTTTTGAACTTAATACAGGTGGAAAGAGGATTTTTTTAATGTTTGTCTTCTTTCATTCAATATTTTTGTGAGATTCATGTTGCATATAGGTATAGTTTGTTCATTATTGTTGCTATATAGTATTCTAACATGTGAATATATCTAATTTATTTAATGTCTATTGTTGATGAACATTTGGCTTTTCCAAGTTTGGGACTATTAATAAGAGTACTTCTACACAGTTTTAGATGTTGGTGAACATTTCCATTGGGGGACGTGTGCCTAGGAGTGAAATTGATAGTTCAAAGATATTAGGCTTTATATATTGTGCAACAGTTTTCCAAAGTGGTTATCCAATTTACAAACCCCATTAGCTATTCCAGTTTTTCTGTGTTTTCACCAACACTTGATATCAATAGTCTTTTTCATTTTAGCCATTCTGGTGAGTACACAGTTTTATCTCATTGCATTCTCCTCATGACTTATTAAATTAAGCACCTTTTCAAATGTTTAGCCATTGGGATCCTCCATGAAGTGCCTTTTGAAGTCTACTTGTTTTCTGTTACTTGTCTTTTTCTTACCAAATAGGTATTTGATCTTCATATATTCTGAATGTAATCATTCTGTTGATTATGTGTATTACAAATATCTTTACCCACCCTGTATTCTGTTCACTGGTTTAGTGGTGTCTTTTGATGAAAAGAAGTTCTTAACTGTATTGTAGTTCAATTTATCAATATTTTGCCTTTTAATTAGTGCTTTTTTATTCAGGAAATTATTGCCTACCCCATGTAATGAATATATTCTTCTGTATTATTTTGTATTTTTGTTTTACCCTTTACATTTAGACCTAAAATACCCATTGAACTGATTATTTTGTATATGAAGTGGTAAGGCAGGGTACATTAATTTTTTTCTGTTTGCATATCTGGCTGACCAACCACTTACTTACTTTCTTTTTCTTTTTTAAAATTAACATATATTATTTGTTTCAGGGGTACAGGTCTGTGATTCATCAGTCTCACACAATTCATAACACTCACCATAGCACATACCCTCCCCAATGTTCATCACCCAGTCACCCCATCCCTTCCACCCCCCTCCCCTCTAACAACCCTCAGTTTGTTTCCTGAGATTAAGAGTCTCTTATTGTTTGTCTTTCTAGCTTTGTCTTGTTATATCTTCCCCCTACCTTCCCCTTTGTCTTGTTTCTCAAATTCCTTATATCAGTGAGATCATATGATAATTCTTTCTCTAATTGATTTATTTCACTTAGCGTAATAGCCTCTAGTTCCATCCATGTCGTTGCAAGGCAAGATTTCGGTCTTTTTGATGGCTGTATAATATTCCATTGTATATATATACCCCTTCTTCTTTATCCATTCATCTGTTGATGGACATCTAGGCTCTTTCCATAGTTTGGCTATTGTAGACATTGGTGCTATAAACATCAGAGTGCAGGTGCCCCTTCGGATCACTACATTGGTATCTTTTGGGTAAATACCCAGTAGTGCAATTGCTGGGTCATAGAGTAGCTCTATTTTCAACTTTTTGAGGAACCTCTGTACTGTTTTCTAGAGTGACTGCACCAGCTTGCATTCTCATAAACAGTGTAGGACAGTTCCCCTTTCTCCACATCCTCCCCAATGTCTATCATTTCCTGACTTGTTAATTTTAGCCATTCTGACTGATGTGAGGTGGTATCTCACTGCCAAACACCATTTTTAAAAAAAGATCATTCTTTCCCTGCTTGTCTACAGTGCAGCCTTTATCATAAAGCAAGTATCCAGATAAACTTAGGTATGCTTCTGGACTTCGTTCTGCCCATGTTTATACCAATATCATGCACTCTTTTTAAAAAAGATTTTATTTATTTATTCATGAGAGAGAGAGAGGCAGAGGCAGAGGGAGAAGCAGAACCATGGGATCACGACCTGCACCGGAGGCAGACATTTAACCAACTGAGCCACCCAAGCGCCCAATATCATATACTCTTAATTATTATAGATATATGAACCTTGATGTCTAGTAGCATAGAGTCTCCAACTTTGTTCTTTTTCATGGTTGACTTGGCAATTCTTGGCTTACACATTACCATATAAATTTTAGCATTAGCTAATCAATTTCTACAAAAAGCCTGCTCATGATTTGATTAGGAAACCATCAATCTATAAATCAGTTGGGGAGAATTAAGTTGTCCAGCCAATGAACATGACATATCCATTCATTAATTTATCTTTTATTTTTAACAATATTTTATAGTTTTCTATGTAGATGTCTTATACATCCTTAAATTTATTCAAATTTATTCAAAGCAATCTGGTTTCATATGCTTATATAATTCAAAATAGTCTCATGTTTTCCTAATTTTATTTTCTCATTTTTTGTTGATGGAATGTAGAAATACAATTGATTTTTCTAGCTTGACGTATATCCAATGACCCTGCTTAATATACTTACTCATTCTAAAATTTTATCTGCAGATTTTTTGGATTTTTTAACTGTACACAATCAAAGCATCTGTGAATAATGGAAGTTTCATTACTTAAAGGGAGAAGTTTATTAACTATGTATTTTAAAAGTATTCAAAGAAAAAAAAAGAGGAGAAAAAATTTGAGGCGACTATTGTCATCAAAGATGTTCAGAAACATTGCTTTAAATCTGTACTGTTTGTATCCACTAGCCACATGTGACTACTGAGTGCTTGAAATGTGGCCAGTACCATATGTCAAAATGATATTTGGATATATTGGGCTAAATAAAATGTATAGTTAAAATTAATTTCATACGTTTTTTCTTTTTTACTTCTTTTTTTTTTAAGATTTTATTTATTTATCTGACAGAGAGATCACAAGTAGGCAGAGAGGCAGGCAGAGAGAGTGAGAGGGAAGCAGGCTCCCTGCTATGCAGGGAGCCCGATGCGGGGCTTGATCCCAGGACCCCGAGATCATGACCTGAGCCGAAGGCAGAGGCTTAACCCACTGAGCCACCCAGGCGCCCCCTTTTTTACTTCTTAAAAACGATTTTATTTATTTGAGAGAGAGAGTGAGAGAGCACGTGAGAAGAGGAAGGGTGGTGAAGCAGAAGGAGAAGACAAGGGAGAAGCAGACAAAGGCGAGAGAAAAGCCTTTCTTTTTTATTTTTTCGAAAGGGTCTACCAAAAACTCAAAATTACATGTGTGGGTTGTATGACATTCCTTTTTCTGGACAGTGCTGCTTTAAAGAGCACCGAATAGGTTAGTATTTGTTAAGTATGGTTCATGGAATACCTGCATCAGATTCACCTGGGGTGGCTTGCTAAAATGGCAGATTCCTGGGGCACCTGGGTGGCTCAGTCTGTTAATCATCTGCTTTTGGCTCTGGTCATGTCTCAGGATTCTGAGATTGAGCTTGTTGGGCTCCTTGCTCAAAGGGGAGTCTTCTTCTCCCTCTGCTCCTCCACCCCATGTTCTGTCTCTGTCTCTCAAGTAAATAAATAAGATATTTAAAAAAAATTTTTAAATTAAAAAAATAAAATGGCAGATTCCTTAGTACCAGCACTGGAATTTCTGAGGGTGAGCCTCAGAAATCCATATTTTTTTAATTTTTTTTAATTTATGGTTTTATTTATTTATTTGACAGAGAGAAAAAGAGATCACAAGTAGGCAGAGAGGCAGGCAGAGAGAGAGGGGGAAGCAGGCTCCCTGCTGAGCAGAGAACCTGATGCGGGGCTTGATCCCAGCACCCTGAGATCATGACCTGAGCTGAAGGCAGAGGCTTAGCCCATTGAGCCACCCAGGTGCCCCTTTAAAAAATTTTTTAGGTAATCTCTACATCCAACATGGGGGCTTGAACTCACGACCCAAAGATCAAGAATCACATGGCTCTACTGAATAAGCCAGCCAGGCAACCCAGAAATCTGTATTTTTAACAGGTATTCACACGTGACTCCTATGCATAGTAAAGTTTGAGAATTTGTGGAGAAGCCTTTCATTCCTGTCTTTCCCATTTCCAAATCAATAGGAGTCAGGACACTTGATGTCAAGTTAGAATTGCAACCAAAAAGTCTCCTATTAATAACTCTTGATCCATTCATAATTCTCTCTGAAGAATATTCCTTATGAATTGAAGATGGAGTAAGAGTTACCCATAAGAAGATTGTCCTGTGATTGAAACCTATCTTGTATTAATGTAACATTTTCCTTGGCTACTGTTGAATAGGTGTATGAAAAAGAACCACACTAATGAATGAAGGCTGGAGTGGCTTTATTAAAATGAGACAAAGTATTGCTATAGGTAAAGAGAAACACTACATAATAATAAAGGGGTTGGTTTACCAAAAAGACATAACAATCCCAAATGTGTATGCAAAACAGAAATTCAAAATATGTGAGGCAAAACCAGATATAATTCAAAAGAGAAATAGACAAATTGACATTTCTACTTGGTGACTTCAATACTCCTCTCACAATGATTGATAGGATAAGTAGAAAATCATAAGGGTAAGGACCTGAAAACACTGTCACCCAACTTTACTTGATTAACATTTATAGAACATTCAATTCAACAAAATACACACTCTTTACAAGTGCACAGAAACATTCACCAGGATAGACCATATTCTGGCCATAAATTCAGGCCAAATATTAATAAAATTAAAAGGGCTAAAATCAAACAAAGTATATCCTCTAACCAGAAGGAAATTAAACCAGAAACCAATAACAGAAAGATATCTGAAAGATTCCTTAGATATTTTGAATTTTCTCAAAAATTTGTAAGTTAAACCACACATATCTAAATAACCTATGGGTCAAAGAAGAAGTCACCAAGGAAGCTTAAAAATATTTTAAATAGAATAAATATGATAACACACTATGTTAAAATTTGTGGATGCAGCTATAGCACTGTTTTGAGGGAAATTTCTGGCATTAAATGATCTAAGTGTCAAGATCATTATAGTGTAAAAAGAAGAAAAATTTAAAACCAAAGCAAGCAAAATGAAGGAAATAGTTAAGAATGACATCAGTGAAATTTAAGACAAAATAACAACAGAGAAAATTAAACTAAACAAGGTTCTTTGAAATCAATAAATTTGGCAAATCTCTAGCCGGAATGATTAAGAAAAAAAGAGAGAGAGATAAGACACAAATTATATGCCCCAAATATCAAGAACTAGATGAAATAGACCAAGTCCTTAAAAGCCTGAGCTACCAATATTCAGTCAAGGAAATTTATTTCCTTTTTAAGGAAATAAATTGAATTTTTAAAAACCTTTCAACAGGGGCACCTGGGTGGCTCAGCGGGTTAAAGCCTCTGCCTTCGGCTCAGGTCATGATCCCGGGGTGCTGGGATCGAGCCCCGCATCGGGCTCTCTGCTTGGCTGGGAGCCTGCTTCCTCCTCTCTCTCTGCCTGCCTCTCTGCCTACTTGTGATCTCTATCTGTCAAATAAATAAATCTTTAAAAAAAAAAAAACCTTTCAACAAAGAAAACCCTGGGCTCATATTGCTTCACTGATAAACTTTGCCAAACATGTAAGGAAGAAATAATACCAATTATATACCAACTCTTTAATAAAATAAAAGAGGAGGAAGTACTTCCCAACTCATTTTATGAAGTTAGTATTACTCTGATAGAAAAATCAGACAAAGCCATTACAAACTACAGAGCAATATCCCTTGTAAACACAAAATCAGAAATCCTTAACAAAAATACTAGCTGATTGAAGCTAACAATATGTAAAAAAGTAGCTGAGAATGTAAAGTTGGTTCTACATTCAAAAATCAGTATTCTACAGACTAAATAAGAAAGACCAAAGGGGTATTCTGGGGAATATGGCACAATAGGAGGATGTTAAGCTCACCTTGTCCCTTGCATATGACTAGCTAGCAGTCACTTTAGTGTGTATAACCCAGGAAACCAACTGAAAACGGGCACAACAAACTCTACAGGTAAATACAGACAAAAGAACACATCGAAGAGGGTGGGAAGGGCAGAGACATGGTCAAGAGCTAAATGGATCTGTGGAATAGTGTGAAGGAGGGGGAATGCCATGAGCTTGGAGAAGGGAGAGAAAGAGATTTTCACACCAGTGAGCTTGCATGGGGAAGACAAATCCCTATAACATTTGGCTCTGAAAACCAGAGAGACCTAGTTCATGAGTTCTTACAATCAGCAACACTTAAAGCTGGAACTTTAAAAATCAGCAGGATCATGGGAGAGCTGAGAAGAAACTAAGTCTCCACCCTTCAAGAGAACAGTACAGGAAATAGTCTTGTGGAGATACAACATAGAAAGCAGCAGTTTGAAAAATGCTAAGAGTATATGAAAGGGAGATTTGTTTACTATTCTCAGAACATGTGCTGGAGGGGCAGGGATTATTGGGAGACTTCTCTGGGAACAAAGGACGTGGTGGGCATTATTTCCCTCCCCACACCAAAGCATAAACACACAGATACCTGAGGGAATCAGTGCTATTCCAACACTTGACACCAAACATGCAAACAGTGCCTCTCACCCATTTGTTCTCCTGCAGACACTCCCCCTCCAGCAGGCCACAGCTACAAGTCCCTTCCCACAGCAGACCCATGCAAACCTTGCTAATACTACAACATATTTCTGCCAATCTGCCCCCTTCAACCCAGCAACAGCAAATCCTCTCCTGATTGCACTACAAAGTTGGCCTCTATGTTCTCCCACAGTTCAGTGCTGCTGCATCTCTGGAAGCACCTCATCCGACTCAGCTTAAGCTCAAAACAGCCCCAGACTGATCCACTAACAACATAGGAACCAAACCCTGCCCACAATAGGCAAAGAGAACCATTGCAGATAACTGAACTGTAAGCAAAATTGGCTCAGCCACAATAGCAGGGCACGTGAAGTATATATAGAAGACACCACTGAAGCACCAGTTTCCAGTGAACAGGGGACACTGCACTACAGGGCACTACAGGACCTCTTCTTCATAAGGCCACTACTTTCAAGAGCAGGAGATGTAATTGAGTCTCCCAACACATAGAAAGAGATACAGAGAGTTAGACAAAATGAAGAGACAGAGGATTATGTTCCACATAAAAGAAAAAGGCAAACAATCACAGTAAGAGACCTAAATGAAACGGAGATGATAATATGCCTGGTAGAGAATTTAAAGTAAAGGTCATAAACATACTCAGTGGACTTTTCTCAAGAGTGGAGGACCTCAGTGAGATCCTTAGCAAAGAGATGGAAAACATAAAAAAACGAACAAACCAGTGATGTTTAACTCAATAAATGAAATTAAAAATACACTAGGTGGAATTAGTAGTAGACCAGAGGAAGCAGTAAATGGATGAGGGACTTGGAGGACAGAGTGATGGAAAGTAATCAAGGTGAATAGGAGAAAGAAAAATGAAAATATACTTAGGAAAGTGAGCGATGCAATCAAGCATAATAAGATTCTCATATTACAGAGATTCTAGAAGGAGGATAGAAAAGAGGGCAGAGAATTCATGTGAAGAAATAATTGCTGAAAACGTCCCAAATCTGGAGACGGAAACAGGAATCTAGGTCTAGGAGACACAGAGAGCCCCCAACAAAGTCAACCCTAGGAGGTTCACACTAAGACACATGGTAATTAAAATGGCAAAAAGTAGTGATAAAGAGAATTTTTAAAGCAGCAAGAGGAATGAAAACAGTTACGAGGAAAACTTCATAAGGTTATCAGGTGATTTTCAGCAGAAACTTTGCAGACCAGAAGAAAGTGGCATGATAAATTTAAAGTGCTGGCAATAAAAAAACCTACTACCAAGAATACTCTATCCAGCAAGGCTATCATTCAGAAAAGGAGGAAAAAGTGACAAATTTCCCAGACAAACAGAAGTTAAAGGAATTCAGGACCACTAAATGAGCTTTACAAAAAATATTAAAGTGGTGTCCCTGAGTGGAAAGAATAGACTATAAATAGGAGTAAGAAAGGTAGGAAACACAAAAGCAGTAAAAATCTGCTTTTCTGTACTAAAAATATGCTATCTATAAAAATCACTCAAATGACTCACAAAATAAAAGGATGTAAAGTATTACACCACACACTTAAAACATGGATAGAGAGGGTTCAAATTTAAGCAACTATCAACTTAATACAGACTTCTATATGCATAACATGTTATATTATGGTTAATTGGTAACCATGAATCAAAAATCAGTAATAGATATGCAAAAAATAAAGACGAAGGAATCCAAGTATATCACCAAGGAAAGCCAACTTATCATGAGAGAAAAGAGCAAGGGAAGAATGACACAGAGCAGAATTACAAAAACAATTATAAAACATGTAACAAAGTGTCAATATATACAAACCTATCAATAATTACTTTGACTGTAAATGGACTAAATGCCACAATTAAAAGACATAGAGTGATGGAATGGATTTAAAAAACAAAACCAAACCAAAACAAACAAAAAAACAAGACCCATCTATATGCTGCCTACAAGAGATTCACTTAAGACCTAAAGATACATGCAGGTTGAAAGAGAGAGATGGAAAGACATTTACTATGCAAGAAAGGAAAGCAATACTTACATTAGATAAAACAGACTTTAAAACAATGACTGTAACATGAGACAACACTATATAATCAAGAAGATATAACAATTGTAAATATGCACCCAACATAGGAGCACCCAAATACATAAAAGTTAATAACAGACATAGAGGAAGTAATTGATAGTAATACAATAATAGTAAAGAACTTAACACCCCACTTGGATTAGTGGTTAGATCATACAGACAGAAAATCAAGAGGGAAATTGGCTTTGAATAACACATTGGGCCAGAAGAATTTAACATATATATTCAGAACATTCCATCCTAAACAGCAGAGTACACTTCTCAAGTGCATGTAGAACAGTCTCCAGAATAGTTCACATATTAGGCCACAAAATAAGTCTCAACAAGTTCAAAAAGATCAAAGTCATACCATGTATCTTTTCTTATCACAATGCTATAAAACTAGAAATTGATCACAAGAAAACACTGGGAAAAAAACAAATATATGAAAGTTAAATAACAAATCAATCAACGTGGTATGTGGTCGCATCAATAAGAGGATAAAAATCATATGATCATTCAATAGAAGCAGAAAAAGCATTTGACAAAGGACAACATCCATTCATGATAAAAACACTCAACAGAGTAAGATGGCAGGAGCACACTTCGAAATAATGAAGTCTATATATGAAAAGCCCACAGCTAACATCATACTCAATGGCAAAAACTGAGAGCTTTCCCCCTAAAATCAGGAACAAGAAAAGGATGTCGACTCTCACCACTTTTACTTAAATGGTGCTGGAAGCCCTAGACATAGCAGTTATACAAGAAAAAGGAACAAAAGCATCCAAAATGATAATGAAGACATCAACTTTCACTATTTGTACATGCCATGATACTGTATAGAGAAAGTCATGAAGACTCTGCCAAAAAAACTACTAGAACTGATACATGAATTCAGTAAAGTCTCAGGGTACATAGTGTACAGAAATTCGTTTTATTTCTTTTTTTTATAATTTCTTTTCAGCATAACAGAATTCATTGTTTTTGCACCACACCCAGTGCTCCATGCAATATGTGCCCTCCTTAATACCCACCACCTGGCTCCACCAACCTCCCCCCCTGCCCCTTCAAAACCCTCAGATTGTTTTTCAGAGTCCGTAGTCTCTCATGGTTAACATCCCCTTCCAATTTCTCTCAACTCCCTTCTTCTCTCCATTTCCCTATGTCCTCCATGTTATTTGTTATGCTCCACAAATAAGTGAGACCATATGATATTTGACTGTCTCTGCTTGACTTATTTCACTCAGCATAATCTCTTCCAGTCCCGTCCATGTTGCTACAAAAGTTGGGTATTCATCCTTTCTGATGGAGGCATAATACTCCATAGTGTATATGGACCACATCTTCCTTATCCATTCATCCGTTGAAGGGCATCTTGGTTCTTTCCACAGTTTGCTGACCATGGTCATTGCTGCTATAAACATTGGGGTACAGATGGCCCTTCTTTTCACTACATCTGTATCTTTGGGGTAAATACCCAGTAGTGCAATTGCAGGGTCATAGGGAAGCTCTATTTTTAATTTCATGAGGAATCTCCACACTGTTCTCCAAAGTGGCTGCACCACTTGCATTCCCACCAACAGTGGAAGAGGGTTCCCCTTTCTCCACAACCTCTCCAACACACATTGTTTCCTGTCTTGCTAATTTTGGCCATTCTAACTGGTGTAAGGTGGAATCTCAATATGGTTTTAATTTGAATCTCCCTGATGGCTAGTGATGATGAACACTTTTTCATGTGTCTGATAGACACATTGAATGTCTTCATTGGAGAAGTGTCTTCATTGGAGAAGTGTCTGTTCATATCTTCTGCCCATTTTTTGATATGATTATCTGTTTTGTGTGTGTTGAGTTTGAGAAGTTCTTTATAGATCCTGGATATCAATCTTTTTTCTGTACTGTCATTTGCAAATATCTTCTCCCATTCTGTGGGTTACCTCTTTGTCTTGTTGACGGTTTCCTTTGCTGTGCAGAAGCTTTTGATCTTGATGAAGTCCCAAAAGTTCATTTCACTTTTGTTTCCTTTGCCTTTGGAGACATATCTTGAAAGAAGTTGCTGTGGCTGATATTGAAGAGGTTAATTCTGATGGATTCCTGCCTTACTCACAAGATAAACTCAATTTCGAGTTTATCTTTGTGTATGGTGTAAGAGAATGGTCGAGTTTCATTCTTCTACATATAGCTGTCCAATTTTCCCAGGACCATTTATTGAAGAGACTGTCTTTTTTCCACTGTATATTCTTTCCTGCTTTGCTGAAGATTATTTGACCATAGAGTTGAGGGTCCATATCTGGGCTCTCTGCTCTGTTCCACTGGTCTATGTGTCTGTTTTTTTTGCCAGTACCATGCTGTCTTGGTGATCACAGCTTTGTAGTAGAGCTTGAAATCAGGCAACGTGATGCCGCCAGTTTTGTTTTTCTTTTTCAACATTTCCTTAGCAATTCGGGGTCTCTTCTGATTCCATCCAAATTTTAGGATTACTTGCTCCAGCTCTTTGAAAAATACCAGTGGAATTTTGATCAGAATGGCATTATAAGTATAGATTGCTCTAGGCAGTATAGACATTTTAACAATGTTTATTCTTCCAATCCAAGAGCATGGAACAGTCTTCCATCTTCTTGTGTCTTCAGTTTCTTTCATGAGTGTTCCGTAGTTCCTTGAGTACAGATCCTTTACCTCTTTGGTTAGGTTTATTCCCAGGTATCTTTTTGTTCTTGGTGCTATAGTAAATGGAATCGATTCTCTAATTTCCCTTTCTGTATTTTCATTGTTAGTGTATAAGAAAGCCACTGATTTCTGTACATTGATTTTGTATCCTGCCACATTACTGAATTGCTGTATGAGTTCTAGTAGTTTGGGGGTGGAGTCTTTGGGGTTTTCCATATAAAGAATCAGTCATCTGCAAAGAGAGAGAGTTTGACTTCTTCATTGCCAATTTGGATACCTTTTATTTCTCTTTGTTGTCTGATTGCTGTTGCTAGGACTTCTAATACTATGTTGAACAAGAGTGGTGAGAGTGGGCATCCTTGCCATGTTCCTGATCTCAATGGGAAGGCCGTGAGCTTTTTCCTATTGAGGATGATATTTGCTGTGGGTCTTTCATAGATAGATTTTATGAAGTTCAGGAATGTTCCCTCTATCCCTATACTTTGAAGCATTTTCATCAGGAACGGATGCTGGATTTTGTCAAATGCTTTTTCTGCATCAATTGAGAGGACCATGTGGTTCTTCTCTCTTCTCTTATTGATTTGTTCTATCACATTGATTGATTTGCGAATGTTGAACCATCCTTGTAACCCAGGAAGGAATCCCACCTGGTCATGGTGGATAATCTTTTTAATGTGCTGTTGGATCCTGTTTGCTAGGATCTTGTTGAGAATCTTAGCATCCATATTCATCAGTGATATTGGTCTGAAATTCTCCTTTTTTGTAGGGTCTTTGCCTGGTTTGGGGATCAGGGTAATGCTGGCTTCATAAAAAGAGTCTGGAAGTTTTCCTTCTGCTTCAATTTTTTGGAACAGCTTCAGGAGAATTGGTGTTATTTCTTCTTTGAAAGTTTGGTAAAATTCCCCAGGGAATCCGTCAGGTCCTGGGCTCTTGTTTTTTGGGAGGTTTTTGGTCACTGCTTCAATCTCGTTACTAGATATCAGTCTATTCAGATTGTCAATTTCTTCCTGGTTCAATTTTGGGAGTTTATAGTTTTCCAGGAATGAATTCATTTCATCTAGGTTGCTTAACTTATTGACATATAACTGTTGATAATAACTTCTGATGATTGTTTCTACTTCCTTGGTGTTAGTTGTGATCTCTCCCTTTTCATTCAAAATTTTATTAATTTAAGCTTTCTCTCTTTTCTTTTGGCTTAGTGTGGCCAATGGTTTATTGATCTTATTGATTCTTTCAAAAAACCAGCTTCTAGTTTCATTGATGTGCTCTACTGTATTTCTAGTTTCTACCTCATTGATCTCTGCTCTAATCTTGATTATTTCCCTTCTTATGTGTGGAGTTCGTTTAATTTGTTGTTGATTCTCCAGTTCTTTAAGGTGTAGAGACAGCTGGTGTATTCTGGATTTTTCAATTTTTTTGAGGGAGGCTTGGATGGCTATGTATTTCCCCCTGAGGACTGCCTTTGCTGTTTCCCATAGGTTTTAGACTGAAGCGACTTCATTCTCATTGGTTTCCATGAATTGTTTAAGTTCATCTTTGATCTTCAGGTTGATCCAAGCATTCTTAAGCAAGGTGGTCTTTAGCTTCCAGGTGTTTGAGTTCCTTCCGAACTTTTCCTTGTGATTGAGCTCCAGTTTCAAAGCATTGTGATCTGAGAATATGCAGGGAATAATCTCAGTCTTTTGGTATGGTTTGAGTCCTGCTTTGTGATCCAGTATGTGGTCTATTCTGGAGAAGGTTCCATGTGCACTTGAGAAGAATGAGAATTCTGTTGTTTTAGGGTGGAATGTTCTGTATATATCTATGAGGCCCATCTGGTCCAATGTGTCATTCAATTCTCTTGTTTCTTTAGTGATTTTCTGCTTGGCTGATCTGTCTATTACTGAGAGAGGCATGTTAAGATCTCCTGCTATTAATGTATTCATATCAATATGGCTCTTTATCTTGATTAATAGTTTTCTTATGTAATTGGCTGCTCCCATATTGGGGGCATAGATATTTATAATTGTTAGATCATCTTGGTGGATAGTCCCTTTAAGAATTATATAGTGTCCTTCTGTATTTCTGACTACAGCCTTTAGTTTAAAATCTAATTGATCTGATATGAGAATTGCTACCCCAGCCTTCCTTACACTACTCATGAAGTAGCAGCTGGAGAAATTAATTAAACAATCCCATTTACAATTGTACCAAAAAATAAAATACCTAGAAATAGACTTAATCAAGGAAGTGAAAAACCTGTGCTCTGAGAACTATAAAACACTGATGGAAGAAATTAAAGACAGCACAAACAAATGGAAAGATTTTCCTTGCTCATGGATTGGAACAAAAAATATTGTTAAGTGGCCATACTACTCAAAGCAACCTACAAATTTCATGCAATTCCTATTAAAATACCAGCATCATTATTTCACAGAACTAGAACCAACAATCCTAACATTTGTGTGGCACCACAGAGGACCCTGACTAGTCAAAGCAATCTTAAAAAAGAACAAAACTTGGATGTATCACAATCCCAGATTTCAATATATAATACAAAGCTGTAACAATCAAATCAGTGTGAAATTGGCTGAAAGACACATAGATCAATGGAAGAGAATAGAGAGCCCAGAAATAAACTCACAATTACTTGGTAAATTAGTTTCGATAAAGAAGTCAAGAATATACAATGGGAAAAAGACAGTCTCTTCAATAAATGGGTGTTAGGAAAACTGGACAGCTATATGCAAAAAGAATGAAACTGAACCACTTTCTTATACCATATGCAAATATATACTCAAAATTGATTAAGAACCTAAATATGAAACCTGAAGCCATACAAATCCTGGAAGAGAGCTCAGACCATAACTTCTCTTACATCAGCTATAGCAGCATTTTTCTAAATAAGTGTCCTGAGGCAAGGGAAACAAAGGCACAAGTAAACTATTAAGACTACATCAAAATAAAAAGCTTCTGTACAGTAAAGGAAACCATCCACAATTAAAAGGCAACCTACCTATGTGATGGAAGATGATATTTGTGAAATACATATTTGATAAAGGCTTAGTATCCAAAATATATAAAAAAAATTATTCAACTCAACACCAAAAAACCCAAATAATCTAATTTAAAAATGTCAGAAGATATGAACAGACATTTCTTCAAAGCAAACCTATGGATGGCAAACACATACATGAAAAGATTCTCAACACCACTAACCATAAGGAAAATGCAAATCAGAACCACAATGAAATATTACCTCACATCTGTTACAATGGCTAAAATTAAAAACATGGCAAAAAACAAGTGTTGGCGAGGATGCAGAGGAAAAAGCATCTTTTGCACTGTTGGTGAGAATGCAAGCTAGTACAGACACTATGAAATACAGTTCTGGAAAACAGCATGGAGGTTCCTCAAAATGTTGAAAATAGAACTACCCTATGACCCAGCAATTGCACTACTGGGTATTTACCCTAAAGATACAAACATAGTGATCCGAAGGGGCACGTGTACCCGAATGTTTATAGCAGCAATGTCTACAATAGCCAGACTATGGAAAGAACCTAGATGTCCATCAACAGATGAATGGATCAAGACGATGTGGTATATATACACAATGGAATACTATGCAGCCATCAAAAGAAATGAAATCTTGCCATTTGCGACGACGTGGATGGAACTAGAGCGTATCATGCTTAGTGAAATAAGTCAATCGGAGAAAGACAACTATCATATGATCTCCCTGATATGAGGACATGGAGAAGCAACATGGGGGGGTAGGGGGATAGGAGAAGAATAAATGAAACAAGATGGGATTGGGAGGGAGACAAACCATAAATGACTCTTAATCTCACAAAACAAACTGGGGGTTGCTGGGGGGAGGTGGGATTGGGAGAGGGGGAGCGGGCTATGGACATTGGGGAGGGGAGGCGAACCATAAGAGACTATGGACTCTGAAAAACAACCTGAGGGTTTTGAAGGGTCAGGGGTGGGAGGTTGGGGGAACAGGTGGTGGGTGATGGGGAGGGCACGTTTTGCATGGAGCACTGGGTGTTGTGCAAAAAGAATGAATACTGTTACGCTGAAAAAATTAATAAAAAGGGAAAAAAAATTAAAAATAGAACTACCATATGATTCAATAGTTTCACTACTGGGTAATTAAGCCTCCCAAAATGAAAAAAACTAATTCAAAAAGATATGTGCACCCTTATGTTTATTTCAGCATTATTTACAATAGCCAAATTATGGAAGCAGCCAAGGTATCCATCAACAGATGAATGGATAAAGAAGATGTGATATATATACACAAAGAATATTAGTCCACCGCAAAAAGAATGAAACCTTGTCATTTGCAACAACATGGATAGATCTAGAGAGTCTAATGCTAAGTGAAATATGTCAGCCAGAGAAAGGTAAATACTATATGATTTAGTTCATATGTGGAATTTAAGGAAAAAAGAAGACACAAACCAAAAAACGGACTTTTAACTATAGAAAACAGTTGATTACCAGAGGGGAGGTAGATGGAGGGATGGTTGAAATAGGTGATGATTAAGAGTACACTTATCAAGATGAACACTAAATAATGTTTAGAATTGTTGAATCACAATATTGTACTCCTGAAACCATTATAATACTGTTTGTTAGCTATACTAGAATTAAAGTTTAAAAAGAAAAGGATTATGTGATTATCTCATTAGATACAGAAAAAGCATTCAACAAAATTCAACATCATTAATGATGAAAACTTCCAACAAACTAGGAATACAACAGAGTTTCCTCAATCTGATAAAGAACATGTGCAAAAAACACTAATGATTAGTGGTGAAAGACTAAATGTTTGCCCTTGAATAAGGAACAAAGCAAGATACTCATTTTAACCACTTCTATTCAACAGAGCAATAAGCAAGGAAAAGAAATAAAAGGCATCCAGACTGAAAAAAAATAAAATAAAATTGTCTGTATTCACAGAGAACATGATTGTATAGAAAATTCCAAAGAATTCATAAAAATATTCCTAAAACTGATAAATGTGTTTAAAAAGATTACAGAATACAAGGTTAATTTAAAAAACTCTTTCTGTACCCCAACAATGAACAACTGACAACTGAAATTTTTAAAAATAGTATTGTTTACAGCAGCACCAAAACCATGTAACAAGTAGGTATAACTCTAACATAATATGTGTAAGATCTGCATGTTGAAAACTACAAAACAGAGATAAAATAGATCAAAGAATACCTGAATAAATTGAGATACTTGCTGTATTCATGGTTTATAGTCCTCATTGTTGTTAAATTGTCAGTCTGATCTCTAGAGTGATCTGTCAAGTGAATGCAATTCAAATCAAAATCCAACAGAATTTTTGTGGAAATTAACAAGCTGAATCTAATATCTACTTTCTTATAAGGTTGTTCCGAAGATCAGTTAAGAAAACTACATTTAAAACTCTACTGCAAAACCTAGCATAGAGCAAGCAATAAATATTAGCTATTACACAATTTTCATTGTTCCCTGTGGTGAGTGGATATCCTTGAACTTAGACACTGTATTTCCTTCAATATTCTGTATCCTCTTAGACACTCATTCTCATTCATTTCTTCGTCAATTCTACACATATTTTTGAGCACCTACTCTGTATACAGCATTGTGTTAAACTGGGATAAAAATAAATAAAAAAATACGTGACCCCTATCTTCATAAAGTTTGCATTCCAGTAGCAAAATAGATATTGAACTCCTTTTTACACAACTCTAATTACAATTGTGAAAAATGTTTTGAAAAAGTAGAGAATACCATGAGTGAGATAACTGGGAGATTTAGCCCATGCTGAAAGTCTTCGTTAACAAAGTAGTATTTGAAGTGAGGTAGAGGGTAAGATGAGGGGTCTACACAGAAGGAACTGCATATGGACAGGTTCTGAGGCCAGGAGAGAAAGCTAGTGTAGCTAGGTATATACGAAGAAAGGAGCTGGAGAGGAAAGCAAGGGCTAGATTTTGCAGTAGTCTTTTATTAAGAGTAATGAGAGGTCACTGAAGGGTTTGTATCTCGGATTTGGTAAAAAGAGGATTTATCCATCAGTGCTTGCTCTCATGTAACACAACTGTATTTTGAAGACTGATTATGTATAAGTCATTAGGCTGATTTAGAATTGCTGAGAATTTAGTAATGAAGAAGCGAGACATAGGTTTAAGTGAAGTTAATGAAGCTTAGATTTTGGGTTGCATCACTTTGCACAGGCCCTTGTGAATGCTTGTAATGTGACAGGAAAGCCAATCAGGATGCAATCAGGATGTGTTTCTATGTAAGCTTTGCTAGTAAACTGTGTAAGGAAGTTTCAGAAAAGAGAAATCTTAATCTCTAAAGCTTCAGTCATCTGTTGTGATTTCTTTTTTCATTTAAAATAAGTTATGTTTTACATAATTTTGTATCTATAATTTATATATATATATATATATATATTTTATAACTTATATTCTTAAAGAAAGCTCTCTTCTTACACTACTGTCAGATCCCACAAAGCCTGGATCCACTCCTACCTGCAGCCATCTTACGGTTTTATAGGGGAGACAGATTAGTAAACAATTTTATATAATATGACAAGTGCTATGATAGAGGAAGGCATAGGACCCAGACGTGGGTGGGGAGGTAATGATAGGTAGGGAAAATAGTACCTGAAGTTTACAAGAATTAGTAGGTACAAAATCAGGGAGAGGGTACAGATCCCTTAGTAAAAATATGGAAGTAGTAGGAGTATTTGGGGGCCAAACTGAAAGTAGCTACTGGGTGCCATGGAAACATAAATTTACTTTGATTAGTATTTTGAAGAAAATTATGAATTTGGACCCAACTAAAGGGCAAGAACATCTTTTATGGTTTTCCTCCATCTGTTCTGCCTATAACAAGCAGAGATCAAAGAATTAAGTAAGACCTTGCCAGGAAGTAACAGAAGGCAATCCCAGATAAGGTTAGTAGGAAAAGCACTTAATTAAAGTCAATGCCTTGAGAGAATAGGTCGGATAAATGGATTTTACCTTCAGTATGTAGAAGCATGCTTTGAAGTATAGTCATATACCTTTAATATTTCTTAGTATTCAGTACTCCCAAGAATGTCTGCAAGTCCCTGTAGCATTAAAGATTTCAGATGTTAATATTATTATTATTTTATTTTTTATATTCGCAGATGCTGGTAAAAATTCAAACCTTGTTACAATATGTAGAGTAAATATGATCATCCACTTCTATCACACCTAATTCCCAGGGTTAGCTGTCAGTATAGTGGGTCTCTATCTGTGGATATGCAAATACATCTACCCATAAATGCACAGAGAGCTTTCAGAACCTCAACATGGAGCCATACTTAGTTTATTAACTTGCTCTTTTTCACTTAGCACATATCATAGCCCTATTTCTATGAGTACAGATCATCAATGTTAGTTTTTTCTAGTGTTACATCATATTTATAGCAGATATGTAACTTAATTTCTTTAATTTATGGAAAAAATTTTAAACATTTGCCAAAAAAAAAAACCAGGATTGTATAATGAACCCTTCATTCAGTTTTAGCAATTAACAACTCATGGCAGTTTTGTTTTATCTGTACACTCACCCACTCTCCTACTCACTTATGAATAGACATTAAGGTTATGTCTAAGACTTTACTAAACAAATGTAACCATAGTAGATATATTTGTAAATGTATCTGCACATGCATATTGTCAAAACTTTGAGCCCCAGAACACTGGAGTGAGTGAGTGTTAATAGGGGTTTTCTTTGATAGAAGAGTCATGTGAGAAGATAGTTATCTGTATTATACTAGAATGCAAAAGGAAAAAACGAAGCAGAAAACTAAAATCTGAAAGTTAGATGTTTTGTGTAGCTGGGGGATTGGAATGGAAACCAGTCATTAGAGGTTAAATGTTCTCAGTTAAAATAATCTCTAGCTTGCATGTTAAGTTAGTAAACTGGAACTTGAAAGCCATGTAGCTAGGACACTAATTGGAGATTATCAAGACTGGAACTTTATGGCACCTTTGAAGGGCTCTCTAAATGTAATAATGGGAATATAAGTTTTTATATAGAGACTGTAAAATTAGGGAAATGTGAGCTGTATTTGAGAAGGCCCAGATAGCACTCAGATTTTGTTGTTGTGATTTCTCTAAAGATTATCAGATGTTTGCATTATTCAGACCTAGTTATAAAATAACATGCTTTACCAATAAAGAAAAAATTTTTTTGTTCCTGGCTCAGGAAAAAAAAAAAATTATGTGTTTTTAACCTTCCCCAAGTGTTAGTTGAAGGGCTGGTTGACTCTCATTTAATTTCTAGAAGAGTTCAGAATTCTGATTTCTTGATTAAGCATTATTTGCTAGAAATTGTATTTGATTGACCACATGAGCTGTTGTATTAATTAGGTTGTGAAATTGTAATGTGCCCAATTAGTGGAGTTGGAAAAAGTGTGGAGCAAATGAAAGAGATACTTCTAAGGAAGAATCACTCTTCATTGGAGTTGAATTGGGTATATGGGATACAGGATTTAAAAAGTTAACAATGAGGCTCTAGTTTTAGACAGGATGACCACGATAGTGATGGTCCCATCAGTAGAAACAGAGGATTTTGGAGAGGGAAAAATAGTTTGGGGAGATGTTGACGAGTTCCTAAGATTCTTGGGTCAGAGAACTGCTGGCTAAAGATGTTGATTTTGTAACAGCTCATAGATGTAGACTGGAACCACATGAATGAATTATCTATTGGAGCTTGTAAAAGAACTCAAGACTGAGGAATAGGTCTTAGAATATCTCCCCCTTTAGTACACAGAAAGAAAAAGTGAAGCTATGAAGAATCTATCAGAGATCAGAGAGTCTAGTCAGAGGAGTGACCCAGAAAAGGGGGAATCAGCACTTTCCAATGCTCTCCATAGTAATTCATCCATAAAGGGAAGTTAAGGATGTTTATGATTTTCCTACCAATACTCTAGAATAAGGGGATGCAATAAATTGAGAAATTCCTCACTTAGGCTACTAGAGTTTGTTTTATTTGTGTTATAATTAAATATGATCACTTAGTATAAAGAACCTCATTACTTTTCTACAAAGACCTTATATTGGAAACTTAATAAGGTTTATAGGTCCCACCTAGATAAGGTACAAAAAGAACAATGAAGAAATGTCAAGAAAATACAAATAAAATTGAGAGTCATCACATCAGTGAAAGGGAATCCATTGGGTTATCAGCACAGCTTCTTTGGGAACAGTCTTTTTTTTTTTAATTAATTAATTTATTTTTTCAGCGTAACACTATTCATTGTTTTTGAACAACACCCAGTGCTCCATGCAATATGTGCCCTCCCTATTACCCACCACCTGGTTCCCCCAACGTCCCACCCCCGCCCCTTCAAAACCCTCAGGTTGTTTTTCAGAGTCCATAGTCTCTTATGGTTCACCTCCCCTTCGAACTTCCCTCAACTTCCTTCTCCTCTCCATGTCCCAATGTCCTCCATGTCATTTGTTATGCTCCACAAATAAGTGAAACCATATGATACTTGACTCTCTCTGCTTGACTTATTTCACTCAGCATAATCACTTCCAGTCCCGTCCATGTTGCTACAAAAGTTGGGTATTCATCCTTTCTTTCTTTTTTTTTTTTTTTAATAAACATATAATGTATTTTTATCCCCAGGGGTACAGGTCTGTGAATCATCAGGTTTACACACTTCACAGCACTCATGATAGCACATACTCTCCCCAATGTCCATAACCCCCTCGCCCTCTCCCAACCCCACCTCCCCCCAGCAACCCCCAGTTTGTTTTGTGAGATTAAGAGTCATTTATGGTTTATCTCCCTCCCAATCCCAGCTTGTTTCATTTATTCTTATCCTATCCCCCTAACCCCCCATGTTGCATCTCCACGTCCTCATATCAGGGAGATCATATGATAGTTGTCTTTCTCCGATTGATTTATTTCACTAAGCATGATACCCTCTAGTTCCATCCACGTCGTCGCAAATGGCAAGATTTCATATCTTTTGATGGCTGCATAGTATTCCATTGTGTATATATACCACTTCTTCTTTATCCATTCATCTGTTGATGGACATCTAGGTTCTTTCCATAGTTTGGCTATTGTAGACATTGCTGCTATAAACATTCGGGTGCACGTGCCCCTTCGGATCACTATGTTTGTATCTTTAGGGTAAATACCCAGTAGTGCAATTGCTGGGTCATAGGGTAGTTCTATTTTCAACACTTTGAGGAACCTCCATGCTGTTTTCCAGAGTGGTTGCACCAGCTTGCATTCCCACCAACAGTGAAGGAGGGTTCCCCTTTCTCTGCATCCTCGCCAGCTTCCGTCATTTCCTGACATGTTAATTTTAGCCATCCTGACTGGTGTGAGGTGATATCTCATTGTGGCTTTCATTTGTATTTCCCTGATGCCGAGTGACGTGGAGCACTTTTTCATGTGTCTGTTGTCCATCTGGATGTCTTCTTTACAGAAATGTCTGTTCATGTCTTCTGCCCATTTCTTGATTGGATTGTTTGTTCTTTGGGTGTTGAGTTTGCTAAGTTCCTTATAGATTTTGGATACTAGCCCTTTATCTGATATGTCGTTTGCAAATATCTTCTCCCATTCTGTCAGTTGTCTTTTGGTTTTGTTAACTGTTTCCTTTGCTGTGCAAAAGCTTTTGATCTTGATGAAATCCCAATAGTTCATTTTTGCCCTTGCCTTTGGCAATGTTCCTAGGAAGATGTTGCTGCGGCTGAGATTGAAGAGGTTGCTGCCTGCGTTCTCCTCAAGGATTTTGATGGATTCCTTTCTCACATGGAGGTCCTTCATCCATTTTGAGTCTATTTTCGTGTGTGGTATAAGGAAGTGGTCCAATTTCATTTTTCTGCATGTGGCTGTCCAATTTTCCCAGCACCATTTATTGAAGAGGCTGTCTTTTTTCCATTGGACATTCTTTCCTGTTTTGTCGAAGATTAGTTGACCATAGAGTTGAGGGTCTATTTCTGGACTCTCTATTCTGTTCCATTGATCTATGTGTCTGTTTTTGTGCCAGTACCATGCTGTCTTGATGATGACAGCTTTGTAATAGAGCTTGAAGTCCGGAATTGTGATGCCACCCACTTTGGCTTTCTTTTTCAATATTCCTTTGGCTATTCGAGGTCTTTTCTGATTCCATATAAATTTGAGGATTATTTGTTCCATTTCTTTGAAAGAAATGGATGGTATTTTGATAGGGATTGCATTAAATGTGTAGATTGCTTTAGGTAGCATGGACATTTTCACAATATTTATTCTTCCAATCCAGGAGCATGGAACATTTTTCCATTTTTTTGTGTCTTCCTCAATTTCTTTCATGAGTACTTTATAGTTTTCTGCATATAGATTCTTAGCCTCTTTGGTTAGGTTTATTCCTAGGTATCTTACAGTTTTGGAAGTAATTGTAAATGGGATTGACTCCTTAATTTCTCTTTCTTCTGTCTTGTTGTTGGTGTACAGAAATGCAGCTGATTTCTGTGCATTGATTTTATATCCTGACACTTTACTGAATTCCTGTACAAGTTCTAGCAGTTTTGGAATGGAGTCTTTTGGGTTTTCCACCTATAGTATCATATCATCTGCGAAGAGTGATAGTTTGACTTCTTCTTTACCAATTTGGATGCCTTTAATTTCTTTTTGTTGTCTGATTGCTGAGGCTAGGACTTCTAGTACTATGTTGAATAGCAATGGTGATAATAGACATCCCTGCTGTGTTCCTGACCTTAACGGAAAGGCTTTCAGTTTTTCTCCATTGAGAATGATATTTGCGATGGGTTTTTCATAGATGGCTTTGATAATATTGAGGTATGTGCCCTCTATCCCTACTCTTTGAAGAGTTTTGATCAGGAAGGGATGCTGTACTTTGTCAAATGCTTTTTCAGCATCTATTGAAAGTATCATATGGTTCTTGTTCTTTCTTTTATTAATGTGTTCAATCACATTGATTGATTTGCGGATGTTGAACCAACCCTGCAGCCCTGGAATAAATCCCACTTGATCGTGGTGAATAATCCTTTTAATGTACTGTTGAATCCTATTGGCTAGTATTTTGGTGAGAATTTTTGCATCTGTGTTCATCAAGGATATTGGTCTGTAGTTCTCTTTTTTGGTGGGATCCTTGTCTGGTTTTGGGATCAAGGTGATGCTGGCCTTGTAAAATGAGTTTGGACGTTTTCCTTCCATTTCTATTTTTTGGAACAGTTTCAGGAGAATTGGAATTAGTTCTTCTTTAAATGTTTGGTAGAATTCCCCTGGGAAGCCGTCTGGCCCTGGGCTTTTGTTTGTTTGGAGATTTTTGATGACTGTTTCAATCTCCTTACTGGTTATGGGTCTGTTCAGGATTTCTATTTCTTCCTGGTTCAGTTGTGGTAGTTTATATGTCTCCAGGAATGCATCCATTTCTTCCAGATTGTCAAATTTGTTGGCGTAGAGTTGCTCATAGTATGTTCTTATAATTGTCTGTATTTCTTTGGTGTTAGTTGTGATCTCTCCTCTCATTCATGATTTTATTTATTTGGGTCCTTTCTCTTTTCTTTTTGATAAGTCTGGCCAGGGGTTTATCAATCTTATTGATTCTTTCAAAGAACCAGCTCCTAGTTTCATTGATATTTTCTATTGTTTTTTTGGTTTCTATTTCATTGATTTCTGCTCTGATATTTATGATTTCTCTTCTCCTGCTGGGTTTACGGTTTCTTTCTTGTTATTTCTCCAGCTCCTTTAGGTGTAGGGTTAGGTTGTGTACTTGACACCTTTCTTGATTCTTGGGAAAGTCTTGTACCACTATATATTTTCCTCTCAGGACTGCCTTTGCTGTGTCCCACAGATTCTGAACTGTTGTGTTTTCATTATCATTTATTTCCATGAATTTTTTTCAATTCTTCTTTAATTTCCTTGTTGACCCATTCATTCTTTAGAAGGATGCTGTTTAGTCTCCATGTATTTGGGTTCCTTCCAGCTTTCCTCTTGTGATTGAGTTCTAGCTTCAGAGCGTTGTGGTCTGAAAATATGCAGGGAATGATCCTAATCTCTTGATATCGGTTGAGACCTGATTTGTGACCCAGGAGGTGATCTATTCTGGATCCATGTTCACTATGTTATCCATGTGCACTAGAGAAGAATGTGTATTCTGTTGCTTTGGGATGGAATGTTCTGAATATATCTATGATGTCCATCTGGTCCATTGTGTCATTTAAGGCCTTTATTTCCTTGTTGATCTTTTGCTTGGATGATCTATCCATTTCAGTGAGAGGAGTGGTAAAGTCCTCACTATTATTGTATTATTATTGATGTTTCTTTGATTTTGTTATTAATTGGTTGATATAGTTGGCTGCTCCCACGTTAGGGGCATAGATATTTAAAATTGTTAGATCTTCTTGTTGGACAGACCCTTTGAGTAGGAGATAGGGTCCTTCCTCATCTCTTATTATAGTCTTTGGCTTGAAATCTAATTGATCTGATATAAGGATTGCCACCCCAGCTTTCTTCTGATGCCCATTAGCATGGTAAATTGTTTTCCACCCCCTCACTTTAAATCTGGAGGTGTCTTCGCGTCTAAAATGAGTTTCTTGTAGGCAACATATTGATGGGTTTTGTTTTTTTATCCATTCTGATACCCTGTGTCTTTTGATTGGGGCATTTAGCCCATTAACATTCAGGGTAACTATTGAGAGATATGAATTTAGTGCCATTATTAGCCTATAAGGTGACTGTTACTGTATATTGTTTCTGTACCTTTCTGATCTACTACTTTTAGGCTCTCTCTTTGCTTAGAGGACACTTTTCAATATTTCCTGTAGAGCTGGTTTGGTGCTTGCAAATTCTTTCAGTTTTTGTTTGTCCTGGAAGCTTTTTATCTCTCCTTCTATTTTCAATGATAGCCTAGCTAGATAGAGTATTCTTGGCTGCATGTTTTTCTCATTTTGTGCTCTGAATATATCATGCCAGCTCGTTCTGGCCTGCCAGGTCTCTGTGGATAAGTCTGCCGCCAATCTAATATTTTTACCATTGTATGTTACAGACTTCTTTTCCTGGGCTGCTTTCAGGATTTTCTCTTTGTCACTAAGACTTGTAAATTTTACTATTAGGAGATGGGGTGAGGACCTATTCTTGTTGACTTTGAGGGGGGTTCTCTGCACCTCCTGGATTTTTATGCTTGTTCCCTTTGCCATATTAGGGAAATTCTCTCCAATAATTCTCTCCAATAGACCTTCTGCTCCACTCTCTCTTTCTTCTTCTTCTGGAATCCCAATTATTCTAATGTTGTTTCATCTTATGGTGTCATTTATCTCTCGAATTCTCCCCTCATGGTCCAGTAGCTGTTTGTCCCTCTTTTGCTCGGCTTCTTTATTCTCTGTCATTTGGTCTTCTATATCACTAATTCTTTCTGCTGCCTCATTGATCCTAGCAGTGAGAGCCTCCATTTTGGATTGCACCTCATTAATAGCTTTTTTGATTTCTACTTGGTTAGATTTTAGTTCTTTAATTTCTCCAGAAAGAGCTTTTATATCTCCAGAGAGGGTTTCTCTAATATCTTCCATGCCTTTTTCAAGCCCGGCTAGAATGTTCAGAATCGTCATTCTGAACCCTTGATAGACATATTACCAATGTCTGTGTTGATTAGGTCCCTAGCCTTCGGTACTGCCTCTTGTTCTTTTGTTTGTGGTGATTTTTTCTGCCTTGTCATTTTGTCCAGATAAGAATATATGAAGGATCAAATAAAATACTAAAAGGGTTGCAAAGACCCCAGAAAAATGCGCTGTAACCAAATCAGAAGAGACTCCAAATTGGGGGGGGGGGAGATAAAAAGAGGTTCAGAAAAAAAAGAAAAAAATTTTAAAATTAAAACAAATATAGAAAAAATATAAAAAAGAAAGAAAAAATATATATTTAGCTAAACTAGTCAAAAAACATTAAAAAAGAAAAGGGTAAAAGTTTTAAAAAATTTAGCAGAAGAAGAAAGAAAGAAAAAAAAATTGAATTAACCGCAAGACTAAAGAATCATGGGGAGAAAGCCATGAGTTCGGTGCTTTGCTTTCTCCCCCTCTGGAATTCCGCTGCTGTCTTAGGTATTGAACCTGCTTTCCTTGATAGATGAATTTCGTCCTGGCTGGATATTTTGTTGATCTTCTGGGGGAGGGGCCTGTTGTAGTGACTCTCAAGTGTCTTTGCCCGAGGTGGAATTGTACCGCCCTTACCGGGGGCCGGAGTAAGTAATCTGCTCAGGTTCGCTTTTGGCTGCTTCTGTTCCCTGAACGCTTTCCGTAGATTTCCGGAGGACTGGAATGAAAATGGCGGCCTCCTAGTCTTGGGCCTGGAGGATCCGAGAGCCCGAGGCCCCACTCCTCAGTGTGCCCCCAGAGGACAGCACCCAATCACTCCCGTATCCCCAGCCTCCAGCTGCACTCCGAACTCACCCAGCCCGTGACCAGTTCAAGGTAACCCTGAGCTGAGAGTTCAGTCCTCAGCTCTGTGTCTGTCGCCAGCTTCTCCTTTCTAACACCTGCGAGCTCTGCGACACTCCGACACCCCCGATCCTTCTGTGACCCTGCGGGACCTGGGGCCATGCTGACCCCATGTGGACTTCACCCCAGTTCAGTCTCTGTAGCAATGTCCCTCAGTGGAACAGACTTTTAAAAGTCCTGATTTTGTGCTCCATTGCTCCGCCGCTTGCCGGGAGCCGGCCCCTCCCCCATCGGTCTATCTTCCCGTCATTTTAGATTCACTTCTCTGCCAGTCCTACCTTTCAGAAAGTGGTTGATTTTCTGTTTCTAGAATTGCTGTTCTTCTTCTCTTCGATCTCCCGTTGGATTTGTAGGTGTTTGCAATGTTTAGATAAGCTATCAAGCTGATCTCCTGCTACCTGATGTAGTCTCACCCTGTTACTTCTCCGCCATCTTGACTCCTCCCTCTTTTTGGGAACAGTCTTACTGTGTGAATGGGTGGGTGAATGAACTAACAGTTACTAAGTGCCTGTTATGTGAAATTACAGTGCATTCTTTAAATTTCACAGCAACTTTGAAAGAGAGGTATTATAACGCTCATGTAGAGGGAACTGAGGATTAGAGTAAAAATTCACATGTGAATTTGGATGAAAATTGAGGTGTTAGGTATCTGATTTTAAAAAGTGAGATTCTCATAATCATGGAGGGATAGTTAGGGAATGGGTAGAGATTTAGCTGATATAAGAATGGCAGACACAGCATGTGAATGTACTGAAGGCCAATGACCTGTACACCTAAATATGGGTAAAATGGTAATTTTTATGTCATGTGTATTTTACTACAATAAAGAAAAAGAATGGCAGAATTTTGAAAATTATTAAAGCTAGGTTCTAGGTACATGGGGGATTCATTATGTTCTCTTTACTTTGTAAACATTTGGAATTTTCCATAATCAAAAGCTTTCCAAAAATCAAGGTTCTTTAAAGGCAAATTATATGTATGCAACATCTTTTCTGAAACATGAGAATTAGGGATACAAACTGTATGTCATACAACAGCCACACAACAGTCTACCTACTTGAAAAATAAATAGTGTTGTATTGATAGTGATGTTTTAATGACTCTTTTACCAGCATTTGGGAGCTCCATGCCTGAACTGTCTGCTCTCTAGTAGTGTCACTGTTGGGTAACTTTTGGCAAGTCACTTAACTTTAATCACTTAATTTTTCTCATTTGAAAATGAAATAAATGATAATCTTGGTTCTCCTTCATCTCTGAAATTCTACAGATTAGGTTTCATGGTAACTTCAGCACTAATAGAGGTATAGAAATAAAAAGAGAAGTAGAAGTCCTGTTTTATGTGCTAAGTCATATAGAGAGTTTGATTTCTGGATACCCAATTTTAGGACAGACATTGATAAAAAAAAAAAAAAAACACTAAATCCAGAGAACAACCATAGTCCATGCCCCCAAGACATTTATGATCCAGTGGTTTAGTTATGGATCTTCTTGCCCAATCTGTACCCACTCTTTTATTTTCTATATAGGCTTTGGATTTGCTGGTCTTTCCTTTCTCCATTATTCCTTATGACAACATTTCAAACCACCCATTTCTTGTTTGTTTGCTTTTCACTAGTATTTATGGTAAATAAAACACACTACACTACACTATGATCAAAGGGAGGCTACATACAGTGGAAACCCTTGTGACTGCCACTGAGTGTGCACTTATTTCAGTTTCGTAAATGCTCAACAACTTCTTTTTGCATTGCCTATGTAAAAGCAATTTATTTATTTACCAAAATATTTAGTTTATTTTATTTAAACTGTATAGATTTATATTCAAAATCACAGTTATTTTTATATGTTAAAAGTTTGCTAACATACCTTTGTCCTTATTAATAACTCACATTCTGTTTTCCATCTCTTTCTTCTTTAACGTTTTAGAGACTCCTGAAGTTTTCCTAAAGCCCTATATTCAGGGTTTGAGCAAGTGAGGAAAGCCTTCGTGCATTTGCATTTAATTCAGAATTTGTCTACATTATTCTTCTACTTTTAGAATTGACATTGTATTTTTGCTACCAAAATACGATTGACATTGTATTTTGCTACCATGTTAAAGCATAAACATACCCTGATCCTCCCTAGCTAAAATGCCTTTTTACCATCCCATCCCCTTTGCATATTAGTAAGGGAACAAATGATGTTGTGTACCTCCTTATAGACCACAGTAAAAAGGATAAACTTAATAATCTGCATAATCTGAATCTAATCTTAAGGAAACACCAGACAAACCTAAATTTAAGGTCATACTGTGAAATAAATGGCTGGTACTTTAAAAAAATATCAATGTCATGAAAGACAAAGAATGAAGAACATTTCCAGATTAAAGGAGACTGAAGAAGCATGAAAATTAAATGAAATGTGGGATCCTGGGTCAGATGAAAACAATTCTATAAAGAATGTTTTTGGGACCATTAGCAAAAATTAAGTAAGGTCTATAAATTAGATAATAATATTGTATCAATGTTACTTTCTGATTTTGATAATTATTGCATATGTTAGTGAAATTTTCTTGATTTTGATCATTGTACTTTCACAGTTGTTCTTGATCTTAAGAAAAACACACTAAAGTATTTAGGAGTCTTTTTAAAAACAGCACCTCATAGGTTTTGAGATCTCCCATGTATAACTTCATGATTTAGCAGTCCCAGTATGCCTCTTGGATCCTTCAGAACTCATGCGCACTTCCTACCTTTCATTAGCATTTAACAACCTTGGCTCTCTTTTGTTTTCAAACATTTCAAGGTCGTTCTGTCTCAAAACTTCTGGTACTTGCAGTTTTCTCTGCTTCCAACAGTCTCCTCCCAGATCTGTGTATGGTTGGCCCTGACTGTCTCCTCAGGGCAGAGTTTCTGACTACGCAAAGGAAAGTCATTCTCTACCTAGTGTCAATAATTACAGTAACCTGATTTCTTGTTTTCATAGGATTTCCCACTATCTGATTTTACCTGTTTTTTTTTTTAATTTCCTATTCTCTTTTTATTTTTTATTAGTTTCAGAGGTAGAATTTAGTGACTCATCAGTTGTATGCAACACCAGCATTCATTACATCAAGTGCCCTCCTTAAGCCCATCATCCAATTATCCCTTCCCCCACCTATACCCCCCAGTAATCCTCAGTTTGTTTTCTGGAGTTTATCCTTATGTTTTCCTCCCTCTCAATTTTCATCTTACTTTATTTTTTTTCCCCTTCGCCCATGTTCATCTGTTTTCTTTCTTAAATTCCACATTGAATGAAATCATATGGTATTTGTCTTTCTCTGACTTCTTTTGCTTGTCATCATACCTTCTAGCTCCATCCACATTCTTGCAAGTGGCAAGATTTCATTTACCTGTTTTTTTAAAAATTTTTATTTATTTTTAAAATTTCTTTTCAGTGTTCCAGAATTCATTGTTTATGCACCACACCCAGTGCTCCATGCAATATGTGCCCTCCACAATACCCACCACCAGGCTCACCCAACCTCCTAACCACCCTCCCCTCTAAAACCCTCGGTTAGTTCCTCAGAGTCCACAGTCTCTCATGATTCATCTCCCCCTCCAATTTCCCCCAACTGCCTTCTCCTTTCCATCTCCCCATGTCCTCCGTGTTATTCCTTATGCTCCACAAATAAGTGAAACCATATGATAATTGACTCTCTCTGCTTGACTTATTTTACTCAGCATAATCTCTTCCAGTCCCGTCCTTGTTGATACGAAAGTTGGTTATTCATCCTTTCTGATGGAGGCATAGTATTCCATGCCATCTATGGACCACATCTTCTTTATCCATTCATCCGTTGAAGGGCATCTTGGTTCTTTCCACAGTTTGGCGACCATGGCCATTGCTGCTATAAACATTGGGGTACAGATGGCCCTTCTTTTCACTGCATCTGTATCTTTGGGGTACCCAAAGATTACTGGGTACCCAGTAGTGCAATTGCAGGGTCATAGGGAAACTCTATTTTTAATTTCTTAAGGAATCTCCACATTGCTTTCCAAAGTGGCTGTACCAACTTGCATTCCCACCAACAGTGTAAGAGGGTTCCCCTTTCTCCACATCCTCTCCAACACATGTTGTTTCCTGTCTTGCTAATTTTGGCCATTCTAACTGGTGTCAGGTGGTATCTCAATGTTGTTTTAATTTGAATCTCCCTGATGGCTAGTGATGATGAACATTTTTTCATGTGTCTGATAGCCATTTGTATGTCTTCATTGGAGAAGTGTCTGTTCATCTTACCTGTTTATTTATTACCTCTCATCTCCCTCACTCCCACTCTCCCTTTCTTATCTATTTAGAATATAGGTCTTTGTGAAAACAGGGACTTAGGTTGTCTTACACTGCTATAAACACATTGTCTAGAACAATACCTGGCATATAGCAGGTGCTCAATAATATTTGTCAAATGGATGAATGCATTTATATGTAAAAAGACTAGAGATGAATAGCAGCAGAAAAAGAAATCAATTGCAGGGAGTGATGTTTTGTATAACTACAAAACTTATTCAACACCACTAGATTTTATTGATTTTATACTAGATTGTGTCCATGACTCCAAAAAAGTTAACACATAAGGTGCTGTCTGCTATAGTGGTAGCAGTGATTGGTTACTTTCTACCTATAGGAAAGTCCCAAGGAACTAGGATATGAAAAGGATTAGGGAGAATAGTTTCCAAATGTAACAGGGGAGAATGTCTGAAATCCAAAGTATCCTGGAGTGTTCATGAAACAGTAGATATGTCCCTGAGAGAGCAGGGGACTCCAGTCTGGTAGAAATGGGACATTCCCACACTTTGAGAACAGTCCTTTGGCCTTAGGGCCCATCCTAATGAAAAACTTCACATTCCAAGTCCTTTTTTTTTTTTTTTTTTTTTTTTTTTGTCTGTGAAGTGGGCATGTCATTTGTCACATTTTGAGACGTGCTAGAGAAGAGCTAAGGCAAGCATTTGTTTAATAAAGGCACTAAGTAACAACATTCCTCATTTCATCTTCTCCCGACCTTTTCAAAGCCCTTCTTCAAAGCTGTTCTCTTTGAGGCTGTATTTACTCCATATTAAATGTCTCTCTGAGTAAATTCTTTGGGTAAGGGCCAGTCTTCATGATGTTCTTGCTAATGCAAAACTATGGAGCTATCTATAAACGACAGGTCTCCTTTGTACAATTGGTTGGAGTAATAACCACCACTCTGACCCCTGGGTGGCAGGAACCATGTCCCATTCTTCATTTTCCTGTTGGAATTTGTAAGGAGCTGGGCTTCATTAGACTCTTTTAAATACATAAAAATGCCAACCTCACTTTACAGACATGATGTTTTCAGGCACTTGTAAGTTCAAAAATACTCTTTATTCTTTCCAACTCAGTAAGAAAGCTGTTCCCCCATGGAGGCCTAGCCACAAAATAAGTTTGAAGTTTTCTTTTGTTTGACTTATATGGAGTTTTTGGTGAATTAGCTATAGAAGCCCCTCTACCCTTTTTTCTGTTTGGGGTGGATGAGGTGAATGGGAGAAACAAAGCTAAATCATCTTCATTTCAATCTTCTTTACTTTTAAAGGGATCAAAACATATTTTTACATAAATATATACACCAGTAATGTTTTTACCTTGATGATTAACAAAAAGATAAAAAGAAATGGCTAATGATTAGATTTATTGGTTAAAAAGAAAACTGTTCTGGATTGTGTGGTGGAACTTTATTTTAGCAGAAGTCCCTATATACCCAAAACAACAGACACAGGGTTTCACCTCTTCAGTAGTACATTAATTTATAAGTTCTTTTATGTTTAGCTCAGGACTATACTCAGTTTTATAAAAAGCAGAAATGATAATGAGCATATTTTTTCCCATACTATGCTGGAAAAAGGTAAATTTTAACTACTACATACCTGAGATAGCATGGAAACTAGTCAAGACAGGGTAATTTCAAAGAATCATTCTCATTGTATGCATGCCAGAAAACATAAAATTAGATAAGTGGAAAACTTGAACTAGAAATCAAGTGACAAAAAGAATAATTCAGTAGAAGGGGTATGGAATTAGGCATCAAAAAACTGGTCTATGGCTCCGTTTCTCTTTAGCTGTGCAATGTGAGGCAAATTTTGGGGTCTCTCTAGGTATCTATTCAAATATTCATTCTATGAGCAATATAATATGAAAAATAGATATGGAATTATTTTGAAAAGATATAAGTGCTGTAATATTGGGGGACTAATGGAGTTCATCAAGTAGAAGTATCAGTGCAACACAAATGCACTTGTGCTGTAGAGATACGGTGTGAGGCCAACCGCCATTTAACAGGTATTTTTATAAAATATTTGAGGCTTATGAATGCAGCGAACAAACCCATATTTGAGAAGGAATTCCTTTAAAAAAGTTGCCCTGGGGTGCCTGGGTGGCTCAGTGGGTTAAAACCTCTGCCTTCTTCTCAGGTCATGATCCCAGCATCCTGGGATCAAGCCCCACACATCATCGCGCTCCCTGCTCAGCGGGAAGCCTGCTTCCTCCTCTCTCTCTGCCTGCCTCTCTGCCTACTTGTGATCTCTGTCTGTCAAATAAATAAATAAAAAATATTTAAAAAAAAAAGTTGCCCTGGCTACCTGCCTATCTTTCACAGCAGATGTGCTAAACACATAGTCTATTTTTACAGCACACCGTCAGTCCTCAATACCAGACAGTCTGGTTTCCATTTTTAACAATACTAGTTTTCTTGAAGCTCAATCATTATCTGATAACCAAATCCAGCAACTTTCTGTTAAGGCTTTGTACTGAGTACCTGCAATAACATTACTTTTGCTCCCTCCTTCAGGTACCCCCCCTGCCCCCCCCATACCCCCTGCCAGTCAATTCCAATATTCACTATGTCTTCATATTCTAAAGGGAAAATGATGACAAGCTGTGGGAAAATGATAGAACATGAAAAATGACCTATGTGTAAAGTTGTGAAACTTAAGATATTCTCTTTGTTCTACAACCGTAAAAAATCTGCAGAATGTTTATTGATAGAAACTCCAAAAAAGAGGAACTATGAGTGCCATCTTGTGGCAACGCATGCCCTACCACATCTAATTTGGCATAGCTCATGGTCTGCTGTGCCCCCACGCCCCAAAGAGTTTTTAGCTGTGTTTTGCTTTTCCGTGTCATTTGACACTGGAATCCATTCCTTTTTGGAGCTTTATTATGCCTACTCTCTATCACTGAAGTAATTTTATCTTCCTTTATCTATCTTCTCTACTTTTCAAGGTTCTCTATTCTATCATCATCTTATTATTTTAAAAAATCACCCCCTTCCTTAGATCTTATTACTATTACTTCATTTTGGTTCTTGGATCATTCTGTGACTTCCTCATATCTCTTCATGACAGTTCCACTTACTTCTTTCCTGACAACTCTGTCTTTACTCTAAGAGTCAGTTCTCATTAGAATTGCCAAATAAAATACAGGACACCCAGCTAAATTTGAACTTCAGATAAACAGCAAATGATTTTTAGCCTAAGTATGTCCCAAATACTACATAGGGCAGGTTTGTGTTAATGAAATAGCATTATCTGTATTCATATTTGTTAAATCTGGCAACCCTAATCAATAACCTTTTCTTCTTTTTTCATTTGTGATAGATATGGTGATACATTGCTCAGATTTCCCTTCAAAGAAGTATTTACCACCTGGCTTTGGGGAGTGAGGTCAGCTCTCGACTCGTTTAGGGTTCTCCTCACTCAAGGTCAGCCCTTCTCAGGGCAGCCGACTTTAGGGACTGAATGAAGTGGGGGTCTAAGACCCAAACGTTTTGGTCTGATGCAGGACAACTCTGTCAGTGTTTGCCTCAGAGCTCCCCATCAGGTTGGCTGAGGTATTTTTCAGCTTGCACTGCAGTTTTAACTTCTTCCTCTGTCCAATCCACTAACTTCCCTTTCTTTGAAAGGCATTGATCTTTAGTAAACACCCAGACCTTGTCTCAGCTTTTGCTCTTGAACCCTCCAACTATATTGATGTATTCCAAGTACGTGTCTATGGATGGCTCTCTCATATTTGAATTCACAAATGCATCTTAATACCTATCTATTCAAAATCTCACTGTTTTCCAGACAGGCTGAACTTAACTTTCTGTTCATTCATCCAGTAAATATCTCTTGAGCGGCTACCGTGGTCCAAGCACTGTATCAGTGGGGTTATAACAATGAAGCAAACACACATAAACACATCCATGCCTCATGGTAGGCATTCTACTAGGAAAGAGAGAGATAATAAATAAGATAAATACATAAAATGCATCATAAAATTATAGAGTGACAAGTGTTAAAAAAAGCAAGGAAGAAGGATGGGAATTGTGTATGTGTGTGTTTGGGGTTTTGTGTGGGGAGGGGGGGCAGAGGAAAATTTAGATAGGGTGGCCAGGGAAGGTGTATTAATCAAAATAGGCTATGCTTTGCTATGCAAAATAGGCTATCAAAATTTAGATAGGGTGGCCAGGGAAGGTGTATTAATCAAAATAGGCTATGCAAATATATATTTGCTATATATATGTTTTAATCAAAATAGGCTATTTACAAAATAGTAATAAATCCAAATATCAGTGGTTTAGCCCAACAAAAGTTTAGTTTCTGCTCAGAGGAAGTCTGACATAGGTGATTCATTATTCCACCCAGCAATTCAGGATTCCAAGCTTCCTACATATTTTGATGCTTCCTCCATATTTTAAAGCTGCCACATTGACATATAGTTTCTAAGGATAGAGACAGATAGAGGTAGCACCAGAGGTTGGTGCCTTGGACTGGAAGTAACACATCACTCCTACTCATGTTCTCACTTGCAAAATTAAGTCATGTGTTCCCACCCTTAAGTACAATACAAGGGAAGCTAGGAAAGGTCATCTTGTCTGCCCAGAGAAAGGAAATGGTGTGGTGATCATGGCATTTTTTTGTTTTCTGCCACAGAAGGCTTCACTGAAACGGTAAAATTTGAATAAAGACCTGAAGGCATTTTCCCAGAATTTTTTCTCTATTTTAACATTTGTCAAATGTATTTTTACTCACAACTTCTTTCCTGTTGAAAACAGATATTTATCTTATATTTTTCTTTCATCTTCTCTATCTAAACAATCAGTCTAACTCTTGTCTATAAAATTGTAATAATCTCCTATACTCTATTTCTACCCCATCCCTAACCCACTCTCCAGTTCTCAGTCCATCTTCTATGTGATAGTTGGGGTGTAAGTTGTAAAGCAAAACTCCTGTTGATGTATGCTTTACTTAAAAGTATTTTTTTATTTATATAAGAAACACAATTGTAACCATGCATCTGTGATTTTCCCACCAATTACTATTATTTACACATCTCCTAAAGTTATAATAAGGAGCAAGACTGAAAAAGTCACGAATATTTTAGTACAAATGAAATATCTTCCTAATAAAAATTTAGCTATTTGTTAATCATTGCCAGCACTAATTGATAAAATACATTTTTTTCCTCAGAATAAGAGATTTTCTATGCTTTGTGCTTGACTATGATTTCATTTCCTGTGTTAGCTCTTTGCACACTTTCCTCAGCTCTTGTTTTCTGCCTCTAATTTATGAGAAAGGAGGTATTTCCTGTTTTCTGAATACTTTGTAAACAGTTCTCAAAACCTCTTTTCTAAATCTGCCTTCCTGCATATACTGTTTCTCCCTCTTCCCCTCTTCCTTTTCCTTACTTTGTTCTTATAAAGGAAACATTTTAATTTTATGTAATCAAAAAGAAAAGGCTTGCTCAGAGAGTTCCAGCATAAAAGGAAAAAAAAAAGTATTATGGGAGATCCCCCATGCTTGCAACCAATGTTTGGTTATCCAGTCAGTCTCTTCCAAATCAAGCAATTCCTTATCCTTAGATATCAGCTTTTTGGTAAAAACTTTCTAAGTTAACTCCAATGGTTTGGACTTCAAGATATATGTTTTTCTAGTATTACTATTAGAATTACTACTACTAGTATTACTAGTTGACTGAAGTCTTCCCCACAAAAAATAATGGCACTCAGTAAGGAAAACAGTACCTTCCTTCATTTGTATACCCACTGTCCCTGTTGAGTGAGTTAAATAATATGGAAGTGCTTCTTCCTCCAGCTTCATTACAAGTTATTCCACCCCACCCAAGTGTCAGTTTCAGTATGTGGAAGGAGCTCTGTCTTTTGGAAGAGAGAGAGGGGGAGATATTGAATAATTGCAAGGCATTCCACTGTTAGTGATTTCAGACACTGATACCCCTCAGAGCTTTCAATGATTTATCTCTGCATCTATCGAATGGTGGAAAATGAGACACTAAGAAATGAATTTTTCTCCTTCATGGGCTATATTCATATTTGTGCATTTCCTCACTGCCCCCTGAATCCATTTTCTGCCCAGTAACCAAAATTGAGCTAAATTTCATACCGCAGCTTAAAATTAATCTCTCGTTTAACTTCTGTTTAACCATATTATTTAGATTTTCATATGTAATTTGATATAAATCTCAAAGATGACACATTTGGATTTCTTTTATATCATATCAGTTGAGTCCATCAAACTTGACTGTGACTTGGAACTTTATCCTTTATTTGACTTTCATAACTTCTTTGAGACGAGAGGAAAACCTCTTGGGGCACCTGGGTGGCTAAGTCACTAAGCGTCTGTCTTTGGCTCAGGTCATGATCCCAGGGTCCTGGGATTGAGCCTAGAATCAGGAAGCTGGAAGCTTGCTTCTCCCTCTCCCATTCCCCCTGCTTGTTCCCTCTCTCGCTGTCTTTCTCTGTCAAATAAATAAAATCTTTTTTTTTTTTTTTTAAAAAGAGGAAAACCTCTTTAATACCAGAATGTATCACACAAGTTCTCTTGTGATTTCTTTAGGCCACTTCTTAGATTTGATGGTGAGGGCAGAGAGCAGATGGACATTGGATATCATCTGATTTAACCACTGCTTAATAGATGAGCAAACTGAGGCTCAGTGAGGATGAGGGACTTGCCATAGTAGTCATCCTGGAAAGCAGAATCCTGACGACTTGACTTCCTGTATGCATAGGTTTGGTCTTAAGTGTTTTTGTGTCTAATATGTTTGTATTAGGCATACCTGTGGCATGAAGGAGTACCTCACTTTTCTCTTGATTTAAACAGCCAGCAAGAAATGCTAGTGGCATGAGAGGACCTATGCCTCAAGGAAATACAAGTGGTTAAATGTAACTATAACATAATGATTAAAAAGGGGATGTGATAAGGGAAGAGAAAAGATAAGGAGATGAGGACTCCTTCATAAGCAACTTTCCGGTTGTTATCCTAAATGCAATAAGGATTTTATTGGGGCTTGATAGAGAGTTTTAAAAAAATGTTTTATTTTGTTGTGAGGCAGAAGAAAACCATAATACAGAGGACGAACAACAAATTAATGATGTTTATGAAAACAAAGCTTCAATTATCCTGTTTGTAAAAGGTTAACATGTTTACTCTTTGCAAACTTCTAGTATCACATAACAATACACAGCTATAAAAACTCTAGGACATAATTCAGTTAGGTTTTCCCTTATTTATTTCCCTTTTTTTCTCATTGCTAAAATGAATTTAATATCTCATTTGGTTATTATGAGGATTTGGTGAAAATCTGCTTATAATTGTTTTCATATTCTTTTATGTGAAAGAAAATGCCTGGCTTAGATTCAATTTGTCTCTTGAACTACCTACCTAGCCACTTCTTATATAGCTTTTAAGTCTTGCTTTAACTTGTGATATGGTGCTTACTTGGGAATTAAACCTGCCCAAAGTACTGAGGATGAAAATACGTGGTTTTGGTAATTCAACCTTAATGACCTCTCCCCACCATTTTTTTTTAATCTCAAAAAAATTCAAGTTGTTTTTATAATGTGGAAAATGTCTATTGGAAGAACAATTTAGCAGTGGTGATTGTCTCCACTCTCTATCTCTTTTTTCCCCAACTTTTATTTTGAAAAATTTAAAACCAGAAGGAAAGTTGAAAGTTTAGATCCATCAATTGTTTACATTTTGCCACATTTACTTTCTTTCTATCACCTAGCCATCTACTTATGTAATTTTTTGCTGAATCTTTTGAGAGTAAACTGCAGACATCATATTTCATCCCTAAATAACTTAGCACGAATCTCCTAGGAATAAGAACTTTCTCCTACATAGCACAATACCATTACAAAACCTATGAAACTTGACCTTTATTGATTCAATATCATCTAGTACAAAGTTCATATGGTAGTTTTCCTTGATTATCCTAATAATGTGCACAGTAGCTATTCCCACCCCATCAATCCTGGATGCAAAGAAGAATCATGCTTACATTTAGTTTTCTTCTTTAGTCTTCCTTAATCTAGAACAGTTCCCTCAATTATATTTTTGTCTTTTGTGACATTGGTATTTTTGAAGAGTCTGAGCCAGTTTTCTTTTTTTTTAAATTTTTTAATAAACATATAATGTATTATTAGCCCCAGGGGTACAGGTCTGTGAATCGCCAGGTTTATAAACTTCACTCATCATAGCACATACCCTCCCCAATGTCCATAACCCCACCACCCTCTCCCGACCCCTCCCCCCAGCAACCCTCCGTTTGTTTTGTGAGATTAAGAGTCTCTTATGGTTTGTCTCCCTCCTGATCCCATCTTGTTTCATTTATTCTTTTCCTACCCCTCAAGCCCCCCACATTACATTTCCACTTCCTCATATCAGGGAGATCATATGATAGTTGTCTTTCTCCAATTGACTAATTTCGCTCAGCATACTACCCTCTAGTTCCATCTACGTCATCGCAAATGGCAAGATTTCATTTCTTTTGATGGCTGCATAGTATTCCATTGTATATATATACCACATCTTCTTTATCCATTCATCTGTTGATGGACATCTAGGTTCTTTCCATAGTTTGGCTATTGTAGACATTGCTGCTGTAAACATTCAGGTGCATGTGCTCCTTTGGATCACTATGTTTGTATCTTTAGGGTAAATACCCAGTAGTGCAATCGCTGGGTCATAGGGTAGTTCTATTTTAAACTTTTTGAGGAACCTCCATGCTGTTCTTCAGAGTGGTTGCACCAGCTTGCATTCCCACCAACAGTGTAGGAGGGTTCCCCTTTCTCCACATCCTCGCCAGCATCTGTCCTTTCCTGACATGTTAATTTTAGCCATTCTGACTGGTGTGAGGTGGTATCTCACTGTGGTTTTGATTTGTATTTCTCTGATGCCGAGTGATGTGGAGCATTTTTTCATGTGTCTGTTGGCCATCTGGATGTCTTCTTTGCAGAAATGTCTGTTCATGTCCTCTGCCCATTTCTTGATTGGATTATTTGTTCTTTGGGTGTTGAGTTTGCTAAGCTCTTTATAGATTTTGGATACTAGCCCTTCATCTGATATGTCATTTGCAAATATCTTCTCCCATTCTGTCAGTTGTCTTTTGGTTTTGTTAACTGTTTCCTTTGCTGTGCAAAAGCTTTTGATCTTGATGAAATCCCAATAGTTCATTTTGCCCTTGCTTCCCTTGCCTTTGCCGATGTTCCTAGGAAGAAATTGCTGTGGCTGAGGTCGAAGAGGTTGTGTTCTCCTCAATGATTTTGGTGGATTCCTTTCTCACATGGAGGTCCTTCATCCATTTTGAGTCTATTTTCATGTGCAGTGTAAGGAAATGGTCCAGTTTCATTTTTCTGCATGTGGTTGTCCAATTTTCCCAACACCATTTGTTGAAGAGCCTGTCTTTTTTTCCATTGGACATTCTGTCCTGCTTTGTCAAAGATGAGTTGACCAAAGAGTTGAGGGTCTATTTCTGGGCTCTCTATTCTGTTCCATTGATCTATGTGTCTGTTTTTGTGCCAGTACCATACTGTCTTGATGACGACAGCTTTGTAATAGAGCTTGAAGTCCGGAATTGTGATGCCACCATCTTTGGCTTTCTTTTTCAATATTCTTTTCTGAGCCAGTTTTCTTATAGAATGCACCTAAAACTGGATTTGTCTGATTGTTTCCTTATGGTTACATTCTGTTTAAATATGTTTGGCAAGACTGCTACATAGATGATGTATTGATTTCCTTTTTAGAAAGCTCTCTGGGTTGTAGTATGGAGACAGGATTGAATGGTGGTAAGTGGGAAGGCTGTGTTCTCAGTTTTTCAGGTGAATGATATGGTAGTCTGAGTTACAGTAGAAATGGTAGGGACTGTGGAAAGGAAAATCTGGGAAAGGTTTAGAATGGCCAGCTTTGGTTGTGATGGGTGACAGGGAAGAGCCTGGGATAATTCCCAGTTATTGGTAAATGACTATATCATTTGTCAATTCAGAGAATATTTATAAAATTTATTGGGATGGCTAATGAGTTTATTTTTTCACATGTATTATTTGAAATGCCTATGGATCATTCTAATAAGAGATGATTGATATGTCCAATATAGATGGAGTTTAGGAGATGAACCCTGGACTAGAGATTTTAATTTGGGACTAAAATTTTAGCTATAGGGGCACCTGGGTGGCTCAATGGGTTAAGCTTCTGCTTTTGGCTCAGGTCATGATCTCAGGGTCCTTGGATCGAGCCCTGCATTGAGCTCTCTGCTCAGTGGGGAGCCAGCTTCCCCCTTCTCTCTGCCTGCCTCTCTGCCTGATCTCTTTCTCTGTCAAATAAAAAAAAAATCTTTAAAATATTAGCTATACATAGATAGTGGTAAAGCCATAGGGATGGATCAGATTGCCTAGAGAGGGTATTAGGGTGAAGAGTGATGGGGTGATGAAGTATTTTTAGTTAATATTTGGCCAGAGCCCCAGTGGTTTTCCTTAGTTTCTTTCATTATTTTAAGTTCTGAGGTTGTTTCACTGATTTGGTCCTTAGTCATCAGCTAAATTCAGAATTGTTGGGCCTCATTACAGACTTCATTTGCCTCAACTAGACTAGAGAATCACTGGCACTGACCCCATACTCATAGTAATCCATATTTCATCCAAGTACCCTTGAGTAAGTATGAGGCTGTATCCTCCAAAGGAGCCACATCCTACTTAAGATGGGACTACCAGGCCTTCCCCACTGTTACTTAGTTCAATCTTAGAATGTGCTGAGGCACATTATGCAAATCAACCAAACTTAATAAAATGAAAATGATCATACATCAGCTGTGTATGTGCACATGTGTGTTTCTGCAATCTGGATTGCAATTCTTAATGGAATGGTCCCAGACTGACCAACAAAAGAAAAAAGAAAGGAAACCCAAAGAGCGTTCTCTCAACTCCATTTAATGCCTTGACTTGATCAAACTTGTGTGCTGTGTTTCTGCCTGTAGCTCTCAGCATATGGAGAAAAGATTCAGGACCCAATCATTCTTTGCCACTCTCCCAAGAAACCTTTTATACTTCCTCTACAGGTAGGACTCTAGTTCACCAATAACGCTAGAGAGTGTTTTATTGACACTTGTGGTATTTTATTATCAAAACCTTCTCATTCCCAACACACTTAGAATCATGTCTGATGACTATCTATAAAGTGGAAATTCTTATTTAATGAGCTCTAAAGAGGAGCTGAAGGAGACTGAGGCAATATAAGAGGAAAAGGGTAAGCTTCTTGCAAGGGAAGGGAATGCTGAGTCTGGTGGGGAAGACCGACTGTTCAGCTGCCAATACCAGTTACTTAAGAACTGACATTTTCCAGATCTCACTTCAGGGAAGGCAACACCTGATTTCACTTAAAACTGCAGCATCTGCCCTGCTGCTTTCCCTTGACGAGGCCCACACCTCACCAGCCAGAGCCATGATGACTAAAAGAAGGGAGGATTCAATTAACTGGTGAATGGAGATTGGGATGAGTGGGAACCTCTTAAGAGTTCTGATCTGATTGTGTGGCTGAATTAGGAGGTTTTTCCCACACACTAACACACATTAATAATATAGCCAAGCACCAAGAAGCAGTAGGGAGACCTGACACAATCATTTTAACATAATGCTGCATTTTGTTTGGGTGGTTGTTGGTGATACTGGTTTCATAGCTGTAGCTCTCTAGCTTCTGTTTTCTTGAATCACTAGCATTGGGGAGCAGATAGGAATATGTGGAGCAGATAGGAATTCTTCTCTTAAATATTACATTATCTCTTAATATCTCACCAAGGAGAACTGTAAAAGTTGGTCAGGAAAATAATGTTCTTTTATATTATTTTCTATTCTGGTTTTTAATGTCTTCTCTGTCTTCACTATTTTTGGGTGTGTGTACACACATGCACACATGCACATACACACACATACAGTGAAAGCAGAGAAGAAATTAAGGACCAAAATAGGTGCATGTATGGATGGATGGATATAAAGATGTAAAAAAAAATTAAGATATATGTGTACATATATATGTATATATATGTTTACCTAAAAGATGATTAAAATTTCCTGATATTAGTTTTAATCAGAAAGATTTCCATTAAGGCTGGAATAAGACAGTAGGCTCAGAAGAATTCAGTAGAAGGGCCCTCACAAGAAGAGGCCATAGATTTTCCTTAATCAGTTATAATTCTTTGCTGTTCTCATTAGCTTACTGCAGCCTAATGGAAGGACTGTCCTTGCAGTTTTCATTTTTCTTAGAAACCTCTGGTGTCTGATAAATCTCTATTCAGAGTTCCAACCTCCCAGCAGTTAATTCTCATTCTCAATGCTTTTTGCAAGTGATATTTTTGCCTCAAGAATTTATACATGGAAGATTACTTTCTGTAGCCATGTCCAAAGTATGGAAACTTTCTCCTTATTTTCCATACTCATTCTTGATTTACTAATCAAATCAAATCAATCAGTAATAGACATCCAATTCACATTAGACACAATTCTAGGACTCCATTCATTACCTCCATTCATCTGGGACTCATAACATTACCTTCATAATGTTCATTCTAATATGAGGGCCATGTTGACACTTTGATTCTCCAGATATCACTGTCCACTCAGACCTGTACTAAATATTCCTCAAAATGTCTGGGTGTTTTCTTTTCTTCCATGTATGGTCGTCTGAATGACTATAGGTACTTTTGTGGGGGAAGGGAATCATTATATGATGCTGTAGTGTTCCCCCTAAAGATCTGAACATGTTTTTAGTCAACAGGTTCTGGATTGACTCAGGACCAAGAGCTAGTAAGGGATTAGGAATTTTTCATTGGTGCAATCATCCTCAACTTCCTGCTCATCCATTTTTTGTCTTTTTGTAGTTGTAGATATTAAGTAACTACTAAAATTGACTCAGGACCAAGAACTGGTAAGGGATTAGAAAATTTTCATGGGGCGGTCATCCTCAACTTCCTATTCATCCATTTTTGTCTTTTTGTGTTTGTAGATATTAAGTAACACTCCTGTTGGCTACCCATCTTTTTGCCCTTAGGGATGTCATGCTTTATTAACCATCTTCCCAATTCCCTGCTGGTTTGACCCTCTTGGCTGCCCCTCTTACCTTGCTTCCTGTTATCATAATTGTAACCTTTTGGCTTCATATAGTTAAGTACCACCACCTGGGCTCTATTGTTTTGATCCCCATCATCCCATCCTTATGGTTATCGAGAAGTCAAAATCTGACATGTGGCTAAGAGCCACCACTGAACTTGTTGGTGATGCTGTGCCCCTCTCATCAGCACATTTCTTTTTTCTTTTTTTTTTTTTTTCACCAGCACATTACTTATGGCCTTGATACAATGGTGTCCTTTGATTTCTCTGATGGGCCCTGATCCTCTGGTGGGTCTTCTGACCTTATTAATATATCCATTCTAACATGGGCACTTCCCTCAGTCTCTTATTCCTTACTCTACTATCTGCTAGGGCAACTTGGGCATTTCTACTCTAAATGTCATCCTAGCAGTGAGTTTACCCAGTCGCCTGGCATCCTTGCCAGGGTGTTAAATCCCATGTCCTAAGAAAACATCAAGTCAAAGATTCCTTGATTATCCAGTCTGATATCCTGGCCCTCTTGGTTGGACATCTTCAAAATTTAATTCCAGGAGTATATTCCTAGCTCCTGTTTATACACACTAGCTGATTCTCCCAAATCCTTAACTGCATATTCTCTTCATTTCCTTAACCAGTAATGCTGGGCTTTAGTTCTAGTAATGAGGCTGGAAGTGAGAAGAGAAGATGGGGCAGGTTCTGAGGAGAAAAATTGCTGTTTTGCAGGGAGAGGCTTCTGCACTGTTTTGCAATACAGGGCAAGTGCAACCTCTTACTTGGGAAGAGTGGGCCACCTTATAAGCTCTGGGGCCTTGGGGACGTCTTCAGCTCCAACATCTGGGACATCAGTCCAGATGTCCCTAACCCATACTTCAGGGTACTGGGTTCTTCCACCCAGAGACCTGATGTTATGATAACAGACCTGTCTTGATTAAGCTTCAAATGTCTCTGAAGCCCTGTAACCATCAGATCTTCAGTTTTCTATTTAGCTGTGCCTGCTCTTCCACCACAGAATATAAGGGTGCCTTTATAAACAACCAGTAAAATCCTTTGGCTCTCACACTTAGCCATTAGTTATTTGTTAAGGGCCCTCAATTTCTCAATATTTTTCTTCAGAGCCTGAATGCTGTTTTGCAGTAATCTGCAACTCTGCTATCCTTGTAGATGTCTTCCCTAGACCCATTTCTTTTGCAGCTGCATCTCTGTACCTGGCTCCTGTCTCATGTCACTTCCAGTGAAATCTTTAGCATCCACATCCCACTCTCAAGATGGTATTTTTTCCCACAAGATGGTGAGTGATCCAGTCCCAAATCCCCATCTTAATTGGGCCACTTTCATTTTAATTTGCAGGAGTTTGAGTATGTCAAGAAGGAGACACAAAGATAGGACTATCTATGCCAGAAATTGTGGGCAGGGGAGTTGTCAAAGGAAAGAAAGACTTCAGATTAATCCAACATCTATAGAGAGAAGAAAGGAAAAATATGATAGAAGGAATCTTAGACTACAGCATGGTTCCAAAAAAGGTTCTGGGAAGGGTAATGGGAAGTCCTCAAACCAAATTTGCAACTTGCAGAAAAAAAAAAAAAAAGTCCTGCAACTTGCTGGAATGGGCATGCCTCAGTACTCTGCCCAACATTTTTAGTCACTGGGAAAAACAGCTCATGGAAAATAGAAACTCAGCATGAACATATCTGTGAATGCGGAAGGGCAGCAGCTAGAACAGATAATCAGTTAACACTTCCTGTGGCAGGATTTCAGAATGGCATATTTCATGGCACACATATACACACTCACAGAGTCATTGATTAAGATCAATGTATCTTCATATTTAGTATTAGCAGATGAGGGGCTATATCCAGAGAAAGGGGATCCTGGCATTTCAAATTCGAAATACACAGACACACATGTAGTACACATAGGAATTAGGTGCTACCATACCATTAGTAGTATAATTTTTTTTGTTTAAAGTGGATTTGTACAATTTTTTATGGGCCACTCTAACATAGGACCCCCATTTGTGGCTTTGTTTCTATGTGAAAATACGTGCCAAATTTCCCACAGCTGACTGATAAGTGAGTCTTTGGAACTCAACAAAATTATAAACTGAAAACTTTGGGCTTCTGGGCACCTGAAATATAAACCACCAGGTGTGTGCACTCTCATTATTTCAGTGGCTTTGGCAAAGGGACTTGTCTATCCATGCTGTTTCTGAACAAAGACTCTTCAAACTTAGTGACAGCATTTGATCTTCATGTCCAAAAGAAAAATAATACAATATAAAAGTGTGGCTTTTGTATGTGACCAGCATGACTAGTTCATATGTTTCTGCCTCATTATTTTGTTCCATGTTGATAATCTGCTTGTTGTATCCAAGTCACTATATCACAGCCTATAAATTCCTTGAAGGCAAGGACCATATCTCATCATTGATTACACTCAGTACCCAAGTGACTAAATCAGTGCCAACAAGTACTTGGTGACCTTTTTCCTTAACCCTCTCCCTCCTTCCCTGGACCAGTTCTTTATTGTTCCCCATTAGAATCACAGTCTTTGGAGGGATGCCCCATATGTCTGCATAATCATTTCTCTTCCCTGAATTATTTAGCATCCCCACCCCTCCCTCATGGGAGAGCCCTAGAGCCAACATTGTTTTAAGCCAAGTAAGAAGTGTTGTACTTCTTACAGCCATATACTAAGATTTATCACTGGCTCAATGGGACCTTTACCAAAAAACTGGCTAGTATGTCATCATGGCATCTTAAGAAATTTCTTCCTAAAAAATATTTTTCATAACTAAAGAAGTCAATTTTCATAATGTTCCTAACCAGATATCACAACTGCTACCTGCACTTCTACTCCACCAGATAACAGGACATATTTAGAGGCTCCAAGATACATATATGGAAGTAAGATTTTTTTTTTTTTATGGTTACTGACATATTCTGGAAGAGAGGTTGGACTATGGATGTTAATGTGATGGTATGATCTCTTGAGAATTCTTCCCAGTCTTCCAGTGATCTCCTACATTTCTTCAATTCAAATATGCTTTATATTTTTCAAGAAAATTGAAGCCCATTTTCTTGTTTGACATTTAAAATAGCCTTGAGAAGTAGGAAAGACTGGTAAAAATAAGGAATTTGAAGTACCATAGAGTTAAATGATGTGTCTAAGGCGTAAATTTGTGACCAGTGATTAGAAAACAGAGATCAAGGTGGACCGTAATCTTTAGGAAATGAAATACAACAAAAAATAAATATGTATTTACAGCTAGATTCAAGAACACAAGTAAGATTGAGGCATCAAAGAGTTTAGAATCTGTGAAGTCATCCTCAATCTTTTCCAGTATAAAACCATTTTCATTGAAACAAATAAAAATCTTTTTATTATAGTTGTAAATCAACAAAGTTATAAATCAAATAGTGCAGAGTTGGTTATGATAAGAAGCAATAGTCTCCTTCTCCTTACCTTTCTGCCACCACCTATCTTAGCCCCTCTCTAGAGGCAAACTTTTTCATGAAAACACGTATGTTAAAACTTTTTTATTTTTAGTATTTTTATTTGGAGAAAAACAAACTACACAAAAAGTGAATAGAGAATAATGAAATAAGTACCATCTACCCACCAATAACTAACTTTATTAAGACTGAGAAGTCTTTGCATATGGACATATTTGTTTCAGATCTTTTCTCTATTTTTTTTAAAAGATTTTATTTATTTATTTGACAGAGAGAGAGAGACAGAGACAGCACAAGCAGGGGGAGTGGCAAGCAGAGGCAGAGGGAGAGGGAGAAGCAGACTCCTTGTGAACAAGGAGCCTGATGCGGAGCTTAATCCCAGGAACCCCAAGATCATGACCTGAGATGAAGGTAGACCCTTAACCAAACACATGTCCCATCTTTCTTTCTTTTTTTTTTTTTTCAAAGAAAACATCTCAGATATAGTTAAAGCCACTTGAGTGTTCCTTTCCAATCCCACTGCTCTTCATCTCAACACATAGGTAACCACTAAGCACTGAATTTTTTACTTACATTTGTCCTCATTTTTATTTTATTTATACTATGTACATAATACACATAGAGATATATACACAGAATATTGTCTACACATACTGTGTATTTCTATTATGAATATGTGATATTATTTGCATATTTTGACAACTATATATCATTCTGCAACATTTTTAATTCTGTTTTTCAGATTTATTTCTTCGAATACATGTAGATCTAGTTAATTATCTTTTAATTATCAATTTTCATTGATGGACATTTAAGATGTTTCTAATTTATTGTAAACAGCATAGTAGTCAGTTTTTCACCATTAAGTATGACATTTGTAGGGGATTTTATGAAGCCATTCGATGGAGGTATGAATGACATACAAAAAGCTGTAGATACTTAATGTGTTCAACTACATGTTTCGAGATAAGTATATACCCATTAAAACATCATCACTATCAGTGCCATAATCTTGGTTATTATCTCAACAAGGTTTTTCCATCCCCTTGGTTTTGGGGGGGGTTGTTTGTTTGTCTTTCAGTGGTAAGAACACTTAACATAAGATCTCCCATCTTAGCAAAATTTTAAGTATACGATATTGTTAGTAAGTGTCCCTTGTCATACAGTAGATCTCCAGAACTCATTTATTTTGCATAACTGAAACTTTGTGCTCTTTGACCAACTTTCCTTATTTATCTCCTATTATAATCCCTGGCAGATATCATTATACTCTCTGTCTCTGTTTGACTATTTTAGATTGCACGTAAGTGAGATAATGTAGTAATTGTCTTTCTGTATCTGGTCTATTTCACTTAGCATAATGTCATCCAGGTTCATCTATTCTAGCAACCTAAATATCTATCAATGGTTGAATGTGTAAAGAAAATGTAGTATATGGACCTAAAGCCACCCAGAGAAGATGGCCACCCCAGCAGTTTCTGGGTTCTCCCAAAAGGTGTGTTGCTTTAGTACATCTGTGGTCAGGTTGTTTGCCAAGCACATGAGGCCACCTGTTCAGGTATATGGTATCGAAGGTTGCTATGCCGCTGCTCTTTATTCTGCTGCATCTAAACAGATGGAACAAGTAGAAAAGGAATTGTTGAGAGTAGCACAAATGTTGAAAGAACCCAAAATGCCTGCTTCCATTATGAATCCTTGTGTAAAGCATACAGTGAAAGTGAAAAGACTAAATGACATGACAGCAAAAGAGAGATTCTCTTCCCTCATGTCCAGCCTGATCAGTTTGCTTGCTGAAAATGGTTGCTTGAACAAAATCCCTGGAATCATTTTTGCCTTTTCTACCGTGCTGAGCATCCACTGTGGAGAAGTACCTTGCACAGTAACCACTGCATCATCTTTAGATTAAGCCATTCTTTGAATTAAAAACAGTCCTGAAGAGCTTCCTAAGTAAAGGCCAAGTATTGAAATTGGAAGTTAAGATTGATCCATCAAGCATGGGTGCAATGATTATCTGTATTGGAGAGAAATATGCTAATAGGTCTGTGAAAACCAAGATTCAGAAGCTGAGCAGGGCTATGGGGGAGATTTTCTGAAAGTGTTGATTTTCTGTCAGTGAAAATTCCTAAACTTGGAGCTATGATAAATGTTTCCTGAACAACAACAAAAAAAGAAAATGTGGTGTATACATATAATGGAATATTATTCAGCCCTACAATGGCAGAATTTCCTTCCTTTTAAAGAATGAATAATAAAAAAAAAATAAAATAAAAAAAATAAAGAATGAATAATATTCTATTTTATCTTTATACCACATTTACATTGTCCATTTAACTGCTGATGGATATTTAGTTTTGTTTCCAGATCTAGGCTATTATCCATAATGCTGCAGTGAAGGTGGGAGCACAGATACCTCTTTAAGATCCAGATTTCAATTCCTTTGGCTATATATCCAAAAGAGAGATTGCTAGATCAATGATAATTCTATTTTTAATTTTTTAAAGATTTTATTTATTTATGACAGAGAAATGGAGAGCACAAGTAGGCAGAGCAGCAGGCAGAGAGAGAAGCAGGCTCCCTGGTGAGTAGGGAGCCCAATGCGGGATTTGATTCCAGAACTCGGGGATAATGATCTGAGCTGAAGATGGATGCTTAACTGACTGAGCCACCCTGGCATCCCTCTATTTTTAATTTTTAAAGGAACCTCCATATTGTTTTCCATAGTGGCTGCACCAATTTATATTCCCATCAACAGACACAAGGGTTTCCTTTTCTCCACATCCTCACCAACACTTTTCCTTTGATTTTGTTTTTTGTTTTTGGGGGTTTTTGGATAATAGTTATCCTAACAGGTATGAGGTGAAAGCTCATTGTGGTTTTGATTTGCATATCCCTGATTACTAGTGATGTTGCACACCTTTTCATATACCTGTTGGCCATTCGTATGTCTTCTTCAGAACAATGTGTTTTCAGGTCCTTTTCCCATTTTAAATTGAGTTACTTGTGGGTTTTGTTTTTGCTATTGAATTGTAAGAGTGCCTTATATATTTTGGATATTAACCACTTTTAAGATATATGGTCTAAAAATGTTTTTTCCTTTTGTAGGTTGCCTTTCATTTTGTTAATTATTTCCTTTGCTGTGTGGAAGCTTTTTAGTTTGATATAATCTCATTTTCTAGTTTTGCTTTGTTGCCTGGGCTTTTGATGCCCTATCCAAGAGATCATTGTGTAGTCCAGTATCTAGAAACATTTCTCCTGTGCTTTTTTCTAAAAGTTTTATGGTTTCAGGTTTTACATCTAAATATTTAATTCATTTTGAGTAGATTTTTGTATATAATATGAGGCAAAGGTCCAGTTTCATTCTTTTGCATATGGCTATCCAATTTTCCCAACACAATTTATTGAATAGACGATCTTTTCCTCATTGTGTATTCTTGGCACCCTTGTATGTTTTTTGTTTTTTTTTTGTTTTTTGGGTTTTTTTAGGATTTTATTTATCTGAGAGAGAAGGAGAGCGCATATACAGGCCAGAGGAAGAGGGAGAACCAGGCTCCCTGCTAATCAGGGAGCCCAACACTGGGTTCAATCCCAGGACCATGAAATCATGACCTGAGCTAAAGAGAGACACTTAACCAACTGAGCCACTCAGACACCCTTCTTGGCACCCTTGTTAAAGATCAGTTGACCATATATTTATGGCCCTATTTCTGGGCTGTCTACTCTGTTCATGGTATATCTTTCTGCTTTTATGCCAGTACACAGTATTTTGATTACTGTAACTTTGTAATGTGGGGTTTTTTTTTTCATATCTTTTTTTTTAAGATTTTATTTATTTATTTGTCAGAGAGAGAAAGAGAACAAGCACAGGCAGACAGAGTGGCAGGCAGAGGCAGAGGGAGAAGCAGGCTCCCTGCTGAGCCAGGAGCTGGATGCGGGACTCGATCCCAGGACACTGGGATCATGACCTGAGCGGAAAGCAGCCGCCCAACCAACTGAGCCACCCAGGCGTCCCTGTAATGTGTTTTGAAATCAGAAAGTGTAATACCTTCAGTTTTGTTCTTTCTCAAAAGTGCTTTGATTGTTTGAAGTCTTTTGTGGTTTCAAATGAATTTTAGGATTGTTTTTGTAGTTCTGTAAAAAATTCTGTTGGGATGTGGATAGTGATTGCCTTGAATCTATAGATCATTTGGGGGAAATACGAACATTTTACAGTACTAATTCTGGTCCAAGAACAGAGAATGTCCTTCCATTTATTTGTATCTTTTAACATTTATTTCATCACTGTTTTGCAGTTTTCAGTACACAAGTCTTTCACCTGGTTAAATTTATTCCTAAGCATCTTATTTTTTTTGATGCTAATGTAAATGGAATTGTTTTCCTAATTTCTTTTTTTGAGTAGGTTGTTGTTAATGTATAGAGATACAAATAAATTTTGTATGTTGATTTTGTATTCTCAGACTTTACTGTATTACTTATTAGTTGTAACTTTTTTTGTGTGGAGTCCTTAGGATTTCTACATTCAAGATTGTGCCATCTGCAAACACAGACAATTTTACTTCTTCCTTTCTAGTTTAAATGTCTTTTTTTCCCTTGCCTAATTACTCTGACTAGGAAAAAGCTGATAGCTAATATCATATTCAGCAGTGAAAAGCTAGATAGTAAAAAGTTCCAACTCCCTTTAAGAGTTGGAAAATTTTGTAGATACCCTTTATCAAGTTAAGATAGAGCTCTTCTTTCATAGTTTTCTAAGAGTTTTTATCATGAATGGAGTTTGAATTTATTAAAATCTTTATCTGTATCTGTTGAAATGAATGTAATTTTTCTTTAGTCTGTTGATTTGGTGAATTACATTGAATTTTGAATCAGGCTTCCATTACTGGGATAAACTCTGCTTGATCATATTATTCTTTTATATATTTATATTTTGGGATTTAATTTGTTAATATTTTCTTGGGAATTAAAAATATTTTCATAAGGGACATAAGCATTTTTTTAAAATTTCTTATAATGTTTTTTGTTTCATTTTGGCATCAGGGTAATGTCGGTCTGCTAAAATAGTTGAGAACTGTTCTCTTCTATTTTCTCATAGAACTGTGTTGAGTTGCTATTATTTTTTCCTTAAGTGTTCACTGATATAGAATTGATTTCACCAGTGAAACCAACTAGATGTTTTCTTTTTTGGAAATTCTTAAATTATAAAATCGATTTCTTTAAATGTATAACTAAAGGTATGACTATCCTATAAAATACTTTATCTGAGTGAATGTTTGTAGTTTCTGTCTTTCATAGCATAGTTCCATTTTATATAAATTCTTTAAAGTCATTCATAATATTTTATTTTCCATTTAATGTTAATATGGTTTATATTAATTCCTCTTTTTAACTCTTAGTATTGGTAATTTGTGCCTTTCCCGATATTTTCTTGGGAAAATATCAGTTTGTGAGAATTTTGTCAATTTTATTGATTTTTTCAAAGAATTAGCTTTTCGTTTGATTTAATCCAGTTTTTTCAGTTTTATTCATTTCTATTCTTTATTATTTTTCTCTTCCTGTTAGCTTTGGATTTTGCTTTTCTTTTTGTCTTCATTTTATTTTTTTTTATTTTTTTTTAAAGATTTTATTTATTTACTTGACAGACAGAGATCACAAGTTCACAAGTAGGCAGAGAGGCAGGCAGAGAGAGAGGAGGAAGCAGGCTCCCTGCTGAGCAGAGAGCCCGATGTGGGGCTCAATCCCAGGACCCTGAGATCATGACCTGAGCCGAAGGCAGAGGCTTTAAACCACTGAGCCACCCAGGCGCCCCTTGTCTTCATTTTATATGGAAGAATCAAAGCTAACAGTTTCTCTCTAAGCACTGTTTTGGTTTTACCCCACAAATTTTGATAAAATCTATTTTCATTTTTATGCTGCTCAATGTATTTATTAATTTCCTTTGATATCTTGTTTTACCTAAAAGTTATTTGCAGTGTCGTATACTTTCCACATATTTAGGGAAATTTTCCAGGTATCTTTCTACTATTAATTTTCAGGTTTTACTCCCCCATATTTTCATGCGGTTCTGTGAGATTGGGGTCACCTGAGAGGCAAACTGGTGTGAAGGAAAAAGGTGAAAAAAACACCAGGGAATTCCTCCTCACTATTTGGGCAGTAGGAGCCCATTTTAAAATATCTCCGTCCAGAAAGATGAATATTTTCTCAGGGTTTTAGGTGCCTATGTCATCACTGTCACGCAGCCATAAAATTCCTTAACTGGCCAGCCCATCTGGTAGGGCTGAGGGAGAAAAGAGAAAGAAAGAAAAGACTGAAAGAACTGGGTATTACTCTACTGCTTTCTGGAATGCAGGAGCATCTTTTCCTGGTTTCATTGCTAGAGGTAATGTTTTGTTTCTGAGAATTTTTTCTTTAGCACCCATGGGACAGTTCTGCCACTTGGACCTTCCCTCAGTCAAAGCTTGGAAATAAAGAAGGCAAATACGACCATGAATCTTGTCCTCATTACAAATCATTTTCCAGATTTTAAGTTCAATTTACAGTCTGCTTGCTAATATTTACTTTTCAGAGTAGTTAGGTGGTTGTCTTTCTCTGCCCAGAGATTTTAATTATCATCAGTGTGAGATATAGTCTGTAGTGGCTTACTCCATCTTGTTTGACATGTATGGAATCTTAGAAGTCTATTTTCATTTTTGGAGTGTATTTTCTTCTGACTAAATCATTGCACGCTGAAAGTTTGCACTCTGAGAAGTTTCATTGTCAGTTGACTTGCAGTTTATATTGAAAAGTGGGCTGTCAGTCTTATTGTTGCTATGGTGAAAGTAATATGCCTTTCCTTCTCTGTGATTGCTTTTAAGATATTTGTTCTCTTGGCTTTGAGTTTTCACAATATGGCCATGATATTTCTAGATTTCCTTTGTATTTTTCCTATTCGGAGTTTACGGAGCTTCTTAAATCTTTGAATTGATTTCTTTTGTCAAGTTTGGAAAATTCTTGGCTATTATTTCTTCAAATATTGCTTGCCTCCTAATTCTCTTTTCTCCATTCATCTAAGACTCAGTTACACATATGTTAGAACTTTTATTCTTCATCCTAGTCCAGAATGGGCAAATGTCAACATAGAATAAAATGGATAGTAATCATTAGCTAAAATCAAGGTGGCTCCCCATTCTCTGAAGTTCTCTGCTCTTTACTTGTCAATATTAATTTTAAGATCACTTTGTCAAATTCTTTGATAATCTCTATTGGAATTTTTATTGGAATTATATTATAATCATATATTAATACAGGGAGAATTGGCATTTTAAAAATATCAACAATTTTTACCCCCAAATAAAGCATAATTTTCTATTTATTAAAATCTTCTTTTATCAATAAGGTTTTATAATTTTCTCCATAAGGGTAATATACATTTTGGGGGCATATACCCTGTTATTTTATAGATATTTATATTTATATATTATAATACATCCATAATATGTTATCATGAATGGTAATTTTTTGATGTTTTATATTTTTCTAGTTATTGCTGACATGTAAGATTGTCTATCTCAACTTTAGTGACATAATATTATTTATATGTATCACTATCATGTAAAAATACTTTAACAATGGTTATATTTCCTTTTTCTTTTCTAAAATTATTGTTCTATGCCTTTTCTTCATTTTTTCTTTCCCTTCCCTCTCATCAAACTTGCTAGGGATTTTAACATTTTTTATTAGTCTTTCAAAGAATTAGCTTATGATACCATGGGATTTTCTACTACTTTTTAAAAATACTTTATTTATTTGACAGACAGAGATCACAAGTAGGCAGAGAGGCAGGCAGTGGTGGGGAAGCAGGCTCCCTGCTGAGCAAAGAGCCCAATGTGGGGCTCGATCCCAGGACCCTGAGATCATGACCTGAGCCGAAGGCAGAGGCTTTAACTGACTGAGCCACCCAGGTGCCCCTCTAGTATTTTTTAATCTTTCAATATTTATCTCTTTGTGATCAAATAATATGCTCATCCCTCCTTTTATTTAATGAATTACTTTAGTTCTACTGGTAGTTAGACTGTAGAATTATAGAACATAGTTAACTATGTTATCTTACTTCCTCTTTTCTTCCCAATATTTGATAGCTTTGTGATAGAAATATATTTGATTAAAAGACACATATTATATCAATTATATAAATCTATAATATATTAATGAGTATATTTAAATATATAAATATTTTAGAATATCTATTGATTATCATTGTTACTTTAAATAACATTTTAACTTCTACTTTTTGTTCTGCCAACTTTTGTGTTTTTTGATACTCTGTTATGTAAGATAAAATATTAATACTGCTACCCTTTTATTTCCTTTTCCTTTCAGGACTGTGCCATTTTTACCTTATCATTGATGTTATTTTCATTTTGTTCTGCAATCCTAACCAAATTCTCTATGCTTTGCTCTAGAAAGTTTCCAAATATTGAAAAGCAATAAAGAGAATCTACAGAATTATGACATAAAAGTCCTTTATTGCTGGGACAAGTTCTAGTTCTATTGACGTTTTCTACTTTGATAGTCTAATGTTACAATTCCTGAGCCACTCAAAGAATTTTCCCACCACCAAGGTCAAACAATCTTTCTTTCCTTTATACTCCTTTAACTGCTTAAGACCTTATCACCTTTTAGATTATTTCATATTTAGACTTAAGTTTCTTATTCATCTTTTTTGTTCCCAAGCTTTTAACTTGATTTTTTTTCCCTTACAAAATATGTCTTTATCACATTTACACATTTTTCTATTCCTTTCAGTAAGTGTAAATTCTTTCCTTTCTTGGTTGTCTCTATAAGTCTCATTCATGGATTTTCCATTATTACTCTCTGAATTTGATCTGCCCTCTCCGGATCTCATGGCTTCTTCTCTTGTTTGACTGAATTTCAACCTTAAGTAATTCTTTTTTTTTTTTTTTTCCATTTTATTTATTTTTTCAGCGTAACAGTATTCATTCTTTTTGCACAACACCCAGTGCTCCATGCAAAACGTGCCCTCCCCATTACCCACCACCTGTTCCCCCAACCTCCCACCCCTGACCCTTCAAAACCCTCAGGTTGTTTTTCAGAGTCCATAGTCTCTTATGGTTCGCCTCCCCTCCCCAATGTCCATAGCCCGCTCCCCCTCTCCCAATCCCACCTCCCCCCAGCAACCCCCAGTTTGTTTTGTGAGATTAAGAGTCATTTATGGTTTGTCTCCCTCCCAATCCCATCTTGTTTCATTTACTCTTCTCCTATCCCCCTACCCCCCCATGTTGCTTCTCCATGTCCTCATATCAGGGAGATCATATGATAGTTGTCTTTCTCCGATTGACTTATTTCACTAAGCATGATACGCTCTAGTTCCATCCACGTCGTCGCAAATGGCAAGATTTCATTTCTTTTGATGGCTGCATAGTATTCCATTGTGTAATGCAGGCAGCAACCTCTTCGACCTCAGCCGCAGCAACATCTTCCTAGGAACAACGGCAAAGGCAAGGGAAGCAAGGGCAAAAATGAACTATTGGGATTTCAACCTTAAGTAATTCTTTTAAGGAAGTATGTGGAAGTTACATTTTCTGAGTCCTTGTGTGAGGCGTCCTTTTTAATATTAAGACATCTAATGAACCCCCCATAGAAGACCAGTTACAATTTTGGTATTCACTGATTAAGAAAATTAATAAGGATAGGAAGTTTATATGAATTCAATAATTCTTCTTAAAATAATTTGTTTTGTGTTAATCCTAGGTGTATCTATAGGTACTCAAGAAATATCATTACATATATGTATGACATATATTATTTATTCAGTTTAGAGGTGGAATAATGTCTGGAATCCTGCAGTAAGTTGTCCATGTCTCTCAGGTTGGGAACCCAGTATGAACTAAGAATGGTTTTTGTATTTTTAAATTGCTATTTAGAAAAAGCAAAAGAATACTTGACAGAGATGATATGTAGCCCACAAAGCAAAATATTTACTATGTGGTCCTTCACAGAAAAAGTGATGTTATTCTTAGCTAAATTTCATAATACCTAAGAATAATCTACATGCTTTTTGTTTCACTACAACAAAATGCTAGGTTGTATTGTCTACTAGAAGTGAGTGGGAAAACTTTTCATTCCAGAACTAATGTGAACCAGACTCAGAATACTGGAGATTATATGCAAAAGAATATAGTTTATTTAGAAGATTCAAACAATGGCACTGAAGACTTAATGACTTTTTTCCCCACAAAAGTAAACCCTTAAATTATATGATAAATATTACAATTAAATATTTTCAAGTTTTCTTTTATTCCTTTATTTTAATATAGGGAGGTATAGAAAAGAAACCAAGAAAAGGACTAAAAAAGATAGTCATTTTTGTGTAGAAATGCAGACTTGTCAAAACAAAAATAAAACTCTCACTTGCTTCTCTTATCTTCACTTCCCCTCCTCCCCAATTATAAGTTTTAATAGTTTTGTTTTTCTTACAAAAATTGTTATTTAGATACCCAATATTTATATACATATATGATTGTATATATATATATTTGTGTATATGAGTACATGAATATATCACTTAGAAGAGATCATATTACGCCATTCTGGTCATTGCTTTTTTTTCTTTTTCATTTTTTTGAAGCAGTAATACATCTTGATATTTTTTCATATAAATGTATACAGATCTACTTTGTTCTTTTTTTCACATTTTACATTGAATTATTTTTAGCCTTATGAGAAAGTTCATTAAATTTTATGAAATCACAATTCATATGTAGTTCATAGAATTCTCATATACTCTTTATCTAGCTTCCCCTAATGTTAACATTTGACATAACTATAGTACAATTATAGAAATAAGGAAATTTAACATTGATACAATACTGTAAACTAGCCTATAGGCCTTTTTCAAATTTGACCAATTTTCCCACTATTGTCCTTTTTTTATTCATTCTAGAATTCCATTTAGGGCATTACATTGCATTTAGTTGTCATGTCCTTTTCAATCTGTGATCATTCTTTAGTCTTTTGTTTTCTTTCACTTTTGAAGAGTCCAGGACGTATATTTGTAGAATGTCCCTTAAATTGGTTTTGTCTGATGTTTTCTAATGATTAAACTCAGGTTTTGCATTTTTAATCAAAATACAACTAAAATGATGCTCTACCTGTCTCAAGGCTGTATATCAGGGTACCTTATGTCAATATGTCTACTAAGATTAATCTTGATCACAAGGTTAAGATAGTGTCTGTCAGGTTTTTCCTCTGTAAAGTTACTTTTTTTTTTACCTTTTATCTTAGAGAGGGTACTTCAAAACAATCCAAATCTTTTTTGTCATCATACTCTAACATACTAATTTTAGCATCCATCAATGGTCCTTGACTATAGCAATTACTACTTGAGGTGTTGCCTGATAGCAACACAGTTTTCTGTGTCCATTCTCCTACATTTATTTATAGGTATTCTGTGAGGAAGAACTATTTCTCCTCTCTGTTTTATATATTTAGTCATTTATTTATACCAGATGACTTTGGGGTCTTTAATTTTATTCTGGGGGTTATAATCCAGTGCTATCATTATTCATTTTGTTCAAATTCTCTCAGCTTTAGCATTGGAGGCTCATTCAGGTTAGCTCCTATGTCCTTTTGACATACCTTCATTACTTTTGGAGCACTCCCTTAATTATGGTACCACAAAATATTCTAGGCTTATTTTGTATCTTCTCTTACCTTGCTCTGGCATCAGCCATTTATTTAAGGAGCTTTGATTCTTTTTATGAGAGAATGGTATTTAGAAACCAAGATCTGGGTCTTAAGTGTGCTCATTGATACTGGAATGTTGTTGCTTCCAGGCTTGCTCAGTGGACACGAAATTATAGATAGATATATATAGATGTAGATACAGATATAGATATGGATATCTCACCCATATACACATCTATATTTCTGCATCTACCCATGTGTATGTGTATGTAAGTATGTATATACATACACATACCCATGTGTATGTATATACACACAACATACACACACACACACATATATATTATATGTGTATATATATATACACACACATATATATTAAAAACCATGAGTTACACTGATCCTCCAATTCCAATTCAACTCCACAGTATATTCTAGCCTTCTTTTCCTTATTTAGAATCTCTTTCTGTAACATAGATTCTTTATCTTTTGTTGAACAGTCTCGATTTCATAGGCATTTGGATTGTTTTTAGTTACTTGCTATTAAAAGGAGAGGTGGAAGGATAATCTTTGTATATCTTGGGAAACTATGAAAGTATATGTCTATATAGGGAAAATGCCTAGTGGTGGACTTGCTTGGTCTAAGGGAATGCATATGTAAATTTTGACAGATACTTCTAACTATCTTCTACAAATATTTGCATTCTTTTAAACTAACTTACTTCAGGGCACATTTCTTAGAAACAATCCAAAAGCAACTTCTAAAAAACAATTCTATATATACCACATCTTCTTTATCCATTCATCTGTTGATGGACATCTAGGTTCTTTCCATAGTTTGGCTATTGTAGACATTGCTGCTAGGGAGGTTGGTTGAACAGGTGGTGGGTAATGGGGAGGGCACGTTTTGCATGGAGCACTGGGTGTTGTGCAAAAAGAATGAATACTGTTACGCTGAAAAAATAAATAAATGGGGAAAAAAAATAAAGATAGAGATTCTGAAGTAGAATGGACAGCATGGCTCAGCTCTGCCAGAGGAAAGTGTGTGGAGGAAAGACTGCGGAGCAGACCCTGATTCTTATGACACCATGTCGAGTGACAGACGTCTGGCTCCTGCTGATGTCATGCGCCTGCCTACCAACGCACCCGTCTTCTGCAGTAAGCACGAACTTCATCGTGAAAAGAAGAAAACGTAAAAAGATCAGAGAATAAAAGCCCCGAGTCCAACAAAAAAAAAAAAAAAAAAATCCTAGCTTCTTTAATAATGCGAATGTCTTGTTTATTCTTCTCCTGTCATGATTTAGATGGACTTCTGATGGGACCCAGAGGTCCCATTATGTTCACTGACATTTAATTTTCCCTTTAAATCTAGTTAAATTGATTAATAAAATAATTAGTTTCTGTCCTACAGTCTTTGAGAGTGTTGTGATTTTTAGTCACAGAAATTTCCAAAATCTCTTTCTCCTTCAACAGCTTCAGTCATTATAGACATTTAGTCCGATTTCTTTATAAACTAGTTAAGGTTTCATTGCCCTGACTAAACTTGAGATATTTCTCTTCATATTAAAATTACCTCTTAGCTTAAAAAGATATCTTCAGTCTTTGTGAAATGGCTGTGTTTTCCTTCCAGGCAATTTTCAAACTGTTCTCTCTTAATAGCTACAATTAAAATGCTTCCCTTTTTCTTGGTTGTACTCACTAATTCAAATGGTTCCCCATTAAATGATGGTTTCTCTCTGAATTACAAGAGACATAGCTGGTAAAGAGTTCACCTCACTCTGCTTTAACTCTCACATCTCTTTCTGGCTTCCATTAGAAATTCCTTTGTTTTTTCAGCCACTGATGAACAGTCTCCTATACCTCCCCCATATTATTCAGTCCAAACTGAACATTTAGCAATAAGTATATTATATGAGTGGATTTAACAGCATGGAGTAATAGACATAATCAAGAGTGATCTTGTTATAGTGAATAAAGATTACTGAGATTGGGTATTTATGGTACAGAGTATAAGTGACATTGAATGGACCTAAATAATACCTGCATGAGTTAGAGATTTATTAAGGCTTATCATATATCAGACATTGAAATGGATGCTTAAAAGGCAGACATGGTACCTTCTCTTTGGCAAACGGTCCAGTATGCTTTTAGAGGGTGGAGCAGACTTGAACAGTGAAGGCATAGTTGGCTCTTGCGATAATGGGAGCTGACTAACTTTTGTCTTTTCTTCTCCTAATGTTCCACACTCCCTTCTTCAATGTCAAGTTTATTTGCTGGTTGCTCCAGCCAAAAACTTTAGAGTTTTCCTTGACCTCTTTTTTTCTGCATATTCCACATCTAATCCTTCAGCAAATATTATCAGCTCTACCTTTAAAATATCCCTGGGACCCAGCCACTTTAACCACACTGCTGCTACCACCCTAATCCAAGACAGTTATCCCTTGCCTGAATTATTACCATAGACTCTTACCTACTTTATTTGCTTTCACCTTTTCCCTCTCCTCCTCTTCTAGTCTCTTTTTAGCTCAACAGCCAGACTAATGCTTTTAAAACATGAATTGGGTCATATTCAAAACCAGCCAGTGCTTTCCTGTCATTCGGTGTTAAAAAAAAAAAAAAAAAAAAAAAAGGTCCTACTGCTCTGACCTCATCTCCTACTGCTTTCCCTGTCATTCATTCTGAATGCAGCCACGCTGGGCTCTTTGTTGTTCTTCACATTCATCAGTCTCATACCTGTCTTGGACCTTTGCCTTTAAGTCCATTTGATTTACTCTCATACTACCATAGGGTCTTTGCTTAAATGTTACCTTATTAGTGAGGCTTTTTTAGAATAGCATGCCTCTTCCATTGGTTCTACAATTCCCTCCCCCTGCTTTACTTCTGCCTTTGTACCTCATGACAACTACACTAAACATAAACTTCACAGGGGTAGGACCTGTTTTCTGTTTGGTTCATTGCTATAACCTTAAAGTGTATGATATTACTTGGTGCTCAGTCAATCTTTATCAAATGAAGGAATCCTACTAGCAATTTCAGCCACCAGTTGCTTAGATTTTAATAAGAATCTTATTTTTTGTGTTTGTTGGTTTGCAGTTTGTCAACTTTGTTTTTATTTACTTTGTTTTTAAGGTACTAAGTCTTGAGGAAACTAAGGAAAATGGCCATCATGCATATCTTAGTGTGAATTCATTGATCTTATGTGTTTATAATATAAAGCTGAGGTTACCCTTATTGAAGAAATGGCTTTTTGACAAAACAAGGTCTTGATTTTGATTTTTTTTTTTCTTAAACGTATTGTTGGTACTTCCTCAGTAACTTTCGTGGGTTTTTTTTTTTAATCTTCCTGTTACTGCCACAGAACTTCGACAAATAAGGTGAATGTCCAAAGTCTATTCCTTGTTCTGTACCACTCATTCTTTAAGTCTATACCCCAACCTAAATTTTGTTTCTAACCTCACTGTTTGATTAACTGTGATGACTTTTTTTCTCAGTCCATTTGCTTCTCAATTTCTCACTAACATGTAATGTCATTGACTAGCTCATCCTTGAAATTATCTTCTTTGGGGTTCCTTAAGATAACATTTCTGTTTCCTCCTTCTTCTCTGCCTTTTTCCCTGACCTTCCCTGACCTGAGGATTTCATCCTCAACCATTTTGTTCTTCAGAAGCCTCAAGAACTTTCATAACATCAGCTGTCAGCACTATATACGTGACTCCCAAACCTATTCTCCTTTTCATCTCAAGCCCCAGCTCATTTTCAGCTGCCTTTGCAACAAGGCTGCTTAGAAATCTATTCATATGAGATGCCAGGGAACATGTCCAGAGGACATAGAGGCATTGGCACCCTCTGGTGGAGAGAGTACAGTCATATTTAAGTATCTGCTTGCTTGGATGGACCCTGACAGCAGATAGGAGGATTACATTTGTTGAGCATCTACTAAATGCTCTATATTCAAATGTATATAATCTCTTTTTAAATGTATGTTATGTTCTAATAAACTTTAGAGTATATATGTGAACTAGCAATAATAATTACTATACAGATCTTTCTTTGGGTCCTTTCAATTTCTTACTAGACCACTTATATGCAACAAAAAAGATTTGGGTTGTGAGAATACTTTAGCATTTAAGGCAGGAAATTGTTCTCAGGTAGATACTATAAAGCATTACAGAACATTATATTATAATGAATTACAGAACAATCCTTTAGGAATTTAGCAGGTTAACAGAAAACAAGCCATTCACTCTGGAAAAGTGACTAAATCAAGAGGTAAATCCCAAAACAAGATAATGCCATAGATGCCACAAGACACCCACATGTTACATATGTTATAGAACCTGTGTTTAGAGAAAGTTGTGGTCACTGTAGGGAGATTGATGTGTTCAGGAATGGCTTCATAAGGAGGCGGGACTTAAGCTTATCCTTAAGGAGTTATTTCCCAAACTTCTAGTGCTGTAGTTCTCAATTTTTGTCATGTTAACAAACCATCTATATTTTTATTTCCCCATACTTTTTTCTGTATTAACATCTTTGGGGGGTATAAATCCCTTTGCCTTGTCTTAAACCATAAGCTCCATAAAATCATTGGTTTGATGTGCTTTTGTGTTTGATATATATGTATATATTATTTGTTTTTCTTTTTTCTTGTGTGTGTGTGTGTGTGTGTGTGTGTATGTGTGTGTTTCTAATATACATGAAAACTACACAGGAAATTCTCATCATATAAAGGTAATTAATTCTAGATAAAGGCCACTTAAAGGAATCAGTCTACCTAAAAAGAATATTAGTCATTCATATTCAATTTTCATGCAAAAGTATGATTTCTAAAGGACACTAAAATTATGAAAATAAGTGTAACAAATTATAAGCTCTTATTGCAACTGTGAACAATTTCAATGAATAGAACATTATTTAATTGAATATTGAGTATTTTTCTGAGAAAATAATTTAACTTTTGTGGCATGAGCATAAATATTAAAAGACTTCAAAATAGACCTCTCTTTATCTTTTAATATTCAAAATTATTTTTGAGCAACCTATTTTTATCCCTGTGAGTTTTCTCTTGTTCAGCTAGCTGATCTAATTTTTCTAGATCCTTATTTATTAGTGGATTTGCATGTGATTTGAGTAGTTATCAGGTGCTATTTTTATTGATTTCATGAAATCCTGACTCTTTAGCTCAGACTTGTAACTTGGCTTTCCAATAGATTTATAGTGGGTTTGCATTATATTGGATAAATTAAAAACATTATTGATTTGTTTAGTGAGAATTTTGCCAAGTGAAAGAATGTTAATTCAATTCTCAGTTCAAGAGTGAATATTTTGGTGTTCAGGTGATTTGTTTTCCTATGCATTCTTTAATTCTAGGAGTGCTTTCTCTCAAACTTTTTATACCAGAGGAACACTTGAAATAACTCTCAAGTTTCAGGGAACCCCTGGATTAAATATCTAAATCTCATAATATGTTAAAGAGATCATTTAGTTGTAGATATTGTTATCCAATAATAATTTCCAATGCTCATTTAAACAGGCAGTGATAGTTTCCTCAGAATCTGTTTAGGCAACTTCTTAGCCTATTCTTTTGTATGTTCCCCTTTCCCACAAAGGATACCAACTCCAATGTATGTCAGCGGTATAGATAGAAGATACTTCAGTTTTTCAAGATTTAATAATTTTTTTTTATTTTTATTTTTTTCCCTTTTTATTAATTTTTTCAGCGTAACAGTATTCATTCTTTTTGCACAACACCCAGTGCTCCATGCAAAACGTGCCCTCCCCATCACCCACCACCTGTTCCCCCAACCTCCCACCCCTGACCCTTCAAAACCCTCAGGTTGTTTTTCAGAGTCCATAGTCTCCTTACCCAAGTAGGGCTAAAAGTCTTACCACAAATTTCTATCATACTGTTGAGTATGCAGTGCTACTGAGTATGATATGTGATATGTGGTAAGTACAAAATAGTTGGGGTTTTTTTTTCCCTCTCTATTTAAAACTAAAACTGAGGCCTTTTCCCTAAGGTCAGGAACATGGCAGGCATGTCCACTATCACCACTGCTGTTCAACATTGTACTAAAAGTCCTAGCCTCAGCAATCAGACAACAAAAATAAGTTAAAAGGCATATGAATCTGCAAAGAAGTCAAACTCTCACTCTTTGCAGATGACATGATACTCTATGGGGAAAACCCAAAAGACTCCACCCCAAAATTGCTCATACAGAAATTCAGTAAAGTCAAGATATAAAATCAATGCACAGAAATCAGTTGCATTTCTATACTTCAACAATGAGACAGAAGAAAGGGAAATTAAAGAGTCAATCCCATTTACAATTGCATCCAAAACCATAAGATACCTGGGAATAAGCCTAACCAAAGAGGCAAGGGATCTGTACCCAGGAAACTATAGAACACTCATGAAAGAAATCTAAGAAGACAAAAAGAAATGGAAAATGTTTCATGCTCATGGTTTGGAAGAACAAATACTGTTGCAATGTCTATGCTACCTAGAGTAATCTATACATTTAAAGCAATTGCTATCAAAATACCATCAATTTTTTTCACAGAGCTGGAACAAATAATCCTAAAATTTGTATGGAACCAGAAAAGACCCCAAATGGCCAAAGGCATGTTGAAAATGAAAACCAGAGCTGGTGGCAGCACAATTCTGGATTTCAAGCTCTCTTACAAAGCTGTTATCATCAAGACAGTATGGTTTTGGCACAAAAACAGACACATAGATCAATGGAACAGAATAGAGAACCCAGAAATGGACAACTCTATGGTCAACTAATCTTTGACAAAGCAGGAAAAAAATATCCAGTGGAAAAAAGAGAGTCTCTTCAACAAATGGTATTGGGAAAATTGGACAGTCACATGCAAAAGAATGAAACTGGATCATTTCCTTACACCATACACAAAAATAGACTCAAAATGGTTGAAAGATCTAAATGTGAGACAGGAATCCATCAAAATCCTAGAGAAGAACACAGGCTGCAACCTCTTTGGCTTTGACTGCAGCAACTTTGTGCTAGACATGTCTCCAAAGGCAAGGGAAACAAAAGCAAAAAAATGAACTATTGGGACTTCACCAAGATAAAAAGGTTTTGCACAGCAAAGGAAACAGTTAAAAAAACTAAGAGGCAGCTCACAGAATGGGAGAAGATATTTGCAAATGACATTAGAGATAAAGGGCTGATATTCAAGATCTATAAAGAACTTCTCAAACTCAACACTCAAAGAACAAATAATCCAATCAAAAATTGGGCAGAAGACATAAATAGACATTTCTGCAAAGAAGACATCCAAATGGCCAACAGATACATGAAAAAGTGCTCAACATAACAGCCATCAGGGAAATACAAATCAAAACCACCACTGGCATGAAATACCACCTCACGCCAGTCAGAATGGCTAAAATTAACAAGTCAGAAATGATAGACGTTGGCAAGGATGTGGAGAAAGGGGAACCCTCCTACACTGCTGGTGGGAATGCAAGCTGGCACAGCCCCTCTGGAAAACAGTATGGATGTTCCACAAAAAGTTGAAAATAGAGCTACTCTATGACCCAGCAATCGCAGTACTGGGTATTTACCCTAAAGATACAAATGTAGTAGTCCAAAGGGGCACAGGCACCTGAATGTTTACAGCAGCAATGTCCACAATAGCCAAATTATGGAAAGAACCTAGATGTCCATCAACAGATGAATGGATGAAGAAGATGTGGTATATATACATAATGGAATACTATGCAGCCATCAAAAAACCTGAAATCTTACCATCTGCAATGACGTGGGTGGAACAAGAAGGTATTATGCTGAGCGAAATAAGTCAATCAGAGAAAGACAATTATCATATGATCTCCCTAATATGAGGAATTTGAGAGGCAGAGTGGCAAGTCATGAAGGCTAGGGAGGGAGAAAATGAAACAAGATGGGATTGGGAGGGAGACAAACCATAAGAGACTCTTAATCTCAGGAAACAAACTGAGGGTTGTTGGAGGGTGGGGAGGTAGGTATAGGGTGCTACGTTATGGACATTGGGGAGGGTATGTGCAATGGTGAGTGCTGTGAAATGTGTAAGCCTGATGATTCACAGACCTGTACCCCTGGGGCAAATAATACATTATATGTTAATTTTTTTAAGTTACAAAGAAAGATTTAAAAAATGGGCAGAAGACATGAACAGACATTTCTGCAAAGAAACACAAATAGCTAACAGACACATTAAAAAAAGCTCTACATCACTCAGCATCAAGGAAATACAAATCAAAACCACAGTGAGCTACCACCTCACACAAGTCAGAATGGCTACAATTAACAAGTCAGGAAATGACAGATGTTGGCAAGGATGCAGAGAAAGGGGAACCCTTTTATGCTCTTGGTGGGAATGCAAGTTGGTGCAGCCACTATGGAAAATAGTATGGAGGTTTATCAAAAAGTTGAAAATAGAGCTACCCTATGACCCAGCAATTGCACTACTGGGTATTTACCCCAAAGAAGTCTTACTCCATTTACCTACAAATGTAGTGATTTGAATGGGTACCGGCATCCCAATGTTTATAGTAGCCATGTCCACAATAGCCGAACCATGGAAAGAGCTGAGATGTCCATTGACAGATGAATCAATAAAGAATATGTGGTATATATGTACAATGGAGTAGTAGCCATAAGAAAGAATGAAATCTTACAATTTGCAGTGATGTGGTTGGAACTAGAGGGTATTATGCTAAGCAAAATAAGTCAGGTAAAGAAAGACAATTATCATATGATCTCACTCATTTGGGAACCTAAGAAACAAAACAGAAGATCATAGAGGAAGAGATTAAACAATAAAACAAGATGAAATCAGAGAGGCAGACAAACCATAAAAGACTCTTAATCATAGAAACAAACTGACAGTTGCTGGAGGGGTGGAGGTGGGGGGATGGAGTAACTGTGTGATGGACATTAAGGAGGGGAAAAAAAGAGTGAATTTTACTCTATGTAAATTGTACCCCAATAAAGCTGACTTTAAAAAAAAAATCAGATCCAGATTTAAGACAAAACTAACAAAACTTCTTAGACAACCTTTCTTAAAAAGAAAAAGAAAAAACAAGTCATTAACTTTCTTTATTGAAATTAGTCCCTTTCTTTTCATGAATTTGAAAACTTACAGGCAAACTTAATATGTTTTTATTAAATAACTGGTTTAAGCCAAAATAGGATATAATTTTTCTAAAGGCAGACTTGTTAGACTTGCTTAAATAAAGTTTATGAATATAATTAATGTTGTTCTCAATGTGAAAATAAATTAACAATGTTTAATAGTACATTTAATAAAATTTTATGTCAAAGCAATATGAATAAATTTATAGCCTAAGATGCAATTTTATATAATACTTTGAAAGAAGCCATTTTCTTATGAGTGTCTTGGTCAAGCTCATGCAAGATAATTGTAAAATTAATATTCACATGTATTGGTTTCATGATCACTTTAATAGGCTTTTTAAAAACATTTTTATTTATTTTTTAAATTTCTTTTCAGTGTTCAAGAATTCATTGTTTATGCACAACACCCAGTGCTCCATGCAATATGTGCCCTCCACAATACTCACCACCATGCTCACCCAACCTCCCACCACCCTCCCCTCCAAAACCCTCAATTAGTTTCTCAGAGTCCACAGTCTTTCATGGTTCTTCTCCCCCTCCAATTTCCCACTTTAATAGGCTTATAAACACATTTTAATTTTCATTTCTACTTTGGAGCTTAAAATAAATAAGTTTACTTCTTTAATGTGAAACCTCTGCCTTTTGCTGTTGCATAGTTACTAGACTCTGGGTTGAATGTGAGATAAGTTCCCATGGATTTTTATTTTCAACTGAAATGAGACAACTTCTGTCCTTGTTCTTGGTGCTTCTTAAAAAATACTTTCTCATATATGTAAGAAGAAAAAAATGACAACCTCCCCAAACCCCGCATCAAAAACTGATAATGGATTCAACCAAGTGATCGTGCTACTGCTTTCCAAGACTGAAAGACTTACAACAATTGTTAATAAGGAACCTTGGTCACTCTTTCATTTTTTGTAGAACCCCCTAGTGTTCCACAGAACCCCATTTGAGGAACCCTGCTCTAAGGACTTGGATAATGAATACCAGGGTAATGCGAACCCCTATACATAATTATTAACCTAAATTGTTTTTTCAATCTACTTAGCACTTAAAGTTGTATCATCCATACCTTGTAAAATACTGTCTAAAAGGACAAGTAAGATCTGGATATGTTTAAAAGAGGGAAAGGGCATGCCAAATGAGGAGAATAATTAGGGCAAACGCTAGTGGAGCAAGGGATTCTATAATAGACAGAACTGGATGACACCAACAAAGAACTCATAGACGACAATAGAGAAGCTTGAAGTTGGGGGAAAATTAAGATTGAGTTCTAGAGTCCTTGAACTAAGGAAGGAAAGTCTTAAAAATCCACTAAGGTTTTCACAGATGAGTGAAACTGATGAAAGAGATTGGAAGGAAGATGAATCTAGACAGGCAAGCACAGATATTGTTGTGGTAATTCATGCAAGTGGAAATGAGAGCCAGAACCAGAATGGCGACAGTAGATATGAAGGAATGGGATGGGTATGGGACACATGTTGAGTAGAGTTGATGGTATCAGGGATCAAAAAGACAATGAATATATTTACACTAATGGTGTTTCCATTCTCAAAAATATTAGAAATGTGGAACTGAGTATACTTTTTTCGAAGTGCAGCTAGGCTGAGCTATATTCAAGACTTACCTGCGAGTCGTCTCTCTTGGCCTTGCCTCCCAACACTATTCCTATCATTTCACAAAGGAATACAGACCCAGCAGTGTCAGATTGTCTTATTTTTCAAGATGAAGCTAGAAATTGAGCTACTTTGTGATACCTTCCATTTTTAAATGCTAACAATTCCATTTTCTTGTTGTTGTTAACAAATAAAACATACTATGGACTAGACTTGGTTGCTAATTTGCAACCTGTTTCTAGAATTCTGTGTGCTGCTTTCTAAAATCACTTCAAAATATACCCTGAACCAAGAGGTAACATAATCCTTTTGAAGCCTCTCTGCATAATTCCTCGCAGGAATTAATTAGCAGGAAGCTCATAGAAAGGGTTTTTATAGTAGCGAATATTTTCCTTTTGTTGGAATGTTGATTTTAAAGTTACAACTCTTTTCCTGCTTCTTCCCAGCCAGGTCTCTAGACAAACTTTATAACTTTGCTGATTGCTCTGGACTCCACCTGATATTCGCTCTAAATGCACTGCGTCGTAATCCCAATAATTCCTGGAACAGTTCTAGTGCCCTGAGTCTGTTGAAGTACAGTGCCAGCAAAAAGTACAACATTTCTTGGGAACTGGGAAATGGTGAGTAAGGATGTTATTTCCTCTGAATTGACAAGATAAAACTTAAGTTGGCCTGGAGTATAGACTCAGTTAGACTATCTGTAGAGTACTAGCCCAGAAAACACTTTGGATATTTGGCCACTGAATTGACCTTCTAAGTAAGAAAAGACCAAATAGTGACATACAGTAGATTCAGTGAATCTGCACCTACTTGGAACTGAGGTATCATTTGCTGTGTTGTTTCACTTCATATTAAGGACAATGCAAGAAACAGTTGAAAGAATACTATTGGCCAAAAGATCTGAATAGACATTTCTCCAAAGAAAAATATAAAAGGCCAAAAAACACATGAAAAGATGTTCAACATCTTTAGCCATCAGGGAAAAGCAAATCAAAACCACAATAAGGGGGCGCCTGGGTGGCTCAGTGGTTTAGGCCACTGCCTTCCGCTCAGGTCATGATCTCAGGGTCCTGGGATCGAGTCCCGCATCGGTCTCTCTGCTCGGCAGGGAGCCTGCTTCCCTCTCACTCTCTCTGCTTACCTCTCTGCCTACTTGTGATCTCTCTCTGTCAAATAAATAAATAAAATCTTTAAAAAAAAAAAACCACAATAAGATAGTATTTCACATCCACTAGGATGCCCATGATAAAAAAAAAGGATAACAACTGTTGGCAGGGATGTGGCAAAATCAGAACCCTCATACACTGTGGGTGGGAATGTAAAACAGTGTAGCCACTTTGGAATACAGTCAGGCAGTTCCTCAAAAGTTAAATATAGAGTTCCAAATGACCTAGCAATTCTACTCCTAGATATATATTTAAGAGAAATGAAAATATATGTCCACAGAAAAACTTACACGTGGTAGCATTATTCATATGAACCAGAAAGTGGAAACAACCCAAATGTCCATCAACTGATAAATGGATAAATAAAATGTGGTATAGCCATATGATGGAATATTATTTGACCACAAAAAAGGAATGAAGCCCTGATACACACTACAACATGGATGAACCTTGAAAAGATTATGCTAAATGAAAAAATCCAGTCACATATTTATATAAAAGGTCCAAAATAGCTTAATCTAAAGAGACAGTAGATTAGTGGTTGCCTACAGCTAGGGGTGGCCGAGACGAGAGGTAACGGCTAAAGGGTCTGAGGTTTATTTTGGGGGTGAAAAAAATGTTCTAAAATTTGTTGTGGTGATGATTGCATAACTGTGTAAATATACTTAAAACCATTGAATTAAATACATTAATTTGGTGAATTATATGGATGTAAATTATATCTTGGTACTGCTGTTACCAAAAAAAAAGAAAGAAAGAAAGAAAAATACTGTGTCTTTTCTATTTTAAAGGACATACAATGCATATTTTCTGCCACCAGTTGGTGACAAAAACCTTTGAGTTACCTCCTTAGGAGCTTATTTGTAGTTGTTAAGAAATTTGTCATCCTATTTTTACATAGTATTTAGTTTTCATAGCAAGTCCAAATACTCTTCTATTTGGATCTTAAAGTGCTAAATGAAGAGCCCTTTAAGTATTTCTTCACTTCCTAGGTGACGAAATACATTGACAAAAGTAAAGAGAATTGGTAAAGACAGTAGTAAATGCTAGATCTATGTCAGGAACTTGGAGCATTTAAAAACATTTTTTTATTATAAAAAACTAAAAAATTTTTTGTATTATGTTCAGTTAGCCACTGTATAGTACATCATTAGTTTTTTTTTTTTTAAGATTTTATTTATTTATTTGACAGACAGTGATCACAAGTAGGCAGAGAGTCAGGCAGTGAGAGAGAGGAGGAAGCAGGCTCCACACAGAGCAGAGAGCCCGATGTGGGGTTCGATCCCAGGTCCCTGGGATCATGACCTGAGCTGAAGGCAGAGGCTTTAACCCACTGAGCCACCCAGGTGCCCCCATCATTAGTTTTTGATACAGTGTTCAGTGATTCATTAGTTAAGTATAACACCCAGTGCTCATCACAGCATATGCCCTCCTCAATACCCATCACCCTGTTACCCTCTCCCCCAACCCTCCTTCCTTCTGAAACCCCCAGTTTGTTTCTCAGGATCCATAGTCTCTCATGGTTCAATCTCTAATTTCTACCACTTTGGATTTCCCTCCCTTCCCCTATGGTCCTTCATGCTATTGCTTATGTCCCACATGAGTGAAGCCATATGATAATTGTCTTTCTCTGCTTGACTTACTTCACTTAACATAATCACCTCCAGTTCCATCCATGTCGATGCAAATGGTGGCTATTCATTGTTTCTGATGGCTGAATAATATTCCATTGTGTATATGTATCACATCTTCTTTACCCATCCATCTGCTGAAGGGCATCTCAGCTCCTTCCACAGTTTGGCTATTGTGGACATTGCTGCTATGAACATTGGGGTGCACGTGTCCCTTCTTTCTACTATGTCTGTATCTTTGGGGTATATATCCAGTAGTGCAATTGCTGGGTCTTAGAATAGCTTTATTCTTAACATCTTGAGGAAACTCTATACTGTTTTGCAGAGTGGCTGTACCAACTTGCTTCCCACCAACAGTTTAAGAGAGCTCCCCTTCCTCCACATCCTCACCAACATTTATTGTTTCCCGTTTTGTTAATTTTTGCCATTCTAACTGGTGTAAGGTGGTATCTCATTGTGATTTTGATTTGTATTTCCCTGATTGCTGGTGATGTTGAGCATTTTCTCATGTGTCTGTTAACCATTCGTATGTCTTTTATGGGGAAGTGTTCATGTCTTCTGCCCATTTTTGGACTGGGTTATTAGTTTTTTGAGTGTTGAGTTTGAGAAGTTCTTTTTTTTTTTTTTTTTTTTTTTTTTTTTTTTTAAAGATTTTATTTATTTATTTGACAGAGAGAGATCATAAGTAGGCAGAGAGGCAGACAGACAGAGTGAGAGGGAAGCAGGCTCACCGCTGAGCAGAGAGCCCGATGTGGGACTCGATCCCAGGACCCTGAGATCATGACCTGAGCCGAAGGCAGCAGCTTAAACCACTGAGCCACCCAGGCGCCCCAAGTTTGAGAAGTTCTTTATAGATCTTGCATATCAGCTCTTTATCTGTAATGGGATTTGCAAATATTTTCTCCCATTCTGTGAGCTGCCTCTTAGTTTTGTTGACCATTTCCTTTGCTGTGCAGAAACTTTTTATCTTGATGAAGTTCCAAACGTTCATTTTTATTTTTGTTTCACTTGCCTTTGGAAACATGTCTTGAAAGAAGTTACTGTGGCCAATGTTGAAGAGGTAACAATGTTGAAGAGGATTTTGATGGATTCCTATCTCACATTGAGGTCTTCCAACCATTTTGAGTTTATCTTTGTGTATGGTGTAAGGGAGTGGTCCAGTTTCATCCTTCTATATGTAGTGGTCCAATTTTCCCAGCACCACTTATTGAAGAGACTGTCTTTTATCCATTGGATATTTTTTCCTGATTTGTCAAAGATTAATTGACTATAGAGTTGAGGGTCCATTTCTGGAGTCTCTGTTTTGTTCCATTGGTCTATGTGTCTGTTTTTGTGCCAATACCATGCTGTCTTGGTGATAATAGCTTTGTAATACAGCTTGAAATCAGACAATGTGATGCATTTGGGACTTCTAACAGAAAAGGAGGTAATCTATTTTATTACCCCATGAGGGTTTTTTTAATGGTACTAAAACTTCTTAGTTTTCTTCACTTCCTTCAACTTTCATTCAACAAATATTTATTGACTTCCTAGTATTGTACCAAAGGTACAATATTTTGTAGAGATATAAAATATTTTTATATTTTGAGAGATATTAGAGTAAATAACAGATAAATAACCCTGCCTACATTCTAGTAGAGAAGATAGGTAAAAAATAAAATTTGAAAACAGTTCATCATTATGTTCTCTCATACATTTTTGCCCTTTAGTAATTCAAATTGAAGTATTCAACTTGACCCTATTCTTTTTGTGACAATGAATTAATGTACCCCTGCCTTTAGTCCCTCCTATCCTGCTCTCTTGCTTTCTCCTTTTCCCCTCTCTCACCTTCTTTCTCTCTCTTCCTTTCTCTTCATTTCACAATTCAGTTGTCAAATTTATATACTTAAACAAACATCTTGGAAGTCCAATTTTATTTTATTTTTTTATTTTTTTGGAAGTCCAATTTTAGAACATTTCCATCACTCCAAAAAGTTCCCTCATACGCATTTGCCATTAATCCCTGTAACCATACCCAGTCTCAGGAAATCTTAATCTGTTTCCCATCTATAGATTTGTCTTTTATGGACACTTTCTTTAATTGGATTATATAATAGTCTTTTGCATCTGACTTCTTTCACCTACCATGTTTTTGAAGTTTATCCATGTTGTAGTATATAAAGTAGCTCATTCCTTTTTATTGCTGAATAGTATTCCAGTGTATGGCTATATATCCCATTTTGCTTTTCCATTTACCAGATGATGGACATCTGGATTGTTTCTACTTTTGGGCTTTGATAAATAATACTGCTATAAACATTCACATATAAGTCTTTGTGTGGATATTTGCTTTTTTTTCTCCTAGGAAGATATCTAGGAGGGGAGTAGAGTTGCTAATTCATATGGTAAGTTTATGTTTATTTTTTAACAACTGCCAAATATTTTCCTAAGTAGCTCTACCATTTTACATTTTCACTAGAAATGTATAAGGATTCTAGTTTTTCTACATCTTTGGAAACACTTGTTAATGTCTGCTGATTATAATCATTATAGTGAGTTTGAAGTAGTATCTTGATATGGCTTTAATTAGTACTTCCTTAATGACAAATGATGTTGTGTGTCTTTTCATGTGCTTATCAGCCATTCTTACATCTTCTTTGGTGAAATGTCCACTCAAATCTTCTGCCCTTTTAATTGAGTTAACTTATTATTGAGTTATAAAAGTTTTAAATATATTCTGGATACAAGTTCTTTGTCAAATATATGATTTGCAAAGATTTTCTCCAGTCTATAACTTCTCTTTGCACTTTCTTTATGGCATCTTTTGAAGTACAGAGGCTTTAAATTTTGATAAAGTTCAATTTATCAGTTTTTCATTTTATGGATCACACTGTTGGTATCATTTCTTTGCTTAATTCTAAACCACAAAATTTTTTTTCTATATTTTCCTGTAAAAGTTTTATAGTTTTTGCTTTCACATTTGGGTATAAGATCCATTACAAATTAATTTTGAATATGTTATGAAGTTTGAGTCTAAATTCATCTTTTAGCATGTGGATATCAAGTTGTCTCAGCACTATTTAAAAGACTATACAATATTAAAAAAGACAACACAATATCCCTATTGTATTCTCTTAACACTTTTGTCAAAGTAAACCAAAATTGGATTTATCTCTGGACTCCTAATTCTGTGCCACTGATCAGTACGTCTGTCCTTATACTAGCTCTACCTTGTCTTGAGTATAATAGCTTTGTAATGAGTTTTGAAATTGGGAGATATAAATCCTCCAACTTTGTTCTTTTTTAAAATTGTTTTGGCTGTCCTAGGTGTTTGCATTTCCACACAGCATGTAATTTCCTCAACAAAACCTGCTGGAATTTTAATAGAGATAACATTGAATCTGTAGATCATTTGGGGGAGAATTGCCATCTTAAGAATATTAAGTCTTCCTGCCCACGAACATAGATTATCTCCCCATTTATTTAACTTTTAATTTCAACAATGTTTTGTAGTTTAGTGAACAAGTTTTGCACTTTTTTGATGAAATTTAATCTTAAGTATTTTTTCTTTTTCATGCAATTATGAATGGAATTATTTTATTAATTTCATTTATGTATTGTGCATTGCTGGTATTTAGAAATACAGTTAATTTCATATATTGATCTTTTATCCTTCAGACTAGCTGAACATGTTTTTTAGATCTTGTGTTTTTTCACCCCATGTGTGTGAGTTGTTTAAGGTTTTCTATAGACAGGATATATTATCTGAGAATAAAGATTGTTTTACTTCTTTCTATCCAATTTAGATATTTTTTATTTCTTTCCTGTCTGACTACACTGGCTAGAATCTCTAATACAAATGTTGAAGATAAGTGCAAGAGTACACATTCCTGCTTGTTCAGTCTTGGGGAGAAAACATTAAATATTTCACTACAATGTATGATGTTTTATCATTAAGCATTTAGTATTTCATCATTAAATATGTGGGTTTTTCTAGGATATTATTTATCAGATTGAAAAATTTCCCTTTTATTCATAGTTGTTGAGAATATTTATCAGGAGTGAGTGTTGGATTTTGTCAAATGCCTCTTTTTTTGCACCTTTTGAGGTGATACTGTGTTTTAGGTCAGTTTTACATTAGTTGGGTTTTTTATATTAAATCAGTCTTGCATTCCTGGTATATATCCCCCTTGGCCATTGTATTGTAATACTTCTTATATATTGCTGAATTCAATCTGTAACTATTTTTCTGGGAATTTTTGAATTTATATTTATGAGAAACATTCATCTTTAATTTTCTTTTCTTATGATATCTTTGTCTGACTTTGGTATCAGGGTAATATTGGCCTCATAAAATGAATTCAGAAGTGTTTCCTTTTCCTCCATTTTCTGGAAGAGTTTATGAAGGATTGGTCTTATTTTTTCCTCAAATATTTGATAGAATTCACCAATTAATCCATCGAGATCTGGGCTTTCTTCATGGAAATGTTATTAATGATTTACTCAAAGTCTTCTGTAGTTTTAAGCCTATACAGATTTTCTGTTTCTTTTTGGGTTGGTTTTAGTAATTTGTATCTTTCTTGAAAATCTTTCATTTTATGTAAGTTGTCTAAATTGATGGCTTATAGTTGTTCAAATTAGTCCCTTATCTTTTTAATTACTGTGAGGCCCTTAGTGTCATTCCTTCTTTCATTCCTAATTTTGGTAGTATGTGACTTCTCTCTCTTATTTCTTGGTCAGTCTAGATAATAGAATGTCCGTTGTGTTGATCTTTTCAAAGAACCAACTTTTTTTTTAAAATTTTTAATTTATTTATTTGACAGAGAGAGATCACAAGTAGGTGGAGAGGCAGGCAGAGAGAGAGGAGGAAGCAGGCTCCCCGCTGAGCAGAGAGCCCGATGCGGGGCTCGATCCCAGGACCCTGAGACCATGACCTGAGCTGAAGGCAGAGGCTTTAACCCACTGAGCCACCCAGGCGCCCCTCAAAGAACCAACTTTTGCTCTTATTGATTTTCTCTTATCTTTTTAATATCATTAATGTCTACTCTAATTTTTATTGTCTTGTTCCTTCTTGGTTTGGGTTTAGTTTTCTTTTTCTGCTTTCTTAAGATAGAAGTTTAGATTATTAATTTGAGATGATTCTTTTTTTCTCATATGGGAGTCTTTTTTCCTCCTAAACAACAAAAATTTATTTTCTCACTGTTCTGGAAGCCCAAAGTCCAGGATCAGCAAGTATAAGCGGATCTGGTTTCTTCTGAGGGTTCTCTTCTTGGTTTTCAGATGGCAAAATTTTCACTCTTTATTTCTCTAATTTTTTAAAACACTTTTTGGGAACAGTTTTAGGTTTACAGAAAATTTGAAAGAAAGGTAGACATTTTTAATAATTGGTGGACCTACAATAATACATCGTAATCACCCTAAGTCTGTAGTTTACATTATGGTTCACTTTAGTGTGAATATACTGTGGATTTGGACAAATGTGCAATGATATAGATCCAGCACTATGGTGTTATAAAAGTGTTTTTACTGTCCTAAAAATCCTCTGTGATCCATCTGTTTATCCCTCCTTCCTGTCCCTAAACTTTGCCAACTGTTACTCTTTCACTCTGTCCCTAATTTTGTTTTTCCTAGAATGTCAAATAGTTGGTATTATACAGTATGTAGCCTTTTCAGATTAGCTTCTTTCACTTACTGTTATACATTTAAGGTTCTTCCATACCTTCTCAGGGTTTGTTACCTCATTTCTTTTTAGTGCTGAATAATATTCCATTGTGTAGATGTACCACAGTTCATTTATCCACTCATCTACTGAAGGACATCTTCATTCTTCCAAGTTGTGGCAATTATGAATACAGGTGCTGTAAATTCATGTGTAGTCAAAAGTGAGGACATAAGATTTTAGCTCCTTTGCATAAATAACAGGGAGTACAATTGCTGCATCATATAGTAAGAATATGTTTTGTTTTGTGAGAAACCACCAAATTCTTCCAAAGTGACCATATCATTTTTCATTCCTGCCAGCAATGAATGAGCATTCCTCTTGCCCCACATTCTACTTAGGTGCTGCCAGTGTTAACAAATTTTGGCCATTCAAATAGGCATGTAGTGGTCTTTAGTTGTTGTTTTTTTTTTTTTTTTTTTTTAAGATTTAAAAAATTTTTTTTTTACTTGAGAGAGAGAGTAAGTGAGAGAGAAAGAGCAGGAGCAGAGGGGGATGCATAGAGGGAGAAACAGACTCTACTGAGCTGAGAGCCCAACGTGGTACTTGATCCCAGGACCCAGGGATCATGATCTGAGCTGAAGGCAGATGCCCAAACAGCCACCCAGGCATCCTTAATTGTTGTTTTAATTTGCATTTTCCTGATAACATATGTGGAACATCTCATTTTTTTTAATCTTTTCATATTTTTATTTACCATCTGTGTATCTCCTTTGGTGAGGTATCTACTGAAATCTTTGTCCCATTTTTAAATCAGGTTGCTTGTTTCTAAATTTTAAGGGTTCTTTGTATATTTTGGGTAACAGTTGTTTATCAGATATATCTTTTGCAAGTATTTTCTCCCAGTTTGTGGCTTGTCTTCTCAGTCTCATAATATTGTCTTTTGCACAGGAAATGTTTTTAATTTTAATGAAGTCCAGTTCATCAATTATTTCTTTCATGGATTGTGCCTTTGGTGTCATCCCATATGTTTTTACACATTATATGTTATTTTAATTTCATTAAAAATATTTTCTAATTCCCCTTGTGATTTCTTCTTTGACTCATGGATTATTTGTTTTACTTCCAAATTATTTATAGATTCTCAAATTTCTTTCTGTTGAATTCTCTTAATTCTGTTGTAGTCAGGGCACATACATTATACATTATATAATTTAATCCTTTTAAATAGATGAGACTTGTTTTATGTCTTACCATATGGTGTGTCCTGAAGGACATTCTATATGCACTAAAAAAAAGTAATGAATATTCTACTGTTGTTGGGTGGAGTGTTGAATAGATATCAATCAGGTCAAGTTGGCTGATAGTGTTTTTCATGTTTTCTATATCAATGCTAATTTTCTGTCTAGTTGCTCTATTAGTTACTGAGAATGTGGTATTGAAGTCTCCAATTATTGCTGGATTTTCTATTTTTCTCTTTAATTATGCTTCAGATATTCTGTTGTTGGTATGTCTGTATTTATAGTTGTTATATCTCCCCAAAAATTGTCCCTTTATCATTATAAAATGCCCTGCATTATCCTAGTAACATTGTTGTCTTAAACATTGTTGCCTTAAAAAGTCTATTTTATCTGGTATTAGTATAGCCATTCCAACTCTCTTATGGCTACATGTTTCAATAGCATATCTTCTTCATCCTTTGCTTTCAACCTATTTGTGTCTTTTATTTTAAAGTTTGTCTCTTTAGTTGTATCTTAGATTTGTATTCAACTTGAAATTTTCTGCTTTTAATTGGAGTGTTCAGTCCATTTACATTTAATGTAATTGTTGATATGGTTGAATTTATATTTGGTGTTTTCTTGGTGTTTTCCATTTGGTGTTTTCCATCTTGGTGTTTTCCATTTATTTCATTTTTTTGTTCCTGTTTCTCCTGTACTACCTTCTTATTCAGAGAAGATAGTGTCTAAAATATTACTTTAATTTCTTTGTTTTAGTTTTGTTTTTTATTTTCATAGTAGTTTCTTATTGTAATACATCAGAACTCATTACAATCTACTTTAGAATAATACTAACTTAATTCCAGGTAACTACAGAAACTTTGCTCTGACAAAACTCAACTTCCCCCTCCTTTGTGCCTTTATTATTCTAAATATTATGTTTTAATGTATCATAAGCCCAATAACACAGTTTTATAATTTGTTTTATGTAACTGTTATTTAGTTAAGAAAAGAGTAATAGATACTTTCAACTGTCTTTTATATTTACCTATGCAATTGCTATTACTGGTATTCTCTATTCCTTTGTGTCATTTTTAGTCACCATCTGGTGTCATTTCCTTTCAATCTGAAAGTGTCCATTTCTCATTTCTTGAAGGGCAGATTTTCTCACATCAAATTCTGTCCTTTGTTTTTCTGGTTAAGGTTTAAATTGTGCTTTCAGTTTTGAAGGATAGATTGCTACATATAGAATTCTTGGCTGACATTTTTTTTTTAATTTAGCATTTTGAGTATGTCATCCTACAGTCTTCTACCCTCCATTATTTCTGGTAAAAATTCAGCTGATAATTTTCTTGTGTTCCTCTATATGTGAAAAGTCATTTTAGTTCCAAGATTTCCATTTGAAAACTTTTTTATAAACTCTGTCTCTTCAATCATACTTTCCTTTAATTTTATATTATTCCTGTTAGTTCTTTGAACATCTTTACAATAGTAGTTTTTAATTCCTTGCCCATGAAGTCTAACATTTGGGTCCCTTAGGAGATAGTTTAATATGTTTATAAAAAAAAAAATTGGAGGGGGAGGTGAACCATAAGAGACTATGGACTCTGAAAAACAACCTGAGGGTTTTGAAGGGTCAGGGGTGAGAGGTTGGGGGAACAGGTGGTGGGTAATAGGGAGGGCATGTTTTGCATGGAGCACTGGGTGTTGTGCAAAAACAATGAATACTGTTACGCTGAAAAAATAAATTAATTTTAAAAAAAGGAGATAGTTTCTATTGACTGCTTTTTTACTTGTTTATGGATCACACTATCTTATTTCTTTTCATGCTGTGATTTTTGTTCTTGTTGAAAACTATACATTCTAACTAATATGTTGGAACAACTCTGGATTCTGAATCCTCCATCCCAGAAGTTGTTTCGTTGTTTCTTTTATGTTTGTTTAGCAATTTGCATGGAATAACTCTGTAAAGTCTGTCTCTCTTGCATTCTGTAGCTGCTGATGTATCTTAAGTTTTTCTATTTTTTAAAATCATTTCTTAAGGCCAGCTTTCTAAAGGTTGTCCCTGAGTCAGCATAGTTTAATGGTGAGACAATGTTTGATTAGAGGTTGTGCTTACCTTGCACCAGTAAGGCTTCCATCTTTTGCAAATAGATCTATGTCTGAGTTGGAGAACATATTCCAAATTCAAGCAGTTTCTAATTCTCACCGGCTTCTCCTTTCTGGCATGCCTTCTCATGTCTCCTTTATAAATGTGCTGTTTCACAATCATCTGCAAGTACATGAATAGTTAGTGCCCTCTCCAGTCTCTCCAGAGCATACACAGCCTTCCAGACTACAAGGGTTATGCATTTAAATTACAGAACTGCAATAGTGAGGCTGTCCATCTGAGACTGCAGTAACTGAGTTACTTATATTTAATTAGTGGGTCTGGTCACATGCAGAGATGTGTTCCTGCATGTGCTGGACATTTTACATTGAGGAAACCATGTAGAATATGGTGAAGGGAGTAACATTAACTCCAGATAAACTATTTTTAAGTCAGGAGACACAGTGGTAAAAGCAATATCAGATGTGTAAGCCCACTGAGACTGACTTATTCCCTAAATCTCCCTGTTAAATTTCTTGAAAGTCTGCTGCACTACCAGTATCAAAATCTTAAGGTACCCAAGGTATAGGCCTTACCTGGAGCATGTGCTTAATTCCAAATCAAGTTAGCTCCCTCCGGCAGTGGAGTTGCTGGTTTTTAGGACTTTCTTTGTTCTTTTAGAGCTACCAAGTTAATAGAAACTGAGGGAGGGTGTTGTGCTCTAAATTATTTCACCCAGCCACTTTGTTATTGAACATGAAGACTTTTTTCTTTTTGATACAATGGCCATCTTTATAAAGCTGTCCTTTGTTAGCATTTGTATCAGTTTCCTAAATCTGTTCATAAAAAATTACTGTAAGCTCGGTGGTATAAAACAACAGAAATGTATTCTCTCACAGTTCAGGGAACCAGAAGCCAGAAATCAGAGCATCGCCAGTGTCAATTCCTTCTGGAGACTCTAAGGGAGAATCTATTCTATGTCTCTTTCTTAGCTTTTAGTAGCTGCTGCCAGCAATCCTTGGCATAGCAGCAACCCTCCGATCTTTGCCTCTTTTGACACATGGCCCTCTTCCCAGTGTGTCTGTATACCTCAATTTCCCTCTCCATTCATTCTTTTTTTTTTTTTAAGATTTTATTTATTTATTTATTTATTTATTTATTTATTTATTTGACAGAGAGAGAGAGAGAAAGAGAGAGTGTCAGGTAGGCAAAGAGGCAGGCAGAGGGAGAGGGGGAAGCAGGCTCCCTGCTGAGCAGAGAGCCTGACACGGGGCTCTATCCCAGGACCCTGAGATCATGACCTGAGCCAAAGGCAGAGGCTTAAACCACTGAGCCACCCAAGCGCCCCTCGCCATTCATTCTTTTATAAAGACACCAGTCACTGGATTTAGGGCATGCCCTAATCCCATATGACCTCACCTTAACTACATCTTCAAAGACTCTATTTCCAAATAAGGTCACATTCTGAAGTTACAGGTAGATGTGAACTTCGGGGGACACTATTCAGTCCAGTAGACCATTCGTTATAAAATATCACCCAAAAATCAGCACGATCTCTGTTTTGTGGATTAGGTGATCTTAGGTGAAGATTGTTTGAAAATGAGTAGAATGCTAAAATGGCATTTAACTTTTTGTTATGATAGTTCTTCAAGTTAAACTAGCTTACACTCTCTTTTTGGTTATTTTATTCACATTGTTAAAAAAAAAAAAAAAGGAAGAAGAAAGTCTGCGGACAGAAAAGGGTTGGCAGAGTCTTACCCTTACCCAACTCTGACTTGCATGTCTGCTTTTAATCTAGAGCCAAATAACTATCGAACCATGCATGGCCGGGCGGTAAATGGCAGCCAGTTGGGAAAGGATTACATCCAGCTGAAGAGCCTGTTGCAACCCATCCGGATTTACTCCAGAGCCAGTTTGTATGGCCCTAATATTGGGCGGCCCAGGAAGAACGTCATTGCCCTCCTAGATGGGTAGGTCATATTTTTAGCAGTTCTTGTAAGACTATTAATAAATATAATGAATTAATGTATTTGTACTTTTCCGAGTTATTTGTGGTCTTAAGAATATGGAGAGACTTTTTTCATAGCAACTTCACCAGCTCTAAATCAGTGATTCTCCATCAAACAGCAGAAGAATTTGCATCTCTCCAGGCTTTCCATAGTCAGCAGAAGGTAATGGGACTGGGGAAGGATATCACAATCTCCTGGGCAGGTAGGGAGAGGATTATATTGTCTTAAAAAGCAAATGTAATATTATAGCATTTCATCACATTTTTATTTTTAGAAAGTCAAAATATTATTACTTTTTTCTTATGACCACTTATAGAAGGTAAAGCTTGACAAAACCCTGGCCAATATAGCTGGACTAAAAAGTTTAGAAAAACTAATGCTACTTGTAGATGAAAGCATTACTTAACTAATAGATTCATTAGAAGATATCCTATAGAATTGTTACCATGTTTAATTGATTTTGACTGAATCTAATAATCATCTTTAAGCACTGGTTATGGATGAGTCACTATGTTGAATGTTCTGTGCCCAGTTCTATTGCTGGGCCAGCCCAGATCGAATCCAAGCAAATTAGATTCAGTTATATAGTGTGGGAGGTAACATCTGAGGGAATGGTAGGAGGTAGGCTGAAATTGTATGTTGAATCCAGGACCTAAAGTGGATATGTGACTGGAGTAGAAAGGGTGGGAACTATGATGTTGGGAGAGTCAGAAGTTCCCCTGGAGCACAGAGTATGCACCAAGGTGCACCTGTTATGTTCGATCCTGTCATACTCTGAGATAGCTATAGTTATTCCTGAAAAATTGAAAGAGAGTACCAGTGAAGTACACATTCCAAATGAGGTTAGATAAATGTTATACAAGTACAAACAAATTATCAGAGGAGAGAAACCTTGGCCAACCTCTTAGATGGCCCTTGTGACTTGATGGCTCTTTAACTCTATCCTCCCTTTTGTGGTGGCTTAGTCTTAATCTAAGGTAATGAACATAGCAGACATCACTGAAGGTTTGGGAAGGCACATGGATTAACACTGTAACAACATTAACAATCCAAAATTTAATTTTAGGCATTTTCCTCTTGACAAAGTATCCCTAAGCCCTTAGTTCAGCTCCTGTCCTTTCCCCCCACCTTTTTCATTTCTTTCCTTCTCTCTCAGGAGCAACTTCCCCTTTTTTTACACAGCAATTTCATGACCTTGGTCCCTATCCACAAATGCAGCTCTTAGTTTCCTTTTGCACACTTTCACTGAACTTTGTGTGTGATGGAGAAGGAGAAGCTGATTTCATTTTATGTGTTACAATTAAGGGATAAGAACCACATGTATAGAACTTTATTAATACATAGTTCATAATACATAATAAAGCAAGGCTAGTAACTATCTTTTTAACCCATGTAGTTATTCTTTTGGATTGTCCTTTTTCTTTAATGATTTGATCAGTGTATTGTCATGGACTGACAATGCCCTCTCAGTAACATGACCTACAGGGTTAATCATTTATTCATCCTACAAATGTTTCTTGAGTTAACTGCAATGTTCTGGGTATTACATTAGGAACTAGGATTGTAATAATAAACAAAAACAGATACTTTCTCTGCCCTCATGGAGCATGCAAAATGATGGGGGAGATATAGACATTAATTAACTGATCTTAAAACTAGAACAATACCAAGGAAAGTTACATGGTTCTATGAATGACTATAAGGGGTGGCATTTGATTAAGTTAGGAGGTCATGGAGTATGTGTGGGTTCCACTTCCCCATACATCCAAAAACTAATAGGACTCAAGATACTAGAGACATTGGGGAGGGGAGGCGAACCATAAGAGACTATGGACTCTGAAAAACAACCTGAGGGTTTTGAAGGGTCAGGGGTGGGAGGTTGGGGGAACAGGTGGTGGGTAATGGGGAGGGCACGTTTCGCATGGAGCACTGGGTGTTGTGCAAAAAGAATGAATACTGTTACGCTGAAAAAATAAATAAAATGGGGAAAAAAAAAGATACTAGAGAAAATCACTTAGGGAAAGGGAAGGTACTGATGAGCACTTTTTAAAATTTTATGTGTTAGAAAAAAATGGAGATTTATCTTTCTTAATGTGATTGTACTAAATATATAGTGAATTCTAACTTGAAATACATAACATTCCCAGCAACTCAACCAACAATAACAAAAATGTCAGCACTCTAAATTACCAGCTCTGTAGTATTTTCCAGTACTCCTGGTTATACAGATATAATTTTACATAGTTACGATCATTCTATATGCATCATTTTGAGTTCTGCGTTTTTAACTCATTGCTTTATATTGCCCTTTTTTATTTCTACATAGTTCTCATATTTGTCATTCTTAATAGCAGTAAGATATCCCATTGCATTAATGTACTGAAGTCTGCTTAAACGTTCCCTCACTGTTGGGCATTTGGGCTGTTTCCAGTTTTTGTCTGTAATATATAGCACAGCTATAAACATCTTTATACAAATAGGTTTTTTATTTCTTTTGAATTATATCCTTGGGCTATATTCCAAAAAGTTGTGTTTCTGGGTCAAAGAACATGGTAATTTTTATGGCTTTTATATTTGTTGCCAAATTTCTTTTCAGAACAACTTCACCAGGTTGTAGGGCAGCAATGTATTAGTACATCTTTTCCCCCAATACCCCACAGCAGTGATTATAGCCATTTTTAAAAATTTACTCTATTTTAATTAATGCAAGACTGTGCCTTATGACTATTTAAATTTGAATTCTGTTAACTATGAAAGGAATTGAACATCCTCCAAAACATTATGTTGTCTCCTTTCCCCCATCCCAGGTTTGGTTAATAACACTATAACCATTTTGCCTGAGGTGCAGACCAGGAGGCCATTTTACATTCATTCCTCTCCTTTTTCACATAGTCCATTAGTTAATTATTAACTTCTGTTATTTCTGACTTCTTAGTATCACTCACATCCCATCTTCTTTTCAATTTTATTTTAAACCTTATCCTTCTTCTTCCTGAATGGTTTCTCTGTATCTAGTCTCAGACTCTAATAATTTCTTCATATAGATTTTCTGAGTAGTTTAAAAAAAAAAATACAACATGTGGTCAGATCTCTCTTATTTGAAATCCAGATGCTTTCACAAGCACTCCTGGCCTATAGGGTCCAGTGACTGCCTCACTTTGCAGCTAGTAATCAGCTATACCTCTATGCACAGCCTGCCTTTAGCTACATCAAAGTATATGTAAATTTTGGGAGAGGTTACACACTTTTTACCTTTGCCCCTTTTTATTTTGTGTCATTTTCTTTGGAATATCACTCTCCTCTCATTTTTCCTCCTTCCAATAACTGTTCTCTGACATTCTCAGGCAGGACTTTTTATCACCTCCTCTGTCCTTATAATAGCATTTTGTTTTTTGTTTTTTGTTTTTTTTTCACTAGCACTTATCAAATTATTGATAAATTATTTATTTACATATCTGCCTTCCCTGGTAGACTGTGGACTAGGACCAAGACCTAGTCTGTTTTATTCATCTAGCCTCAGAACCTATGAATATAGTAGGTGTCTGATAAATGCTCGTTGAATGAATACTGTCTTATTCAACAGATGGTTCTAAATTCCTCGATTTGAATGTGATCAGTATGCCCAAATGTGATTGTGAAGCCTTGTAAATCATTATATAGTGATTTAAGTAAATTGTGGTAATTTATATTTAGCTTCAGTTTTAGAGAACTAAGCTTTTTTACTTAGGTGGTTACAGGACTAAACAGAACTATCTTCCCAATTAGGTTATAACTACAGTTTGACAGAGATAGAATCTTCATGTTTATTTCTTCAGGACTAGCATATGGGAAGTACCTAATAAAATGCTTGTTTTATTATTTTCATTTCCTCATTTGTGAACTGGCCATTTTAGTCAGTGATTTTTTTTTTAAGATTTTATTTATTTATTTGTCAGGAGAGAGAGAGAGAGTGTGTGTGCAAGCAGGAAAGCAACAGGCAGAAGGAGAAGCCGGCTCCCCGATGAGCAAGGAACCCAATGTAGGACTCCATCCCAGGACCCTGGGATCATGACCTGAGCTGAAGGCAGACGCTTAATGACCTGAGCCATGCCTGTCTCAGTAGTCAGTCAGTTTTTTGTTTTTTTTTTTAATCTAAAAGGGTAAGAATTGGTTTTTAGGGTTATATCAGGTTTCTGTTTTTCTTTTGTAATCTTGTACACATCATCTATATAATGACAATTTTATCTTAAGCTGTTGCTTTTCTTATTACTTTGAAACACGTTTTTATTGTTTCAGAAGTTCATTTTTATTAAAATTGTTCTTGTCTGCGTTCTTATTGATAGTCTTTTCTGTTTTTTCCCTTACAAATTTCATTTCCATCTAGGCTTCTTAAAGTTTAAATTTTCAATGTTAGGCTCTTTTAAGTTATTTGGAGTTTGTTGCTGTATCTGCTGTAGAGTAAGGAGCTAATCTATTTTTGCTGATGTGGCATGTCAAGAAAAACAGAAATTCATGGAAAGTGTGTTTATTAGGCCTTTTTTGAGGCCTTTACAGCCTAGTGAGATGACCACTAAATTTCCTCTCAATAAATATTTATTGAACACCTACTTTGTATTTGAGTAGAGAGAAGAAAATTCTAGGTAGAGATTCTAGGTCATGTTTGTCAATGTCCTGAATCAGAACTAAGGGCAAAGCATTTGAGGAATAGAAGAATGGGGAGTATAGTGAGCAAAAAGAGAGTGGTAGAAGGTGAGAACACACAGATGGGCTAGGACAGGATCATTACTGGACTATGTATACCATGGTAAAGAAGTTGTATATTTTATTCTGTAAGCAATGGAAAGCCATTACAGAGTTTTTGTAAGAGCAGTGACATACACTAAAGTCTGCTCTATTCTCTGTGCCAGATAGGTTTCAAGGTACAAAAGTAAGGGATCAAAAGAGGTCAGTAAGAATTCCATTTCATTACAAGATGATGGTACACTGGGTTAAGGTAATGGCAGAAAAGATAGAAATTAGGGTATATATGATTTATTGATGGATATCTCAGTAAAGTGGGGGTGAGAGAATTAATAAAGGATGACTTCCTCCTTTTGGACAGTTAATATCTCTCTTTCAAGGGCCATCACACCCAGAAAAGGGAGTTTTTCAAAAGGAAGTGACACCAAGATGAACATACTTTCATATTCAGGGAATACTATCCCTGGAACAACAAAAGATGGCTTTAAAAAATATTGGGTGTGCTTCATTTTCAGGAGAGTGACCTGAGCACAAGCTCCATTTCCTCTTGGAACTACCATCCTAACTCCTATTATAAATTGATAAAGAATAAATCCATAATAACAAACATACAACAGAGGGATCATAAGCAGATGAGAAATTTTTGACAGATTTCTCTAAGACAGTAAGCAGATGGAAGGCTGTTGACTGATTACGCAGAGTGAGGAAGTAGCAACCCAGAGAACATGGGCTCTGGGAAAAGATAGCTAGTCCACCTAGCAGATAGCCTCAGAGTCAGGAAGGGTTGGGGTGAGAAAGGGGGACCAAGCCAAGGGGTTTATATAAAAGTCTGTCTGCAGTGGAACTACACTTATAGCTCAGCTTTCCCCTCCATTATTTTAAGTCCTCTACACTGCCCATACAGAGTAAAGACAGCTCAATCTCTCCAACCTAAGATTTAGAAGCCTTCACCAAAGAAATTGAAGGGATCGCCTAGGGATAAGCTAGTTTCGCTAAAATGGAGTTGATCTTGCATAGTAAATCACTGAGATAAAGCATATACCCTAGCCCAAAGGCTGTCTGTGCCCTGCCTTATTCCCTCTCTAAAGTGAAGTGTGTTGGTGAACAAGCTCTGCCCACAAAATAGAGATCCCAGTGAAAGGATAGACTTATCTAAAAAGCCTAAATATTCAACAGCTGAGAAAAATCTGTACCTGCTACCTAGAAGAATGTACTTAGTCCTCACTTGTTAAATATGGATAGCCAAAGATCACAAGACATAAGAAGGAAACCAGTAGCATGAAAAAGAAAACCTAAGATAAATAAATTAAAAAACTGACCCAGAAGAATTATAATTCAAGATCAGAATTTTAAAAATTTGAAATTAGTATTCTGATAAAGATATGGAAAGATATTGTGTTTACCAAATAAAAACACATTTCTATGGAAAAAAGGTACAAAGAGAATAAAAAGATATTTTTTAAAACTAAACTTACAATTACTGAAATTAAGTCCAGTGAAATTTAGACAGTGATTTCTTAGGTACATCACCAAAAACACAAGTAAAAAAGAAAGCATTGATTAATTGGACCTCATCAAAATTAAGAAGTTTTGTGTATCGAATGATACTATCAAGAATATGAACACACAGAATGGGAGAAAATATTTGCAAGTCATATATCTGATAAGTGACTGTAGCCAAGATATACAGTAAGAACTCTTACAAATTAACAATAAAAAGACACATACCCCTTTTAAAAATGAGCAAAAGGGACTTGAACAGACATTTCTCCAGTGAAGGTATGTGTATGTCCAGTAAACACTTAGGGAAATGCAAATCAAAATCACAATGAGATATCACTTCATATCCATTGGGATGGTCAAAATAAAAAAATATATAAGCAAGAATAAATATTGGAGAAAAGAAAAAGAATACATACTGGAGAAGACTTGGAGAAATTGGAAATTTCATTCACTGCTGGTGGGACTATAATATGGTGCAGCTGCTTCAGAAAACAGTCTGGTAGTTACTCAGAAAGTTGAACACAGAGTTACCATTATGATTAGCAATTCGACTTCTAGCTATATACCCAAGAGAAATGAAAACGTATGTTCATAAAAATGTGTATAAATATTCATTGTGGCATTATTCATAATAGCCAAAAAGTAGAAACAACCCAAATATCCGTAACTGAAAAGAATGGATAAATAGAAAGTGGCATATCCATACATTGGAATATTATTTGACAATAAAAAGAAATAAAATACCAATACAGGTTACAACATTGATGAAGCTTGAAAACGTTATGCTAGCAGAAAGAAGCCAGTCACAAAGGGACCCACATTGTATGATTTCCTTTATATGAAATGAACAGAATAGGCAATCGATAGAAACGAAAAGTATATTAGTGGTGGGTCAGGGCTAGTGAAGGTTGTGGGGAAATGGAAAGTGACTCTTCATAGATACAGGGTTTCTTTCTGAAATTAAATATTCTAGAATTAGATTGTATTAGTGCTTCCACAACTCTGTAAATAACTATTGAGATGTACACTTCAAATGTACATTTAAATAAATTTGTATCAAATCATACCCCCAAAAAGCTCTTAAGAGTCCAATAAAATAATTGGAAGAGAAAATCTCTCATACACAGAGCTTTAGACAGACATAGAAAATTTGAGATAAAATGTTACTAATATAGAGGATCATTTCAAGATAATCAACAGCTGTCTCACAGAAGATCCAGATCCAGAAATACAGAAGAAAATTTATGGTTACTGAAAGGAAGGAAAACTTTATCAACCTTTACAATGTAAAACTAAAGAGACAAGTGACAGAAAATAGATGGTAGAAATGGAGAGAAGAAATCATATAATGTATGTGGAGTCAGACAATATTGTCTAAACCATTGAAATAATGGATAGGGAAGTGGAGAAATGCAGTCTCAGTTAACCAAGAACAATGAGTTAACTCTTGGTTAGAAAGACTTATGGTACCATTTCCTTAAACGTGCTCTGGATAATATAAGTTTTGTAGAATATTAACATTATGTTGGGGGAGGAGAGATAAAACGTTCCATGGTCCAGTAATTCGGAGAAATATTAGGATACACAAATGTTCTGAAACACTTCCTGGCACCTTTAATACATTAGTTTACATTCTGAATCTCCAAGAAGGAGAGTTAGCATGCAGAATTTCTTATATTTATTTGACCAGAGTCTTATTTTCAGAACCATCTTGAGAGACTAGTGTTCCATGAGCATGTCTGGACAACTTGGAATGTGAACCCTGCTTTGGGGAAGGGATGGTGATAGAGCAGACAATAACAAAAGAATTATCATTTGGAGAGTTTGGAACCTGGATTGCATTAACAGTCTTGTTATCAGTGCACTTGCTTCCATTCTTGCCTTCTCTAATCTATTCACTACTCAAGTATCAGAAAATCTTCTGCAAACATATAATTCACACAACATAAGTCTCTTGCTGAAGACTCTTAATGACTTTTCATTATTTTAGAATAAAATTCAATCTCCCTACCATGTCTACAAGGCCCTGCTGTGAATAATCTGACTGCTGCCTAGTTCTTCATTCTTATCTTCTTCAGTTTTTTTCTTTTTCTCACTTCACTCATGCCTCATTGGCTTGGTATGTGCTAGGCTTCTCTTTACTTGGGGGCCTTCACATATGTTCTTCCTTCTAGAGTGTTCTCCCTGCTTGCCACATGGCTAGGTCCTCCTTATCTATCAGAGACCTTCCTTGATCTAAGTAATTCTTTATCAACACACTCTGTTGGTTCTCTTTTTAGCATTTATCACAATATAAAACTACATATTTATTGTATGTTTATTTGTTGGTTAAAGACTACAAACTCCATGAGGGTGGGAAGTATGTCTGTTGTATTTACCAGTGTATAAGCGGTGCCAGCAATAAGTCTAATGCATAGCAGGTGCTCAAATGTGTTGAATGAAGGAAAAATGGAATTTATTCTAACATTCTACAGAGGTGCTAGTGGAATATTCTAACCCGAACCTGTGTTAGAACAGAAAGCTAGACAGGGTCTTTAGCTCCCATGGCAGTCCAAAGACCTGTGGAAAGTATTCTAATCTGGGCAATGAGGATAAAAGCAGAAGACAATTAGGCAGCAAAAAATGGCCTCCTCCATCACAACAGACCACATGATTTATGTTATATGCTCAATGGTCTACCAACCAGAAACAGAAAAATTTCCTTTTTATATCCAGAATGTCTTTTTTTTACAAGCAATTTTATTTTATTTTATTATTATCAATATCATTATTTAGAGCAAGAGAATGTGTGTGTGAGATCGGGGGGGGGGGGGTTGGGGAGGAGGGGCAAAAAGGGAGAGAGAATCTGAGCAGGCTTCACGCCCAGTGTGTGAAGCATGACATAGGGCTCATTCTCAAAGCCCTGAGATCATGACCTGAACTAAAATGAAGAGTCAGACACTTAACCGACTGAGCCACCCAGGTGCCCCAAGCAAATTTATTTATTTATTTACCTTTTCAGGTTTTTAAATTTTAAATTCAATTAATTAACATATAATGTATTATTTGTTTCAGGAGTACAGGTCTGTGATTCATCGTTCTTATGTCCAGAATTTCTGTCTTTAGTTGTGTCTAATTCTTCTTCTAAGTGGAAGACTGATTTTTAGACTCCACTTGTATTTAAAGCATAGATAGAATGAAGGCTGTATGGGTGGATAAGGATGAAAGCTTCTCTATGTTCCTATTATTGGGCTCCCATTATGATTTTTATGGGCCATAAGTATTTTTTATTTCACGATATAATGTCTCCATAAAGACATTATAACAACAACCTGTTTTCTACTATAGTGAGTAGGATTGGGGGAAAAAATAGCGGGATGGTGAAGAGCATGCACTTTGCAACTAGATGAGATCAAGGACAGTGACTCACTAGGTCATCTTGAGGAATTGTTTAATGTCTGTAAAATTTGTCTTTTTTCATCTACCAAGTGGGACTTATTAAATTACCTATTTCTTAGGTTTATTATAGAGTTAAATGAAATAAAGTGCTCAGCACAGTTCCTGGCACGGGTGACACATAAAAGAATATCAACCACTATTGTTAAGAAGAACAAGTATATTTTAAAGTTGAAAAGGCAGGTTTTTTCCCTTTTTTGTTTGTTTGTTTTTGCACATAACTTTATATAGCTTTGCAAGAAGTTTAGAGAATTGAGTGCATATAGGAACTAGAGATTAGCTACAATAGCATGCCAGGATAATGAGCAGAATAACAGCTCTACCTCCTGTGTAGAAACCACCACATTCTCATTTGGAGTGAGAAAAATGCACAGCTGGGGACAATTTGGTGTACAGAGTAATTATTACAATGTTATTCCTAATAATTGTTCTGTTTTATTTCAACTGTGAAAGAGTTATATGACTTGACCAAACTACAGGAGGAGAGAACAATTTATTTCTCTTAGTTCATAAGAAAAGAGTTTTCATCTCTGCCTCTAGAGAGGAAAGGCCCCCAGCAGCTGTTTAGTACTCATTAACAAGGAAGCATTGGCTACTGCAAGGGTCTGCTCCCTAGCTAAGCACAGTGTTAGTGACTACAACTTTTAAACTTGCTTTCTTCCCGCCCTCAACCCCAACCCAGCAAAGGACTTCTTTCCTGATTAGAGAAACAACCTAATTATTTCCCCAAATCCAAGGTCATCAATTATTCCCATTATGATGAAGATGTTTCTCTCTTCCTCCAATGTCAGAGAAGTCAGATGGGGTTAGAAAGAATATTGGAGGAGGCTGGAGTCCTGGGATATAGACTTAGATTTGACACAGATATTCTTCCTAGCTTTCTTTTTTTTCCATTTATTTTCTAATTTTTTTTTCTTCTACTTTCCCTTAGAACCCTACTCTCTCCTCCAAGAATGGCCTACGTTAACAGGCACTACTAAATCAAAATCTGTTGAAGGTGTGGCCCATGGTCCTCCTCCTGCATTAGAAGAACCTGGGGAGTTTCTTTAAAATGCAGCATGGGGGCGCCTGGGTGGCTCAGTGGGTTAAGCCGCTGCCTTCAGCTCAGGTCATGATCTCAGGATCCTGGGATTGAGTCCCACATCGGGCTCTCTGCTCAGTGGAGAGCCTGCTTCCCTTCCTCTCTCTCTGCCTGCCTCTCTTGTGATTTCTCTCTGTCAAATAAATAAATAAAATCTTTAAAATGCAGCATGATTCTTAAGCTCCAGCCTAGACGTACCAAACCAGAATATGGTGAGATGAGACCTAGATTTTGGATTTTGAACAGCAACTCCAAGTAGTTCTTTGCACACCAAAGCATAAGAACCATTGCCCTGTAATATAGGCAGAGGGGGGTTTATTTTTATTTTACAGATCAAGGAATGGAGATGCACAGATACTAAATTTTTACCAAACTCACATTTTTTCAGTGCCAATAGTATGCCAGGCAGTAGCCTTACTTCTTCATGCATGTTATCTTGTTAATCTTCACAAGGCCTTGAGAAGTAGGTGCTGTTCCCTCCATTTGAAATGGTTTAGAGAGATTAAACAAGGTACCCAAGGCCACATAACTAATAAGCTGTGGTGCCAAGTCCTAAATCAGGTATCTTTCTGACTCCTAGGCCTGTGGTCTTTTTGCTGTGTGGTGCTATTTTCTTGAATCTTTGTTTTTTAACAAAGCCACATGGTCTGGCATACATAAAAAATATATATAATCCTTTTCTACCTTAGTTTCACAGTGTTCACGCTCCTAGACTCAGATTCATACCAAGGCTTGAGATTTTGGAAAGTTTAGTTTTACATGTGTAATTTATCATGACATCTTGATGCATTTTCCCTCCTTCCTATTAGGCTCCACAGCCAGGGAAAATCATATCAGGTCAAGTTATACCCTTCTTTGCTTGAATCCAAGTCTTTATGCCTTCCTTAGCAGCATTTTAGACTGTCAAGACATGTCTATAATGATATTCCCCTAGCCAGCGCCTTCCAGCTCCAGCCATAGCCTTCCAGATCTGTTTCAACATCGTCTCTCATTATTCCCCACCCCCTACCATTTGCTTTCATTTTAATCAAACAAACTTGTTTTGTCCTTTATGTATTATTATCTCCCATCTGCCTCCATTTTGTTCCAAACATTTTGTTATAGCCTCCCTCCTTTTAACTCCCCATTAGTAGTAAATAGGCTTCATCCTGGGGGCCAGTTCCAGGTAATAGTGTCTGGTACCCTGATTTGTAGGTCAATTCTAAGGTTAATGAAACAATATTGAGATCTATTACCAATATCTACCATGGGCTTCGAAAAAGGGGACAGCACTACACACATCACAAATTTGCTATCTCTGCATAGTTAAAGCAAGGGCTTTAGACTCAGAACTGGGTTTGAATTTCAGCTCTGAAATTTATAACCTGGGTGATCTTGAGCACAGTTTCTTTATCTATAAAATGAAAGTGACAATACAACCTTACAGTGTTCTACATTATATAAACCACTTATCAAATCCCTGTCAATCAGTGTATGGTAGCTAACTTATTTTTTTCTTTCTTCATTCAAGATTGCCTTTAAATTAAATCTCATGGATATAAATTTTATTGGCAAGAAAGATTGGTTGAACCAACTTGCATTCCCACCAACAGTGTAAGATGGTTCCCCTTTCTCCACATCCTCTCCAACACAGATTGTTTCCTGTTTTGCTAATTTTGGCCACTCTAACTGGTGTAAGGTAATATCTCAATGTGGTTTTAACTTGAATCTCCCTGATGGCTAGTGATGATGAACATTTTTTCATGTGTCTGATAGCCATTTGTATGTCTTCTTTGGAGAAGTGTCTGTTCATGTCTTCTATCCATTTTTTGACATGATTATCTGTTTTGTGTGTGTTGAGTTTGAGAAGTTCTTTATAGATTCTGGATATCAATCTTTTGTCTGTACTGTCATTTGCAAATATCTTCTCCCATTCCATGGGTTGCTTCTTTGTTTTGTTGACTGTTTCCTTTGCTGTGCAGAAGCTTTTGATCTTGATGAAGTCCCAAAAGTTCATTTTCATTTTTGTTTCCTTTGCCTTTGGAGACATATCTTGAAAGAAGTTGCTGTGGCTAATATCGAAGAAGTTATCACCTATGTTCTCCTCTAGGATTCTGATGGATTCCTATCTCATGTTGAGGTCTTTTATCCATTTCAAGTTTATCTTTGTGTACGGTATAAGAGAATGGTCGAGTTTCATTCTTCTACATATAGCTGTCCAATTTTCCCAGCATCATTTATTGAAGAGACTGTCTTTTTTCCACTGTATATTCTTTCCTGCTTTGTCGAAGATTATTTGACCATAGAGTTGAGGGACTGGGTGTTGTGCAAAAACAATGAATACTGTTACGCTGAAAAAATAAATTAATTAATTAAAAAAAAGGAGAATGAAAATTAAAAAAAAAAAAAGAAATAAAAAATAGAGCTTCCCTATGACCCTGCAATTGCACTACTGGGTATTTACCACAAAGATACAGATATAGTGTAAAGAAGGGCCATCTGTACCCCAATGTTCATAGCAGCAATGGCCACGGTCGCCAAACTGTGGAAAGAACCAAGATGCCCTTCAACAGACAAATGGATAAGAAAGATGTGGTCCATATACACTATGGAGTATTATGCCTCCATCAGAAAGGATGAATACCCACCTTTTGTATCAACATGGATGGGACTGGAAGAGATTATGCTGAATGAAATAAGTCAAGCAGAGAGAGTCAATTATCATATGGTTTCACTTATTTGTGGAGCATAACAAATAACATGGAGGACACAGGGAGAGGAGAAGGGAGTTGAGGTAAATTGGAAGGGGAGATGAACCATGAGAGGCTATGGACTCTGAAAAACAATCTGAGGGTTTTGAAGGGGCGGGGAGTGGGAGGTTGGGTGAGCCTGGTGGTGGGTATTATGGAGGGCACGTATAGCATGGTATTATGGAGGGCACATATTGCATGGAGCACTGGGTGTGGTACATAAGCAATGAATTCTGTTACGCTGAAAAGAAATAAATTAAAAAAATTTAATAATAAAAGAGAAAGATTGGTTGAAGAATTCTCATTCTTCTCAAATTCCAGCTCTATAAATCCATCAAATTGACATGATAATAAGGTAGAAGGAAAGCCTAAATAGAGAGCTGCACTAGCAATTAAAGTCAATGAACATCTAGCCATGCTATTTATCAACTTATTGCCAGTGTAATATTATATATAAATAGGGGTAGGGAGAAAAAGGGGAGGAAGGTTGTGAAAGGGAGAGGAAGGGAATGAGGGAAAAAGAAAGAGAGAGAGAGAGAGAGAGAGATTAATATATCATTTGTTCTACGCAGTACCTAATATGTATAGCTCAATATAGAACTAGCCACGGAAGAGCAAGTGGCTTTGGACCAAATGGATGATGCCTGGTTTGCCATAACTCAAGATGAATAATTTCCTCACAGGTTTTTCCTAGGCTTTGTGTAGAATGGCTGTCACATCTTATTCATGCTAGTTATATAACCAAAGTTCTCTTTGTGGACAAAGGGAAAAAGATCAGACTACCACTCTCTTATTGAAGGTTTTACTCATTTAGAAACCAGTTCCTTGTGAAGGATTTATCCTCCTTCCTGGGAGCAAAATTCAGACTCCAGATTTTAGGGTTGCATTCTGTGGTCCAGAAGTAGAAATCAAACCCCAAAGACCATGAATAAAGATGTGCCTTATTATAAGAGAGAGCTGTGATATGCCCTGGGAGAGAAGGTTCAACAATATTTCAGATACGTCATATGTGCAGGTGGATAACAAAGGAAAGAAATTCTCCCAGATTTGGGATCTCTTGGGGGAGGAAAAGGAACTTACAATGAAAGGGGATATTTTGTTCTTTTCTATAGCAGCAGATTGTCTCCAATGGGAAAGATCCCCCAGTCTGCCTGGCACTGGCTAATTTCCTTTGGTACAAGTCTCTGCCCTTTCACTCTCTTACCTTTCTTTGCATGACTGGATGTCAGCATCAGGGCAGACATCTTCTGTTCTCTGGGATAATCATCCGGGATTTCTGTCTTCATAATTCAGGTATGGAGACATCCAACCTTGGAAAACCAAGATCTTGTCCTAATTGTTATTCACATCCTGGGTCATCTTTTACTTGTACATTCATAGACCTAAATCTAGGGATTAGAATGGAAGTGGATGGCTGAAAATCCTTGGATAATACAAGACACTAAATGGAATTTCACTTTCCCAGAGGTATTTCACTCCTGACAGCACTAGTCTATGTGCATGTTATTCCACCTTTAATATTACTGTTGTGGAGCATTCTGCAGCTGTGTTGAAGTTACTCATTTATGTGGTTTGGGCCAGTTTCTGAGAAACAGGCAGAATGAGAGAGCAGAAGAATCCATCAATGTTAGATTTGAACAAAGAAAATTATGATATTTTTGGACTTGTTGTCTTCCACATTGCCAATATAGATATAAAAATAAAGGATAGAAATGATACAGATTACAGGGTAGTTATAGAGAGTCCTAATTTTCAGGGAAGGGTCATGGGAATGGGGAGAATTCCCCAAACTCATTGACTTAAAATGTCTCTTCCTTGGGGTGTTGTCTAATTGTTTTCCTTTATGTGTTATTTCTGTGGTTGTTTTCTCTTTCTCTGTATTAAAAAAAATCATGTCAAAGACTTCTGAAAACAGAACATTTGCTCATTTGAGATGAGTTCTTTACACTTCTCAAAAAACAAGGTAGAATTTGGAAATGCATATTTTGTTTGACATTATTTGTGAATTAGATTTTTCCTCCTCAGAATAAGTGCAGAAATGCTTCCATATGTTTGAAGTTGGTTTCCTCATTTTACTAAGAAGGAAAAAAAGAAGCATGTAGTTTATAGCAATTTTCATGTGAATACATATTTAATAATGCTGTTTCCTCAAAGCTAAAGCAGCTTTTCTCCTGCTTCAGTATGCTACCAAAGTTAAGAAGATAATAACATCATTTGTTTCAAAGTATTAAATTGTAATTGAGATATTTTTAATATAATGAAACTAAACTATATTTTACTATTTGATTTCTTACATGAAATAGAATTTTAGGTGAGGATCTGACTTTAATTTTTTTTCCCCAAATAGCCACAAATCACATAGCATCATTAAAGAAATGCTTCAGTTTTTCAAATACTAAATTCTTTTCCATGTAATAAATTCTTCTATATAACTTTTTAAGAAGTCTATTCCATAGATCTCCTTACCAATTCCTAATCTCTTTACTAGTTCCTAGGATCTCCTTTCTAATTCCTAGGAATGTTTTAATAATTGTGGGGTTTATGGTATATTTTAATATATGGTAGATCAAACAAATCTCCCTTCATTATTCCAATTTTAAAGAATATTCTTGGCTTCTTCTATGTGAATGTTAGAATGATTTTGTGAAGTTTCAAAAATATTTACTGGGATTTTTAAAATTAGAATTTCATTAAACCCATAAATTAGTTTAGGGAGAATAATTGATTTTTCTATCCAGGATCACAGTAAGTCTTTTCCTTTATTCAATTGTAAAATAGTTCTCTGTAAACTATAATATTCTATAAAAGAGTCCAGTCTATTTTATATTTAATTACAGATTTTATGGATTTTTTTTGAGGGATGTGGGATAGGTTAGGGTGGAGAAAACATTAGACTTACTCTAAATTTTCCTAACTCAGTTTTCCCATTCTTTTTATAATGCTACTTTTAATAATGGAAAGTTAGTTAAGAAGTTAATCATCAGAGCGCCTGGGTGGCTCAGTGGGTTAAAGCCTCTGCCTTTGGCTCAGGTCATGATCCCAGGGTCCTGGGTACATTGGGCTCTCCGCTCGGCAGGGAGCCTGCTTCCCCCCCCCCCCACCCTCTGCCTGCATCTCTGGCTACTTGTGATCTCTGTCTGTCAAATAAATAAATAAAATCTTTATATAAAAAAAGAAGTTAATCATCAACCTTTAGCAGAACAAACTATCCAATACATATGAGGATCTCCAGATTATAATACCACAAAGAACCAATTTCCAACTTTTAAGACACCTAATTAGATGTGTTCTTAATTGCCTATCCAGAGCCTTTTAGCCAAGCAGGGCATTGATGATTTTTTTTTCCTTCTTATTTTCTTGTAAATGCATAGCTGTTATCATCAGTGACTATTTACTTCAAGTTCTTTAAGGCATATTCAAGAGGATTGGAATACATTCAGAGATATCAGCATCAAGAGTCTGTTTCTTGGGCAATGGCATTACTACAATTAAAACTTTGGGCCCCTCTCTTTTGCTTCCTGCCCAACTAACCTCACCCATCCAGTCCTCTTGAGTGCTCCACCAGTGTTACTCAATGGATCTCTTTTCATTCTCACATTTCCAAGCATCCCCTCTCTCTGAAGTATCTCCTCTCAGTTTGTCCACACGAATACGTTTCACATTTACCCAGCCAGAGTCATCTTCCTGACACTCAAATCTAATTCCCCTCATTTGTTTAAACACAGGATAACCCCAAGAAATATACATGAGAAGAGCCAGCTGTATTTTGCAATGTTATGTTGGGTACTAGTTATACAAAGATAGATAGGATCTGGACTTATACCTAGTTATTAAGGGATAAAGCCCAGACTTGGTAGCATCACAGCCTAGCAGCTAGTGACCGGACCAGACTGAGTTCCTGCCATTCCCTTACCTGTCTCTTGACATCAGCCAAAAAGGACTCCTGAGAATACACTCACCTTGACTCTACCTTCTTTTGCCTGTTCTTCATGGCAAAAATCGTACCCTTCTTTCGATGCCAAATTCAGTGTCATCTGAGATGTGAGCTTTTCTCAATGCTTCTCTCACTTCTAACACCATACAGGGTAGAGCTAACTGCTTCCTTGACAGCTGTCCCTCAGCAGTTAGTTTGTACTCTGATAGGAACTCTGATAGCTGATTGTCTCCAGTTCCGTCTTCTGGCTTTATGGTTTTTGTCTTGTAGCAGAAACCCTGGGTCTGTCTCCTTTGATACACTTCATATTCTCTTACAAGTAGGCACCATAATGCTCAAGTCTGAGAGGAAGCCAATAAGCAAAGAAGGTGCTCAGGTTTTGTTTTTTGTTTTTTGTTTCTTTTTTCGGATAAATTGGTAGTATTTTCTCAAGGCAAAAGTTCAACTTATTTTTTGCACTTCTGAGTCTCTTTTGTACTTCTGAGTCTCAGTGAAAGCAGCTTGGAGGTAGCATAGAATCCTGGAAGGAGGGTTAGGTTTGAAGTCAGAGAACCTGGGATTAGTCCAAACTAGCTCTGTGAATTTGAGAAAGTCATAGAACCTCCAGGAAGCATAGCCTTCTCAAGTATAAATTAGGAATATTTACTACCTACCAGGTTGTTTTGAGGACTATGTGAAATTATACATATAAGAAGCTGAAAAGCATTTTATAATGATAAAGCACTATAAATGTCAGTGTTATTTTTATTATGGTTATTTTATATGTAAATGAAGACAGTGTTACATAAAATATTTCCATTTTGGAAATACTCCAGCTGGTATTTATTGCTTTGCCTGGTCTTGCCCTGCTTCCCCAGGAGTGCTACTAGGAGGGGTGACCTGACTCCATAAAAAATGGCTGTTTGGGATGTCTAGAGTCACTACTTCTCTAGCCAGTAGGGAAGTTAGTAATCTGCATAATGGAATCAATACTATCCATCTTACTAAGCAAAATAGCTTTAAGAATTATAAGAAATAACACATGAATGACTGGTACTAAGTAGGTACTCAACATGTGTTATATTCTCTCCAATCTCCATTTACATTTTAGTCTTGCCCATCAAACCAGTTCCATTCCTGATCACCCATATGTTCCATTTCCCATATTCTTGCTCCTGGACTGCTGAATGGTACTGGAGAAAACAAGGCAAGACCATATAGACAAGAATCAACCTGCTTCCTCCTCCTCATCTCCTTCTTCTCCTATCTTCCATGTACTCCTCTTCTTCCTTGTTCTCTTCTCCTATTCTTTCTTCTATCCTACCCCCATTTCCCTCCTCTTGTTCCTCTTCATCTTCTTTTATAAACTTCACTCCAATGTTAAGCAGCAGTCCTGGCATCCTCTCTCACTTCCAATCCTATAAAAACTAAGTATTCTTCCATATCATGGAAAAACAGAGCCTCTGTTTGGGCAACACATGGCAACCCCTTTGCCATGTGTCTGCCTGCAAGATTATACTGGAATAGGGTAGGAGAGGACCTTCTTGACAAAACACTGTCTCCCTTCCTAATGGAAGAGTTCTTTGGTTTTGAAATACTGATGGGAAGATTCTGTCTGTAGAAAAGTTCCCTTCCAGGGTCTCAGGGTTGGAAGGAAAATCTTAATGAACTGAAATACTCCTTTTGATTTCCTGTGTCTGGGTGGTAACTCTTTCAAATAGTAACAATAGCCATGACAGCACATGGCCTCAGAACTTGTGGATGGGGAAAATGGAGGTTAGTAGATAATTGAGTTATTCACAGACTTGAAATTTATGATACTTGACAGCATCTGTGGGCCCTTAGATCCTTTCTCCCAGCTCTTTGGTTCTGGCAGAACCTCCAGGAGCACAGTAGGCTGGGAAATTAGTAGCAAGGCTTTGCTGTGTGTTTTGAAAGGGAACAGGTCTGGTTTCTCTTTTGAGCTGAACAAATGTCAGGTGACACTACATAGCTGCTTCAGACATAGATTTCTCTATGTTACATGTAAGTGATGAATCACTAAATTCTATTCCTGAAACTAATATGACACTATATGTTAACTAACTAGAATTTAAATAAAACTCAAAACATTAAAAAAAAAAGATTTCTCTGTGTGGTGCTCAGGTTTCTACACTCAGGTATGGCAGCCCATCACTGGAGTATATTTGAAAGTGCTTTATGCTTATATAACTAAATTGGGTTTTCCTGGGTTCTTTTCAGAAGGAAAGGCCTGAGGTTTTCAAAAGCTCTATTGAGTTGCCATCCTTAGGAAATGTTATAGTTTATTTGTTTTCTAGCAGATTTCAGAGTCCTTAGAGAATAAGAAATGAGAGAGAGAAGTTTCGAGCACGGGGAAAGTGATGTGGGAACCATCAGGCGTGGGGTTGGGAAGATAGACAGAGACAGCATGCTATATTGGGATCTTGATTTCCAGATTGTAAAGGATGTGTGAAGAGCTGAAAGTATCCTTACTTCTGTATAACCTTCTGTATAATTTAACTTCCAGTAGCTCTGGATAGACCAATTGTGGCTGTGGACTCTTAGCCCAAGGATTGGCCTAATCTATGCCTCAGCTTATTTTATTTGTTCTTCCTGTTCTGTACAGATTCATGAAGGTGGCAGGAAGCACGGTGGATGCAGTTACCTGGCAACAGTAGGTATTCACCATTTTTTGCTCTTACTTATTATAGCTTTGGTGAAATGAAAGATAATTAGCTGTTCTGAACTTTATAGCTGACATCTAATAAGCTACCCTTTATCCTCCAAGAGAAAAAGTCAAAACTAATTCCAAAAGTGTTCTTGTGATGCATACTATCTCATGGTATGAGATATCATACTGTCTCATAGTAATATGATTTTGTTTTGTTGTTTAAACACCCCCCCCCAAAAAAAAACACAAAAACAATGAAAGCTCAGCTATTATATATACTTTCAAATTAATCTGTCATTGGTGAACAGGTAATGGGAATGTGACCATGCCATCATTTACCCATAAGCTTTTCCTTGGGAATAAATTTCCTTAAGAGAGGAAATAGTTTTAATTACTCAATATATCACGTTAAAATAACAACACTTCATTATAGTAATGGCAGTGGTCCTAATTAATGCCAAGAGTGTAACTAATATGAAACAATTAAAAAAAAAAAGAATATGAAGGCAATGAAGCAGCCTCAAGAGAAGATAAACCTCAGTATTCCAAGAAGCTTATAGTGGCAAAGGCTTTTTACCCTATGGTAGCTTGATTTGTAAAGATAATTATCTGACATATAAATTGATTTTCTTTAAGTTTCCTTATGATATTCATGCTGGAATGTCAACATCTCATAATGTCTCATCAATTTTTTACCAGAATCCTGCCCTTTCTTCTTTTTTTTTTATTATATTCAGTTACCCATTGTATTATACATCATTAGTTTTTGATGTAGTGTTCAATGATTCATTAGTTATGTATAATACCTAGTGCTCATCACAACACGTGCCCTCCTCAGTACCATTACCCTGTTACCCCTTCCCCACCCCTGAAACCCTCAGTTTGTTTCATGTGGTCTATAGTCTCTCATCGTTCTTTTCCCTCTCTGATTTCTCTCCCTTCAGATTTCCCTCCCTTCCATTGTGGTCCTCCATGCTATGGCTTATGTTCCACATATGAGTGAAGAAATCTATCCCATAGTATCTTCTAAGTCATCTTTCATCTAATGTGGTTCTCACAGTTGCGACATGTGTTTCTATTCTGGGCCCTTGTAACTGTCAACTATGACCACCTCACTTAGTAAATCTAACCCTGCCTTCCCAGCACAGTTACTTTTCTTCTCTATCCTCCATTTTAAGTGGGTCACAGTATCCCTTAGGATTTGTAGCAGTTGAGAAGGAAGCAAGATCAGTGAATGAAATCTTTATTAACTATCCCAAAAGAATTTTTGATTGTTGGCAATCAATAACTTCAGTCATAATGGAAACTATTTTATTATGCATTTATACTTATTTTCTCTAAGCATCATTTTAAATGTTTCCAGGAATTCTTATCCTTCCTCCTTCAGTTTGTTTTGTGAGTCACAGATGAGTAGATCTAAAGATCTTGTCATTCCCATGCTTAAAACCCCTCAGCGCCTTCCTTTTGTACTTAAAAACTATACTCTGGCCTATAAGGAAGGTACTTTGTGTTGCCTTTGCTACTGTATGATTATTTCTTGTGCTACCCTGACCTTATTCATTCTGTCCCAACGCACTAGTGGTCTTTCACTGTTTAGAAGGTTCACATGCATGTCTGCCTCAGGATCTTTGTAAATGCTGTTGTCTCTGCCTAGAATGCTATTATCCTCATTTTTTGTGTGGCTAGTTCCTTCTCATCTCTAAAGGCTCAACTTTCATGTTACCTCCTTTGAGAGGGCTTCCCGGATGATCCTATCTAACACAGACCCCCTTTAATTCTCTTTCTTTCCATGCTACCTTACATAACTTACAATTACTTTACCAAACTTATAATTATTTTTTTCTCTTAACTTGTCTTTGTAATTTGTGTGTTTTTCTCTTCCACCAGAATGGCACTTAGTTCAACAAGTACTTATTTAGGCAATTGTTTATGGAGCCTTGACTATGGGGGAACATGACAATGATGAAAACTATTTGCAAGAAATGTTGCAAACCTTTTATGCCTTACTGTATCTAATTCTCACAACAACCAAATGAGTTTGGAACTAGTTTTATCTCTTGCATAACTTAAAGGAAGTTGTAGAAACTCCAAACATTGCATAGAAAGCGGTAGATTTTGGACTTAGAGTTGAGTGTATCTCACTCCAAGGGCTTTTCTCTTAACTGTTACTACTTTAACAATAAGACAATGATTTTTTGCTGAAAATATTATATTCTACTAGAGCAATTCAAATCCTCTTCAGTGTCTTTCATCAAAGACTATCTGGATGACGTAGCATAAAGGCTGAAGCTTGAAGAATTCATACTGTTTGTAAGGAGAAATAAAGAGATCAGTGTATGAAAATTATTGGGTAAGAATGTAAGACATGCTCAGTTATTGTAACTGACAAGGAGGGATCAGAAAAAGTTTTTCTTCCATATTCAGACTCTCTCCATAACACAAATGTAATGAAGTGAGCCCAGTCTTTTTTTATAATGGAGAAATAAGACTTTTATAAATATATTTTATTAGTTATTTTTAAAATATTGGCCCCCTCTCAAGATAAATGTCATGTGTTTACAACTAGTATAAAAATACCCCCTAAAGCAGGCAAGGGATTGTGTTTCTTTTGGCTCCAGGATCAGCACTCATTTGGGGACAACCAGTAGCACCTGGAATCTACCATTTATCCCTTCCACCCACAGTTTTCAATCAAGACTTGGAATAGTCATGGAACAATTCCAGGAAATCCTGGCCAGGAGGATTTAGTGAAAATTAAAGCCAAATACCATGTTTCCCTAACCCTGAGAAATGCTGAGGTGAATTAATTAATGTAAAGAAACCAAGAGTCAAAGTCAGAAAAAAAATAAACACTGAATTTGTCAGTAAATATCTATATATCTATATCTATATCTATATATAGGTAGCCAAAAGAATCAATTCAGTACTGAAGTACTGAACTTGGAACTTGAACAAGAACTCTGGAGTCTGAAGTAAAAAATAAAGATGTCTATATAGTTGGGCTATTTTGATTTGAAATTCATGCTCTTGGGTTTTGAGGACCAAGATACATGACTTAATGATTGGTCCTTCCCAATCCATGCAGAAAAGCCAGCATGGAGGTTCCTCAAAAAGTTGAAAAATAGAGCTACCCTATGACCCAGCAATCTCACTGCTGGGTATTTACCCTAAAGATACAAATGTAAGGATCCAAAGGGGCACATGCACCCAAATTTTTATGGCAGCAATGTCCATAATAGCCAAACTATGGAAAGAACCTAGATGTCCATCAACAGATGAATGGATAAAGAAGATGTGTTGTATATATAGACAATGGAATACTATGCAGCCATCAAAAGGAATGAAATCTTGCCATTTGCAATGATGTGGATGGAACTAGAGTGTATTGTGCTGAGCTAAATAAGTCAATCAGAGAAAAACAATTAATTCTCATATGAACTCCCTGATATGAGGAATTTGAGAGGCAGGGTGGGAGGTTTGGTGGGTAGGGAAGGAAAAAATGAAACAAAATGGGATCAGGAGGGAGACAAACAATTAGAGACTCTTAATATCACACAAAAAACTGAGGGTTGCTGGGGGAGGGGTGTATAGAGAGTATGGTTGGGTTATGGACATTGGGGAGGGTATGTGATATGGTGAGTGCTGTGAAATGTGGAAGCCTGATGATTCACAGATTTGTACCCCTGGGGCAAATAATACATTATATGTTAATAAAACTAATAAAAAGGAAAATTAGTGAGATGAAGTTCCAATTACATGAGTAAGTAGTACACTAGTTTGTATCAGTTATCAATGATAAATCTAAAACAAAAAAATAATACACACACACACACACACACACACACACACACACACTGGAGAATGACCAAAAGGCAGCAAAAGCTAGAGAAAGTTATTCAGTCCTTGAAAGAATTGAATGATGCTAGTAAGGTCCGTGTTCATTTAAGAATCTGTGCAGTATGATGTGGTTAAAACTCAAACAAAATACATGGTTGTATATTGGTGTAAAGTCTTAGAAGGAGTCAGAAGGTAGAAATCTCAGAAAGAAGGAGCTATAGGCAAAACACCAAACATGCACATAAACTTCCTTCAAATCCTTGCCTGATCCCTGCAATGTGCATATTCAAGGGAGATCCCAACGAGCCTGGTAGAAAATAACAGCTGGAAATATGAAAAAGTTGAACAGCAATTTCAGCTGCTGTTACATGAGGGACAGAGATTAGAACTTAAATTTCACAAATTTAGAGGGACTTCATAAATACCTTGTGCTTTCCAGTTAAAACTAAGAGTTATGCCTCAGGAGTAAAGTCTTGTGCTGGGTCTAAGGATTTGCCCTAAATCCAATGTATAAATAAAACAGATTCATCCTAACAAAGTGTAAACTGAAGATGTCAGAAGAACAAGATGATCAGTCATTCATCCAATTTCCTGATGTATCCAAAACCAACACTTTCCTGTCTCTATAAAATATCATCCACACTTTGAAGTACACAATTAAAAAATTACTAGATATGCAGAGAAATGGGAAATTGTGAGTCTTGGCCAAAAGAATGAGCAATAAATAGAAACCCAGAGATGACCTAGGTATTGAGGGAGACAAACCATAAGAGACTCTTAATCTCAGGAAACAAACTGAGGGCTGCTGGCAGAGTGGAGGGATAGGGTGGTTGAATGATGGACACTGAGGAGGGTATGTGCTATGGTGAGCACTGTGAATTGTGTAAGACTGATGATTCACAGGCCTGTACCTCTGAAACAAATAATACATCATATGTTAATAAAAAAAAATTTTTAAAGAATTAGTTGACAAGGATTTTAAACAACTATTGTAAATATATTCAAATAATTAGGGAAAATGTTTTTATTGAGTGGAAACATAGGGAAAGATCAGCAGTGAAATGGAAACAATATATATATAAAAGAACCAAATGAAATTTTTTTAAAAAAAGAAGAAACTGAAACGGAAAACTCACTAGGTGCACTTAAGAAGAAATTGGAAATACAGAAAAAAAGGGTTAGTGAACTTGCAAATAGACCATTAGAAATTATTAAATTAAAGAACAGAGCAAAACTGCTGGGAAGAAAATGTTCAAAGTTTCAGCAATGTCATTGCCAATATTAAGATGTCTAACATTTAGGGGCGCCTGGGTGGCTCAGTGGGTTAAAGCCTCTGCCTTCGGCTCAGGTCATGATCCCAGGGTCCTGGGTACATTGGGCTCTCCGCTCGGCAGGGAGCCTGCTTCCCCCCCCCCCCCCACCCTCTGCCTGCATCTCTGGCTACTTGTGATCTCTCTCTGTCAAATAAATAAAGAAAAATCTTAAAAATTAAAAAAAAAGATGTATAATTTGTATAATTAGAGACCAGAAGGCAAGAAACAGATAATAAAGCAGAAAACTTTTTTGAAGAAACTAAAGCTGAACTCCTCTCAAATTTGGCAAAAAACATTAACTTATAGAACCAAGAACCTAAGAAAATCCCAAGAAGGATAGGGGCTCCTGGGTGCAGCAGTCAGTTAAGCATCCAACTCTTAGTTTCATCTCAGATGGCAATGTCAGGGTCCTGAGATCAAGCCCTGTGTTGGGCTCTGCACTCAGCACAGAGTTAGCTTGAGATTAGCTGGCTCGCTCTCACTCTCTTTCTCTTTTTCCCCCTCTCACAAAATCAATCTATCTATCTTAAAAAAGAAAGGAAGGGAGGAAGGAAGGAAGAGAGGCAAAAGAAAACCCGAAGAAGGATAAATACAAGGTAAATCTTGCCTGGGATATCATAGTCAAAACTGCTGAGAGCAAAGTGTAAGGAAAAAAACCTTCAAAATATTCAGATAAAATCATACTTTACATATAGTGAACAAAGACACGAACTTTGGCTACCTGGACATCAGAAGCAATGGAGAATAGAAGACAATGGAACAACATCTTTAAAGTGCTAAAGGAAAAAAAGGCCAGGATTCTATATCTAGCAAAAATACTCTTTAAAAATAAAAGTGAAATAATGATTTTTTATAAATGAAAACCAGTAGGCCCGTGCTACAAGAAATACTAAAATAATTTTTTTCAGATAGAAAAGCAGTAGTAACACCTGAAAGAAAACCTGAATTTCAAAAAATAATGAAACACATTGGAAATGGTAAATTTGTAGATAAATATAAAAGACTATTTTTTCTCTTTGCTTCTTAAAAAACTATACTGGATAATGCAAAAATACAACATTATATTATGGGGTTTATAACATATAAAAATGTAAAACACATGGCAATCTTACCACAAAGGAGGAAGAAGGGAGGAGGACCAAACGGAATTACAGTATTGTGAAGTTATTTCATGTGTGGTAATACAACATTCACTCTAAGAAGACCGCAATTCCTAGAATTAAGGTTTCACATGGAACTAAGGCTGCTGATCTAAAATAAAGTAAATCCAGGTTTTCCTGGATTATCCAGATGAACCCAGTGTAAGGGAGGAAGACTTAACTACAGAAGAGAAAGTTATGTTAATGTGACATGAGAAGAACTTGATCCACCATTGCTGGATAGAAGATGGAAGAAGGGGGCCATGAACCAAGGAATGTGGGTAGCCTTTAGAAGCTGGAAAAACCAAGTAAATGGATTCTTCCCTAGCACTTTTAGAAGGAAGACAGCCCTCCTAATATTTCATTTTAACCCAGTGAAACCTATGATAATGTCTAAACTATAAAACTGTAAGATAATAAATTTGGATTGTTTTAAGCCACTACCCACTAATTTGTTTAGAGCAGCAGCAGAAAACTAATGCAGTACCTAATAACAGACATCCAAATACACAAAGGAAAAACTAAAAGAACCACAGGAGTAAAAAATAGACAAACACACTGTCATAGCCAAAGATTTAAAAACATCTCTTTCAGTAATTAATAGGACAGTTAGATTAAAGGAAGGAAATCAAAGATTTGAATAACACTATGAATCAGCTTAACTTATTGATACTTGTAGACTACAACTGAATACACATTCCTTTCAAATTCACATGGAACACTGATCAAGATAAACCATGTACTCAGCTATAAAACAAGTTTTTCAAAACCCTCAGGTTGTTTTTCAGAGTCCATAGTTATTTTTTTTTCATTTTAATACTGTTACACTGAAAAAATAAATAAATATAAAACAAGTTTTAATAAATTTGAAAGTATTTGAAAGTATTGAGATGATACAGAATGTTTTTTGATGACATAGAAATTAAGTTAGATATTAGTAACAAAAATATCTGTCAAACCCATAAATATGTGGAAATTAAATTATACATTTTAAAATAATCTATGGATCAAAGAAGAAATCATGAGAGAAAGTAAGAAATATTTTGAAATGAATATAAAGATGTTCTTCAGAATTTCTGGGATTCAGCAAAAGCAGAGCTTGGAGGGAAATTTATTATTTAACATGTGTAATTAGAAAAGAAGAAACACTTAAAAATAATCACCTTCGTTTTTATATTAAGCTAGATAAAGAACAACCAAAAGATGTAAAATGAAGAAGGTAACAAAGAAAAAAGCAGAAAGCAATAAAACATAAAACAGACAAACAGGAGAGAAAACTCACAAGACCAAAAGTTTTTCTTTGAGTAGGTCAAGAAATTTGAAAACTAGAGACAGAGAGAGAAAGAGGATATTGTCGGTATCAGGAAAGAAAGGGATTCTTACTGTAGGTCCCATAGACATTAAAAGTATAATAAGGGAATATTATGAATATCTTTATGCCAACAAATTTGACAATTGAACAATTGAAAAATACAATTTACCAAAAATGACACAGATTAAAAATTCTTAATGTCCTTACATAATGTCTCATTTTGGAGAATCTGCAATTTCTTATATTACTAAATATATACCTGTCTTGTGACAGAGCAATTCCATTGCTAGGTATTTACCCAAAGGAAATGAAAATGTGACACAAAAACTTTTACAAGAATATTCATAGCAGGCAAAAACTAAAAGCAGCCCAGGTGCCCATTTCCATGAGAACAGATGAAACAAAGTGTTGTTTACTCATACAAAGGAATAATAGTCAGCAAGATAAAAGAACAAATTAATGATACACTCCACAACACAGATGTTGTCTCAAAATCATTATGCTAAGTGGAAAAAGGCTTATATAAAAAATTGCATATGTTGCAATTATATGAAGTTTTAAAAATTAGAACATTGCCTTTGTGGTTATAAGGGCAAGGATATGGATAGAGAGGCAAAGACACATGAGAGAATTTTCTGAGGTGATTGTAATGTTCTACATCTTGATAGAGGATTTAGGTTACAAAGGAGCATGCATTTGCTAAAATTCATCAAATGACATACTTAAAATTTGTCCATATCATTATATATGTAAAATTTACTTAAGAAAAAGAACCATAAACAGCTGTTGAACTCTAGTTATGCCTAAAGTTTAGGATGAAGCATAAAGTCTGCAATTCACTTTGAAATGTTTCAAAACATAAAATGGATCAATGGATGGATAGAGTGATAGATTGGAAAAAGGGAGATAAAGGGAGTATAGTATAATGTTAATTGTAGAACCTAGGTGGTATGGTTTTCACTGGTTTTACACAGTTTTTTCCACTTGTCTCTGAACTTTTTTATGGTAAAATATTCAGGAAAAGCCTAAATTGTTACAGCTAAATAATGTTAACTATTATATAATATAACAAATTGGTATAAAAATATTTATGAAATATAATAAATGGAAAATGCTTTTAAGTAAAATATAAAGTATAAAGTAAAAAATATAAATATAAAGTATAAAGTAAAATATAAAGTATATAAATCATACTTCAGTAATATAAAAAATGTACATTAATCCAACAGACACTAATATGTCAAAGTGTTAATCTTTAGATAAAGGGAGTAATGAGACTCTTTCATTCTCATTTTCACTTTTCTATAGTTTCCCATTTTTCTGTAATAAGCATGTATTGCATTTTTGTTCATAATACAAACCATCAGTACCCAGCTCTACCCTTCTCACCCCCATATCCACCTCTCCAGAAGGAATCATCACAATATAAGCCAGTTCTATTTGTTTCCGTATTTCTAAACAGTCTGATGCTGCTACTTCTGGATATTTTCCCAATTCAAATATTATCTATTACTTTCCTACCATGGAAGATAAGAATTTAGCTTTCATACCTCTCTAACTCTTCACATACTGAAACATATTTACCTTTCCCCATACTCCAATATTTTATATCTAAGTATTGGCTAAATCAGAATTCAGTATTCACATTTTTATTACTGTGTAAATATGACTCACAGCAAGAATGTGGTGTATTATGTGTACATTTTCTTTCCTTCACAACTTTCTGTTTTCCCTGGAGTTAATAATGTCTCTTTTTTCATCTGCCTAGTTTCCTATTAATCTATCCCCAATTCATCCCTCAACTCTGTACCAGAGGGGTAAAGCTCCTCTCTTTCTATGCAAACACCCCAGGTAGCCATTAGTTTCATCTTGTCCTTGTCCTGCTTTCCTGAAACTGTCCCTCCTGTGGTCCCATCTGAACTGGTTGATCTCCGTGCTTCCTGCACAGCTGTTGTCCTGGGATCTCCCTTCACCATCATCTTAGGGATTCCTTTTTACTCTCTTATTTATTGGATCCATGCCTTTTTTTGAGGTTCACTCCCTTATTTTGGTGGAACACTTTTTTCCTAGGAACTTCCTGAGAAAAGAGAAATGAGAGGTAAACATGTTGAGACCTTGTATTAGAGTTTGATTTATATTTTGGATACATGGAAATTTTCCTCAGATTTTGATGCTTTGGTTCCATTTTATTCTAGCTTTCCTGTAACTATTGAGAAATTCAATGCCTTTTTAATCTCCAGTCCTTTTATTTGCCCTGTTTTTACTGTCTTGGTACATTTAAGATCTTTTCCTTGTCCCCAGTTATCCTTTATGTGACTTTTTTCTGTTCTTTTCACAAGGTATACCATCTCAATCTGAAATTCATACTCTTCAGTTTGGGAAATTTTCTTGGATTTTTTTTTCTTTGATAATTTCCTTCTATTTATTTATTTAGTGCTTTTTGTTTCTGGAACTTCTACTGGTCAGATGTAGGACTCTTCAAATAGTGCTCTCATTGTTGTATATTTTCTCTTCCTTACTTTTTCTTCTGTTTTCTGATAAATGTCCTTAACCATGCAAATTTTCATTTCTGGGAGGTACCTGCGTGGCTCAGTGGGTTAAGCCTCTGCCTTCAGCTCAGGTCATGATCTCAGGGTCCAGGCATCAAGCCCTGTGTCAGGCTCTCTGCTCAGTGGGAAACCTATTTCCCCTTCTCTCTCTCTGCCTGCCTCTGCCTACTTGTGATCTTTGCCTGTCAAATAAATTTTAAAAATCTTTAAAAAAATAATAAATGAATTTTCATTTCTGTTATAATATTTCTAATTTCGAGAAGTTCTTTTGTTCCTCAAACCTTTCTTTTAATGACTTCTTATAGCTCCTTTACTTGTTTTGGGATGCAATATCTTCTGTTTTCTCTTTGAGGATATCAACTTTTGTTGTTTGTTCCTTTTCTTCTTTTCTGTTCCCTTCTTCCCTCCCTCCCTTCCCTCTTTCCTTTCTTCCTCCAATAATTTTTATGTCATTTTCATTGAATTTTTTTTCCTCCATGTTTTTCCCTCCTTCTGCCATTTTTAAATTTTGGTTTCTGTCTTTCACATTATAGATTTTCCTCAAATGTCTGGTGATACTTGGAACTCTACTCTTACTTAAGAGAGAGACATGAAAAGCTGCTCAGACATTTTTTGTTCATGGATATTTCTCCTTAACTAGTAGAGATCTGTGTCAGATGGTCTGGCTGGGTTATCACATTAGGTGACTCCTAAATGTCCGTATCTGTTGGTCTTTTCTCTTATGTGATTTAGTTTTTCCAGAAAAGAATTCTATGTCCTCTCATCTTAGAAGTATAAATCAGCAGGCATTCTCACATTTGAGGAAAGGGGCTAGGTATCTTGTTGTTTACTATGTAGCCTTTCATTTAATCCTCTTGTTTGCAATATGGTTGAGTGCACCTCAGCTATGCATAGTGGCTCTGACACTGGCTCAACCTCTAGTGTTCTACTTTATCAGAAATGGAGCAGTTTCTTAACAGTGCATGGCAGTGGTCCTCCAACTTTTTGTTTCAGGACTACTTTCATTCTCGACTACTGAATGCCCCAAATAATTTTTATGCAGATCATATTTATAAATACTTACCATATTAGAATTAAAGTAGAATTCTTAAAAATGCTTATTTTAAAAGAGTAGACCCATTACATTTTACCATAAATAATGTATTTTATAAAATAACTATATTTTCTCAAAAACAAAAAATTTAATGAATGGAACTATTTTATGTTCACACAGATCTCTCTAATACCTAGCTTAATTGAAGATAAAACTCATATTTTCTTATTTGTTTTATGACAATATGTTGTTTTAGTTTAGGAATATGAAGAAAATTTGCCCTCCCAAAGATATGTATCTAGAAAAGGTAAGAGTATTTGAATAGCCTTTTTCAGATTATTATGGCTATTTTTTTTCAGATTCTACACTAAAAATCAATAAGCAGTAGTTTTCTAAAGTTTAGTTGAAGTGTGAAATATGAAGCCATATCAGTGAACTTTTCATACTCTGATGTGTAAAAATCTATTGGTCTTATGTTTTGAATACATCTTTTACCCATGCATGATTGTGTACCATCACGCATCTATTATTTGGAAAATATTGTTTTATTGGGTTGTGAGTTATGCATATCTCCCAAATGTCAACACATTTTGTTATGAAACATCAAAAAAAGCATATTTATTAATATCACAACTGACCTAATCAGAAAAGTCTTTAAATTTTGGGAAACTGATAAACTCATGGTACCATGAGCTTTTTAAAATTCTAAAATTCTAATTTTTACCTAACAGTTCAAAATTTATAATCAGCGACAAGTTCTGATTGTTTTCCTTGAAATGACAGGCTTACTTTGTGCATTTTTTAAAAAAATGTCTTCCAAACACCCAACACTGAATATCTATAATTTGTCCATATTTCTTTTAAGTAAAAATATTATCATATGGGAAAAAAAATGAGCAATTCATTTGCAACTCAATCATACCTGTGTTTATCTTTGAGACAAACATCGTGTTTTACTGTGGAGGTAGTCTTTTATGTATATTTCTCATTTAGTCATACAGAATTTTTTTTAAATGTGTAGTCAGGGATTATATTTAATAAAATTAATAATTTTATTATTTTATCAATGAAATTATTAAGTGAAACTGGCATTTTCGTTTTATTACAAGTATATGACAGTAATTACCCGCAGTTTGATGCTCCTGACTTGATTTATGTGAAGCCGCCAATAGTTTTATCCACTGTTGCTTTTGTACCATCAGTTCAAATGTCATTATAGTTTTTCTAAAACAAGTGAGAATTAAATAATTATCTAAAACTTTATCTCATCTATTTGTATTTAAGGCTAATACACTAAGTACATTTTATTGTCATTCACATAAAAGATCTTATCAAAGATTAGTTGGTGTTGACATCAGATGGATACAAGGAAAGAAAGTTTTATCTGTAGACTTACCCAGATATTAATATTCTGAGATATTCACTTTGTCTTCATGTTTGTCGCTAAATCTTTAGCAAGTTACTGTATTGTTGAGAAATGGCACTGGGGTGATTTCTTTTACTAACTTACTGACTTTTCATTCAGCAGGCATTTAATGATACCATTTGTACAAGCTCTATCAGTCCCATCTTTCTAGATGCACAATGTAGTATGATAACCTGCTCTTGAAGATGCTTTTCCAAATTTAAAATTTAGAGAAGGCTTCAGAATGATTTTAAAATGTTATTGCAAACCAAGACAACAAAGTATTTTTATTTCCATATTGGCATAAGTAGAACATTCAAATTTCTAAATAACTTACTGAATGATCATGGTGTTACACCGATTAGGGCAGGTATGATGGGAAATAGATTGTAAAAACACAGTAGAAGTCTTGAGAACCAACTAAGTTAACTTGAAAACATACATACTTAATATCCCAAAACTGTGCCTTAGAAAAGTCTGGAAAACAAGAAAATGGGAGTTATATGTTTTGTTGATTGTCAGAGCAATAACATTGTCATGTCAAATGGACTGTGGAAAACCCCACTACACTCTTGTGAAAGAATGAGGTGAAAATGGCAAGTAATTGTCTTAGTATAATTATGAAAGCAGTTTTGATTTTATGGACCCCGAAAGTGTCTTGGGGCTCCCCAGGAGTCCCTAGACCACACTCAATTAACCACTGATATACCAGAGGGTAGGGATCTGAACATCCAGTTGTTCTCAGTTGCCCTGTTTCGCTGCATCTATCCCTCCTATTCTCAGTGGTACCTGGTGCTTCCAGCTCCTGAGACTGATGTGGAATCCAATGTCTTCTGGTCAGCTAAGATAACACTTTTCCTTCTTCTTGCTAAGAACATCTTTATTGTGGTGTTTTTCTGTCCTATTCTCTGAGACCATGTAGGTGAACACCACCCCCCCTTTTTGTTTGGTCCCATTGCCATTGTTTTAGGAGAGAGCTTAGTAAATGCCAATTTTAAACCACCATATTTAACTTAAAATTCTGCTGTCTGCTTTTTTCGTTTCTCTCAGATTTTTTTTCTAAGTGAACCTTTTATTGGCAGTCATGAAGAGTGTGCTGAGTCATGAAGGGAAAACATTACTAAATAATGTCTCATGCCTATAATAGTCCACACTGTGTCAGGGTATTGTATATATTTTACTTTGTTTCATTCTCACAGTCATCTTGGGGAAAAAGATAACATTCCCATTTTACAAGTAAGTAACCTCTCAGATTATTTTAATAAGATAAAATTTTTAAATTTCTAAAAAGATATGAAATCCTTTTTTTTTCTTTCCTTAGTATTTGTCAAGTTAGGCAAGCCCAGGTGTTCTCAATGTCTGAGCCCTACCAGCGACCAACAAGATAAAATTCTGTGGCTGTGTTGCCCAGACATCAGTGCTTTTAAGAAGTTGGTTAGTTGATTCTGACATTTAATGAGGATTGAGAACTACCACCCTGGAGCCTTCTGACTGAACATCAGTCACCACTGGGCATTTAAACGGCAGTGAATGCGCTCAGTGTGTGGCCTAGACCACCAGCAGCAGCAGCACTTGGGACCTTATTAGAAATGCAGATTCTTAAGTCCCCAGATCCACTGAACCAAAACCCAATAATCTGTGCTGTGACACACCCTCCGGGTGATGCTGGCCACACTCTAAAGTTGGAGACCACTGCCATAGAAGATGACTGTCTGGATCTGATTTCTTTTTTTTTTTTTTTAAGATTTTATTTATTTGACAGATTGAGATCACAAATAGGCAGAGAGGCAAGCAGAAAGAGAGCGAGAGGAGGAAGCAGGCTCCCTGCTGAGCAGAGAGCCTGATGTGGGACTCGATCCCAGGACCCTGAGATCACGACCGGAGCTAAAGGCAGAGGCTTAATCCACTCAACCACCCAGGTGCCCCTCACTACCACTTTAGAAGTCAGCTTTCATCTTCCTTAGGCTTCCGTAGTTCGTATCTTGAAAGACCTTCCCTCTGCTTAAGTTTCAAACATATTACATTTTATTCATATAATTATACAGTTTTTTAAATAATTTTTAATCTGTCTGGATTTTTTTTAATGATATGTTGTAAGAGGATACATTTATCACCAGAGTTTTTGGCATAAAGCTTTCTCCAACTTTCTTCTTCTTTTCTGACATGTGGATAGGAGAAATGGTATAAGAAAAATTGGGAATTGGCCTTTAGAAAATTCCTGCCCCTGTAGGCAGAGTCAGAACTTCAGAGTCATCTAATTTTCAAAAAGTTTTTCTGTTATACAAAAGTCAGCATTTTTCTCTCTTTGGTCTTAGTCTGCACTTTTATACATCACTCCTCTCTTCTGCTGTTGCAGAAAAACGAAATATGGTGAGTCTACTACAGCTGTAGGCTTAAAGAGATCAATTTTAATGGATCAATTCTATAATTTAGATTTTTAGTTACATTTAAAAGCATAAAAATGAACATTTAAAAAAGTCATTGCAGGTGCAACTATGGATTTGCCTATGATATAAGTAAATGTGAGGAAAATGACTTTGAGAATAGCAGCTATTGGAAATTCACGGGCATTTCGAGGGGTAATGGGACATTAGAATGACTTGTTAAGCAAAGATTCTGCTTAAAAGGAAAAGCTGAGGGAATCCATCACATCAACACTCAATTTTAGAGAAAAGGGTGCTATTGAAATGTGGACCCTACTTAGAAAAAAAATAGAAGCAAGATTTAACAATGTAAGTGAATTATAAGAGTGTTAGAACTTATTTAAGACACTACTTTGGAAGCAAAGAGCTTATGGAGCTGTGCATTATGCTCTGTTAGAAAGAACGAGGGCTTTGAAGTCAAACAGGCCTGGACAGAATCCCTCTGACCCTTAGTAGACTTGAAGCCTTGAGGAAGAAGTAAATCCTTCAGAAGGATCCTTAGTTTTCCCATCTGTTAAGTAGAGTTAATGCCCATCTCACAGGACTATTGAGAAGGCTAAGTGAGGTGAGAAATGAAAGCTCCTTGCACTGCACACACAGTATGTTGAGCTCTCACAAAATGGGACTTCTCTTCTTCCTTGCCCTTCTGTCTTTCTGTGATCCCTCTCCATCTCTTTGTGTTTATGAACGTGTCTCACTATTAAGTATACAGATGCTTAGCACATATGCTATTATTGAGCATTTTTATAGCACTCTGCCAATGCTTCAAGACTTTTCCCTTCGGTCTTTACAACGAAAGGAGGACACTGGGTGGTTTGTGGGGTAACCCTGTTGTGTTTCATTGGCTAATCCATTCAAAAAATATTTATTAAATGCCTGCTAGGTCCAGGTACTGTTCTAGATGTTCTAGACTAGAGAGAAAAAAAAGAGACAAGATACTGCCCCCTGGGATTCTAGTTAGCAAAGAGTTTGTCCCTCTTGTGATACTTTTGGAAACCATGCTTATTCTCCTTCTTCCAGAAGAGGAGGAAGAAAAGGAGAGGTGCTCCCGGTAGAGGAAGTAAGGATGAAAGGGAGAAAAGGAAAAGGGATAAAAAGAACTTTCTAAAAGTAAATTGAGGAATCAAAGAACTCTTGTGTTAAGAAAAACTATATACATAAACCTATGTGTGTGTGTGTGCGTGCGCGCGCGTGTGTGCGTGTGTTTGTACTTACTTAATTTTAATTGAGCATTTTCTGGGGTCAAGCTTTGTGCTTTATAGAATTGATCCAGAGCATGGATTTTGCTGTCTAGCAGACTGAATTCAAATCCTTAGAGCCTACTGTCTGTGTGAACTTAGGCAAGTCGGTCAGCACCTCACTGAACCTCAATGCCTTCTTTTGTAAGTCAGGTGCAATACCTATAACCCAGGTAGTAGGCTCCCTACCATCAGCCTAAGGGATGTTTGTAGTTTTTCTCTCAACCTAATTCTGGAAGTCTGTGTAGTCTCCATTAGCAGTTCCTTTTACCTCAGTCCCTCCTAGAGAAGATGCTTCAAGTGGCTACTATTGATTTGGGCTATTCCTGTCTCATCAGAGTATATGAACATACACAAAACCCCAAAGAAGGTTTGCTTTGGCATTATCTTCAGGTTCCCACGGATATGTCCTTTGCCTGAGAATGAAAAGTTTGAGAAACACTGGTCCAGGCCTCCGTGCATAGCTAATAACATCTGCCATTCATTAAAGCTGCCCTAGCACATTATATGCATTACATCAAGGGCATCTGCTGAATGTATGTGTATTAAATACGCTGCTTTTAGAGACTTGCTCGGCTTGAAATCCCAAGATCACCCCCTTTATTCTTTGTGCCACATCCTAATCATCCTTGTCTCGGTCACCCTGGAGCCCACCCTGGGGAAGTGCTAGTCGGCAACTTCATGGGAAATGGAAGGGTGTGGATGATGCCAGCTTAGACTTAGCAATTCCTGACCCTCGCTATCTTTACTCCTCTGTTAAACAAGTTTTGGACTAGCATGGAGTCAGAATCTCTGGCTTTAAATTCAGCCTCTAACACTTATTTATCATGTGACTACACTGAGTCTTAAGTAGATTTAAAGGAATTAAGGAAGTGCTGGAGGGAGGAGGACTGACCACAGTATTCAATAGGGTGATCTTTGAGAAAGTGACATTAGAGCAAAGATGTGAAAGAAGTGAGAGAGCCAGCTAAGCAGATACCCTGAGGAAGCGTGTTCCAGGTAGAGGGAACAGCGAGATCAATGTCTCCAAGATGGGGGTGGGTCTGAGATGTCATGTGGTTTTCCCCTACCATGTAGGATTGCTGTGAGGATAGATGCGATACTGCACGTAAAGCATTTAGTATTAATGCTTACAATCACGAGTTTTAGTAAGTTTGGATCATGATTATTACTTATTGTTTTTATGGAAGTCACGTTTCTAAATGTTTAGTATTTTGTAGAATCTTTCAAGATGATTCATCCACATAGCACATGAGGGAACAGAGACTTTTTGAAATTGCTATTTCCCTCCATACATATCCTTGACTTTAATGCATACTACTTTGAGATGAAAAAAAAATATATATATGTATATATATATATATAATCTCCAAAGAACTTCCTTCCTTGGCAAGAGACATGAAAAAGCTTTAAATTGTGTTATATTACAAATGTTCTGAAGCTAAATAGGAGATGTGATCGTCATTCCCACATTTTCCGTGTTTCCTCATCTTTTCAGTGTCTGTTGTCAGAAAGGCCACTATGACCTAAAGTACAGCCACCATCTGGTCAGGACTTTCCAAGACTCACAACCAACCTGACCATTTTTCCTTTCCATGTGTCTTTTCATTTTAGAAGAAATGAATGAAAGATTTTATGTTATTAGAATTCTGTTTTGGCTGTCTCAAACTGCAAATCCTCAGAGAAACTAAAGCTCTATATATAGTGTTTTATGTGATATATTGTGTGGGGTGAGGATGATGAAAATGAAAAGGAAGAACACTAACTGAAAGTCTTCCATCTGCCAAACATTGTTTTAGCTGCTTTATATAAAATTAAATCCCGAAAGACCTGACTACCTTGCTATTCAAAGTGTGGTCCAGATCAGCAGCATTAGCATCTGACAAGACAACGAGAGAGCAGGCAACTAAGTACTCACAGCTAATAAATGGTGATCCAGGATTTAACAAGGGTCTGTTCACAGAGAAGAGTGAACTATCACTATACCATTTCCCTCACTAGTTCTTCTTAATAGGTGTATTTCATAATCTATTTTATAGAGAAAAAAAATAAATCAGCTTCCCCTTGAAGGTACTTTGAAAGCATTTACCCAGACAGGATGAGTATAAACACCTGGTTCAAAGAAGTGGGCCTAGAAAAGGAGAACTGAGTTTGTGTGAGGCTGTGGATGGATGAGTCACATGCCTCCCTGCCTTTCTGAGGTAACCTGCCTTTCTATCGAATTAGGGAACCCAAGAGTAATTGTTGGCAGGATTCTTCCCAAATCCTAAACTGATGAACAGAAGAATGGGGAAAGGCAGACCATGGCCTGAGGAGATGAACAATCTGGCATGAAAGTCAGAGAATGTCTTTTTTTATGAGCAAGGAGGTATTTTTATGGTTTGCCTTGAGTGAATAGTCTCTGATGTTGGGAAAACAGACTGGGAACAGCTGGACCACACTTTGGATCAGTTGCCACAACAACTTGATACATTTGTCTCTGGTGTCATTTGATCTCTTTGAGAGCTGTATTACCTCAATGTGAATGTTTGACTTTCAGGCTTACTTTGTTCAGTAATCACATCTGTTTGATTGTATTCCTCAGATTACATGGAGTGTTGGTTATATTCCCTTGAGAGTTTGGATTCTAGGATTACAGAACATGGCAACCTCACAGGTGACTGGATCCTAGAATCTCATAGAACCATCATTACGTCTACCACCATCAGATCTCTGATTTCCAGGGGCAAAACCTACCTTAATAGCATCTGGGAAAATCATGGAGGTAGTCTATGTCATCTCTAATTTTCAATTTCTGGTAATCTATTCTATGTTCTCATCTCAGATGATCTTTATGAGCCACACTTTTGAAACAATGGTCAGGCACGTCTATTCCCAGCTCCCAATTAATGGTGCTGAAACTAGAGGTCCTGATGAACTTATATTACCACATCTGTGCCCCCCATTATCAGCATCCCCACCTTCACTGAAAGCCATAGTTAGGCTCTTTTCTAAAACAAAATCTCCTCAGAGAATTCAAGAAAACAAAGAACATCAACAAAAAAATTTATGTCATTGGAAACTATGGAGGATGGTTTTGAGCATGTGCAGGATGTAATTTCATTATTGTCTAGAGTTACATGGCTGTTTCTGGGATCAGGGAGTTTCTTAAACAGAATATATTGTTAGATGGCGGCATAACTGTGGTTTTCTGCTGGTATTTTGGTGCGGAGGTGGATGGCTGTTTCCTGTCATTCTCCCCCACCCCCCAATTCCCACTTCATTTCATGTAAATAAAAGGAAACAAAGAATAACAAGAGCACTGCCACCAACAAATACTTCTGTTAGGGTTCCAAACTTGGCCTATAGAAGTCAAGGAATTCACATATTCTATAATTCTTAAAAATTCCTTTACATTGTAATTAGTATACTTGTTTCAGTGCTTGCTCAGCTTTTACATAAGATGCTTTAATGCGAATCACATGAAAAATGTAGCCAAATACTATGAGAACTTTAATATTTGCATTTCCTCTTCTATGTGGATAATTTTGTAAACTTGGTCTTAGCCTAACAGGCTAGGAGGGGAGTGAAAAGGAAGATGGCCATCTGAGTTTGGAAAATGCCCTTCTGGATATTTGACATGCCCTGAGTGAAGAGATGGTGATTTCCCAGTGGCATGGGGGACACTTTTATTTCATTAAGAGCCAAGGTTTGCCATAAAGAGAGCATAAAGCCTCTGCTCCAGGAGGGCAAAATCGGTAGCATCACCATCAGCAGCAACCTTTCTTCACTTAAGAAAACCTAGCTAGTGAGTGGGCAGTATATGGGCTCGTGGAACTCGAAATCCCAGGAACAACCTCCAGATTTTAAGAGCTTTCTCAGATCCTTATCCACTTAATCAGAGGCACCAAATCTCTAGTGCTATTTCTTTGGTAAGTAATCAATCCTTTTACAATTCTGATGAAAACTATTGATTTTCTTAGAAAAAAAATGGATGTGTATATGCAGAAACACACACAATTTTACACAAGATTTCAAGGTTTTTTTATGGATCCCTTGAAGCCCATCCATGGATCTTATAAGGAATCCAAAGACCCTATGTTAAGAACTAGGCTTGAGCATGGCTTCCTCCTGCCCTCATACCACACTACTGACTCTCATGCCCCCAAGTCCTCATTTAAAATCTTCTGAAGTAGAACATGTAAAGGCCCAACAACCATAATGTAAATTAACTTATTCTTGTGTAACAAGAGACAGAAAAGGTTATGGGTACTAGGAGAGAGAAGTCTTTCTTAGTCTCTCCTCCATTACTTCATATAATTTTTTTTATGTGATTAGCGTTCATTAAATCACTATAGAGAAATGGAGAAGGCACACAGAAAAGACACATGACTGTCTGAAGACATTTTGTTTTATCTTATTTTATTTTTCCTGGACTGTTATTTGAGTGTAAGAGAAAAAAAAAAAGCAGTGAAGTATTAGTAAAAGATCACGATCCATACAGTTTTATGAATTTCTCCCTCATAAATTCATGGGGTATTTCTCACTGGCACGTTCTCCTTCTAATACTTCTGGGAGCATCTGTGAGGACAAAGCATTTTTACTACAATTGTACTAAAATTTTTAATTAACAGAACATGCATAACCCATATATCAGACGTTTAGTGGACAAATTACAAAAAGCTGCTGATTAATGTGACACAACCTTAGAATCTATTCAATTAATAATTGCTTTCTGCTTAGTTCTTCTGTGTTCAACTTCAGCTTTTCAAGAGCTATAACTGTGAGTGAGTTTAGCAGATAGGAAAATCCTCGTGGCTCTAGCCCATTCTTACCATGTCCCCTCCTCTCCCCTCGGTACTATCTCTACCTCCATCTAGTCAGATTATAGTCACTTACTGCCTCCTGGAATAAGTCACATGGTAGCTATTGCTTGCCTACTGTGCTCTCTGCCCAAGGCACACACATTATTGAAGCTACAATTTCACTATCTCCAGGAGGAAGGGAATTGATACGTTTTTGTAAGTAATTGTTATTTTACTCCACTTCTCTACTTCTCAACTTCTTTGGAGACTCTTAGAGCTTCTTAGCCCACTCAGTCTTCCCAGTGGCCTACCTGCTTTTATTAGATTGCTGAATCACTATCTTTTAAATGTATGTATTGTTTTGTAGCATGGAAGAAATAGCATCCTACTTGACATCCAGAGATATTAGGCTTCTATGATCTGCTGTTGACAAGTTGTAGAGCCTTAGGAAAATCAATTTAATTTTTCTGAGGCTTCATTTCTTCACCTGTAAAATGAGGGTAACATCATCTACCTTGTAGGATAATTGTCAGAGAAAAAGGAGATAATAACATGTAAAAGTATTAGGCTGAGCCATATGAAATTGTCAACATTCGACTGTTCTTTACCCACCAGAAAGACAATTTTGTGTGGTTCAACCTAATACCAAACACAGACCATTGTAAATGGAAGACATTTGATAGATTTTGAATGTGAATCTGTCTCTACTAGGGGAAAAGTGGTACAGTGATAATACAGGGGTGCTTTTCAGAGACCTTCCCTGATTACACCATAAAATACATGCTTTATTCTTGAAGCACACCCTTACAGAGGACTCTGGGGAGACAGTTCAGGTCTGTTCTGTATCACAACTCACCCCTCAGGGTAAAATATGCTGTTTCAAGGCCACAGTGTTAGATAACAAGATGGTTTTCAGGTTCTCTGAAAAAGAATAACCTTAAATACAATAGTTTTAAACTTTTCAGCAGTCTGGCCAAAGTTAAAATTGTTATATAATTAATAAGAATTATGTTATAGCACATATATTGAGTATTATTCCTGGAACTATGCTTTTGGTCAAAATAGTATTATTTTATTTCATAGATGATGAAAAAGAGTTTATAAATTACAAAGTTAAGCCATTTAATCAGCTTATCTTTACCTTTACTATAGTCAATTTATTTTTATTATCTTTCTTATAATTCTTTTTGTATCTTTATTATAATTTATTATAACATATCTCTATTATTTTTATTATGATTCATATTTATTATTAATTACAATAATTAATCAGGTAGTATATTTAGTTAATAGTGGAGGCTTTACAAGAACCTAGATTTCTAGAATTTCATGTCTTCCTGCATTTTTTTACTCAATTGGATAACATACTTATGAGTAGCTGCTAGTTGACAGCTCTGTGCTCTTTCTATTTAGTCCCATGGTACAGTTTACTGGTTTACACTGTGAGTCCTGCTCTCCACCGGTGCATGGGTTTACCCTGGACAGGCCTATCTCTCTGAGGGAGGTTGTTATTAACCTGCAAAATTAAGTCCTTAAGCAGAGTCATCTCTAGATACCATTTTAGTTCTAGATACAATTCTAAATATAAACAAGATAAGCGATTGTCAAATGTCAATATAATAATGATTCTGCTTTTTTGTATTCCACCCAAAGGGGTAAAATAAGCATCTGTAAGTGAATTGGAAATAAGATTGGTCCACTGTCTAATCAGTTCTGTAGTGACACAATGAGGTATTTTGTAATCAGGTATTACATTTACACTGGATTGAATTAAATAAGGAGGTGATATAGAAGAGAAGGGAGCAGAAGAACAAGAACAGGACAAAAATAGGAAAATGGAAACAATAGGGAAGTAACAATGTCCAAGAGTGCTTGCTGTCTGCATCTTTTGTCTCTAGTAGATTTAATTTTTTTTTTATTTGTGACAGAGATCACAAGTAGGCAGAAAGGCAGGCAGAGAGAGAGGAAGAAGCAGGCTCCCTGCTGAGCAGAGAACCCGATGAGGGGCTCCATCCCAGGCTCAATTCCAGGACCCTGGGATCATGACCTGAGCTGAAGGCAGAGGCTTCAATCCACGGAGCCACATGGGCACCCCTAGTAGATTTAAATTTTAAAACTATTTATGATGTGTTTTCTAAAAGGGCTTTTCTTTTTGTTAGCTTTCACTAGGAGGACAGTGACAGGGAGATGAAAAGTGAGAATGCTAAAAACAAACTTACCCCTTAAAATGTGACCAGTTTTCTTTCCCAAGGCTAAGCCTGCCTTTAATATACACATTAGGAGATGTTGGATTTGGGGAGAAATTCCACCTCCCTCACCTTAGCTAGAAATGCACCCACCTCAGGTGGTCCAGAATGAAAGTTTTACATGTTCTAGGACAGTTTTTTAAAAATTCAATCAGTGGCTTACTTTCTGACCTCAAGTGGTAGCTTAATTAACTAGCATGTGAAAAATCAAGGAGGCGGGAAATTATATTTCATGCAGTTTTCAAAAGCAGTTAATGCCAACTCTTCTAATGTCAGTTGACCACCAACCAGCATCTCAGGGCCAGCTGACATTGTGGCCAGCTCCTTAATGCCATGTACCTCAAAAGCCCAGAACCTTCACAGTCAATTGACACACTTTTTGAATACTCATTGCCAAGAATCCCATGCTTGTGCTTTTAGAGCCTTTCATGTGAACTTTACCACTGGAATGCCAGCATGGTTTATTCCTTACAAGGGTGGCTTCATTGCTTTGTGACCTATGCAGTTACTCAGGGCTCAGGGCTTAGAGGGTCTTGCTTTTGGTTTAATGTTCTGTGTCACTGTTGAAATCCTTGATGATTTTTTTTTAAGACTTTATTTATTTATTTATTTGACACATGGAGATCACAAGTAGGCAGAGAGGCAGGCAGAGCGAGAGGGGGAAGCAGGCTCTCTGCTGAGCAGAGAGCCTGATGTGGGGCTCGATCCCAGGACTCTGAGATCATGACCTGAGCTGAAGGCAGAGGTTTAACCCACTGAGCCACCCAGGCGCCCCTTTGATGATTTTCAAACAAGGAGTCTTTCATTTTCGTTTTGCACTAGACTCCACAAATCCTGTAGGCAGTCCTAATTCCTTACAACCACTTACAACCACATTTTTACTCTGTTTTACAATTTTCATTAAAATGCTTGACTTTGTTGGAAAGATCATCAAATACCTTTCCAACCTGGTGCAGGAGGGGGCATGAAGGAATAAGATGTGAATAGCATGATTTAGTGCGAATCTCTTCAGCTTCCAAAATTTCAAACACTAAAATTCCCCTATTACTTCAGGTTAACCTTTCCTAAGTTTGTTTGTTGTTTGTGCATGAGAGTAGAGAGAGAGGAGCAGAGGGAGAAGGGGAGAGAAAATCTTAAACAGGATCCATGCTCAGCTCAGAGCCTGATGTGGAGTTTGATCTCACAACCCTGAGATCATAACCTGAATGGAAATCAAGAGTCAGACGCCTAATTGACTAAGCTACCCAGGTGCCCCCTAAGTTGTTTTTACTTACGGAACCAGCCCTTTGCCTTCTTCCTGATGGAATTAATAGCTGCATTTTCACATACTTTATTATATGCCTTGTCCTCATGTTTATCGTCTAATTTAATCCTCATAACCACCAAGGAAGGTTGGTACTCTTATCCTACTCTTATCCCCTTTTGACTAATGAGATAGGCAAGGCTTAGGGTTTAAAGCTAGATCTAACTGTCTGTTTGCTTGTTTGCATCCTCAGCAACCCCAGATACTCGGCTCTCATAAAGAACCATGTAAACCAGCCATCACTGCAAGAAAGGAATAACTGTTTTGTGTACATCATAGAGAATATTATTCTCCAAAGTAAATTAATCATTTACAGCAGTTTTCATATCATAATCATTGCATATTTTGATCACTCAGTCAACAAAGTAGATTAGATAATGTAGAATTAATGGCTTTTCTACATTAAATTTATGAATATTTATTGAACACCCCTGCATACTAGTATTTTTGAAGAAAATGTAGTTGTTATTAGCATTCAATTATTTAAATTCTGTTCAGCAAAATTCCTATTAATTTTAATTAAGAACAGTGTGTACCTAGCCTATTGAGTCAAATCTAGACTGTCAGTAATCTACTAACTAACTGGTCTCCCTGCCTCTTGTCTGTTTTACTTCCCAAACCCTTCTCATCACCATCATCAGTTATTTTTCTAAAACACAGTCTGAGCATATCATTCTTACATTTAAAAACAGTGATTCACTTAGTAGCTGTTTATTGAACCCTTACTATATGCCAGACATGTGATAGACACTAGGAAGACAATGGAAAACACGACAGACAAAAGGACTTGCTGTCGTGGTGATTACATTCTAAAGATAACTTCTCGTTTGGTAATGTCAACACTTTGTTTTATTTTATTTTTCTTTTTTAGTATATTTTTCTTATTTCTTTTTCTTTTTTTTTAATTTAAATTCAGTTAACGAACATATAGAATATCGTTAGTCTTCAGTGTAGTAGTCAATGATTCATTAGTTGCATGATGTCAACAATTTCGAATGACATGCAGAACTTATCATAGTCTGGATGCCATTAACTTTCCAGATTTACCCCTCTCCATTCCTCTCCAGGGAATGCCACACTCCAGTTAGCGCAATGGTTCTTTTTCCAGAGCCTGCATGTTCCTGTGGTGCTATTCTTCTCCTTGGGATGCCTTTCTTTCCCTTTTCTGTCTTGCAAAATCTTACCCTCCTTAAAGTTAATTTCCCTGGGCGTGTGAGTGGCTTAATTGGTTAAGCATCTGTCTTCAGCTCAGGTCATGATCCCAGGACCCTAGGATCCAGCCCTACATCAGGCTCCCTGCTCAATAGGGAGTCTGCTTTTCTCTCTCCCTTTCCCTCTGCCCCTGCCCCCTCCCCCTGCTCATGCTCTGTCTCTCTCTCTCATAAATCTTTAAAAAAAAATAAAATAAAGTTGATGTCATGAGCATGCTATGAAGGCACACACACAACTCGTGTCTTTCCACGATGTCCGCTCTATTCAATCATAAAACAAAGTTAAATATCAATTGAAAAGTAGGTTCAGGATTTCAATCTCAATGACAGTTCATCGTGTGATTAAATTTAGCTTCTAACACAGCACACAAAGCAGGACAGAAGACAAGCCACGCAACAAACAAGATAACAGAAGTGTGCAGGAAGTGAATGAACCAAACGCGAAGTCAGTCAGTGGGTGCACAGTTGAGATAAGGCCTCGGTCTGGTCTGGGTCAGCTCTCAGCCCTTACTGCTTCTTATGTTCAAGCAGTGAAGGATCTTGGTCTGTTCAGAGATCAGTAGGGCAGAACCTCAGTGGCAGTTGCCTTTTTTAAATGGTCAGACATACAGGGGTCATGTCTGAAGAGTCTGACAGTTTGTTGCCCAAATCCTTCCCTTTTAAAGGGATTTAATCGGTTTTGAGTCCTTGCAGACCTCTTCTGGTTCTGCTCGTTATCAGTTCTGGGATGACGTTGGTCCCAGCAGTATCTCCTCGCTGTAGTACCTTAACTGCTTGCATCGTACTTGACACAGCCGCTGCTTGACACAGTCTCCTGCTTGACATGAGAGACTCCATTTTGCTCTCTGTAGTTGGGTTCCCATGTCAAACTTTCAACTTCTTTAAGCCTTTCTTCACTATCTACCTACCTCAACATGTAACTGTTGATTTGGAACTTCCTTGTTCCCTTCCCTTCCTTGCTTTTTGAAACTGGAGTTTGTTCTTAAGCACTAAATTTAAAGTTCATGGGAAAATAAAAAAGAGTAGTGGGCAGTGCTATATTTATTACTTGTGGATTGTTTATTCTCAATCAGTTGATGAACATTGGATGATATTTAAGGGTATTATTAGACAAGGTCCCAGCAAACAAGAAATTTACAATGTAGTAGGAAATATACAGTTCTTTACATAAAATTATAATGAGCAATACTAAAGAATAAATAAAGGAGTGCTAATTTTAACTAAACTAAACTAAACTAAATTTATAGATCTTACAACTGAAGATACTTCATGAGACCATTTGAATTGGTCCCCTAACTCCAAGCAAGAAATTAATGACCCCGTTTTAAAGTGGGGAAAATAAGACCCAAAGAGGTTATGTGGACTGCTCAAAGTCACACGACCAAATAGTAGCAAGAGAGACCAGAACCCAGGATTTTTCCCTCCTTGTGCAGAACACTTCGTGCTACACTACCATCAGGCAATCTATCAGCCAATCTTCTTAGTTCTACTTTCAAAATATATCTAGATTCCAAACGCTTCTAACCATTTCCACTACTGCCATCAAATTTCAAAATAATTTTTATTTTTTCTCCAGACTATTGCAAGATCTCCTCATTCTGCCTAAAGCCTATTTTCAATAAGCAGCTAGAGGGATCCCATCATCACCATGCTCAAAATCCTTCAGTGTCTTCATGTAACTTAAAATAAGAACTAAACCTTTAAGTTGGCCTATAAGGCCAAAGTTAACTGGCTCCCTGAATTCATCTCCTACAGCTAACCTCCTATCCCCTGCCCAGCCCTACTTCCATTTGCTCTCTGTTCCCTGAACATGGCAGTCATGGTCTCATTTGCTTTTCCCTTTGCCCAGATTGCTTTTCCTCCAGAAATCTGCGTGGCTTTCATTTCTTTTAGAACTTGGCTCCAAAATCACTTAACTAAAGTGGCCTTCCCTAGCCACCATTTGTAAAAGAGCCATTTCCCCCAGTCCAATATTCCTTCATAATCCCTTTATTTTGCTTTATTTTTTTTCTTCATAACATTAATCTCCACTCTGACACATGTATTAGTTTATTTTTTTTTCTGTCCCTTAGAATGTAAGTCCCATGAGAGCAGAGGCATTATTCATCTTACTCACTGCTGTATCCCCAGTACCTAGAATGGTCCCTGGTACATAATAGATGCTCAATAATAAATTAAATGATAGAACTAATGGATTATTGGGGAAGACTGGTGGCCTGGTCAAACTTGTTTCCATTATGCCCAGAGCATGCCTTATGTTTTCTTGTTTTCTTGAGTCTTGGAAATGTCTAAATTTCACACCTCTGCCATTGAGTTTGCTCAACCTTCATGACCCATATTAATTCTCACTTCTTTTATAATGAAATTTATCTATCTCTAAACGCTAGTAATTAGTGTGGGGCAATTTATCTCATAACTCATCATATCTTAATCGCTTCAGTTTTTTTCTTTAGAGTTCCTTGAATGTTTTTTTTTAATATTTATTTTTATTTGTTTATTTACAGCATAACAGTGTTCATTGTTTTGGCATCACACCCAGTGCTCCATGCAGTACGTGCCCTCCCTATTAACCACCACCTGGTTCCTCAACCTCCCAACCCCCCACCCCCCTGCCGCCCCTTCATAACCCTCTGGTTGTTTTTCAGAGTCCATAGTCTCTCATGGTTCATCTCCCCTTCCAGTTTCCCTCAACTCCCTCTCCTCTCCATCTCCCCATGTCCTCCATGTTACTTGTTATGCTCCACAAATAAGTGAGACCATATGATACTTGACTCTCTCTGCTTGACTTATTTCGCTCAGCATAATTTCTTCCAGTCCCGTCCATGTTGCTACAAAAGTTGGGTATTCGTCCTTTCTGATGGAGGCATAATGCTCCATTGTGTATATGGACCACATCTTCCTTATCCATTCATCCGTTGAAGGGCATCTTGGTTCTTTCCACAGTTTGGCGACCGTAGCCATTGCTGCAATAAACATTGGGGTACAAATGGCCCTTCTTTTCACTACATCTGTATCTTTGGGGTAAATACCCAGCAGTGCAATTGCAGGGTCATAGGGAAGCTCTAGTCTTAATTTCTTCAGGAATCTCCACACTGTTCTCCAAAGTGGCTGCACTAACTTGCATTCCCACCAACAATGTAAGAGGGTTCCCCTTTCTCCACATCCTCTCCAACACACGTTGTTTCCTGTCTTGCTAATTTTGGCCATTCTAACTGGTGTTAGGTGGTATCTCAATGTTGTTTTAATTTGACTCTCCCTGATGGCTAGTGATAATGAGCATTTTTTCATGTGTCTGATAGCCATTTGTATGTCTTCATTGGAGAAGTGTCTGTTCATATCTTCTGCCCATTTTTTGATATGATTATCTGTTTTGTGTGTGTTGCGTTTGAGAAGTTCTTTATAGATCCTGGATATCAACCTTTTGTCTGTACTGTCATTTGCAAATATCTTCTCCCATTCCGTGGGTTGCCTCTTTGTTTTGTTGACTGTTTCCTTTGCTGTGCAGAAGCTTTTGATCTTGATGAAGTCCCAAAAGTTCATTTTTGATTTTGTTTCCTTGGCCTTTGGAGACGTATCTTGAAAGAAGTTGCTGTGGCTGATATCGAAGAGGTTACTGCCTATGTTCTCCTCTAGGATTCTGATAGATTCCTGTCTCACGTTGAGGTCTTTTATCCATTTCGAGTTTATCTTTGTGTACAGTGTAAGAGAATGGTCGAGTTTCATTCTTCTACATATCGCTGTCCAGTTTTCCCAGCACCATTTATTGAAGAGACTGTCTTTTTTTCCATTGAATATTTTTTCCTGTTTTGTCGAAGATTATTTGACCATAGAGTTGAGGGTCCATATCTGGGCTCTCCACTCTGTTCCACTGGTCTATGTGTCTGTTTTTATGCCAGTACCACGCTGTCTTGGTGATCAGAGCTTTGTAGTAAAGCTTGAAATCGGGTAACGTGATGCCGCCAGTTTTGTTTTTGTTTTTCAACATTTCCTAAGCAATTCGGGGTCTCTTCTGGCTCCATACAAATTTTAGGATTATTTGCTCCAGCTCTTTGAAAAATATCGGTGGAATTTTGATTGGAATGGCATTAAAAGTATAGATTGCTCTAGGCAGTATAGACATTTTAACAATGTTTATTCTTCCAATCCAAGAGCATGGAACAGTCTTCCATCTTTTTGTGTCTTCTTCAATTTCTTTCATGAGTGTTCTGTAGTTCCTCGAGTACAGGTCCTTTACTTCTTTGGTTAGGTTTATGCCCAGGTATCTTATGGTTCTTGGTGCTATAGTAAATGGAATCGATTCTCTAATTTCCCTTTCTGTATTTTCATTGTTGGTGTATAAGAAAGCCACTGATTTCTGTACATTGACTTTGTATCCTGCCACGTTACTGAATTGCTGTATGAGTTCTAGTAGTTTGGGGGTGGAGTCTTTGGGGTTTTCCATATAAAGAATCATGTCATCTGCGAAGAGAGAGAGTTTGACTTCTTCCTTGCCAATTTGGATACCTTTTATTTCTCTTTGTTGTCTGATTGCCGTTGCTAGAACTTCTAATACTATGTTGAACAAGAGTGGTGAGAGTGGGCATCCTTGTCGTGTTCCTGATCTCAACGGGAAGGCTGCAAGCTTTTTCCCATTGAGGATGATATTTGCTGTGGGTCTTTCATAGATAGATTTTATGAAGTTCAGGAATGTTCCCTCTATCCCTATACTTTGAAGCATTTTCATCAGGAACGGATGCTGGATTTTGTCAAATGCTTTTTCTGCATCAATTGAGAGGACCATGTGGTTCTTCTCTCTTCTCTTATTGATGTGTTCTATCACACTGATTGATTTGCGAATGTTGAACCAACCTTGCAACCCAGGGATGAATCCCACCTGGTCATGGTGGATAATCTTTTTAATGTGCTGCTGGATCCTGTTTGCTAGGATCTTGTTGAGAATCTTTGCATCCATATTCATCAGTGATATTGGTCTGAAATTCTCCTTTTTGGTAGGGTCTTTGCCTGGTTTGGGGATCAGGGTAATGCTGGCTTCATAAAAAGAGTCTGGAAGTTTTCCTTCTGCTTCAATTTTTTGGAACAGCTTCAGGAGAATTGGTGTTATTTCTTCTTTGAAAGTTTGGTAGAATTCCCCAGGGAATCCGTCAGGTCCTGGGCTCTTGTTTTTTGGGAGGTTTTTGATCACTGCTTCAATCTCATTACTAGATATCGGTCTATTCAGATTGTCAATTTCTTCCCGGTTCAATTTTGGGAGTTTATAGTTTTCCAGGAATGCATCCATTTCATCTAGGTTGCTTAGCTTATTGGCATATAACTGTTGGTAATAATTTCTGATGATTGTTTCTATTTCCTTGGTGTTAGTTGTGATCTCTCCCTTTTCATTCATAATTTTATTAATTTGGGCTTTCTCTCTTTTCTTTTGGATTAGTGTGGCCAATGGTTTATCGATCTTATTGATTCTTTCAAAAAACCAGCTTCTAGTTTCATTGATATGTTCTACTGTATCTCTCGTTTCTACCTCATTGATCTCTGCTCTAATCTTGATTATTTCCCTTCTTGCATGTGGAGTTGGTTTGATTTGTTGTTGATTCTCCAGTTCTTTAAGGTGTAGAGACAGCTGGTGTATTCTGGATTTTTCAATTTTTTTGAGGGAGGCTTGGATGGCTATGTATTTCCCCCTTAGAACCGCCTTTGCTGTATCCCATAGGTTTTGGACCGAGGTGTCTTCATTCTCATTGGTTTCCATGAATTGTTTACGTTCGTTTTTGATCTCCTGGTTGATCCAAGCATTCTTAAGCAAGGTGGTCTTTAGCTTCCAGGTGTTTGAGTTCCTTCTGAACTTTTCCTTGTGATTGAGCTCCAGTTTCAAAGCATTGTGATCGGAGAATATGCAGGGAATAATGTCAGTCTTTTGGTATCGGTTGAGTCCTGCTTTGTGACCCAGTATGTGGTCTATTCTGGAGAAGGTTCCATGTGCACTTGAGAAGAATGAATATTCTGTTGTTTTAGGGTGGAATGTTCTGTATACGTCGATGAGGTCCATCTGGTCCAATGTTTCATTCAATGCTCTTATTTCTTTATTAATTTTCTGCTTCGATGATCTGTCTATTTCTGAGAGAGGCGTATTAAGATCTCCTACTATTATTGTATTCGTATCAATATGACTCTTTATCTTGATTAATAGTTTTCTTATGTAATTGGGTGCTCCCATATTGGGGGCATAGATATTCACAATTGTTAGATCGTCTTGGCAGATAGTCCCTTTAAGAATTATGTAGTGTCCTTCTGTATCTCTGACTACAGTCTTTAGTTTAAAATCTAATTTATCTGATATGAGAATCGCTACTCCGGCCTTCTTTTGAGGCCCATTGGCATGAAAGATGCTTCTCCATCCCTTCACTTTCAGTCTGGGTGTATCCTTAGGTTCAAAATGGGTCTCTTGTAGACAACATATGGATGGGTCCTGTCGTTTTATCCAATCTGCAACCCTGTGTCATTTTATGGGCACATTTAGGCCATTCACATTGAGAGTGATTATTGAGAGATAGGTTTTTATTGACATCGTGTTGCCTTTGAAGTCTTTCTGTCTATAGATTGTTTCTGTATATCTGTTCAATGATATTCTTGGGATTTTTCCTCTCTTATAGGACCCCCCCTTAATATTTCCTGCAGTGTCGGCTTGGTGGTTGCATAGTCTTTTAAGCCTTGCTGGTCTTGGAAACTCTTTATCTCTCCATCCATTTTAAATGTCAGTCTTGCTGGATAGAGTATTCTTGGTTGCATGTTCTTCTCATTTAGTACTCTGAATATATTTTGCCAGCCCTTCCTGGCTTTCCAGGTCTCTGTGGAAAGGTCTGACGTTATTCTAATGGGCTTTCCTCTGTATGTAAGAAGCTTCTTTGTCCTAGCTGCTTTTAAGAGGGTCTCTCTTGAAACAAAATTCCCCATTCTAACGATAAGGTGCCATGAGGACTTTCGAGAATCTAAAATCTTGGGAGGAAATCTTTCTGCCTCTAGTACATGAACGTTGTTTCCATTCGTGAGATTGGGAAAATTTTCATAGACAACTTCTTCCACTATATCTTCTAGACTTCTTTCTTTTTCTTCCCCTTCAGGGATTCCAATAATTCTGACGTTGGAACATTTCATGGCATCGTTTATTTCCCTGATTCTGTTTTCGTGGCTTCTGAGCTGTTTGTTCCAGGCTTCCTCCTGATATTTTCTCTCTATCTGTTTGTCCTCCAGATCACTAATTCTATCTTCTGTCTCAGTTACCCTAGCTTTTAGAGAATTTAGATTGGATTGGAACTCATTGAGAGCATTTTGAACATCATCCCTGGTGGCTTTCAGTTCTGCCCTAACATTGTGAACATCATCCCTGGTGGCCTTCAGTTCTGCCCTAATCAATTCTGTTTGGTCATCCATGGCTTTCTCCAACCTAGCTATTGCCTGGATAATTGTTAGTCTGAATTCCTTTTCTGACATATTGTCTATGTCGATAGCCATTAGCTCTGTTGCAGAAGGCCCATCCTCTGTATTTTTCTTCTGTTGGGTATTCCTCCTCCTAGTCATTTTGGTAAGAGATGACTAAACAGATGCAGCTGGACTTATTGATTGTGGTGCAGTCAATGTGCACCCTGGAACACTTCTGTGCAATCAGGATTCCCCACCCAAATGAGAGAAAAACGAGAAGAAAAAGAAATAGAGAAGAAGAAAGAAAAAAAGGGGGGAAAGAAAAAAGGAAAAGAAAAAAAAAAGAGAGAGAGAGAGAGACAGGAAGAAAAGGGAAGATAAAAGAGAAGGCTCAGCCCAAATGGGCCACAAGGTAAGATTTGTGGAGTATACAAACAAAAACAGACAGACAAAAAGAGTGATAAAAGTATATGAGAAGAGAAAAAAATATGTATATATAAGCAAAAAAAAGTGGGAAGAACCTCATCAGAAAGAACCCCAAGTATAAGGTTTATATATTATCAGGACAAACACAAATTCACAGAAACACTGACAGAAGGAAAAATTGGGAGAATGGTTATAGATTCTCAGTGTGGGTGAGGAAGGTTATTTTGATTCTTCCTGAAGGTATCTTGATGTTTTTGTTAAGGGACTCAACTTTCCTAAGTTACAGGGGGATTAGAAACTGGTTTGCCTATAGGGGTAGCATTGATTGGGGAAAGGGGATTACCTTGAAGTTTAACTCTATATGTATAGTAGAAAATAAAAATTAAAAAAGAATAAACTAGACTAAACTAAGTTAAAATTAAAAAAGAATTAAAAAAATAGAAAAACAAAAACACGGGTGTATGTATCAAAAAGTTCAGGTTAGAAGGTTATTAAAGAATTTGATGTACTGGACATCTCGGTGTGATGGTAAATAGGTTAAAAAATTATCTGTATGTATAAAAAAAAAAAAGAACCAGAATATTGGTAAAGAGTTAAAAATAAAAGTTGTATTTATGAAGTAGTGGTGATTGTTCTCTTGTAGTCTTTTTTTTTTTTTCTTCCTTCCTGGTTGGTTTTCTGGGGGAGGGGCCTGCCACGTGGGTTTTCAGACAATGATGTTCCCTGAGTTAGGTCCTCCCGCTCCCCTCAAGGGGGTGAGCTCTTTTTTTTTTTCAGGAAACTGTTTTTTTCCAGCCTTTTGTTCTCTGGGGGTTTTTATGTTCTTTCATCTGCTTTCTCTCGCCTTGACAGCTTTTGATGGTTTTTGGAGGTTTAGAGGAGAGCAAACAGCACCCCGACCTCCCTCTCAGAGAGAAGCCTCAGACTGTTTTGCAAAAGCTGCTGGCAGAGTTGGTTCTGAGTCACTGTCCCTGGGGATGCAGGAGCTCCTCGTTGTACCCAAAACCAGGGCACGCGGTGGCTGTCTGGGCAGCTCCAGACCGCCAGTGAGGTTCGGAGCAGAGATCGCACACTGAGATTTTCCCGCTGTCCCGGGCTGGGAATGTCTGGTTTTTCCGGCTGCCAGAGCTCCAGGCTAGCGCCTATGAGCACCTATCCCAAGGGAGGGTGTGGGACGCGCGCGTTTCAGGATTGCCGTCTGGCCAGGCTCCCAGCCCCTCACGGGAGCCAGACCCCACTCGTTCTCGGGCGCGCTGGCGTTCAGGTGCACTGGCCGCTCAGGGACGGAGACCTGATTTCTCCGCCGCACTCTCTCTGGCTCCGCGCCAGGGGAGGCTGTCCTGGGTCCGGGGACTTAGGTCCCTGACCCTAACTGCCCAGGTTCCCACTATTACCCCCCGCGATCCTTTGCTGTTTGTTTTTTGAGTGCTTTCAACCAGACTCCAAGTTAATGCTGGTCCCCAGACGCAGAGCACTCTCGTGTTGGGGTGTTACTTTCCGATCGGTCACCTCTGGTGGCTCCCTCCCCCTTTTGTTTATCTTCCGATATCAGTCGGACGTTCCCAGTCTGCTTTACCTGCCACTGGCGTCTTCTGCTCCTGTAGAGATCCAGATGTGTATAATTCTGATCTCAGGCTGATTTCATGGGTGGTCGGAGTTCTTTGGTAGGTAATCAGATCACTTTAGGGTACAGGTTGAAATGGTGCCTCCTCCTACTTCCCCGCCATCTTGGCTCCCCCCCCTTGAATGTTTTAAAATTTATTTTACAAGTTTGTATTATCTTCCTAGACAGATTACTATTTAAAGTAAGTAAACACTTATAGAGCTATACTGTTTAAACATATGTTAGATGCTGGATATACAAAACCTTGATCTGTTCTGATTTCATAGCTGTAAAATAAGAGGAAGTCCGACCAGACTCCCTTTTCTCAAAGTGTATTCTAAGGAACATTAATTCCACAGCATGTTAACAGTTGATCCCTGTATCAATCAGCATTCTTCAGAGAAACCAAACCAATAAGATGTGTATATATTCAGAAAGAGATTTATATAAGGAATTGCTTTGTGTGATTTTGGAGACTGTCAAATTTACAGTGTCGTCCAGCAGGCTCAAGACCCAGGAGAGCTGATGATGCCAGTGAAGTCCAAAGGCATCTTCTAGAGTGCCTCTTGTTCTCTCTTACTTGGGAAGGCCAGTCATTCTGTTCTACTCAGGTCTTCAACTGATTGGATGAGGTACACCCACATTGTGGAAGACAATCTGCTTACTCAAAGTTCACTGATTTAAATGTTAATCTCATCCAAAAACACTCCACAAATTAATGCATAAAATTAACCATCAGTCTCTGAAAAAAAACCCCATTATTAAATAAATTTGTGAAACCCTGGATTAATTAATTTTTGTTCATGGTTTTCTTCTCAGAATCTAGTTTGTATTATCAATTTCCAGGGTGTGCACCCTTTGGGACTAGTGTTTCATGAACATGGTTTGGGAAAATACTAGACCAAATGGTCATTAAGATTCTTTCTGTTTTTAAAAGGTCAGAATACTGGGCACCTGGGTGGCTCAGTGGGTTAAGCTGCTGCCTTCGGCTCAGGTCATGATCTCAGGGTCCTGGGATCGAGTCCCGCATTGGGCTCTCTGCTCAGCAGCGAGTCTGCTTCCCTCTCTCTCTCTCTGCCTGCCTCTCTGTCTAGTTGTGATCTTTCTCTGTCAAATAAATAAATGAAGTCTTTTAAAAAAATTAAAAATAAATAAATAAAAGGTCAGAATACTAACTGATTGCTCAAGGCCAGTTGACTGCATAGTACTAGAGCTTAGACCAAAACTCTAACTGTTTTGGTTAGACAATGGATGTCTATCCATTGCACACAGTTATTTATTGCAACTTTGTTTGTAATAACAAAAGATTCAAAATAATTTAATGGTTTATTAGGAAAAATTGGTTAAATGAGAATCATGGTATATGCATGGTATATAACACTATATAGCTAAAACAGTAAGAGGAAGTTCTTTGTATACTAATATGATACAATTCCCAAAATACATTATTTAGGTGAGAAAAGGAAAGTTAACAACAATCTAGAATACTACCTTTTGTATAAAAATGTTTGTGGGCAGAGGAGGTAAACATATGCTTTGTGTAATATTACTCATAATGTTTTTTGCTTCCCAGGGAGAGAGTAGAGTTATGAGGACATAGAGGTAGGAGAGAGTCTTTTCATCACATACCCTCTGTTCCTTTTGATTCTGAACCCTGTAAATCTAGTACCTATTTAAAATCAAAAACCAAATAAATAAAAAGTAATTTCAGGTGATTATAATGAAGCAGGGTTGTGGAAACCACTGGGCTATATACATTTTTCTTCTGGACCAGAATCCCATGAGACTTCATTAGCTTAAGTTTTATCATGCTACCTCTAGTGACTTTCCTTATGCATCCTTTGAAAAAGACTATACTCCCTTCACTTCTCCTCCCTCTCCCTTCTCACACAGCCTCATGATTCCCAGGGAAGCACCAGTGCTGGTTATTCTGTATCTCTCAGACTTGATACAACGTGGAAGGAAGGCTGTATCAGGGCAAGGAGGAACCAGGGAATGGCTAGCAACCAGAATTCAAAGTGGGCATCCCAAGGTCATCTCTGGTCTCCAGTGCCAATTCAGTGTACTCTTTCTTTGCATGTCAGCTTGCCTTTCTGGAAAATTGGGATAATAGGGCCTGACTTACTTGTATCGGGAAAATATTGAGGCTCAAATGAGATTACAGATGAAAATGTGCTTGGCAGACACAGTGGGTTCCATATATATGGGAGAGAGGTTTGTTATGGAGAGTAAACTGCTCTGGTATATCTACTAACATGACAATAAAGCAGCATTGTTCCTGGGGGCTCCACCACCATCCTTCATAAAGGAAAAAGGAAGTAGCCATGTCTTCTTCAGGCTCTGGAACCTGAGTGTATAAGGGACGTATGGGGAAGCTGAAGTAAGTCCAGAGATACAGTTGATGCCAGGAATTACCTCCCCTATTCAAATGAGCTCACTTGCCACCCCATTGCCAAGGTCTTTCTTGTGGCCAAGAGAGGCTATGGTGTGTCAAGGGTGCCTTTTAAAAGCTGCCTTTTTAATAGGGGTGAAGTAATTTTAGAAGTGGAACATGGAATTATTTTCAGAGAGTTTGGAAGGAGGCCCAGTAATGAGTTGTATGACCTTGGACCAATGATTTACCCTCTCTGGGTCTCAGTTTCCAAGTCTGTAAATGAGAAGATCCTTAGGACCATGTAGCCCTTTCCAATTCTAAAGCGAGAAAACTACCCAGCACAACTGGAAAAAGGAAAACAGAAACCCTAGGTATTTGTGCAATTCTGCACTCAGACTGTCATCAAATTTAGAAAATAAATTTGCAGTGAGAAGATTGTGCTGAGAACCTCTGCAGGGCTAGCTCTCTCTTGTTCATTAGCACATGACCATTCTTTTCTCTTGTGTATTTCAATTTCATCTACTCTGCCAGCAGCACTTTCTCTCTTCACTGAGACAAACAAATAAGTAACCATCCTAGTGGCCAAGAATGAAATTAGTAGCAGGCAAAACAGCTTAATTTTAATGATGCTGCAACCAAATTCTAATTGAACTCATGACTTTCCTGTTCTTACCCCATAATGCTTGCAAGCACTCAGGGAAATTGGCCACCCCTAGCTCCCAGGGAAGAAAATGCTAACACTGGGCATCAATTGTCAGTCCTCTTTTCTACTTTTAGAAAAGGACCCATTTCCTGCAATATTTCTATTTCAATTTGGCCTGGGGTTTGTTTGCTTGTTTTCTTTATCTTTAAAATTTTTGTATAGAAGTTTGACTAAAGGAGACTCTCTACTGATTCTTTTTCTGAGGTGAGAAGGTGGTTGGTTACATTTAATGGGCTATCCATAGGGTTATCCTCCTGTCTTGTTTTATAAGTAACCAGAAATGGGGCGCCTGGGTGGCTCAGTGGGTTGGGGCCTCTGCCTTCGGCTCGAGTCATGGTCTCAGGGTCCTGGGATCGAGCCCCGCATCCAGTTCTCTGCTCAGTGTGGAGCCTGCTTCATCCTCTCTCTCTGCCTGCTTCTCTGCCTACTTGTGATCTCTCTCTATGCCAAATGAATGTAAAAATCTTTAAAAAAAAAAAAAGTAACCAGAAATGGCAGCAGAAATAATTACAAGAAAACATTAGTATATCTATGCTCATAATTAATAAGTATTAATATGTTTTGAGATTTGCTTATGACGTTTTTATATAAAACAAAACATCACAGATGTGAAATTAAAGTCTACCTGTTCTCATTAATTCCAGAGATAACCACTTACTTAACTTTAGATTTCATGCTGCTGGTCTATATTTATTTTTATATTTTTACTGAAGCCAAGAGAATCTGCAAACTATCTATTGTATATATTTGTATATATATACTATATATATATAGTATATATTTGTATGTTCCAAATATTCATGTAAATTACATAATTGAAAATTATATAAAATTACATAAATATAGGAGCACCTGGGTGGCAGAGTCAGTTAAGCATCTAACTCTTGGATTTGGGTCAGGTTGTGATCTCAGGGTCATGAGATCCAGCCCTTTTTAGGCTCTCCTCCCAGGATGGAGTCTGCTTAAGACTTTCCCTCCCTCGGGGGCGCCTGGGTGGCTCAGTGGATTAAGCCGCTGCCTTCGGCTCAGGTCATGATCTCAGGGTCCTGGGATCGAGCCCCGCATCAGGCTCTCTGCTCCACAGGGAGCCTGCTTCCTCCTCTCTCTGCCTGCCTCTCTGCCTGCTTGTGATCTCTCTCTCCATCAAATATATAAATAAAATCTTAAAAAAAAAAAAAAAAAAGACTTTCCCTCCCTCTCCTCCCTCGCCCACTCCTTCCTGCACTCTCTCTCTCGGATAAGTAAATAAATTCTTTTTAAAAATTACATAAATATAAAGTGAAAAGAATGCTTATTCTGCATATTACTTTCTTTCCTCAATGTGTTTTTAAGATCAATGTATATTGTTACATATGAATCCATTTCATTTATTTTCTCAGCTATATAATGAAAAGCATTTCCTATTATAAGAGCAAAATAATTGATTTTTTCCTTAGATTTTTAAAGTTTTTTTTTAATACTTAGGTCTAATTCTACTTGAATATATTTTTATTTATGGATCTGAATTAGAAATCTGATTTCACAAATTTCTTCATATATTTCCTGTACATTTAGGTAGATTTATTTCCAAGGATCTTATACTTTTGCTACTATTGTGAATGCCATATTTTTAATACATTTTCTAATTAGGTATTTTTAGTATTTGAGAACACTATAGATAACTTATGTTCATCTTTTAAGTAGCCACCATAATTAATTTTCACTAGGTTCCAAAATTTTCTTGTGATTTTTTTTTAGATTCTCTATTGTAAATAACAATATATTTGTGTTTTTCTTTCCAGTAATTATGTGCTTTTGTTTTTAATTTTGATCTTTTGAACTAGTTAGGACCTTCAGTACAGGGTTAAATGTTATTAGAGATAGAAGGCATCCTTGTTTGTTCTTGACTTGAATGGGAATGGCTTAATTTCCACCATAAATTGTGTTTTTCTAGATTTTAGTAAATGGTGTTTATCAGGCTAAGAAGAACATACCATTCCACTCCATTAAAGAGTGATTTTATTTTATTTTTTTTAAGTAATGAAAATTGTCAGATTTAATCCAACTTATTTACTGTATCTATCAAGATGATCCTGTGGGTTTTCTCCTTTAATATGTTAAAATAGTGTATTATATGGATAGTTTTTGATACTGAACGATCCTTCTATTTATGAGATAAACCCTATCTAGACTGAAGTATTTTTTTTATTTTTTTACAAACATATAATGTATTTTTATCCCCAGGGGTACAGGTCTGTGAATCGCCAGGTTTACACACTTCACAGCACTCACCATAGCACATACCTTCCCCAATGTCCATAACCCCCCTCCCCCTCTCCCAACCCCCCCCTCCCCCCAACAACACCCAGTTTGTTTTGTGAGATTAAGAGTCACTTACACTTTGTCTCCCTCCCAATCCCATCTTGTTTCATTTATTCTTCTCCTACCCCCCCAACCCCCCATGTTGCATCTCTACTACCTCATATCAGGGAGATCATATGATAGTTGTCTTTCTCCAATTGACTTATTTCAATAAGCATGATACCCTCTAGTTCCATCCACGTCGTCGCAAATGGCAAGATTTCATTTCTTTTGATGGCTGCATAGTATTCCATTGTGTATATATACCACATCTTCTTTATCCATTCATCTGTTGATGGACATCTAGGTTCTTTCCATAGTTTGGCTATTGTAGACATTGCTGCTATAAACATTCAGGTGCACGTGCCCCGTCGGATCACTACGTTTGTATCTTTAGGGTAAATACCCAGTAGTGCAATTGCTGGGTCATAGGGTAGTACTATTTTTAAAATTTTGAAGAACCCCCATGCTGTTTTCCAGAGTGGCTACCCCAGCTTGCATTCCCACCAACAGTGTAGGAGGGTGTAAGGAAATGGTCCAATTTCATTTTTCTGCATGTGGCTGTCCAATTTTCCCAACACCATTTATTGAAGAGGCTATCTTTTTTCCATTGGACATTCTTTCCTGCTTTGTCACAGATGAGTTGACCAAAGAGTTGAGGGTCTATTTCTGGGCTCTCTATTCTGTTCCATTGATCTATGTGTCTGTTTTTGTGCCAGTACCATGCTGTCTTGATGATGACAGCTTTGTAATAGAACTTAAAGAATGAAATTGTGATGCCACCAACTTTGGCTGTCTTTTTCAATATTCCTTGGGCTATTCGAGGTCTTGTCTGGTTCCATATAAATTTTAGGATTATTTTTTCCATTTCTTTGAAAAAAATGGGTGGTATTTTGATAAGGATTCCATTAAATGTGTAGTTTGCTTTAGGTAGCATAGACATTTTCACAATATTTAATCTTCCAATCGAGGAGCAGAGAACATTTTTCCATTTCTTTGTGTCTTCCTCAATTTCTTTCATGAGTACTTTATAGTTTTATGAGTATAGATTCTTAGCCTCTTTGGTTAGGTTTATTCCTAGGTATCTTATAGTTTTGGGTGCAATTGTAAATGGGATTGACTCCTTAATTTCTCTTTCTTCTGTCTCATTGTTGCTGTACAGAAATGCAACTGATTTCTGTGCATTGATTTTATATCCTGACACTACTGAATTCCTGTACAAGTTCTAGCAGTTTTGGAGTGGAGTCTTTTGGGTTTTCCACATATAGTATCATATCATCTGCGAAGAGTGAAAGTTTGACTTCTTCTTTGCCAATTTGGATGCCTTTAATTTCTTTTTGTTGTCTGATTGCTGAGGCTAGGACTTCTAATACTATGTTGAATAGCAGTGGTGATAATGGACATCCCTGCCGTGTTCCTGACCTTAGCGGAAAAGCTTTCAGTATTTCTCCATTGAAAATGATATTTGCCGTGGGTTTTTCATAGATGGCTTTGATAATATTGAGGTATGTGCCCTCTATCCCTACACTTTGAAGAGTTTTGATCAGGAATGGATGCTGTACTTTGTCAAATGCTTTTTCAGCATCTATTGAGAGTATCACATGGTTCTTGTTCTTTCTTTTATTAATGTATTTTATCACATTGATTGATTTGCAGATGTTTAACCAACCCTGCAGCCCTGGAATAAATCCTACTTGGTCGTGGTGAATAATCCTTTTAATGTACTGTTGAATCCTATTGGCTAGTATTTTGGTAAGAATTTTTGCATCTGTGTTCATCAAGGATATTGGTCTGTAGTTCTCTTTTTTGGTGGGATCCTTGTCTGGTTTTGGGATCAAGGTGATGCTGGCCTCATAAAATGAGTTTGGAAGTTTTCCTTCCATTTCATTTTTTGGAACAGTTTCAGGAGAATTGGAATTAGTTCTTCTTTAAATGTTTGGTAGAATTCCCCTGGGAAGCCGTCTGGCCCTGGGCTTTTGTTTGTTTGGAGATTTTTGATGACTGTTTCAATCTCCTTACTGGTTATGGACCTGTTCAGGTTTTCTATTTCTTCCTGGTTCAGTTGTGGTAGTTTATATGTCTCTAGGAATGCATCCATTTCTTCCAGATTGTCAAATTTGTTGGCGTAGAGTTGCTCATAGTATGTTCTTATAATTGTCTGTATTTCTTTAGTGTTAGTTGTGATCTCTCCTCTTTCATTCATGATTTTATTTATTTGGGTCCTTTCTCTTTTCTTTTTGATGAGTCTGGCCAGGGGTTTATCAATCTTATTAATTCTTTCCAAGAACCAGCTCCTAGTTTTGTTGATTTGTTCTATTGTTTTTTGGTTTCTACTTCATTGATTTCTGCTCTGATCTTTATGATTTCTCTTCTCCTGCTGGGTTTAGGGTTTCTTTCTTGTTCTTTCTCCAGCTCCTTTAGGTGTAGAGTTAGGTTGTGTACTTGAGACCTTTCTTGTTTCTTGAGAAAGGCTTGTACCGCTATATATTTTCCTCTTAGGACTGCCTTTGCTTTGTCCCACAGATTTTTTTTCAAAAAGATTTTATTTGACAGATAGAGATCACAAGTAGGCAGAGAGGCAGGCAGAGAAAGAGGAGGAACAGGCCCCCTGCTGAGCAGAGGGCCCGATGCGGGCTTGATCCCAGGACCCTGGGATCATGACCTGAGCTGAAGGCAGAGGCTTTAACCCACTGAGCCACTCAGGCACCCCAGTCCCACAGATTTTGAACCATTGTGTTTTCATTATCATTTGTTTCCATGAATTTTTTTAATTCTTCTTTAATTTCCTGGTTGACTCATTCATTCTTTAGAAGGATGCTGTTTAGCCTCCATTTATTTGGGTTCTTTCCAAATTTCCTCTTGTGATTGAGTTCTAGCTTCAGAGCATTGTGGTCTGAAAATATGCAGGAAATGATCCCAATCTTTTGATACCAGTTGAGACCTGATTTATGACCCAGGATGTGATCTATTCTGGAGAAGGTTCCATGTGCACTAGAGAAGAATGTGTACTCTGTTTCTTTGGGATGGAATGTTCTGAATATATCTGTGATGTCCATTTGGTCCCGTGTGTCATTTAAGGCCTTTATTTCCTTGTTGATCTTTTGCTTGGATGATCTGTCCATTTCAATGATGGGAGTGTGAAAGTCCCCTACTATTATTGTATTATTGTTGATGTGTTTCTTTTATTTTGTTATTAATTGGTTTATATAGTTGGCTGCTCCTACATTAGGGGCATAGATATTTAAAATTTTTGGAACTTCTTGTTAGACAGACCCTTTGAGTATGATATAGTGTCCTTCCTCATCTCTTATTATAGTCTTTGGCTTAAAGTCTAATTGATCTGATATAAGGATTGCCACCCCAGCTTTCTTCTGACACCCATTAGCATGGTAAATTGTTTTCTACCCCCTCACTTTAAATCTGGAGGTGTCTTCAGGTCTAAAGTGAGTTTCTTGTAGGCAACATATAGATGGTTTTGTTTTTTTACCCATTCTGATACCCTGTGTCTTTTGTTTGGGGCATTTAGCCCATTAACATTCAGGGTAACTATTGAGAGATATGAATTTAGTGCCATTGTATTGCCTGTAAGGTGACTGTTACTGTATATTGTCTCTGTACCTTTCTGATCTACTACTTTTAGGCTCTCTCTTTGCTTAGAGGACCCCTTTCAATATTTCCTGTAGAGCTGGTTTGGTGTTTGCAAATTCTTTCCGTTTTTGTTTGTCCTGGAAGCTTTTTATCTCTCCTTCTATTTTCAATGATAGCCTAGCTGGATAGAGTATTCTTGGCTGCATGTTTTTCTTGTTTAGTGCTCTGAATATATCATGCCAGCTCTTTCTGGCCTGCCAGGTCTCTGTGGATAAGTCTGCTGCCAGTCTAATATTTTTACCATTGTATGTTACAGACTTCTTTTCCTGGGCTGCTTTCAGGATTTTCTCTTTGTCACTAAGACTTGTAAATTTTACTATTAGGTGTCAGGGTGAGGACCTATTCTTGTTGACTTTGAGGGGGGTTCTCTGCACCTCCTGGATTTTGATGCTTGTTCCCTTTGCCATATTAGGAAAATTCTCTCCAATAATTCTCTCCAATAGACCTTCTGTTCCCCTCTCTCTCTCTTCTTCTTCTGGAATCCCAATTATTCTAATGTTGTTTCGTCTTATGGTGTCACTTATCTCTCGAATTCTCCCTTCGTGGTCCAGTAGCTATTTGTCCCTCTTTTGCTCAGCTTCTTTATTCTCATCATTTGGTCTTCTATATCACTAATTCTTTCTTCTGCCTCATTTATCCTAGCAGTGAGAGCCTCCATTTTGGATTGCACCTCATTAATAGCTTTTTTGATTTCAACTTGGTTAGATTTTAGTTCTTTAATTTCTCCAGAAAGGGCTTTTATATCTCCAGAGAGGGTTTCTCTAATATCTTCGATGCCTTTTTTGAGCCCGGCTAGAACCTTGAGAATCATCATTCTGAACTCTAGATCTGACATATTACCAATGTCTGTATTTATTAGGTCCCTAGCCTTTGGCACTGCCTTTTGTTCTTTTTTTTGTGGTGAATTTTTCCACCTGTCATTTTATCCAGATAAGAATATATGAAGGAGCAAGTAAAATACTAAAATGGTGACAAAGACCCCAGGAAAATGCACTTTAACCAAATCAGAAGAGACCCCAAATCATTGGGGTGAAGAAAGGGGATAAAAAGAGGTTCAGAAATAAAAAGAAAAAATTAAAAAAAGAAAACAAAGAAAAAATATAAAAATGAAAAATATATATATACATATTAGATAAACTAGTTACAAAACGTTAAAAAAGAAAAGGCTAAAAGTTAAAAAAAATTTAGCAGAAGAAGAAAAAAAAATTTAAAAAAAAATTAAATTAACCACAAGACTAAAGAATCATGGCTCCAAGCCCTGAGTTCCATGCTTTGCTTTCTCCTCCTCTGGAATTCCGCTGCTGTCCTAGGTATTGAACCTGCTCTCCTTGGTAGGTGAACTTGGTCCTGGCTGGATTTCTTGTTGATCTTCTGGGGGAGGGGCCTGTTGTAGTGATTCTCAAGTGTTTTGCCTGAGGTGGAATTGCACCGCTCTTACCAGGTGCCTGGCTAAGTAATCCACTCAGGTTTGCTTTTGGGAGCTTTTGTTCCCTGAATGCTTTCCATAGAGTTCCGGAGGACGGGAATGAAAATGGCAGCCTCGCAGTCTCCTGCCCCGAGGAGCTGAGAGCTCATGGCCCCACTCCTCAGTGAGCCCTTAGAGAAAAGCGCCCAATCACTCCCGTCTCCCTGGCCTCAGGCCATGCTCCGAGCTCACCCGGGCTGCGACCGATTCAAGGTAACCCCGAGCTGAGATCTCACTCCTCGGCTCTGTCTCTGTAGCCAGCTTCCCCGTTCTGATACCTGCAAGCTCTGCAACACTCAGATACCCCGATCCTTTTGTGACCCTGCGGGACCTGGGACCATGCTGACCCCATGTGGGCTTCACCCCAGCTTAACCTCTGTAGCAATGTCCCTCAGTGGAACAGACTTTTAAGAGTCCTGATTTAGTGCTCCGTTGCTCTGCCACTGGCCAGGGGCCGGCCCCTCCCCCACGGTCTATCTTCCCGTCACTTTGGATTCACTACTCGGCCAGTCCTACCTTTCAGAAAGTGGTTGATTTTCTGTTTCTAGAATTGCTGTTCTTCTTCTCTTCGATCTCCCATTGGATTTGTAGGTGTTTGCAATGTTTAGATAAGCTATCTAGCTAATCTCCTGCTACCTGATGTAGTCTCACCCTGCTACTTCTCCGCCATCTTGACTCCCTAAAGTATTTTTTAATACATTGTTGGATTCTGTTTGCTAATATTTTCACTTTAAAATTTTTGTTTCCATATTTATAACCTAGATGATTCTACAATATTGTTTTCTTGTACTATATCTTATTGGTTTTAGAATCAGAGTTCTAGAGGCACCTGAGTGGCTCAGTGGGTTAAGTGGCTGTCTTCAGCTCAGGTCATGATCCCAGGGTCCTGGAATCATGCCCCATGTCAGGTTCTTTGCTCAGTGGGATCCTGTGTCTCCCACTCCCTGCTGCTCCTGTGCTTGTACTCTCTCTGTCAAATAAATAAATAAAATCTTTTAAAAAATCAGAGTTCTATTATAAAATGGTTTGAGCAGTTTTCCTTCTTTTTCTATTCTTTGCTACAATATAGTTAATATAGTGATATATAATTGTTCTCTTAATATTTTGTCAACTTTTTGTTGAGAAATTCTAATCTGGTCATGATAGAGTAGTTTGTATTGAACCTACCTTCCTACCAAAACCAATTCTAAAAATTTAACCTTTTGAATGCACTAGAGTATAACAACAGAGGGAGACTTGAGGGGCTAATATCCTTAAAAGACAGGAAATTCATGAAGTGAACAGCATATCTTCATCACCCCTAGATTTTTTCCTAAGGACATTTTCCAGATTACAGACTAGGAAAATAGAATTTAAGCATAAGTATTATTCTTGTTGGGCTGGGGATTCAGAGTCAGAATTTGGGACAATTGGCTTGGTATTAAAGGGCAAAATTCCAGAGAAAAGCAAAACACAGAGAAGGAGCCGAAAAATATGAATGCAAGTTTCCCACAAGTCATGGGCCACCTCTTCTATATGTACAAATGATGAGACCTGCCTAGAACCCAAGCAAAAACTAGCAGCTGAGAGTCTAAAGTGCTGCACAAAGATTTCAGCAAGTACGGGGTGATAAAGAGACAGATTGGAGCTCGTGTCCTGCCAGTGTGTAGGGGCTTTAATAAAACCTTCTGGTTTTTAGTTGTGACTCTACAAGGCTTATATCCTAAGAGTAATGATTATGTCTTAGAAGTAAAGACAGTATCATAGGAATAAGGGCAAATATCAAAGACCAAACCTACAAAAGCCTTAAACAGAATCAAGGTGATCTTCTGCTATTCTGTATTCTTTCCAGAAGAAAATAGAACTGTCTTTGGAGAATGACAACTCATCCATATCCTATAAAATTTTTCATTCACAACCTCCAAGATCCACTGGAAAATTAAGAAGCATGCTAAAAAATAGAATTAAATTGCACGCACATACCTGTCATTGAAGTTATCAGACAAGGACATTTAAATAAGTCTGATCAATATGTTCGAGAAAACAGAGGAAAATATGAATAAAAGAAAAGTAGAGAATTTTAACAGAGAATTGAAATCCATTTTACAGGCGTGCCTGGGTAGCTTGGTTGGCTAAGTATATGATTTGGGCTCAGGTTATGATCTCAGGGTTGTGAGATTGGACTCCACACCAGGCATAGAGCCTGCTGAAGATTCTCTCTCTCCCTCTCCCTCTGCCCCTCCCCACCCCTGTATTTTTCTTCCTCTTTAAAAAAGAAGAAGAAGAAAAAAATCCGTTTTACAAAAATCAAATGGACAGTCTGGAAGTGCAAACATATCTGAAATTAAGAACCCTCTGGATGTGTTTAACCTCAGACAACTTACAGCAAAACAAAGCAAAACAAAAAACAGGATTAATTAACTTGTGGCCAGATTAATATAAAATATCCAAAACAAAGCATAAGGAATAAAAAATATGGTGAAGAAGGAATACAAGGACATGTGGGATACAGTCAACTTTTATTATACCTAAAATTGGAATATCTGAAAAAGAGGAGAGAATGTAGCAAACAATTTTTGAAGACAATTATAAAGGAAATCCCAGAAATTCAAGAAGCTCATATCCTCAAAAAGTTAAATATGAAATTTCTATATGACTCAGCAGTTCCCCTGCTAATTATATACCCCAACAGACTAAAAACAGGTATTCTTCAAATTGCAAACAGGTGTTCTTAAAAACAAATACTTGTATAGAAATGTTCATAGCAACACTATTGACTCTTGACAACAGTCATAAGATGGAAGCAGTCCAAAGGTACATGAAAGGATGAATTGTGCAAATAAAGGATGAATTGTGTAAATAAAATGCATAAATAAATAAATAATATAATAAAAATAAATAGAATAAATGTGTAAATAAAAAGAGATGGTATTTCTCTATGCTGGAAGTAGCGATATATAACACAACATGGATGAACTTTGAAAACATTATGATAAGTAAAAGAAGTCAATCACAATGGATGACATATTATGTGGTTCCATTTATATGGCATGTCCAGAATAGGTAAATCCACAGGGACAGGAAGATTAGTGGTTTCTAGGGCCTGGGGAGAGGGGGGAATGGAGAATGACTACTAAATGGATATGGGGTTTCCTTCTAGGGTGAAAATGTTCTGGAACTAGATAGTGATGATGGTTGCACAACATTGTGAATGTATTAAATGCCACTGAATTGTAAACTTTAAAATAACTAGTTTTATGTTATGCAATTTTGGTTCAATTGAAAAAAATAATTAGAAAAGAAGCTCATTAAATTACAATAAGGATTCATTCATACAAAGAAAATCATACCTCAATAAATAACAGTCATACTGCTAGAAAACAAAGTTAAGTCGAAAAAATGTCATTTCATTATCTTCTAATTTCCGTAGATTGCACAGATAAGTCAAATAAGTAATATGGTCACTCTTTTTTTTTTTGTTTGTTTGGTTCTTTGTTTATTTACAGCATAACAGTGTTCATTGTTTTGGCATCACACCCAGTGCTCCATGCAGTACGTGCCCTCCCTATTACCCACCACCTGGTTCCTCAACCTCCCACCCCCCCCCGCCCCTTCAAAACCCTCTGGTTGTTTTTCAGAGTCCATAGTCTCTCATGGTTCATCTCCCCTTCCAGTTTCCCTCAACTCCCTCTCCTCTCCATCTCCCCATGTCCTCCATGTTCTTTGTTATGCTCCACAAATAAGTGAGACCATATGATACTTGACTCTCTCTGCTTGACTTATTTCGCTCAGCATAATTTCTTCCAGTCCCATCCATGTTGCTACAAAAGTTGGGTATTCATCCTTTTGGTTGGAGGCATAATACTCCATTGTGTATATGTACCACATATTCCTTATCCATTCATCCGTTGAAGGGCATCTTGGTTCTTTCCACAGTTTGGCGATATGGTCACTCTTTTGAAGGTAAAAGCTTTTTTAATTTGGCTGCTTTTAATATTTTTGTTTGAACCACACTTCACAATAAGAACAAAAATGTTAATTCAAGAGAAATCACAGGCCAAAATGTGTAAGGTAAAACAAAAACACTTCAGAAGTAAACAGCAGATGCTTATGATTTGAAGTAGGCAAAGATATTGTAAATAGAACATAAAAATCATTAACCCTGAAAAAAAAGATTGATCAATTGGACTTCATGTCAATCAACAAGTTCATTAAATTTAAAAAAAAAAAAAGATGCCATACAAGAGTGGAAAGGCAAGTCACAAACTGAGAGAAGACATTGGAGATATATATATATATATATATCTCCCAATATCATATATGTATATATGTATATATACACACATATATATATGCAATCCAAACAAAAAGATTTGCATGCAGAATATATAAAATATTCCTGCTAGTCAGTAAGAAAAAAAGAGAATATAATCTTAAAAAAGGCAAAATACATGAATAAGTGCCTCAAAAATTTCCTGTTTTAGGTATGGAGCAGCCCTCTGGGGTTTCTAGTACAAGATAAGATGTAGCCCCCAGTTCCCACCCTTCAGGCCAGTGCCTTATCCAGGTTCTCTTGATTCCATTAAATTACCATTCCAACTTTAAATCCTATTTATTGCTACTATTCAGGGATTTCCCTTCATTTCAAGTTTAGCTAATATTCCTTGTTTTATTTGTGCAACATTTTTACAGTTTAAGATTGGAGCGGGGATTCCTAGCATCTACTCAGTCATGTGCATTTACTTAGAATTCCAAATGACATTTTTATGAAGTCAGTTTCTATTACAGTGAGCTATATGGCCCAGAATTGTTTCTGGATTCAAGACTTTATATTACTATAAATTATAGTAGACACAATGGGTTAAAAGAGTTCACAGAAAAGAAAGCTATTTAGAGTAGGAAGAGTAAAACAGAGAAACCTGGGGCTTTATACAGCAATTGGAAACCAGTGTTGGAAGGCCAGGTATATTTTTAGCACCTTCTTTTCTGCTTGACCTTACTTTGAGCACTTGCTGTTTATCACTAGGGACCCAGGGCAGCTTTTTTTTTTTAAGTTATTAATTTATTTGAGAGGGAGAGAGAGAATCCTCAGGCAGACTCCCTGCTGAATGCAGAACCCCATGCTGGGCTGGATCTCAGAACCCCAAGATCATGACCTGAGCCAAAATCAAGAGTTGGCCGCTTAACCAATTGAGGACCCATGCATCGCTGTTTGTATGTTTTATATAAGTAAAGTATCTAATAATTTATAGTGATCCAATGATTCATAAAGTTTGGATCTACTCACAAATCATATTATCTGGGTTGATGATTAAAATGTTGATTCAAGGGCTTTACCCAGGGCCACAGAATCTACAGTTAACAAACTTTGTATGATGGTGATTCACATACTTAAATGTGAAAATCATTATAGATAGGTACCAGAGATATGAATGGTAGCCCTCCCAATAGTGATTGTAAATCAGCTGTGGGAAATCTGGCAGATAATGCTTAGTCCAAGGGGTTAACTGGTAGTGTTTTAGTGTCAGAGAATTTTTAATTGTTTAGGGTGGTGGGGACTAGCAGCCTGTGGCCTACAGGCCAAATCCAACCCAGCTTGGGTTATTGTATGGCCAGCAAGCCTTACAAAATATTATTTGCATTTATAAATGGTTGAAAAAAATCAAAAGAATATTTTGTGATGTGTGAACATTTTATGAAATTCAAATTTTGTATCCATAAATAAAGTTTTATTGAAACACTGTTATGCTTATCAATTTGTGAATTATCTATGGCTGCTTTTGCATTGCAAAAGTAGAGTCAAGAAGTTACAAAGAAGACCATATGCCCCCAAGACCTAAATTACTAATTACTTGTCTTTTCACAGAAAATATTTGCAGGCCCCTTGGCAAAGCTATAGGCTTTCGTGAACTATGCAGGACTGTCAGTCTCCCCATAATCTTAAATCTGTCTCCACTTCTCTACCAAACTACAACCCTCTATCCCCACCCCCACCCTCCCCTCACACATACACTCCACACACAACCTGACTGAGTGTCTTGCAGTGAAGCTCTGGACTGCCTTCTTTATAGTGAAAGAAGACAGCAAAACTGCCTTGTTCTTGTTCAGAAAGATCCTTTAAGGGGAGACACACCACGAGAGACTATGGACTGTGAGGAACTAACTGAGGGTTTTGGAGGGGAGGTGGGTGGGAGGTTGGGTGAGCCAGTGGTGGGTATTGTGGAGGGTACGTATTGCATGGAGCACTGGGTGTGGTGCATAAACAATGAATTCTGGAAGACTGAAAAGAAATTTAAAAAAATAAATAAAAATTTTTAAAAAGAAAAGGTCTTTGCACACCTAAACAAAAGCAAAAAAAAAAAAAAAATCCTTTAAATTTCCTGTGAATTATTCTGTGATCTTGGGGAAAAAATATTCTGGAAATATCTGATTATATTAATATAATCCTTACTAATTCCTGGGGCCACTTATGACAGCCAATTCTAGCCAGCCCCAGGAAAACATAAAAATGTCAAAAAAAATTCTAAGAAGGGGAAATCCATTTACAACAAACTAAAGGGTAATGGATTCATGATTCAACCTCAAACTATATTACATCAAATAAAACATTTGACTTGACAAAGAAAAGAGTGTTTTTAAACTTGGTAAGAGAGTAGGACTTCCTAAAGCTTTTCCAAATACTTGATAAAATAAAAGATGGATTTTGTAGAAAAGAAATAAAGTAGGAAATCAGACAAAGGGTCTTTGTTTTGTGTATATAGAGGACTAAATACATAGTTTGTGAATTACTGAATGTCTCTTCTTTTTTCACTCCTCTTCTTCTGGTCACTTTTCTGTCCAATAGCAAGATGATAAAAATAAATAAATGAGGAAATAATAGTAAATGGAAAATAGGGTTAGAAGAATAATAAATCAGCGGGAAAGATTAGCACTCTAAAATGTGTATCAGCTGGTCTTATTCTCTTGTTAGTGATGGACTACAAATATGATTCTGTGCTTCCACATAGGCAGCCAAAGCAAAGTAGAATAAAAAATTAAGTGGCTATAAATCAAAAACTAAACTAATTTTTCATGAGAAACATGCTTTTCCTATTACTAAGCCTTGAGATAAATTTTTCTGATAGGTCCTCATAGTAAGTCAACCATGTTGACTTGGACATGGATGCTGTTTATACACACACACAATATAGACACTTTTTATCTATTCTTTCAAAGCCATGGATGCAAAATCCACATTAAGGAAAAGGCATAGCATACAGCCTGAGGTGGTGCAAAACAATAGTAATTTCTCAATCTCATACATAAATGAGGGTGTGGAAAATCAAATTCAATTAGGAAGCTTACATGGGACCTTTGGGCAAATTATTTTGTTTCCATTTACTCATATATTGGATATATCCCTTTACACCTCTGTTGTACAACATCATACACAAATGCAATATCATTAATATTAACAAATAGGATTCTCATATGTATTGAGGGGACACCAGTGTTATTCCACTCTTTGCCTTGATTCTTAAGTCGAGAAAGGGCCTTAGAAGTCATTTTGGTCAAAAATGGCAAATATGTGGCATACATGGCATACATGGCTTCATTCCTTACTCTCATTACCATGGCAGACATTACTAATTGATCACATTAATACACGAATTAACAGTACAAAGTACAGAGAGGTTTAATTCTCAACATCATCCTTGACGCTGAGGACACACGCAGCCTCCTGGGAGCTCGTGTGGCGGAGATCCTCCGGAGGGTCAACGCCTGAAGCCAGGGAAGGCTTCCCTAGAAACTTGAAGGTTCGGCGGCAGCATTATACCTTTAGGTCCATCTGTGTTGTTGAAAATAGCAAGATTTGAGGGGAGTCAAGATGGCGGGGAAGTAGTGGAGGCGCCTTTTCAACCCGTACCCTAAAGTGAGCTGATTACCTACCAAAGAACTCCGACCACCCATGAAATCAGCCTGAGATCAGAATTATACATGTCTGGATCTCTACAGGAGCAGAAGATGCCAGTGGCAGTCTTTTTGTTTGTCTGTTTTTGTTTGTATACTTCATAAATCTTACCTTGGGGCCCATTTGGGCTGAGCCTTCTCTTTTATCTTCCCTTTTCTTCCTGTCTCTCTCTCTCTCTCTTTTTTTTTCTTTTCCTTTTTTCTTTTCCTTTTTTTTCTTTCTTCTTCTCTATTTCTTTTTCTTTTCTTTTTTCTCTTATTTGGGTGGGGAACCCTGATGGCACAGAAGCGTTCCAGGGTGCACCTTGACTGCACCACAATCGGTAAATCCAGCTGCATCTGTTCAGTCATCTCTTACCAAAATGACTAGGAGAGGAATACCCAACAGAAGAAAAATACAGAGGATGGACCTTCTGCAACAGAGCTAATGGCTATCGACATAGACAATATGTCAGAAAAGGAATTCAGGCTAACAATTATCCAGGCAATAGCTAGGTTGGAGAAAGCCATGGATGACCAAACAGAATTGATTAGGGCAGAACTGAAGGCCACCAGGGATGATGTTCACAATGTTAGGGCAGAACTGAAAGCCACCAGGGATGATGTTCAAAATGCTCTCAATGAGTTCCAATCTAATCTAAATTCTCTAAAAGCTAGGGTAACTGAGACAGAAGATAGAATTAGTGATCTGGAGGACAAACAGATAGAGAGAAAATATCAGGAGGAAGCCTGGAACAAACAGCTCAGAAGCCTTATGAAAACAGAATCAGGGAAATAAATGATGCCATGAAATGTTCCAACGTCAGAATTATTGGAATCCCTGAAGGGGAAGAAAAAGAAAGAAGTCTAGAAGATATAGTGGAAGAAGTTGTCTATGAAAATTTTCCCAATCTCACAAATGGAAACAACGTTCATGTACTAGAGGCAGAGAGATTTCCTCCCAAGATTTTAGATTCTCGAAAGTCCTCACAACACCTTATAGTTAAAATGAGGAATTATGTTTCACGACAGACCCTCTTAAAAGCAGCTAGGACAAAGAAGCTCCTTACATACAGAGGAAAGCCCATTAGAATAACGTCAGACCTTTCCACAGAGACCTGGAAAGCCAGGAAGGGCTGGCAAAATATATTCAGAGTACTAAATGAGAAGAACATGCAACCAAGAATACTCTATCCAGCAAGACTGACATTTAAAATGGATGGAGAGATAAAGAGTTTCCAAGACCAGCAAGGCTTAAAAGACTGTGCAACCACCAAGCCAACACTGCAGGAAATATTAAGGGGGGTCCTATAAAAGAGAAAAAATCCTAAGAATATCATTGAACAGAAATATAGAAACAATCTACAGACAGAAAGACTTCAAAGGTAACACGATGTCAATAAAAACCTATCTCTCAATAATCACTCTCAATGTGAATGGCCTAAATGCGCCCATAAAATGACACAGGGTTGCAGATTGGATAAAACGACAGGACCCATCCATATGTTGTCTACAAGAGACCCATTTTGAACCTAAGGATACACCCAGACTGAAAGTGAAGGGATGGAGAAGCATCTTTCATGCCAGTGGGCCTCAAAAGAAGGCCGGGGGTAGCGATTCTCATATCAGATAAATTAGATTTTAAACTAAAGACTGTAGTCAGAGATACAGAAGGACACTACGTAATTCTTAAAGGGACTATCCACCAAGATGATCTAACAATTGTGAATATCTATGCCCCAATATGCGAGCACCCAATTACATAAGAAAACTATTAATCAAGATAAAGAGTCATATTGATATGAATACAATAATAGTAGGAGATCTTAATATGCCTCTCTTATAAATAGACAGATCATCAAAGCAGAAAATTAATAAATAAGAGCATTGAATGAAACATTTGACCAGATGGACCTCATAGACATATACAGAACATTCCACCCTAAAACAACAGAATACTCATTCTTCTCAAGGGCACATGGAACCTTCTCCAGAATAGACCACATACTGGGTCACAAAGCAGGACTCAACTGATACCAAAAGACTGACATTATTCCCTGCATATTCTCAGATCACAATGCCTTGAAACTGGAACTCAATCACAAGGAAAAGTTCAGAAGGAACTCAAACACCTGGAAGCTAAAGACCACCTTGCTTGAGAATGCTTGGATCAACCAGGAGATCAAAGATGAACTTAAACAATTCATGGAAACCAATGAGAATGAAGACACTTCGGTCCAAAACCTATGGGATACAGCAAAGACGGTTCTAAGGGGGAAATACATAGCCATCCAAGCCTCCCTCAAAAAAATTGAAAAATCCAGAATACACCAACTGTCTCTACACCTTAAAGAACTGGAGAATCAACAACAAATCACACCAACTCCACATGCAAGAAGGGAAATAATCAAGATTAGAGCAGAGATCAATGAGGTAGAAACCAGAGATACAGTAGAACATATCAATGAAACTAGAAGCTGGTTTTTTGAAAGAATCAATAAGATCGATAAACCATTGGCCACACTAATCCAAAAGAAAAGAGAGAAAGCCCAAATTAATAAAATTATGAATGAAAAGGGAGAGATCACAACTAAAACCAAGGAAATAGAAACAATCATCAGAAATTATTACCAACAGTTATATGCCAATAAGCTAAGCAACCTAGATGAAATGGATGCATTCCTGGAAAACTATAAACTCCCAAAATTGAACCAGGAAGAAATTGACAACCTGAATAGACCGATATCTAGTAATGAGATTGAAGCAGTGATCAAAAACCTCCCAAAAAACAAGAGCCCAGGACCTGAGGCATTCCCTGGGGAATTCTACCAAACTTTCAAAGAAGAAATAACACCAATTCTCCTGAAGCTGTTCCAGAAAATTGAAGCAGAAGGAAAACTTCCAGACTCTTTTTATGAAGCCAGCATTACCCTGATCCCCAAACCAGGCAAAGACCCTACCAAAAAGGAGAATTTCAGACCAATATCACTGATGAATATGGATGCAAAGATTCTCAACAAGATCCTAGCAAACAGGATCCAACAGCACATTAAAAAGATTATCCACCATGACCAGGTGGGATTCATCCCTGGGTTGCAAGGTTGGTTCAACATTCGCAAATCAATCAGTGTGATAGAACACATCAATAAGAGAAGAGAGAAGAACCACATGGTCCTCTCAATTGATGCAGAAAAAGCATTTGACAAAATCCAGCATCCGCTCTTGATGAAAACGCTTCAAAGTATAAGGATGGAGGGAACATTCCTGAACTTCATAAAATCTATCTATGAAAGACCCACAGCAAATATCATCCTCAATGGGAAAAAGCTTGCAGCCTTCCCGTTGAGATCAGGAACACGACAAGGATGCCCACTCTCACCACTCTTGTTCAACATAATATTAGAAGTCCTCGCAATGGCAATCAGACAACAAAGAGAAATAAAAGGTATCCAAATTGGCAAGGAAGAAGTCAAACTCTCTCTTCGCAGATGACATGATTCTTTATATGGAAAACCCCAAAGACTCCACCCCCAAACTACTAGAACTCATACAGCAATTCAGTAACGTGGCAGGATACAAAGTCAATGTACAGAAATCAGTGGCTTTCTTATACACCAACAATGAAAATACAGAAAGGGAAATTAGAGAATCGATTCCATTTACTATAGCACCAAGAACCATAAGATACCTGGGCATAAACCTAACCAAAGAGGTAAAGGACCTGTACTCGAGGAACTACAGAACACTCATGAAAGAAATTGAAGAAGACACAAAAAGATGGAAGACCGTTCCATGCTCTTGGATTGGAAGAATAAACATTGTTAAAATGTCTATACTGCCTAGAGCAATCTATACTTTTAATGCCATTCCAATAAAAATTCCACTGGTATTTTTCAAGGAGCTGGAGCAAATAATCCTAAAATTTCTATGGAATCAGAAGAGACCCCGAATTGCTAAGGAAATGTTAAAAAACAAAAACAGAACTGGCGGCATCACGTTATCCGATTTCAAGCTTTACTACAAAGCTCTGATCACCAAGACAGCGTGGTACTGGCATAAAAACAGACACATAGACCAGTGGAACAGAGTGGAGAGCCCAGATATGGACCCTCAACTCTATGGTCAAATAATCTTCGACAAAACAGGAAAAAATATACAATGGAAAAAAGACAGTCTCTTCAATAAATGGTGCTGGGAAAACTGGACAGCGATATGTAGAAGAATGAAACTCGACCATTCTCTTACACTGTACACAAAGATAAACTCGAAATGGATAAAAGACCTCAACGTGAGACAGGAATCTATCAGAATCCTAGAGGAGAACATAGGCAGTAACCTCTTCGATATCAGCCACAGCAACTTCTTTCAAGATATGTCTCCAAAGGCCAAGGAAACAAAAGCGAAAATGAACTTTTAGGACTTCATCAAGATCAAAAGCTTCTGCACAGCAAAGGAAACAGTCAACAAAACAAAAAGGCAACCCACAGAATGGGAGAAGATATTTGCAAATGACAGTACAGACAAAAGGTTGATGTCCAGGTTCTATAAAGAACTCCTTAAACTCAACACACACAAAACAGATAATCATATCAAAAAATGGGCAGAAGATATGAACAGACACTTCTTCAAGGAAGACATACAAATGGCTATCAGACACATGAAAAAATGTTCATCATCACTAGCCATCAGGGAGATTCAAATTAAAACAACATTCAGATACCACCTGACACCAGTTAGAATGGCCAAAATTAGCAAGACAAGAAACAACGTGTGTTGGAGAGGATGTGGAGAAAGGGGAACCCTCTTACACTGTTGGTGGGAATGCAAGTTAGGGCAGCCACTTTGGAGAACAGTGTGGAGATTCCTGAAGAAATTAAGACTAGAGCTTCCCTATGACCCTGCAATTGCACTGCTGGGTATTTACCCCAAAGATACAGATGTAGTGAAAAGAAGGGCCATCTGTACCCCAATGTTTATTGCAGCAATGGCCACGGTCGCCAAACTGTGGAAAGAACCAAGATGCCCTTCAACGGATGAATGGATAAGGAAGATGTGGTCCGTATACACAATGGAGTATTATGCCTCCATCCAAAAGGATGAATACCCAACTTTTGTAGCAACATGGACGGGACTGGAAGAAATTATGCTGAGCGAAATAAGTCAAGCAGAGAGAGTCAAGTATCGTATGGTCTCACTTATTTGTGGAGCATAACAAAGAACATGGAGGACATGGGGAGATGGAGAGGAGAGGGAGTTGAGGGAAACTGGAAGGGGAGATGAACCATGAGAGACTATGGACTCTGAAAAACAACCAGAGGGTTTTGAAGGGGCGGGGGGGGGGGGGGCAGTGGGAGGTTGAGGAACCAGGTGGTGGGTAATAGGGAGGGCATGTACTGCATGGAGCACTGGGCGTGGTGCAAAAACAATGAACATTGTTATGCTGAAAATAAACAAAACAAAACAAAACAAAACATCATCCTTGACGCTAATACTGCCAAAAAATCAGTGCTGGCCTATAAAATAAGAATGTTTGTAGTAGACTTCTGGTTTTAGCCCCAGCATAGAAAGAGCTTAGAAGTTTTAACTTGCATTCATTCAGCAAGAAAGAGCTGAACAGTTCAAAAGGGAATGACTTTCTTGGGCCCATCAGAGAATTAAGATTGTAGGGCAAGCTATACTATCCGGAAATCCAGGTGAATTCAGGGAGTCACCAAAATATGCTTACCTGGAACAGAAAATACTAAAGCCATAAACCTATAGGAATGCCTTAGGTTAATTTTGATGAATTGCTAGAGACTTAGTTTGGACTGGCCTGAGAGTGGAGGCTGCAGTATCAACCCTTCATCCCTCCCACCAATACCTTCCCTCACCCCCACATACTTTTTGTGGAATCCAGAATTTTCTAGTAGTTCTGGTGGGGAGAGGGTAAGACTAATCATTGTCAAATATGACTAGAACGTTCTCTCTGTAACAAAAGCCAGCTCTCAAGGGGAAGGACGTAACCAGAGCCTTGTCCCATCTGGGGAAGGGATTTTTGTTCTAATCTCCTTTAGCCTTTCTGTCTCACCTATGGGTGAAGAAGCTACACCACTGGGAAAAAAATCATGAAGTTTATTACCCAGAGATATAGACTCACTAAAAGATTAAGATATACTCATAAAGTTAGGGAATACTCCTTTCCTCTGTACCCAGCCACCTCATCAACAGGGTTCCAGTATAAAAACAGTGAGTTATAACTGAAAGAGCTGCAAGACACAGAGTCTCTCTGAGGGGGAGTAATTAGGGAAGCCTGAAGTCAAGAAAGGATGCATAAATAAGAACATTAGAAGGAATTTGAATCCTCTGGTATCTAAATACAGCAAAAATGAATCAGTCCAGCTTCTAACACAAATCCTCACACTAAGGGTCTGTTTATCTCTGATCCCATGACCATTTCAATCTGTTGAATTTTAACAAAAAAATTACAAAGTTTACTTAAGGACAAGAAAAATCATAACCTGAGCAAACAAAGCAACCATCATAACTAGACTCAGATATGTGTTGTAATTATTAGACAGGAATTTAAAAATAACTATGATTAATATGTTAAGGCTCTAATGGAAAAAGTATACAACATGCAAAATAGATGGGTAATGTCAGCAGAGAAATGGAAACTCTACAAAAGAATCAAAAGAAAATACTGGAAATCAAAAACATTGTAACAAATGAATTACTTTGATGTGCTCATAAGTAGACTGGACGTGTCTAAAGAATCAGTGAGTTTAAGATTAAGTCAACAGAAATTTCCCAAACTAAATGAAGAATTGGGGGGGGAGGGAAGAACACTTTAAAACTGTGTAACATACATATTCTCGTAATACCTGAAGAAGAAGAAAGATGTAACAGAAGAATAATGAAATAATAATGGCTGAAGTAATTCAAATATTGAAGTAATAACCGCTGAAAACTTGCCAAAATTAATGACAAACACAAAACCACAGATCCAGGAAGCTCAGAGAATATCAAGTACGATAAATACTAAGAAAGCTACATCTAAGAATATCATATTCAAACTGCAGGAAGCCCCCCCAAAAAAAAGAGAAAACCTTGAAAGAAGCCAGGGGAAAACCACATTTTACCATACAGGACAGGGATATGAAGTACAGTTATATGAAGCAATATGAATGAAGATAGGAAGTCTCAGCAAGAAGCCATGCAAGCATGAAGAGAACTTAGTAATATTAGTTGAAAGAAAAACTCACCAACATGGAGTTTTATCCAGCAAAATTTATCCAGCAAAATCCACTATATCCAGCAAAATTATCCTTGAAATGTGAAGGGGAAATAAAGGTTTTCTCAGATAAACAAAAACTGAGGGAATTCATCACCAGCAGATTTACCCTGCAAGAAACATTGAAAGAAGTATTTTAGGGAGAAGAAACGTAATATAGCTCAGGAATTCAAGTAAAGGAAAAGTGTCAAGGAAGGAATAAATGAAGGTAAATAAAATCTTTTATTTTTCTTATTTTTAATTGATTTAAGATATCTGTTTAAAGTAATAATAGCAACAATGTATTAGGTAATTAAAGCATATGGATAAGTGAAATGAACAACAGCAGTATCACATGAGACAGGAAAGAAAGTTGAGTATAATGTTATGTGGTATTTATACTACATGTAAAGGATATATTCTTATTTGAAGGTAAGTTTAGATTAGTTTAAAATATATATTGGAAACTCTAGAGCAACTACTTAAAAATTTTTAGAAAGACATTCATGTCCTAGCATTGCATGCTAAGAGAGGAGATAAAATGTAATGATATACAATGTTAAACTAAAGCCAGAAAAAGAGGGGACCAAAAAAACAAAAACAAAAGAACAAATGCAAGGGAATAGAAAATACTTACATAGTAAATATTAATCCCAACTAGAGCAATGATCATTTCAAGTATGAAATAAAATACACCAGTTAAAAGACAGATGTCTGGAAGGGTGTTTGTGCGGCTAGGTGTTGAGTGGTGAGGCTTGGTGGGCTGTGGAGAGGTAAAGCACAGTGGCCAGGAGGGTGATTTGAGTTTGGGGCAAAAGATCCCTGAAAGGGAAATAACCTCTTTCCCCCTATTTTCCTGTTCTTCTCTTCTTGATATACTTCTTTCTACTGTAATTGCCCAAAGCATGTAACCAGAATATATTAAAAAACATTTTACTATTCTTAATTTAGAAATCAGACTATCATTATGTCTCTCAAGGAGAAAAGAAACAGAATGTATTTGCTTTTTATTTCTGTCTTAATTAACTTTTGATTGATTAACTCTTTAAAACAGAATTATTTCAAAGGGGGCTATTCTTCTACCTAAAAATTTTTGTAGTTAGCTTGCTTTTTCTTCCTGTTTGAACAAAAGCTCCTTTAATCACAGAGAAGACAACATGCTAATGTTTTCCCTGATTCCCAGTCCCTTTTTTGGTTTAATAAACAAAGTGAATTTGTAGGAGATTTTAAAGACAAAATAGGACATTTTAAGGTACGATAAAAATTTCAATTTTTTTGAAAATTTTTTAAAGGGAAGGATGGTAAGGAATCATCTATTTGTAGAAAGGTATGTGACATTTTACCTTGAAATTATGACTTTAAAAATTCCTATTTGCTCAATAAATCTAATCAAATGATCTATCAGTTACAAATCACAGAATTATATATTCTGAATATTTTATTTCATGGTATTGATGCGATTTATCATATTTACTCAGGTAGAAATCAAGAATGTGTTGTGATTAAACATGATATAGATCTAACTTCAAATATTGGCCTGTGCCATTTATTAGCAAGGTATTCAACTTTTCTGAGATTCAGTCTCTCCATATGTAAAACATGAGGATGAGCACTAATAGATTCTACCAAGAATCTAAAAATAGCTAACATATAGTATAAGCTCTATAAGTGTTTTTTGAACAAATAATCTCATAATATTTTGTGAGTGTTATAAATGCATATAATGCAGGATGCATACTAAGCATAACTGTTAGTTTTACACTGTCATCAGCATCCTTATCATTTCCCTATTTGATTTAAAGGACATTCAGCTAAAATGGAAGAGGGTGTTTTATTGTGTTTGGAAAAGTAATGTCTAAGCATTTCTCCAAAATAATCAGAACTAATTATCTTCTGGTTATAACCTTTAATGTAGTCAGAGATACCTAAAACTGACAATTTGATATTTGAGGTATCTCATTTATTTTGAAAGACTCATACTAGTCAACAATATACACCCAATTTATCTTTCATATATAAAGGCAGTAGAATGAAGTTTTCAAGCAACAGAAGCTTAGGAAAAAATTAGTTATACATAAGAATTTGTTGAAAAATTAACTTGAAGATGAAGCAGACAAACAAAAATGGAATCCTAATGGAGAAATGGTGGTAAAAGGGATTAGTTGTAAATGTATAAAATAAATTTACCTATTTTTATATTTTAGGATTAAGATTAAAATTAAAATTGCTGGGATTACAGTTAAAAAAGGTATAGAAATTTTACTTCCAGACAGATGGAGTATATATACTTTTACTTATTCCTCTATTTAGGTAGACCTAAAAGCTCTAGCTATTATTTATAAAACAAATATGAAAAAATTCTGAAAGTTGGAGAGAATGAGACTGGGAGTCAGGGAACAACACAGTGGTGAACTCCCTCGTTTGTGGTGTGTGTGTGTGTGTGTTTGTGTGTGTGTGTGTGTGTGTGTTCTGCATAGATCCCAGACTTGGTTCTAGAGAAGTTGACAACCCAGAAGTACCAACAAATACAAACAAAAAATGCTTCAAGGCCAGCTCTCCCTATCCAAGAGGCCAGGATAGAAAGAGTCTAGCAAAACAGAAAAATCTTAGACAACCACCACCATACTCTAGTCAAGCACCACAGAAAAAGCTGTGTACCACCCCCACTCCAACCCCTGCCAACAAAGGTCAAACGGGCACCTGAGATTTTCACCCTGCCCAGGCTATAAAAAAGCATCTCAATGCTCCTACTGGGGTACAATCAGTAAAGGCCTAATGGGGGAGTGCTGGGACTTGCACTTACGCTAGTTTATAATGAAGACTCTCTCTACCATCCCACTCAGTGTTAGTGGAAACAAAATGGGGGGCCTGGACTCCCACCTCCAGTCCTCAGGAAGGACACATCTTTTCCCTCTGGGGGAAGAGCCAGGATTTTCACCACCACTCAGCAGTAGTGATACTACTCTCCTACTCATGTCAGGGGAGGCCATGTGAGGAGCAGTAAGGAAGCACTCCTACCCCTTGAAGTTAGGGTAGATATCAGTGCATGCCTAGTGGGGAATGGGAACTCCTACACACAACTACCAATAATGAGTTCCCCTATTCCCTGAGTGTCCATGGAGATCAAGTGGGGAACATGGACCTCCACCCATATGTGGCAGTGATGAGGCAGTGTTCCCTCCTTACCCTGCCAAAGAGGTATCTGAGGAGGCCAACCAAAACAAGACTTAAATAAGATCCAAAGTCTTATAACACAAGACCACGAATACCCAGATGTCAGGTAAAAAAATCACTTGTCCATCAAGAACCAGAAAATATCAACTTGAATGAGAAAAGATAAGCAATAGATAACAGAAATAACAGAGATGTTCAAATTATCTGAGGATTTTAAATCAGCTGTCATAAAAATATTTCAATAAGCAATTACAAATTTCTTGAAACAAATGAAAAAAATAGACTCAGCAAAGAAGTAGGAAATCCTAACAAAGAAATAAAAGATATGAAGAATAACCAAATGGAAATGAAAATACAAAAAATGAAATTAAAGTTCAGTGGGTGTGTTCAACAGCAGAATGAAGGAGAGAGATTTTTAAAAAGCAGTGAACTTAGGGCACCTGGGTGGCTCAGTGGATTAAGCCGCTGCCTTCGGCTCAGGTCATGATCTCAGGGTCCTGGGATGGAGCCCCGCATCAGACTCTCTGCTCTGCAGGGAGCCTGCTTCCTCCTCTCTCTCTGCCTGCCTCTCTGTCTACTTGTGATCTCTCTCTCTGTCAAATAAATAAATAAAATCTTAAAAAAAAAAAAAGCAGTGAACTTGAAGATAGAATAACAGAAATTACCCAGTGTGAGCAATAGAGGGAAAATAGACTGGAAAAAATAAAATAATGAACAGAGTCTCAGGGATCTGCAGGACCATTTGTCTACCCAGCATTCTCTATTCAGGAAAAAGTTCCTTCAGTAGTAAAAAGGAAATCAAGGGGCACCTGGGTGGCTCAGTGGGTTAAAGCCTCTGCCTTCCGCTCAGGTCATGATCCCAGGGTCCTGGGATGGAGCCCCACATCCGGCTCTCTGCTCAGCGGGGAGCCTGCTTCCTTCTCTCTCTCTGCCTGCCTCTCTGCCTACTTGTGATCTCTGTCTGTCAAATAAATAAAATCTTTAAAATAAAAAAAAAAAAAAAAAGGAAATCAAGACATTTGAGATGAAGGAAAAACAAGAAACTTTGTTGGCAGAAGACCAACCTAAAAGAATGGCTAAAGTAAGTTTTCTAAAAAGAAAAGAACTAATAAAATATGAAAACTTGGAACATCGAGTAGGAAGAAAGAAAAACAGAAAGGTAAAAGAGGAATACCTGCAATAGAATTTACCTCTCTTCTTGAGTTTCCTAAATTATGTTTGAGGGTTGAAGCAAAAATTGCAACACTAGCTGTTGTGGTTGTCAAAGTTGTAGAGCTATAGGTGTAATACCCTTCTCTTTTTAAGTTTTTCATAAAAACATTTTAAGGGACTAGTATGTAATATTCATAATTGCTTATTTTACTTTAACTTCTTACATTTACTTTAACTTCTATACATTCAAATACCATTAAATTTTGCCTATTTTGTTAACAAAACAGAATAAATAACATGATAACATTGCTCTAAAATTATTAATATCAGTATTTTTGTTATACATGTATACACACATACAGACCTGTCTGCAATGATTTTCTCTGAATGTTGATAAAAGAGGTGTATTGGGATTTGGTGTGATTATTTAACTTATTTTTATTTTTTGTTATCTTGTTAAAGTTTTGAAGTGACTATGCATTTTTATTACAAAAGTGTTATGTTTAAGAATTATGAATCAGGGGCGCCTGGGTGGCTCAGTCGGTTAAAGCCTCTGCCTTCAGCTCAGGTCATGATCTCAGGGTCCTGGGATCGAGCCCTGCATCAGGCACTCTGCTCAGCGGAGAGCCTGTTTCCCCCTCTCTCTCTGCCTGCCTCTCTGCCTACTTGTGATCTCTGTCAAATAAATTAAAAAAAAAAAAAGAATTATGAATCAAAAGAATATAGCAATTGAAAATAAACTGTTTAATATTTTTTTTTTTTTAAATATGACAGACAGAGAGCACTAGTAGGCAAAGAGGCAGGCAGAGAGAGAGGAGGAAGCAGGCTCCCTGCTGAGCAGAGAGCCCGATGCGGGGCTCGATCCCAGGACCCCGGGATCACGACCTGAGCCGAAGAGAGCGGATCAACCCACCGAGCCACCCAGGCGCCCGAAAATAAACTGTTTAAAGGAAAATTACAATTTTATTTTTTAATTACGATACTCAAAATACACAATAATGCAAATATTTAAATTTAAAATATCCTACCGGAAATGGTTTCCCTGGGGGCTCAATTCACATTCCATGCAAAACAAAAACTAATTTTATTTTGCCACATTCCTGAAATCTAACTAATAGATGGGTATCTCTCTCCCTCTTGACCTCTTTGTCTCTCTCTTTTTTTTTTTAAGATTTTATTTATTTATTTGACAGAGAGAGAGGTCACAAGTAAGCAGAGAGGCAGGCAGAGAGAGAGAGCGGGAAGCAGGCTCCCTGCTGAGCAGAGAGCCCAATGCCGAGCTCGGTCCCAGGACCCGGGATCACGACTTGAGCCGAAAGCAGAGGCTTAACCCACTGAACCACGCAGGCGCCCCTTCTCTTTGTCTCTCTTAATACATATATACACATATGCATGTGTGTACAATGACATATATTCATGGTAAATAGTCTCTTTAAAGACTTTATATGGTGAGAACCAGCCTTTCATTTTAAATATGGAAGTGGCAGTGGTCATGAAAAAAATTGTATTGATACAAGATTTTCTCTAGGTATAATATTCTACATAGTGAAGAATTTCAAGGAGGATAGCTCTATGACACGGAATTTGCTGAGAATAAAAGACGCAGGAACTAAAATATATAAGAGATTGGTAGGTATAGCTAGAGAAGCAGTTTGGTGTGCATGTGTGTGTGTGCACGCGCACGCATTTATGAACACTGGGTGTCTGGAAATAAGCAACTTCATGCAAAGTAGAGCTGAACCTCTGGCTTCCCTGCATATGCGATACAAGTGAGGATTTTGTTCACGGTATGAATGCCTAAACACATCCACATCAAGCTAGTTGTCCCTCAGAATGAAAACTCAGATTTTCCCCCCAGAAGCCGAAGGGAAAATACTGAATGTGAAGTTAAAAGGCTGCCACCTACTGATATGTGACCTTTAGTAATTGACCTCCCTTCCAAAGCCCTAGATTCCATGTCCTCAGTCATTAGTAATTGCCCTGGTCATTGTTTTCACCCTGGGCTCAGTTCGCCTAGATACAGAAGAATAACTGTACTCGTATAGTTAGAATTCGGCCCCTTGTTGACAGTCACCCAGTCAGTTCAGACAAAAATTAGCCAGGATTCTTCAGGTTTGTCTTTTATTTTCGTACGAGGGACCATATTCTTTCAAAGGACCCCTCTTTATTATGAACTGCTGATGAAAAAGATTGATTTTGTTGTAACTAATACCTTTGCATTAGTAAATATAACTCTAATTGCTTTAGTAAATAACCCCCCAGATCTCGGTGGTCTAAACATTATTAGAAGTTTGTTTCTCACTAATGTCATGTCCAATGCTGATATACCTGATAGATGGGTCATTTCAGGACCCAGGCTATTTCCATTTTGTGACTTTTCCTTGGAGACTTTCCATTCATCTGGCAATAGGAAAAGAGATTATATGCGAGACATATATAACATGGCTTCTTAATTTCTGCCCAGAAGTGATACACATCTCCATCAACTTCAACCCTGAAGTGATGTATTACTTCTGCTCACATTGCTTTGGCCCTATTAGTCTTTTAAGCCCCTCTCCTCTGACAGTGGCAGAGAAATAATAGGTTCTGGCTGGGCAGCTGCTTCTTGACAAATAGCTCTGCACTGTAGAAGGAGAAAACAAAATTTTGGTGGTCAGTAAACTGTCTCTACCTTACCCAGGGGTGCAAACCCAGGTTAGTGTGGGGCTCACCTCATGTGCTCCCCTTCTCTCAAAGATTCACAGCCTGAGTTGGTTGCGTCTAATTCCTTCAAACAGTTGTTTTATATATTTTGTCTCAGATTTTGAGTTGTCTGTGACAGAAGGTTAATTCTTATACCACAAATTCCATGATGGCAGGAATTAGAACTTGGTTTTAACCCAGTACCTCTTAAACCTATTTGACTATGGAGCCACTTTTCTTCATCTAACAGTAAGACTCTGAAAAACGTTTTTGCAAAGTGAAGCTATACCACCTCCATTCCTTTACTTATCACCCAAGGTTTTGCTTTTGTTACTGTTTTTTGTTTTGTTTTTATTTTGTTGTAATGTTTTGTTTTCTCGAGAAATTTGAGTTTAGCTCAGTATTGTTTAATTGGTCACGATGGTTGAGGGAGGCAAGACTAAAGATGGCTGGAAAGTGATTATACTGGATTACAGGATAGATGAAGAAACTGGAGAGGGAAGAGTGTTTGGTATCTATTACTTAGTGCATGTAAGATCTCAGGTTTCCTACTCTATCTCTGTGAGCCAGAGTTTGTAACCTGTAAAACAGGGAGTGTTCTTGAAGGTTAAATGAGATAACCGTATATAAAATATCTAGCAAATAAGGAACTTAATACATATAAGGTTCCTTCCTTCTTCTTTCTTCTTTCTTCTTTCTATGGTCTCCTAGTTAATAATGTACTAACTTAATTATAGTTAAGTTGGTTGTGCTATTCTGCTACAAACAATGACAATTATATGAAAAGAGGCCAGGGAAGGATGAGGTAACTGTGTAGGATGCTCCCAATTTACAAACATTGAGTTAAAAAAGTACTGCACATAGATGGTTAGGTTCTGGTAACTCAGATCCCACCATTCTTACTACCGATGGCCCACAGTTAGTTGGCCATGAAGCTAATGACTGAGGCTTTGAGTCCCTCACTTGCCTTGGATCCTGTGAGATGGTGAGAGTTTTTAGGATGTTCTAGGTGGAAAGGGGTAGGGAAGGTTGCTATCAGGAAGCATTGCTATGTAAGCATTTCTGGTACATCCTGAAAGAGCTCTCAGGAAAAAAAAAAAAAAAAGTGCTTCTCTTAGTTTCTGGGGGTTTGTTGTGGTTTATTTGGTCACTCTAAATGAATATTTACTTTTGCACCTAATTCTGTACTTTTGACTTCTTTTCCTCAAAGATGGCCCCACAGATTGTTTAAGTTTAAGAATTCAAACACATGGATCTGCTCCTGCCCACACTTTTGATGCCATTACCTGCTACTATTCTGAAAAGTCCCAGAGGTGCTCTCCTCAGAGCCTCCTCTGGAGGCTGGAGCTGCAGATGGCTTTCCTACACCTCTCCTTCCCTGCTTCCCATAGAGCTCACCTCAAAGCTGCTAGGATCAAGGGCCAGCTGTTTGAGCCTCTGCCAAAACATTGTGTCTCCACATATACTGGGTTCATGGGGGAGAATGACCTGGGCTCCAGGCTCAGAACATGTGCAAGGAATTAGGAAAGAAAAGGTCAAATAAATGGGGCCCTTAGGACAGCAGTTGCGCCCCAGGACCACCCTTTGGCTCATTGTGGGTTAGCTTATTCAGGCACACACACTTTTATTAAATATATTTTTTGAGTACCCATTATATGTCTGTGGGATTGCCTGCAACCTTGACCTTCACTTTTACTATTTTTCAATGATAGCATTTTTCCAGAGTACAAAACTTTATAATTTCTGAGCCCTTTAGTTAGCTGGGTGACTCCTGTATGGATTTATAGGGAACTGGTTTAAGAAAGCTAAAGAAACATCTATATTCTGTAGGATCTTTTTTAAAAGATTGTAACAATGTTCATTTCATCTAAGCTTTACTTGCCCAAAGTTGTTCAGAACAGGAGATAAGAAGGTTGACCCATTGCAGAGAAGAAAAAGGAAGCCTCAGAAAGAAAACCTAAAGGCAAGTGTGAAGAACAATGTGCTCAGCAGGAGCCACCGTGAGGGCCTTTGGAGGAGGGGCAAATGCAATATATAAAGCTTTAGAGAGACTCAGGTCTGCCTCTCCAGAGATTTTGGCTTCAAGGTGTCAGAATAGGTTTTATAGGTCAACAGGGTTGTTCTAATGATTATCCAAGTTTCTCCCCCTTCAGTGGGGAAGGCCCCAGTTTTATGGAATTACCTGCCCAGCCAGTAGGCTGGGTGTTAGAATTCTGAGCAAACTGCCCCTCCTCCCTGAAAGCAGCAGGCAGCAAAATAGGTCCGGAAATTCCTGAACATTGGGAAGCCAGCACTAACCCAATTACCTGAAATAAAAGAAGGGGTCAGATAATAAGGGGCAAAGGTTTTTCCTTTTAAAGTAAAGAGCCAGGTAAACAAAACCAGCTGTCGCTGGAGCCAACAAATTCTCCTCATTAAATGTTTTAAGAGGCTAATGGGCCTAAGTAGCTCATTGTAGTACAATCTTGAAGACTGAATCTCAGGCCCTGGAGAAGGGGGAGTAGGAGGATCAGGGTTAAAACCTGGCGGGCAGAAACAGGAGATGCGACCTGCCCCTGGCAGAGGATCCCAGATGGTCAAAATGGAATTAAAATAAGAGTAAGATGATTTGACCTGGAGTCTCTAATGTCTCTTGTCAGCATCCTAGTGGGATGGGCTTGAGAATCTTAGCTGGTATAGTTTTAAGTTTATATCCTAGTGGAATAGGATCCAGAGTAAGTTTTTTAAAAAAATAACTAATTATGGGAAATTTTATGCGCATTTACTATGAAAATCTCTGAGCAGATACACAGCAAAATGTTAACAGTGGTAACAGTGGATTTCTCTAGGTGTTGAGTTTATTGGTGATTTTTCATTTTCATATTTTAATTTTGTTTATGTGCATTTTCTAATTTATCTATAATGAACCATTATTTCTTTTATAATAAACAAAGGACACAATTTTAAATAAGGTGAAAGGTATTACACTAGCAATAAACATTAAGGAGGACAAGAGAGTTGGTGAAGGAATTGGTAAAAGGTTTTAGTTACTTTGTATACTCTGCCATGTTTGCCACCTCCCCAGATGTGTGGTTGATATGACCTGCCAATCTGGAGGCCAGCAGAGGCAGGAATAATGGTTGCTGGTATTGAGCCAGACAGGCTATTTGTCCACACACAAAGGTTTCAACCTCATTGCATTTGTAATAGTTCCCAGAAATGTTATTTCTACACAGCCTCTCTTGGCTTTAGCTTTTAGTTGAACAACTTAGCCACTTGTGGTCTGATCCTCAGAGATGCTAAAATTTCAAGAGAATTTGGAGGAAGATTTTGATTTACCTGAAAGTGTCAGTCTAAGTGTTGTGCCAAGGTTTATGTGGAAGATGCCAAAGCACCTTCAATTGATGAATTTACCTTCTCTCTCGCTTCTTTCTTTCTTTTTTTCCTCTCAATCCTTACCCCCTTCTCTCATTTATTTGGTCTTCCGAATAACTTTGTAGCCATTACTAAAGTAATTAACTCTCCAGAGAGATTGATTAATGTCTAAAAATTATCTTTATGTTCCTAATGAGAAGACAAAAGAGAGTTGCCCCAAGATCACTGGACAGTCAGCTGCATTCCAGTCCTGTTTCCTTTTACCCAATCTTAGTTAAAAATCAGTATCTTCATCATTTTTAATGATTTATTCTTTCCAAATGGTTATGGCAGACTACCCCACCTCCTTCGTGTCCAAATCTGAATGATATAATGGGCCCCTTACCACAGGCGGTCACTGTCAGAGAACTAAATCTCTGTATCAGGCAGGAATTTTTCAAATAATGACAGATTACCAACCCTGAATGTTTTCTTTGAAGTGTCACATTTATGAAGGGTAAGTGTAGTAAGCTAATTATCCAAGGGTACCCACAAAAAAGGCTTAGGTATTATCAGATTCGTATCTGTGGTTAAATTGGCCCCTCTCTTAAAAGTGATACTAAATTCTGGGGGACCAAGGTTCATATTTCCATTGTATGATATATATGTGGATTTAAGATTGCAGATGAAGTTGCTGAAGTTGCAGTATGATATGGGGATTCCTTTGATGTCCAAATGTAAACTTGGCTCATACTGAGGTTATTAAAAAGAGTGAGGAAAGAAAGGACTCTTAGTTGAGTCAAATGTAGAGGCAATGTCCAGGGCCATATTTGACAAGCATTTTAGAAGGTTTTGACATCTCTGTTAAGTTCTCCTATCTTCTCAGAGAGGTTGTCTATAGTCATGGCATCATTCCTTACTAATAAGCTGAAGACCCATCTCTTTTCCTGTCTCAACTTTTATCTGTACCTCCCTCTCGTATCTCCAACTACCTGTTGTATACCTTCTCCTTGGTGTTCTCTGTGCCCTTGGTATCTCAAATAGAATCATTCATCTCCTTGACAAATCTAAAACCTAGTCTGAGTAGCCTACATGTTTTGGGTATCAATGTTCTCCAAGATATCCTGTCTCACAAGCTCCTGGTCAACAGAGATTCCCTTCTTCTTTCTCTTACACTCTATAGAAGCCTTATTTTATTAGTTCTTCCTTCACAGGCTCTCACTTTTACTTCTTTTCATGACCCAGATCCCTTTTTGCCTGTACTATTGAAGTAAGATAACCTTGTCACACTGGTTTCCTTCCTGGAGCTGTGGAGCTCTCCCCTCCTCCAAACTAATTCATAGTCCACAGAAATAGCCTGAGACCAACTGAGAATGATTGAATCCAGTCTGTTAGGTTAAAAGTGGGGCCAAAAATAGGCTCTAAAAAACTTAAGTTAAAGTTTTTATTGGAATTCCTCCCCCACGTATCACATGAAGGAGGAATTGGACTATTTCTTGGCCCAAGAAAACAACCACTGAGTGGACAGTAAGAGGGAGTAAATTTTAGACTCATTAGAAGAGGCTTCCATGGATTCAAGCTGTCGTACGTAGAACAGTACAAATTCTATATGAGAATGGGTTCTCTGTCCTAGATAATCACTTCTTAGTCATACTGTAGTAAGCTTACATGCTTTAGATCACGTGGCCATTAAGGTCTTCTCAAATTCCAGAGTTTAGCAATAGAAATACAGCTCTCCCCATTTCTCCCTCTGCTTCCCACCTACTGGGAATCCAGTCTATTCTTGCTGCCCCATACTTCCCTCATTCCAAATCTACAGTGAATGAACATGCTTTCCTTCAGATAGATGTTCCTCTGCTCACCTCATCCAATGGCTTTTCAGTCTAGGTCACTGTCACCTTGGGCACTTTAAATAATCTGAACAGTAAATTTGCTTATTAAATACCTTTTATGAGCCAGGATCTATCCCCAGAATTTTTCCCGATTTGACTAGTACACAAATACCCTGAATACTGTGGGTTTGAGGTTCTTCTTTTAACCAACTTCAAAGAAAGGGAAACCTAATATCTTATAGGTGGTGGGTGACAAAACTGAAACTATACCAGGCTTTTCTAACTTCAAGTTCTGAGTACTCGAGAAAAGAGACAAAAGGGAGTGAAGGAACAAAAGTTCCCTCAACTAAGCAGTGTAGGATGGGGATATTCAGGGGGAATCCTACATATTGAAAACGTACATCTGACATTTTATCTCAGTAAGTATTAAACTATATGTGTTGCCAGCAAAATTCATAAATTCTGATGTGTAAAGTAGCTACTGGGAGCTAACAAAAAGAAAAGAGGGAACTATAATATATTTGATTAAAACATAAAAGAACACTAATTAGGGTGTATTTGTATCATGTGCCAGTAATCATGTAACATAGTAACAAGTATGCTTGTCCTTCAGTGTATATTAGATTAGCATTGTATGAATTATTAATTTTAACATTACTATGTTTAGATATACCTACCTTCTATGTAGCAAGCTATTTAATCACAATTTTTCAAAAAAAAAGTCAGAAATGCTAATAGTGAAGTACTAATAGAAAGAGGTTGGGGAGATAAGTAATGGACATGGACATGCTCAGCCCTGTGTGTTGCACATACTAAATGTTTATTGGATCTGAGTCTAACATCTGTATCAGGAATGAAGTAAAAGGTCATGTCATTATTTTGTTTTATTCCATAATATAAGTAACCACCAAAATTTTCAAAATCATGTACCCTTTGATATACTAATTCTACTTTTAGGATTCTATACTAACACATTAATTTAATCAATCAGTACCCTATTGTTTATGAACCCATCTTTATGAGCTGAAAATGAAATTAGAAGAGAACAGAGTTGTTGAATGCCTACTATGTGCCCAACAATTTAGGTTTATCTGCTTTATTGTCAAGTAATCCTGAGAAGTAGATCTGTTACCTTTTTTAAGAATAAGAAAACAGGGGGGCACCTGGGTGGCTCAGTGGGTTAAAGCCTCTGCCTTCAGCTCAGGTCATGATCCCAGGGTCCTGGGATCGAGCCCCACATCGGGCTCTCTGCGCCGCGGGGAGCCTGCTTCCTCCTCTCTCTCTGCCTGCCTCTCTGCCTAGTTGTGATTTCTCTCTGTCAAATAAATGAAAAAAAAAAAAAAATCATTGCAGGATCATTTTAGAAAAAAAAAAAAAAAAAGAAGAATAAGAAAACAGGGGTGCCTGGGTGGCACAGTCGGTTGAGCGTACAACTCTTGATTTCTGCTCAGGTCATGATCTCAGGATTGTGAGATAGAGCCCTGTGTCAGGCTCCATGCTCAGCAGAGTCTGCTGGAGATTCTCTCTCTTCCTCTCCCTCTGTTGCTGCCCCCCCCAACCCCGTCTCTGACTCTCTCTCAAATAAATAAATTTTTAAAAAATAATAAGAAGAGAGGCACCTGGCTCAGTTGGTTAAGTGGCCAACTCTTCATTTCAGCTCAAGTTATGATCTCAGAGTTGTGTGATCAAACCCTAAGCTGGCTCCATGCTGGCCATAGAACCTGTTTGAGATTCTCTCTCTGCCCCTCCCCATCCTGCTCACCTGCACTCTCTCTCTCTTTAAAAATAAAAAAAATGAAAAATAATAAGAAAACTGAGGCCCACAGAGGCCAAGTATCTTATCCAAAGTCATATAGGTAGTAAATAACTGATCTGGAATTTGAACTCAGATATCTCTGGGTCCAAAATCTATGTTGTCTCCAGCATACCAATAATTTAAACATTGGATTCTGTGGAAATGTCTGAGGTGGTAAAGGAGGCTAAGGGGAAGGCTGAGTGGGTGGAACTCATGTCTCACACTCACTACAGCTAAAACAATTAAAAAAAAACTTTTTTAGGGACCCCTGGGTGGCTCAGTCAGTTGAGCATCTGACTCGATTTCTGTTCAGGTCATGATCTCAGGGATCTGAGATCAAGCTCTATAAGGGGCCCCACACTCAGCTTGGAGTGTCCTTGAGATTCTCTCCCTCTCCCTCTGCCCCTCATGCTACTGCTTTCTCTCTTTCAATCTCTCTCTCAACTAAATAAATAAATAAATGAAATTTTAAAAAAGTTTTTTTAACCATTCTATTACATCATGTATTGGTATGGGGATTTAACATTAAAAAGAATTTTCACATAGTTATATCATACATATTGATAGATTGGTAGCTTATTAAAAATGAAATAATCTGGGGCGCCTGGGTGGCTCAGTGGGTTAAAGCCTCTGCCTTCGGCTCAGGTCATGATCCCAGGGTCCTGGGATTGAGCCCCACATTGGGCTCTCTGCTCTGCGGGGAGCCTGCTTCCTCCTCTCTCTCTCTCTCTGCCTGCCTCTCTGCCTACTTGTGATTTCTGTCTGTCAAATAAATAAATAAATAAAATCTTTAAAAAAAAAAAATGAAATAACCTATCATTATCTATTCCATCAGCTGGGGAGACCTGAGTGGACTGGAAAAGGCACTCAGGAGTCATAGGCATTTATTTTAATTCAGTTGATATAATTCAGAATTTTATAAAGATGGGAGTGGGGAAGTTTGAGATAATAAAGGTCACCTAAACCTGGGCCAGTCTCAGCTTAGTCTTCAGAGTAAAGATTCACAAAGAGGGCCTCACAAAGCTGGATGGACCTGTTTTGGTCAAAGGTTCACAACATTTTCAGCACAACTTGATGTTACACCTAAGCAACCTAACAAAACCCATACCACCATATCTAGTGAATGCAAAATTTGTTATTTTAACAGAGTGCACCTAGACTTAATCTATCTGATTTATTTATTTATTTGTTCATTCATTCATTCATCCATTTCTTTACTCTGGAGGTGGTTGGAGAAGGTTGACTACTAGTTGAGCTAGAGATGAAACCTTTGAGACCCACTCACTACACTACACTAAATCAGATTTTTGTGGTTGGGATTTGTTTCCTTATTGAAAGGTGTGGAAACCCATAAAAAATGTTTGAATATTCTTTCTAAACCTCTCACATATCTTTATTAGTTTAAGGTGGGGGTAGGGGTAGTATGGTATGGGTGTTAAATTACTCTTCCTGGGGGGGAAAAAAGTAACATTTTCCCCATTACTTAATTTGTATTAGAGATTCCTGTCAGCTCCTACAGAGCAAACAATGCAGTTTTATGTGACAAAGATTGAAAAAAAATCACCATATATGCCACAAATGGAGGTAGAAATGAAGAAGATAAAAACTGTGTTACTTGTTTGAAAAGCACCCAGGGTCAAAACTTTTTAGGATGTAAAAGCCCAGGTGAAGTCTGGGCTGCTTCCTCAGGCGACAGAAACCTCTGGTTAGAGAAGTGTATTTATAGTCTCCTGCTCGAGATTTTACCTGATTCTTACTTTATTTTTATTCCAGTTGCTACATTGATGGCCGGGTGGTCAAGGTGATGGACTTCCTGAAAACTCGCCTGTTAGACACACTCTCTGACCAGATTAGGAAAATTCAGAAAGTGAGTAAATGTCCCCTGGGAAGGAGTGCATTTGGGGGTAAGGCAATGAAAAGGTCTCAGGTCCCCAGCTGGATGTCAGCACTGTGGGAACCAGGGTAGAAAAATAGTATAGTCCAGAGCTCCCTTTCACAGTTGATGATTGTTTTTTATTGTTTTTCAAATTGAGAACTGTTTGAATGTGCCATTTCTGGGTTTAAAAGCTTTTCTATTTTAATAGCAACTATTTTGTAAGAGTTTGCTTCTCAATTATGAGTTTCTTAAGGCAAGGATAGATTTACTTTATTTTCTTTTTGCAAGGGTTTATATGGGGCTAATATGGGAAGGAGGGAATGCTTATATTTATTCAGTGAAATTCTGGTCTGGGGCATCGGCCATGTTTACACTATTCTAAATTGTGTAAAATATCTGAGCCATATATACGCTATTCCTAGATGTTTTAGAATCAGTCAAGTATCATCTTACTTTTGTAGAGATGGGGATGAATCTATATTATATTAAGCAGTTGCATGTATGTCCCATTAGCAAGACATCTTCGGTCAACAGTTCTCAAACTTGAGTACAATCAAAATAACCAGAGATTGCTCATAAAGTCTGCAGTCTCACTCCTGATGTTCTGAGTTAATATGTCTGGAGTGGTAGATCCCAGACATCTCTATTTTTAATAGTAATCTGTCAAGTGATTCTACCCAATGCAGATCACATTTTGAAATACACTGGATTAGTTCATTCTGAATTGTGAAGATCTTATGTCTGTCATTTCCATCTGCCTCTACAAAATTATACCACATCTTTGGTTGCCCAGTCAGGTCAGTTTTCCAGGGAACGGGAACATTTTGCACACTCACCTATCCCTTCAGCAGATTAAACAAATCTTTGCAGAAAAATAGGAACGGTTAGATGACCCCCCATTAATATGGGATGAATGAATAAATGAATGAATAAATGGATAATGTATCAAATTAGCTATGAAAGAAAATAATATTTGGGGTATAATCACAAAAAAAGCACTCTTAACTGATAAAGTGGTGCATTTTTTGGTATCCAAACCAGTGTTCTGCTCAGATTACAAAATCTTTTTGAGTCCCCGTGTTCTCAAAGGGTTTTAGCAGCTGGGAAGCCTCAGGACTTCTGGACTTCTGCATCCCAGCGTGATCCCTCTGGGAATCAGGTGCATTGCCTAGCATTCTTTATCTGTCACTGCCTCCTACCATGTAAAGCCTAGGCAAACTAAATAATTTGAAATATCTCTGCCAGTCTCCATTTGATATTCATTTAGTTTTTAATATTTAAATATTTAATATTTACTGAGCACTTAAGAAGTACTAAGCAAAGTGCCAGGTGCTAAGGATACATGCTGGGGATATGGAATATGACAGTCTCTGCCTTCAAGAAACTCACAGTTTTAAAATTTAACAGTTGATTTAAACAGGTTGAAAAATATTACTTAAGGCAATTGAATATTATTCTATTGAACCCTGCAAATTTCTAAGTACTTTATACTAATCTGAGAGTAAGTATCATTCTCTAATCTCTATGAGGAGAGAGGAAGTTTCTTTCATTCATTTATTCTTCCATCCAACATATATTTATTGAGCACATATTAGGTTCCAGGCAATATGCTCAGTGTTTGTGTTACAGTAGTGTATGAGATAGACAAATCCCTGTATTTTTGGCTTTTCTGATACCAAATCTAATGACCTGCTTAAAGGGCTATCATTGGAAGTAAAATGATTCTTGGTATCATGGCATTGAGAGTGAAGTTTCTAACTGTGCTCATGTAATTATTTAAGAAGGAAACGTAACTCTAGGTCAGAACTAAGACAAAGGTGTGGGGAGTTAGGTTCTTCCCTTTCTCCGCACTGCCTGTCTTCCTCCAAGGCTGGATACTTCTTAATCACCACAGAATGTTGGAAGACTGAAATGAGTGGCTAAGCTCATGTTCTCATTTGTCCAGGCAGGGCCAAAGAACCTTAAAGAAAATGGCTTAAACTTTGTGCACAATTGAGTTTCAGATTCAGACCTTTTAAAGTCTAATGGACTTGGATGGGAGGGCCACATACAGCTGCAGGGAGGAACAGTGGCACCCTTAAGAAAAATGACCTTTATGAAGAAGGCATCTGTCTGGGGATTGCTATAATTAGTAGTAAGACCTGATCTCACCTTTGGCTGTTGCAGACGGAATATGCCCGATGTTCTCTCAGACCTAGGTTCCTGTTCTGGTTATGACTTGCTGTGCAACAAATTACCCCAAAACTTAGTGACATTAAACAACTATTTACTGTGCCTTTTGATTCTATGGGTCAGGAATCCCCACAGTGCCCTGTGGGGATGGTTCATCTATGCTCCATGATGTCTGGAGCTTCAGCTGGAAGACTTGAAGCCTGGGGTCACCCAAAGGCTTGCAGCTGGAATCACAAGACTTGTTCACTCACAGGTCTGGCAGTTGATGCCAGCTGTCAGCTAGCACCTTTGTTGGACTGATAACTGGAATAGCGACTTCTGAACTTTCTATGTAACCAGGGTTTCCTTCCAAGGTTCAGAAGTCAGATGCCCAGAAGTGAGAGCCAGGTGGAAGTCATACCACCTTTTCTAACCTACCCTCAAAAGTCATAGGGCTTTACTTCAATTATAGTCCATTCATTGAGACAGTCAGCAAGACCAACGGAGATTCAAGGAGAGAGGAAATAAATTCCTTTTGGTGGGAGAGTAGCAAGATTCTGGAAGAGCATTTAGGACTAGAATGATTTTTGCAGTCATCTTTGGAAAATCTGTCTGCCACAGTTTCATCCTCCCTGTATCGTTTAGGAGCCCTTCATTTCCCTGTCTAATTTTCTTTTCCCAGCTCTCTTTCACAAAGCTCTTGCCAGCTATTGCCTTAAATGTGCAATGAAGGTGTTGCTGGATCACAGATTCCCTGAGATTTGATTTATGGGATAGCCTTTCCATTGGCTGTACAGCCCAGACCCAATTGCTAGGACCTCCAGGATGAGAATCTCTCTCACCACAGCCCAGGAGGTGCTAAGCACTGGTCTGCTCTGGGGAGATGGGGACTGGGAGATCAGAGAAGGGTCACCATGTTTTGCCAGTTAAAAAGTTGCTTTGGCTGTTCCTGAGGTCCTGTGTGGGTGGGTGGATGGTCTGGAAATTAGAGTCCAAGGTGCACACTGGGACACACTGGCCAAGCTTCTTTCCTGGAGCTTCCAAAACCAATTTAGAGAAGGGCCAAGTAAGATTTTAATATGTATATATCTAGAACCCTCTTCTAAAAGCTAAAAGTAGAATCTTTGTTCTACTCTATTTTGAGAAGCTCACAGAAATTCTAATGATTCCCCTTAGGCCTACAGTGATGGAAAAAGGGCAGATTTTCTACCAAAATCAATTCATGAAGGAATGGTTAGATAAATCAGTGATGAGACTGTGTTTGAATAAGAGATAGAATATGGAATTTGAAGTCAGATGGCTTGGGTTGAAGCTCAGGCTTAGCTTTGTAACCTTGGGTTATTCACCTAACCTCTCTAATTTTGTTTCTTCATCTATAAAATGAGGGTGCTAAGAATACTGTGATCTTTCCCTTTTAGGGAGATTAGGAAAGTTACATGAGGCCCTGTTTTGTTAACTGCTATTGGACGCTAGTTCTTATTGCTAATATTATTGTTATTTCATTTTAGTTATTTTTTTAATTTTTTTTCTTTTCTTTTTCTTTCTTTTTTTTTTTAAAGATTTTATTTATTTATCTGACAGAGAGATTGAGAGAGCACTAGCAAGGGGGGGACAATGGGGAGAGAGAGGGAGAAGCAGACTCCCCACCCAAGCAGGGAGCCAGATGTGGGGCTTGATCCCAGGACCATGGGATCATGACCTGAGCCAAAGGCAGACGCTTAACCATCTGAGCCACCCAGGTGCCCCTCTTTTTCTTTCCATTCCAGTAAAAAATATGGAATACTTCACAACTTTTTGTGTCATCCTTTTGCAGGGCCCATGCTAATCTTTGTATCATTCCAATTTTAGTGTATGTGCTGCTGAAGTGAGCATTATTATAGTTATTTTTAATAATAATTTGTATGACTGGAGAAGCTTCTGGCTACCTTTATCCTCAACTTGTTCTTTGCTTTTTTTCCTCTTTCCTCTTTCTTTGAACCTTGGGAATATGGTAGGTGATATTTTTGGCATCTGAAAGGCAGTGACTCAATTGCTAAAAACAGCTGTGGTTTTCAAATTTGGACTGCCACTTACAGAAGAATTCTGAGTTTTCTGAGCCGTGGGCAAATTCTGGTATATGAAAATCTACATTATGTATTTGAAAGCCAAAAAGAGACAATGTTTGGACAAGCCACTCTTTTGGATGATCTACACATTTTCTCCCTTCCATTAGCATAGGGATAATCATCTGTACTTTGGGAGATGAATCAGGGGAGAGTTGAGAATCTCACAATGTAAGCAAGAGTCAGATGGGAAAGTAAGAGATGTTTAGGATACAGTGCAGATGGTATAGTGTGGATACCTGGTCTGACTCCAAAACAATGACATAAGAACCAAGAAGAACCATTCTGGCTTAAGTCACTTGGACTCTATGATTTGTGTCTGCATCTCCTAGAGGAATCAGAGGAGGAAATAACACTTTTTGATATTGTTTTCAGCAATTCAATAAGCACAGGAAGGAGTTGGTGAAATCCCAGTCATAAGGGAAGTAGTTCCAAAAGTATTGTCCATATGATTGCATTTTGAATACTAAATAAACCAAACAATTGGCTTTCCTAATATTTGAAAAACTCCTTCCTTCCTTCCTTCTTCCTTTCTTTCCTTCACTTATCAACTGTTTATAACATTCTTAGTTTTTTTCCAGACCCCTAAGGATAAAATGGCGAGCAAGATTTACATGGTGGTTGTCCTCCTAGACCTTGTGGTCTAGTGGAAAAACACTTAATGAAACAAGCAATGATAATAGGATGTGATGACTCTTGTAACAGGGATGTCTAGGGTGCTCCGTGAGTGCTCACATCCATTCCATGCAAGCCCATGGTGGAAAATATCTACCTCAGTGTGTGAAAGAAGGGAAAACCAGGAAATCTTTCCACAGTAAGTGACATTTAGGTTAATACGTGAAGGACAGACACCTTCTAATTTATTCAGTTTTGAGCATGTGAACAGAGGACTAGCAGTGTTAAATATATATGGTAGAGAGAATAATTTGTCTCTCATGTTATGAGTTCATGTTATGACCATGATTGTTCTTTTGTTAATATCATTGCTTATGGTTGACTATAATATTTATTAAGACGAACTCTTTTGAGGCCTATTTTTCCAGTATACATTAGTTATAGGATCAAGGAAGTATGAAGCAGAAGAATATTTAATCTTTTTGAAGTAATTAATAGATCAAAAAAGAAGCTTTTCTGGTTTACCCACTTATTTGAGCCTCTTAGGACATTAAAGGGGAAGGGAATAAAAATAGCAGTGATTCTTGAGGATCATAGAATAACTAAAAGCACAACTAAAGGGAAAATTAAGAAAATGATAATGTTAACCTTCTCTTAATGAAGAAATAAGAAAATGAAAATGGCATTACTAGGCTAGGAACAGCAGTACCACCACAAAAATCAGTTTTTGATTCTTCCATTCACTGAGCAATGTTAAAGGCTCATTTCAGTGTGCCAGTGCCTATTTACCATAAAGCCTATCATTTGGCAGGTACTTAATGAATGTTAACTGATGGGAAATAAGCAGGCTGGAGAAAGTAAATGAGCAGTGGAAAATGGTAGAAGTGTAAGAAAAGTAAAGTAGTGTCTTCTTCTCATTCACATTTGGATCTGCTATCTCAGCTGTTCTCATGCAGGAGAAACTAATCTGCTGCCAACTGTGTAGCATAGTGTTGAATAGATAGAAGTATATCTGACCACATGAACCCAGTTCTAGGGCCCTTCCTGGGATACCAGCAGAGGCCTGGGAGAGTGGGAAGCTGGAAGTTTGAGCTTCCCGAGCTTCTCAATAAATTAGTTTCTTCCACTTGGCTGTGTATCTGCAAATGAGCAGTATGACCCAAGGGATCTTCGACTCTTCTCTTTCATATAAAAGACACTAATAATAAATACGGGCATCTAGCTGGAAAGGCATGTTTACCACAAAAACGCTCCAAAGTTTTAGTTGTTGTCATCTTATGAACTGTATCTCCTTAATTCTTTTTTTTTTTTTTAAGATTTTGTTTATTTATTTGACAGAGAGAGATCACAAGTAGGCAGAGAGGCAGGCAGATAGAGAGAGGAGGAAGCAGGCTCCCTGCTGAGCAGAGAGCCCTGTGCCGGGCTCGATCCAGGACCATGGGATCATGACCTGAGCCGAAGGCAGAGGCTTTAACCCACTGAGCCACCCAGGCACCCATGTATCTCCTTAATTCTTAAACAGAAATAATTATAAAATGTACCATAAACTTATTAACAGCTTGTAGGGGGAGCAGATAGGAGATAGGGTAAACAGCTGTCAAGTTTCTTCTGATATTATGAAAAACATTCTGATTTCAAAGCCACTAAAATGTGGGAAATGTGTCATTAATTTGCAGAAATACAGTAACCATATTTATCTTTTAGATTACAGTGCCATTTATTGACTGTATCATGTATTACTAGCTCATTGAAGAAACTAGTCATTTGTTCAAGGCCACTAGTAGTAAAATCAGAATTCAAGGCCAGGGCCACCTAAGTCCAGACTCACACTCTTATCCAATACACTCTTCTGCATCTGCCATGCATGTTAGCTATTTATTTTACAGCCCATGTAATATGTATATTCCTAAAGACCCAGGATTAGGAAGGCTTTTAAAGAATACCGAATGTTCTTGGTTAAAGAAGATCAATTTGACCCCGTGATCAGTTCATATAATCTGGAGTGAGTGTCCTAGAAATAAAATTTAATGAAAGCTATATGTTAAGTAATGTCTAATATATTACCCCAATATTAGTGGAAATGGACAGGGCTTTTCTGGGAGTGATTTGCATTCATTCACTGGACTTCATTCTTATGTCTCACACACAAAGGCTTTTGGTCAATGCAGTGAGGTCCCGTTATGTGCAAGGCAGTGACAATGTGGGGATATGTGCTGCCCATGGACACTTGGAGGAATGGCCCTGGGAACAAATCGTGGTTTAGGGCAAAAAAACCTCTTCAGGAGGAAGAGGCTACTTGTGGTGACCTTCCAATTTTCCACATGGAAGTGGGAGGATTATAGGGTTTGTCCTGAGTGAGAGGAAATTACTTCTGAGTTTGACTATGACTTGTCAGTGGGGAGACTGTCCAGTAAGCCTGGGTTGATTCCTCATGGAAAAGAACTGGGAAGAGAAGAAGAGTCATTCTTATGCAAGCAGCTGCTGTCCAGTCTCTCCCTCTGCTCGCACTTATCCTTGAACATAGTCTTTACTTTAGGACTCTGTGAAATCTACCTTATTTTTTAGCATATGCTAATACTTTCCTTGCCTTCCCTGGAACTTTATCTTTTTTGTGTATGCTCTTATTTTAATTTTACGTTTTGTTGCAATTACATACAGTTGCTTTTCTGTGGTTGGAGATAATAAGAACAGAATGCAGTTTTAAATCCTAAAAATGCCATAGAAACAGAAGCCACAAATTAAAAATTGATCTGATAGCAAAAGAAAATGGGTAAATGTGGCACTCTGGAACAGGGAGATGATAAATATAAATTATATAGAAAAAAAATTAATGAAACTGACAGGAAGTACATCAGACAGAAGAAATAAATCAGGAAGAATGTGATGAGATATTGGAATAGCTGAGCTCAGAATAGTGCAGTGTGTCTAACCTAAGAAGGACATACTAAATATGGAGGCAGGTTAGTTACTCAGAAGCTTCTGGGTCTCCTCAAATGAGAAAATTCAAATAGAAAGTAGACAGAACCCTGAACTGGAATTGTGATGGTTTGGTGTTTGCTTTTAAGGTTTTGAGATTTTTAGTTATCTTCACTGAAACTTAGCCTTTTCATCAGTAAAATATTATATCTCTCCCACTTATTAACAAATAAATTATTTCATTATCATATTATTTAACAGGTATTTAATAAGCAAAGTAACTGTCAAGCAACGTGCCAGGTACTTAGCTATTTCTATAAGGTATCTATAAAGGAAAAAAAAATGTGGCTTTCTCAAGCTATTTATATTATAGTAGGGAAGACAGATAGACAAACAGAAAATTACAATTCAGCTTAATAAGGTCAAGGTTAGAGATAGTTTTGAAGAACTTCGGAGTCCAGAGAAATGAGTTAATTTTCTAAAGGTTTGAGGAAAGTTTCACAGAGGAGGTAACATTTGAAATAAGCCAGAAAAAAAAAAAAATCAGGTAATATGGATGAGATGTGGGTAGGGGAGGAGGCAATCAGTAAAAACCTAAAAGAAGGTCATGTAGTTGGAAAATGGTAAGTCCACTCTGTGTGGTGAACCATAGGTCTTGTAGGAAGAGAGGGAAGAAGAGGCAGCTAAGCGGTCATTGTGAAGGGTCTACGATACCAAGTTAAATGAAGCAGCTGGCATGTATCCTGAGGGCTGGTGGTTCTCATCATCATTCTGCGATGTCTAACATACTCCCAGGGACAAATCAGTAAAACAGACTAGGGGTTGTGTGTACTTACTGGCTCCTTAGCTTTTTTTCCCAGTTAGGGAAACATTTCATAATTTCAGTGAATGAAAAGAATGTTATTGTGACATCTTAGAATCCATTCTTTTTATTTTTATTTTATTTTCTTAAAGATTTTCTTTATTTATTCATGAGAGACAGAGAGAGAGGGAGGCAGAGGCAGAGGCAGAGGGAGAATCAGGCTCCCTATGGAGCAGGGAGCCTAATATGGGACTGCATCTCAGGACCCTGGGATCTTGAACTGAGCCAAAGGCAGACAATTAACTGACTGAGCCACCCAAGCACTCCTATTCTTTTTATTTTTAAGTAAACCATTTCTTAGAGAGCTGTGTTCAATATTAACATAGCATATATTCCAACTAACAACACAGACTTCTGTGAGCACATGATTGAGTGCTTCTGCCAATAATGGAGAGCCAGTGAAAGTTCTGAAGCTGCGGAGGAACCTTACAAGTTAACAAATGGCAGCATGGGGGATGAACTTGTGGATGAAGAGATTAGAGGTGGCAGACCAAGGGAGAAAAGATAAGATCCAGGACTTAGCAAGGGACAGTGAAGAAGGAGGGGTCAAAATGGAATGATCCCTTTCTCTTCTAATATAGTAGGTATGTTAGAGTCAAAAATATGAAAGAGGAATGGACAGAAAAAACATTATTGAACTCTCACTTGGACCTCTAGTCAATACAATAAGAAACAAAGAGGCAGGGGTACCACCGAGAAGAGGGCTGTGCATAGGTGAGGTTTAAGAAGCTTCCTGAAGCTATTTGCCTTCTAACCAGTGATTAGGGGACCAGTTCTGGTTACTCAGAGAGCTACTGCTCTTCCCAAGGTCCTGGGGAAGGTTGATTTCGAAGTAGATGAGATGCTGGAATTAATGGGCTCCAGGTTCTTTTGGAGGTTGGGCCTCCTGCCAGGGCTGATTAGCCCAGCTGGCCTGTCCACTATTCCTGTTTTATTGCTTCCTTTCTCATTAAGGAAGGTGTTGGGTTTGGATAACCATAAACAACATGTCTGCTGTTACAGGGCTACCATCTCTTGCACAGCCAGTGGCTGAAAACAGGCTCTTGGGCGTCTTTGTTAAAGACTTAGGTCACAATTTTTGAGAAACAGGAAAAGGAAGCCCAGGTTTGAAAATGTGCCACGTAAATGGTTATTTTCCTATGTTTTCTCTTTTACCTTTCAAAAAAAAAAAGTGGCAGGGAAAATATAACTTCAAAGAAAATACATACATACATATATATATATATATATATATATATATATATATATATATATAAAATGTCCTCAACCTCTCAGATGGGAGAGAAGGGAGTTGGAGGCTTCCCTTCACATCAGTCTGCCCTCAGCAGCCCCAAAGAGTTGGAGCAGCCACTGGCCACTTGCTGAGCTGTTCTGTGGGTGCCTCACAGTTCCCTTGTCCACTTGAGCCCAAGGGCAGAAGTCTTATAGGACAACAGAACCCTTGAAAGGGAGCCTGCCACCCAGCCCCTCTCTACCCTCATTCCAGTAATTGTAACACTTGTACTTCTTCCCTGTCCCCAGGCAACGTGTTCCTTAAAATGACCTTCTTTAGCACATCGAACTGTACCCTTGTTCTTTCCAGTCCTCCAATTTTCTCTCTTCCAGCACAGGGAGAATCATATTTACTCAGAAAACCACAGTGTTGAACTATAGCCCTCGCTTTCTTAGAGTTTCACTTTCTAAGGGAATTTTGCAGCTGGTTCCAAGTGCTTTTTTGGATTTTTTTTCTCTTCTCTTCTGCCCATGTTGATTTCTTCCCCAGTCCTAACCAGCCGGCAGCCTCAGTACCTCCCCTACCTTTCATCATGATGGTCGTCTCTGCTCATCATAGACACACAATTCATCAAACCTCTCACTATGTCCCCAACAGCTAATGCTCAGAAAATCCTTGTTGATTTTGTACCAACTAATCCCAGAGCCTTTAGTATTAATACTTTCTAGGAATCTCTCCCCTGCAGAACATCTCATAAAAGCTGGTTTAAGTTGTACATAAAAATCCTACCTCACTGTGTGTTTTGTTCACATGGCTTCTCCAGTAGAGGACGGAAATTACTCCTGTGCTGAGAGTCAGTAAATGAACTACTCAGTAAATGAACTACTCTGAATGCTAATTATGTTAATGTGAATTATCCATGTGCCTTTTAAATTTTAAGTAGACCTTTCCCTGCTAGTTAGCACATCTGGGTTATTACCTACCTCCACAAACATGTCCAAAAGACAAGCAGCCAACTCTAATGTTAGATTGATCCGAACCCAACTCTTTTTTTTTTTTTAATTTATTTGACAGAGATCACAAGTAGGCAGAGAGACAGGTGAAGCAGGCTCCCTGCTGAGCAGAGAGGCCCCCCAGAACCCTGGGATCATGACCTGATCTAAAGGCAGAGGCTTTAACCCACTGAGCCACCCAGGCGCCCTGAACCCAACTCTTGTGCTTTAGACAAGGCGAGTGGTCTAGGTTAACATTCGGTTGACTTTAAGAACTTACCAATAAACCAGATAACTTTCCAAGTGCTTTATAAAAATTCGGTCGTTTAAATATCATAACATGCACAGAGATGGATATTATTACTATTCTCATTTTATAACTAAGGAAAGTAAAGCTCAGAGAAGTCACACAGTGAGTAAACCATAGAATCAGGATTCAGACACAGGCAATCTGAGTGCAAAGTCCATGCCCCAAACCACTCCTCAGTGCTATCTCACCAATAACAGCAGTTTATAAATTGTTTACTTATGAATCCCCCTGCAAGACAGAAGAGCATTCAGATGAACTTCTATTTATACAGTGTCTCTGTCCCTGCAGAATCTTATGTACACGGTATTTTACAAATCCAACCATTTCCCAGAATCAAGTCCTCATTTAAAAGAGCTAGACTGGGCGCCTAGGTGGCTCAGTTGTTAAGTGTCTGCCTTTGGCCCAGGTCATAATCCCAGGGTGCTGGAATCAAGGCCTGGGTTGGGCTCCCTCCTCAGCAGGAAGACTGCTTTTATTTTATTTTATTTTATTTTATTTTATATTTTCATCATGATAAGTGTAGTCTTTAATCCCATCCCCTATTTCCCCCAATCCCCCTTCACCTCCTCTCTGGTAACCGTTGGTTTGTTCTCTATAGTTAAGAGTCTGTTTCTTAGTTTGTCTCTCTCTCTTTTGTTCCCCTTTCCTCATTTGTTTTGTTTCTTAAATGCCACATATTCCGCATTCCCTTACTCACTGTACTCCAGATGGTCTTCTCTTGGTTCTACAAACAACAGTCCTGCTTCCATATCTTGTCCTTTTCCTGAGCTCCTCCTGCAGATCAATCAAGGGGCCGGTTCCATCTTCAGTCAGGTCTAGGCTCAGATACCACTTTTCAGGAGGGTGACCTGAGCACTATCTAAAGTATCCACTCCTGCCCCTCCTGCCAAGTCACTCTCTCTTAGATTATTCTGTTTCATTTTCTTCCTAGCTCTTTTTATTTCTAAATTTCTTTGTTTACTATTTATTGTTAGTCTTTTCCACTGGACTAATAGTAAGCCAAAGAGAGCAGAGCCTTGTTCTGTTTCACTCATTGCTGTATTTCTGCCCCTAGAGTCTTTTTGGCATACAGCAGGCACCCCATAAGTATTGGTTGAGTGAAATGAATAAATGCATTTGATAATGCCTTAATGTTTGGGGATGGAAACCCTTAGCCATCTAGTCTCATTTTTAGGTATTCTCCTTAAGTAATTTCATCTACTCCAATGGCTTTTTCTACCACTCTCACTGTTTACTTTCATCTTGACTCTTTTTTTCTGTTTCTTGTTTTTTATGAAATTTTAACTCACATAGTCAAAGAGACGCTTGACTGTTGAGGAATAGGAGGTAAGGGGATCAGCTTAACAATTTATATTTAGAAAGAACTTAAGTTTCCTCTACTCCCAGTGCATGGCTTCACACGTTGATAAAGAAAGTTCAGAAAATAACAAGCCCCAAATCTCACAGCTAGTGTGTGGCAAAACCCAGAACTTCAGGGTACATTACTGATTCCACAGTAGTTATCTGCCTATTAGACTCTACCTCTCCTTTTGCTGATGACACCACACACACACACACACACACAGTCAAATTTTACTGAGATAAAATTTACATACCATGAAATTGTGCATACCCTTTAAAAGTGTGTAGACTTGTAGTTTTTAAGGTATGCACAGAATTATGAAACCCTCTATTTAATTTTAGACATGTTCATCACCCTCCAAAGTAACCCCATATCTATTTGTAGTCATTACCCACTGCCTTCATTTCCCCTCCCCTTCTCTGGCCCTAGGAAACTACTAATCTAGTTTCTGTCTCTACAGACTTGCCTATTCTGGACATTTCATGTAACAGAATCATATAATATGGGGCCTCTTGTGTCTGGCTTCTTTCACTTGGCTTAATGACTTCAAGGTTCATCATGCTATAATTTTACCTTTTTCTTTTGCTTAACCCCTTTTCTCTAACTGCCTTATTTTGCCTTCTCTGTCTTTGAGCAAAAATTAAACTCTGTATATCCTGGAAGCCAAAGGCAAAAAAGAAAAACACAAATGTGTCACTCCACGCTAGTTAGCTATAAAAGGATCACACAGTTTCTCACAGGCAGAGAGTTTTTGTAACCCTACATTTTGAGGGAAACCCTCAGTGCAATCCAGTTTCACCATATGGCTTTGTCGTTTGATCATTTAAGGTGTTTTCCTTATTTTCTTATTAATATTATCTCCAGTTCCTGTTGGGTTGGGCACTGTGAGCAGTGAGAAGGGAGAGAGAACAACCTTGTGGTATCCTCAATGACTCTTCTCTTTCTGGGGACGGGGAATTTGTACTTAATTCTTAATAACATTCTAATTTGACCTCCACTTTCAATTTTCAGGCTCTTTCTTCCATTCTTGATCACAATCCTTACTTTCATCTCAAATTTGTGAAATATTTTCACCACTTTCTCCTGAAAGGGTTGAGCACGTTGCCAACCCTGATTCTAAAATAGGTCTCAGATAATGCAAATACTCTAGTAGATGCAGGGAGAGGACAAGCAGTTATACCTAGGGAGAGATGAGAAGAGGAGCATGATTGTTTGCTGATGTCTGCCTCCAGGTTTGGGAAAAGGAAAGTTCTGGCATTTATGCTACATCTCACATTATTATTTTTTTTTCTTTCTGGGGGTCTGTAGTGCAGAGATTTAAATTAAAATCCACTTCTCAACTATAGCAGATTCTCATCAGTTCATGCAAAGCCTTTTGTTTTAATTTTTGTTTTTGTTTTAATTTTCACCTTGATCTCTAATCTCTGTTCACATTCGCCTTCCTCTTAAGCATGCTTTCCTTCTGTGTTTGGTACATGTTCTTTAGAGACATGTATGTTTAGAAACTATTTAGTGTTAGTGGAGGTGAATGAGTAATTACCTAAATAATATTGTGACATAAATCTCATTCTGTTGCTATTTTTTTTTAACTCACCACTAAATCTTTAAAGCTAATTCATGTTGCTGGATTTACATTGATTCTATTGCTCCCAACTGCTGTATAATGTTTTATGGTATATATCCACCACCTTTTACTTTTTCATTCCTCTAGCAACTCAAACCTGTATCGAACAATGACATAGTGAACATCCTCATGCTTGTCTCCTTAGAAACCTGAGGAAGAATTCTTTTGGTTTGTATGCCTAAGAGAAAAATTGTTGGGCCATAGGATCTAAATACACTGTTGGCTTTATCCAGCTCCCCTGTGCATAACTGGCATCCTCTCAGTTTTCTATGTCCTGTACTAAATATTGCTACAGGGACCAGAGCTTGGCAGGTGCACAGACTGTCACCAGCTTGGCACCCATGGGATGTGGTACAGCCTCACTTCTTATTTCCTGCTCTGGGACTGCACTAAGGCAGAGATGCAGAACTCAGGGAACCTGCTCAACACTCATGCCTACACAGTTTAGTGGGGTAATGGAGAGGAGCAGAGGTTAACAGTCCCAAGACTACTCTTGACCTTTTGGATTGTAAGAGCTAAGGGATAAGTATGCTTCTCTTTGAATTCCCCTGTGAGAAAGTTCCAACACATAGTTCATAAGACTCTTACCAAGTTCCTTATGGGGTTGAGTACAAGTTGCCAACAGTGGTTGCCAACTTGAAAACACATCCTGGTACTGGTTTTACCTTTTCCCTTATTTAGTCCTCCGGTTCCTCATTCCTGCTCCCTGTTATTATTTCCCAAATTGACTCTATAGATAAGTTTTTATCTCAGACTCTCCTTCCAGGGGCTTCCCAGAGTACAACATTATCCCTAAGTACTGCCAGACTGCTGTCTGGGGCATCTGGGCCTTAATCTGGATAGTCTGGCCAGCTTCCAACTTGGGGACCAGAGACTGGGCCATTTCAAAACTTCGAAGGCTCACCTCTTAACAAGAGGCTTTGCCTCTGCTTGGAAAGCTGCCGAGGTGGAATCTCTCACCTGTGGATCAGTGATCTTTTTTAATACTTACTGCAGTTACTTTCAAAATGTGGTTGTAATATACATACGTGCCCTGGTGATTATAAAATATTTCTCCCAAACACTGACCTCTGCCGTCATGATTTATGATATCTGAGGTACAGATAGTAGACTCATCCTGGGATCTTCCATAACAGAGTATTAAGAAAATTTCCTTCTCGATACTTGTCAATATCGAAACATCACATGATTTATACTTTCCAGTGAAGGGTGTCAGCTTACATCCTGGAAAATGCAGCTGTTCTAACAGTCATATTTTCACTTGGGTTTATTTAGGGAAAAATGATCATTTCTTTGAGTGGACACATGTCAGTGTAAATGCTTGTGTGTGTGTTGGGTGTGTGCATTGGGTGTGTGTGTGCACATGTGCATGCACATACCAGCTCACCATATGGGGTGAATCATCATGGAAAAAACACAGATCATGATCACCTGGGAGCAGAGTATCGGCAGAACTCCCTCAAGGGAATGTGTCTTCCTTCTCACTTGCAAACAACTTTTAAAAATCTCCTATCCCCTTCTGCTTTTGTTGTGTGAACAGGTGGTTAATACATATACCCCAGGAAAGAAGATTTGGCTTGAAGGTGTGGTGACCACCTCAGCTGGAGGCACAAACAACCTATCAGATTCCTATGCCGCGGGATTCTTGTGAGTAACATGTGTAGTTTCATTCCCAGGGGCTTTGAGGAGAGAAGGGCAGTGAAGTGGTACTGCTCATTGTTCTGTCCACTGGAGGGGGGAGGTTCATTTCCTACTGAAAGTTCTTTATCTGCTTCTTTTTGAATGGGTGTAACCCATTCCACAAACAGTGATGAATGACTTCTCTAGACACCAAGATGTCAGGTATAGGCATCAGAGCAAAGATAGTAGTAGTAATAGTAGTAGGAGAGACAGTAGTACTAATAGTAGTAGGAGTGACCATATAAGCATAAGACATTTATTTAATGTCTATAGTTCAAAGGCAATGCAGACAACATACAATTTCTCCTCTAATTTTCAGCATATTCTTGGGAGATAGGTAAGAGTAAGATTGGAGGAACAGAGACAGGAGATAAGAAAAGATGTAGGAGATCAGTGCTGTCTTAATAATAATTTTAACTCTGTGTGTCACATGCTTTCTGAAGTACTCTCTCTAATAACTGACAACCAGTGAGACAGGTAGTACTATTTCACAACTACCCAGTAGATAGATATGAGAGCTTGGACTTAAGCCCAGGCAGTCTGCTTCAGAGTCTAGCCTCTTTGCCACTACCTTAGACCATCTTTCTTTCTGCCTCACATGGTCTGTCCACAAAAAGAAGTGGTAGACCGGCAAAGGAATCAGGAATTTCTCTTAATGGGGAATATCAGGAAGGATTTTGTGGAGGAAGTAGCATTTGAGGGGGACATAGATTATTCTAATTTCTATGTGTGGAGAATGGTGATGATGGTGGAGGGGAGAATTCAAGGCAGAAGGAACATTATGGGCAATGGCACAGTGGGTGGAAAATGAGTCATGTGATGAAAGCCTCAGGAGCTACAGGAATGTAGCGAGGACAGCAACGAGGGGTGGCGGAGCAGGGGGCAGTTCTCCACCAATTGTGGAAGGCTGTTGAATGCCAGGCAGAGGAAGTAAGGCCTTGTTCTACACTCAGTGGCAATCCACTGAAGACTTTGGAGGAAGAGAGAGACAGCATCTGACCTGTGTTCCTATGTTGGTTTTGGGAATAATATGCACAAGGATTTGGAGAGGCAGGCTCTAGGACAATGGACTTGAAGTCTTCTGTAATTATCTGGACAACAACTTAACACCAGAAGCATAAGGGGCTCTGACTGGCCTGCCAGCATCATGTAGCAGGGACAGACCCTTCAGGACCATGGATTCACCAAGTGACCTGTCCTGTGCCACTCTAGTCCCATGGCCCTCATTTTTTGTCTACGGCAAGGTCCGCCTAAGAGCTGAGCTCTGTCCTCAGCTTTGTGTTTCTTTTCTAACAGCTGTTCCTAATTAAACACATGTAGTTTCCCTCCATTAAGGCAGTTTCTTAAATACATTTGTAAAGAACAAATCAGGGCAGTCAGGCAGATTGTCTTTGCAGATGGAATCCTGATACATGCAGATGAAGATAATGGGTTAAAAGAATATATGATGATACTCTGGGTCTTCCATGCCTTGTTCTTGGTACCTAACACTGAGGGGCACTGAGCAGTTGTGCGGTGAGCATGGTTCCAGTGAATGAAATGGATGAATCAGCATTTGATACAGTGGTTCTGAGAGTCTTCTTTCAAAAATACACTCCCTGCCAGGTTTCACTGTGAGCCATGGAGCAGGGCGAGAAGCCAATGGCAGTTAGGACTATAGGGACTATAGGGACCTCTTAGAACCAGCAGAGGAATGACTTTTGCTCAGCCATCATAGACAGAACCTGCCAGCAAGCAGCCCAGCTGTCCTCAGTGTTTTCATGAACATTCTTCCCTTCAGGGAATGATGTAAAATGGGAAACACTACAGCACTTCATGGAGGGAGCCAGAGAGAGACCTGCCTTTTCATGAGCACCAGCCAAATCTCCATAGTTCTCTGAGGTCACTTTGCAAACCCAGATTAACATAGTTGTTCAGGATTAGGTTGTAGTTCAGGTATCCAATGTGTGGCAGACACAGATCAGCTAAAAACTAGCTCACTTGGCTCCTGGTCTTCTGTCTTACCTCTTTATCACCCATTTGGTCTCCCCTCTGCTGGCAGCACCCAGCAAAGTGTCCTTTGAGTCTAGTTCTCCCAGGAGCATAAATAGCTTCCTGGTGGGTGGGGGTGGGGGGAAGAAAGCATTCTAAGAAGCTCCCAAAAGTCTAGCAATATTCCTTAGGAAGAAGGCATCTTTCAGGTGTTTTTCAATATATGGCATAATGATGGGCTTACAAGGACACTTGCACATTTATGCAAGGATCAGAACTTTTTGATTCTAGCCAGGGCTTTGAGACTTTCTGATGCACTACAGATATAACCTTGGCATACTACTGTGTCTCCAGCACCTGGTAGTATCTGCCACCCAGTCAATAGTCAATCCGTTTTTGTGGAATGGAAACTGCTGGCTACAGTAGCATCTTTGGTGGGATGTACCAGGCATCTTGCCACTTTTCACTACTTTTCACTGAAAGAGAGACTTGGAACACCATTTATTTCCCCTCTCCGAGGGCTTATTATTTACAAGAGGAAGAGGATGATAATTTCCTCTAACCATTCCATTCTGAAAAGCACAGGGAAGCAGGGGTTCTGGTCATAGTCATTTTGAATGCTCCAGACCCTGGATGTGTATATAGGATGTGGGTTTGGAAGGAAGGTTGCATAGTCTTCCCTCTCACATTACAGTTCCTTCAAAACCTCACTGTACTGGCAAAAACACCAACTCCCAGATTTACCAGTTAGCATTTGTTTGTTGAAAATATTCTTTGCAGATCACTGTTATAAGGTCTATTAAGGTCACAAGTAGGAATTTGATACCATTCCTATAAATAAGTGCACGTATTTACATACCCAGTGCTTTATAAATCACTCACATAGTCACACAAGCATTTTGGTGTCTATCCTCAATGCTGAGAACAAGGCCTGGCATTTACAGCTGATTAATTCATGGTGAATGAGTAATGAGTGACTGAGCAAATGGGATATTTTAAATACCGAAATACAGTCCTGTATGGATATCCAGCTGCTGCTTGATGTGATTATGTATTTACTCATCATTTTGTTTCTCTGTTCAGCAAGCATAGATATAGATGGGTGAATGAGACATACTTGTTTTTATGAGTTAGTACTTGTTAGATATAGACCCTGTCGTATTTGTGCTGCATTGCTGGAGAGAGCACTGATTTAGTGCATTAACCCAGAATTTACGTTGTAGTTCTACCCCAGGATATTTAATACTGTGTCTCAGTATTAGTATATACTAATTAACTAGTTATATATTTAGTATAACTAAATCTATTATCCTGATATCACAGCTAGTAAATTAATAAAAATAATAAAGACAAGTAGCTTAGGTATGTGATATTCTAAAAGTAATTTTATGTCCTAGTCTGAACAACAATAACGACAAAAGCTCTGTTGTATTATTGTCAGATTTTCTTTTTGATTTAAAACTTCTGTTTTTGCATTTTGCTTTATTTTATGTTGTTTTCATAATTGTAATTATCAGTAAATGTTAGTTTTTATGAGAAAAAAATAAAATTGTCAATGGGAAAAAGATTTTTAAAATGTTAATGTCCATTCACAATATAAAAATGAGCAATGTTCTTTATTCAAATAAAGAAAAAGTTTAACTCTACAAGTCACTGATTTGGAGTTCCATATGGTTTCAAATTTGGGATACCACAGTTATGCATAATTTGTCCCTAGTGTGCTAAATGGTGATTCTCAGTGTTCCTTGAATCTAATTTTATCCACATCAATTTCAACTTAACAAAGAGTAGGAAGAACCTACAGTGTGCTAGGAACTGAGATAGATATTTTGGGTACAAAGCTAAAACACGTCTGTTCTCAGTGAGCTCCTAAGCAACTGGGGGACAGCAGAGAAGTAAGGAAGTAATTATCGTGGGCTGACAGAGGGTATAAATAAGAGTTCTGTAAGGTACAGAGGAGGAAGGTACTACTGTTTGCTGGGACAGCAGAGTTTGGAAGGAAATGACACTTGACTTGGAGATGAACAGATAGGAAGAAATTTGCCAGATGAGGTGAACTGGTTGGAGGAGGAGAGAAAGAGAATTCTAAGCAGAAGTTAAAATATGTGAGAAGACTCAAGTCAGTATGTGAAAGCATGGTGAGTTTGGGCAGCCTAGAGTAGTTATATGTGGCTTAGAACCAGGGAATGGAGTTTAGGGTGAGAGAAGAGGGGGAAAGAGATACAGATGAAGGCTCACATGTGTGCTCAGGGAAGATTGTGAAACACCTTATCTTTTATACCATAAGACTGAAGCTCTCAGTCACATTTATTATATAGATATTATTACAATTAGAAATTTCCCCAAGTTTCAGAAGTAGGAATACAAAGAGAAAATTAAAGGGATGAGTAAATGAGTGAACGAATTGAATGCATAAATAATAAAGGCAGAGTTAGTGGTGGGTGTTAGAAGAACCAAGAGGGCAATATTTTTTAAGGATAGCACACCCCAGACAGTGTTTTTTTGGCATAGTGGGATACGTGATAACATGTGAGCAATGCAGGTCCTCCATTATGTGTGTGATGGTAGCATAGTTGAAGCTCTGCATGGTTAATTACTGTAGCAAGGAAAATTATTACTGCATTGACTGCTGACAGAGATATATGAGAGATGCTAATGGCTGGGTCCTTCTTGCCTGGGTTACAGGAGTATGTGAGGTAGAGTCACATGAAAGGTACTTGTACAGTGATAAGATGCAGGCAGGGGAGTTTGAGTACTAGAGAGTAGAGTGTGTATGTTCCTGTGATTTTGTGTCCTATGGCCAGCGGGTGAGGGGATGATAATTAGGCTTACAAGTGGCTACAAGGGTATTCATTTTCTTTGTTAGTATTACAGGAGTAAAATAAGTCATTAGTCACAAGATATTTTATGACCAAGGGCAATTCATTTTTTTCCCCTGAACCTCTGTTTCTTTTCCTATAAAATGAAGAGGTTAGATTTGATAATCCCTAAAATGTCTTCCAGCTGTGTACTCAGTGCTTACAATAATCTTCTCCTTTAAAGTACTAGGTAAATTTCATGGTGGGGGTTGGTGTATGTGTGTGTGTTTGTTAGCCAATCCCCACAGAGCTTGTTATATGCAATTTTTAAAATGTATTGATGTAGCATTTTTTTTCATGCTTTTTTAGATGGTTGAACACTTTAGGAATGCTGGCCAATCAGGGCATTGATGTTGTGATACGACACTCGTTTTTTGACCATGGATATAATCACCTGGTGGACCAGAATTTCAACCCATTACCAGTAAGTGTGAGATAAAGATCCCCAACTCCTCTTCCATGTCTTTCAGGTATTTTGACCATGCCTTGTTCCATACTGGGAGAATTTTTCTCCTCTCTCTGTAACCAGGTAATTTCATAAATTGGACAGAAATATTCACATCTTTGTTCTCTTGACCCATTTCACAGACTTATGGCTTCACTACACTCACACACATATATCTATATATACACAATCATATGTACAAATGCATGTTTGCATATACATATATATACATATATACATGTATGTATTTATTAGTATTATTTTAACAAACCTTGTACAGTCGAGATTCCACATCTACTTGTGGCCTGTTTGAACTCTGCTTGAGAGTGAATTTTTCCAGATTGTTTTCTTTAATGCTAATAGGAGACATTAGTTAACATCAGACGCAACATGTTGAAAGCAGATGGAAGCATCTTGGCCGAGATCAGATGCAGTAGGAACCCATCTCTTAGGGAGTAGCTGAAGTGCACTTGCAGTTAGGTGCTGATCCCTATGTGACAATGAGGGGATTTGCCCAGGACACCAACTTCCCTAGGAAAGAGAAGGAAAGGGAAGGCTGAAGAAGACTGGCAAGAGCAGAGATCTTGGTTTGTTGGGTGACTGTACTGGCCAATCCGAGAGATCCCACTTAGTCCCGAGAAGATGCACTCGTCAGAAATATTACATGGGTTACCTTTTTCACAGACATCACGGTCACAGAGAAAAGTCACACTCCTCTCATTAGCGCATAGACTGTCAGAGCTGGGATTCCCCTTTGAGGAGATCCAGTTGCACCGTTGCACCTCCTATAACAGAGGAACTGATAGTCAGAGTAGAGGGGAGAGGAAGATACTGAACCCTCTCTAGAACCCGCTTCCCTGTACCCTAGTCCAGTACTCTTCCTACAGATTTATTCCTGTCCTTGGATCCACAGTAAGCAAACTCAACTGAGGCCAATGAGTGTTCCTGCCGTTTGCTTCCCTCTGTCTATTTTGGCCCTGCATTCCCCTCATTTTCACCCTTGCCTGAGACAGGAGGCTTCCAAGCCCAGAACAGAGAACAGTTTGGCACCCAATGGTACCATTTCCATGTTTCAAAAGAATTACTATAGATTAGAGGATGAAGTAATTATTGTATCACTGATCATGGGTGACTCCAGGTAAGTCACAAATATTAGAACTAACTGGCACAGTTGCTTTTAGTCACAGGGCCCAGCTACCTCTCTCAAGTGTGTTGGGGAGCGGGGTGGGATGGGGGCGCTGTGGTGGCTAATGTACAGTTGGGAGGGAACTTTCAGGTTGCAACCATATGGTTTTTTGTTTGTTGGTCTGAGCTTATAAACCCGTGGAGATAAAACAAAATAATAATTAGAAAGTCTCGTGCCTAGCAGAGTTGCGCAGTGGAAGCGTGCTGGGCCCATAATTAGTAAAGTCTCTATGAAGAGTCAGCATTAAACAAATATGGTGCGACAAAAATAAATATTTACTGACCATCGGGCACTGAGGAGGAGACTATTAATAAAAAAATGAATAAACAGATAGTAGAGTACTATAACAAGGAGTCAGTGAGGGCTGCTTTGGAGTGAGTGTATAGGACGACTTCTCTGAGAAGGTGACATTTAAGCCAAGAGCCCAGTGACAAGAAGGAACCAGCCATGTGGAGTTTTCAGGCAGGGGAAGGAGCTAACACAAAGTTCCAAAACAAGAATGGACTTTGCGTGTTTGAGGAGACGCAAGGATGCCGAGTGATGGGGGCCTGGCAGAGAAGGGGGAGACTGGTTGGACATGAGGCCACAAGGGGTCAGATCCCATAAGGTTTTGTAAGCTAACAGGAGTTTGACTTTATTATATGTAGTATGAAAAGTCACTGGAGGGTTTTAAGCAGGGAAATAATATGATCTAGCTTTTATTTTTAAAATATCACCCTGGTACAATTCATGCATCAACTGTTAGTTATCATTATTTTAATAATGTGGGCAATAGTTAATAATTTACAGACCACTTTCATATATGGTACCTCAATAAAGCTCCATCCATTCTGTCCTCCCTTCTTGCCTCATTCCCTCCCTAACTCAAATCTCATTCGCTTCTCTTGATCTTATACAACATGCTGATCATTATTCCTAGCAGTGGGCCTCTTTGATGAACCAAAAAGACAAGATCCCTGAACTCTTGGAGCTTATAAGCTAGAAGCGTAGTAAGCAATGGAAAATAAATAAACATATAAACAAGATAATTGCACTTTGTTATAATTGCTATGAAGAGAGGCTGGTGAGAGAAACTATTTATATTTACTTTGATGAAGAGAAACTAGGGTTCTATGAAGATATTAAATGGCTTATCCAAGGTCCCACAAGTATTGGGAATTGGGACTCTCAGAGTTTTGCAGTTCTAAATTTCATTTTCATTTCTCTTCCTTGTGGTACTCTTTGGTGTCTGTCCTGTGTTCTGAGGCCAATATTTGCCTCAGTTGGTTCTGGAGATGGAAACAGGCATGTTTAGGAATGGGAGAGAAGAAAGTCCTAGGCTTAAAAAAGATGGTCTTTGAGTGACCAAACAGGCTGGATTTCCAGGGTTGGACAAACCTGGGTTCCATGTCAACTCTGTGTGCCTTTGCTGGCCATGCGTAGGTTAAAAATGCAAGTCCTCATGGCTTTTTTCTCCTCAAATGAGAGTTGCTGTGGGTAACTTCCTTTCAAAGCATGGCACAAGAGACCTCAGTTATAGATGGTGACTGCAGAGCTCACTCAGGTCCATGCAAAGCTAAAACAAGTCCCACTGATTCAGCACAAAGGCTCCAGTGAGCTGGGAAGCTGTATTTCTGGAAACACCAAACTGTAATAAAGAAGCTGAACATAAAAGCACATAAGGTAGCAGGCTTTCTTTTTATCTTTCTTTGCACTAATAAATTCTGCACCTTATAAGTAGAGCACTTGACAGCTGGGAGAGTGTGTCCTAAGTCTCCCCCGGAAAGAATGTAGGAGGCTAGGCCAAGGCACCAGCCGAACAGACTTTGCCAGCAGGCCCTTGGAATGGGTAATGGAGGCAGACCTGGGAATTGTACTGGCACCACCTCAGAGGGTTGTGCAGTTCATAACCAAACGTTACCAATAAAAACCTGTGGATTTTACATGGTGATGAAATCTCCAAGAGAGTTTGTTAAGAGCTTAGGGGATCGGTGAGTTGTGCTTTGATTGTCTCCCAGAAAAATCAGTAATTTCTATTTCAGTTTCTTCAAACTCAGCTCAGTATTTAAGGAACGGATCTTATTAGCAAACACTTTTGTTTTTGTTTTTGTCACTGCTCTTAGATAAACTTAGAAAAAAATGGTGCCTGCCTCTTAGAAAAAAAGGATAATGGCCTAATGGCTCCTCAGTGCTTATCCCATAGGACCCCTTCACCTGCCCCGTTGACTTTGATCCCAGCTGTGGGATTCTAGCAGTTCTGGCAAAGTCATTCCAATAGCAGGTAAGAGGGTAGATGGTAAGTCTAAGGTAAGGGTCTAAGGTAAGGTCTAAGGTAAGAGGGAAGATGAGGGTGGCCCTTTAAAAAAGAAACTTGTCTTCAGAAAAGATCATTTCCAACTACATCCCAGGTTCTTTATGGTTGTTCTTCTAAAAAGTGCCAACACTCCTACTGTTGGAGATTTTCCCTCTCCTGGGAAGAGGAGAACATTTAGTTCAGCAGTGCTTCATCATCAACTCCCACCCCTTGCCCTTGACCCTCCTGCCACTGGGAAAGAGGGAACGTGTGAGTCTCCACAGCCAGTCAGCCAGTCAGGGGCTCCCTCGGGAGTAAGTGATGTTTGTGCAGAAGAGATCTGCACATTTGGTGGATATAGTCCAGACCCCACCAGCCGTGGGCAATTCTCCTAAGAGAGGGTTTTGGAATTTAGCTTGCTGCTTTTTTTAAAAGCTTGATTTACAGAGCTTCCAGGGAAAGGAATGGTGAATTACTAGTCAACATCTTAACTCCCACGCCAGCCAAGCAAATATAATTCAATTTAAAAGACATTGACACTTCAAATGTGTCTGGCTCTGTGCTAGGTATTCTGGGGACACACAGATAAATAAGCTGTGGTTCCCTCATCTGCAGAGCTAACATTCTGGCGTGTGTTTGTGTTCAGGGGATTATAGTTTAGTTCTCTCTTTAGAATAAAACAGAAGGTTAGCTCACACTGGACTGCATTTTCTATACTGGGTATCGTGGTGGTGACATTTATATTTGCTGTCACCTTTGTTTTTGCCGACTGTCATTGCTGAATAATAATAAACATTCAGTTCAGCCAAATGCACATTTATTGAGCACTTACTATGTACATTGTTGTGGAATATAGTCAGTGGTCATGGACTGGTGTACTACCTGATAGTTTATGGTGAGATCAAAACAATGGCTGTGGTTCCCACAGCAACATGCTCTCAGCCAAGCCATCATTGTTCAGATATCATGTGGCTACTGGAAGGAAACTGAATCTTCATGGTGCCTGCCTAATTCTGCTGGTTAGCCTGTCCCAGGAATGAGATCCCAAGTGCTTAGAAATGTTAGAAATCACTCTTATGCACCACACAGCTGTGATGCAGACACAGGATCGGCTTAAATCTGTCCCTTTCTTGAGGAAGAATGTCCAGTTACAAACCCTTTTCCATTGATGTTTGGTTAATGCATAATTTCTTCTTATAAGAACAATACCACTTGTGCAGGAGGCCTCACAGGGAGCAGCAGGAGCCTGGACTAGGACAAGATTCAGGGCTGCTATTCCTGACTCTGCCATTAATATGTGTCTTTGATACAAGATATTTTTTTTGCTACCCTTTTTCTCATCACTTAAATGTCAGTAAAAACGTCTTTTCTATCTGCCTTCAAAAGATACTGATACAATCCTTGAGAAAATTAGGGAGGACAATAGGATTCCAATTTCATATATATTCATACACAGAGAAAATTACTGGAATCTCTTCATACATCTAAATGATAAAGGTGGTTTTCTTTGGGCAGTGGAATTACAGTTTTAATTTTCTTCTTTGTGGATTTTTTTTTTGTATGTAAAGTTGCTGTAGTCAGCATTACTGCTTTTTTATCTGGAAAAAAAAAATAAAGGTTGTTTTTAAAAGAAAAAATAGACTGTTTTGAAAATATCAAGTGCTTTAAATAGTTAAGCAAATATTATCCCAGCCTACTTCATTTATCATTCATGATTCACTCATTCAGAAACACTTCTTACACTTATTCTGTATGCTTGATACTGTGCTGCACCCTGGGGACACAGTCCCTGCCCTGAAGGAGCTTACAATGTTGATGGGAGACAGAGGAGTCTGCAGGGACTGAGGCAGAAGTGCCTTCGCAGGACAGAGGAGGAACAGAAGCCAGCCTGGGTGGAGGGCAGGTATGGGACATCGAGGAAGGCTTTTTGGAGGAGACAGTGCCTGAGCTGGATCTTGGAGAAGGACAAGTTAGCCATAGGAAGAAGAATTTGGGGTCTGGGGAGGATCTTCTGAACAAAGGCAATAGCACATGCAAAGGGACAGGGGCATGCATTTTCCAGAGAGTCACAGTGGATGGATCATGAAAAATTTCTTAGGAAAGCTTTTCCCGTTGCTGTCTGGTGGCCACACAGGGTGTGTGAAAATTAAAGAATTCAAAGCTATTCATCTGGAGGTGGTGAGGCGGGGGAGGTACAAAACCTAGCCAAACCAGCCTGTGACCTGTTTCTTGGTGTAGCTTCCTTTCTTTTTCTTTTCGTTCCCGTGGGAGCCATCAGGAAGATGAAAGAAGCAGAGCGTACCTGTTTCGGGGTAGCTGTGGTGTGAAACCCAATCCTCTCATTAGAGGCTCTGACAAAGACTTCTCCATGAGCAGCCTTTCTTTGTGGGGCCCTGTGGCTGCTGAGGGAAGGCCATCCACACTGCACAATCAATCACTAGGACCCAAGCCGGCTCATGTCAGTGGCCCTAGTTCCTGGGCTACGTGCCCAGTGGACATAACTTGCTTCTTTCCTCTTCTGTGCCTCTAAACCCTGGCCTCCCAGCTCAACGCTTGTGCCTGCACCAGCAGACCAGGCAGGCAGCTCTTTTGTCTCTAATACTTTAAATAGAAGTCCCTTTGATTTTTAACTATCAGTCCTCATCCTTTGCTTATTTATCAACCTGAGTGGTGCTCATGTGACATCAGTAGCACACCTCAGCCCTTATAAGGGCTCACCCCGATGTGGGCTGCTTAGGGGAGGGGAAGGAGCTCTGCTGCTCAAGTGGGAAGACACAGGCACCATGTGCAGCCCTGCAGTGCTCCTGTTGCTGGAGTCTTCATTTCCTGCTTGGAAAAGGGGGTGCTGACTGTGCTGGGGTTCACGGCGGGGAGTGCTTAAAGGGATCACTTAAAACTATTGGCTTTGGAATCACACTGACCTGCATTTCAAACCCAGCTCTCCTGTTTGCCAGCTTCCTAAACCTCAGTAAATATCAAATTCCCCTCATAATATGGAGGCAGCAATAGTGTCTAGCTCACCGTGTTGTTGGAAAGGATTGAACAAGCCAATGCCCGTGTATCTTTTACCACATAGTAAATGCTCAATAAATATTAGCTGCCATTATTATTTATAAAGTCACTTTGTAAGTGTAAAATGTGGTAAGTCTCAGTAATAATTATCATTAGTAATGTGAACTTAACTGTGGGGAAAAATACATTTGAATATTTGTATAGATAATCTGGAAATCAACTCGGGTAGTGGTAACTAAAGTATGAAGAGTAGATATTTTTTGAAAAAATGAAATTACTAGAAAACTAGAAGAAAAAAAGAAAAAAGGAAAAAGGAAAGCTGTGATTCTTGCCCTTGAGAGGAACTGACTGCAAATGGTTAAAGCCAAACTAAAAATTACAATTTATTTTCCTCCTGAGAAGATGCTGCCACCTTTTCCAGTGAAGGCAATTAAGGCAATAACCACATGGCAATACCAGCTCTAACACCTTCATCTGGTATTGATAAATGGCCCCATAAGCCCTGGAAACCACGATATGTCACATGGAAGTGCTAATGACAGCACATTATGTGAATCACTGAGAAGCAACAATTGAAAATCTCTCTCCGCCATCAACCATTTATATTGTTCCCAGATTGCAGTACTGAGGGATTGCAGTGACATGCAGCAACCTAAATAAATTAGGGAGAAGAAGCAATTACAGCCCCACAGCCTTTGAGCTCAGGAGCAGGGTGCCATCCGCAAAGCAACCTTCACATGATGGAGGAGCAAGGCAGGCTCTGGAAATGAGAAAAGCTGCACCTCACCTCACCATCAGTTCACCTAAAACATTAGAAAGAACATTATCTAAAAATAATCTGACAAGGAAAGAGAGGAAGGGAGGGAGAGAGGAGGAGAAGAGAGGAGAGGAGAAACAGAATGCGCTTTGGTGGATTGGAAAGATCTCTGGTGAGTGCCACAATATGACAAATTTAAAGTTATTTCTTAAGCATCTATTCCAAGCACAGTGTGCTCTGACTATGACATTTAGGAACCAACGAGTAGGACTCTGATAGAAGCAACCTGAGAGCCAAAGATAATACATCATGTTCTCTAAAACTCAGTTAATTTTGTTGTTGCCTGTGTAAATAAAAACAGAAGTCTTTTAAAATAGAAATAGAATATACACACATAAATATTGTTTTTAACTCTTTTTTTTTAAGATTTTAAAAATTTATTCGATAGAAGACATAGCGAGAGAGGGAACACAAGCAGGGGGAGTGGGAGAGGGAGAAGCAGGCTTCCCGCTGAGCAGGGAGCCCGACGTGGGGTTCGATCCCAGGACCCTGGGATCATGACCTGAGCCAAAGGCAGACGCTTAACGAATAAGCCATCCAGGCACCCCAATTTTGTTTTTAATTCTTACTTAAATACACTACATTATTTATAAATTTTTAAAAACTATCCATCATTAGGTAGCTTACTTTCAACTAATATCCATCTCTGCTTATTTCATCTCTGATTTGGTGGGGTTTTTAAAAAGATTTTTCATTTATTTTTTTTAGAGAGAGAGGGTACACATGAGCAGCAGGAAGGGCAGAGGAAGAGGGAGAGAATCTCAAACAGACTCTGTGCTGTATGCAGAACCTGACGCAGGGCTTGATCCCATGAACAACGAGATCATGACCTGAGCCGAAACCAAGAGTCTGACACTCAACTGATTGAGCCACCTAGGCACTCCTCCGATTTGGTTTTAAGCATTGAAAGGATTGACGAGAACACATCATTTTGACTCACTCTAAATCGAACTTGAGCAGACCTGTCTTCTACTCTAGAACTCACTGCTCTCATCTTATTGTCAAAATCCTTGCAGCCTTTCTTCATTAGTGATTCTCAAGCCTATACACATTACAGTCACCTAGGGGACTTTTAAAAAATGCCTGTGCAGGGGCGCCTGGGTGGCTCAGTGGGTTAAAGCCTCTGCCTTCAGCTCGGGTCATGATCCCAGGGTCCTGGGATCGAGCCCTGCGTCGGGCTCTCTGCTCAGCAGGGAGCCTGCTTCTTCCCCTCTCTCTGCCTACTTGTGATCTCTGTCTGTCAAATAAATAAAATCTTAAAAAAAAAAAAATGCCTGTGCATAGGTACCACCTCTGGGAATTCTGAGTCAGCTGGTCTATAGAGAATGTCAGGTGTTGGTACTTTTTAAAGTTCCCCAGGTAATTTTAATGTGCAGCCAGATTTGAGCACCACTGGGCTAGAAGTTTCCATTTACCCTGATTAAATCAGAAATTACCTTTCCCCTTTTCTTTATTCTTTTGTGCTCAACCTTTGCTTCACCAATCAAGATATTAACAAAATTTTAATATGGTCTATCATTAATTCATTTGACAAATATTTATTGACAGTCATTTGCCAGATACTGTTCTAGTTTGTGAGGAAATAGAGGTGAAGGAGAAAGACAAGACCCCTCCCTCATTGGAGGTTACAGCCTAGTAGTGAAAACTAAAAATAAACAAGTAAACCAACAAATAATTAATTACAAAATTCAGAATGGTGTGTAGGAAGCAAGAAGCCTGCTAAATTGAAAAATAATAAAGAAAGTATAGTACTTTAGAAAGTGTGGTCAAGGCAGTCTTTGAGGAAGGGGCAGTCACCAGAGGAGCTGGTGGGAGAGTGCCGCATTCTCTCAGAGGGAGGAGTAGTGTCTGCAAAAGCTGCTACAGGTAGAGGCCCAGCTGCACATCAGAGGTCCTGCAGGGCCTCTAAGACCACTCTGAGGCCTGGTCTACCCACAGCCTGCCACAGACAGCCAGTGAACTGCCTGATTCAGCTTATCTCGGGCTCTCCCTGCACCTACCTGATCCCTACTCTACACTTGGCAAACCATTTTGCCCTGTCTCTTTGTGAGAATAATGGTGGTATATCCCACTGCCTGCCCCTCTGTCTAGAATCCTCAGCTGAGACTAATGCTTACTGTGTCTCCCTGCCACTGATCTGGCCATCTCCATGGGCACCTTCAGTCACCTCTTCAGGCTTTGGAAAGAATGGCAGAATGATGACACTTGTGGAAGCTTGCAATGAACATGTGGGAATTTGTCATACTATTATATTTTTGTGTATGTTTAAAAATGCCAGTGATAATTTTTTAATGTTCTCATGTTAGGGTGTTGTGACATATATGAAAGCACCACACCATTTTAGTTGTTCTGAAACATGAAGAATAAAGGTGTGTTCTCTCTCCATGTTTACAATCTGGAATGACAACACATAGAGCCTTGGAGACTCCAGCCAGTAGGTCGTGATGTGAAGGTCTGTCTTGTTCACTCAGTATCTATCTCCAGAGCGAGATCTCTGAATAGAGAGATTCCTACTGGCTGGAGGGAAGGAGCTGGAAGGGAGAATTGGGGAAGACCTGTGCAACCTGTCCTGAGTGGACATTTGTGATAATAATTACCCAAAGAATACATGCTCCTAAGAAAGCTCCTTGCCCTGTGATCCTGGGACCATAGAAAGGAAGGAGAGGAAGGGGTGCCTTAAGATAGAGGGAAGAGCAGGATTTCTAGATCTGATATCAGGTTCTGCCACCAACTCATTCACCCTGGGATACTGGGTGCTCTAGCTCAAATGAGGGTGTTGAATGTGATCATAAAGGTCCCCTTTAGCTCTGATGTTTTCTGAGTCATCTTTAAGACTTCCATAACAGTATCTTCAGACAGACCTCCCAGCTGAATTTACATTAATAAAACCTTAAAATAAGAATAAAGGCGTGCCTGGGTGGTGCAGTCAGTTAAGTGTCTGACTCTTGGTTTCAGCTCAGGTCATGATCTTAGGTGGTAGGATCTAGTCCAGTGCGTTGGAGTCTGTTCAATGTAGAGTCTGCTTAAGACTCTCTCCCTCTGCTCACCCATCCCTGTACTCTCTTTCTCTCGCTCATTAATTAATTAATTACTCTTAAAAATATTAAGTTAAATTAAATAGCAAAACAAAAATAATTAAATAACAGTATTTCACTTTTAAATCATTCAGGAAGGAATCCCTCTTTTCTTAAGACTCTTGTAGCCCTGTTATAGCAACTTACACTTTCTTTTGTTATCAGAGTTGTTTGGGTGCATCTAACCACCTCTCTCTGACTGTAAACTCCTTGAAAACAGAAACCGCCCTTCCTATCTTTATATCACCCATAGCCCTTCTCCGAGGCAATCCTTCCTGCACTCTAAAGATGCTCAGTGACTGGGATTCTAGGGGTTGCAGTGCCCTGCTCAGTAATGGCAATAGGGAAGGTGAGTTTTTACCATCAGGTGTTGTGTGCACACTGGGAGGGAGTAGAGCTTGGTGCTTAAGAGACTGGGCTCTGGAGTCAGATCTGGGTGTGAATTCCAATCTCCTGCCTACTTGCTGCATCACCTTTGGCAGATTCCTCATCTTCCATCATCTGTATGATAGGGATGCTAATAATCTATGCCTCATGGACTTAAGATGGTGCCTGACACTTAATAAGTACATAATAATGTGACCACTGTTATCTATTCTAAATACATGAAAATTATTCCTTGGAATTAGATGAAATTCCAATATCTTGGGAAAGATGGGAACATGTGGGAAACATCCATTCCCAAAAGTAGGTACTACTTACAAATTATAAGTAACAGAAAATATTTCAGTTATGATAATATTAGTTGGCACGTAGAGACTGTTTTAGAATCCAAAATCCTTCAAATATCATTTCATACTCCATATAACTATCCAATAATGGTTTTCTTCTTTGGCTTCTTTGACTTTATTCTTTATGTCCTGCTATAAGTTTCCGTAGCTTATGTCCGTCCCTTAAATCATCTGGCCTTTCCAATTTCTTGATAAGACAGGTAGGACAGATATACCAAACCCGTTTGGCAGAAAAGAAAACTGAGGTCAAGAGAGGCCCAGGAGCTTGCTCAAGGGAACATAGCAAGGTAGGGCCAGTGGTTCTAGGTTCTGTAATTCTTCATTACTACTTGTTTCTCTCTTGTGGTTCTGCCACAGCTTTGTCAAGTCAAGAATTCAGGTTGTGGTCATGAGGAAACAGAAAAGCTGGCTTCAAGGTAAAATAAAATGATCCAGGAGATAAAACCTGGGATTTAACAGTGGCTAACTCTTACAGATTTACATTTTTACTGGACAGTGAATAAAAAGAAAAGAACAAGTTTTCAATTTCATGCAGCAGTAGGTTAGTTTCACTGCCTATATTGAATGTATTAAAAGAGCAATATAGAGGGTCTACTTCTCTTAAGGTAGTTTTCACTTTGCCCCATTATTATATGTGCATACGTCTACCTCCTTGATAGTGGGACCACTAAAACTTTTAAAACCCTAGAACCATGAGCAGTGCAGGAACTGGACCATCCTGTGATGATTAGCCCTTTGATGATGGATAACAATTGCAGATCCAGAAGTGGAGTAAATTGTTTGGGAGAGCCACACCAGGGCATTTGCATCCCTAAGGAAAATCCTAGGATGGCTCTGAAAGACAAAAGGTCAGTTATGTTCCTTCATTAATCTTCCTGGAAAGTACTGCAAACAAGGCTTTGCCATGAATGCAAACTGATCCAGACCCTTGGCCCTGAGGCCAAATGGAATAGGAAAGAAGGTATTGGCAGTGTCCAAGAGAGCGTGCCAAGTGCCATCAGTCTGTGCAGCAGATTCAGTTATGGTTACAATGGCTGGAACAGCTGGGGCTATAGAAGTAACATCTAAATTCAGTGGGTAATAATCTACCATAAGTCTCCAGTTCCCATTCCCCTGGACACACAGGGCTGTAGTATTGAGATATTACATCTCTTACTATCCACGCTGCCTTTTAGGCCTTAATCAAGGTTGTGATTTCCTTTCTCCTCCTGGGACCACTCAAGATGGAATTGGGAGGTAGGTTGGGGAGTGATTTACGTGGCCTATTCCATGTGAATATTCCTATTACATGTCCCACTACTTCTCTACATGACTCTCCTCAATCAGAACAATCCCCTCTGGACATTATGAGCATTCACAGCACAAGCATGTAAAGCATCAATGCCAATATACATTTCGTAGAGAATGTATGTTGGAAGCCCCAACAACAGGACATTGAATTGGTCCCATGGGTCTCACCCACAAGGTCACTTTAGATTTATTTTCCCTACTGGGAACCTTGCCCAAACCTTATTAGTTGAATTCAAGAGCTCTCCTCCCCAACGAAATGGATAGGATAGTGACTTGGGAACTTTTATCTAACAGAGCCATGAGAGTTTGAGTTCCTTCCTCCCTGAAGTTTCTCACATACTTGAATGTATGCATATGGCTTTTGGTCCCCATGGAGACAGGGAGACCTCAGTCCCACTTCTAGTCATTTTTCTTCTTAAAACAGCTAAGGCTAGGATAGAGGGGACATGATGGACTGGGGCCCTGAGGGAGAGAGCAACTCCCCACCAATAAGCAAGGCTTTGTATTTACATTAATTTAGGGTTTTAAAAAATAACAGCTTTATTGAGATAAACTCACCTACCATTAAATACTCTTTAAAAGTATACAGTTCAATTTTTTTCAGTATATTCATGGAGCTGTGCAACCATTATCACAATCTGTTTTTGAATATCACTCAAAAAGGAGACCCCCATGCATGTTAGTAGTTACTCCTCAATCTCCTTTCCCCCCAGCCCCTCGCAACCACCAAGCTATTTTCTATCTTCATAGATTTGCCTGTTCTAGATATTTCATGTAAATGGAATCACCCAATAGATGGTCTTTTGTGACTGGCTTCTTCCTTTTACCATTATGTTGTCAAGGTTCATCCTTGTAGCATGTATCACTACTTCATTCCCTTCTGTTGCTGAATAGTATTGCACTGTGTGGATACACCACATTGTACTGCTCTATTTATCAGTTGATAGATAGTAGAGCGTTCCTGCTTTCTGGCTGTGATGAAAAATGCCACTAGAACACATTAGTGCATACGTGGCATATGTTTGCTTTCCCCTTGGGTGTACACCATGGAATGGATCTTCTGAGTCATGCATTTAACTTTTTGAGGAGTTGCCAAACTCTTTTCCAAAGTGATTTCACCATTTTGTATTCCCACCAGCAACGTATGATGGCTCTAGGTTCTCCATATCCTCACCAGGACTTACTATTGTCTGTCTTTTGATTAGAGAATAGTGACTTAGAAAAATCCTAGTGGATGGGAAGTGGTTTTGATTTTGCATTTCCTTAATGACTAATAATGCTGAGCATCTTTTCATTTGCCTCTTGACCATTTATGAATCTTCTTGGAAGAAATGTCTATTCAAATTCTTTGCTATTTTTAGGGGAGGGGTCTTTTCGTCTGTGGCCACTTTGACCCCTTCATCACCTGTGTGAGAAGCTACATAAGTGCTCTTTATCAGAAGATAGATAAACCTTGCTGTATAGCACCCTCACCAAGAACATGCAGCAACAATTGGGGCTGGTGGCCAACTGCCTCTCCCAATAATCCACCTCCTTGGCTTTAAATGTTCTTGGTTGAACTCACATTTACACTTGAGTGTGCCACTCTGTCAGCCACTCTGATTAATCTGACTGACAGAGGCTGGGACCAAATTTCTTCCATTTGTTTCACAGAGTGTGATGATTAATATTATATATCAAGTTGGCTAGCCCATATTTGGTCAAACATTATTCTAGATATTTCAGTAAAGATACTTTTTGGATGAAATAACATTTATATCAGTAGGTTTGGAATGAAACGGATTATTTTCCATAATGTGGGTGGACCTTGTGCAATCAGTTGAAGGCTTTAATAGAAACAAAACTGACTTCCTCTGAGCAAGAAATAATTCTGCCAGCAGCCTGACTTTAGACTCTAATTGCAATATAACTCTTCCGTGGGTCTTCAGTCCCCTGGCCTACCCTATAGACTTTGGGCTTGCCAGTTTCCATGGTCATGTGACCCAATTACTTAAAAATCAAACTCTTAGATAGACAGACACACATAGACACTCTATTGATTATTGGTTCTGTTTCTCTAGAAGACCCCAATATATATAGCATTTGATTAAAGTTACCATCAGCATGACCTTTATAAAATAACGACCATATTGTATTATAATTCACCTGCTCATCTCTCTTTCTTCTCCTCTCCCATGAAGGAAAGAAACATTTGAGTTGAAATAGAGTGTGAAATGTTGGGTGCACAAACTTTAGTTTAGTAATCCCTGTCTTCCTCAAATGTAGTAGACACTCAATAAAGTTTTGTTGAATAAAAGTGGGACTGCATGTGTGAGTGCATGATTGGTGTTCTTCTGTAGCCCATAGTTGTCTTCCTCAATATCTCCATCCAGCAAAAAGCCCAGCTATCGTTCAAGGTCTGTCTCATAGATCAAACCCCCTTTGGCGCTTTTCTTTAACTCTTCTAAGTGAATGTTTTCTCTCCTGCTTTTAAACCTCATTAACATTTTATCTGTATCCCATTATGCATTTAGTAGGCATGCTGTTATCTATAAATACTTAGTCTTTTGCAAACTTGTCATATTTTCCTTTCTAAAATATAAGTTCCTTGAAACTAGGAACTTGGTACACTGATCATTCTACCTCCTCTAGCAACCAATCCACTGTCAGTACTTAATAGACACTCAAAAATTTTCTGCTGAATTGGGTTGTGAAACCCGGATAGGGAATCACTGGCCTAAATGTGCTAATTACCCACAGCTGGTCTTAAAGGTGTTACTGATTATTACTTAGCAGTTCAGCTTCCCTTTAGGAAACACAGCCTTTTTGCTAATGATTGCTTTAACTACCACACATCTCAGTAATGACTGGTTGCCTTTAAAATGAGCCAATAACTAGATGTTTATAGAGAGCATATATGTGAAAGACCTCTGAATAGAATCCATAAAAGGTTCAGAAACCCAGTAGCACGGGTGTTGAATTTTTCTAGAAATCCTAGTTGATACACCTCATTATTATTTTCATCTTCTGAGCTACCATGAAGCAAGAGCCTGCTATATGCCCAGAAATAGATCATTTCATACTATGTTTTTTAATCCTTAAAACAAATGGGAAGACCATCTTTAATCTACTGTTGAGGAAACAGGTTTCAAAGAGTTTTGGTAATTTACCAGGAGATCACTGCCAGCCCACCTAATTTTGATATTTTGTTCATCTCTAAGCCCTTTGGGATCTGTGTCAGCAGTGTGTCTCAAAGCTAAGCCATCTGCTGTCATTGGTCTCTATCATTTGGCACTTCTTTAGCTCATCTGGATCATCTCAGTAGCCTCCTCATGTTTCTCTTGCTTGTAGTTTCTCCCACTTTCCATTATGTCTTCCACAGTATCAGTCAGAATCATGGTCATGTCATCTCCCTTCTTCAAAAACCTTGTTAAATCCTTATTGGCTACATACTGCCCTGAATTCCTAAGCATGGCATTCAAGGCTTCCCATAATTTGGACTTGCCCTACTTTTCTCATCCTGTTTCTAACCAGGTATTCCCAAATGGCATGTCTTCTACTGTAATCACCCCTACTCATTATTACCCTCAGCATACCCAACACTTTGCTTCAAAGCCCATGTTCATTGCCACCTTCTCCAATGTCTCATTCTGTTGTATGTTACACTTGGTCCTCACTATACAATGCTCTCTCTCATTGTTATAAATATACAGGTCAGTCTCTCCTTTTAGACAATGATAAAACTGAAGGCAAGGAATGTTATGACTTATTGTGCCTGGCACATAATAGGTACCTAAGGAAAGATTATTAAGTTTGCCAGATTACATTGAAATGAGCTTTATTTGGGGTGAATAAGTGATTAGAAGCGATGCCCCCATTGAGGCACAATTACAGCCCCTGTCTAAAGAGACACTGATTATAAATTCTTTAATCATTCTCTATACTATAAGTTTAATCATTTAATCATTCTCTATACTATACTATAAGTCACCAACCATTCAGGCAGCTGTGTATCAACTACAATAGGAACAGAATGGCATCTCAGATATATTCAGGGTTTTTCCAGCTCTGAGAAGCATCTGGTTGTGGTGGTTCCATACCAACTCAAATAAGACTTGAGAGGGGATTTGAAGGGTGAAAGAGAGGTAGGTTGCCAAATCAAATGTCTTAGAAACACCAATTTAATGACTTACATATAAATTAATCATAAACATGTGGATTAAATTTCCCCAGAAAAGGCATGTTTTGGCTCTCTGTGGACCACAAATGATTGAAAAATGATTGGAGATATTTCCTGAGCCCAAAGACAAAAAAGGAGCAAGTCTATACTTCTTTAACTGCAAATATTAGTGCAATAGATAAATTGTCCAGGGGGGTCTGGGGAAGTTAGAAATATGGACAGGAAATAAGAAAATGAGATTCAGCTTGAAATTATGCTCCAGGTACATCTGGGGCAAAATAATCAGAAACAGAGAGATTTTTGTTTGAGTGAGAACCCAATAAAGTTATGAAGACTATAAGACTTTCAGGGTGATTTCTAGTTGGCATGGCTCATGTGACATAAAGCAGGTCATTCTTATTCTTGAGGATGCAATAGTCCTTGACTATGGAGTATAAGATGTTACTCATTGCCCAGACAGCATAAACAAAACCTTTGCTTTTGGTTATATCAAGATTTACTGGTGGAAAAAAGGTTTGGCTAAAAGTCATTTTAGAATGACTTTTGCAGATAGTTCAAGGAAATAAATGACAAAGGTCAAGACTGTGGTCTTTGAGCAGAGTCCAGAGGCAAGATGGAGTCTGAGATCCAAAGCAAAAGATGCTGAAGCTCAAGTTTCTTCCCTTGGAAAGGACACAGCCTTTGAAGCCACAGGAGACCTTCCTAGAAGTGTTTTATTCTCCTTTGCCATTTTAACATACTTCTTTTTTTTTAAAGATTTAATTTTTATTTGATAGTGAGAGAGCACAAGTAGGGGGAGCAGCAGGTAGAGGGAGAGGGAGACGCAGGCTCCCCACCGAGCAGAGAGCCCAATGTGGGGCTTGATCCCAGGACCCTGGGATCATGACCTGAGCTGAAGGCAGATGTTTAACTGACTGAGCCACTCAGGTGCCCCTAACATACTTCTTGAAGAGCTCAGACATTTGAATAGACCAAACTAAAGTAGACATTATAGGCAACTTCTGACCTTGGCAGTTGGGCCATGCAGTGTTTTACAAATACATTGAAGTAAATACCAAATGCTCTAATACCAAGGAAATGCAAAGAAGTTTCCTTTGAGTCTAGAAAAGAGAGTTGAAGAAAGTAATCTATTGCTTTCTAGGAGGCAGGATATCTTATAGAAGTCTCTGGATGTCTAATGAAATGTGAGAAAAATGATAACAATTAATGATGCTAACAGTCTTTTGCATTTGTACAATGCTTTGCTGTTTACATGCTTCTCCTTATAAATGTCCTATAATCTTCTCAGTCACTACCAGGTAATATTACTATCTCACGTTTACAGATGAAGAAACAGAAGCACAGAAATGACAAATAAATTTGCTAGCCAGGGGCAGTGTCAGGGACTCAAGTCTGGTTCTTCTTACCCTTAATGCAGTATCCTTCCTATATCTAAATAACTTAATAGCTTATTGGTATAACTTTAAAGGAAAGAAGATGACTATAGCTTGTTGAAAGTCTGTCTACATAATTCAAAATCCTTGTTGATTTGATTGAGTAGATGGTCTAAGCACTTTATTAACACATTTAATGCTCACAACAGGACTATAAGGTGAATTTATTATTACCCCCATTCTGAAGATAGATAACAGTTGCAGAGGGATTAAGAGGGACTTGCCCACTGGTTAGTAAGTGGAGGAGATGGAATTCAAATTCAGGCATTCGGGTTCCAGGACACTCTCTAACCACTGCCCTGAACTGATTTTAGAAACTTCTTTATCATAAATACCACATCCCATGATCAAGGAAAAGCTATATCAAAATGAAATTGGCATCTAATTCTGGGAATATCTAATCCTGGGGTACAGATTTCAATTAATTGCAAAGAGAATTCCAAAAGTGAAAAAAAAAAAGTGGGGGAGTGATATTTAAATTGTGTAGTATTTAAATGATGTGACACCTGGAAGTATAATGAGAGAGTCCCATTAACAGCATGGTGGCTTCTTCCTTCTTATCAGGGAATGAAGAGAATGGAAAGTCATCTTTTTTGATTAGGAGAAAGAGGAAAGATGTAGGGTTTGGTGTTGGGACATGCAGACCCTGGCCTTCCTCTCCTATTTTTCTACCCTTGCTTTGTAAAGAAGTATTGACCAGGTGACTTGGACCCCACAGCTGACCTCCTAATTCAGGTCATCTCTTTGTTTAAATCTACCAACTTAATGGAGACAAGGGAAAATGGTGAGCATCTGGGTAATTGAGTCACAGCTGCCAGAACTCCTTCTCTTGACAGGCCAACTAAATTCTGCAGTCATTCTATAAGGGGTTTGAGTCAAAGATGAGGATTTCAAGGGAATGAAAATAACCATTCCAATCAAAACTGAAGATGAAAGAGAAGTCATGTGAAGCAGTGATGTGCACCAGTGTGGAATGAGTGTGGTGCGAAGGGAAAACACTTCAACGGAGAGCAGTGCAAGGGACTGTTAATCAGATGATAGGAGCATCGGGGGAAGTTCTGGGGAGAGTAGGAGAAAGAATAGCAGACTCACAGGTGATGTGAGGTTGTCTTCTGATGTCTGAGAGGCAGTCACATTCAAGAGAGTGTAGATTCTACCATAAAGCATAGATTTCTTTTTTTTTTTTTTAAGATTTTATTTATTTACTTGACAGGGAGAGATCACAAGCAGACAGAGAGGCAGGCAGAGAGAGAGAGAGGGAAGCAGGCTCGCTGCTGAGCAGAGAGCCCGATGCGGGACTCGATCCCAGGACCCTGAGATCATGACCTGAGCCGAAGGCAGCGGCTTAACCCACTGAGCCACCCAGGCGCCCCAAAGCATAGATTTCTTGTAAGGCGCAGAGCTGCACCCCTGGCTGAAAACTAAAAAGAAAAGGATTCCAACTCCTGCTAAAAGTGAGCCAGGATTTGAAGCCCAAACCTGACCCCAGATCACTTGTCTTAACCACTATGCTATTTTAACTGGAGGGCTTGAATATATACTCTACAACTCAGATAGTTTAAAAAAAAAATTATTTCACTAACCTATTCTCCTGACCCCTAACCATGTTGGGGAGTAACAGAACAACAACAGAAATCAACTTGCTGGTTAAAGGTAGCTCAGTCTTCTTTTCTTGTTAATTTCACAGACTTTTTAGAGTTTTGATCTTGTTCTCCTTCTTTTCTTCCTCCTAGATGCCATTTGGGTACAATGGGGTGCTGACATTCTATGCTAGTAATGAGGAGGGGTCCTGTGCATGGGTCTGCATGGGTCCTGTGCTGTCATTGGGTTACTCAGTGACCTTCACTCAATCATCATCCCTTAATTACTCGACATACTCCTGGTATTTACTGAGGTGTAGTGGCCACTGCCAGGTCTTCTTGGCTTCATATTGGCAGCAACTGTTGAGCATTGGCATTACCATTGCTCCATGCTAAGCTTCCCATACTCTGTGATGTACTATCACCAAGAATATTCCAGAACACCAGTCCCCTCAGCAGTTCTGTGTGGCCTTACAGAACCCTTGGAAATTCATGGATCTCCTGTAGCCAAGTGGAGGCCATGGCAGATGGGTGACATTGACTCAGGCCCTCCCTTTGCAGAATCACACCAAGCTATCATTTCTGTGTCATGGTAATTGCCATCTGTATTGGTATGTGAGGTGCCCCCCCACCCCAGAGTTCCATATGGAAGTGGAACACATGTATGCTCTTCTTTCAGTCCCCCCTTCTTCCCGGCCTAAGAACTAGAGGGATGAACTGGGTCTCTTTTCTGTGATCCAGGCAACTTCCTAACCCTGGTCTCATTCCCTCAGAACATTCTCTGTTATATCCTCAATCTTCTAGACAGTAAGACCTCTAGTGGAACTTTATGTTCACCTCGCTGAGCTTTGCTAGATAAGAAAAGTTTTAAGAATTTTAAGGAGTGGAGTGGGCTACTTAACAAAATCTGTTTTCCAAGACTGCCTCACTAATGTTTTTTAGGCTATTGAAACTCAAAGCTGAGCACTGACCCTTCTAGTCTAAGTGGTTTCTTACTTTCTAAAGAAGCTTGAATGTTCTTGATTCAATATAAAAGGAGCTGAAGGACAACAAGATTTACAGAGAATGAAAGCTAAAATTGGTTACAGGGAATAAAAACTAAATTGGTTATTTCATGTATTCTTCTGTTTCAGTGAAGTATTTTATAATAAAAAATTTTAAATACATTGGTTTAAGATTTTAAAATAATCATTCTCATTATACTCTACTGCCTTCTGTAGTGAAGAAAATCAACCAGAGCCTGTTAGCATAAGGCTTTATTCAAAAATACCAGGCAAGAAAATGTTCTGAAGGAGTGTTCAAACTTGGGGGAAGCAGGACAGAAGATTTTAATAGGGCTTTTAGCAGAAGGGGTTAGCTGAAGTTCAGCTGGTTTCGGGAATAGCTGGATCAAGACAGTTCTCAGAAGAGGGAGGAATTGTACATGTGAGTTAGCAGCCGTTGTTTGGGCAATTTGATTTTATTAAGAGAAGAGAAGAACAGCTGTGGGAGACAAGGACATGCTGAGGCCATAGTGGAAACTTCTCTGGCCTTAAATGTCTCTTAATTTACAAAGTGGAAAAATATACCTGCTACTCTATTTAGCATGTGAAAGTCTGTTTTCTGAGCAACTATTCTAATGATATGGCCATAACCCATCTTGAGTATTCTGTCTCTCAATAATCAAATTTGCAAATTTGTTCTGAAATAATGATATGGTTCAAGAGACTTTGAACATAGCAGGCTTTTAATCCATGTCAGCTTGGCTGGCTTGAGAAGAGGCTCTGTGTTTGAAAAACTCACCAAGCAACAAGTGAGACAGATACAAAACAAATTATCCTATGAGTATGTTCAGAGTTTTGAAATTTCAAGGAAGAAAGTGGCATTTCTGCAGAGGGAATGACATTTGGTTTATACCTGGAAGGATGATAATGATGATAAAAATAACATTAATATAAGCTATGGTTCACATAGCCCTATCATGTGCTAGCCACTCTCTATACACAGTATTTCAAATCTTCAAAGTCTCCTACCATCTTCATCCTTCAGGTACTAGAACAAAAGTACGGTAGACTAGCTAGCTTATAAACAACATACGTTAATTTCTCACACTTCTGGAGGCTAAAAGGCACAGTTTAAGGTAGTAGCAAATTTGGTAGCAGATTTGGTGAGACCTACTTCCTGGTTCATAGATGGTGGCCTTTTCTTTGTGTCTTCCCATAGAGGAAGGTGTGAGGGATCTCTCTGAGGTCTCCTTTCCAAGGGCACTAATCCCATTCAGAAGGGCTCCACACTTATGACCAAATCATCTCCCAAAGGCCCACCTCCAAATACTATCCCCTTTGGGGATAAGGATTCAACACATGAATTTTGAGGAGGGATGGAAACATTCAGTCTATAACATCCACTGAGATAGATCTTTTCTTAAGAAGGAGTAGAGAGTGCAGCTTACAGAGATCAAGTGACTTGTCCAAAGCCAAACTTATGAATAGCACAGCTCTGATTTGAGCCAGGCATAGTCTGGCTCCAAAGTCTACTGCTGTTCTGTACCAGTATATCCCAAGGTGCGGGGCAGGCAGCAGGTAAGGGAGAAGAATCTAGGTGTTCTGTGAAGATGATTAGGAAAAAAACATGGGGATGTGAGGGCGATCTGGCTGCGACATCTGTCACCCCATTGATCGCCAGGGTTGATTCGGCTGATCTGGCTGGCTAGGCGGGTGTCTCCTTCCTCCCTCACCGCTCCATGTGCGTCCCTCCCGAAGCTGCGCGCTCGGTTGAAGAGCGCTCCCCGATAGAGGAGAGGACCGTTCTTCGATCAAGGGTATACGAGTAGCTGCGCTCCCCTGCTAGAACCTCCAAACAAGCTCTCAAGGAAAAAAACATGGTATAACATTATATAACACTGAATCCCGCAGTGGGGGAATTATTCTCATGTCACTGTTCTGTTAAAGTCTAAGAGAAAATTTCAGTTTGATGGAATATGTCCATACCCTTATGAAATCTTGTTGATCTCCTATTTTACAAAGAGCCTTAGGCTCAGTGCTTTTGGTAGCTTTCTAGCTAGAATTTAATAAGTATTTTTTCATAGTACTTATTTTTATGGTTACTTCCTCACTATAGAAAATGATGCTTTTTAAAAATTTTGCATAATTTGATACAAAGTTTCCAATGTATACAATTATTTAAGTTAAAAAGGAAGTAGTCTTTTTTAAATATTGGGAACATACTGGTGGAGATGGATGACAAATATGTGACGGTGGCCTGCCCAATTGACATTGGGACTCCAGAACCACACTTTACTGAGGAGGATGACACTAGACATGTGTGACCATGAGACAGAGCTGCTGGTGGTTGAAGGGAAAGGAACACTCCAATGAGAGGACATGACTCCTAAGATGAGAAGCATATCCAAATATGATGCATTTGGAAACAGTGACCAGTGTGGGCAACTAAGGTGTGCATGAATGATATTGAGGCATGGAGCTGGCAATGTTGTTATACACGAATCCTCTACCTCATGATTCCATAACAGAGATGTGACTGATCATAAACAGCATCCATTGCCTTTTTTGTTATCTATGGTAAACTCTCTTCTTTTGAAGGAAGCTGCCATAAACTTGATTAAAAATTAGAAAAGCTTTATTCTATGTAAGTAGGAAAGAAATGAGGATTAAGGGAATCAGAATATGCCACCCCAAAATATGCCACTTGTTTGGGGCTGAAGGCAGTTAAGAGGCAGTAAACCACAGAAAGAACTGTCCGCCTCCCCCGCTGGCCTAAAAGCAGGACATAAATTTCTCTTTTTGAAGGATTCCCCCGCTTCCATACCAGGAGGATGAAAAACTATGATCATCACTGGAGACAGAAAGTCAGCACCAAGTCAGGTTGGCACAAACAAACCTTACTAAAATAACCCTTACCTTCTATTAGATATAATAGTTTCCCCTACAGATTTATCTCCCCACAGTTTACCACTCCTAGAAGCCCAATATCCTTTTCCTTAGTGTTGCCACTTCACAAATCTATCACCCTTTGTTAAAATGGTAAGTAACCTCTGAATCTCACTGCTTCTTTGGGTCTTGTCTTCTTTTCTATGAATATCTCTATGCATATAAAAATTAAAATATTAACAGCAAATAAAATTTATATGCCACTTCTCCTGGTAATCTGTCTCTTATGAGCCTAATTTCACAGACCTCAGAAACAGAACCTAAGAGAGGAAAGTTTTTTTCTTCTTCTACAGAGGTCTTTTAAGCAAATGAGCCTCATCACAAGTTTCTCAGAAGGAAAGTGAGAAAAGAATGAGGCTGTATTTAGTTTGAAAAATATACCCCTATATTGAGATGTGCCTGTCTCCTTTGAGAAATGTATTTTTAGGATTGCCTGGGTGGCTCAGTTGGTTAAGTGTCTGCCTTCAGCTCAGGTCATGATCCTCAGGATCCTGAGATGGATCCCCAGGTCTGGCTCTCTGCTGCATGAGCAGTCTGCTTCTCCCTTTTCCTCTGCCCCTCCCCCGTCCCCACACCCACTCTCTCAAATAAATAAATAAAATCTTTTTTTAAAAAAAGAGAGAAATGTATTTTTTGGAAAATTTCTAACTTTTTCCAATCCTATATCTCCAGTTATTTCAAGTAAAATAATAGTAAGAAAAATAGGTGAGAACTTATATATGAAATTATATTCATTCCCAAGTCTGTAAATTAAGTCATTTCTTTGAAAGACAAAAAAAAAAAAGTTGTGGTGACAGTCAAACATTCTTCTGCAAAAAGCAAAGCCTAAGAAGAGATTCTTATGTTCCGGGGAACACACTGCTCTCTTTTGCTTTGTTTCCTTTTCTCTCATCTCTGATTTGTACAGAAAAGAGGGAGAATCTTTGAGACTGGGGAGGTAGGAAAGAGAATTGAGGCCCTCAAACACCTTGGGTTAATAATGATACCACTACATGCTATGTCACTGAGCTGGCCTTAGGGTGAAGGGAGAGGAGGAGAAATAAAGCTAAGGGCAAAGGTATGTCCTTTTTCCAGGGTGGAGGCTGCCTCTGCCCTCCTCATCTAATCATTAACAAATTGTCACTTACCAAAAATATACCTATAATATAAAACATTCTGCATCAAATAAACATCAGGCAATCATTCTCTTTCAAAGAAACTACTTTAGAACAACTTTTTAAAACAAAGAAGTGCTTGTGGTATAATTTGGCACCTTTCTTGCTGATGATAACTTTCCATGGAGCAACCCAAGATTCAGAGCAAACCATGTGACTTAAGGCATTCTGGTCAAGGCTTTGTCACACTACCACCATCTGGTAGCAACAGACCAAACTGCTATGGTTTTCTTAAGTGATTGGGTCATTAAATTATTAGAAACCTCTAAAAGAATTTGTATTCTCATAGAATATTTAAGTTCTGTTTTCTGTCTTTGTCTTTCTCATTTTACAACCACAATATTTTGTGGCTTTCTTTTTTATACTCTCCTTTGTAACACAGGAACCTTCTATTACTCATCCCTGTGCAGGTCTGGCCTTTTAGTTAGGAAGGCAAGACATCTGTCTAGATAAGTACTTGGGGCTGCTGGCTTCCTTTCACAAATATCCACTAAGTATCCAATTTTGATTGCTAACTTTCCAGGATATCCCCAAAGCAACTGTTGGTTGGTAAGGCAAACGTGTTTAGTTTTGCTGGTAAAGAAACAGTACTGTATATAGCATGTGAACTTGGTTAGAATTTGGTAGGAATCATGATAAAATAGGTTAATATTGCTGGACAGCCAGGTGGGGATTTTGAGGTGAGGGGTTCAAAGGAGTCTTGGGGTGTAAACTGTTCGTTGCTGTTATCCATCAAAGGGTTGATGGGTCTCCCAGCAAGTTCCTGGAATGCATAATTAAATTATTTCCATATCTGTCACCGTTGGGCAAGAATTTCATGAAGTAGTAAAGTTATATTGATGAAGACAGTAGGATAGTAAAGTCAGGTTACTATGGACAGTGAACTGTGTAGGTATAGATGGTTTGGGTTCATACCACCCAACCACCAATTCCTTATTTCTGTCCTTACATGACTGAAGATTCAGTCCAGTAAAGGCTTTTTGGTCTTCAGGGTAGCACAGTGAAAACTGCCCAGGTTTTGGAATTAATTGATTTTGCCTAGCCTGCTGCTTGGTAAGTGTTCATTCTCTCCACACTCCCTTTCCTCTCTCTGCTTTCAAGGCTTCTGTTAAAATGTGGAGAAATTGGAACCCTCATACGTTGCTGGTGGGAATGTAAAATGGTGCAGCCACTTTAGAAAGCTGTTTTGGAAAATGTTAAACATGGAGTTACCATATGCCCCTGCATTTCCACTCCTAGATATACACCCAAGAGAATTAAAAACATATGTCCACACAAAAGCTTGTACATGTATGTTCATAGCAGTATTACTCACACTAGCTAAAAAGTGGAAATAACCCAAATGTCCATCAACAGATGAATGGATAAATAAAATGTGATATGTCCATGCAATGGAATATTGTTTGGCAACAAAGGAAACAAATCATTGTACGTACTACAACATGGGTAACACTGGAGAACATGAAGCTAAGTGAAAGAAGCCAGGCACAAAAGACCACATATCATATGATTGCATTTATATGAAGTGTCCAGAATAGACAAGCAGATAGACACAAAAAGTGGAAAAGTGACGGCCTGAGCCTGGCTGGTGGGCGGGAGGGGATAAGTGAGGGGAATGAGGAGTAACTACTAACAGTCATAGGGATTCCTTTTGGGGGGTGTTGAAAATGTTCTAAAATTGATTGTGGTGATGGTAGCACAGCTCTGTGAATATACTAAAAACCACTGGATGCTACACTTTACATGGGCGTGTGATGTGTAAACTAGGTCTCCATAAAGCTGTTTTTTAAAAATGTTCCCATAAAGTCATAGTAAGAGTCATAGTATTAAAGAATACATTGCTGATAAAAGAACTGATCGCTGAGAGCAAAATTCCAGAAAAGGCATTTGTGGTTTGTGAAGAACACATTGGGGACTGGGAAGGAACAAGACTGGAGAGCGGAAACGTCCCTGTTGTGATGCTCTAGCGGCGGGCGTGGACTTGGCCTGCTTCAGACCCTGCCTGGCTTTGCCCTAACAGAGGCCAAGTCACGCAGGGGCAGCCTCAGTGCTTTTGGCACCCAGAAGGAGATCAGTTTTAACATTCCCTTTCCTCAAAGTGATAGCTTTTTGTAGTGATAATCAGTAATAGCATTATTTTCTTGACTCCTTTTTTAGTATTAAAACAGTTGACAATTTAAGAGTGAATACATTTCTATTTTCAAGATGTTTCTGTTCAAAGAGAGTGTTCAAATTCAGTAACATTTTAGTTTGAGCTAGAATTTGCATTTGTCAGACAAGAATAGTGTACTTCATAAGTGGTATTCTGTTTTAATGTTTTAATTTCAAACACAAAATCTCCAAGTGGTCACATAAAATGACAGAATTGAAAATAACCCTAGTTCTGTTGTATCATCCTTAAGGTCACCAAGCAATCACTATTTATATAGAGCTGGTGGTTTAAACGTAGGTATATTCAGTACCTCTTGGGTGTGAGATGGGAAGCACAGGCTGGAAAGAGAGCTCCCACAGTGGCGAGCAGCTTGAATTGTTACAAAGTTCCTCTAGAAAGGAATATGTATAGCCAACTCCATGTGTGTAGGGGACCCACTGAATAACTGGGAGTTCTCAAAATTAAGGTCCATGTAGAATACAGTTTTTAATGAACAGATATGTTCCGAAAATGTGCTAATTTGAAGCTTACACATATATTATTAAAACTTACCAGTAACCACTATAGTTGTTTGGAAGTTAGACCAACAAAAGACTTTTTCAGGGAGGAGTATTTTATCACTGGCAATGTTTAGAATTGTTGGCACATGGTGATAATAAAAAGCAGACTGACTTCTAGTCAGTTTTATTATTGTTTTTTAAATCTCTGCACGTAACGCACCCCCTTGATGCCTGTATCCAAGACAGACTGCCCCCCGACCCTGCACATGGAACACCACTGAAGTTATGTCACAAATTCTGTGTAGATTTAGTTGCATCCATGGTAACTGATTGTGGATATATTCTAACAACCATAGTTACTCTGAATAAAATAGGTAAACTTAAGAGTAAAAAAATTCTATCATTTAAATCTAAATTTGCTATAAGTTTTTAATATAATCCTAGAACTAGAATTAAAAGATTAATTTATATTATACCTCTGAGCTCTTGGAGGCTTTAAAGCCCACACTAATCTGCAATTAAATTAAAATAGATTTCTCAAGGTAAAAATTGATTTTATTTTTTGAGAAGAAAAAACTAAATTTTACAAACTACTTACAGCCAGACGGTGAGCTCATGGGGCATCCAACACACATTTTGTTTTTAAGTGTTGAAAATATTTTAATATAAAAAAATGGGGGCGCCTGGGTGGCTCAGTGGGTTAAAGCCTCTGCCTTCGGCTCAGGTCATGATCCCAGGGTTCTGGGATCGAGCCCCGCATCGGGCTCTCTGCTCTGCGGACAGCCTGCTTCCTCCTCTCTCTCTGCCTGCCTCTCTGCCTACTTGTGATCTTTGCTGTCAAATAAATAAATAAAATCTTTAAAAAAAAAAATGGGACACAAAAAGATGAATAATAACAGGCAAATAATTATAACAGTATTCTATGAAAGCATTTGAAATTATAACTCATAAAGGCATAAGGCTGAGTTCACCTCTGTTTCAACAAAGAGGTGGTATGAAATATAAGAGAAATATGGGGCGCCTCGGTGGCTCAGTGGGTTAAAGCCTCTGCCTTCAGCGAGGGTCATGATCCCATGGTCCTGGCATTGAGTCCTGCATCAGGTGCTCTGCTCAGCAAGGAGCCAGCTTCCCTTCCTCTCTCTCTGCCTGCCTTTCTGCCTGCTTCTGATCTCTGTCTGTCAAGTAAATAAATTTTTTAAAAAAAGGAAATATATACATATATATACAAGGAAAACAAGACCAGTTGACCCTATAATCTGAATCATTAGGAATCCTAGAGACATTTTATATAATTTCCTCGTATGTTAGGAATCTGACATTTATTTGAAAAACTGAAATATCCCATCAAACTATCCATTCATTATCTTTCCTTCCTGCCTGCCTGCCTTTCTGACTTCCTTACCCCATTTTTTTTTGTTCTTCACTTAGTTTTTCTTATATTCCAGGCACTGTGCTAAGTAGTGGATTACAAAGATGGATAAGTTCTCATTTCTGCCCTCAAAGATCTCTCAGTCTTGTGGCAAAGGCAGACACTTAAGCAACTTATCATAATTAGTGTGGTTAGTACCATAATATAAGAATGCACAGAGAGCTTCAGGAGCACCAGGAAGAGGCAAATCACTCTGTATGGATGGGGAGGCTCTCTACAGAAGGTGACATCAAACTGAGTTTGAAGGGCTTCAGGATTTCCCCAGGCAGTGATTCACACAGGTGGTGTGGGAGACAGGGTGGAGCAGAGGGAAGACATTCTACAGGGAGAGCCCAAGACTTGATTTACTTTGTTCTTCTTGTGTTCCTCAGCTTTAAATTAAGGTACTTTAAAACTCATTCATTCTCAATATTTTATTCAGCACTTCATACGTATAACATTCAATTAATGGGAAATTCCAGGATTATTGACTGCTTACAAATCATGAATTGCTTTTTTGAACTGGTTATCAAGTACACTTAAGTTTGATCTGCACACATTTGAATTCTAACCCTAAAATCTCCTTTTCTTTCTGCTTAGCTCTACGTAAGAGTAAGCTTACACAGACAAGCAGTACTTTATAACTTTTCTTCAGCTCCATTTTTCAGGTTTGAGAGGTCCTGTTAATTCTAATAGTCCATAACTTACTTTACAAAACCTGCTTACCCTGGTTGATTCCCTTGAGAGCCAGTAGCCCTCCAGGACATGCCTTTTCCTTAGAAACCTATCTCAGGCTGAGGGGCATGTTCAGTCTCATTGAAAGAAACACCATCAGGCCCATCCAAGGGCTACCTTCCCTAGCGCCCAAAGTTTCCAACCATAGCAAAATTAGACATTAAAGAAAAGGAGAGCTGCTTCTCAAAAACAGAGCTGTTCCACACAGTCTTTGAGCAACAAAAATTCACTCAACCCAAAACCTGGAAGCATGCTTGCACCTTATTGTTTTCCAAACTACCACAGCAATGACTCTCATCCCACGTGTTCTTCTTACTTTGTGACTTTGACATTCCCACCTCAGAGGGGAAGGCTCTATGTTCCCTCTCCTTGAATCTGGGCATGCCACTGTGACAGCCTTACAAATAGAGCTCAGAAGGACATGCCATGTGATTTCTAAGACTGGTCTTTAAAATAAAAGCACTCTGTCTTGTTCTCTCAAGACACTTACTCTTATATCCCAGCATCCATGCTGTGAGGAAGCCCAAACTGGCCTGCAAGGAGAGATGTGCAGAGAAGTCTCATGTAAGCGTTCTAACCAATAGCCTATCTGAGGTCCCAATGAATAGCCAATATCAGCCACCAGATATATGAGTAAAAATGCATCCAGATGATTCTAGTCCCCATCCTTTGAGTCCCTGTAATTGTTTTATCAGCATTTTATTTTCTGGATTAGTCTGATGCTTTTAACCTATAAATCCCTTTGACCTAGGATGCTAAAATAGCCTAGTATATGGATCTATCATGACAGATATTTTACTTCTAGGCTTGTACTGGGTTAATTTAAGTAGGACACACGGTAATAGAAAATGTCACCTAAATTCTTTTCTTTATGCCTTCCTATTCATATCTAATGGGGAAAAAATTGGTCTAGCTATTCTGCCCCCTCCTGAGATTATAACATTTTCTTCATGGCTGGGAGTCTGAGAGCCGTAGATGGAATCCAATGTGAATGATTAAAGGTAACCCTGCCTGTCAGACCATCAGTCAGGATTTGACTTGTACACTCTTCTCTTCCTCCCGCTTCCCAACTCTACTCAGCAGGACATGGCATTTCATTTTCCACCTGGCTTCAACATAACCTCTGTGTTTCTTGTTGGTCTTCCTAGGAGAGCGGGCCCAATACATAGAAGTTTCAGGAGCTTTGGAGAGAAAGAATTGGCATTTCTACAGTTCTGGCACTAATAAAAACCTAGCTCAGATTTGTCTACCTTTTACAGTTTCCAATGCTGTATATTGCCAATGATGATGTTGTGAAATGGTGCAGCCACTCTGGAAAAAGATTTGGTAGTTTCTTAAAAACTAAATACACACTCACCATACAACCCAGCAACCGTACTCCTAGGCATTTATTCCAGAGAAATGAAAACTTACATTCACATACAAACATGTATGCTATTGTTCATAGCAGCTTTATTAGTAATAGTTAACAGTGTATTAACAAACAAAATGTCTCTTAATAGGTGAATGGCTAAACTGTGTTACATCCATGCCATGGAATACTACTTAGCAACAGAAAGTGAACTGTGGGCACACCCAACAACTTGAATGGATTTCAAAGGCAGTATACTAGGTGAAAAAGCCAATATCAAAAAATCAAGTAACGGGGGCACCTGGATGGCTCAGTGGGTTAAAGCCTCTGCTTTCGGCTCAGATCATGGTCTCAGGGTCCTGGGATCGAGCCCCGCATCGGGCTCTCTGCTCAGCAGGGAGCCTGTTTCCTCCTCTCTCTCTGCCTGCCTCTCTGCCTACTTGTGATCTCCGTGTGTCAAATAAATAAATAAAGTCTTAAAAATTTTTAAAAAAAGTCAAGTAACGTATGATTCATTTGTATAACATTCTTGAAACAACAAAATTATAGAGATGAAGAACAGTTTTGTTGCCAGAGGTTAGAGAATGGGGGAGGAAGGGAGGGTGAGGATGACTCTAAGGTGGTAGCATAATGGAGACTTGTGTGGTGGAACAGCTTATATCTTGACCGTGGTGGTGGTACACAGAGATACACATGGGATAAAATGGCATATCGTGACACACATATCATACCTATGTCAGATTCCTTGTTTTGATATTGTACCATATTACCTTAAAATATAATCACTAAAGGAAGCTGGCTAAGGATACAGGAGACCTCTGTACTATCTTTGTAATTTCCTAAGAATCTCTAATAATTTGAAAATTAAAATTTTTTAAGTAAGTTTTTTTCTAACTCTCAAAAATCCTTTCAGATATGTAAGCATTTGATATTTATTTTTTTTAGCATTTTTTTTATTTTTATTTATTTTTTTTTCAGCGTAACAGTATTCATTCTTTTTGCACAACACCCAGTGCTCCATGCAAAACGTGCCCTCCCCATCACCCACCACCTGTTCCCCCAACCTCCCACCCCTGACCCTTCAAAACCCTCAGGTTGTTTTTCAGAGTCCATAGTCTCTTATGGTTCGCCTCCCCTCCCCAATGTCCATAGCCCGCTCCCCCTCTCCCAATCCCACCTCCCCCCAGCAACCCCCAGTTTGTTTTGTGAGATTAAGAGTCATTTATGGTTTGTCTCCCTCCCAATATTTATCCTCCGTTTTCAGATAAAGAAACTAATCTTCAGAAAGGTTTTGACTTGTCTAATGTTGCATGGCTACAATAATTTTGGAACTGGTTCTTCTAACTTCAGTTTCAGTTCTCTTTCATCCAGTTTGTAGCAGAACCACCTTAGTTCTAGAAGTCAGAAACTTAATGCTTCTGTTCTAGTTAATACTTCATTAGGTTAGTTTCACATGGTTTATTCAATTGATTTTTTTAACCACTTGAACTTAATAGATAGTGTATCATTTTGTGGCATAGTATTTATAGCTCTATAAAATTTGTATGGTGGAAATGTTATATAACCAAGATAACATGAAGTACTTAAGTACTAAGGTTGAATTCAAGATCTTTTCAAAAGCCATATAGTTAATATATTTGGAACTTTAGGGGTTAAAAAATTTGAAGTCCCGAAATATTTTGGAGTTTCCTTTTGCAAAACAGCAGGTCATAAGGTTTGTCACTCATCCTGTAGTCTCAGTATTTATATAACTGAAAAAAGAATACAAAAGTTGCTAGTCCAAAATGTACATAAGTCCTTTTCTCAAGTATCTTTAATATATGGCTCTGCTTTAAAAAAGGAAATTGGAAAAAGTCAAAAGGACTTTTCAAAAGTGTGGGACTAGAATCCCTATACAATTTTATGATATATTCCCCTGTTTTTGTCCACACCTAAATTGGGAGCAGTTTTCTTTTTGGTGGGCCTCTCCTATACCAAGTCTTTCCAAAACATTCAACTTTGTTTTCATGGAAATAACAACTCTCTTCATATTTTGTTAGTTTGCATCATAAATTATATACATATGAAAATCAACCACCAATGGCATTACTAAATTTGGGGGGAAAACTGGAACTCTTCTTGATAGGTTTTCAATTCAGCTGATGGAAGTAGGAATGTGGGCATACCTGTGAGTGGCCCAATAGCCATGAGCAAGCCATGAATTACTGTGCTTCTCAGAGGGACTGGAAAGTATCCATTCATCCAGTAAGTTCCTTGATGGAAGTCAGCTAAGAGGATCTATAGTGTTTAATATTCAAAAATTGGAAAAGCGCACTCTTATATACTAAAAAGGAAAACAATGAAGAAATAAAGACATCTTGGAAATGAAATATATGATTTCCAAAATGATAATAACAACAGCAACAATAGAAAATGAAATAGAAGAGTCCCCATATATAGATCAGAAAGTAAAAGAGAAAGAAAAAATGAGATAAGACTTATGAAGTGGAGAGGACTAGAAAGCCCCAATTTCATGAGTAGGGTTCCAGTAAGACAGAACAAAGCAAATGGAAGAGAGGAAGTGGTCAAGGAAATAATATAAGAAAATATCCTAAGCAAAGGAAACAGTCAACAAAACAAAGAGACAACCCACGGAATGGGAGAAGATATTTGCAAATGACAGTACAGACAAAAGGCTAATATCCAGGAACTATAAAGAACTTCTCACACTCAGCACACACAAAACAGATAATCATGTCAAAAAATGGGCAGAAGACATGAACAGACACTTCTCCAATGAAGTCATACAAACGGCTATCAGACACATGAAAAAAGGTTCATCATCACTAGCCATCAAGGAGATTCAAATCAAAACCACATTGAGATACCACCTTACACCAGTTAGAGTGGCCAAAATTAACAAGACAGTAAACAACATGTGTTGGAGAGGGTGTGGATAAAGGGGAACCTTCTTACACTGTTGGTGGGAATGCAAGTTGGTGCAGCCACTTTGGAAAACAGCGTGGAGATTCCTTAAGAAATTAAAAATAGAGTTTCCCTATGACTCTGCAATTGCACTATTGGGTATTTACCCCAAAGATACAGATACAGTGAAAAGAAGGGCCATCTGTACCCCAATGTTCATAGCAGCAATGGCCACAGTCACTAGACTGTGGAAAGAACCAAGATGCCCTTCAACAGACGAATGGATAAGGAAGATGTGGTCCATATACATGATGGAGTATTATGCCTCCATCAGAAAGGATGAATTGGAGGGGGAGATGAACCATGAGAGACTATGGACTCTGAAAAATAATCTGAGGGTTTTGAAGGGGCAGGGGGTGGGAAGTTGGGTGAGCCTGGTTGTGGGTATTATGGAGGGCATGTATTGCATGGAGCACTGGGTGTGGTGCATAAACAATGAATTCTAGTACACTAAAATTAAAAAAATAAAATCTTTTAAAATTTTTTAAAAATTAAAAAAAGAAAGAAGATATCCTAGAAGTGAGTATGCCCTGTCATGGAAGAGAAGTAAAAGTTGACAATTTAGAAGTCTAGAAAATTCTGAGCAGAATGAAAGAAGAATTATCTACATCTATACACATCACTTAAAATTTTCACAAACCAAGAATAAGAAGAAAATACTAAAGCTACCAGAGGAAAAAGGGAACAAGGCTTAGATGGCATCAAATTTCTCATCAACAACACAGGAGGCCAAAATTCAATAAAGCAATTCCTTCAAAGTTCTAAGAAAAGATAGTTTTAACTCAGAAATCTGTACCTCATCTCACTTTGAATCAAATGTGAGGACAAAATAGAGGAATTTTCAGACATGAAAGTCCACAAAGCGCCAGCTGGGTAGCAAATCTACAGAGCTGAAGGTCTAGATCGAGACAGGAAGATGCAGGACTCCCAGAGGAGGGTTTCTGGGGAGAAAATGGCAATTTGATGAAGCAGGCAGTATGTTGGAGATTTTAGGGAAAAAAACTGAAACATGATAAAGCAACGGAGTTCAAGAATAACAGAAAGGTTTTTCAGACACTCTGAGGTGGAGAGGAAGAGTGGGGAGAGAGGAGAGAATTAAACAAAGCAGTGATTCAAATATGAGCAAACTAAAAGCTGATATGAATTTCAGTGGTGGTTTTCAATATTTAGAGTACACCTTATACAAATGATGGAAAATAACCATGGTTATAGAATAGCCCAAAAATATTATCAAAGCCTTGGAAAATATAAAAGTAAAGGTACAGCTGATAAAAGTTGGGAGGTGGAAGGTGAGAGGAGAGGTGGAGGGAAAGGCAGGAAATTAATGACCTTATTTTACAAAGTGAAATAATATCCTGTTAATATGGCAGAAAAAAACAGAAAATTAATCTATTGATATGGCAAAGCTGAGTATATTGCCTACCACAGTAATGGAGGCCATTACTGTAGCAAGTTTTATTCTATTTTTCTTCTAAGATTCTTTGAAAATACACACTGAGCTATGAATGGTCTGGCAATAGGACTCATTCCCATTTCAGATTTTGCTTGCATATTAAATCTCCTATTTCTGCTTAAAAGCCATTCACAAAAGTGAGAATAGAGCAACAGTCACCTCTGCTTCAGGATCTACTCCGAATGTTGTCTGAAAGTGTTAAAGAGCTTATCCTTGAAGTCTCAGATGGACTCATCCTTTCTTTACTTACAAGTCTGAGCTGGAGCTACCAATGTGATTCTGGTTCTTTTAAGTCATCCTCAGGGTCTTCTCATTCAGGGTCAAGCACTCAGGTGCTTTCTCCACCCAGATTTTTGCTTCTGACATTCCCACTAACATGAAGAAATGGGTGTACATCTGGAAGCTCTGAATTATATACAACTAAACTATTCTAAATTCTTCTGCAAATTTGAGTCTTTTGGAAAGTCTTTTCTCAATGACTTCTCTCAACTCAGATCAAGACCAGGAATCAAAAGCCAGAGGATTTCCCTGTTCTGAAAGGGGTTTAATTTTAAGGGGTAATTGAGATTTGAGGATGTCTGGCCAGTCGGGAGAGAAGGGGAGATGGTGAAGAAGAAGAGAGAAGCAGAGGGACATGGAAGAGCATAGGATGGGGAAAGAGGAAAAATAAGATGAGGGCTATTTGTTTCAAGTCATGAGTTGTGAGGGTATCTAAAAGAAAGTTTTAGGGGTTTCATATGTTTCCTTTCCCTTAACTAAGGACTCTCTTAAGGAAATGATTTTGGAATTTAAATTTTTTTTTGAATGCATCTTCATGCCAATCAAAAAATGGAGACCATTTGATATTTATAAGCTTTTGCTCTAAGTTATTTCTCAAATGAGCATTTTTTTTTCTGTGTGAGAAATTCCATAATTCTAAATTATTCTTGGTGAAATTATGCCAATTAGAAAGTAGGCACATGAATATCGACTTTGTATGAGTAATATAAGAAGGGAGTGTGGCCTGGAAGTTTGGAATCATTAGACTTAGGCTGGGTCACACCCATAAGAGGCTGTGGAAATGGTTAAACATGTGACTGTGCACGTACTGACTTTCCCATCCTAATGGCTGGCTATTTCCATTAGAAATTTTCCAGTTACCATGGGACAGAAGGTTTGGAGAGGAGATCTCTCCCAGAATCATAGTCTCACACACAAAACAGCAAGAGTAATTAATGTTCTCAGAAGGTCAAAGACAAAGTCAGGGTATCTATGAGGCTTTTCTTTAAATGTGGCTTTAAGTAGGTCTTTCAGTGTATGGGCTTGATTAGGATTGGGTAAGTATCATGACAATATGGTTAGGATTGGTGGACACAGCAAAGGAAGGGTTTTGAGGTGTGGGTTTCAAGGAGTTAGAGAGTAAACAGTCATTGGATACTATCTATTGAAAACTTGAGCAGTCAGATGTTCATTTCAGAAAGTTCCTGAAACAAACAATAAACTTATTTTCAAGTTGCATCTTCCTGCACAAGAGCTGCCCAGAATAGTAAAGTCATGTTGATGAAGACAGTAAAATAATAAAGACAAGAAGCTGGTTTCCTTCCTCAGTAGAGTATCAATAGGTAATGTGTGTGGTTGCTAACAAAAGAATCAGAGGCTTAAACATGTTGTTTGAAATTGCAGAGGTGGACAATAGAGGAAGTAAGAATATAATTTAGTCCTGTTGGGAGAATGAAAGAGGAAATAGAAAGTGGGGACTTTTAAAGAGCTAAATCCCCATCTTCCATATCAGAAAATCAGGGATATTTTCTAAACTTGATAATTAAGAAATAGTGTGGGGCATCTGGGTGGCTCAGTGGGTTAAAGCCTCTGCCTTCGGCTCGGGTCATGATCCCGGGGTCCTGGGATCGAGTCCCGCATCGGGCTCTCTGCTCAGCAGGGCACCTGCTTCCTCCTCCCTCTCTGCCTGCCTCTCTCCCTCCTTGTGATCTCTCTCTGTCAAATAAATAAATAAATAAATAAATAAATAAATAAATGTTTAAAAAAAAGAAATAGTGTATTTATTGGGATATAAGCCTTTGGTAGTTTAACCATGTGAATATATATATTTCTTTGGTAATTGTTATTTTTTTTTCCTTTGGTAATTTTTAAAAAAGAAGAAAGAAGGAAAGACTGATGAGCAACTGAAAGTTCCAGACAAAGGCCATAAAGAACAAGGGCTGAGTGAGAGAAGGGGTCATTGATAATCTTCTCCAAGTTTCCTCAGAGTGGTGAGGAGGGGAGAGGCAGAGAAGGTGTGGGGGAGAGGCAAAAGGGGGAGCAAAGGGAGTGCCTGGGAAGTTTAGGCAGCAAGGAAACAAAGAAATAGGATAGTCCTGAGGAGGGAATTCTGTGAGAGGGTGCAGCCCCATGGAGATAGATGCAGAGGTGGCTGGGACCCTGCTGAGCCATCCTCCACTCTCTCCCCTGCACTCCCTCCTTCTCTGCTTCTCCTTTTCCTCTTACACTGGCTGTAACATGGGTCTGGAGTAGTTTTTATTATAATTTTTGGTGTATTTATTGACTGTAGTTTTATGTTTCCTGTTCATAATTGAAAAAGCAGATGAGTTAAATATTTCATGTTCCTCACACACAAAAAAAATGTTAAAACAAATTGAGTTGCTTTTTATATCTCTGTGGTCTTCAGTTGACTTGTTCTGTGGGTGAGTGGTCTTCAAAGACTTGTACCTCCCCCCTCCCTCCAGCCTACATTATTACATTTGGTTAATATAATCCACCTGCTCAGATGCCAGAATTCTTTTTGTTTCTGTGGTGATCTGTCCTCTTCTAAGACACCTTTGATTATTTTAACCTACTCTTATTACCTCTGATAATGAGGTGGTCACTTTGTAGCTTAATATATAATATTCAAATTATTTCTAAACTCATTTTTGACCTTTACATATATTTCTTCCAGTAAATAGTAAAGCAGAGCTTTCACTCCACTTAGAAACTCAGTAGTCAATTTCAATTTTTGAACGTGACCATAAAATCCTAGGTTATAAATGTTACCTTGTCAGTTGGAGGTTCACACAGGATGAACAAAATCCTGCCAGATGATTATTTACTGAAATAACCTCTTGTTTTTAATCAGATGAATTTAGCTCAAATATACAATTAAAAATGACAAGGAAGGGGGCGCCTGGGTGTCTCGGTGGGTTAAAGCCTCTGCCTTCGGCTCGGGTCATGATCCCAGAGTCCTGGGATCAAGCCCCACGTCGGGCTCTCTGCTCCTCAGGGAGCCTGCTTCCTCCTCTCTCTCTGCCTGCCTCTCTGCCTAGTTGTGATTTCTCTCTGTCAAATAAATAAAAGAAAAGAAAATGACAAGAAAGGATTAAGAAGCCTATCTTCAATTTGGAAGCTATAGGGAATTAAAGATTTCTGTGGTTGGAGGAGGCCTAGGGCAAGAAAGTCAAGAAAACGCATCATGGTTATAATATCAGACTAGAATCAGAAAACATGAGATGTCTTTCTAGTCTCCTACTAGCTGTATGACATGAAGCAAATTAGTTAATCTCTCTGAAATACTATTTCTTTATCTGTAAAATGGGGATAGTGGTAACATCTGCATCAAAAAGCTGTTGTGAGGATTTAGAAATAATGAATATGAAATGCTTAGCATAGTGCTTGACACATAAATAAGCACTTAATAAATATTAACTCTTTTATCATCAATATTTCTATGACTCTTGCCACTACAAATTCACCACTGGGTTTCATACAAGTGACTATCTATTTGGGCGTCTGTTAGAATAGATGAGTTCTCTCTCATCTCTGTTTTTGTGACTCCCCAGTCCGGATCTCTTCCACCTAAGATCTATCATGGACTTCCACAGCTATTGGGTGACCTAGCTTCTATCACTAGATAGGTAGATGGCAAACATCCCTTCTAAGGTTATAATTATATATAAAAATTCAGTTATCCTTAGGCCTTAAGTAACAACACAGTCTGTTGAAAACAAACCTAAATTCTTCTCATAATCCATAATTAGCTGCTTAAACTCAAGACCCTATCTGATGCCTTTTCCTTCCGGATCATCCCCTATGATTACAGGCTGCTGATTTCATTTGCCCAGCTTCTCTTCCCAGTTATCTCAGAAAATAGTAAAAAAAAAAAAAAAAAAAAAAAAAAAAAAAAAAAGGAAAAGAAAGAAATTTCCCGTTTCCTTTGTTTCAGGAGCTACTCCACTATTTTCTGTGTAGACACTAATGTCTATGGAGACTACCAAAGTTAGGGTAGTTCCCAGGTTTCTAGAAAGTGAATCTTGCTCTTTGTGTAACCATCCTAGATAATGTAGTTCCTGTCTCCCTTCTATATCCTGGATCCTGACAGTCTTTCTCGGTGATCACTGTCCCCAGTCTTCCACTTCCCTTTGAATTAATAGGAAACTGAGCACAAAATTGGGATTATCCTATGGTTGATGTAGACCCTGCCTGTGACTCTGAGACACGAAGGGGCTCATTCTTCCCTGGGCTTTGCTTTGTACCTAAATTTTATCCAAGGAATTGTTCGCACATTCAGTCAACTGGAGGGGTCTGTAATACCTGAATGGTCCCACGTTCTTTGGAAGATTTCAGGGCACCTGGGACTTCCTGTCCAACTTCCTTTCCAAGGAAAGCCTGCTTTCCTCTCTCTCATTTCTGATGTTCTTTTTCAGTCTTTGTTCTCTTTGGTTCCCGGGGTTTTTGTTGTTGTTGTTGTTTTTTAATTTATTTGACAGACAGAGATCACAAGTAGGCAGAGAGACAGGCAGAGGGAGAAAGGAAGCAGGCTCCCCACGGAGCAGAGAGCCCGATGCAGGGCTCAATCCCAGGACCCTGGGATATGACCTGAGCTGAAGGCAGAGGCTTAACCCACTGAGCCACCCAGGCGCCCCTTTGGCTCCCAGTTTTTGAGGGTTCTATGAGGTGATCCCATTAGGCAGAAGCTAGCTAAGATCACCTGAAACAACAAAGGGGATAGAAGTTTGTTGAATATGCCACAAGGTACCAGTGGGCAGGACAGCAAAGGAGAGGCTAGTCTGTCTGCCAAGAGGCAGTAATGGGCGGTGGGGGGGGCTGTAGTTAAGTGGCAAATGAGGAGGTATGGAACGAAAGGAATTTTCTTTTTTTGATACCATGTCTGGTTGTAAGTAACCCTTTGGTCAGCAAGGGTTTATGGCTGTTTTGAGGTGGGTCACCTAATGGGCCTGTGTGCGTTGTGAACTGCCATGTGTGGTTCTGATGCTTCCTTTGCCTCTTCAAATGGTGCTTATTTTACTTTAAGTATGTCTTGTAATTTTTTCTTGCTAGCTGGACATGACATGCTGGGCAAAAAAGAACTGCTATAAATAGGACTTTAGTAAGGTGGTGGTGAAGTGTGGGGGAGGAGGGGAATCATTCTGTAGTGCTATGTTTGGATCTCAGTGAGCCTGTGTCTCTGGACTGTAAATCTCACAAATGTCTCTCTCCTTTTTATTTATTTATTTATTTTTAAAAAAATTTTATTTATTTATTTGACAGAGAGAGAGCACAAGTAGGCAGAGAGGCAGGCAGAGAGAGGGGGAAGCAGGCTCCCTGCTGAACAGAGATCCTGATGCGGGGCTCAATCCCAGGACCCTGAAATCACGAACTGAGCTGAAGGCAGAGCTTAACCCACTGAGCTACCCAGGCGCCCCCTCCTTTTTTTAAAAAAAGATTTCATTTATTTATTTTTGTGTGCATGAGAGAGAGCCCAAGCACAAGTAGGGGGTGTGGCAAAGAGAGAGGGAGAAGCAGGCACCCCGCTGAGCAAGGATGCAGGATTGGATCCCATGGTGCTGAGATCATGACCTGAGCCAAAGGCAGATGCTTAAGGACTGAGCAATGCAGGTACCCATCTCCTTTTCTTTTCTTTTCTTTTCTTTTTTTTTTCCTTTATCCATTGTAAGTGAGACAGGATGGCTACAGTGGGCTGGAGTTGGATATTTTCCTTCCCCAAGTCAGTCAGGCTCTGATAAAACCCTAGCAGTTTAGACTCTGGTTAACTAGTTTTCTCTGAGGCCAGGACTTATGAAGAACAGTGCTCTGTTTTATTTTAAAATGGTTTCTTCTCCCCTTCCCCTGCCAAAAGCCCAAGGAGATTTTTCTCTGATATTTACAGGGGGAACCTGATCGAGCTCCAGGAGGTAACTCTCACAGTATCGTGGGGCCCCTCTATGACTGGGTCCCCCTTGGAGTTTTTAACTCTCAGAGTCAATTACAGTTCAGGTTTTCCTAGAGGGCACTTGTGCCCACAACAGAGTCTGCTCCCAGGTCTCTGCTCTTGTTAGGGTCATATTCCCCTGTCTCCAGTCTTGAGAGCAGTGGTTTGCACCGTGTCCTCCCCTCACTTACAGAGAGGCATGGGACAGAGTGGCTACTTCTAAGCACCTTACCGCTGGAACCAGAAACACGAAGAATTATGTTCTCTTTTTAACTAATTTTAATTTTAAAGTAATAAATGAATAAGTTATCCTTGGAAAAAAATGAGTGAATTTCAAATAAGAAGAGTCTTCTTTGTATTCCATCCACAGCCTTATTCTTCTCTCCCCCTCTATGAGGTCTGTACTTTTATCATTTTATTGTTCATTCTTCTAGACTTTATATTTATATACATATATTGGAGACCTTTATTAACATATGTAGATTTACCTAATTATTTTAAAGATTTTATTTGTTTATTTGAGATAGAGAGAGTGGGAGAAAGCAAGCACAAGCTGGTGAGGGGCAGAGGGAGAGGAAGAAGCAGACTCCCCGCTGAGCAGAGAGCCCCGGGACCCTGAGATCATAACCTGAGCAGATGTTTAACCGACTAAGCCAGCCATATACCCCAATTTACCTAATTTTTTTTAAAGTGCTGCAGTAATCCCCAGTATGGCTGCTCTTGGCTTTATTCAGCAACTCCCCTTTTGACAAATATTAAGGATGCCTCTGTCTTCAAGAAATATAGTCGTGCTAAATGAAAGAAGCAGGGCCACAAAGGACCACATATTGTATGATTCCATTTACATGAAATATCCCTAAATAGGCCAATCTATAGAGACAGAAAGTAGATTAGTGGTTTCCTGGGCTGGGACAGGGGTACGGGGAGACAGTGCTAAGGAGTGATGGCTGAGGGCCCGGGGTTTCTTTTTTAAAAATATTCTAAAAGTGATTGTGGTGATGGGCGCACAACCCTGTGAATATACTAAAAGCCATTGAATTGTACACATTAATCGATTAATTATATGGTACATGAACTATATCAATAAAGCTGTATAAAAGAGGAAGAAATATAGTAGTCATCTCATTAGGTATGCTTCATCAGGACTAATTAAATTAGAAGCAGCCTCCAGGGACTACCTAATAGTGCTGGTGGTTTTTAACCTCAGCTCATCTACACAGATGGCATACTCTGTGACAAGCCTATTCTCTTTAGCAGTGAAAGTTTTGCTAGGTTTCAGCCATGACCTTAAACTTAAGTAACTGTCCCAAGGTCATACAGATCTGCTGCCCTAAAGTCAATGTCCTTTCTACTACATCATGCTATCTTCTGTGTATTTTAGCCTTGAGGACTCTCAAGGACCTGAGGGCTCTTTGAGGTCAGGGGCCTTAGTCAGTTAATCTCTGTTGTGTTGGCCCCCGCAAGCAGGGTGCTTAGCATACAGTTTGCTCCTCATGCATGCTGGTAGAAACGCATTCTTAGAATTCTGTACTTTATCTGTTCTGGTCATGCCTGAGCATGGCCATGTACCACCTTAAGGCATCTGAGTTCCTGCGGGAGGGGGGTGGGGGGAGGACCCTTTGTCTAACTCCAAGAGGGGGGTTTTCTTTTTAAAGAGGTTGTTAGGAAGAGTCTATAGGGAAATGTTTGGAAATTAAAATCTGTGGAATCAGCATGAAGGCTGCTTACGGATTACATTAGTCATGGAAGGTGAATTCATTCTCGAGAAAGCAGAAAAGTGGAGAGATGGGGAGGATGCAGTTGGCAGGAAGAAATGACAGATGCAGTAGTTAACAAAGTACCTTCAGAAGGAAGAAGCCCAGCCTCAGTCATCCCTAGTGCACATACGCATGTGTGGATCAGAGAAAATTAAGAGTAGTGGCCAAAGCAGAAAGAGGCACATTGAGATATGACTATATGTTCATAGAAACAAACAAAGCTGACCTCTGGAACACACAGATGCTATCCCTAGACAAAAAATAAATTAACTACAGTATCTTGTCTCAGTGGAAGGGAGATATTATATCTGCAAAGCAGTTTGTTTTGAAATTAGAAGTAAGACCAGGTAAGAACAGAAAAGGAATAAAAGAATTCCCTTCTTCTGGGTTAGAACTCTAAGACTTGGAGTCCAGAATAGAAGGACCAAAGTCCTTGTGAGACGGACAGCTCCAAAAATAATCCTGGCCTAAGTGCCAGCACCTGAAGTGACTCAAGTGTCTCTAAAGAGCCTCCAGGGCCTAGCAGTCACCTTGCGGGGATTTTATGGAACTTTGTTTTTGAGGCATCTTTGCAAGTCCTCAATTCTTTTTTTTTTTTTTAAGATTCCATCTATTTATTTGAGAGAGAGAGACAGAGATAGCAACAAAGATAGCAAGGAAGAGCAAGAAAGAGCACAAGTGGGGAGGAGAGGGAGAAGCAGGCTTCCTGCTGAGCATGGAGTGAGATGCAGGGCTCCATCCCAGGACCAAGGGATCATGACTTGAGCCAAAGGCGGATGCTTAACCGACTGAGCCATGCAGGTGTCCCACAATTTTTTTTTAAGATTTATTTATTTATTTGAGAGAGAGTGGAGAGAGTACACGGGGGAGGCTGGAGGGGCTGAGGGAGAGATAGAGAAAGAAAGAGAGAGAGAGTCTCAAACAAACTCCAAGCTAAGCATGCAGCCTGACATGGGGCTTGATCTCAAGACCCTGAGATCACCACCTGAGCTGAAACCAAGAGTTGGACACTCAACTGACTGCACCACCCAGGCGCTCCTGAATGTCCTCGATTCTGCTTGTCATTTCTTCATCTCATGAGATAAGTCAGTAGTCTGTGCATCTCATAACTTAAAAATTGGAGTCTAATTTCTGGAGTAAGTAAATCTTGAATTCATTCATAGGTGTACTATGGACATGTTAGGGAACACAAGTCAGTAACCAGTTTTTCTCTTCCTCCATTTCTACCTTTGTAACAGAGATAATGTAGTTTTCTTAGTTATCTCAGGATAAATGCTTGCAAAAATGTGAAATTATTTTACTCCTTTGAGACCTATTTGACAATCATTCATTAAATATTGGTCTCCTTTGTGCAAGGTACAGGGCTTGAGTCTGTGCAACATGATCCCCATGCTTAATCCACAGGATTATTGTACCAGGCAGCAAATGAACCAAGCACTGACATGCGTTAGGTCTTTTCTACTTTCTTTTCTAGAAATATCTCTCCTGGAATCAGACTCTGGAATTTCCTGACTTTTCCAAGTTTAGATAATAAATCTTCCATTGCACTAGTATAACTTAATGCCTTTATTTGCCTGAATTATATTTTAAAGAGAAAGTTATACAGTCCCACTGCCCTCAGTGAGGCCACAACATATTCAAGCATATTTCATTAGATTTATACCCTTGAGGTTTTACACTGTACAGTACTAAGAACTTTAAACATACAATAATTAACACTAAACAGTTGAAAACAGAATCTGGGAAGGAATAATATTTTCTGAACTGGACAGGATTTATTTCAAGCCTTAAATTTAGAGTCAGAAGATACAAGGTGCAGTTTGAAAGAAGGGGCTCCAGTTGACCTCTCCCAGTTCGTGGTCTACCTAGACCCTCAACCCCATCTGTGGCCATAAAGTCACAATGTACAAAAGGCTGCTTCTATGGTAACCATCTGATGGCTCTGCATTACATGAAAAGCAAGAGAATCAGTAGATGAGGGCTGAGCAGACAAAACGATGATTCCAACTACAAGGTCACCACTAACTGCTGTTTTTCCTATTCTAATGGCCGGATCTGGTGAGCAGGGAGGAAGAGAGGTTCCCCAGTACCTAACGCAAAGGCAATTAAGAGTTAATCAATTACTTAATTAACAGTTTATTGTTATAAACAAAACAGGGGTGCCTGGGTGGCTGCGTTGGTTGGGCATCCTACTCTTGATTTCAGCTCAGGTCATGATCTGAGGGTTGAGAGCTGGAGACCTGTGTCAGGCTCCGCACTTAGCACAGCATCTGCTTGTCCCTCTCCTTCTGGACCTTGCCTCATTCCCTCTCTCAAATAAATAAATAAAATCCTTAAAAATAAGGAGAAGGGGAAGGAGAAGAAGGAAAAGAAGAAGAAGAAGAAGAAAGTTCACATTAGCAAACATTCGTTTGAGTCCCTACTGGGTACAGTGTAACAAACTATGTGATGTGGCCATAAAAGCAACGGAAGCCATGCCATGTAGATAGTACCAGTAAAGGCCAAATCATGGACCATGAGCTGAACAAAGAAAGATCAGGTAAACGTGGATTAAGGCTACTTAGAGGAAGAATTCCTTCAAGGATAAGGAATGTTTGGATCTCGGGGTGCCTGGGTGGCTCAGTGGGTTAAAGCCTCTGCTTTCGGCTCAGGTCATGACCCCAGGGTCCTGGGATCGAGCCCCGCATCGGGCTCTCTGCTTGGTAGGGAGCCTGCTTCCCTTCCTCTCTCTCTGCCTGCCTCTCTGCCTACTTGTGATCTCTGTCTGTCAAATAAATAAATAAAATCTTTAAAAAAAAAAAAAGAATGTTTGGATCTGGCTCTGGGAGGTGGTGAGGGACAAGGAAAGAGTAGATTTGGGAGAGGATTCCATCTGCCAGGAAGAACCCTTAAAGAGAGAGCAAGTGGGCATGTGGAGAATGGCGGGAGATGCCAGTTAGATATAAAACAGCTAGTCCAGAGAAGACCTCTTAGCACTTAGGTGGACTCAATAAACAATTGGGATCATATTGGGTCCTTAATTAGGAGAGGAGAATACACAGAAGTGGTGTATCAGGAAGTTTCTTTTGCAGAAGCTTTTTGGGGGTCAGTGCAGCAGGAGGATCCAGGAGGCAGGAAGGTCTCCTGGGCATCAGCCCTGTTCTGAGTCAGAGACTGGGAAGCTACCCTGGAAGAGATGAATGGGGAAGATTCCTAGGTAGATGAGACACCTGTGTAGTCCCATTAATACCCTCCTTTACCACCCCTCATCTTCACACCCTGAAGCCTGGTCGCATGCAGAACAGACACATATAGCAAAGCACAGGCTTGATACGTAATTAGAAAGAGGACACTTGCTGGTGGAGACCAGGAAAGACTTCATGGGATAAATCTGGAAAGAGTATTGAATTTTGATGGGCACAATGGTACTTGAGGAAGAGGAGAGAGAATGAGAAGGAATGTAGATCTGTAGGAAGAGAGGTAGTGTTTCATCTTGGTTCAAAATGCTATGTGATATAGCTCTTTATAATTTAATTAAATTTATACTTTATAATTTAAGTGTGTAATTTAAATTTATAATTAAATTATAATTTATATTTCAGTTAAAGCTAGAGAAGGACAGAAGAATGGAAAGCTAACTAGATAGTCTGACTTACTTTATAACAGCTTTTTTGAGATACAAGTCATGTAACATAAAATTCACCCTTTTAAAGTATACAATTCACTGGTTTTTAATGGATTCACAGAGTTGTGCAAACACCACCACTCTCTAATTTTAGAACATTTTCATCACCCCAGGAAGAAACCACATTCATACCCATTGCCAATAGTTTGACCTATTTTTAATTTAAAAAACTCACAAACTCATGAGCATGGAGGCTCTGCCTGTCAGGAACTCTTGTCTTTCCTAGCTGGGTAGGAACCTTGAATAACTCTCATTAATCTTTGAGTCCCATGTCCCTGCTGCTCCACAGAAAAACATCCTGATGTGGCTAGGCTGTGGGGATGTCCTCAAGGGAAGGAAAGGGAGCAGTTGGGCCTAAGGGAAGGAGAACACAACCACGGTCAGTGTGTAGAGCAGATAACAAGGCAGCTCTTCTCCCAGTAGCTCTGGGAATGTAAGAACCTCACGGGACAATCAGGCAACTGCTCAGTCCCTGAAGACCTGGGGCTTGACTGAGCAAGAAATAATTCCCCCTTATCTGCCTTTCCTTTGTGGAGCAGTGGAGTGTGCTATTCTCCCCCTTTCTGCCATGCAGCTGCTCAATGCCAGATCCTGAGCTAGGGACTTTCTCTGTGGTGTCTCCCAGAGATCCTTTCATCCTCACACCAGCCCTAATGAGGTAGAAACAGCTATCCCTCTTCGTTTGGAGATTAATAAATGTAACCTCATAGAGTTAAAGTAGCTTGCTCAGGATCATTTGCCTGGTAACTGCTAGACTTGATTCCAAACCCAGGACTCCAACCAGGACTCATTTAGCATCTAGATCTTTACTGCCTCAGTGGGTTCCGCTTCCTTCTGAATCCCTCCTGACACCCCAGGACAAAGAACCAGGGTAGAAGAAAGTCTATTGCTCAAGTCTGATAAAAGCACTATGGTGACTAAGGTTATAAAAATTTTTGAACCCTTCACTAATGTTTTTGAAAGCAATGTGGTCTTCCCAGCAGTGTCTTTTCTGTGTTAGCCCTTTGCACATCTGGCATGCTAGATCCCAGATGTGTGATTTTCATCCCATGCAGTGGGGGCCACAGTACTGGGGATCCTGCCGGTTCAGCTGTTCTCGGGAAAGCCTGTTTCTTTGACAGGGCCTGCAGGAGGTGGCTAGTGGTGGTTTTGTAGCCCCTGATTTATTATTGTCTCTGGCCAGAGACAAGTGCTACGTAATTGGTACACACACGCACGCACACATATACATGCACACACACATAGACGTACCCCATCCATTTGGAGAGGAACACAAAGAAGGAAACATTCACAAGGCATCACCATTGATTTCTCTTTTCTCCCAGATCAGCTGGTCTGACTTCTCCCTGTTGCCTCCTTTGCCTGTGGTCTGTCAGCTGGAGGTGATGACAAGGAATATTTCAGACTCTTTCCCCATCTGCTCCAAACACCAGGAAGCTGCAGGCCTGCTTCCCTCCAGGCCGGCTTAGAAATCCTGGTGTCAGGATAGAACAGGCTTCCAAAAGCCAACCACAGAACATTTAATACCTGTGCAAACTCCACGTAGAATTCATATGCCATAGGGTCATGGCTTTCTGAGTGTTTCCATGACATGGTATTATTACACCCCAGATCTCTCACCTCATATGTCACTCAAGCATTCTCTGTCAGGAAACGAAGGATAAACATCCAAAAAGAAGATTAATATTAGAGAGACTAAAAGAGTAAAGTTCACCCAAACCATATGGTTCAGCTCAGAAGGGATGTGTGTCAGCTCTTTTCTCTATCCCTTCACCCCTGCCTTCCACCTCATCTCGCCTCACACTCCAAACAGGAATCCCTGTACAGCAATGGTGCGGGGCTACCTGCGTCAGAGTCAGGAAACTTGTTAAAAAGGCATATTCCTGGGAATCATCATTTTTTGGACATGACCTGAGAAGCTCCGTTTCACAAGCCCCCAAGAGATGTTTGTAAATGGCAGGTCCCCACGTGACTTCCCCAAGAAGCAAACCAGCTACCCCTATTTGAGTACATTTTGTCATATGGAACTCCCTACTTCCTTGGGCAGCTAAATCTAGTGTAAGATGATTGTGATGAGGAGAAAGTTCTCCTTTATTGGGCTGAATTTGACCTTCTGTTACCTCCCTTTCATGGAAGAGCCTTAGCTCAGACTCTTCTGTGTCCCAACTCAGGAAGCAGAAATCTGAATCCACCCACTGGACTGGCAATAGGCAGTCAAGGCCGGGCACTGAACAACAAGGTTTTGACCAGCCATGATCTTGCAGAAGGCCTGGAGCTAAGTATCTTGGTTAAAAACCCAGCCTCTGGACCCCTGTCAGGGGCAAATCCTGGCTGTATACCTGTGGGCAAGCTGCTCCTTCTCTCTGTGACCTATTTCCTCATCTGCAGAACAAGGACAGTGAGCTAAGATCTGTGAAGATTAAATAAAATAACACACATAAAGCATAAGAGTGCCTGTTACGTATTAAGTGCTCTCTAAGTATCATCACCATCATCATCACCACTCAGTGAGAACAGGACAAGGAAAGAAATCCTTCAAGTTTTGCCTGCTTCTTTTTTTCCGTTCTAAACATCAACAAAAAAGTTAAAGGATATAAGGTTGTTATGTTGACCATGAGAACAAGTCGCTCTCTGCTGAGTACTAAGTAAAATAATGTGGCCAGCATTCAAAACAGCACTCATAGCTCATTGCTATTCGTGGGGTGACTACGCATGCCAGCACTTTGCCCAGCATTGCCCCGCTTTGTTTCTGTGGTAATTATTAATACTCTCAAAGATCTCTGTTTGGACAACAAACTATTGAGTTGCCTCAGACATAAGATATTCAGAAGACTTTCAATATAGGTTGGAAGCATTAAGCCAGGTTACTTAAGAGAGTTTATGAAATCTCTTCCTTGGAAATATTTAAAATATGCCCATCTGGCTGGGATGATTTAGAACAACTGCAAATAAGTACTCATTTATAACCCCCCCAAATGCTTTGTTTGGTTTGGTTTAACTAAACTGCCTTGCCCGCCCCCAAGAGGCACGTAGGTAATAAAATTAATGGAAACAACATTCTTAACTACTCAAGTTGCCAAACAAAAATCGCTTTGTGCTGTGGGCTAGTGGATGAGCAACCATTATGAGCTTAGAGCCAGTAACACTGTGCCTTAGACTGTAGAAAAGAGATATGGGAGTGCAAGTTAACGAATGCTTGGACAGCTAGAAGTTTGAAGTAAGAATGTAGTCTACTACTTGGGTAAGAATATTGTAAGAATAGTTAACAGTGTACCAGGTACTGCATAGAGAGTAACACATTTGAACTTACTGCTGTCATTAGACACATTTACAGATGAGAAAATGGAGTCACAGAGAGTTAGGGAACTTGCTGGAGTGGGTGGCAGCATCACAGTTTGTCCCTGGTGGTTTGCATCCTGAGCCTGTGTTCGCCACTACTGTGCTGCGCGCTCCCCAGGAAGAGAGAACACTTTAGTGTCAATGAGGTGGGGGCAGTCGCTCCAGTTAGTCTGATCTGAGCTGGCTACTGGTGAGGGCAGACTGCCTTGTAACTGAGGAAAACAAACTGGTCGTCACTGAGGAATGATTGAAGAAAAATAATATTCTAGAACTTTACATTGAATCCGCATGATGTCCATGGAAGTTAGGTATCACCATTTTCATTTCACTGCTCAGGAAAGTGAGGGCTTAGAGAGGTTAAGGATTTTGCCCAGGACTCACTGTAAGTCAGAGGCAAAAGCAAGATTCTAACTCAGGAATCCCGCCTGACTGGGAAACCCTGCTCTTAGGATCTGTGGGCAATGGCTGCCATCACCACTAAGCCAAGTACACAGGTTACAAACTTGAATATAGAAAACGACCCTAGGAGTGTGTGTGTGTGTGTGTGTGTGTGTGCACACACACAGAAAAAGGAGAAGAAGAAAATACGGCAGAAATGTCATCAGTGGTTAGCTAAGGGTAGTAGAATTATAGGTAATTTGTTTCTTCTGTATGTATTTTCTAAGTTTTGCTTAATGAATATGTATCTTTTTAAACAGCTTTATTGAGATATAATTTACATGCCAAATACTTTATCCAGTTAACACGTACAATCCAGTGGTTTTTAGTACCTCCACAGAATTATGCAACGATCACTACAATTACTTTTAAACATTTTCATCACCCTAAAACAATTCCCACATCATTAGCAGTCACTCCCTGTTTGCCCCAGCCCCTCCAGCCCTGAGGAACCACTAATCTGCTTTCTGTCTCAATAGAATTACCTATTCTGGGCATTTCATATAAATCAAATCATGTAACATATGATCTTTTGTTAATTGCTTCTTTCACTTAGTAATGTTTTCAAGGCTCATCCAGGTTGTCACATGTATCAGTACCTTATTTCTATTATTGCCAAAGAATGTTCTATTATGTGAATATACCACATAGTGTTCATCCATTCATCAGCTGATGAACATTTGAGTTGTATCCATTTTTTGGCCATTATGAATAATCATGCACCAGTTTTTGTGTGCATATGTGTTTATACACGTAAATGTATGTACCTATGAGTGGAATTGCAGGGTCATGTAGTAACTCTGTGTAACCTTTTGAAGAACATATATATCTCTTTAAAAGTAATTTGTTTTAAAGCCAGCCCCCAGGAAACATGATAGCTGGAGCAGGAAAAGCTATCTTAAAATTAGATGTTCCATGTCAGGCCTCTTATAAGGTCAAGTCATCCAAATAACAAAAAGAAAAATAGAATAAAAAATAAGAAGCTTAGTCCTCAAGAGAGATTGATATGTGTATTGAGTCCTTTGTCTATTTATTCTACAAATATTTTTTGAGTATCTATTATATATAAGAAAGGACCAGTGGATTTGAAGTCAGATCTAATCACTGCCTTTTCAGGCTCTCTCTCGAAGGGTATATGTGAGTCTCCAGTAGAGCCAGGTGTTTTGTACACTGTAAATGTCTATTCAGCTGTGAAGGAGTTGCAATAAGAAGGATCATGGAGGTAAAGTCCTCCTGAGATAGACCCACAAAATGCATTCAGTGGAGAAGAAAAGGCCCAAGAGGCAGAGAGGAAGAGAGAGGAAGGTGGTGCCTTCTTAGGAACAGGCTTTGGTCTCAGGCTGCTCAGGTTTTATCAGGAGACCCTAAAGGGAGGACAGGGCCCATGACCATCTGTGACGTACATGTCAGGGCAAAAACAAGACCTATGTGGCTTTGGTCCTTTTGTGGCTTTGCTCCTTTGTCCAGCTGCTCTTTATCCTGATCCGATCTGGTTGGGAGAGGAAGGCAGTACATACAATTACACTTGAAGGGAACTACAGGCTCACCAGCAAAGGAACAGAGAGAAAGAAGTAGGTTGTGACATCAGGCTTAGTACCTATAAAGCTGTCGTGGTTGAGTGAGATTTTCAAGGAGATTTGGGGATGTGACTGATGGTAATGGTAAGTGTAAGGGGGCAGGAGAGGCCAGGGGATTTAGACAGAGTGGATGATTTTCTGCTTCGATGATCTGTCTATTACTGAGAGAGGCGTGTTAAGATCTCCTATTGTTAATGTATTCATATCAATATGACCCTTTATCTTGATTAATAGTTTTCTTATGTAATTGGCTGCTCCCATATTGGGGGCATAGATATTTACAATTGTTAGATTATTGGTGGATAGTCCCTTTAAGAATTATGCACTGTCCTTCTGTATCTCTGACTACAGTCTTTAGTTTAAAATCTAATTTATCTGATATGAGAATCGCTACCCCGGCCTTCTTTTGAGGCCCACTGGCATGAAAGATGCTTCTCCATCCCTTCACTTTCAGTCTGGGTGTATCTTTAGGTTCAAAGTGGGTCTCTTGTAGACAACATATGGATGGGTCCTGTCGTTTTATCCAAGACAGAGTGGGTGAGGTAAGCATGGATGAAATGGGATTGTTTCCAGCTCTGCACTCCCATTTTTCAAAACCTTTCAATAGTATGTACTACCTATAAAGTGAAGCCCTTAGTGAGGCATCCGAGACCTCCATGGTCTGACCTCAGCTTAATTTTCCATCCTCATTTACCCCTGTTCCCCTTCAGTACATCCAGCCACGCTGAATTATTTATCTTCTCACAAATGCAACCAGAATTCAGGCTTTGTCTGGAATTACTTCCTTTACTCTCTGTATATCCAAAGTACTGCCAGTTCTTCAAAGTCCAGCTTCCAAACCATGTTTTCCACAAGGACTACCCAGAACCTGCACACTCCCCTCCCAGACAGAATTAGTCTCAGGAAGTGCCTAGGTGACTCAGTCAGTTAAAGCTCAGGTGTTGATCTCAGGGTCATGAGTTCAAGCCCCACACTGGAGTCCACACTGGGCATAAAGCCTACTTAAAAAAAAATTTAGTCTCAGACTTCATAGGATACATATAATGTCTAACCCATACAAGGCCTCTCACATGTTGTCTTTACTTCTCATTAGAGGATAGGCCTCTCAAATTTACCTGCCCCTGATATAAATTCTGGCTCATAATACATATTCAATAAATATTTGTTGGATCACTGAGTGCATGAATTAATGAAACAGAGGTGTGGACAAGGTAAGAGAAAGGAGGACTTGAGGGATGTGAGGATAGACATACTCAGGTTATTGCCAGTGCAGGAGAGAAGGCTTCATGGAGAGATGACTGGAGCTGTGCTGAGTGAAGTACAATTGGATGGGAGTGGAGATTGGTATGGGGTGTAGGAGCAGGCAAAGAGGAAGGGAATATACAGGGCAAAAAGTAAGCTCTACCCTAGGGGCTCAGATTTGAGCTAAAGAACAAATAGACAGAACTGGTTTTATTCCTAGAAATGAGCTCAGAAGCCTACAGGGGCTAGCCATGGGGCACCAATGAGTAGCGAATAATGCATGTCCTATCTGATGGTATAGCCTTGGCTCAGTTCCAGTGGATTCTTGGAGGTGGGGCACCATGGACAGGTCTTAAAATGTTTTCAGGAGAAGCCAGAAATATGTGTTTTTTGGTAAGATTTCCCCTCTGTGAAATACTACAAGCTACTTAGGGCTTTAAAAACTTTACTGAAACGTAATATATATGGAGAAATGTATAGATAGCCTAAGTGAATTCTCAATAAATTTTCACAATGTTCATGTAACCAATACTCTGATCGAGTATCAGAATGTCAACAGCAGTTCAGAAGCACCTCCCTGCACCCACAGGCTCCCTTCCAGTCTTTACTGTCTCAGCAGTAACCACTCTCGACTTCCTGTATCAGAATAATTTTGCCACTTTTATACTCTATACAAATGCAATCATGCAGTGCTTAATTTTTTGTATGTCTAGGTTTTTTTCACTCAACATTATGTTTGTGAGGAACATCCATATTGTTGGATGTAGTTATGGTATTGTTCATTCTCGTTGCTGCACAGTATCCCACTGTATCAATATACACATTTTATATGTTCATTCTACTGTTGGAGGACATTCAGTATTTACATTTTTACTATAACACACAGTGATGCTAGGAACATCTAATAGGTATCTTTTGGTGAACATATCTGCCCATTTTTACTGAGGATACCTAGGAATAAAGTTGCAGAATCATAAAATATGTATATGTCCAGGTTTGGTAGATACTGCCAAAGTGTTTCTACAGATTTGCGTTCCCACCAGCAGTATATGAAAGTTCTGGTTTCCCTGTCTACACTGATTTTTTTTTTCATTTAAAGCATTCTTTAAAAAAAAAAAGGATTTTATTTATTTATTTGACAGAGAGAGATCACAAGTAGCCAGAGAGGCAGGCAGGGGGTGGGGAAGCAGGCTCCCCACCCAGCAGAGAGCCCGACGTGGGGCTTGACCCCAGGACCCTGAGATCATGACCTGAGTCAAAGGCAGAGGCTCAACCCACTGAGCCACCCAGGTGCCCCCATTTAAGGCATTCTTGTGGATTTGTAGTAGTACTACGTGTTGTTTTGATTTATATTGACCTGGCGAATAATGAAGCTGAACATCTTTCCCTTTGTTCATTGGCCATTTAGATAATCTCTTTTTTATATTAAAACTTTATCTTAGTTTTTCAGTGTTCCAAGATTCATTGTTTATGCATCACACCCAGTACTCCATGAAATACATGCCCTCCATAATACCCACCACCAGGCTCATCAAACCCCCCGCCCTCTCAGATAATCTCTTTCATGAGGTGACCGTTCAAGCTATTTGCTCATTTTTCTATTGACTTGTCCATTCTGTCCTTAATATATTCTGGATATGAAGCTTTTGATAGATACATGTACTATGACTATATTCTATTCAGTCACCTGCCTTTTCATTCTATTAATGGCGCCTTTTGATAAACATAAGTTCTTAATTGTCCAGTTATCAATTTTTTCTTTATAACCAGCATTTTTTGTGTTTTAAGAAATATCCGTATACTTCACTGTCATAAAGGTGTTCTCTTATGTGTTCTCTAGAAGCTTTATTTTTTTATCTTTCATATTTAGCTCTGCAATCCATCTGGAATTGCTTTATTGTATAGTATAAGGTATGGTCCATAAACATTTTTCCATATGGATATCCAATTGTCTCAACACCATTTATTGAAAAAGATCATCCTTTTCCCAGTGCTCTGTAATGTTGCCTTTGTCATAAAACAGCTTCTCAGAGATGCGAAGGTATGTTTCTGGATTCTATATTACATTTCATTTGTTAGTTTGTCTATTCTTGCACGAAACCCTTAATGTCTTAATTATTCTATCTTTATAATAAATCATCATATCTGGTGGTATCGGTCTCTTCCAGCTTTGGTTTCTTCTTCAAAATTACATTGGATATTTTTGGCCTTTTGCACTTCCACATGAATTTTAGAACTAGCTTCTTAATTTCTGCAAAAGAACCCCCTGAAATTTTTATAGAAATTGCATTAAATCAATACTTTTATTCAGAAAGAATTTACATCTTTACAACTGTGTGTCTTCCATTCCATGAATATGCTAGATCTCTTCGTTTATTTAGATTTCTCAGTTCCTCTCAATAATGTTTTGTGGTTTTCAGGGTAGAGGTTAGGTCTTACCTACTTTTTTTAGATATATTTTATATTGTTGAAGTTATTATTTCTTTAAAGTTTTGTTTTCTTTGTAGTTGTTGTTGGTATATAGCAATCAAATTGATTTTGTATGTTGACCTTATCATTCATGATCTCACTAATTTCACTTAATTCTAATAGTTTGTAGATACTTGTGGATTTTCTACATATACAATAATATTGTCAGCATTAAAATTTAATAATTTAATTAAAATTAAATAAATTAATTAAATTTAAAAATTAAATTTTTAAAAATTTTAATTTTGATTAATTTAAAATTTAATTAAAATTAAAAATTTAATTTAATTTAATTAAAATTAAATAAAATTTAATTTTATTTCTCCTATTCTGATTATTACCCATCTTTGATTAGGGCCACCTGTTTGCTAAAGAAGTATGTTTATAGAAGTGATCTACTATTTCCCTTAGAATTCGTTATTCCTACCTCCTTCTACCACATTCATATTCCTTTTGCTCTGGAATTATATATACTTCTTCCTCTGCTCTCTGCATTCTAAGGGTCAGTGTAGCTCACAGTAAATTTCTTTAGACCCTCTGTTACTATCTAGCAAACTCACTTTTCCTTTTATCAATACCACTCTGTTTTCATTAGAAGTATATGTGATAAACAATAAAAGTGAGAAGTCGATATGATTTCTTGTTCAGCTCGGTCTTTCTGTGGTATGGAGCTAAGTTTCTACTAGGGACACTCTCCATTTCTCTGGTGGCCTACCTATGCTCTTAGATTTCTTGGTGCCAACAAGAGTATGCTTTTAAGACTGACTTTATTTTACCTAAAACAAACAAGTGTAACATTTGGAAAGGATGCTAATTATGGTGTATGGTGCTTATTATTGTATATTGTGATTGTTTCCATGATAATGGACCTTCTTCTTAATGCTGTTTCCATTCTTTTTGTTTTTACACTGGGTTTTGAAGGAGGAGAACAAAGTTAAAATGCGTTTATTACATCATCTGCAACCAGATGTCCCCTTTCACTTTTCCCCCTTCACATTTTAAAAAACTAAAATTTATAGTTCTTTATTATAAACATTATGCATGGTCATTGTAGAAAGTATAGAAAATAAATGGAAATACACAGAAGAATCGTTAAGAATAGAATGGTATGGACTTATTTGCTTGAGGCAAGAGCAACAGAGACTTTGGTATAACTGCAAGACAAGAGGTGTTAATGGACAAAAGAATCCCTGAGAGAGCCAGACTGTGCCAAAATATACAGCCCTCAAAGGGGAATTTAGTTAGACAAATCCACAGGACAAGCCGAGTGTGCAAACATAAACAGCCCTCAGAGGGGAGATCTGGTCAGGCAAACTCAGACAAGGCCCTGCAGGAAAGCCGAGGCAACAGAAAAGGGAGAATGTGCAAACAGCACCACTCAGAGGGGAGGCATAAAGAGGGTGGAATCCCAGGCATTAGAGGTGCTGGACGACTTATTAAGTTACATTTCATTCCCTGGGGCTAATGTTGAATCATTCCCAGTTAAAGATTCATTGAATGCATTTTGCTAAATGGCTCAGAGGGGGCATGGCTTCCCCAAAGAAGACAGAGCTATTATTCTTGGAAGGGATCTCAGGGAGAGTCTAGGCCAGTACCTCCCAAAGCATGGCCCATGGGCCACAACTGGCATAGGAAGTTATTTTAATGGTACAGAGATCTTCTTTTTACTTTAATAGTTATATTTATTTTAATTTGTATTAGAAAAAAATTATAACTAATACAGTGAAACCACAATTGCACAGATATCCTTATTTAGGTTGAGGCTAAATTTGGTGGTAATATAAGACCCAGACTAATTTAAAGAAAACTATTAAGCAAATAAAGTACAAGGTTGAGCAGGTATTGCAAAAATCAGGGTTTGGGAATTCTGTTTTAGGGCAACCCTCTCACCTCAACTCAAGAGAAGAGACATGATCCACCCAAGGCAGAACCAAGACAAAAACAAGTCTCTTAATTCCTAGAGCAGTGTGCCTTCTTGAGCAACTAACAAGGCTTCCTAGTTAATTTGACAGATTTCAAAGTTGGAAAAGTTTCTAGGTATTCAACTTACCTTTTGTGTTTAATTGAAAATAAACTCCATCTCTATGTAGTCATTCACTTAATAAACATTACAAAGAATTGTGAGGAGTGATGTAAGGAATACTGAGATAAGATGGTGGGTCCCAGACCACAATGAACTTATAATTCTATGAGGAATTAGGTGTTGAAGTACAAATAATTATTTAAGACACAATAAAATAAGTGTAGATACATAATAAAAAAAAGAATTATAGAAGAACAGAGGAAGAAGCAATTGTTTCCAGGTAGAGTCTGAGTGATTTCATGAAGTAGGTGCTACTTGAGTTAGGCTTAGATGAATGAATAGGATTTCAGTGTGCGAAATGAAGAAGAGGGTCTCAAAGAGATACACCTATTTGTACACCTATGTTTATGGCATAATTCACAATAGCTAAAATGTGGAGGCAACCCAAGTTTGCATTGACAAATGAATAGATAAACAAAATGTGATTATGTGTATACTATGGGCTATTACTCAGCCTTAAAAAAGAAGGAAATTGGGACACGTGCAACAACATGAATTTTGAGAACATCATGCTAAGTGAAACAAGCCAGTCCTAAAAAGACAAAAACTGTGTGAATCCATTCATATGAAGTATTTCCAAGAATACAAAATCACAGAGACAGAAAATAGCTGCCAGGGGCTAGGTAGCTGCCAGGGGCTAGGGGGAAGAATGAATGGGGAGTTATTGTAGAGCTTCCATTTTGCAAAGTAAAAAGAGTGCTACAGATGGATGGTGGTGATGATAGCACACCAGTTTGAATGTACTTGGTACCTCTGAACTGTACATTTAAAAATGGTTAAGAGAGGGGCGCCTGGATGGCTCAGTCATTAAGTGTCTCCCTTCACCTCGGATCATAATCCCAGAGTCTTGGGATCAAGCCCTGCATCCGGCTTCCTGCTCAGCTGGAAGCCTGCTTCTCCCTCTCTCATTCGCCCTGCTTGTGTTTCCTCTCTGGCTGTGTCTCTCTCAAATAAATAAAAAAAGTCCTTTTAAATAATGGTTAAGAGAATAAGTTTTATGTTTATATATTTTACCACAATTTTTTTTTAAAGATTTTATTTATTTATTTGACAGAGAGAGATCACAAGTAGATAGAGAGGCAGGCAGAGAGAGAGAGAGGGAAGCAGGCTCCCTGCTGAGCAGAGAGCCCAATGCGGGACTCGATCCCGGGACCCCAAGATCATGACCTGAGCTGAAGGCAGCGGCTTAACCCACTGAGCCACCCAGGCGCCCCTTTACCACAATTTTTAAAATGGAGGAAAAAAGGAAGGAAGAAAGAAAATTCTAGCCTCAAGTAAACAGCAGGAACAAGATTGGGAGGTGCCTGAGTATGTGGTGAGTTTGGATAATGACGACTAGTCTCATCTGATTAGAGACCTAGGTAGAGGAAGCAGTGTGTAGGATGTTCTGAGAGGTAAAACTTTAAGAACAGATGAGTCTGAATCTTGGCATCTCTTTTTAGGTAGATTATACATGTTATAAGCAAAGCTCATCTAGGATATCTTGGTGGATCAAAGAAGTAGTTTACACTTATCATATCATTAAGTCTAAGATGTTGTCAATTGAATGACACACGATTACTTTATCCATCACAAAGGAAGAAAGAACTCTGAGTGTCAACTATGGTATGTCATTGATTGTAAGAAGCATCCTTTTTCCAGAGATGTTAAAAACATTAAAAAAGCCATCTTAGAATTGATGAAATGTGGTAATTGAAGAATTTTGACATGTTGAAATAAGAGAAAAGCCTACCACACAGGGGTCCTTCTGCTTTTTATATACTATGTACTTTCTTTGATCATTCACATGACTTCAATCTCTGCCTCTAGGATAACTCATAAATCTTCATCTCCTGGCAGAATTTCTCCCCTTAAAAGAAGACCTTTATGTCCAATTTTATTTCCTAGTTTATTTTACACTTATGCCATACCTGTCATGTGCCTGGCAGTATTCTGTTTTATATTAAGTGTCATAAAAACCCTGTGAATAAGAGTTATTATTATTATTATTATTATTCCTATTTTACATAGAGATTAAGTGACTTGCCCAAGTCACAGAACTAATAAGTGACAGAACTAGGAAAAATGTGCAAGAGAGACATTGCGAATCACAGGATTTGAATCTGTAGTACCTATCAACTAAATGGGATTGGAAGCTGAGAGAGAAGTAAGGTTTTAAAAGGGAAATGATAGGGGCGCCTGGGTGGCTCAGTGGGTTAAGCCTCTGCCTTCTGCTCAGGTCATGATCTCAGGCTCCTGGGATCGAGTCCCGCATCTGACTCTCTGCTCAGCGGGGAACCTGCTTCCTCCTCTCTCTCTGCCTACTTGTGATCTCTCTCTCTGCCTACTTGTGATCTCTCTCTCTCTCTCTCTGTCAAATAAATAAATAAAATCTTAATAAATAAATAAATAAAAGGGAAATGATAGGAAGAATCACTGCCTTAGCTCAGGCTGTTATAACAATATATCACAGGCTAAATACCACTGGCTTAAACAACAAGAGGCCCTTTTCCTGGCTTGTAGGTGGCCACTTTCTCACTGTGTTTTCACATGGTGGAGAGAGAATGAGCTCTGGTTTCTCTTCTTCTTCTTCTTCTCCTCCTCCTCCTCCTCCTCCTTCTTCTTCTTCTTCTTTTTTAAAGATTTTGTTTATTTATTTGACAGAGAGAGATCACACGTAGGCAGAGAGGCAGGCAGAGAGAGAGAAGGAGCAGGCTCCCCACTGAGCAGAGAGCCCGATGCGGGGCTCCATCCCAGGACCCTGGGATCATGGCCCAAGCCGCAGGCAGAGGCTTTAACCCACTGAGCCACCCAGGCGCCCCTTTTCTTCTTCTTATAAGGACACTTATCCCATCAGGGGACTCCACCCTCATGACCCCATCTAAACCCAACCACCTCTTAAGGGCCCTACCTCCAAATACCATTACATTAGGGGTTAGGGTTTCAACATATGAATTTGAATGAGACACAAACAGTCTATAACAATCACCAGTAGGGATAAGGGAGTCAAATAAGAAAATTTCTTTTGGAAGGAAAATATTTAAACTTGGACAAGTTGAGATTTTAAATGCTTCAAGATAAGCAGGCCCAGATATCCTCTACTCAGTTGGAAACACTGGTGTTTAGATTTGGGCAGATACCAGGCCAGGGATACTGATTTGGTAGTCAGGTGCAGAGATGAACTGTGACAGTGGATGGTATTCTGAGGAAGAGATCTGGTAGAAGCAAGCTAAGGACAACTGAAGAATAACCCGTGTCTAAGAGAGAGAGAAAAGAAGGCTCAGTCTGAGGTAGGAAGAGTTCAAACCGTGGAGGGTCACCGAAGGTGAAGAAGAGAGCTTCAAGAAGGTGGAAGTTGTTGTTCACTGTTAAATTGCTACTGTTACATGCAGAGGTGGAGTAGAGTGACTTGCCTAAAGCCCTCACATTCCGTAGGAGAAGCTCCCTGGAGATGGGAAAGCACACTTGCATCTGACTGATCACATGGAAACTCGTGGGTAGGTGACTGACAGAAGGCAGAAGTTGCAGGTCGTGTTTTCAAAAGTTCATCTGTGCTGTGAGGGAGAGCCACAGTCCTGTAGGAATGAGGAAAACAGGTTTTTAAAATTGAATTTTGAAGTAGTGAGGGAATGAACTTAATGGAAAGAAGTCAGGATGTAAGAGGCAGATAATAAGAGAGTAAACTTTTGAGCGAAGTCAAAGAAAGGGGAGTCCTTAACAAGTAGGGCACTTCATTCTCTGCATCAAAGGTATAATAATAATAATATCATTATTTTTGACTTTTGCAAAGCATCAGGAACTATTCTAAGTAGTTTAAAAGTAATTGATCTTATCAAAAATTCTGTAAAGTAAAACTATTATTCTCCTCGTTTTATAAGATAAAAAAAATGAGGCTCAGTGTTTTAAACAACTCATCTGAGGTCTCAGTGTCACTAAGTGGCATAGGCAATATTTAATCCCAAGAATTAAATTACTGATTCTAGACTCTCCAGTTTAAACCAGTACGCTGTAAAATAATAAAGATATTGAGAGTGCTAAAATGGAAGCTTAGAATCCTTGTGTCAGATGGCCTAAAACTTTGTAGTAAAATAGAATTTGAGGCTGTCTGCTGTAGGTGGGCAAAAGAAGGTAAGGTTGGGGATCTATGGGGACACAGATGATTTGAGACTGTACTGTAAGAAATTCAGTATGGAACTAGTAAGAGATGAATCAAAAGATCCATATCCTCCTTACCTGCCACAGTGAGAGAAATATGAATATTATGGTAAGATTACTGTGCTTTTTTTTCTTGACCCTTCCAAAATGTATCCAGATGCTGAAGTACTTGATTGTAGAATTAAAGGTGGGGTGATGAGCCTAATGTCTCAGCTTCTCAGTGGACTAAATGGGATTCCTATAATGGTATGCCTATGGCACTGTTGAAAGGAGATCTTATTAAAAATTATAAGTATACATCTCTGAATCTCTGAAATTATACAGGAAGATATTGGAGAAGGGGATTTTTCCACTCATTGTGGACATTATCATTTTGCTGACATTCATTCACTAAGCCAGAAAATCAAGATTATAGTCAAAGTTTTATAAGAGCTATTAGATGTGAGTAATACATACATTCTTTTTCTCTGTGACCTTAATGCTTATATTCTTATGAAATCTATAACTTTCATTAGATCATAGTTTTTGTGGGCATTTTTTTGTCTTCCTATGAGTCATCAGCTTTGGAAGACAAGGACTATGTGTTGTCCTTATCTATTTTTCTAGTGTCTGGATTCCCCTCAGTGTGTAAATATGTCCTTACATTGAATTATTGTAGGGGAGAAAGAGCTCTTGTCCAACTTTTTGGAAATTATGTCTAGTTCAAATAATTCTGAATTTAAATGCATTCTTGGACATAGACAAGTCATTTTCAATATCCTCACTTTAGTTTTTATTTAAGTGATTTGTGAAGACAATTGCAGTGTTTCAATAAATATAATGCTTCTGTGTAGTTTGGAATTTGACATATGCAGCACATTTCAGAGGAGTAGACTTCAACTTTGAAAAATTAAATTTTATTTTTTTATTTTTTTAAAGATTTTTATTTATTTATTTGACAGAGAGAGAGATCACAAGTAGGCAGAGAGGCAGGCAGAGAGAGAGGAGGAAGCAGGCTCCCCGTGGAGCAGAGAGCCCGATGCGGGGCTCGATCCCAGGACCCCGAGATCACGACCCGAGCCGAAGGCAGCGGCCTAATCCACTGAGCCACCCAGGCGCCCCGAAAAATTAAATTTTAATAATTAAACCCTGATGTGGTGGTATAAAGATACCCTAATGTTCAAGACTTTTTAACTATAATTGAAAAGTAAAAAACTAATTTTTCCAAGTACAATGACTCTGAACACTTGTTCCATACTAAATCATAACATTAAAACCCTGTTTTTTAAATTATGTGATGGGAACTAATGAAACATTCTCTATTGAATCATCCAAATCCTAAATAAGAATTATTTCTAGGAGAACAGTTATTCCTCTTCTTCACATTGTCCTTTCTTCTCCCTTATAATTTGATACAGTTTCTACTATAGTCTTCAAGTCTATACAACCTTAAATTTAATTATCTTGATATTTCCTTTTTACATCTAGAATCCAATTATATCATGGTGGATGCATTTGAAATGGCTGTGCATTTCAAACTTGCTGTTTCCTAACTGGATTATAGTCTTAATGTGCTATGGTTTAGTTGCTTTTGTTTACTTAATTTTCTTGCTGTTTAACTTTCTTCTATCTTGCAAACTGTATTTTCAGAGAGCAAACATTATCTATTTAAGTTATTTATGTGCTTTTGAAGGAGTTTATGTTTTATATTTTTGGTTTACTGCTCCAAGATCCTTTGGACTCTGTTTTTTATTCATGTAGTCTATTTTTTTAATGCTTCTTTTGCTCTCTTCATATGCTCTTGATTTGCTCAAAAATGTGCTTAAGACACACTTGTAAATGATTTCAGAGAATGGTCAAGCCAACCATAATTGCATTTGGCCCACTACATCTTCATGGTCCAGTAATTGTCAAGGTCACAAGCCCTTTACCACATGGGCCAGTTTGTGTCACACTGCTTTACAGATCACAGACCTTACAGATCACAGACATTGCTCATGATCTTATTCAAAATTCAAAATTCAAAATATACACAAATGTATATTTTTAAGCACAAGAGAAACTAGGATAAAACATATGATGCATAAATCCAGATCCAACCCCACTACTAAAAGAATGATTTAATGTATGTGCCCTGTCATTGATGGCTTCTTCAACTAACACATGTTTTCGTTACGCAATAAAAAATTACTGACTTCTTCCTATGTTCCATGTGCACTTTTAGTTCTTGGAGACACACAGCAAACAAAAGAGACTATTCCAGCCCTCATGGAATTTTGATTATTTTAGACCCCCGCCCCAAACATAGATAATTAACATAATAACTAAAAGATATATAATATGTTGCCTAGAGAAAATGCCCAGGATTTTTTAAAAAGCAAGAGGAGGTATCCAAGAGAAGGTAAAATTTTACATAGAGTAGCATCTCTGAAAATATCTGTTGGGTACCTGCTCTGTTCCATGAATATGGTAAAAAGCCAAACACAGTTCTAGCCTTCAGGGAGCGCATACTCCTATAGGTAAGATAAGTACAAGACTGGTAAGACTGGTACAAGCAATTACCAGTCTGATGAGTGATCTTAAAAGGTGAGAGTAGAGTACAACAAGGTATTATAAGATGTCAATCTGAGAGTCAGGGAAAATCCCCTTGAATTTAGCTAGGTGACAGTGAGGAAACTGATCAAAGTATAGTTTTAGTTATAGATTTCAGGGGGCCCTTAGACATCACTTCCCAAATTTGCCACTTCAGATATAGGAAAATTAAGTCCAAAAAAGATAAAATTATTTGCCCAAGTTACACAATGAGTTAGGGATAGGGTTAGGACTAGAACCCAGAACCCTGAGAATGAAAGCATCACAGGAAAGGGATTTTCATTTTTCTTCATTACTGTATTCTTAGTGCCTGGAACACTAAACATTGTTGAATCAAAGAAAGAATAAATTGCCTGATTGGCTTGTCAGTGTTTTTTTTTCTCCCACTCCCTAACAAACCTCATATATAATACTGTATGAGGCCAAAAGGACTAAGCGTGATATGTGAAGTAAAAGAGATACATTCCCTGTCCTTCAATATTTTGTCACATTAGACCAAAAGGTCTCAAACTTTTTGGTCTCACATACCCTCTACACTCTTAGAAAGTATTGAAGAACACAAAGATGTGTGGGTTATATATATCAATATTTACCTTATAGAGAAAAAAATGTAAATATATATTAATACATTAAAAAATAACAATAAATCCCATTATATGTTAACATAAATGACACTTCTTATGAAAATAGTTACATTTTCCAAAACAAAAAAATAGTGAGAAGAATGGCATTGATTTTTTTTTAATTTTTGCAAATCTCTTTGTGTCTGGTTTCACAGAATTCAGCCAAATTTTCATCTACTTCTGCATTCAGTTTGTTGCAATCTGTTGTTTTGGTACTATATGAAAAAAATCTGTACTTATACAGACACGTATGTGGGGAAAATAGAAGGGTATTCAATAGCCTTTTCAGATAATTCAGATATTCCTAATTGATACTACACCAAAACTCAGTTGCTAGTAGTGATTTTTCAAAGGTTAATTGCCATGCAGAATCCAAAACTCTACCAATGAAGTTTTCATACTGTGTTATGTTAAAATCCAGGGTCTGCCTTATAATTTGAATGGATCTTTTTATTCATGATGATTTTGTAGCGTCATCCATTGGTCATCCTGGAAAATACTGGCTCGCTAAATTATACAAATCTTCCAAATGTTATATTATTTCATTATATAATGATTTTAAAATCACCTTGTTGTTATCACTGGCAATCTCATGAGATAAATCATTTTTTAATGAGAAGCTGTCAGTCTCACAGGGGTAGATCCAAGTTCCAAAATTCGAATTTTTCACTTGAAAGTTTAAATTTTTATTATTGGCAGCAAATCCTGTCATTTCCCTTGAAGTGACCAACTCTGTTCATTTTGGAGGATATCTGCCAAAGTATCCAAGTCCGAATAATCATGGTTTGTCTGTTAGTCACTCACTCAAGCAAAAGTTCTTAGAGCTAAGAAGAAAGCAGTAAATTTAGCTCATAACTCAATCACATAAATGCTTCTTCTTGAGATAATGATTATACTTCAAGTGTGTGGTAGTGCCGAGAAACTGAAGGAGGCTGGGGGTGGGAGGCAGAGAAGGAAAGAGAAGGAAGTGGAGGGCAAAAGTGAAGATGGGAGGGATGGGGGCAGAGAGAACCAGAAACAAAGAAATACAGAGGTGACAAGGAAGAGGTGGGTGGAAAAGTTGCTGAAGTAAAATACCATCTACACTCTTCTTAATAACATGAGTAAAATGTTAAAAAATAGGATCATACAATCAGCTTTATTTTTATTTTTATTTATTTTTTAAATTTATTTTCAGTGTTCCAGAATTCATTGTTTATGTAAATAGCTTTCTTAACATGCTTTTTAAGGAAGGGTAGGCATCATGCCTTCACTTACCAGACTGTTAAATATTATGGAATTGATCTGTTGATAAGATGATTTGACAAGAGAGGACCAGAAACATCTCAATCTCTCCACCACTTTCTTGAGCCTAATATTAAGCTGTTGCCTATTTCTTTCCCTATGTACTGAGTCAGTAGTGCTGGATAATGGTATCCTGGTTCTCTGTTTGGTGCTGCTGCCACAGAGCCAGTCTATGTCACTGGCCAATGGTGGACAATTTAGATAAGATATTTCAAAGCGCAGTACTTGACAGTACATAAGAAATCACCTGCTGTGGCCCCACCAATGTCTTCTCTATCCCCACAAATAGGCATTCTCACTCCATTCACTTCCATTCCTCAAGAGCCTGCTCGAGCTTTTCACTTTTTCCATTAAGTTAAACCAAGCAGTTCTCTAGAGATAAATATATGTCCTTTATTAGGAAACACTAAAGCAAGATCAGAAGTCATCTTAATAAAGGTCAATTGTTCTCAATCTTGGCTACACATTTAAGATCACCTGGGGAGCTTTTAAAAATTCCAATTCCCAGACAACATTCTAGGCCAATTAAATCAGAGTTTTGGAGGGTAGAACCCATTTATCAGTATATTTTAAAGCTCCCCAGATGATTCCGGTATTTAGCCAAAGTTCAGAACCATTGACCTGAGCCTTCTTAATGAGATATACTGGGGGACATTACAGAGACCCAGAGAATTAATAATCTGCCTTGTTCACTCTCAGCTGCCCCAAGAAATTAATGTACAATGGTAATAAATATATTTCAAAACCTACTGGTAATATTAGGTAAACCAAGCTTCAGAAAAGTTCATGACTTTCAGGACCCATAGAAAGATGAAGAAAGCCCAGTGGCGGAGAAGGCTGATAGATGCTTGACTTTGAGACAGCATTCTTCTTGGCTTCCCACCTATTCCCCCTGCTATACTTCATTTCTCTTTGCAAGCTCTTCTTCCTCTACCCATCCCCTAAATATGATATTCTTTAGGGTTCTTCCATAGGCTTACCTCTTTTCTTATTCTGAATATAGCCTATGTAATCTTCACCCTCCGCATAGCTCCAATTACCATCTGCTCATCATTCATGTAGATATGTCTAGCCAATTTCTATCCTGACTTTGAGCTTCCTACTAAACATGTCTGATTGGATGCTTCACAGGATGTCCAAATATAAACTCAACCCCTCAGTTTCTCCACCCCTCTATTTCTGTACCATAAATTTGGAAGTCCTTTTCTGCCATATTTAAATGAATGGCACTACCATTGCCTGAGCTAGAAATCTTGACTTATCCCTTCATCTCACTCCCTAACTCTCCTTAATTTGTCTTGGCTCTTTTGCTATGCTTCTCTTCAATGCATTTTCTATACTGCAGCCAAAGAGTTTTTCTAAAACCCAATGCCTATTAACACCTACTAAAATAAACAAAGAAACAAACAAAAAACACCTTTAACCCATTGCCTCTGGAATGAAATTCAGATTCATTGAAATGATGCACAGAGTCCCACATGATTTGATCTCCAGCCCTATGTCCTGCCAAATTGAATTTTTTTAGTTCCTTAAATGTGGTTTATTTCTTTCTCATTTCTGGGTAAACTCTATTGTGTTCATTGCTGCAATCCCAGCGCCTCCCACAGTACCTGTACAGAGTAAGTACCCAAGGAGCAGTTCTGTGTGTGTGTGTGTGTGTGTGTGTGTGTGTGTGTGTGTGTTTGCTCACATGTGCATGAGAGACCAAATATGTTTCAGGCACTTAAAGCCTTAGATGTTTTTCTTTCTTATAATGGGCTAGTTCACCAGCATTAATCTATTGATTAGTTATTAGTTTTTGATTCATTATTTATTTATTTACTTTTATTTTATTTATTTGTCAGAGAGAGAGCAAGAGTAGAAGGCAGAGGGAGAAGCAGGCCATCTGGTTGATGCAGGACTCAATCCCAAGACCCTGGGATCATAACCTGAGCCAAAGGCAGACACTTAACTGACTGAGCCACACAGGCACCCCTGAAATAATTTTCTAATGACAAATTGAAACTATCCACTCAGGTTTCCTTTGGGTTTGATTCTCATTGAGCCTTTATTTTTGTAACAAATGGAGCTTTTCTGTTGTCCATTTCAGCTAAGACCCCAAAGCTAAGGTCAATGAGTATAAAGAGCCACACATCTTAAAGAGAGGTTAGAGCTAGATATCCATTCAGGATCTCCTACAGGGTGGTCCCAAACTGGTTTTGGACCCAAACCAGATGGGACCTGTTGCCCACTTCCTGTCTGCATGTAAGAGAGGCTAGAAGGCTGATGAAAGAGATTTATGTCTGGGTCTGAAGAGAGATTTGTCAGCCTAGGAATAGGAACAGGAAGAAGCTTCTTTCTTCCTACCCCAAGCCAAGTGAGAGGGCTCCTCAGCCCTAGAAGTGTTCTAGGAAGAGTATAAGAGAGTTCTTAGGAAGATTTGACATGTGTCCCCTGTAGCTTGGCAGATACAGGGTGGAGAGCCTGGTCCTCACCTGGAAAAGTCTAATGAAGAGGCTGGTTGGAGGTGTCCCTAACAACTGAATGAGGTGAAAGAGCTGGCCTAGAGTAGATACCACAGGAGGTAACCAAGTTTGAGCTGTATTACAAGATTCATATCCCAGCAGGAAAAGGCTATGAGAGATATGTCATCAGGGTAGAAGGTTAAAGGAATTCTAAGTAGTGAGCCATAAAACCTATTGTCTACAAAAGAGAACAATAGAATACGGAGGGTCCCGGCAGGAAAGTACTAGAAGAAGCCACAAAAAATGTCCCAGAAGGGTCCATGATTTGGGCATCTCCCTCAGAGGATACACCAAAGCCACACTGCAATGACATCGGTCAATAAGACACTTTGCCCCCATCTTCCTTTCTTCTTCCCCTCCAAGCAAATAAACAAAATGTGTATCCCCTCCCTCCACTGCAGTTTTCTGATTTTATGTCAACCTAAACTGGTCGAGATATGAATCAAACTGAATGAAAATGAAAGTTTTGATATAAGATTGGGCTGGACTTTTAAATACCTGAAAATGAAATTATTGATTAATATTCAAAAGCTAAGAAATAAGTTTAGGTATTTGAGATAATATTCAGGAATAGGAAAGTGGCTTTGAAAGGTAGTGATTTTAAGAAGTGGTGTAAAGTTGCTTTCTGTGGGTACCCCCGCCATGTTGAGCCCTTTCAATAAATCACCACGCTTGTACTCCTGACATATAATGGGCACAAGGTGGAATGAAGTACCTCATAAGCTCAGGGGATCACTTGCTAACTTTTTTTTTTTTAAAGATTTTATTTATTTGACAGAGAGAGATCACAAGTAGACAGAGAGGCAGGCAGAGAGAGAGAGGGAAGCAGGCTCGCTGCTGAGCAGAGAGCCTGATGCGGGACTCGATCCCAGGACCCTGAGATCATGACCTGAGCCGAAGGCAGCGGCTTAACCCACTGAGCCACTCAGGCACCCCACTTGCTAACTTTTTATCAAACATACCAAAGCTAATATATCCAAACGAAAGTTTTCTTCAAAAAGAGCCTCAGGGCACCTGGGTGGCTCAGTGAGTTAAGCCTCTGCCTTCAGCTCAGGTCATGATCTCAGGGTCCTAGGATTGAGCCCCACATCAGGCTCCCCGCTGAGCGGGGAGCCTGCTTCCCCCCTCTCTCTGCCTGCCTCTCTGCCTACTTGTGATCTCTGTCTGTCAAATAAATAAATAAAATCTTAAAAAAAAAAAAGAGCCTCATCAGGAAGTTCTACATTTCTTCTACTGATACTGCCTTTGCTGAAAATATCTGTGAAACATTTCTTTAGGAATTGCTTCCTGACTTTATGGCACATTCCTTGGTGTCTTATCCATTGTTAATCTTTACCCGATAGTGGTAGATTGGATTTTTTAAAGGAACTAAATGTTATTTGGAGCCAGGATGAATGAATAGAGTGGATAATTTAACTGAGACATTTCACTTAGGGTGAAAAAAATCCCAGATTATGACTATGGAGTTGATTTCTGCCATGAATTTTACTGGCTCAAAAGGCAATTCCAATTTGGATATCCAAATGGTTGAGTCATGGCAGTGTTATTTGAAGCACCAAGCAACTGAGTTGGTGTCCAGCTTTAAGAATCAAATTGTCCTTGGGACACCTGGGTGGCTCAGTGGGTTGAAGCCTCTACCTTCGGCTCAGGTCATGATCCCAGGGTCCTAGCCCCTCATTGGGCTCTCTGCTCAGCAGGGAACCTGCTTCCCTTCCTCTCTCTCTTTCTCTCTTTCTTTCTCTCTGCCTTTTTGTGTTCTCTGTCAAATAAATTTTAAAAAAAAATCTTTAAGAATCAAATTGTCCTCAATCTCTCAGTAAGACAAAACAGGTGTACTTATCAGGTGTTCAGGGCATTTGCCACTCATACCCCACAGTGTCATGGCGGTTCTTCTAATTGTGATGTCTTATGTCTAACCCGTATCTCTGTTGCTTTTTAAATTATAAATTTTTTCTTGTCCTGAAAAGCTAAATCATCCCCCTAGCCTCCTTTTCTTCAGACAAAACAACAAGCACAGTTGTTGGACACCAACAGAGTCTGGTTAATTGCTCTCTGAGGACCAAGTGAAACTGTTTCACATCATTAGAAAAAAATGAAAATGGTCATTTTGAAATTCAGGATGACTATTAATGACCAACAAAATCAGTATGTTCTCCATCTGCATTTAAAGTCCCCCACAAAAGGGTTCTGTTGGCTTTCGTTGTTCTCTCCAATTTTGAAATTTCCAGACCTTACCAAAGTCTGCCGGACAGCTTCCTAACTCCCTCCATTCCTCAGAGTGAACAATATTCACTGAGCTATCCCAGGCCTTCTTGCTTTGCTTCAGGAAGTATCTTTCTAATTCCTCTGCTGACCCTGTTGCTAGAGTGATCTAGGGATTTCTCCCCATCTTGAATACCAATCAGAACCATCTCTGAAAAATCAGAACCTAACTCTTTCATCAAAGAGTTAACTGGTGTTTGGAACCATACAGGTCTATTCAATATAAAAAACATATGTTTAAAATTGACATTTGGACCAATTTTTGCATCCATTAGATCCCAGATTTAGAAGAATTGCATGTGATTAACATTATGAAACATAAACACTGTGTCCCAGTGACTCAAAAGAAAGCCAGGGAAATTTTGTATTAAGGCATTATTATATCTTTAGAATGTCCAATTGTGAGTCCTCTAAATACCTCCCCAAACCTACCTTCTTCTATAAAATTCTACTTTAGGCTACTTAAGCCACCAATCACTATGACACTGCTTGACATTACAGCTGCTTCATTTGCAGTCTAGCCCACTGGCTGCAATCTTTGCTGCCCACACTGCCCCTGAATGCATCCAGCTTTGTAAGAATCCTAGCCAAACACCCATGGGAAAGGGGTACTGATTGAGATCTACAGACTCACAGAACATTGAAATTAGAAGGGACTTTAGAGATCATCCGGTTTCTGTAACGAGAATCTTGGGCTCCAAGAAGGGGCGTATATGGCCCTATGCCCTCAGCGAGTTTGCAGATACCAAGGAAGTATCTACAGAAATGGAAATGGACACAGACCTTTGAAAGAAAAAAAGTCAGATCATCCCTACTCCCGGAGAATCGGTAATGCTGACAGCAATAATGCTCAAAAGAGACAAAAGGAAGCTTTTCCAGGGTCTGCAGTCTTTTCTCTAAATCCCAGGGAATGAGAAGTCTATTGTTCCATACCCTGAAAGGTAAGATGATAGGCTAAAGTCAGCTGACTTGGGAAGAATCTTTAAGATCATCTTCTCCTGATCCTTCATTCTATTAAAAAAAGGAACTAAGACCTCATGAAGTTGTCTAATATCATAAGGATTATTATTGGCACAGATAACTAGAAATCTATTACTTCCACTTCCAATCTGATCTTCTTTCCATTATGATATAAAACTTAATATTACTGAGTACTTCTTAAGTGCCAGGCACTATACTAACAATGTTTTACCCAAAATATATTATTTGATCCTCTGGACAAGCTCTTGAGATATGTACTTTTATCATCTCTACTTTTTTTTCAGATAAGGAAAATGAGGCAAAGAGCGGTTAAGATACATGCCCAGGATCACAAAGCAGAGGCAGGATCCAAACCCATGTGACCCAAGAGTCTGTGAACTTAACTATGACACATTCCCTTTAGAGGAAGGGGTTGTTCAAGACTTCTGTGTTGGTCATTTGCACTGTAAACTGTCCCCAAGGATCAATGTGCCTTCCCTATTCCTTATAACTTTGTACTTCATAAACAATTTCAGGGAAGTACTGAAGATGTGCTAGAGACTCCCAAGATCTAGGAAAGAATTTTTGTCCCAGAAGCTCTCAAATATCTGAACTGCTCAGCTATAGGATTCATTAGGGGTCTTCCATGCTGAAGGGGCAAATACTGCACATGGCCCTTATGAAAGCCAGAATTTAAAGATATGATAAAAGTGGAAATATGAGGGCCTTTGGGGCCTATTCACCTAAAAATACATTGGCTTGGCTAAGTGTCAATAGAAAAAAATAGCTAGTAGGTTGAGGACTTACAGGTAATAATTCATTTCATTCCCATAGCAATCCTATGAGTGAAGGTATTATGATTCCCATTTATGGGTGAGGAAAACTGAGACACAAAGAGATAAAGTAACTTGCTAAGTTTTGCATAATTAGGAGTTAGAAAGTGAAATAGAAGTTTAAAGTCAGTAGAAGGCTCTCTATGTTGCATTGTCAGTAAGATATCCAGAAAAATCACTGCTCCCTTTCCTATGTCACAGGCTATAGGTAAAGAAGGGCCAACTTTCTGAAACATTGAGACAATTTGAAAATAGATGTGTAAGACTGAGTTTGTTGTCTTACATTTGAAAAACTGGACCTCTTTCCCTAAAAGGGCCCTCTTTGGGGTTTTAAGCTATGAATATTAGTAATCAGTAATTAAATCAGTAATTTTGTCTGCATCTGCACTGAGTTTTTCAAGCCCAGAGTAAAACAGATCATGGCAGCAGCTGGAAACTCAGGAAGCTGACGAATATCCCTGGAGGGCAGAGCTGGAGTGGGAGACACCCCATGTTCTTGATGGCACTAAGGAAAAGCTTCAAAATACACTGCTTCCCCATCTCCTCCTCCCCAACTCCCACAGCACAGAAATGTACTCTGCTGTGGAGAGATTCCAGTCGCTCTTCTGTTCCCCAAAGCACAGACTTCCTATTCTTCCAATTCTCCTCCCATGGCCCAGGGGAATGGCATCCCCTTGTCAGAGTCTCTAATTTCTTCAGTCAGAAGTAACTGTTCCTATTTCTGTGCTCTCTGTACTTCCACATACTTGGATTATAACATTAAATGCTTTTGATCTTCTATGGTAACCACTAAGATGTCTATCTGCTCCACTGGGGTCTAAGTTGTTCAATAGTGGTGGCCAGGTTTTCTACATTTGTTGTCTCTGAAGTCCACAGTACAGTACCCAGCACAGAGCACACATTCAGTTAATGTTGAGGCAGAAAGGAAAGAAGAACTTGTGTGTTGGGTGGGGAAGGAACAAGACAATAGAGAGATGAAATGAGCAGCTAACATATCAGGTCCTTCTCCCCAGGGCCCAGAGTCCTTCCTGCAACAACTTCTGGAGAAGTCTGTCTGCTGACTCTCCATTCTGCTACAGGAAACCACTTTCCCTGGAAGGATGAGAGGCAGCACAATGTTGGGTGGGGTGGGGAGGGCAAGGGGGTTCAGAACACAGGGAAGCATCCTCTTCCACACCTGACTTTCCAAAGTTCTGCTAGAGGTTATGTATTGAATGCTGTGTACACACTGTGGGGTAGCAGTCTAGACCCCTGAACCCAGGCAGAGTAAAAGCATTCCAAAGAGCTATGTGCTGTCTGTCTATCTAAAGCAGACATTACTGGAAACTGGTCAGACAGCAAAGTTAAGGCTTCAGACCGAGCACTAGCAAAAGGGATGGGTGCTCTCCTGAATGACCTCATGGCTCTTGTCTCAGAATCCCTGTGAGTGGGGAAAGGAGAGTCCGGGTTACTTCACTAAAGCAGTGATTCTCAAAGTAGAGTCCCCAGACCACATGCATCCCCTGGGAATTTGTTAGAAATGCAAATTCTGAGGTCTACCCAAGTCTCACTGAATCAGAATCTCCAGGGGCAAGGCACAGGAACCAGTTTTAACAAGCCCTTCTGGAGATTCTTTATGCACTCTAAGGTTTGAGAACCACTAGAAGATTGAAAGACCACTAAGTGAGGGATGGAACCCTCACTTCTCTGACTTAGAGGGAGCAAAGTTAGTCTGGTTGGGCTTAGTACCTTTGAGTGGGAGAGACCACCTACGCCCCCTTATCCCATCTGTACACATACACACCCTCCATTATGTCTGTCCATAAATACAAATATGGTGGCCAGAAGGAAACCTAAAGGAGCCAGCGGGCTCCAATGTGGTCTGTGGGTTCTTTACCTCAGATATAGCATTGGCAGTTGGTGAGGATCAAGGGGGTCTGTGCCAGAGGCTTCAGGGATGTTTCTAATCCTCTAGCGATCCTAAGTAAAGGCAATTCTGTCTTGTTACTGTTAGCAGAGGAACAATGGGGGTGTTAACTGGTATGTGATTTTTTTTTTGTTTCCAAGTAATTCTAATTAATTAATTTATTTTTTCAGCAAAACAGTATTCATTGTTTTTGCACAACACCCAGTGCTCCATGCAATATGTGCCCTCCCTACTACCCACCACCTGGTTCCCCCAACCTCCCACCCCCACCCCTTCAAAACCCTCAGGTTGTTTTTCAGACTCCATAGTCTCTTATGGTTTGCCTCCCCTTCCAATTTCCCTCAACTTCCTTCTCCTCTGCATCGCCAGAAAGAGCTGGCATGATATATTCAGAGCACTAAATGAGAAAAACATGCAGCCAAGAATACTCTATCCAGCTAGGCTATCATTGAAAATAGAAGGAGAGATAAAAAGCTTCCAGGACAAACAAAAACTGAAAGAATTTGCAAACACCAAACCAGCTCTACAGGAAATGATTTTTTTAATTGGAAATGTTATAAAGAGGTTAAATTTACTCTAGAAGATCAGTCTTCCTAGCTACCCATATTGAACTTATTTTTATTTTTTTAATATTTTTTTATTTTTTATTTTTTATAAACATATGATGAACTTTTATCCCCAGGGGTACAGGTCAGATTGAACTTTTTAAAGCACAAAGTCTTTTATGACCTCCTAGTTCCTGTTCAGTTACAGGCAGACTACTCTTTCCCCATACAGGATCCTTCCTGATCTGGTTACAAATCTACATTTTTAATTGTCACATTCAACACAGTTGTTTATAACCACCTCAAGTTAATTTTTTGGAAAAAGGCACCATTAATTAATGAAAACAGTTATTTACACACCTGTCCTTTACCCCAATAGCTTCAAGTAAACAGGGCCTAGTAAACCTTGGAGCAGAAATGCAACATGTGGGTAAGTTTTTGTTAATTAATATATATTTGTATTATAATTTTCAGAAGATTTTAAATTATAAAAGTAACCCATGGGGCGCCTGGGTGGCTCAGTTGGTTGGGCAACTGCCTTCGGCTCACGTCATGATCCTGGAGTCCCGAAATCAAGTCCCGCATTGGGCTCCCTGCTCAGCAGAGAGTCTGCTTCTCCCGCTGACCTCTCTCCTCTCACGCTCTCTCTCTCTCAAATAAATGAATGAAATCTTAAAAAAAAAAAAAGTAACCCATAATTATGGTAAGAAAGTCAAGCTGTACGTGGGGACAAAAAGGATTCCCTCTAAACAGAAGTATCAGTTGTTCACAGTTTCTCATATTAGTTTCAGGAACTTTCCATGCATATGCAATAATATATTTAGGTGTGGCATAAGCCTTTTTAAATACCACACTATGAAGTTTGCTTTTTTTATTATTATTTCGTATATCTTGGACAGTTTTCTGTCTCTGTGCAAATTGTTCTACCTTTTAGTATTCTAAGGATACGCCATCATTTATATAACCTTTCACTTATTAGTAGACATTAAAATTGTTTATATTTTTGCTATTGTAACAATGCGATAGCTAACATTCTTATATTCATTTACTCATTTACTCAAATATTCATCAGTATTTATTGATCTCTGTGTGACATACTGTAGGAAGGTCTAATAATATCTGATAATATCTGAATAATATTTCCTTACAATCTAGTAGCCAAAATTTATAGAATAAATGAGGAAGTAAATAGATAATCACAAATTGTGATGAGTGCTATGAGGAAAATGAAGTACACTAATATAAAGTTACCTGGGAACACTTACCTGGGGGACTTTTTGAGTAACTGATATTTAAATTGGAGCCCAAAGGTGGTAGAGAATTCCAGGCATATGGAAAAGCATTTGGAAAACCCTAGATAGAAACTTAGCCTTTTTATGGAATTGAAAAGAAACTGTGTCTAAAAGGTGATGGATAAGGGAGAGAGAGTAAAATAAAGTAAGATTGCAGAGGTAGACAGAGACCAGTCACAAAATATCTTGTAAGCCATGGTAAGTAGTTTGGTTTTATCTGAAATGTTATGGGAAATCACTGGAAAATTTTATTCAGAGGGTAATGTGATTAGATACAGATATAAATATAGATAGAGATAGAGAGAGAGAGAGAGAGATACCAATATAGGAATAGATATAGATATAAAAGACTACTCACATACTCTGGAGAATAAGTTGTAATGAGACAGAGTCAAACCAGGAAGGAAACTCAGTAGTACAAGCAAGATCCTGATGGCTGGTTTGGGCCAGACTAGTGGCTATCAAGATAGACAGATTCCACATCATCTCTTTAAACAGTAGAACTGACATAAATAACAGGAGTGGGTGTGGGAATCAAAGAAGAGAGACCTGGACAACTAACGTGTGGTGAAACCATTCCCTGTGTAAGAACAAGTAGGGGAAGAATAAGTTTGTAGGGAAGGATGAATCAAGAGTCCTCTTTGCACACGTTAAGTCTGAGACACTTGGGAGTCATCCACATATCAAGTATCAAGTATAAATCTATCAAGTATGTAGATTAATCATAAGTCTGGAATTCAAAGATGTTTGGACTGAAGATACAAATTTGTCAGGATATTTAAAGCCAGGTGAAAGTATGAGGATTGACAATGCAAGAGAGAAGGTGGTTTTGAGATGATTGAGAGAGACTAACCTTCAGAGACAGCCCTTCTGACTTGTACAGGAAGAAAGTAGGGTATAGAGTCAACCATGCACATATTGAGCAATGGGGAAAAAAAGGAACTCCCAGATCATGGTTCCTTACATTGTTTGAAACATAAGGCAGGATGATTGTCTGAGAGGAAGGCAAGTGAGTGGAGAAGAGGATTTGAGCAGAAAAGAAATGCACAAAATAGTCATCTCAGAGAGTAGAAAGGCAAGCCTGATGAAGAAACTACAGAAATGTCTTTGGATTACTGGTAGCACTGAGAGTGCAAGTGAGATGTGGGATCATATTCGAACTGAAACCTGTCTGCCTGAGTGTGTGCTTTTCTACAGCTACATTCAGCTCCATAAGAAAACAGAGAAGATGAATGCCTAAGGATGTCTTTGTGCAGCATAGTAAGTCTCTAGTAAAAATATCTAGAAGGGCACCTGGGTGGCTCAGTGAGTTAAGCCTCTGCCTTCAGCTCAGGTCATGATCTCGAGGTCCTGGGATCCAGCCCCACATCAGGCTCCCTGCTCAGTGGGGAGCCTGCTTCCCCCTTTCTCTCTGCCTGCCTCTCTGCCTACTTGTGATCTCTGTCTGTCAAATAAGTAAATAAAATCTTTTTTAAAAAATCTAGAATTAAAATTACTAAGTCAAAGGATATATGCATTTCAATGTTGATAGGTATCACTACCAATCAGTATATTTGCAGATTTACCTGGGAAAAAATTTTAAAACCACTCTTTTCATCCTTCGTAGTCTATTTCAACACAACAAAAACAAAAGTTCTAATGGGATAATAGTACTATTAAGACCAATAAGTTAGAAATTTCAAAAGAGAGAAGAATAGTGCAATTTAAGGAGAAAAGCAAAAAATTTACTTGTATAATTAATCTTGTATTATGAGGCTGTTTACTACAAATGTGTTGGTTGAGTAAGTGTTTGGGAATGTGTGTGTGTGTGTCTGAAAATGGAAGGTGACCGACCTTGTCCTGCATGGACCCAAAGACCTCATGATTGAGCCCAGAGGGTACCATCCATGGTTTGCTGTTGTCACCACTGATTTTTCATAAAGTCTTCCTACTGTGCAAGTCTCCATCAGAAAACAGAGTGGTTTGGCTAGAGATGGTTGGGATTTGCTGTGAGTGGGGTGGAACTGTCAGATTTATATGTTTTTTTCCTTCTAAAAATATATATGGCCTTCCTTTTTCATTCACATTAACTGTGAAGCTCATTTGGGGCTGTTGTATCCCAACTGCTTGGCTCCCCAAATTCTGAAGAATGCATAGCACATCACTAAAGGGGACTGCACTTCTGACTGACGTGTGTGTCAGATGGGAAATTCCCAGTAGTTTGGTCCCCAAATTCTTTCTGGGTGTCCACATTTCCATATTTCTCTCCTTTCACTTACCAGTCAAAGGTTATTGTAACTAATTGGGTGTCTGTCCTCCACTGGCTCTCACAGGTTGGTCAGCACACACTTAGCTCCACTGATGAAATCTCCATGTGGCCTGGGGAAAGAGTGTTGATCAGAGTACTGGCCATCCTCTTGCTCTCTTAACCCTTTTTTTTTTTTTTAATTCCAGCTCTGCCTCCAGAAATGTCCTCTAAAACTAGCATCATATGCTTTTTTTTTTTAAATGACATGACTCAGAGAATGCGTCTAGAATTATATCTCATAAAGCTCAGCTTTCAAAACTTAAGTGTGTTGAACCAAAGCCAGTCAAACGAACTAAAAGCTGGCTGGGGGAAGACAAACACAGGAGGGTGATGAGTGAGTCTGGGCTGCACAGAGGGATGCCTGCTGGGAGGCTGTCAGGAAGGAGGAGCTGCTTCACTGTTGTCCTTATCCCTCACCACCATTCCCCATTGAGAAGGCAGATGTTAAGGCTACCTTAATGAGAATGTAGGTGATGCTAAATTTAGAGGCATTCTCTGAAGCATAGAAATGTAGGTGGAAAGTCCACAAAAGAAAAAACATTCTTGCCAAAGCTGCTACTGCTGTGATAGAGGGCTCGGAGATCACCTGACCTTGTTCTATACCCACCTGCCCTGTCCCCGAAGGGCCTCCCCTAAGCAACAGCAGAACCTAGAGATATGCTTTGTATCATACCTAAAGTTACATTCATCACCTCTGTAGCTGCAGACAACTTCCCCAGGATTCAGAGGTCCAGTTTTAAAATATGCTAGCCACTGAAGTGGACTTGTGACAGAAGATGGGTTTAGTTATTCACCCATTCTTACTGAGTGCCGGCTTTGCGCTAACCCTGTGCTAGGTTCCGGCAGTATAACTATGATGGGAACAGACATGGCTTCTTGTTCTCAAGAAGTTCAGAGTCTATCCTGGGAAGAAACAAATAATAAATAAGTAACCAGATAAGTAAGATCATTACTAAGCATTGTGACAAGTGCAATAAAGATTTGGAGAAACATGGTGAAGAGGCTATCTTAGATGAAGGGTCAAAGATAGGTCCCCGAGGTGGAACTTAAGCAGAGACCTGCAGGATGGGATGAGGTGACTTCAAGAAGAGCTGGGGGCAGCACCTTTGTGCAGGGGCCTTAGGTGGGAGTGGGTCCAGAGGATTTAGAGGGGGAAGAAGAAAGCCGAGTGAGGCAGTGAGATAGAAGAGGGACGTAAAGGGAGCTGGAGAGCTAAGCAGGAGCCAGATCGTGTAGAGCATGAGGACCACCATGGGGAGCTCAGAAGAGCTTGGGTTTTAGTTTAAGAGCAGTGAGCAGCCACTAAGGGGAACTGCTATAATCTGACCTAAGTATCGGCAGGGGGACTTGAACTGCTCTGTGGAGAACAGATAGCAGAGAGCCCAGAGCTGGGGCAGAGAGCATGGAGAGACACTGTTGTGGACCCAATGGGAAACTGTGTTGGCTCACAGGAGGGCATTGGCAGTGGCAATGAAGAGGACAGAAGGGGACTGATGAGAGATACAGTAGGAGGCAGAAATGAAAGGCCATGTGGATGAATTGCATGGGAAGGAGGAGTAAGGACAAGAGAGGAAACTTTTTTTCTTCCTTTTACTCCTTTTATATAACCCCCAGGATAACACTATCCTAAATCATCACATCAACACTGTACAAACCCCAGAATGGGTTTGAACTCTCCTGAAAACATGTTTTCACCCCTTCCCAAGTGAGGGTGGACTGACAGAACATCTTTGCAAGGGACTCAAATTAATATTAGCACAGTTGGACGCTGGGCCCTCTTCCAGAGTGCTAGGCCCCAGAAATTTATACCACCCTCATCTTCCTGAACCCCGGTGAGCCCCTATCCTAATCTAGACATGACCACACGAAGGCAGTCCCCCACCATCATTCACTTTTATGGTTAAGATTTTCTCTCCAGGCCTCTACCCTGCATTTATTCCTATTTGGAATTCCCAGCCCACACTTCTTCCCATTAGTGTCATCTGTAAACTTAATGATGACCGTGTTCTGTATTTTAGCCCCCAGGTCCTTTAGAAACAGTGTTCTCTGTATTTATTTTTGAAGTCTTGAGCAGATGGCCATGCTGCATGAACACAGGCACTGAAATTTGAACCAAGGAAATGTGATTTTGGAATGAGACTAGTTCCCCATGACTAGTGCTAAACTTTATGCTATAGAGTTTAATTTAATATTGGAGTTAGTGTTGTAATCAAAATAAAATTTACAGCAGAGTTGATCTGATACATCTAATAATGTGAATGCTATTATGCCGAGAGAAATGACATTTGTATAAATGACTTACACACATTACTATTTCACAGCCCCACCAAAGCCATAGTTTTCGTATAAGAATTTTAATGATTTTCCTTGTCACCCCATGAATACAGGCTCACAGTGAAAGACAAAGATTCTATCTAGACCTTACTTCTTTTTTTTTTTAAATTTTCAGTGTTCCAAGATTCATTCTTTATGCACCACACCCAGTGCTCCATGCAATACGTGCCCTCCTTAATACCCACCATCAGGATAACCCATCTCCCCACCCTCCCTCCCTTCCAAAACCGTCAATTTGTTTCTCTGAGTCCATAGTCTCTCATGCTTCATCTCCACCTCTGATATACCCCCATTCACTTTTTCTTTCCTTCTCCTAATGCCCTCCATGTTATTCCTTATGCTCCACAAGTAAGTGAAACCATATGATAATTGACTTTCTCTGCTTGACTTATTTCACTCAGCATAATCTCCTCCAGTGCAGCCACTTTGGAAAACAGTGTGAAGATTCCTTAAGAAATTAAAAATAGAGTTACCCTATGACCCTGCAATTGCACTACTGGGTATTTACCCCAAAGATACAGATGTAGTGAAAAGAAGGGCCATATGTATTCCAATGTTCATAGGCCACAATCGCCAAACTACGGAAAGAGCCAAGATGCCCTTCAGTAGACAATGGATAAAGAAGATATGGTTCATGTATACAATGGAATATTACACCTCCATCAGAAAGGATAGACCTTACTTCTAGTCATTGTACTCACAGGGCTGAGATTTCCCTTTCTCCATGGAATTCTCTCCTACATCTCCCCCTACATCCAAATCCTTAAGTAGAACACATTCTTGTTCCCACATCTAACTGTACTTGAAGGATAAAAATAGGGAAAAATCTAGCAGCTGGGGCTGTGGTCTTTTTATCCAAGGTATGATGGCAATCAACACACCCTTGTTCTATGGGGTGACTGAGGGGTGTGTGATATTAGAAAGTACATCATAGACAATGCATTCTTAGACAACTCTGCATGTGATTTCACCTCACACTCATGCAAGCGTCCTACAGAAGAGTTATATCAAAAATTTTAAGTTGAAACATTATTCGTGGTCAGTGTCGAAAGATGCCAAACACCACCTCCCTTGTGCTGCCAAATTCAGAAATTCTTTCATAGAGGTAGAATACTGAAGAAGACTTCTACCAGTCTTATCCTTCTGCGTTTACACGCTCCTTACCCTAACCTGCCTCCGTGTCTCACTTCCTACCCTGCCAACGTCCAGAGGCCATGGCAGTACACGCAGCTCACTGCTGCAGCCCACAGGCCCGCTTTACTTTCTCTGAAGCGTGTGGGTCTCACCCATCAAATTCGATTTTCACCAGAGGAAAATCCATCTAGTCCTCTTAGTTAGCAACTTCCATCTCTTCTATGACTTTTCCTTTTATGGCCAACAACCACTTTGGGGCCTCCCTTAGGCCTATCTTCCCATCAGTCGCTCTCAGGTTTTTGGACTTGCACCCTGTTTTCTGGTATATGCCTATGAAATATACAGGACGGGGATACTGCAGAGCTGCAGAGTTGTTAGGAAAAGTGAGGACAGATCCTGCCACCTTACATAATTTGCGGAAGCGTGCAGAATAAAAATGTGGAACCTCAGCTTTTTAAAGCACCATTAAGCATATACCAAAATGTAAAGCTTTTTTTCCTTTCTGCCAGTCTCTCTTCTGACTTACGGTGGGTTTTTTTATTTGCTATTTAAGCTTTTCTAAGTAAAGAACAATTAAAATTTTATAGAATTAATATGGGTTTTGCCATTCACCTTTCTATTATGTATGTGAGACTTCAGTGCTAATATAAGAGCATTTAAATTGCACGCAAATTGCCAAAATAATACAGTTTGTATTTCATTGCTTGTATAAACATATGTATTTTTGTTCTTTTGGAACAATGGAAACATTGCATTAAACACTCACCTGGCACTCACTTTCCCTCATTGAACACTTATGCATCATGAATCCACCAGAATTCTGTGTTCATTGGACATTGTAAGCACTATGTCACTTGGGTAGCAAAGAACTACAAATGTGTATATTGTGCATATCTCCTCTCCTCAGCTGCATGCTTCATTGTCTCATTAGACTTCGCTTACAAAACATAAATTCAAAGACAAAACTAAGAATTTCAAGACAGCAGCAGCAGAACATGAAGCCTTACACAGGGCTCTTTTGAGCTCAGGGCCCTTCCAAGCATGGGGTCTTACGCAGTTGCTTAGGTTGCATGCCTGTGAAGCTGACCTTGGGACTGAGGAGGGGTTATACGACTGGGTACTTAGGAGAAAGCAGTGGAACTGAGTCTTGACACTGCCAAAAGAAATCCATTGTTATGTTATGAATGGCCCCTGGCCTATTGGATTTCTGGTGCAGTTTCTGTCAATAACACCTGAAATTTTTATTTATATCTTTGGCTATGGGGGTAGAGAAGATAGGAGGTAGTTCTGCCAATTTTTTCATTATAGTTGACATAGAAACTTCACTGAGGTAGAAGGAAGAGATTGGAGAGTGAACTTATATGACATAGTCTTTAATTCCTAATCATACGGGAAACTTGCAAACACATTTTCTGTGTCCCACTTACACTTCTAAAACAACTGCTGTCACTTAAAACTAAAGAATAGTAATCAGAGCAAAATAGAATAAAATTTTCCATCAAGCTTATTTTGTGTGGAGAATTCGTGCAATTCAAGACTTAAGTCAATGTGCTTTTGCAAATGTCAGAATTATCAAATTATGTAATGAGATTTATAATAATGTTTTCATTCAGGGTTCAATAAGCTGTTTTCCAGCTGGCCATTTTCTGGAATTGGACTTTCCTTTGAACTGTGAAAATTTTGCACATTTTGGAGAGTCCATATTCTATTTCTTACTGGATTTCTGTGCCAAGGTTTCTATTCTTTCCAGCTTCTCCATCAACTAATACTTCTTTAAGCAAAGTCCATAAGACCACATAAATGAAGCTCTTCAGGTTTATAATGATTGATTTCCAATATGTGGGAGTTGTGTATGAAAACATCAAAGGTAGTTACTGAGTTGGTACTGTGGCTTCCCATTTGCACTTATTAAAATAGTAATACATAGCGGCAGAGTTCCTGGTGCAAAGTGTTCCTGCCCCAACCCTCAACTGCTCCCTGAATAGTATGGATGAGGTAATGGCTGAGGATAAGATCATCCTTCTAGTCCTTCTGTGCTATGCCTTCATCCTTCTAGTCATTCTGTGCTATGCCCACCCAAGAGAACTGCTTGTTGTCCTTGGTCATAGGGGAGTATCCATATAGGAAACATTGAGCCAGAATGGGTATGGATGACCACTTTGGCGGATTTTGTTTCTAGGGTATTTTTCTGCTGAGAATGATCCAGTTTGGCAACATAGGTTTCCCAGTTAATTATCAGTCCTCTCTGGTTACCGTAATGAGAACTACACTCAAGGCACGGGATAGATGCCTATCTCCTACCTTTTCTGTCTATTGCCTGTGTCTCCCCTTCTCTAGATTCTGATGGAAGTGGGCTTTATTCCACAAGACCTATTTTCTCACATCCTGAAACTGCCCCACACACCTCATACACTGCCTTTCATAAATAGCAAAGTACCTACCAGCTTCCAGTATCAGGTATGGAGTACAACAAAGACTGTCCCTCCCCAGCTTGACTCTTTATCTTATTCATATTTCTACACATAGGCCCTGGCTTTAGGGTACAGTAAATACACTTTGGTGACTGCAAAGTTAACTATTCTTTTAAAAGTGCATCAAGCCTGATATCAATGGAGACACCCTAAAAGCCATTAGATACACAGTTTCCTCTTAAAGGACAGCTCCTACCCTGAAGCTTGAAGTTCCCTTTGTTGGGAGATTTGGATCCACATAAGTATGGGTCTTGTAGAGCAAGGTCTGAAGTCCAGACCCCTGAGTGGACCCCATAAAAGCAAAGAGAGCATATTCTACACTTAAAAAAGTAAAACATGAGGTCATTTAGGACTCTATCCTGAAAATCAGTTCTTAAATTTCTCTGTACGTGGCCTGAGGGTCTAAAACCTGTGGCCCATCTAGCAATTTAACTTTGCTCAAGAGCAAGGGGAGAGGCAAAGGTCCTGAACTTAGAAGTGCCTCAAGCCTAGAAAACCCTTCTCCCATGCTCAGAAAAAGTAAGGGGATCTAGCCCCTTCTCGTCCTGCCGGCTGAGTGGGGGTTGTGTTTGTCCTGTGGAGCACGGATTGATAGACACAACAGCTTTGGTCATGCTTTCCCACCAGTTACACATTGTAGCCATTTCAGGTTCAGCCATGCGTGCCAGATTGAATTAAATGCTTTTTTAAAAGTCTCCAAAGCAGGAAAACATCTTTCTCTGTTTTGTTTTTTTTTTTAACATATTTGTTAATGAGTGTCTGCACAATGAAGATGTGGTCTGTAGCTTGTTTTCCAAGGAGAAATCCAATTTGGCTCTCATGGATGTTGCTGCTACTCAGATATAGTTTAATTCTTTAACTGAAGCAGCTGCAGAATAGCTTGTGGACAATGCAGTATTCCTCCACAGTGTTTCCTGGCGCTGTCTGGGTGCAGACTACCTTCACTTTTGTGTTCTGAATCTCCAGAGCCTGTCAGAGTGGCTATCAAAAGAATGTCTTCTGCTTGACCCTGCTGTTGGCCTGTGGAAGGTGGTTGAGTCTGTGACCAACTTCACAGGCTTGATTCTTCTCTTTGTAGTCACAACAGTGGTGGCAGTGTGCCACCCAGCACAAAGGAGAAAACCAACCTTTCTCCAAATGTCCTTCCAGAAATCTCTCCACTGGCTCAGCTTCTGTAGCCTGCCTAGAAGGCAATGTATTCTTCTGAAAGTCTCTTCTATAAGCACCTCAATGCACTTAACATTCCTGACTTGTACAAATACATTGGGTGCAGAAAACCTTTGGTGGCAAAAGGGCACAAGTTTGGGGAGAGAGAGAGAATCTTTTCAAGGCCACCGGGGCTTGAATCCTTCTGCCAAGGATGAGGCAATTAAGCAAGGAAAAGTGAGACCTCTGAGTTAGCTCAGAAAGTTTACTTAGAGACCAGGTAAATCATGAGCTCTTCAAGGTGTGACACTGTCTTCATTATTTGTTTGTCCACATGCTCAGTAAATATTGCCTGTGATGGTGGTGACAATGATGATAGCAAGACAAAAAGCCCTTCTACTACCTGTCCATTCATTTCTAGTGAAGGCAGGACCTTGTGTCTGGCCTGACTCTCTAAGCCTTTGGAGCAGACAGCTGCCCAATCCCTAGCTTTTACGCTAGAGTGCCACTATTCACTTTTTTAAAATTAACATACAATTAATTATTTGCTTCAGAGGTATAGGTCTGATTCGTCAGTCTTACACAATTCACAGCACTCACCATAGCACATACCCTCCCCAGTGTCCACTACCCAGCTACCGCCTCCCTCCCACTCGCCTCCACTCCAGCAACCCTCAGTTTGTTTCCTGAGATTGAGTCTCTTACAATCTGTCTCCCTCTCTGGTTTCATCCCGTTTCATTTTTTCCTCTCTTCCCACATGATCCTCTGCCTTGATTCTCAAATTCCTCATATCAGGAAGATCATATGGTAATTGTCTTTCTCTGACTGACTTAATTCACATAGCATAATACCCTCTAGTTCCATCCACATCATTGCAAATGGCAAGATTTCATTTTTTATGGCCAAATAATATTCCTTTTATATATATATATATATATATATATATATATATATATATACCACATCTTCTTTATCCATTCATCTATCAATGGTCTTTCCATAGTTTGGCTATTCTGGGCATTGCTGCTATAAACATTGGGGTGCACGTGCCTCTTCAGATCATTACATTTATATCTTTGGAGTAAATACCCAGTACAGCAATTGCTGGGTTGTAAGGTAGCTCTATTTTCAACTTTTTGAGAAACCTCCGTACTGTTTTCCAGAGTGGCTGCGCCAGCTTGCATTCCCACCAATGTTGGCATTCCCTTTCTTCACATCCTCACCAACATTTGTCATTTGCTGAGTTGTTAATTTTAACCATTCTGAGGGGTATGAGGTGGTATCTCATTGCGGTTTTGATTTCTATTTCCCTGATACCAAGTGATGTTGAGTACTTTTTCATGAGTCTGTTGGCCATTTGGATGTCTTCTTTGCAAAAATATCTGTTCAGGTCTTCTGCCCAGGTCTTGATTGGATTATTTGTTTTTTTGGGTGTTTAGTTTGATAAGTTCTTTATAAATTTTGGATACTAGCCCTTTACCTGATACATCATTTAAAATATCTTCTCCCATTCTGTCAGTTGTCTTTTGGTTTTGTTGACTGTTTCCTTGGCTGTGCAAAAGCCTTTATCTTGATGAAGTCCCAATAGTTCATTTTTGCCCTTGCTTTCCTTGCCTTTGGTGATTTGTCTAGGAAGAAGTTGCTGCAGCTGAGGTTGAAGAGGTTGCTGCCTGTGTTCTCCTCAAGGATTTTTGACAGATTCCTGTCTCACATATAAGTCCTAAATCCATGGAGTCTATTTTTTATGTGTGGTGTAAGGAAGTTGTCCAGTTTCATTCTTCTGCCTGTGGCTGGCCAACACCATTTGTCTTTTTTCCATTGGACATTCTTTCTTGCTTTGTCACAGATTAGTTAGCCATAGAGTTGAGGGTCCATTTCTGGGCTCTCTATTCTGTTCCATTGATCTATGTGTCTGTTTTTGTGCCACTACTACACTGTCCTAATGATCGCAGCTTTGCAATAGAGTTTGAAGTCCGGAGTTATGATGCTACCAGCTTTGCTTTTCTTTTTCAACATTCTTCTGGCTATTTGGGGTATTTTTTGGTTCCATATAAATTTTAGGATTATTTGTTTCATTTCTGTAAGAAAAGTTGATGGTATTTTGATAGGGATTGCCGTAAATGTGTAGATTGCTCTAGGTAGCATAGATTTTCATAGTATATGTTCTTCCAATCCATGAGCATGGAAAGTTTTTCCATTTCTTTCCTGAGTACTTTATAGTTTTCTGAGTATAGATTCTTTGCCCCTTTGGTTAGGTTTATTCCTAGGTATCTTATGGTTTGGGGTGCAATTGTAAATTAGGATCAACTCCTTCCTGTGTAGAAATGCAACTGATTTCTGAACACTGATTTTATATCCTGCAAATTTACTGAATTCCTGTACAAGTTCTAGCAGATTTGGAGTGAAGTTTTTGGTTTTCCACATAAAGTATCTTATCATCTGCAAAGAATGAGAGTTTGACTTCTTCTTTGCTGATTCAGATGCCTTTTATTCTTTTTGTTGTCTGATTACTGAGGCTAGGACTTCTAATACTGTGTTGAATAGTGGTGGTGATAGTGGGCATCCCTGCTATGTTCCTGCCCTTAGGGGGAAAGCTCTCAGCTTTTCCCCATTGAGAATGATATTTGCTGTGGGTTTTTTATAGATGGCTTTTATGATATTGAGGTAGGTACTCTCTATCCCTACACCATGAGGAGTTTTAATCAAGAAAGTTTGTTGTACTTTGTCAAATGCTTTTTCTGCATCTATTGAGAGTATCAGTGATTCTTGTCCTTTCTTTTATTAATGTAGTATATATCACATTGATTGCTTTGCAGATGCTGGACCAACCTTGCACCACTTGGTCATGGTGAATAATCCTTTTAATGGACTGTTGGATGCTATTAGGTAGTATTTTGGTGAGAATTTTTGCATCCATGTTCATCGGGGATATTGGCCTACAATTCTTTTTGATGGGGTCTTCGTCTGGCTTTGGGATCAAGATAATGTTGGCCTCAAAATGAGTTTGGAAGTTTCCCTTCCATTTCTATTTTTTGGAAAAGTTTCAGGAGAATAGTTATTAATTCTTCTTTAAATGTTTGTTAGAATTCCCCTGAGGAGCTGTCTGGCCCTGGGCTCTTGTTTTTTGAGAGATATTTGATTACTGTTTCAATTTCCTTGCTGGTTATGGGTCTGTTCAAGTTTTCTGTTTCTTCCTGGTTCAGTTTTGGTAGTTTATATGTCTCTAGGAATGCATCCATTTCTTCCAGATTGTCTAATTTTTTGGCATATAGTTTCTCAGAATATGTTCTTAAAATTCTTTGTATTTCTTTGGTGTTGGTTGTGATCTCTCCTCTTTCATTCATGATTTTATTTATTTGGGTTCTTTCTCTTTTCTTTTTGATAAGTCTGGCCAGGGGTTTATCAATCTTATTAATTCTTTCAAAGAACAAGCTCCTAGTTTTGTTGATCTGTTCTACTGTTCTTTTGGTTTCTATTTCATTGATTTCTTTTTTCTTTATTTGTTTATTTACAGCATAACAGTGTTCATTGTTTTGGCATCACACCGAGTGCTCCATGCAGTACGTGCCCTCCCTATTACCCACCACCTGGTTCCTCAACCTCCCACCCCCCCACCCCTTCAAAACCCTCTGGTTGTTTTTCAGAGTCCATAGTCTCTCATGGTTCATCTCCCCTTCCAGTTTCCCTCAACTCCCTCTCCTCTCCATCTCCCCATGTCCTCCATGTTCTTTGTTATGCTCCACAAATAAGTTAGACCATACGATACTTGACTCTCTCTGCTTGACTTATTTCGCTCAGCATAATTTCTTCCAGTCCCGTCCATGTTGCTACAAAAGTTGGGTATTCATCCTTTTGGATGGAGGCATAATACTCCATTGTGTATACGGACCACATCTTCCTTATCCATTCATCCGTTGAAGGGCATCTTGGTTCTTTCCACAGTTTGGCGACCGTGGCCATTGCTGCAATAAACATTGGGGTACAGATGGCCCTTCTTTTCACTACATCTGTATCTTTGGGGTAAATACCCAGCAGTGCAATTGCAGGGTCATAGGGAAGCTCTAGTCTTAATTTCTTCAGGAATCTCCACACTGTTCTCCAAAGTGACTGCCCTAACTTGCATTCCCACCAACAGTGGAAGAGGGTTCCCCTTTCTCCACATCCTCTCCAACACACGTTGTTTCCTGTCTTGCTAATTTTGGCCATTCTAACTGGTGTCAGGTGGTATCTCAATGTTGTTTTAATTTGAATCTCCCTGATGGCTAGTGATGATGAACATTTTTTCATGTGTCTGATAGCCATTTGTATGTCTTCGTTGGAGAAGTGTCTGTTCATATCTTCTGCCCATTTTTTGATATGATTATCTGTTTTGTGTGTGTTGAGTTTGAGAAGTTCTTTATAGATCCTGGATATCAACCTTTTGTCTGTACTGTCATTTACAAATATCTTCTCCCATTCCGTGGGTTGCCTTTTTGTTTTGTTGACTGTTTCCTTTGCTGTGCAGAAGCTTTTGATCTTGATGAAGTCCCAAAAGTTCATTTTTGCTTTTGTTTCCTTGGCCTTTGGAGACATATCTTGAAAGAAGTTGCTGTGGCTGATATCGAAGAGGTTATTGCCTATGTTCTCCTCTAGGATTCTGATAGATCCCTGTCTCACGTTGAGGTCTTTTATCCATTTCGAGTTTATCTTTGTGTACGGTGTAAGAGAATGGTCGAGTTTCATTCTTCTACATATCGCTGTCCAGTTTTCCCAGCACCATTTATTGAAGAGACTGTCTTTTTTCCATTGTATATTTTTTCCTGTTTTGTTGAAGATTATTTCACCATAGAGTTGAGGGTCCATATCTGGGCTCTCCACTCTGTTCCACTGGTCTATTTCTGCTCTGATATTTATTATTTCTCTTTTCCTGCTGGGCTTAGGATTTACTTGCTGTTCTTTCTCCAGATCCTCTAGGTGTAAGGTAAGGTTGTATATTTGTCACGTTTCTTGTTTCTTGAGAAAGGCTAGTATTGTTATATACTCTCTTAGGACCCCCTTTGCTGCATCCCAAAGATTATGAATAGTTGTGTTTTCATTTTCATTTGTTTCCATGAATTTTTTTAAATCTTCTTTAACTTCCTGGTTGACCCATTCATTCTTTAGTAGGATGCTCTTTAGCCTCTATGTATTTGAGTTCTTTCCAACTTTCCTCTTGTGACTGTGTTTCAGTTTCAAAGCATTGTGATCTGAAAATATGCAGGGAATGATCCCAATCTTTTGGTACTGGTTGAAACCTGATTTGTGAGCCAGGATGTAATCTATTCTGGAGAATGTTCCATGTGCACTAGAGAAGAATGTGTATTCTGTTGCTTTGGGATGGAATATTCTGAATATGTCTGTGAAGACCATCTGGTCCAGTGTGTCATTTAAAGCCCTTTTTCCTTGTTGATCTTTTGCTTGGATGATCTGTCCATTTCAGTGAGGGGGGTGTTAAAGTCCCTCACTATTATTGTATTATTGTTGATGTGTTTCTTTGATTTTGTTATTAGTTGGTTTATATAGTTGGCTGCTCCCATGTTAGGGGCATAAATATTTACAAGTGTTAGATCTTCTTGTTGGATAGACCCTTTAAGTATGATATAGTTTCCTTCTTCATCTCTTATTATGGTCTTTAGTTTAAAATCTAATTTGTCTGATATGAGGATTGCCACCCCAACTTTCTTTTGATGTCCATTAGCATGGTCAATGGTTTTCCATCATTCATCCCTTCTAGAGTACATTCAATATAATAGATACAAGCACAGGTATTTACAGAAGAAGATTGTTCATAGTAATATCAGCTAACATTTTTCATTATCTACCACTCACTAGGCACTGAGCCAATCCCTTTACATACATTAGTCTTATTAATCCTCACAACATCCTTAAGAGGTAGGTGCAAGTATCATCCTATTTTATAGATTAGGATCCTAAGGCTTAGAGAACAAGTAACTTGCCCAAGATGGTGGTATCACCTAGGAAGTAGTAAAGTTAAACTAGAACCCAAGTCAGAATTCAGTTGCTGCCACTCCCATTATAGCTTGCAAAATGCCCTTGAAGAAGCCTCCTGAGTGAAACACAACTTCTGTAGCCACAGCCCTCTCACCCTGTGAGGACACCCTCCCTGATAAAGCCCTACCTGCTCAAGCCCAGTCTTCACTTACTGTCTCCCAAGCTGCTTCTGACCAGTCCAGGTCAAAGCTCTAAGTTACACTTAGGAGTCTTCCCTGATTATCCCAGCATGGCTTTGCCACCTGCCTGCACTGTACTTTGAGAAGAGCTTAAAGAATATTCTGGGGCACTAATCCTGAGGTGGAAGCTAATCCAAGACCAAGGGAAAAATACATTTATGAGTAGAAACTGGTTCTGCCTTCTGGGACTGGGTCAGGAACTGTCCTAGCCCTCATCTCATCTTGAATGTTCACAGTGATCAAGCAAGGAAGGTTCTCATAGTTGAGGAACTTGCGACTTACACCAGTTGAGTGATATACAATGAAAACAGATAAATGAGTTTTAACTGGAATTCCAGTCCAGGGTGCCTAACTCCAAAGCCCAAGCTTTTCTGCCCCTGCTAGGAGCATACACAAGTGTCCAGAAATCTAGAGTGGTGCAGGGAGGAAGCTCTGTGATGGAGGCAAAGATTGTAGGCCACGGATTCCATGCTTAGAAACCATTTGACTAGGTGAATGAAGGAAAGTTCTTTTTTTTTTAAAGATTTTATTTATTTATTTGACAGAGAGAGAGAGACAGTGAGAGAGGGAATACAAGCAAGGGGAGTGGGAGAGGGAGAAGCAAGCTGCCTGCCAAGCAGGGAGCCCAATGCAAGGCTTGATCCCAGGACCCTGGGATCATGACCTGAGCCAAAGTCAGACACTTAACGACTGAGCCACCCAGGCACCCCTGAAAGGAAAGTTCTTTTTTTTTTAAATTAACATATAATCTGTTATTAGCTCCAGAGGTACAGGTAAGTGAATCGCCAGGTTTACACACTACATAGCACTTACCATAGCACATACCTTGCCCAATGTCCATAATCCCACCACCCTCTCCCTATCCCCCTCCCCACCCCCCAGCAGCCTTCAGTTTGCTTTGTGAGATTAAGAGTCTCTTATGGTTTGTCTCCCTCCCGATCCCATCTTATTTCATTTATTCTTTTCCTACCCCCCAAACACCCCACATTGCATCTCCACTTCCTCAAATCAGGGAGATCATATGATAGTTGTCTTTCTCCAACTGACTTATTTCACTAAGCATACTACCCTCTAGTTCCATCCACGTTGTCGCAAATGGCAAAATTTCATTTCTTTTGATGGCTGCATACTATTCCATTGTGTGTATGTGTGTGTATATATATATATATATATATATATATATATATATATATATCACTTCTTTATCCATTCATCTGTTGATGGACATCTAGGTTCTTTCCGTAGTGTGGCTATAGTGGACATTGCTGCTATAAACATTTCGGTGCACATGCCCCTTCAGATCACTACGTTTGTATCTTTAGGGTAAATACCTAGTAGTGCAATTGCTGGATTGCAATGAGGAACCTCCATGCTGTTTTCTAGAGTGGTTGCACCAGCTTGCATTCCCACCAACAGTGTAGGAGGGTTCCCCTTTCTCTGCATCCTCACCTGCATCTCTCATTTCCTGACTTGTTAATTTTAGCCATTCTGACTGGTGTGAGGTGATACCTCATTGTGGTTTTGATTTGTATTTCCCTGATGCCGAGTGATGTGGAGCACTTTTTCATGTGTCTGTTGGCCATCTGGATGTCTTCTTTGCAGACATGTCTGTTCATGTCCTCTGCCCATTTCTTGATTGGATTGTTTGTTCTTTGGGTGTTGAGTTTGCTAAGTTCCTTATAGATTTTGGATACTAGCCCTTTATCTGATACGTCATTTGCAAATATCTTCTCCCATTCTGACAGTTGTCTTTTGGTTTTGTTAACTGTTTCCTTTGCTGTGCAAAAGCTTTTGATCTTGATGAAATCCCAATAGTTCATTTTTGCCCTTGCTTCCCTTGCCTTTGCCGATGTTCCTAGGAAAAAGTTGCTTCGGTTGAGGTCAAAGAGGTTGTTGCCTGTGTTCTCCTCAAGGACTTTGATGGATTCCAGTCTTGCATTTAAGTCCTTCATCCATTTGGAGTCTATTTTCATGTGTGGTGTAAGGAAATGGTCCAGTTTCATTTTTCTGCATGTGGCTGTCCAATTTTCCCAACACCATTTATTGAAGAGGCTGACTTTTTTCCACTGGACATTCTTTCCTGCTGTGTTGAAGATCAGTTGACCATAGAGTTGAGGGTCTGTTTCTGGGCTCTCTATTCTGTTCCATTGATCTATGTGTCTGTTTTTGTGCCAGTACCATACTGTCTTGATGATGACAGCTTTATAATAGAGCTTGAAGTCTGGAATTGTGATGCCACCAACTTTGGCTTTCTTTTTCAATATTCCTTGGGCTATTAGAGGTCTTGTCTGGTTCCATATAAATTTTAGGATTATTTGTTCCATTTCTTTGAAAAAAATGGATGGGATTTTGATAAGGATTACATTAAATATGTAGTTTGCTTTAGGTAGCATAGACATTTTCACAGTATTTGTTCTTCCAATCCATGAACATGGAAAGTTTTTCCATTTCTTTCATGAGTACTTTATAGTTTTCTGAGTATAGATTCTTTGCCCCTTTTGGTTATGTTTATTCCTAGGTATTTTATGGTTTGGGGTGCAATTGTAAATGGGATTGACTCCTTAATTTCTCTTTCTTCTGTCTTGTTGTTGGTGTACAGAAATGCAACTGATTTCTGAACATTGATTTTATATCCTGACACTTTACTGAATTTCTGTACAAGTTCTAGCAGATTTGGAGTGGTGTCTTTTGGGTTTTCCACATAATGTGTCATATCATCTGCAAAGAGTGATAGTTTGACTTCTTCTTTGCTGGTTTGGATACCTTTAATTTTTTTTGTTGTCTGATTGCTGAGGCTAGGACTTCTAGTACTATGTTGAAGAGCAGTGGTGACAATGGACATCCCTGCCATGTTCCTGACCTTAGCAGAAAAGCTCTCAGTTTTTCTCCATTGAGAATGATATATGCAGTGGGTTTTTCATAGATGGCTTTGATGATATTGAGGTATGTACCCTCTATCCCTACACTTTGGATAGTTTTGATCAGGAAAGGCAGCTGTACTTTGTCAAATGCTTTTTCAGCATCTATTGAGAGTATCATATGGTTCTTATTCTTTCCTTTATTAATGTATTGTATCACATTGATTGATTTGCAGCTGTTGAACCAGCCTTGCAGCCCTGGAATAAATCCCACTTGGTCGTGGTGAATAATCCTTTTAATGTACTCTTGGATCCTATTGGCTAGTATTTTGATGAGAATTTTTGCATCTGTGTTCATCAAGGATATTGGTCTGTAATTCTCTTTCTTGATGGGATCCTTGTCTGGTTTTGGGATCAAGGTAATGCTGGCCTCATAACATGAATTTGGAAGTTTTTCTTCCATTTCTATTTTTTGGAACAGTTTCAGAAGAATAGGAATTAATTCTTCTTTAAATGTTTGGTAGAATTCCCCTGGGAAGCCATCTGGCCCTGGGCTCTTTGGGAGATTTTTGATGACTGCTTCAATCTCCTTACTGGTTATGGGTCTGTTCAGGCTTTCTGTTTCTTTCTGGTTCAGTTGTGGTAGTTTATATGTCTCTAGGAATGCATCCATTTCTTCCAGATTGTCAAATTTGCTGGCTTATATTTGCTCATAATATGTTCTTATAATTATTTGTATTTCTTTGGTGTTGGTTGTGATCTCTCCTCTTTCATTCATGATTTTATTAATTTGAGTCCTTTCTCTTTTCCTTTTGATAAGTCTGGCCAGGGGGTTATCAATCTTATTAATTCCTTCAAAGAACCAGCTCTATTGTTCTATTGGTTTTTTGGTTTCTATTTCATTGATTTCTGCTCTGATATTTATTATTTCTCTTTTTCTGCGTGTTTAGGCTTTCTCTGCTGTTCTTTCTCCAGCTCTTTTAGGTGTAAGGTTAGGTTGTGTCTTTCTTGTTTCTTGAGAAAGGTTTGTATCGCTATTTATTTTCCTCTCAGTACTGCCTTTGCTGTGTCCCACAGATTTTGAACCGTTGTATTTTCATTATCATTTTTTTCCATGAATTTTTTCAATGCTTCTTTAATTTCCTGGTTGACCCATTCATTCTTTAGAAGGACGCTCTTTAGTCTCCATGTATTTGGGTTCTTTCCAAATTTTCTTTTGTGATTGAGTTCTAGCTTCAGAGCCTGCAAGCTCTGCAACACTCAGACACCCCCGATCCTTCTCTAACCCCGTGGGACCTGAGACCACACTGTCCTAGCATGGGCTTCAACCCCGCTTAGCCTCTGGAGCGATATCCCTCAGTGGAGCAGACTTTCAAAAGTTCTGTTTTTGTGCTCCGTTGCTCCTCCACTTGCCAGGAGCCGGCACCTCCCCCCCGTGGTCTATCTTCCCGTCACTTTGGATTCACTTCTCTGCCAGTCCTACCTTTCAGAAAGTCATCAATTTTCTGTTTCTAGAGTTGCTGATCTTCTTCTCTTCAATCTCCTGTTGGATTTGTAGGTGTTCAGAATGGTTTGATAAGTTATCTAGCTGATCTCATGCTACCTGATGTCATCTCATGCTACTTCTCCGCCGTCTTGACTCCTCTCCTGGAAGGAAAGTTCTTAAATGATCATTAACAAGCTACTATACATTCTTACATACCACCATCACACATAAAATGTAAGGTTAATGGGATGCTACATACTTTCACACCACACACATAAAAAAGAAGGATGAGTGTGTCCACAATATATTTATGAGATAGCCTATGAAGTTTAGGGATACACCAATGTTTTCCACTTGCTACAATCTAGGTCAGTGCTTTGCCAAATGCGGGATGGTGATTTGAACCCTGTGGGGAGATTTGGCAATATCTGGAGGCATATTTATTTGTCACAACTGGAGGAAGGGGGTGCTGCTGGCATCCAGTAGTTCCAGGCTTGGGATGCTGCTAAATCTCCTACACAATGCAGGGCAGCCTATCCCAAGAGAATGACCAGGCCCAAGCTAACACTAGTGCAAAGGCTGGATGACCATGTTCTCAGGTTTAGGGGCAGGGGAAATGGTATAATTCCTCCCAGATCTCCAGAATCTTGCAGAACGGATTATTCCTAATACATTCCCTGCATCTTGGATAAAAAATAACTGCCTAGAACTAGGAATCTGTCTGAGAAGACTCTGTTTTTTTTCCTTTACTTGCACATTCTGCCACACTCACAATACTTCTAACCCCAGGTGTGGGTTGTCCTCCCACCCCGATACCAATCAATTTTTTGACACCATCTCAGTGTCCTACAGTTAAGTTTAGTTCTGAAACTGTCTACCTGGAGTAGCATTGGGTCCCACCATGGCTCAGTCCCACAGGACTGCCCCCACCTTGGACACCAGTCGCAAATCCCAGGCTGTCCCTTGTACTTCTGACTAACAACCTGCTATATATAAGTCAGGGTTCCCATGACTCCCTCTTCAGGTCTGATAATTGGCTAGAAGAGCTCACAGAACTCAGGAAATACTTGGTTTCACTCATTTATTATGTAATAAGGAATATGATAAAGGATGCAGATGAACAGCCAGATGAAAAGATATGTAGGATGAGGTTCAGAAGAGTCCTGAGCATAGGAACGGTGTCCCTGAGTATACTACCCTCCTGGCACATGGCTATGTTCACCAACCCAGGAGCAATCCGAACACTGTGCTTTGGGGATATTTATGGAGTCGACATTGTGTAGGTATGAGCAATTAACCCAATTACCAGCCCCCCTCCCCTTTCTAGAGAATGGGTAAGGGGATGCTGAAAGTTTTAAGCTCCTAATCATGCTTTATCTTTCTGGGGGCCAGACCCCACCCAGGACCCCAACAAGAGTAGCTTCATTAGAACAAATAGATGCTCCTATCACCCAGGAAATTACAAGGGACTTAGGAGCTCTGTGTCAGGAAATGGGGTCAAAGACCAAATATTAGCAGGAAACAAGGGTAGAGATAAATACATGTATATGTATTTTTTTCATAGAATCTCTCAGAGAATCAGGGAGAACCCAGTGAATTTAGGAAACTTAACAATCCCACTGAAAATCAGGAGAGTTCTTATCACTTATTTTTCTGTTTGCTGGATCCCAACTTAAAATTGACACTTTGGCAGCCTGCTACTTTCCTCTTCAGTGCAACACTCAATTGATTATCACATTTGCCCCAGGTTAGTTCTTTATACTCCTGGAATGTTTCTCAGTGTGAAGATCTAGAAAATGACCTTCACATCTGTGCTCAAGCCCTGTGCAAGCTCTTCTAGAGCAGGGAGAGGAGTACTGGCATTGGTGGCCACCCCAGGTAAGGAGGACTGTGTTTTCCTCTTGCCTTGCCCTGTACCTAATTTAATCAATGAAATGTGGCTGCTATTTTACTAATTCTCACAGAAGCACTCAGAGGAGGAGAAAAGATGGGATTGATTTTTATCTCTACTCTGACTCTGAATTTTTAAGGGAGCTTCACAGTGAAATCACTAATCAGTAAGATAAGATGTTTTCCCCCTTTGGCTGTATGCTAATATCTTACCCATTTAATCAGGCTGGCACTTTATTTTTTTTAAGATTTTATTTATTTATTTGAGAGAGAGTACATGAGTGGAGGGGAGAGTCAGAAGGAGAGGGAGAAACAGGGCTTGATCCCAGGACCCTGAGATCATGACTTGAACCAAAGGCAGACACTTAACTGACTAAGCCACCCAGGCACCCTTGGGCTGGCATTTTAAATTCTAGTAATACTTTCTAATTATATATTCAGAGAGCTGCAATAGTGAGATTTATCTACATAATTTGGGTGCATTCATTCATTAATTCAGCAAGTATTTATCAAGCACTTACTATATACCTAGATACTGTGCTAGGTGCTATAGCTATAGTTCCATCACTTAGGTACATTGCTTTATATCTGTATGCCCCACATCCTCACCTGTAAGAAGGAAAAATAATAGTGCTTTGTCATAGGATTCATTGACAAATTCAAGAATACATATGAAACATATATTAAACACTCAAGAAATGTTCATTGGCCTTGTTATGAAAAACATGGACCCTGATCTCACCAAAGGGTCTAGTACACAACACATACAGATCAGTAGGCAATTAGTTTCCATTGTGAAAACTGCTATCAAGGGAACGGCAGGATCCTCGGGATCACATACAAGAGAAAACTTAAGCTGGACTCGGGGCTTCAGAGAGGTTTCCAAGAGGAGATTTCATTTAGATAGAAACCCAAAGAATGTGAAGAGTTAGCCAGGCAGGGCATGGGAGGAAGAAGTACTTCAGACAATGAACAGTGTTTCTAAAGGCCCAGAGGTATGAAAGAATGAGCCTTTCAAGGAACTGGATGAAGAAAAGTAGTACTACTCAGAGATAGGTACTGTTTCCATTTAGGTGTATGTACTTCAAGTTTAACTCCACAGAGATACTTAATTCCCCTCAAAAAAGGATGACCCTATTTTAGAGCCTGCTCTTTTTTTCCCAACTTTTTATTTAAATTCCAGTTAGTGAAAATACAATGTAATATTAGTTTCAGATATAGAATTTAGTGATTCAACACTTACATATGTGCAAATGGCCAAGAGATACATGAAAAGATGCTCAATATCACTCATCATCAAGGAAATGCAAATCAAAACTACATTGAGATAAATCATCTCATGCTGCTCAAAAGGGCTAAAATCAGTACAGGAAACAACAGTACAGGAAACAACAGGTATTGGCAAGGATGGAAAAAGGGGAACCCTCCTGCAATGTTGGTGGGAATGCAGTCTGATGCAGCCACTCAGGAAAGTATGAAAGTTCCTCAAAAAGTTAAAAATAGAGCTACCCAGAGTGTCTGGGTGGCTCAGTTGGTTAAGCAACTGCCTTCAACTCAGGTCATGATCCCAGAGTCCTGGGATCAAACCCTGTGTCGGGCTCCTTGCTCGTCAGGGAGCTTGCCTCTCCCTCTCCCTTTGTTTGCTACTCTGCCTGCTTGTGCTCTCTCACTGTCAAATAAATAAATTAAATAAAATAAAAATAGAACTACCTTATGGCCCAGCAATTATACTACTAGGTATTTACCCAAATGATACAAACATACTAATCCAAAAGGATACATGCACCCGGATGTTTACAGCAGCGTTATTTACAATAACCACATTATGGAAAGAGCCCAAATGTCCATCAACTGATGGATGGATAAAGAAGATATAGTATATAAATATGCACAATGAAATATTGTTGTGCCATAAAAAGAATGAAATCTTGTCATTTCCGATGATGTGGTTGGAACTAGAGGGTATTATGCTAAACTAAGTAAGTCAGTCAGAGAAAGACAAATACCATATGATTTCACTCATATGTGGAATTTAAGAAACAAAACAAACGAACATGGGGGAAAAAAGAGAGGAAAACCAAAAAACAGACTCTTAACTAAGAGAACAAACTGATGGTTACCAGAGGGCGGTGGGTGGGGGGTGGGTGAAATAGGTAATGGGGATTAAGAAGGGCACTTGTGATGAGCACTGGGTGTTTTGAATGGAAGTGTTGAGCCTCCTCTTTTTCTAGACAGTATAATGAACATCTTTTAACATCGTTAATTATTCTTCTAAAATACAATTTTTAGGGACTGCAAAATATCCACAGTTTGATCTACTATAATTTGTTTATCCAATACTTTATTTAACTTTTCATTGTTTTCAGGTTTTTTCCCCATTAAAAATAATGCTGTGATGACCATTGAACCAATTAAGATTCTTTAGTCATAGGAAAAAGAGGGAGGGAAGACTCTAGGGATCTTAAGCAGAGAAGAAATGGGGTAGTTGAAAAGCTAAAGCACACAGCTTAGAAATGATAGAATCCAGGGCAGCATGGAACCCAGGGGGCAGCACCCGTGACAGTCAGCTCAAAGTGCTATTCCATAGAATAAATCTATTCCAGCCATTCTCTTGCATTCGCCATACCATTCAGTTTCCAGACTTCCATGGATAGAAACCCCAACTAGCCTAATAAGATCACTTAGTCTACTGAAGGGAGATCAGGGAACCTTGATAAACAGTATACAATTATGGCTGAATCATTTCTCAGTAGAAATCCAGATGCTATAAGCAGGAGGAGGAATTTAGGGCACAAAACCAATAATAATCACAGCAAACATCTTGCAGATGAATCTTTGTACATCTTATGATTATTTCTTTGGGGTAAATTATGAGAAGTGGAATTGTTGGGTCCAAGAGGAGGCAGGAATTTGAGACTTAGATGCATATTACCAAGTTATTCTCAAGAAAGTTTATTTCTGGCAATTTATTTTTTCTCTTTTTTTAATTCAGGTAAAGTACATAGAACATAGAATTTGCTAATTTAACTATTTTTAAGTATACAATTCAGTGACATTAAGTACATTCACAATATTGTGCAACCATCTCTGCTAGTTCCAAAATTTTTCATTGCTCAGAATAGAAACCTGTACCCATTAAGCAGTAACTCTCTATTCTCTCCTCTCTCACCCTCTCGTAATCTCTATTCTACTTTCTGTATCTGAATTTACTTACTCTAGTTGTTTCATGTAAGTGAAATCATACAAAATTTGTCCTTTGTGTCTGGATTCTTTCACTTATATAGTGTTTTCAGAGTTCACCCATATTGTAGCACATGTCAGAACTTCATTCCTTTATTGACTGAGTAAGATTCCACTGTATGGATAGACCACATTTAATTCATCTGGTGATGGACGCTTGGGTTGTTTTCACCTTTTGGCTACTGTGAACAATGCTATAATGAACATTCACATACAAGTGTCTATTTGAGTCCCTGATTTCAGTTCTTTGGGGTATATTCCTAGGAGTGAAATTGCTGTGTTGGGGGTAATTCTATGTTTAACTTTTTGAGGAACTGCCAAACTGTTTTCCACAGTGGCTATACCATTTGACAATTCATTCTTAATATTCAGCACTAGGAAATGTTTCAATGACATGCTAGATCTTCATAATCTGACTATCAAAGTTGTTGAAAAAAGAATAGATAATGCATATTTGCCAAAAATAACGCTCACTGAAAGCATATAACTTGGCTTCATTTTACAGCAAACCTCTCAGTTCTGCCCCCAGCATTTTGGAGCCAGACAACATCACCTACCTTGTCTCTGAGCAGTTTTAAGGCAGGTCTTTGTAATTCTTTGTGCAAGCTTGTGATTGCTTTCACTTGCAGTATTTCTGGAATTCTGAGTCATACCGCAGTACTTCTGGTGCCCCTTGAGCAATCACCATCTGGGCTGCATTTCCAGGTTGAAAGTTTTTCTGGGTCTTGATTCCACTCAGTTCTCTGGTTTGGGCATCATCCCCATTGTCCTGAGCTAGAAGGTCCTCGCTGTTCCCTCTGACTGCATCACAGAGCCCCAGCTGAGCCAGTGCTTCCTCCCACCCTTACTTAGGGCTGGGATTGATGGAGCTGAGTACAGAAAAACTTTGTAATTTGTTTCAAAGTAGATTGCCGAAAATCCAGTTGTTGATAAGATTGAATAAGAGGAGCAAGGGCAGGAGGCCAGACCAAGGGGAAAATGAGTACCTCTAGGCCCCTCTAGTACTGCCTCTTTATCAAGTACCTTTATGTTCTAGGTGCTGTCTTAGACTCAGGCACACAGCTCCGAGAAAACACAGTCCCACCTTAATGGTAGTCATAGCGTAGAAGAGAAGAGACCTATGAACCAGAAATCCGTCCCGTAAATGTGTAAATATAAACCAAATCAGGCTTCCTACGAGAAACTATTTCTGCTATTCTATGAGAACATGTAACACAGAAAAGTGACTTAGCCTCGGCAGAGAATGGGGGTGGTCCAGGAAGGCTTCCTTGGGAAAGTTACCCTAAAGCTAACATCTGAGCTAAGAGTTAACAAAGCATATGTGTGTGCCCTAGTGATCCTACATGCTGGGGGAGGGGTGTGTGGGATGGGATTGCGGGGTAAATAGAGAAACTGGAAGGCCCTGACTGAGGTTGGGAGAGAGAAGAAGAAAAAAATCAATGTCCCTGAGCATAAAAGGCCAGATTGGAAAGGCAGGGTGGTAAGGGGCCAATTCATGTTAAAAACCACTAGTTTTAGCCCCTGGTCTCTAGCCTACAAGCAACAGGAAACCATTTGATAGTTGTGAGTAAGGTGGTTAAAAAAAAAAATTGATAGGAGGGGATTTCATCCCCTCTAGGGAGGGCAGCAGGGAAAATTGTAGCTTTTAGTATTTCCAAAGATGCTTTAGTCACATGGAAATTTTGTGGATCTTCCCTGCAGCTCCCTCTCTGTGGAAGAAGTTGGAGCTGCGGGGTTCTTGTCCTCACATGTGAGCTCTGGCATACCGCCACGTTTAGTGCAAAAATCCACAGCGATGTTCCACTTCATTTCTTCTTGGCTCTCTGAGGTCAGATATCTAGACGAAGGTGGCTGTTGGTGTAGCATTTGTGACCATAGAATGTAACTAAGTTTTTGTGACTTTGGAAGTCAGACAAGAAGCTCTGTGAAGGAAAAATATTTGTCACTTTGCTGTCCATTCCAGTGCATTTATACACCTCACAAGAGGGAAACATTGAGATTAGACAAGTTTAGGCAGCTGCAACAAGGCCTGTCAGTCCTCAGGAAAACTATAACCTTTGAATCTTGCAAAGTTATCATTTCACTTCCATTCAGCCCTAGATGCCCTCCCATCATCTTCAGGAGGGGAATCTTCATTTGATCATTCATTCAATCAAACATTTATTGAGTGCCAATATCTATGTTCACAGGCACTGGGGCTGCAAAAGTAAGCCTTGATCTCAAGGAGGTTCCTTCCAACCATCCTTAATCTCCCAACACATGCACACATGTGTACATACACATACACACAACCCCAACCCCCCCTTCACACACATACCAGTTATGTTTATGTTTTCAGGGAAACTTGCAACAGAGCTATGTACATACACGAATGTAACTATTTTCAGGAGGCTAAAAAAGTATTTCAAGGAATAAAGAGAAGAATAAACAACATGTATTAAATATTTCATTAACCAGGCACCATGACAGATGTTTCCAGATATATTATCTCATTAAACCCTGACAAGGAGACTGAAGTTTAGAGAGAATAAATCACTGTCCAGCATTTGAATGTATATCTTCCAACTCTAAGCAAATTATTTCTCCACTTTCGTTTCTCCGTGAGCCTTCCCTGAATCTCCTGGTCATAAATAATCATTTCCTCTTCTGAATTCCCGAAGTACTACAAGTGGTTTCTGCTCATGTGGAGTTTACTTTAGTCAGCCTTGTTTTACAGAGAATTGTTTACATGTATCTTGAACACTAAGTTCCTAGAGGATGGGAAGATGTCTTGTTCATCTTTGTATCACCCAGACTCAACAGGATACTTTGCAGGCCACTAATATGTGCTCAGGGAATGCTTGTAGAAGGAAAGAATGTATTCATAGCTCCCTTACCTTTTGATAAGCACCTAGGACCATAGGTCAGCACCCCTCCCACCCTGAGTGTATCCTCAAGAGTGTCATGGTCATGCAGTGTAGATAACCCAGTCTATAAGCCCTGTTCATACCTCCATAACCAGCTGCCCTCTGATGCCATTTCAGCCTAGTAGTGCATACCTCTGAACTACTGTCCACTCTTAGGAAGCTGTATTCCAGGTTGAGGTCTATGTTATGAAGTCCCGGCAATAAGCTAGGAAATTCTGGGGCCATGGGGACTAAGAACATGGTCTAGAAAAAAGGATGGACCTTTGGCTCTGTGGACTTCTTACCCCATGAAGAGGGGTGCTGCTGAAGGAAGACCAGAGCTTAGCTTTCTAACACAAGGGTCCCCTTGCCCAGCTCTAGAGTAATGGAAATAATAAGTGTGAGAAATAGTGAGTGAAGTAAGTGAATAAAGGCAAAACATTTCAAAACTATGCATTGGATTTGTATGTACCAGAAATAAAAAGAAACTTCAGAACTAAATTTCAGGGACACATTGGGAAATATCTATGTAGTGTACATTTGTTGGGTATCACTATTGCTCTGTGATTGTTTTCTCTTGGGTATGTTCTGTGCTTATTCCTGGAAGAACTTGATCTTAGTAAGTTTTTGCAGGCTGGGGTTGGGTTAGGAGGAAGTGTGGTTGAGAATTTAAGGGATTCACTGCTCTTGTCTTGCCATAGCCATCCCATCCTCTGGAATTAAGGATTTGAGCATTGAAAAACTCCAAATCCAGGTTTCATGCTCATTTTCTGTATCCAATCAATCACCATGTCCAATCAATTTTATCTCCTAAATATTTCTCAAATCCCTCTTCTTCTCTCTAATTTAACTTCCTCACCTTAATCAAATGATCATCATTTTTCTTCTAAACTAACTTACTAAATGGTTTTCTCCAATCCATTTTCTGCACAGCTGTGAAAGTCAACTTGCTAAATGTAAATTGAATAATGTCAGTTTTTCTGTTAAAATTCTACAGTGGCTTCCCATTTATTTTAAGACATATTCTAGAACCCTGAGGTCTACAAGAACTGGTCCTGCCATCTTCATCTTGTATTTGCCCTGAGCTGGTCTGCTTTCAGATTCTCAAGCATTCCGGACTCCTCCTCATCTCAGAGACTTTGCGTTAGTCTCCTGACCAAAACAATTTCTATCTCCTCCCCTCTTTTCCTCAAATCTTAAATGAAGTCTCTCACTGCATGAAAGACTTCTTTCCTCACCCACCATCCCTCTGCCCATACCCTGATGGGGTCACAAGTTCTATTAGATTACAGTCTCATAGAATTCTCCATTACCATTACATGATTGAAATTAATTAATTGCTTAACTCCTTGGCTTAAGGACTGTTCTTCTTGCTAAATATAAGCCTCAAAATAGCAAGAACTGTGTGTGTCTTATTCACCACTCTATCCCTAATGCCTAGCATGGAACCTTAAACATAACACACATTCCATAATTTAATTCTAGCCACACCTGAAAGTCAGGCGCTCTACTAGGCATGGGCTATAGCAATGGGTAAGTAGTCTTTGACCTCGAGGAGCACACAGTTCTGTGATTAACCCAGTAAATTTTGCAAAATTGTGTCAGTTTCTTTCTCTTTTCCCATTTATTTTGGTTCAGCTTACTCCATATACTGCATTGTCTAGCTTTCAGACAACAATTGACTTTTTGATAAATAGTAAGGAAAAAGAAAAGATTTAAAACCTCTGTCTTTTCAGTGTCGTCTGTTATTAGTTTTCCCTCTCCAGCTAATAAATGGACACTATTTTTCTTCCACCTCCTGGATGTCTGATACACTTTAAAAATTTCTGTTTGTGTCTCCCTTTGTCCCTTAAAAATTGCAATGTGCTCCTTGCTTTAGATCTTTTTTATTATTGACATAAAAAGTCATTATATTAGCCTTCCATCTTGATGACCCTTACTGTCTGAAAACTTATATTTATATTTTATCTTTCTTTCATATAATGTCCTGTTGTTAGGTATGTATGAGCATTCTTTATTTTTTCCTGTCTGTTCTATGCATAGAGGTCATCTTTTCTACATTTTCATGTCATTTCCTTAAGAGATAATTAAGGAATCATTTCATTTGCTTAGTTTTATTTATGATTATACAAATGGAACATAGGAAAAGGACAGTGAACAAATGGAAAAGGAAAAGGAAAGAAAGAGGAGAAAGGGAGGGAGAAATGATCAGGGGGAGGCAGGTGGGAAATATAATTTGATTCTGCTGAGAGCTGGTGTACATGAAGGAGAGAGAAGGACAGAGAGGCAGGGATGGTGGAATTTTAAAAAAGAGGTAAGGTAAATAAGGGAACTGAGAAGAACAAGGGTAAGAGAGGAGTCTGAAAACAGTACACAGAACTAAGTCAATGTGAAATTTTCACATTCACCTTGACTTTTAAGCTACCATCAACTGACACCAACCCAAATCCTCCATTCCCCTGAGGGAAGAGATGATGACCTACGTCACTGTAAACCCATCTCTCTTTGGGCAAAACATTTCAAAGAAATGCCAGCCTATGTGTGGATTGACAATGTCATTTTCAGAAGGGAAACTCTGGTAAACAAATGCATACATAACTTTCCTTTATTATCTTCTTAAATCTTATTTGACATGTTCAAAAGATTGTCAATGCCTACATGTTACTTTGAAAGCAAAACAGTAACAATCAGCACCTGTGACTCCTCCACCACACAACCCCAAATCTAAGATACTACCATCAACCTCTACATTCTTCCATTATGCCATTCCCCTGATTCCTCCTGCCCCACTCAAGGTGACCATTATCCTAAGTTTCATGTTTATCAACCTATTATGTATACACCTGTGTACACAATGTTATCACGAATGTATGTGCACTTAAACAATATGTCTATGAGCTGTCAACATTTTTTTTAAAGCAAATATTTGCCTATAGCATCTGAGAAACACAAAACTACTGCCTAAATCACATGTTTTACCTGAGCACTCTATCCTTGAATTCCAGGAAGTGGGGTGGGGTGGGGTGGGGTTGGAGGTGAGAAAATGAAGGCTTTTGTAGATCCATGGACACTTTTGGAAAAAGAAGTAAAGAGGTCATCACAAATAGTTTGCACAGAATACCACAAGGAAAAGCAGAGAAATAAAAGGGAGATAAGAAGTATAGAAGACTTCGAAAGTGCTTACTCTAGAAATGGAAAAATCAGTGAATGTGCCAACAGAACAAGTTTGGGGCTTTACACAAGATTCTCCTTATTGCTATGCTTACTACTAAGTGGTTAACTAAAACTCCTAAAAATGAAATGTTTCCTGATTTCAGTCTCTGAACAGAAAACATTTCCATGTTTTCTCTTCCTTTCAAGATTTGTTTTCATTGTGAAAGATCTAGGATACTTTCTTAATAGAAAAAAAATTAGATTGTAAACTTTGAAAGAAACAAACAAATAAACAAGAAACAAAGAAAGAAAAAAGATTCCCTGACTGGAAGAAGTTACTTTTCACTGCCTTCTGTATTTATGAGAGAAGACTCAATATTATAAAAATGTAAACTCTTCTCATTTGAGCTGTAAATTCAGTGAAATTCCCAAGTCCCAGCAGATTTTGTTTAGATATTTAATAATCTGATTCTGAAATGTCTGTGCTTGAGTAAGGGCCCAAGATTAGCAAAACCATTCCTGAAGAATAAGATAGGAGATGTTGCTCTACCAGATTTCAAGACATATGTAAAACAATGGTGATTAAAACAGTGCAGCAGTGATACAGGACAGCACAGTGGGACAGAATAGAGAGCCTTGAAACAAACCCATGAACATATGGAAGTTTGATAGATGACACAGAGGACACCGCAGACCGCTACAGAAAGAAGAGACTAGTTAGTAAATGATGCTGGTATAACTGACTATCCACATGGAAAAACATGAAGTTAGATACCTACCTCACACACGTCAGCAGCAGATCAATTCCAGATTGATTAAAGATTTAATGATTAGAGGGGGAAAAAACCCTCAAAATTATAAAAGAATATAAAATATCTATGAATTGGACCTGAGGAAGGACTTCTTAAACAACACACAAAAAGAGCTAGACATTTTATGCCCACTGGCTTGGCAAAAATTCAGTCAGAAAATAACAGATGTTGGCTAGGAGAGGGAACTCATGCAGATGCTGCTGGAGAAACTGTAAGTTGGAATAACTGAAATCACTTTGGAAAAGAGTTTGGCCTTATCCTGAAGTTGAGTCTTTGTCTACTTGGGTATGATACAGCAATTCCACCCTTAAGTATGTACTCTAGTAGAACAGTGCTTCTTTAGCTTTCATGAGCATCAGAATTGCCTAGATAGCCACACAGTTTGGGGGCCCCACCCCCTGGAGATTCTGATTCAGTAGGTCTGGGATAAAGTCTATGAATGTGTATTTCTGAGAAGCACCCTGCTGCTGAGGTTGCTGCTGGTTTCCAATCACAGTTGGAGCAATGCTTCTCCAGATTTATTCACTTGTGTTTTGGGAAATAGGAATAAGAATATTCAAAGTCACATTGTTCATAACAGCAAAGATCTGGACACAACCCAGATATCTATCAGCAGAAGAATGGATAAATAAATTGTAGTATGTTCACACAATAAAGTATCATACAGTATTGAAAATGAACAAACAATAAGTACAGATAACAACCTGGATAAATCTTAGTAGCATAATGTTAAGTGAAAAAAGTAACTCACAGAAAATGACATCCAACATGATACCACTTTTATAAAGCTAACAGATTAAATAACATATTTCTTAGGAGCAAATGTATGGATAAAACTAAAATATGAACTAAAATGTGAATAGAAAACACAAAAATGGGGAAAGGGAAGAATCACCTAACAAGATGCCACGGCCTGGGTGTTAAGGTAGCTTTGCAGGTGGGTGGCAGGTTCTCATATGCTTCAGAACTCTCATGTAAGTTAAACATACATGAAAATTTTTTAATAAATATTTGTCATATATTATGGAAAACATACACAGTACACATAAAATGGAAAACAATTTTTAAATCAGTGCCAGATAATCAGATGAGCTAAATGAGACAAGATTACAAGGAAAGGAAAATTGTCATAACAAGTAAAATACTCATTAGACTTGGTAAATGACAGAAATGATCCTGGAGGAGTAGAGGACAAACTTGAGATGTCCTGTTGCAGAGGGAAAACAAAAAGATTAAAAAGTGATGAGAAAGGTGATGATAGATGTGCAGGCCCAGGATGGAGGGCTCACAACAATGGTTTTAGGAGTCTTCCTAAAATCATGAGTGGAGCAAACAGAGAGAAAAAAAGTCAAAGCTATATTTAAAGAAAATCCTCATAGGTTAAAAAAAAAAAAGGGCCTTAGTCTTTCTGATCAAAAGTACTCTCCAAATACCAGCAAACTAATGCAGAAAACCACATTGACACATTTCTGATAAAAGTTCAAATATCAAGGATAAAACATGACTTCTATAAGCATTCTGGCAGAATACAAAAGGTAGAAAATAAATAAGCTAACCAAACAAAATAAAATTCACACTAGCCTCAAATTTCTCTGCAACAACAAACAAGACAAAAAGATTTCCAAGTTCATTTGGAAAAATAAATGGATATGACTAATTAAAAAAAGTTTGAACAAAGAAAAATTATAAATGAAATGAACTTGAACCTCTAGATATTAAGATGTTAACTATAATAATGAAAATGATGTAAAACTGATAATATAATGTTATATTACATATTATAATGTAATATATATTATAGATATATTTATATGTTTTTGCATATATATAAAACTTGGTATGTGATCAAGATGTGTTTAAGAATAGGTTATCAACTGTATGATTCTACAGCTAGTTGTTGTAGAATAGTTTAGAAAATAATTAGTACCATACAGCTAATAGTTTTCAATGAATTAAGAGATTACACTTTTTATATAAATTTTTTTATTTTTTAATTACTTTTCAGTGTACTAGAATTCCTTGTTTATGCACCACACCCAATGTTCCATGCAGTATGTGCCTTCCATAATACCCACCACCAGGCTGGCCCAACTTCCTGCCCCACAAGAGGTTACACTTTTAAATGATTATATAAAAAGAACTAGAAGAAATATCAGTGAAGATTGATCTAATCTTTGTGTGAGAAAGGACTTTGTAAGAATAAAAGAAGTGAAAGAAATCAAAAGAAATAAATGGATATATTTATCTAAAAATTTCTTGAAAAATTTTCCATGTCAAAAAAATCACAAACATTGATAACAAGTAAGCTACAAACTTGGTTGGAATATATTTTTTCAATATACATTCTAAAGACTCTTACCAATAATATTAAAAGATTTATTACAAATCAATAAGAAAAAGGTGGATATCCCATTGAAAACAGGGATGACTGTGATAACCACTTCACAAAGTTTACTGCAAATTAAAAATAGAGAAATTGTCATCGAATAAGAGCAAATAGAACCAATGAGATTTTTTCATTTATATGATTGATGGTGATAAAATATTTGTCATTTTAAATATTAGGAGACCATATTTAACAGCCATTCTGAGGACACTTAGAGTTAACTAAGGTAAGTGGTTAAGCAAGTCTTAGGACTCACTACTCAGGGCAGACATAGAGCTATTCTGCCAGCAAAGGGACTTTGAGACTTTGCTCTGATTTATGCAATTCAACAGACATTTTTAAGCAGCTGATATTATAGAAGACCACACAAGGGGGAGGAAAAAAAGAAGATCATTAAAAGATTTCTGCCTGGAAAGATGAAGACTGAGAAAACATGCATGATGTCTTTAAGACATTGAGTAGCATGTCCACACTGAATGGCATGGTTCTGGAATTCCAGAATTATGGGGAGAGAGGAAGCCCCCAAACAAATTAGGAAGCCCTTTTTTACATGAGAAGTTATAACACTGAAGTCATTACCCCATAATCGGATATAGGAGCAAATACAAAACAAATACAAAATATATCTTGTATCAAGTATAAAAACAAAATATGATAATAACAAATACCATAGAAATTAAGGTGGCAGTGAATAGGCTTTGTAAGTTCAAACACATGTGTGGATCACATTGAATATTTATTAATCAGTTACAAATGGATGCCAGAATGGTTAAAAACATCACATTCTTTTAGTTTAGAATTATTCTTTTTATTTCAGAATTATTGAGGATGACCAAGAAGTAGCACCATGGTTTGCAAACATTCTTCTGTTTGCATTTCTGACTCTGGAATCCAGGACCCTGGTCTCTTGCCTAGAGGACTTTCATCTCCCTCCCACCACACTAATAGTGTTTAGTGACAATATTGGGAGGATGACATTTGGATTCTTATACTGATGACAATCCTAAAGATTGGAAATCTTCTACTCTACAGTTAATCACAAGTCATAAACCAGTGCAAAAGTCAGGTCATAGGAAAAGAAAGTTGAAAATGTAAGGCCCCAAAAGGTTGTTATTTCGTATGTGAAAAACTTTGATTCATTTGTTTTGCATGCCTGTCTGGGTCCACCAAACTTAAATTTCCCCAAATTCATTTGGTCAGTTGAAAAGGTCACTTTAGACAGTGCTCATTTCATTATCAACCCAAGGTGAGCACTTAATTGAGTTGACATGCTTACAGGATTAGTGTCTCTTTAGTCATGATTCACTGTACCCCTGGTAAGAAGTGGTTTCTGGCCTATGTATTGATATGTTTACTCATGACAGTCAACATGCTTCTTTCTCTAACCCTCCACCTCTCTATTCTCCTCAGGACTACTGGCTCTCTCTCCTTTACAAGCGCCTGATCGGCCCCAAAGTCTTGGCTGTGCATGTGGCCGGGCTCCAACGGAAGCCACGGCCAGGCCGAGTGATCCGGGACAAACTAAGGATTTATGCTCACTGCACAAACCACCACAAGTAAGTCTTCAGAGACAAGTCACAGAAAGCCACTCCTGAGGGGCTTCAGGCTTCAGGCCCCTCTTAGAATTCCATACCATTTGGGACCCCTATAAGACTGACTGTAAACTGCTTCTGGAGTCATTATACCTGATCTTTGCAGGTTTCAAAGGACCTCTGATAAATAGCCTTTTCCCCAGGTAAAACCATTTTCTCACCCTCAAAGGATTGATGCACAAAAAGTTCATAAAAACACATGCCATTTGTTTGTTTACTTCTTCATCCAACAAATTTTTATTAAACATTTTCTCTCTTCCAGTTGATAAGGCCCATGAGGCTTTTTGTGTGTACCTACACCTGAACCAAAGCTAGAGACACAAAATGTGTTCCTATTATCCAGCAGCAGAGCTTGAGGAAATAAGTCTACATTTCTAAGATGCACACTGGAGAGCTCTCCCATTAGAAACCTAGCTCTAGACCTGTGTGTCCCAAGCTGGAAAGCCCAAAGGAAATTATGCCAGCTTTAGAACCATTTTCAGAATTTCAGAAATCTTTCCAACTATTTTAAATCTTAGGAGGTTAAATAAAGTCTAGGCTTCCTTTTTTTACTGGGCTGGACTTAGAACAATCAGTGTGGTACAGTGTGGCTATCCTTCTCTTTTTGATCGGAAGCACTGGTTGTCATTGAAGTTTTCTGTAAATAAACAGGAAAAATAATTATCAGTAAATAAATAAAGGCAGATGAAATTTTAAAACATGAGGATCAGAATGTAAAAACTGAAAACAGAGCCTAAAGCCAAACCCATCTGACCATATTTGGCTTTCCTACATCACTTCCTGTTTAAGGAGCAGAGTAGGCAACTCTGAAAAAGAACGCTTTCTCTTAATGCCAGTGGAGGAGGGGAGGAGGAAGCCAGTGCCTCCAGCCAGAACTTTATTCCGGTGGGCCTATCAGGGGCTGATCATGGGCAGTGGATAGCACAAAGAGCTCCAGTGGTCAAGTTACAATAGACGTTCCTTCTCCTTCCTTGATGAGAGAGGAGCCAAGTCAATTAATTTATCATGATAAGATTTTTCAAAGAATCACTCTGAACATAGTGGGGCCAGGGGCCAGTTGTCTTGTCTGTAGATACAAGTGCCTATTGTGGATGAGAGGAGGCTGGTTTGGGCGGAGGCCAGAGGCTTTCAACGTCCCTTTTGCTCAACAGGAAGCTCAATCCAATACCTGACAGAGAGTGACTGCTTTATGGCTTTGGCTGGAGTTATCTGATCACCACACAAGGATACATTGTACTCCTTGTCTCCACCCTGGCCCTGAGGTAACCACTCAAAAGGAGGATCCCCAGCTTCAAGAGAGAAATATTACCCTTGGCACCTTTTGTCTCTTTTGGGAAACACATCAGTTGTGCCCTTTATACTATTGGTCTGAGGAACCAGGGGGAAAATGACAGTAGTCGTGGGCTTAGCAGGATTTCCATGTCCTCACAGAGGGCTCCTCACATAGTCTTATGCCAGTGCTCATTCTCACATTCTTTAACATGCTTGTGGGGAGTTGTCACTAATATTCTGAATATACCATGAACTCAGGGCCAGTGTCTCATTCATTTTTGTATTCTTGGTGTCTAATATGTTAAACTGGCATGAAGACCTCAGGAAATGTTTGACGAATGGATGAATGCATGCATGCATGCAGAAACAGGGCATCAAGACATCATGGATGATTTACAGTTCTTACTCTCTTCCCCTTTGATATCAGCATATCATCCAGAATGCGGTGGTGTACAAAGATGGCTAAGAATTCTACCATTCACTAGCAGGAGACCTCAAACAAGTCACTAAAATCATCTGGATTTAATATTCTCTCTAATCACCAGCTCTCCTCTGCTTTCTGTGGGAATCCACTTCAGAACCTCTCTGGGGAAACAGTGCCACTGTGCTCCTGTCAGTACCGCCCCTCTTCCCCATTAAAAAAGGAAGACGAGACTTGAGTGATCTCTTGCACATATGGCTGTAATGATAATAACAGGGTGGAAGGTCTTTTTGTTGCTATTAGAAGGTAAGCCCACTATGGATGCACGAGATGGCTGGGTTTGTAGATCTCCTCCATGTCTGTGGGGTGTCAGGTGCCCCAGATAGGTAAGCACAAAGGTAGGACAAGTGTGTCTGCTTCTTCTCCCTGGGAAGCCGTGTGCCCTGCCTGCGCCCCTCATATTCCACGACAGTCATGAGGAAGCACTACTGATTCACTTGGTTTATTCATGGTCAACAACTCAAGGTCACGGAAATGTCCCAGAGTGGGCATGTTGGCTTCACACTAGTCACTCCTGACCCATACTCTGAAAATATATATCCTTGGTCAAAACAGGGATTGGGTGAGAAAGTATAAACTTAACAGTAGACCAATCCAGAGAGACTGTCTATTGAAACAACTCCTGCACTCCACTGTAGACTGGGCACTTCTGTTCCGAGCATCTTGCCAGATACCTGCACTTATATTATCATAATGAATTCCACAAGTCTTATGGTATCACCCCTCTATGCAAATAATAACAACATTAATAATGCAAAGAATTTTACACTTGGGAAGAACCCTCAGAGATCTTTTGGCCCAATGTCCTGTACAACAGAATTTCCTTTTGCAACCTCCTTGGCAGTTTTGCAACCTCTGTTTGAATACCTCACTGCCTTTCATGGCACTCTCTTACATTGTGGTTTGTTTCTGACCCAGGAGAGTGGTGTGTTTTATGATCAACTGAGGATCAAAAGTTCCATATGCACACCAATACCAGCAGGTGCTCTGCTGCCTTCTGTTCTAGAGTCAATAGATCAGGAGCCCGGCAGTATGGCAGTTCTCACGTTAGATCTTCTTGTTCAGAAAACAAATACGTTTTGACTGGAAACCTTGTTTTTTTATAAGCCATTCAGCTGAAACAATGTATGTTTCTGGGGAGGAGCTGAGGTCTTAAGCCAAGTTCAGAACCAATTGGAACCTGGTGGATATTGAAGCAAAATTGAGCCTTTTGGGGTTCAAGTTTGTTTATTATTGGCAAAACATGACTTCCTGTTTTTTAGAAGAAATTTTTTTAAAGGCTCATAAAAAAGGTTCCTGAGGCTTCTTGGACATCAAATGACTCTTACAAAACAATATTTTGATGAGTTAAGTGTAAATGAATCAGAAACATGTGGATTAAATTTCCCTTAAAATACACAGGGGCTTTGAAATTAGGGGAAAAAAATGTTTGGCAAAACATGGCCTGATTTTTACCGAACCCAAAAACTTTGAGTTAGATTTGGAGACAGTGGACCAACCCGGTTCTCAAACACATGGACTTTCACTGGAAATGACCATGGATTCCAAAGCACCATCTTCTCTTCCCTTTTCTTGCCTCCCAGCTTCACTGGAGACATTTCTAGAACAGTGAGTATTTTTTATCTGGAAATAAAAATGCACCTCTCCCTATGATGTCCCCCACCTCTTACATTGAGAATACCCCACTTTGAGCTTCCCTTCCCTGATTCACTTCCTCTTACACCCATGGCATCACAGAGAAGATGTCAAGCAGCAAAAGGACAGCCAGAAAGATGAACTCCAGATGGATTCCCTGTTGAGTAAGAAGTCTCACCATGAGTGAGACATGGGGTAAAGTAGATGTTCTACCAAGCAGAAAAGGACATTCACTAAGAGAACCAAAAGCCACCAGTCAGACCCTATCTTCATAGGCAACGGATACTCCTCCAGATTATTTTTCTGTGGGCAGAGAATATATATTCTTTAGGACTCTGGATTCTTGACACAGTACTTTCTGGTTGGTGCTACACTCCCCAGCCAAGAATGTATTTTCATAGCCAAATGACCTCTGCTTAACATCCTTGCCCCTCAGCCAACCAGAAGGGATGGCTGAGGCAGTCTTCAATGCTAGTTCCTACCTGAGGAGGCTCCATGGATTCTGTGAAAGCCCCTGCTCGGGGTCTCTGAGCTGGCTTTCGGTACTGCTTTGTCTCCCCCAGGGGAACTATGTAAGTGGAAATCAGACCATTGCCAAGCAGCTTGAAAAGACAGCTTTCCCTGCAGCAGTGCTGTGATTTCAGGTCTCCTCCCACCCACCACTTCCCCGCATCCCACCCTTCTCCTCTCCAGTCTCCCAGGGCTCATCCTGCCCCAGCTCTGCAGAGGAAAAACTCGTAAATGCAAGCATGAGGCTCTCCCTCCTCCACTGATGGCCTTTGAGGTTATCCGATGGTAGTTAGCAAAAGAGTTTACCGCATTCTTACAAAACTGGTGCCCAGGCATGCCGACTTTTGCTCACACTGAGGCCCAGAGTACCTGTAGTTAATGGTGTTTCACTCAATTTCCTCAGCAACTAAGCTTAAAGCCCACCAATGGAATATATTTGGTGTTCTTTTAAGGACAGCAAATGCAGGACGCCGGCTAGCAGCATCTTCTGAGCTCCGGTAACACAAGTCTGCTCAGTAAATGGGCATTCTTTTCTGACCTAACTCAGATGGCTCCAAAAACTACTTCACATGCTTCAGAAGATTAAGAAGGACCAGAGAAGGAACCAGGGAAAAAAGTCATATAATAATTTATCAGAGTATAAGTGCAGGCCTTCAGAAAGCCTTCGAACATAGTAATGTGCCCTCCTACAGATGTAAGGAAAATTATCTGACACAAAGTCCACGGAATATACTTTGGAATTCTTCTTCTAACCTGAATGGATTGTTCTAGGCAAATGGTTCCTAAACTCAACTCATCTGCCAAATATCCTAGAAAGATTTATACACCACACACAACACACACACACATTCCTAGCTCCCATCACAAACAGATGGAATCAAAGTCTTCAGGGTGAGTCCTAGCAACTGTTTTATTAAAAAACAAAAACAACCCAAGTTATCATGTTGACCTGTCCTTAGTCACTCTTTTCTTAATTAGCACCTTTAGAAGCAGAGGTGAGTGACCCAGAGGCTAAGGGATGCTGTTTCTGCAAGGAATGATATTTTCCTCTGGGCAAAGTTGACTTAGAGTTTCTCTAAACTCCTCCTTTGAAGGCAGGACTGGGTCATTTCTTCTGTTTCCTCTCATTAACCCATCCAGATGGGGCCCTAGGGGACCTCTTAGAAACAAAGTCTTTTTCCTACAAGAAAGAAGGAATTTATTATAGTTTTGTTGATACATGCTGAAAGGCTCTTGCATGTAGGCATATAGTTCTTCCAGGCTTCTGAACATCCTGTGCTGGTTTAAAAGGATTCCAAAATGCAAATAATTTTATAATCTTGGTGTAGGTAAAACAGCAAAAGCAGAAATCAAAAAGATCCAAAAATTTGGCTACCTAAGAGTTTTAAAATTTTATACATCAGAATACAGTATCAACAAACTGAATTGATCAAAGAAACCTGGAGGAAATTTTGCAACATACATGCAGACAAAGGATCACTATCTTTAATAAATAGTTTTTATAAATCAATAAGAAAATGGGCAAAGGACATGAATAGCCAGTTCACAAAAGAAGAGATGAAATGGCAAACAGGCAAATGAAAACAATGCTGCCCCTCAGCATGAATTTTTTTAAAAGTGCAAATTAATACAACACAAAATCCCACTATCACCTCTCAGATTGATAAGAGTATTTTAAAAGGTTAATATCCTTTATTTTTTTTTAATTTTTATTTTATGTTATCTTTTTTTCAGTGTCCCAAAATTCATTGTTTATGTACCACACCCAGTGCTCCATGCAATGTGCCCTCCTTAATACCCAGCACCAGGCTTACCCAACCCCCCACCTGTCTCGCCTCCAAAACCCTCAGTTTGTTTCTCAGAATCCAGTCTCTCATGGTTTGTCTCCCCCTCCAATTTCCCCCAACTCACTTCTCCTCTCCATCTCCCAATGTCCTCCATGTTATTCCTTGCTCCACAAGTAAGTGTAACCATATGATAATTGACTCTCTCTGCTTGACTATTTCACTCAGCATAATCTCTTCCAATCCCATCCTTGTGTTGATACAAAAGTTGCGTATTCATCCTTTCTGATGGAGGAATAATACTCTATAGTGTATATGGACCATATCTTCTTTATCCATTCGTTCGTTGAAGGGCATCTTGGTTCTTTCCACAGTTTGGCGACTTTGGCCATTGCTGCTATGAACATTGGGGTACAGATGGCCCTTCCTTTCACTACATCAGTAACTTTGGGGTAAATACCCAATAGTGCAATTGCAGGGTCATAGGGTAGTTCTATTTTTAATTTCTTAAGGAATCTCCACACTGTTTTCCAAAGTGGCTGCACCAACTTGCATTCCCACCAACAGTGTAAGAGGGTTCACCTTTCTCCACACCCTCTCCAGCACTTGTTGTTTACTGTCTTGTTGATTTTGTCCATTCTAACTGGTATAAGGTCGTATCTCAATGTGGTTTTGCTTTGAATCTCCCATATGGCTAATGATGATGAACACTTTTTCATGTGTCTGTTAGCCATTTGTATGTCTTCTTTGGAGAAATGTCCATTCGTGTCTTCTGCTCATTTTTTGACGTGCTTATCTGTTTTGTGTGTGTTGAGTTTGAGGAGTTCTTTGTAGATCTTAGACATCAGCCCTTTTTCAGTAATGTCATTTGCAAATATCTTCTCCCATTCCGTGGGTTGCCTCTTTGTTTTGTTGACTGTTTCCTTTGCTGTTCAGAAACTTTTGATCTTGATGAAGTCCCAAAAGTTCATTTTCACTTTTGTTTCCTTTGCCTTTGGGGACATGTCTTGCAAGAAGTCACTTCTTTCAAGACATGTCCCCAAAGGCAAAGGAAATATCCATTATTCTTAAGGGTATGAGGAAATGGGTGCTCTTGTAGATAGTTGAACAGAGCAAATTGGTACAAGCTTTCTAGGCAGTTAACATCAGTGTTAGCAAAATGTGTGTATCAGTCAGGATAGGTGAGGTTATGCCATGATAATGGAGGACCAACAAATCTCCATGGCTTTCGATAAGAAAGTGTATTTCTCATGCATACTACCTGTCTATCATGGCTCAACTGTGGCTCTGCTCCACATCGTCTTCATTCTGGGTTGCAGGTCAATAGAGTAGCCTCTCTTGAGAACATCGTTGGTCTTCTGGCACAGGGAAAAGAGACATGGCAAAACACAGGCTGCCTTTTAAAACTTCTGCACAGAAATTTGAACACATCTACCCACATTTCATTGTCCAAAACCAATCGTGTGATCCCTAGGTTTCAACACAGTAGGGACAGAAAATCTTCCCACAAGGAGAGGCTTCACTGGGAATGAACCAGAAGATTTGGTTAGGAATCATGCCATGTACCTTCCCCTAGTCCTAATGTGTCCAACTTCCAGGACTTTATTTGAAATAATGGTGACATACAAAAAATTTATATACTAGCATATGTAATTTTGTTATGGCAAATTTTGAAAAAATGTAAGTCCCCAAAGGTAGGGGGTTAACTAAATAAATTACGATACATTTATATAAGTGAAGAATTTAGCATTCTTCTGTAAATAGAAGGAAATACACTAACATAATAAGATGGGAATATGTTTAAGATGTTCATGAACTGAAAAAACAATGTGGTCTCAATTAGGTGAAAACTGAGAAATATATATGTACATGTCAAAGTACTCAGTAAATATGTGAATTAATGTTGAATTAATAAACAAAAAATACTGGAAGGATGTTTACCAAAATTTTATCATATCTCAAGATACTTGGATTATAGGAGAATTTTTTTCTTTATATTTCTCTGTATTTTTCCCTTTTTTCCCCATGCAGTCAAGCATGTTTTATTTTCATTCTCAGAAAAAGATATTTTGTTTTCTAAAGTCATTGTAATATATTTAAACAAAAACGAAAGGAGTGTGGTGGGAAGCGGGTATCTTCTCTGCAAGAAACCACAAACAATAACAAGGCCTTCTATCTTTGAAGGTCAGGGGTGGTCAAGAATCATAAAATAAGTGCCCTTTCCTAGGGCAGTCCTGTTTGGTGCAGTCTATAAATTATTTAGCAGCATCTAACTGACCACCTTATTTCCATCTTACCTTCTCCTTCTCCTTCTCCATCTCAGCCACAACTATGTTCGGGGGTCTATTACACTTTTTATCATCAACCTGCACCGATCAAGAAAGAAAATCAAACTGGCTGGGACTCTCAGGGACAAGCTCGTGCACCAGTATCTGCTGCAGCCCTATGGACAGGAGGGGCTCAAGTCCAAGTAAGTGCAGACCTAGAAATAGCTTAAGAGCAAGTGCAGCAGGAACTGGAAAGGGAAGGATCTAGCGCTGTCCTTTTCCTGCTGCTATTTCACTTGGGGTCTCAGTGGGATAGAGTCAGGGGACCGCTGACTCCCTCTGGGACCCTTGTCAAGCCTGTCCCTGTCTCTAGGCTTAGATTCTCAACTGTAAAGTTAAATGGTAGACAAAATATTTCTCAACAAGGGCATTTTTGTTATCTGGCGAGGACAATTCATTATGAAGGATGATCTCATTTCAAGCTACTTATTCTCATCCTGGGTCCCTGCCTACTAAATGCCAATAGCACCCCCTAGTCACATGACAAGTGAAAACCCTGGGGCTTCAGAGCCATGCCCCTTTCAGCTGTAATGAATAGGTAATGCTAGAACTCCCTTGTTGTCAGCATCTATGAACCTCATGGGGACAAAGGGTCAAAAGTTCAGAGATCAAGAGTTTGTTCTGCCCCTAAATTTATAACTTTGGACACATCACCTCTTGGATCTCAAGTTTCCTTATCAGAATGTTAGGAGAGACATTATATTCTGGGGCTCTGTGATTCCCTCAAACTCTAAAAATATATGATTCTGTGATACTCCCTACCTCCCTTCGTCTCTACCAGAGACTGTTGCCAACACTGACCTTCACCAAAAGAAAGCAGCTCTAGGCCACAGGGAGAAGAGCCTGGTCAAAGACAAGGCCACCTCAGCTCCCCGAGTAAGGCCTCCCAGGAAGAGTATGGGATGCTGTACAGACTGGGAGCATTCCTATTACATTTTTAATGTTTACCAAGTTTAACAAAGCTGTAAACTTGGAGCAGGTGGCTTGCACTCCCACAGCTGCCCACAACTATTTGAGAATAATTGTTCGCTATTTCACTGCAACCTTGGTGGCTTGCATTTGGCTTCCAACTGTATGTGCAATGGGAACAAAACACAATCTGGGAAGTCACTTACTGAGTCTCTTTAGCCCACCCTAGATCTGTATTTTCAATTTTGGTTCATATACTGGCTCTTTTCTCCGGCCACATGTACATTGCATCTACTTTTCTTTCCTCGCAATCCTACCTGTATTAGGAGACACTCTTGAGTATTGTATCCTTTCTCTTTCTGTTTCCCAGTCATTCATGACTAGTTTGCTGAATTCCTGGTCTTCATCCTAGGCAGGAAAACGAGTTCTTGTCCCAGAGTCACTGAATTGTTTGACCTTGGCAGTCAGTTAATCCTAATCCTTTTTGGCCTCAGTGTTCTCATCTGCAAAATTCAAGAGTTGCTGTATGTTTGGTAAGGTCCCTTCCAGCTCTAAAGTTCTCATCCTGGGCTGATTTTTCTGAGGATCATGAGTGTGTTCAAGTTTCCACTGTCATTCACTAGTGACCTGCAAAGTCACTTCTTGCAGAAGGGCTGACACCTCAAGCAGTGATTGTGATCGTTCAGGGTCCTCTGGAGCCAGAGATTAGGAGCTGAGCCTGCCCAACACTGGGAAAACCATGTGTATTGCATGGAAGGAACTAGCCAAACGCCTTAGTCTAACAGGTCATTTGCTGACTGTGTGTCCTTAAGCAAGTTACGTAATTTCTATAATACGTTCTCAGTTTCTTCATCTCATGGGGAGAGGAGTAAACACAGTAGTCTATGTAAAGTTCCTGCCACATAGAAGGTGTATGGTAAATACCCATTGCCTTCCTTTTCCTCAACTCGGGACTCTAGCTGACTGGGACGAAGGAAACAATTGCCCTCTTTCTAATATCTCTAAAATGTTCTTCCAAAGCAAAGTCTTCTCAGATTTTTAAGATAATGTGTTGCTAAGATGCTTGTTAAGATTATAATAAAAATGGTATAAATGCAAAACCATGGAACAAGAGGAAATGTAGTTAGAGCGTAGCATCATTTTATGAGTTTGTTTCCCCCACCAACCAAGGACATGGGCCTCCAACCCTGTTTACTCCAGGATTTTCCTGATGCTTGAACCCGGCCACACCTCGGACCCTTCTGCCTATACCTGTCCTGCAGAGTGACTGAGGTGACTCCCATTGGCTACTGATGTGCTCTGTGCTCCTGTTATGCTTTCTTGTACCTCACCTTGTCACCATCTCAGTGACAATTTGTGTTAGGGGTTTTGTTGAGAATGTCAGAGGGGGACAGGGTAAAAGAGAATTTCATTCTATGGGGGTCCTGAAGAAGGATTCGGTAATGGCCACTGAGATCAAAGTCGCAGTCGGAAGAGGAGGGAGCTAGAATCAGAAGGCCTGGCTATGAATCTAGTTGCTACCATTTACTCATGTGGGGAAACCTCGGCTCCCTTACCTGTCAGATGGGGTGATTGTGAGAATCAGGTTAGAGCATGTGGGGGAGCTAGAGCATGTGAGCTTTCTACAAATGAAAATTTTGCACACCCATGCATACACATATGTATAGAAATAGAAATACAGTCAGGCACATATGATTTTACATATATCATTTTAAAGAGAGTTTTGGATTGGAAGTCAGGAGAACTGGATTCCAACCCTAATCCTGCCATTACTTCACTGTGGAGCTTTGAGCCCTTCACTTAATCCTCTAAGCCTATTTCTCTCCTGTAAACTACTGCTAATTTCACACCTCTCCCGTTCTCGACCTCAATGACTCTGACCCTGTTCTGTGCCATCTTGGACTGTAAGCGGCCGGTAAGGGCTGTCATGTATATGTCAGTGCCCTCAGAGCTCTGCTCAGTAACTACTAATGCATGCAGGAGCCCTCGGTGGTTCTGAGATGGGGGTCTCACAGGAAGGGTGTGGTTTTCGTGAAGCAGACTCTGCAGGAAAGGATGAAAGGAAATGCAAGGAAGTGATTTCAGCCTTTGGTGTCTCCTTCTCTGTTTTATAAGCCTTTAGGGCCAGATTCTGTGTTCTGTGTCTGCTAATTCCTTGCTGCAGCCTGGAGCCATATTAACTCAGAAGAAAATGGAAAGCTCTGGGAGCTGAGGAACCTGTAATTGCTCTTGTCTGGAGGAACCAGAAAGAGGATACAGAGCAAGTCAGTGTGCCATTCAAGCCACCAGTTAGACACTGTGGCCTGGAGTTTCAGGAGTAGAGAGATGCCAGCCAACATTTAATTCTTATTCTCTTGGAGTGGTCAGCAGGGCTGGGTATATTTGAAATCTCTGGAAAGGGATCTCCATGAGATCTTGGGGCTCAAGAATGTCAGGCATTGCACATGAAGCCCCCTCAGGGGCTAATCAGGCACAGTCTTGGCATCCGAGTCCACAAATGAAGGTTCCTGTTTGTCATTTCAGTGAGTGAGCCCATCATAAGACCCACCAGTCAAGTCTCAACTCTCTATGTGAGAAATAGTTCTCATTCTTGGAATCAAACAAAAGGTGGGTGCCCTACACCCTATAGGATAGGAGACTGGAAGCCTCAAAAACTATAGTGTGTATAAGAGGAGGGGGTTCTGTGTCTAGAATACATATTCTGTAAGGATGGCTGAAGGAAATAGGGAGATTTCATTCAGAGAGGAAAAATAACGCAAATCATAAGGACTTTCTTTAGATACTCAGGGACTGTGAAGTGAAAGAAAATAGATTTAGCCTAGAATCCTCTAAAGTGACAGCAAACCAGGGAGTATAATTTAAAAGAGAAAGATTTCACCACAAAAAGAGCTCATTTTCCAAAGGCTCATCTGGCATGACTGAGGACAGGGTTGTTAGGAGGTAGCCTATTATTCAGAGAGTGAGTGGCCATGGCCAACCCAGAGGGGCTCCAAGATTCTCACTCAGTGGGAGGGTGAGCTAAAAGAGTTCTGCTTCCCATTGAACTGTAAAATTTGATTTTTCTCTTCTGTTCTCCTTCCCCCCACTCCCACTTCACTTTTGGAGCCGATGGTCACCAGCCAAGTATCTTCTTCAGGCCACTAAAAGGCCACACAAAGAGGCTGTGCTGTAAGAGGACGTGGCAGTAGTATTGGGTTAGTTTTTCTCCAGAAAATCTCCAAGCTGCAGGCCCACCCTCTGTCCTGTTCCCCGGTTTCTCACCTGTCTGGGAGGAAGACTGACCATTTATATCCAAGACAATAATAGTTCCCATTCTGGAGAAGTCAAAGAGAACATTTGGGGCATCTCTGTATCCACAAAGGAAAGAATCTGCCCAATGCCTGATGCGATCACAAATCAGTGAGCATTGTCCTCTAGGGAATCGATTCCATCCAAGACATAAATATCTCCAGTGTCTTTCAACAAACAGGGAAACAACATGAAGCTGGGCCAAAGAAGTCAACTTACATCATAAAACGGGACTCACGTTTTTAGGGAAAAGTCAAACCAAGAGCAGGTGTTTGCTCGCATCACAATGTCCTGCCCTATATGTCTAATTCAATTCCATTTGAAGGGAGAACTATCCAAAAATTAGAAAAGAAGGAAACAACCTTCATCACACTGACCGTTCGATTCTAACACAGTAACCCGAGGGAATGGACAGCTACTAAGAATCCGGGGGCAGAATGACATTTTGAAGTGATCTGCTTCATTTCCCTACCCTTAGATAGTCTACGGCAAAGCCATCTGGACTAGATGATGCTCTAGGTTTAAAGACCTCTGGGGAATGAGTGCCAACCATTTCAATCTTGTCCAAACACTTAATTTTATAAGAACACTGTGACCCACTGTGGCTGGGACTTTATAGATAAAAAAGGACTTTAAGAGCCATTATCTCATTTGACCCTCTGAATAGCACCAAGAAGAAAGTAGAACAATCACTGCCTCCCTCACACTTTAGAGTTGGAGAAACCAAATCTTAGAGCATTAAGTGACTTCCTCAAGAGTCACACAACTATTAAGTGATAGAGTTAGAAAGTATCTAGCACCCTATTTTCCTGGCCCCAAATCCAGTGCACTCTCCTCAACACTGTGCTACCCCAGTAGTCCAGCAATATAAAATTATAGTGACATACTGATAAACATACAGTATGGATCACTGAACACTATCACGATACTGTCTGCTCATTTTATCATAAGCTGTTCACAGAATGAATGTGAAGCAATGTTCTCCCCTCTACACCAACTCACCTCTGTTCCATTAACTTTTCTTCAGAAGTCCTAATTCCAGATCCTTCTTAAAGTCTTCTGTGAGCTACTTCTAAGATTCTTTTTCCCAGTCATATAGAATTTTAATAAAAGCTTTTTTTCTTTGCAAAATTGGTAATTTCCCTTCTGTTTCTTCTATGCTCTTCTCAGACAAAAGGATTATTAAATGCCAGCACTTACTATAAATTGGTTTAATTTGAAACCTATAAAAATAAATTTTGACATAGGACGTTCTGACCCTATACACATAAGCACTACTAGCTAACTCCCCTTCCCCTACTGGAGCTCAAGCCCAGAGTTACATCTCTGAGGGAATGCTGGCACATGAGCCTTCTCATATGTCTTCATCCATTCATCGCCTTTTATTGAGATCCTACTTTGTGCCAGAAATGACTTGTTCCCCTTCAGCAGTCTATTGTGCAGTGGCCAGTAATGCAGCTGAAATTTTAAATGAATTATAGTCCAATAACTATAAAGAGCTCAGGAATCCCAAGTAGATAAACTAGGGGAAAATGTCTGAACATGAAGTTCAATGTGAATGCTTCATCTCAGAATGTCTCTTGATCTTCCTCATGCCAACCCACACCATCAATAGCCTTCAAAAGCTATTCAGTATAGAGTATTTAGGGGAAAGGGGGAATGGGATTCTGAGGTCCCTGTCCTCGAGGACTTCATCTCTGCTATTAGAAACAAACAGCTAACAGGAAGTGACTTGTGGGTGGTACATGAGAGATGTATGGAGAATTTCTGCTTCAGGGCTAATAAGTTCCATATTAAATGTCTGTATTTCATATCTGCATGCATATTCATATTCATATCTGTATCTTCATATTCATATCTGCATAGCTGTCATGATGTTAGCTGAAAGAAACTTAAGGTTCCTATGAACCTAGAATCTTATTGCCTGTTCTGTGAAGAAATGAACATATTTTTTTCTTTTCTGCATACTGGTTTTTTTTTTCCATCTCTCCAGGATATGACTTTTGCTTTGATTTCATCCTCATTAAATCCTATATCAAAGAAAAACATTGGCATCTAACTGCATGCCTTTAGAAGGGTGTCATTTGATGTTAGCCAAACAGAAGAGTTCTGAAAATACACAAGTTAACTCCCAGGTGCTAAGAGCTTAAAAATATCTTTATGACCCTGTTGGAACAGACCACATTATAATACTTCATCTCCAGATTCAGAGTTTGGCGAGTGTGAGGGCTGAACTGGCCACCACCTGACCTACCACAGCCTCTAAAGATGACTAGAAATGCCACGTTTATTTTTGGGCATGGACAGATCTGGGAAAAGGAGCTTGGGGAAAAGTCTTTACCCTAAGAATTCTATACCGAGACTTCTCACTCATACACTTAGAAACAACTTACCTCAGCAGACTCAAGACACGTTAAGTGTGTAAGTTCTACACTGCTGATACTAGTTTCTGATGATGATGATGGGGTTTCTGAATTCTGTTTGACCAGACCCAGTCTGTCACTGGGTCTCACTTCCATTCTCTCACTTGTCTGGGATCATTTAAATTAGTTTCTTCTTAAAATAAACCATGTTATAAAAGTTCTGCAGTTATTAAAAGATGACTTTATAGAGGAGAAATAAATTTGAGATTACTCTTAGCAATCAAGAAGTTTCCTCTAGAACAACCCTGACAGAAAGCCCGTCAGCTTCTGTTTGATGAGACTGTTATGTCCTGAGTCAGCCCACTCTGGGACTTGACAGCTCTGCTGGTAGGAAAGAGCCTCCTTGTATGTGGCCAAAGGATGTTTTCTTCCATTTCTCCCCTTGTTTTAGAAAAATTAAGCAGAGTAAATCTATACCTTCTTCGTAATAATTTTTCAGTGTCTCCCTATAGAGTTGTACTCTCCAAGCTAAACACTTAACTTTTTCAATCATTCCTCAAATGGCCTGGTTTCCAGATTGCTCACTATTCTGTTCACCTTGGAATCCACTGAGCTATAGAACCTTATCTCCTATGATTAACTGCTCAATTTTCTTACCTCAGACAAGCTCAGTGGTGGAGGTCTGAGAAGGAGTAGGAAGTATGAGCATTTTGTTATTTCAGTTTGCCTCATCACACAGAAAAGTAACATTTTTAAATCTCTGCCAACTTCATAATGAAAAATAATGCTGTCATCTTAATTTGTATTCTTTGAGTATTAGTGAGGTTGAAAATTTTTTCATGTCTCTTAGTATTGCTTTTAGGCATTTTCTATGTCTTTTGCTTATTTTTCAATTGGGTTGTTATCTGTTTTGTTAATGATTTGTAAGTTTTTTCTAACATGAGGCAATTTCCGCTTTGCTACCTATCAGATGTTTTAAAATATTTTCCCCAGTATTTTATTTGCTATTTTTCCAACTGTTTCATTTTTAGGATATTATCTTGACATACAGAAGTATTCCCTTTTTATATAAGATATAAAATAAGATATATATATATGATATATAAGATATAGTTAAGTCTATATATCTTTTGCCTTGTGGTTTCTTCCATCCCACTCATATGTCTATGTATTTATAGTCCTGAAATCAGATAAATATGTATCTTTATTTTCCTCTAGTTTCTTTTTTGTTTCATTTTTTATGTTTATTTTTTCAGTGCCTCTGGAATGTGTTTTGATATTCTGTAAGAGGTAAGGGCTGTCCGTAGTGCTATTGGAGCTGAAAGTGGGTGTGGAAGCTGTCCATCTGTACAGGGCATCAGGTGCTGGTTTTAAAAAGTCAGGAAAAAGAGGATCCTTTTTTTTTTTTAAGATTTTATTTATTTTTGACAGAGATCACAAGTAGGCAGGAAGGCAGGCAGAATGAAAGGAGGAAGCAGGTTCCCTGCTAAGCAGAGAGCCGGATGCAGGGCTCGATCCCAAGACCCCAGGATCATGACCCAAGCCAAAGGCAGAGAGGCTTTAACCCACTGAGCCACCCAGGCGCCCCAAGACGATCCTTTTTCTAAAAACAGGCATTAGAATGGAGACCTCTTTTACCTGGAGGAAAAGGCCCCGCTGTGCTGATGCCACCACCTCATCGGCAGCCCTGTTAGAAGGGCACTGAGAGCCCTCCAGGAGGAAGACGAGTCACAGAGGCCTTAGCACTTGTGGCAAGGAAGGGTGTGGGCCTGGGGAGATCGGGCAGCTGGCGGCAAGTGAGCGGGACGGTCGTACTTAGGCTCACAGCAGCGTTCAAGCTAGAGTTCCAGGTGAGAAAGTCTGAAATGGACACTGTGAAAGTAGAAATGTAAATATATATGAGTATGTATATTTATAAAAATACTTGCACAAGGCTCTGAGTCAATCTGTAGAAAAACTACAGAGAAGTAACTACACAGAGATGAGCCTTACACATCTCTAGTTAATATAAGCTTAACTACTCATTGGGACATAGAGAATTTGGACTCTTTTCACCCTTGTGCTCATTTCAGGGTGTTCTGTGGTTCTGTGGTTCAAAAAGAGACAGTAGCCAGAACCAACATATACAGCCTGATCTGAGTAAATAATTATAGACCTATCTGGAAAATGCTGTGAAAGTACTGAATGACATATTTAATCCTCTTGGGTTCCTCTTGCCTGGAAAGAGCTTGAACCACCTTTGGTTTGTAGGGCACTCTCTGTGCCACAGCCCAGGACTTGAGAGAAACTGAAATGCCTTTGAGAACTTGCTCTTCAAAAAAAGCAAGAGTTTTCCTTTTTAATGTTAAGGAAATGCAGAGTTCGTTATCTATGCAAATGTTTCATCCGGATTCAAGATTCCAGTCTTAATTCCTCCTGGGAAGCGCTGTACACACGCTTCCCTGTAGGGACCCAGGAGATTGCTCATCTCCCTGGTGGATGCACAGGAGGGGAGGCATGAAGAGAAGCAGTTCACTTGAAAGAGCAAAAATGCTCACTTCAGACTAGCCAAAAAACCTTGCCTTTGAAAAGTTCACATCTTACTTTTAGGTTAAAAAAAAAAAGTGGCCTCTTGACATGGCACTCCAAAACAGTAAGAAAGACTCTTTTTATTCAAAATGACTTCAGAATGTGATGGTTAGAAAGCTGTTTGCATCTCCTCTCACCCAACTGCGAACACGTTCCCACTCCCTCTCCTACCCCTGGGGCTCAACCATGGCTTCAAGATGAATCACCTGGGACCTTGAAAAAGCCCCGTGCCCAAGCCACACCCCAGACCAATTAAACCAAAATTCTCCCGGCTGGGACCCAGGCACCAGTATTTTTAATTAATTTATTTATTTTTTTCAGCAAAACAGTATTCATTGTTTTTGCACAAAACCCAGTGCTCCATGCAATACGCAGGCACCAGTATTTTTAAAGCTCCCCAGGTGATTCAAATATGTGGCCAAGGTTGCAAACAATTGTGGCTCCAGAAAATGCTGGAACAATATCCCAGCTGATTTGCATCTCCTATCTCACCCAGATTCTAGCCTTCGTTTAGGCACTAATCCATTTTGCCAAAGGTGCGAACATGCCCTGAGCCCCTGGGCACTCTCTATGACTAAGTGGAAGGATGTGTACAGCTCCTCAAAGGGTTTATTGTTTGTTTTGTTTTAACTCCCAGATTAGTAATGTACAGATCACTGTGCAGATTAGAGGATTATAAAATGCTTTTATACTTTACAGAGACTTGACATCTTAAACCAAGATGTTTAGGAATTCAGGGTTTTCACTCTGCACTCGGGATTGTTTTCTGAGAGTCTTTCATTTGCTCTCGGCTTCGGAATACATTTTCTTGCAGCTCGCTCCAGCAGCTGGAATCTCTCTGCACAGCTGTCCATCAAGGCTGTGGTCTCCCCTCCCCACCTTCACTCATTTGGGGAGTCTCGCCGCAGGCAGAGATTTCCATTCTGTTCCAGATCACCCTGATGAAACACTGGTAAATGGGCACCTCAGGCTAAAGCTCACGGGCTTCGCAGCAGTTACTCTAAACTGAGGGGCAAGGACTCAGAATAAGCAGCTCTGAGGAACTGGGAAGAAATGGCCCTTGTCTTCTCCTTCCTCCACACCCTCCCGTGGCTGTGGTTTGGGTGACAGACAAACACAAGCCACAGGGAACTGAAAAGTCTTAATCTTGCTCGTCCCTGTGGCAGGGCCTGGGCCCTGAATCAGTATTTATTTGGTGGCCAAGCATCAGGAAGCCCATGACGACAAGTAGCTTACTGCAGACCAGGGGCCTGGAGCCCAAATGGTGGACCAGCTGCCCAGTACAATCACTTGGCAGACTACCTCTTCCCTGCTCATCTTTGCCAGAATGATTGAGAGTCGCCGCAATTTGCATGTTGACATCCATAGACCCTGGAAGAGAGCCTCTGCCACTTGGGATGTCTTACTTTTCCCTTTTGAGGGTGCACCAGTGCACCTGATATTACAGGGAGCACTTTCTCAAAATCCTATAAAACCGAGATATTTATCCCTTTGATTTAACATATTTGAATAGGTGTCCAGGGGGCCATGACTTTAAAATGAAAGAGCTGGGTGCCTGGGTGGCTCAGTGGGTTAAGCCTCTGCCTTCGGCTCAGGTCATGATCTCAGGGTCCTGGGATCGAGTCCCGCATCGGGCTCTCTGCTCAGCAGGGAGCCTGCTTCCTCCCCGCTTCTCTCTCTCTGCCTGCCTTTCTGCCTACTTGTGATCTCTCTCTGTCAAATGAATAAATAAAATCTTTAAAAAAAAAAAATTTAAGTTTTTATTTACTTATTTGACAGAGAAAAAGACAGTGAAAGAGGGAACGCAAGCAGAGGGAGAAGCAGATTTCCTGCCAAGCAGGGAGCCCGATGTGGGGCTGGATATCCGGACCTGAGCAGAAGGAAGACGCTTAACAACTGAGCTTCCCAGGCGCCCCAGGGCGATGCTTCTCGCCCCACACTGCATCTTCCAGCTCCACACAATTAGGGTTGGGGACCTGATCTCTCATCACAGAGGATACTTGAAGACAAGACAGACCACAGAGGGTATATATGGGAGAAGGGAGTGTAAGGAAGGAAGAGATGAATTCTAACCTGGTAGTCTGGGAGGTCCTCGGGGCTGAGGGCCATTGAGCAGGAGCTGGAAGGATGAGCGATACACTGAGGAAATGCTAGACCAAAGGAGATACCAGGCAGTGGGATGAGCTTACTAAGTGTTCAGAAGTACTAAAGTTCAAGGCCCATCCCAGGCAGTGGGATGAGCTTACTAAATGTTCAGAAGTACAAAAGTTCAAGGAGGGAGTGAGTAGTGGCAAATGATTTTACATGATTGGAATATAAGATGCTTTGCAGGGTGAGGGGAAAGGCCACAAAAATATACTAGAGCCAGTACAGAAGACCTCAAAATTCAGGCTGAGAGGTGTGATTTTCCTTTTGTCTCTTTGTGTAATTTTTAATTGTACTGTGTCTGACCACACATTTGCATGTTTCTGGGTTTCTGTCTACATGGGTAAGGACTGCTACAACTGAATTTGTACAACACAAAGAATAGTAGGAATGTGAGTAATGCCCCTTCTACACCGCTCATGAATGTCGGAGATCATGGCACCAAGTCTTTACAATGGGAAGGGAGCAGAGTTAACCACATGATAAAGTCTCTCCATGGTTTTTATAGCTGGTTCCTATTGTGTCCTGTGGTTTGAGTGTGATATGCCTATGACATGGAGCTTCAAGATAGTCACAGAATCAAATTTTTTTCCCAAACTGCCCCCAGATGATTTCCTCATCTGTTGGGAATTAACAATATCAGTATAAATCCGGGTTCCGTAGCTGGGCTCTCATCTTGTCTGCCAAATGTGCTAAGTTACTTTAAGCCATTAGAGACACATGATAGAATCCCATTATGGCTTGGACCATTATTACACCACTTGGCTAGAACACAGATCAAATCACTACCCCCGAACCTAACTGCAAACAGGAAAAGTCTGTATCTCTAACAGCTTGCCTATAAAATCCCCCCAGCTCTGCTTGGATGAAGGATTCCTAGGGTTTGCTCTGTGATACAGAAGCTAGATCAAAACTCCTCATTGTTTCAATATGCCCCTCAAAGAATAGGATGAAGGGCATATGATCTTAGCCTCAAAGGGTCTCTGTGGCCAGGAACCTCATACATGATGTGGGCTCCAGGAGGAGAGAGGGGAACAGGAAGCCTTCATCTCCATTTGCCCTCTCTTGCACAGTCTCTTCTCTTTAACAACAGAGGAAGGGGTCAGAGTGCCCAATCAGGAGAAATCCTAGCGAGGTTGACCAACATTAATTAGAATTAGTCTCGTAAGAAAGAAGGCACTGAACTGCATGCTCTTGAAAATTAAGAAATGCAAACAGCTTGGTCTAACAGGCAAAATAACTCCAGCACACAGATAAAGCTGAGCAGGACCGGTGCTAAAGGGGGAGCTGCAGCTAATATGCCTGCCTTCCAGCTAGGGGCTATCAGATAAGACCCTGTGAAAGTGGGGCTTAGAGGGAAGAGGAGACTTTTTGACAGAATCTACCAGATTCCATGCAAGGCAAAGAGCACAGAAGAGGAACGCTTCAGGGCACACCTGGAAGTCATCCTCCCCACAACCCCAGAGGCAGGAGTACCCCTGAGAGGGTAATGAGCATCCTTAAGCCTCTGGTCCAGCTAGGCTAGTGAGAAGGGGGACATTAACCCGAGGCCACTCCAGAGGGGCCCTGGTCAGCGGGGTGGCGACCACTTCTGGCCATTTCAAAGGAACTTCCTTTCTAAGCTACCCCAGATGCATAGCTTCTCCTGGAGCAGGGGAGAGGAGGAAGGCCCCTCCGTCCTCAAACCCTCCAGGCTCTAACCTGCCCCTGACCTGGCGAAGGGCAGGGCAGCTGCAGAGGCCGGCTTCCTAACTCAGCGAGGGGGCCGCGAGGGGCAGCCGGGCCTGGAGGGCCTGTAAAGCGCACACAGGTGCGCGCCGGCGTGGAGGACTGGGACGTCGGGTCGCGCGGGCGCCGCCAGCCCCGCACCTGCATCGACCCCCTCCCTGCACGGGGGCCGAGAAGCCCTTACCCTGGCGGGAATCGAAGCCCGGCTGCGCACGT